>NW_023416287.1:82898137-84098137 GCF_014176215.1 Rousettus aegyptiacus
AGCTTAGAAATGAAAGGAATAATTTTCTCCTCAGTTTCCAATTGCACATGGTTAGTGAAAGTGGGATTTCAAATCTCGACTGGAAAGACCGGTCTGTCCTGTTAATATTTTATGTGCAAATGCCATTTTTCTCCAGGTAACTAAAGTATCTTCCTTCTGTAAATATTAACTTGACTGCATTTTTGTGGCTTTTGAAAACTCCACCTCTTGACCAGCTGTCACATTTTCATGACTTTCAGAGTTGTGGTAATAGGTGGTTTCTTCCTTAGAGTGTTTAAAGCAAAATATTAAAAATGAAAAGGATTGTAAAGTTGACCTGGGCCACCGTCTCATTTTTAAACAGGAGCGTGCAGTGGCTCATCACATCTCACTCTATGGTGCCTCATAGATGTCACGGGGTTTTTTTGTTTGTTTGTTTGTTTTTTGTTTTGTTTTGTTTTTTTTGTTTTTTTGTTTTTTATGAATAGAAGGCAAGACCCTCCACCAACAAAAAGATTACAGCTCGCTGTATTGCAATGGTCTGGAACCAAACCCACCCAAAACCGCCATATCTCTGAGGTGTGCCCGTTACAGCTGCATCTTGGCCATCTGGAGCCTTTTGGAAATGAATTGCCCAAGGATAGTTCACGCTGTCCTGTTTCTCTCTTTCACGCCTTCTTAAGTAGAACATTCTAAGCAGATCTCAACAGGTGTTTTTTTGTTTGTTTTGTTTTGTTTCAGCTCAGTGTTTCTCTTGCAGTATAATCTAGTCATCCTTTAAGTAAATATTTATCGATGGTGCTGTCAGGATATATAATATACTTCATTATTGAAGTTCTCGGGACACCGTGATCTTAGAGAAGTTTGTTGCTTATTGTTGATTTCTCATTTCTCTGCTAATTACTACTTCTTGTGGCTGGCATTATAGTAGCCCTCCCTCTTGTAATTTGCTGCTCCTGACCGGCTAAGGACTTAGAAGGTGTTTGGGCGAGCTCATTAGGATTGTTTATAAAATGAGAATAAATAGGCTGAGAGTAAGGATTCAAATTGTTCTTTTTAAATAAAGTGCGTATGATCTGTCTTTCGTCCTTCTCCCCCGTATCCCTTTGCTTCTTATACTTTTCTTTGTCCTCTTGAAGCGTGTCCAGAATCAGATAGATTACTGTAAGATTTAAGTTTGAGAATTCGATGGGCTCATAAACACCAGCAGCTAAGCACAGTTCCTCGCACATTTAGTGCTTAGTAAATGTTAGCTGTTTTTATTTTTGTTCCCTCTGAAGAAGATGTAAATTCTTCACAGATGTTTAAGGATTGGATACACAACCAACCTGTCAGCTGAATTTATATTGGAAAACACATTTTTAATTCATCTTCACTGTTTATTGTTATCTAGATTTTGTTCTCATCCTTTTAGGGTTAACACATTTTCTACTGTACTCCAAGGAAGAACCAGTGACCAAGGAAATCAATAAAAAATGTTCTTTAAAAAGATTTTATGATTCATTAGACTACCAGATATCAGCAACTTTTATTTTTATGACTTTAGAAGGACTTTATAGGATTTGCTGGTTTATTCTCCTCTTTTTTAAAGGCTAAACCAAAATCATTTTTGGATCTTTCTTTTTTCCTTTCTTTTTTCCTGTCTTTCCCTGAATGTATTTCAGAGTTTTATAATTTAAAAGTTACTTTCTTTTTTAAGTTACTTTTCATAAATTATGAAAACCAGATTATAAACCAAGATGTACAGCTGATCATTTATCAACAGTGATGTAATTGCACTTGTGGTCTGTGTATTTGGTTGTGAGTAGGGTATAAAAGTGTAGGAATTGAATGAGTACCTTCCCTCATTGATTATCATGTTTGCTGATAATTATATTAAAATGAGTATTTTTTTTTTATTTCCCCCACTTCACACTATATGTGCTTCTCTCTAATCTATTCTTTGAATTTCAGGAGTCTAATAATAAAGTATGTGTAAAGAATTAGTTGCTAATTTTGGATATGCTTGAAACGAGATTGTCAGCAAATTACAGCTTCTAACCTAGGACTCCAGTTTGTTGTGGATTAGACATCATCCCTGGTGTAGAAGATAAATTCCAAACTCAAAAACAGTATAAAAACTTCATTTTTCCCCCCCATGTATCAGACTTTCCTTATATGCCTTTAAGATACTTAAAATGTTATAAGATTATAGTTTTTCTTTCCAGGATTATTTTATTTACATTAAGATTTTATGGTCTTAAATCTTTTGGAGATTAGAGACTAGAAAACAAATCTTTACTGATTAAATAGTAACTATAAAGACGTACTTATTTCTAAATTCTGGTCAGTGGGTAATGGCTGTGACATAAGCTTTAGATCAGTAGTAAAGCTGACAGGAAATTAATATTATTTAGTTCAATGTCTCCCCCCACCATTTAACAAAAAATAATTAAGTCCGGAGAGATCATGTGATTTGCCTGCTATTGCCACTTTTATAAACAGGAACTCAGTAAGGATAGGCGGGCGACCCTTCTGGATTCCTTTACATTCCCTGTACTGTTCTAGAGATGCAAGTACCGAGTAAGAAAAACATGGCCATCACTCGCAGAAGGCTCGCTTTTCAGCTATCGTAGTTATTATGAATAGTAAAGAGAGAGTCGCACGTGAAATACCCGCATCTTTTCATAAGTCGGCCAAAGGAAGTAAACCGGAAGCTGAGACAGAGGCAATGATGGGAAGGCCTGCTTGAGGAAGGGAGCCCAAGACGCGCCCCTCTCGAGGGCTGACCGCCGGCGGAGGCCTGCTGTGGACGTGCAGCCCGGGCCGACGGAGTCACGAGCACAGACGTCCCGCGTCGGGAAGAGAGTCGGGTGTGTTGGAGGAGCTGAAACAGTGAGGCTCGAGCTTAGCGGGTGAGGGGGTAGGGGTCCAGGATGCAGGGAAGATGTTCAGGGGGCCCCGGCGTGCCCACACTCATCTGATTGTAAACGACGTGGAGGTGCCTCGGCAGATAAAAACAATTGAAATGAACTTCTTTGGAGCCTGGGAAAATACCGTAGCTATTTCCAAAAAAAAAAAAAAAAAAAAATATATATATATATATATATATATATATATATATATATAAATCATCTGAATTTCTAAGAGGAAAGACACAAATTGGTATCTCGTGTCACCTGCGAGATGTAGAAAGGGTCTCTCCCTCTCAAAAACGATAGGAAGCCACTTCCTGTTTCCTCCTCAAATGCCCGTGCCGTGCGTTTTGCCTCTGTCACGGAGACAGGGCGGGCAGGAGGGAGTGAGGGCGTAAAGCGTTCTCGACTCGCCTTTCGCCACTGTCTTTACTTTCGGCAGAGAAGTTTAAGCTGCTCTCGGTTTGGTTTCCGTTCATTCTCTGGACTCAGCCGATTGTGTCCGTGTGCGCATACTGTGCGGTTGTTGACAAGCGGGTGTTGCAGGCAGGGCTTTGTGACCACATGACAAGTTAGATAAATGTGCTTGTCCACTCGGTGAGCTTCACTTGTAAGGTGCTTCACTCCAGACCAAGACGGTAGGCCACATGCCCTTCAGGGCAGATTTTAGGTCTGGCCCGAAGACCGTAGTTAGAGTTAGCATCTGCATATCCTTCTTAGAGTGAGCTTGGGAAGATAGTGTGGCAGAGTAAAGATGGCCATAGACTATTTTTTTTTAGCCCTTCCCCATCAAGAGGTAGAATGCATTTTCCTTCTGGAAACTGGGCTGGCCCTGTGAACCCAGTGGCAGTGATGCTGACCTCATCCTGGACGTAGCCTTTCAAAGGACCGCGGCTTCCTCTTCCCGCCTTCTGGGAACGTGTGCTTTTAGGATCCAGCAGCCATGTAAAGCAGCTCAAGTTAGCTACATGCAAGTTCCAGCTTTCTATCCATCCCCACCAAAGGGCCAGACAGGTAAACGAGTGATGAAGCTTTGGACATTTCAGCCCCAGTCATCACCTGACCACGACGCTTAAGACGACACAGGCTGCCCAGTCAGTCTACAGGATCCTGAGCGATCATAAGTGGCTGTCGTCGTTTTCAGCCCTCCGAGCTTCAGAGTGGGTCGTTAGCAGCTCGATAACCGAAGGAGACCGTGTCCTTCGCATCCAGTCCCGGGGAATTTAAACTCGGCCCGTTCAGCGGAGCCACCCCCCGTCGGTGAGCTCGGTGGAGTGCGGGGTGGTGGCGTGCTTGGACGGCTGTTTTGCCGGAAGCTGGGGGAGGGGAGGGGCACTGCACACAGGACGGCCAGACCCAGCGACGGAGCAGGGAGGCTCTCGGCTTAGACAGCTGAGAAACAACTGCAGCGGCCCCAATGAGCAGAGAGCGTGGGTGTTTCGTAGTCAAGAATGGAATTATTCAGCATTAAAGGGAAAAGGTCATTTAAGGAAATTTATCATATTCTTAGAAGTTCTAGTTAGGGAAACATCCTTAGCCTAGGCCTGCACCAAAATCCAGTTCTTTTGGAAAATCTGGTTTAATAGGTGGGTAGTGAAAGGCTTCTTCCAAATAATAAAGAATGATTTAATGTAAGACAATAATCTTCATTTTCTTCCTTCTCAAATGCTAGTGAATTTCACTGTCCGCTAAAATTTCATTTACTGTGTCCCGTAGGCCTTTGTAGCCACTAGCCACTAGCATTGCTAGTGTTTTTTACATGGTAGGTACTCTTTACGTGGGATCTATTTAGTTTTCATAGTAATTTAATTCATGTTCCATACAATTTAGCCAGGTTTGCTCTTAAGCAAAATCTGTTACTGTGTTTAAAATCACAAAAGCATCAGTCACAAATCATGCCTACAGACTTTAATGGAGATTCCCTATGTCACGTGATTAATCACCTACACACACAGAGCTCAGAACAAAAAAAAAAAATTGTTTTCAACAAGCAAAGAACTTCATATTTCTTTAGTCATTTGAAAAAATACACAGCATGATACGTATGTCCTGAGCATGAAGGAGTCCTTGGCAGTTTGATGCTGTCTTCATTCCAAGGGACTCCTAGCCTGGCAGCTGTGGCCTTAATCACCTACCTACACGTAGTGGGGGCTGCTGATGACACCAGCCTTTCTGTAATTTCAGCATCAACAACCTTGGGATGGCATCCTCACCTGTTACCTGACTCAGACTTATGGGTCAGAGGTATTTCATTTGGAGAAGGATGGAACAGATAAGGGCAAGAAAACTTTAACGAGCAGGAACTTATAACCCTGGCCTCACATTAGAATCTTCTGTGGGCCGCCGATGTCAACAGGGACAGAGTCTCAGCTTGTCTGTCATCTTTGGTGCTGTGTGGACGAGCGCCAGCAGGAACAACTGGCTAGTTTAAGTCTTTGGCCTCCGTTGACACTTTTTAATACTAATGTTGTGTTATATATTCTCTTTCAAGACAACAGCAAGAAAAAATTAACACTGGCTTTGTGTTTTGATTTTTTTTGTTTAGATTTTAAAATGGCCGTCTGGAGAGTATTCAGTAAATAAAACACTCGATTTAAGGTCCTTTTTCTGCCTCGTACAGGTTCTGTGACCCCTGGTCACTTACCTTTTTTGAATCCACTTCCTTATTTGTAACATAACACTTACATTTGTGTTCCCGTAAGGAATAAATGAAATAACGTTAAGAGCCAAACAAATGCTAATGGATTTCACAAATGTAGTCGATTATATTATTATTAACAGTAAAATGCTTACTAGAAAAAGTTAATATGTAGGTTTTTTTCTTTTTCTCCTAAGACTACTCTAGAAGGAGTTTAAGCTTAAGCAATTAAGGAAGCCACATGAGGTAATGAACAAAGGCTCCGAATTGAACTATGCATGTGGCTGGGCCCCGATGTGTGATTGTTGGAGTGTGCTGGGTGTCCATGGTTACGAACTTTAATACAATGGTGTGAAGGCTTTTGGTTGAGCAGACCAGGTCCTGCTGCTGATCAGACATTGCTATGTACAGAGACTTTGTTTGATCCCTGGAGAGTATTTATTTCTTAGTGCCAGGCTCCCAGTTGGCGGAGCTGCCCAGGCTTTTCGCTTGCCAGGCATGCAGCCAGGTCAGAAGGGGGGACTGGGTGGCAGGTCTCAGTAAGAATGCTTGATGAGAAGGAAGGGGGCTGGGTTCTTGAAGGAGAGGCATGTTAGCCGTGGCTTCTCTGGGCCCACGTGGTCGTGGGGGCTTTGACCTGAGCGCTTGCTAGTACGGGGGTCCGTCCTGGGAGGGGGTGGGGCAGGAGAAGCATTAAGAACAGGAAAGAAAAAAAAAATGCTTTGGTGCAAGCATAAGCAGCAAGTAAAACAGAAGACGGTAATTCTCGCGTGGTGCCTGAGGCAGCAGAGGAAGGCAAGCTGTAGCCTGAGTGTGGGGAGCTCGGTTCCTCCGGTGGAGGTGGGAGGGGTGTGTGGGAGTGGCGGCGTATTCCAGGATGTGGCAGGCTTGTCATGTTGGCTGCGGGGAGCCTGGTAGCAGTGAAGGGAAAGATTGTCGACCAGGCATTTTGTATATGTGGGAAACCTCGACCTGTAATTGTGACAGTCCGTCTCAGATAGTTACTAGATAGTTGCTGATGGCCAGGTCGCTGGTTGCATTTGCATTTTGGGCTTCTCAGTGGGTATAAATGGAGTAATTAAAACTGGTGGTTTTCAGACTCTGCTCCCAAGGCTACTTCTGCGGTTCTGCAAATGCTGTTATGATTTTTCGCCTTTTAACAACCTTAAAGATAAGTGTCATAAATGTAAACATGAAACATGTAATGATAAAATATGAGTGAGTATGTTTTATATCCTGAGGTTCTGTATTTGCTGTTTGAATCCAGTGGCGTAGTCTGTTAGCTTATTTTTTCCTTCTAGATTATTGTAATGTCTTTAACTGGTCGGGTTGCCTAGGCAGGTTATGGTCTAAACCTTCACTTTTTATAAGCACCCATGATTCCCATGCTGGTGGTCCGTGGTCCGTTTTGAGAAACCTTAGTCTGGGAGATGTCGAACAACGCCTCGTAATAACGGCATAATCCTGGAAGCGTTTTCTCCCGAGTGTGTTTTCAGCTTTTCAGCTGCAATGTCATTGTTTGAGAAATATCAAGAATGCTTTCTTTTTCGATGACAAAATGTCGACGTGTATCTATTATCCCATCTAGTTCTTTGACAGCATCAAGCCTCTGATAGGCCTGAGAAATTCAGAGACGCTGCCTCTCTGTCGGAAACCTGCGTATTCCACAACCAACGGTGTCCGATGCAGTGTGTTCTAGAGTCCGGGGTCTGACCTCTCGGTGTAGCCAAAACCATTTGCAGGTCAGAAACTTTGGAGGCAACTTATACTCTTCTTTTCCACGTCCACCCGGTGGCCAACTTGTTATCCAAAGCAGTAGTGTCTTAACTGGTTAGCCTCCTCGCCACCTCCACACTCACTCCTCTAACCAACCCATCCTCCACATCGTAGCCCCGGAGTGTGATCTGAACCACAAATCTTATCTGCTCGTGTTCTGCTAAACGCCACAGCGGCTCGGTCTCACCACTGCTTGCATTCCTCACCTCACAGGTCTCTCGGCTCCGCCCCGCGAACGTTCCCCGGGACAGTGCACTTCTCTGCGCCTTTATTCCCCACGGCCCTTCCGGTTAGGGTGCTCTCCCGACCCTCTCTCTTAAGTCCCTTCCTAGCACGTCTTCGTTTACCCCCTCACTCCGTCTCACTGCTGTCTCCACCATTGTACCTGCGCATGTTGGCTGATCTGTCTTCTCTCAAAACTAGGCTGAAAATTTTTAAGTTTGGAGGCAGAGATCTTCAGAATAAAGTGTTCACACCGATTATATATTTGACTTCTTTTACTTTTAAAAACGTTTACGAGTTAGGGTGACGGAGTCCAAGGTGACAGGGCCCCTGCCCTCCAAGAGCTTACAGTCTAGGGAGAGAGGCAGGTATGGGAACAGTACGTGCCAGGCAGTGTGCACTGATTGTGGCAGCGCACGTTCAAACCAAGAGGAAGACAAATGAATGACAGCTATGGGGTCTCACAGCTGAGGAAGCCGAGAGGCTGGAAATGAAGGAGGCGCGAATGGGATTGAGACGTGCAGGGGGGGGCATGCCTAGTGAGAATGCTTGGAGATGAGAAAATCTCGGGTCAGTAGGTCCGCACTGGAAAGCAGAGGCGTGGCTGAGTAGAGCGGACGTGACCGGAGACGGAGGTTGGAGCCGGTGTGTAGATGGCTGTTCCTGAGGATGTCAGCAGGACTTTTTGTTGGTGCAACAAAGGGCCAGAGGAACATTCCTTCCATTCGAGGGTTGGGACTTGGTGTTATTGTCATCCTGACCCGGTCGACTCTGCTTGGTCGGACAGGAGTTTGTTTTATGCTCTAAATCAGGAGTTGGCAAACTTTTTCCATTCAGGGCCAGATAATAAATATGTTAAGCCTCTATGTAGAGTCTGTTTAGAACAGACCGCATTGTGCACTGTTGTGCAGTACACAGATTTCGAGTGGAGGGAAAGCCTGTCCGGACCTCCTGGTCTCTGCTCTCAGCGGGGCTGCGTGTTCCTGGCAGGATCCCGCCCCCTCCATCCCCGAGCACGCTCCGCTAAGCGGACGCACTTTCCGGTGTAGAGTGTGCCATCTGTTCGAGGAGGGGCCGTGGGCGTTTGTAAGGTGGCGTGCCTCTGCGTGTACTGTGTGATTGTCGGCCTGTGCTCATGTGTAGTCAGTCACAAGAACACCAGCGGGGCTGGCCTGGCTGGGACAGCTTTCTTGGCAGGGGCTGTGGGGGGCGCGGACCGTGCAAGAAGTGGGAAGGACTCCAGGGTTAGGAGTCTGATTTGGATCAACAAAGCCGGTGGGCACTGCAGAGGCCGGGTGGGCGAGGGGGGTTTAGGAGGCTGCATAAGCAAGCGTAGGTCTGCGGGGGCTGGAAAGTTATCTTTGGACAGGCTGATTCATTGGTGCCTTTCCAGCGAAAGCCGCCGGCGTGTAACCAGGAGGTTCCGGAGGCACTGATGGGGGCGGGGAGAACCGGGGAGCTGGGAATGAGGGCCGAATCTCAGAAATCGTCCTTTGAAGTTATTTTGAGTACCTTATTTTATATCCAACCACAGTTAATACACATTATTTTAGAAAAGTTCAAAAGTAAGAAAACCAGGATCGCACAGTCTCCTCTCCCAGAGACAACGACAGTTTCGTCCTCTGCTACCCATCCGAGAGGCACTTCAAAGGCGAACAGCGGAGGTGGTCAGCAGGTAATCTAAAAATGGTTCGTTTCACGGTTAACTGCTTTCCACTTATGTGACCATTCCCAAATGCTGCTACAATTTCAATTCTCTCTTTTTTTCTTCTTCTTTTACCTGGAGGGAGTAGCCCGGTAGGAAGGGCGATACTTCGGCAGAACGCTTCAGCGGGCGTGACTGTGCGGTGCAGAATGCTCAGTCCCGCCGAAGTGGCTTCCGTTGCTTGCTCTCTGGCCGGCCCACTCTGCGGCATGCTCCGCACCACGTTTTTCTCTCGGCTTCTACCTCATGGTTTTCTTCTGCACGTTATAAAATCTCTCTTAACCACTAGGTAATTCCTTCTCCTAGCCCTCCATGCCTACAGTGTGAAAATAAGCAACGTTACATAAAAACAGAGCCATAGAAATTTCTCCCTAACCCTTGGAAACTTGTTTTGGAAGGGGAAAAAGAATGCCCGCTTTCGCCCTCAGTACACCACAGCCCATCTATCAGCAATTTTAACATCAGAAGCGTAAGAAATGCCGTTTTTTAATTGAAAGGTAAAATTGAGAATGTCTCTATTTTGCAATTCCAACAAAATATCCAAGTGAGTAGGACACAGTCTCTGCTTGCTCATTTCTCCATCTGTTCTCTGCATTTCTGACAAGGAATGCTTTCTAATCCAGTTAAATAGCTGGCCCTTAGCTCGGCAAATCCAGCTTTGCCACCTCAGAGGAGGGTCAGAGCTCTTTTTAAAAAGGAGAATCGAACCGCCTCTCACGATCTCACGCCTCTCCTTTATTCATCCATCTGATTTTGAAACACTGCTGATATTTACTCTCCACGAAATCGAAATGAATGTAGTAATTAGTTGCGAAAAAAAAAAAAGATTTGTAAAATATTGTTGGCAGTAATTGAAAATAAATAAAAGGTACTTCAGTACATTTCGGACCAGTCTGGTTGATTTAAATGAAAATTTTGTACACACTGAATGGTCGAATGAATCAACGGATAGGGACTCTGCTTCGTATGGCCTCATCTCACCGAGCTGACTTGAGTGGGGCTGGATCTGCTTAGTCGTCTCGCAGGCTCTGATGCCTCCGTTGAGTTCAGATGCTCTCAGTGGTTGGGGCAAAGTGGCTCAGAGTGATGTAATATTCTCCAGTGAGGCCTGTCACTTTACATGTGCTCATGAAATAGACTTCCCTTTCCTGTGAAAAAGAGAGCCCGAGGGCATATGGTGAGGAAGAATTCACAGTAGAGAATTCCCGTCTGTATCAGGCTAAACTGTGCTGCAGAAACAAGCAAGGTCAGCAGATTAGACCACAGAGATGTATTGTCTTCCTTATGATGTGTGTCTAGCATTTGTTAGCAGGAGTGCAATACTCATCATCGTCACTGAGAGTCCCCAGGGTGGTGACAGCGAATCCCATCACCACCACCATCACTTCTGTTGAAGAAGGGAGTGTGGGAAATCGTGCCATGCTCTCGAAGGCTCCTGCCTGAACATGTCACTGCACGTTTCATTGGCCAAAGATAGTCCCATACCATGCCTGTCTTGGAGAAACACAAGTCCGCTATTGCCCAAAAGGAGGAGAAACGGGATATTTGAGAACAGCCTTCATGACCACAGCAGTACCCCTCTGTCTGCCTTAATGGTCCTGAGGCTCTGGGGCAATGAGTCTGGCAGCCAATGAGTGCCCCAGCCATCTGCTGGTGCTGCACACCATACCCTCGACTCATGAGAAATCCCTCGTGAGAAGTACCTTACATGGCCATTTCATTATTATTTGTTATGGGTTGAGTTGTGTACCCCAAAAAGACATGTTGCAGTCCTAACCCTGAGAATGTAAAAATGTGACCTCGTTTGAGTCTTTGCATGTATAGTCGGGTTAAGATGAGGTTATTCGGGTGGGCCCTAATTCAATATTCCTGGTCTTTATAAAAAAAAAAAGGGAGGGGGATTTGGACACACACACAGTGAGAATGCCACATGAAGATAAAGACAGAGGTGAAGCCAAGGCATGCCACAGGTGACCAGCAAACCTCCAGGAGCCGGGAGACAGGCCTAGAACAGAGTCCCCACACAGCCTCAGAAGGAACCAACCAGCCAATGCCTGAAGCTTGGACTTCTAGTCCCCATAACTGTGAGACAATACATTTCTGTTGCGTGAGCCACCTCGTTTGTGGTACTTTGTTATAGCAACCTCAGCAAACTAAGTCACTAGTCATTATACTTTTTATCGTAGTTCCTTGGCCGAGCAAGCAGACCTACTGGGGGCAATTAAAACAAGGGTCACCATGGTCAAGTGATGAATTCTAGCCAAGATGATGCCTAATGCTGCTGGCAGAGAAATTCTCTTTGACTAATCTCCTCCTACTCCTCCTCTCCATCCCCAGTAGCTTTTAACAAATGTTTCTCAGGTCATAGCCTTGGAAACGAAGAGTAAAATATATTAGTGGAAACTCAGTATTAGCAACAAGAATTACGTAGGGACAATGCTAGCAATATGAACAATCTACGTTTATTATACTCTTGTAGGTAGTTATCAAGATAGAACAAGCGTACGTGCGGTAAGAAGCTTCAGGGCCAGGAGCTGCTTCTGCCAGCGATGGGGGAGGGGAGAAGCACGCATCTGTGGAAGTGCTGGCAGCTCCCGTCGGCCATCTCCATTGCCGTGGCAACATCTGGTCTTCGGGGCAAGGCAGACTGTAAATCATCTGTTACTCGTAGTAAAGATGGTTCGTCAAGTATTTAGTTCTATTGCTTTGAAAAATTTATGTCATCGATGCTTACAGATTGAACTGTTTTGCTAAACCAGATGTCTGGCTATTTTGTTTCATTGTAAACGTGCTTTCTCATATTGCCGTAGAGAATGATGCCGTGGGCACTACCAGGCAACCCATCGTTTGAACCTCCAGGTTATGTGTAACCTGATCGGTCATTGGTACTGCCGCGTGGCTGGGTACCAGGCTGTTCCTTCTAGGCGCTGGTGACCTGCTGTGCTTTTCCATGTGTGCATTGTCATGAGGCATTCTTATGCTTTCTCTCCCTTCTATACATACATCACACAAACACACACTCTGTCCTTTGCATTTGTGCAAATGCATTTCAAGGTCAAGATCTACATTTTTTTTTTTTTTTTGATTCTGAGTTTAGTTGCTGTAAGCAAAGGATTTCTTAATTGCTCAGGGCTAGGGAAGGAGGTGCTAAATGGTCACCAAGCTCTCGTTTTCCCCCCAAATGAAGTTCTCCTCCTCCTGCTTGTAAACCCCAGATTTTGTGTGTCTGCTTCACCGTATGCTTCTGGCGCAGAGGCCTACAGACTAGCGGTAAACTTGTTTGTCTCCGGTACATGGACCCATTTTGAGGGGTGTTTTGAAGCACACAAAATCCATGTAACTCTCATGTGTTCTTGATACTCCTTTTTTCACAGATTGGCTGTGCTGTGAAGTTTAAAATTTCAAAGTGGTAGAATTCTTGATTCAAGTCAAGACGTGTTCTTAATGGTGCCTTGTTTTTTTTTTGTTTTTTTTTTCTAAGGATCTGTATTTATTTTACTGGGTTTCTTTAAAAAGGCAAGTTGTATCTGATTGTGTTTGCATAACCATCATAATAAGTGCTTTTTAACATTAGTAAATCCTGTTCTGTTAGTAAATTCAACTGTTTCAAAGTTAGTGAATTGAAGTTAGTGAATTCTGTTCTTCATTGTGGATGGATACATGAGCTATCCTGAAATTATATGCTGCCCAAACTATTGTTGAATACTTTGTGTTTTAATTGACTAAATACTTTAACTTTCTTTAGAGCCACCAAAGAAGTAAACATAAAGCAAGAATACTTTTTGAAAATGTTTCTTAACCAGGGGTGAAACAGATGCTACTAGTTAGTTTATCACTTGTTGAAGAGTGGTAACATTGAACTCATTGGAAGAGAGCGTGGTATGCCAACCTAAATAACCTGCTTTCGAGACTTAATTGTAAAGCATCTCTTGGTTATAATGTTGCAAAACTGACTGAAAGATTCAGTGTGAGATAGGAGGTGGCAAAATAATAACTGACAGAATCAGTAAGCTGTTTCTTTTGTGACTTGGGGTCATTTTTTTTCCTCTTGTTGCTAAAACGAAAATTGATCTGCAGATTGGCCAGCGGCTACATGGTTTTCAACAGAAAAACAACACCAGAATGGATGGGCCCTTCTCATCCCGCCACTGATCTAATCAGGGATTAGTGACTTAGTCATTTAGGGCCAGAGGAAGTGGAAAAGAAAATTCGATTTAGGGATTCTGAAATCTGCGTCGAGGAAGAAAGAACTTGCTCTTCTTACACCGTTGCAGCATTTCCTTGGATTATTGTAGTGTCGTTTGGAAGTCCGTTTAACGAGTCTCCACATATTTATTTCTTCTTGCGCAACGTAATGGTTGCCATCGGGTATGTGTGTGCATTACTTATGCCCCCAAATCAGTCTCTTTGTTTAGGGAGACCTTGGACTGTTTCCCCGATATGACTGTATCAGTTCCCACAGAGGCTTTGCTTCTTCTGCCTCACATATCTCTAGAGGATTGTTCCTCACTGTCCTGGATCGCTGAGCTGCCAGGTACAGAAATGTCTTTAGATTTATCTTAATTTCATAATGATTCTTAAGTTTTGTTGTTGTTGTTGTTGTTTTCTATCCAATTCTGTGTCCCCTTTACATCTTGATTCGGTGGCGATCACATTAATATTTTAAGATATGTGGAGTCATTTTGGTGAACTCGAATTAACTTTCTTGTTGGAAACACATCTTTATTCATCATTCTGTTTCACACCTTGAAAGAAGGAACTCTGTAAGTGGAAAGCTGTATATGAAGATGACCAGTAACTTTCTGGGTTATATGTTGGTTCTTTCTTGCCTTTTGTTTGTCTCATTTTCATTCATTTGCTCAGAATTATGTTACTTGCACCTAGTATTATGTGTTATTGAAGGTAATTGACAATACTTGTTGACTGAATGAATGAGTTAAGTATACTTGAAGTACTTAGAAAAATCCAGCTCAGATATAGTATTATCAGTTCCAGAAAAAAAAAAATGGCCCTTTTATATCAAGTTTTTCAATGCCTATATTTTACCATGTTATAGGAGTTAATATAAGTTGTTATATTGTTTTGTCCTCAGGAAGGTTGGGGGTCGGTGAACCATTTCGGATAGATAGGGTTCACTCGTCTAAATTGTTAGGATCGTGTGGACAATCCTAATTGTTAGACAGAGATACACTAGGCTAATTTACATCTTTTGCCTTATAGATTTTTCTGACATTGGATTACTTCCCGCGCTTTCAATCAGGCCCTTCCCCGAGGCCAGGCTCTGATACTGCTCAATTAAGAGGGAAAGAAATTGATAATAGAGAGAACCTATAAAATCTATAGAATGAAAAGTCATCTCTCATTCACTCATCCTGGGTGTTTCTTACTCCTGTCTAGGAGAAGTTCTAGGTTATTTCAGTTAATAAAATTGACTTTCCCACTCCTAGAACACAGACATTAAAACTTGTCTCCCTTTTTCAAATGATTCTTTTAAGACTCAAACACTCTTAATCAAGGTATTGTACAAAAGCAGAATGTGAAAAATAAAGTAAATATTATATGAACTATATTTCTAGTGGGTTGTTTCCTCATCTTTTCAACACTTCATAAGTCTTAGTCAAATCACATGTTTAATAAGCTGTTATCTTGTTTACCCAATGAACAACATTATTTAAGGTACAGTCTCCTCACCTATGAAAAAATCTGACTTCTTTTGTCAGTAGCTACACTCTACACAGTTTCCATATCTTACGTTCTCCATTATTTGTGCACATTTCAGAAATACCGAAGCATTTTTGCGTGTAGGTACACGTTCTTACCCATACAATGTCAGCGTTTGCGGGTGGTCACTCGAGTCTGTGTAGTAAAAAATAGACATTTAACTTAGTAGATGTGTACACGGCCAATTCCGAGTCGTTCCGGCTAATTTAAGTATACAAAATGAACTCTGAAAACATTTACTGGGTATTTGCACATAGAAGCGCTACGTTCTATAAAGCGTAAGGTGACTCCACGGCAGGCCTTGGAGTTCCAGGGAAGCGGTCAGCCCGCCTGTGAAGGCGCCACGTTCGAGGCCTTAATTTGACATTTGCAAACATGTGCCGTCCTTTTCGGAGAAATCAGTTCCACGTGAAGTATTTTTAAATCCTTTACGGTAAAAGGATTTTTAAAAGATTTTTAAAAGACAGTAAAATACCGTCTTCTTTTTAAATTTTTTAACTTGGTTTGCACTTAATTTTATCAGACGCTTCTGTTAATGGATGGTGTCTTAAAGGCATTCTCTGAAAATTTTTTTAAAAAATGATTCCTAGGTAGTCCATACTCTTTCTCCTGTCGATCCCATGGCCTCTGGAAGAAAACAAACTGTTTCAGGGTGTGTAAGAGCGAGGCCAGGCACGCTGAGGGTTCCGGCCGTTGATGGCGGTCCTGGCAGCCTGGAATATTGAATCCGTCGCTGATCCGTAGTGCACAGTAGTGCTGAGACAGGGTGGTTCGGATAAGCAGTCGCATAGTAAAAACCACCAGCTGCGGCGGTGAAGACA
This sequence comes from Rousettus aegyptiacus, assembly GCF_014176215.1. Taxonomy (NCBI): domain Eukaryota; kingdom Metazoa; phylum Chordata; class Mammalia; order Chiroptera; family Pteropodidae; genus Rousettus; species Rousettus aegyptiacus. The sequence continues at coordinate 82,913,894 of NW_023416287.1, forward strand.
TGAGCCGCCCCTCACGTCCATTACCTGCATTTGGAAATCAGTCATGATTTGAGGGTCACGTCTGGGGCCAATAGAGATTTTCCCAGAAAGCCAGGCATCTATGGGAACGTGTAATTGTTCTGTGGCCATAATTGTATAACCTTTTTATTGGCCCAGAATGAGCAACTGCAGGCTAACATTTACACAAAAGGAATTTAGCGTGCTGATGATATTGAATTAAGGAACTAGAAGGGCTATTTTTAAACACTTTAACTTTTTTTTTTTTTTTACTGGACACTTAGAGTTTGACATTGCTCATGTCTAATTCTGTCTTTATATAACTTTATCCTGTACAAATGCTAAAGAGCTCGATACAGGTCTATATGATCAAAAAGGCAACTCCTAACTCGGCATGAAATTCCACTCTTTTATTTCTGTTTGCCCATTGCCAAAGAATTCAGACAACTGCGTGCTTGACTACAAACAGAGGACAAAGCTTTAGGCAGTAATTGTGCTTAACATATGGAGCTGAAGTAATTTTATGTAAAAATAAATCCACAAGAAGAAAGAGGCAGAATCTGCCGTATCTCCTCCAGCATGCGCTTCCTGCTCATGGAAGTCCTGGAGTGAGATTGTGGTGGGCGTCCTAGAGGAGACATCAGCCCGCAAGGTGACATTTGCCCCCATGATCATGAGCTCACTTCTGTACCACAAAACATTTCCGAACAAGTTAATGAGGTTCTGATTTTCCAGCACAGAATCCGAGTCCCCACTCACACGATCTTTTATGTTCTCAGGCTGTCCATAAATCTAGGTATGGACATTTTCGTGAAAGGAGGTCTGAAAGTTTTGTAATGCATGTTTCCATTTGCTTCCTTATGCGTCACGTTTTGTCACATGCAAGCATCAAACTTGACAGACACTCGAGTCTTGGTGTTGCAGATTTCACGCCGGTGAGCCTCCTTTTGTAAGTTTTGCGCGTGCACGCATGCCCGTGTTTTGGGAAGAACACTGGGCAAGCTCAGGACAGAGCTCATTTGTTCTCATACAGATGGTGGAGAGAATTCTCCCACAACCATTAAAGAAAGAAAAAGGCAAAAATGATAATACTGTGCCTCGTTCATGCCCCAGATTCATTTACAGCTGTGCATGATCTTGACTATTACAAGGAAATAAGCTTTAAAATCAAATTACAGTAGAACTTTGCTAATCCATGCCTGACTAATTTGCCCACCCAGTAGTTCTCACTAAAATCTTGCTGTTCTTTTACTGACTTTGAGAAAAAATTTAATAGTAGGCTATGGAAAAGGCTCATGTTTCTCCTTATTTCAAGGTTCACTGTGGAAAATGTAGTGATACACCTTCAGTATCACAGATCTGTGTTTTTTTCTCATTTGTTTATCTGCCAAGCCATCAAGAGAGAAAACATCTGTTGAAAGGCTGGATTTTCTTTTCTGATTTTTAATTATAGGATTTTTAAAATGCATCAAATAGAAGTGTGAATAATTATAAGCAGTCTTCTAGTTTAAGGAAACCTACCATAAAATGTCATGAGATACAATAACATTTTTAAAGCGCTGAGCTAGAGATAAGTCTCAGACAGTCTATGTGAGGCTGTGCAGTGGGCTTTTAACATGATTTACCAATAGTCTTATGGCACTATTTCTTTCTATAGGAAAAGAAAGAAAAGCGAGTGCTTTAACTGCGGTATTTTATAGTTCAGTGTGTTAAGACCTTTGGTTTGTTATTGCAAAATGAAAGAGAAGTTTTGATTAAATATTGACTTTATTTCCAAAACCCTATGATAGATACCACCTATGTACCAACAGCACTATTGAGGGGTTATTTTTTTAATTGAGGTCCTAGTGAAAATGTTTTTTAAACCTTGAAAAAGTCTAGTTAAATATTACCAACTTGCTACCAAAAAAGTTAAAGGAAGTATCAGATAAACAATGTTCAGCTTATGCCATGTTCTTGGTATAGATTAAGCTTAATTATTTACGCCACACATTCCGAGGTATGAATGTAAGTATGCAGACGAAAGAAAAGCCCCATAATTAGGCACCACATCCTGGGCTTAAGTATAGTGTAAAGTGTTTGCTATTTTATTATGAGAATTTAAACATTTCCACAGCAGTGCCGCTAAGTCGATCTGCATATTTATTTGTCTAGATTAGTTGTAAGATTGAGTGAATGACCCACATTGCTGCAGTACGTGAGTGCTAGATCAGTTGCTAATGTTTCCCCAAATAACTTTGATAAAAATTGCTAATGTTTACAGATGATTACTTTCTATATAAGTGAGCTCCGATTCAAGGTTTTTGCTCTGACAACTTCACTCTCAGCGGCATCTCAGAACGGGCTGCTGCTGATCGAGAGAAGGAGGAGGAATGAACAGCTGTCTGTCTTGGGGGCTTGCCGATAACCCCGAGTGCTCCTGGGCAGCATCCTAGGCGTGTGTGTGGCCGTTAAGAATGTCATGTCTGTAAAGGAAAAACGGATGAGACCCAATGAGCCATTTATCGAAGCCTTAATTTTTCGATTGCTAGAATCTGCTTTCGAGATGCTTTTGAAATAAGGCTATGAACAGAAGTGTGATTTGCACACAGCCTGCAAAGAGCACGCTTCTGGAGGTGTAAAATGAGTCAGCCGCACGCACGCAGGCCCATTCCTCCGGCTGCAGCAGCCGTGGTGACGGTGGCGGCTGAAGCCAGGGAAGGGTTCAGCGATGAGGGGACGAAGCGCCTGCTTGATACTTTGTCACCACCACGTAGTTATTGAGTGTCTTCGGTGTCCAAGGAGAGAGAGTGCCTTCTGTGGCTTTTGCATGTTTTAGGGTTATCACAGTTACTAAAATCCCTTAAAATGTATGTGTGCTCAGTGTGAATACCTGTACAGCTCTTTACAGATTTTCGTCTTCTGCCTTAAATTAATTGCTTTTACAAACCTGAGTTCTTACACCAGCATTGTATACCATCGATAATCATTATTTCCTTAGTAAAATTAATCGAATTGACTTTCAGGAACTTTATTCCTTATCTGTTAAATTCCCAGGGAACAGTTAAAAGTTACATATTTAATATCTATCCATTTATACTATTAAAATACCCATAACTTCCACCTATCCAGTGATCAGACAGATATTTTAATAAATTAATATCATAAATCCACAGAGTGGCCTTAGACTCTTAGATGCTCGGAATCTTTTACATGCTTGGCACAAAGCAGGCACTAAATATTTGTCAATGAATGGAGAAAATGACTAACAGACCAGCGGTTCAGCTTACATTTTAATAATCAGGAAGTTTAATAGGGAAGTACAGTGATGAGATTTCTTTTGCTAATCTTATTAGCACAAAGTATTTGTTGTAAAAATAGACCCACATTCATTGTTTCACAGGACAATCTAAAATAGATCGAGACCCATTGTTTGCGGACTTCGTAAATGCAGGATAAAACAGACACTTCCTGTCATCTGCAGGATGCATTGCTGTTGCCGAAATCTCGCGTGTGCTCATGTGAAACAACAGCCCGCGTGAGAGCTTGGAGTTTACTCCAAATGTATATAAACAGCACTGGCCAGGCTCAGAGCGGGTAGAGCATCTAAAAATAGACAGGTAATCCCTTATCTTGTTGCATATGAAAATAGTGTTTATGCGAAGCAACATTATTAGAAATGATGTGTGAGAACAGAATCCCTGCTATGTGCCTTACAGTTTATAAGGAGAAAATACACGAATGCGACTTTGAAGCTCAGGGTTAATTAATGCTGCCGGAATGTGGACCAAAGTGGTAGCCGGTTTTTCTATGGTTAAAAAAAAAAAAAAAAAAAAACTTTATACGGACAGCTAACATTCTTCCTGTGAGACTTGTCCTCTGCCCACAGAATAGCACCCTGTTTTTCCAGTGGATATCCATTGAGAAACCTACTGGTATATGAAGACACCCCCAAATCTTAATGGCTTAACCCACCAAAGGTTTATTTTTTATTCGTGCTACGTGGCAACACAGGTCGGCAGACATCCTGATCCACGTGGTCACGCAGAGACCCAGACCGACAGAAGGTTGTATAGGAGCTTTTCACAGCCTCAACTCGGAGGTGACGTTATTGTCACCTCTTGTCACCTCTTCTCAGCGTGCATTGGCCAAAACTAGTAATCCGTCCTTGACTGACTGCCAGGGGGCTGGAAAGTGTAGTCTCTGTGTCTGGGCAGGAGAGAGAACTAGAAAGTAGTGAGCACTTTTTACAATTAGTGAGAATTATTTTTCTATTAAAATCAGGGAGAAGTGGTATGACACATTCAGCACCGTAGGTTCAGTTTTAAATGAACTACTTTAATTTGCCTAATTCCGTGTCAATTGGCTATTTTCTGAGCTCTGAGAATAACTGAGTCTGGTTAGTTTTCCCACCGTATCAGCTTACTGGCACACAATGAATGGATTTTTGCCTGTGGTACAATCTTTGTCTTAGAAAGACAGTGCTAATTTTTATTTGATTTTTTCCAGTAAGCTAATCTGATATATCAATTTTTAAAACCGAAGCAGAGTCCAGTGAAACCAATTCAGAACAACAACAACAACAAAATTGCCACTAATGATTGTTGTTAAGTGAAACAGGAATTTTCAAGGATTTTTCCCCCCATAGATAGTGAACATTTGCCAGCAGTTGATAGAGTAGCCAAGAGAAAATGTATTTAATTTTCTCCTTCCCTCCTGCAGCTCCCTCTTTTGAATTATAATGCCCACACACCCTTGCTTATTTAGAAAAGAAGCAACGAGTTATCTTTTCTTACCTGGGATTTCACCAGTTTAGGAAGCTAGCCTGAATAAGTTCTCTGGCCATTAGTTACCTGTAACCCTCAAGCGTGAAAAGTAACATGAAAGAACACAGCTCCCGGGGGGGGGGGGTGTACACAAGAGGCACTTAGTTCACATCTCTAAAGCCTGAATGTGTGTTGTTGGGTGCCTTCCAGTGCTTGGAACCACTGGGGACCAGTGGACTTTGACTGCAGAAGCACACAGAAAATCAAACAGTATGTTCCGTCTCGGTTCCAAGCGTCTGCCAGGACTCAGATGAGCTGATTTTCCCGAACCTCAGCGTCCATCCTGGCTGCTGCCTGTGACTTCATTTCTCCCCAGTTGGAGTCCGTGGGCCTGCAGACGCTCTCGGCCCTCCTGGGTTGGGTTTTTGCCATTCTGCAGAGCTCTCCCCTGGCCCACTCTGGGAGGGGGTCCAGAGGGGGGCCCTCCTTCTGCTGTTGTCTCCAGGGCCAGGCTCCTCTGCCCGGTCCCTCTTCTCACTCCAGGGGTTCCCTCAGCCCCCTGTATGACCATCCCGCCCCGGTCACGCTCTCTTGTACTCTCCCACTGTACTTTATTTTTGCCTTGCTCGTGGCTCCTGTTACACTCTACCTTATATTTATAGATATTTCTGTATATGTCTCATTACATCCTTTAAGCTCCTATGAGGTCAAGGGTTGTTTGATATGTTTTCTCATATTTTTATTGTCTAGTATAATGTTTATATGTGGTTAAATGTTCATCAAGTACTGAACGAATGAGTTTATTATAGATTACTCTTTAGTACAAATAAATATATGGAATGTTGGCTCCTCGATATTAAGATTCTTTGGATGCTTAGATAACACAATGTATTTAGTCAATAAATACCCGTAAAATAGAATTTAGTCTGGAAAGTGTGAGATATTTTGATCCATATTTATCTTTAAAAAACACATGAATCGACACCCATGTAATTTTTTACTCTCTTTTATAAGTTTAGCTTATTGGGGGGCACAAAATGTACTAACCTGTCTTTGAGGTAGGATGTACCTGAGGTAATAGTCTTCTCTCAAATCATTCGACTTGGCTTTATCATAATCAACTTGGCGATATCCAGGACTTTGAGACTAGTGGTTCAGAGGAGTTTGTCAAACAAGACAAGAAAAATTGTACTTGACCACAGCAAAATTGGTTTTTGATTATCTGGTACATGTCACGCATGGATTTGCTTCTCAACTGGGGTATAATTGCATCTTTGAATTCTTCATTAACTATTGGACCATGGTTCTTAATAAAATTATTTTATGAAGCTGAGATGAGAAATGGCTTGCTTGCTTCTTCTCGTCTTGGCAAGCAAGTAGTTCATGCACCAGCCTCGCTGGGTTTTAATTTAAAGAACAAATTACCTTTTAAAATAGTAATAAATCCCCCTTTGGAATAGTAAGAAGATGTCACTCTTGCATGTGGGGTAAATATCCTGTGCTTTGATGTCATTAAAAAGCACAGTAATTTTAATAACCTCAGTTATACACAATAAAATCCTGACTTCTTAAGACTACATCAGCCATGTCCCATGATCATGTAACAATAAACTATTTATGTTGTGATCTAAAGTCCTAATTAACCTAGTCTTTACAGAGCCTCTTACTATCTTTGACTCATGTTCTCAGGTGTGTAATAATGGTTTCTCATGACTCGTCTATTTTATTTATAAGATCTATTTACTCCGCGTAAGGGAATTTTGACGTTAGAGAATTTTTCATTTTACAACTTGTCTTCAGTGACATGAATGCCGGTTTTATACGAATCTTTACAGCCTGTGCACTGACCTTTCACCTTAGTGCATGGGAAATCTTCAAGTGACTGTCACAGAAATGCGGCACCACTTTCTGCCGGCTTCCTTTCCCCAAAATAAACTGAAGGATTCCCTTTCTGCCACCGACTGTAATATTTCCTCACTTAATTTAAATAACCAAGATAATGAGAAGGCTTTCATAAGCCATGGCGAGATGTCTTATCAAGACTGTTAAATTTCGTTTGACTTGGATCAATTTTGGTATCCACCCTCTTTTTTTTTTTTTTTTTTTTTTTTTAGAGTAAGCTGCATCTGGGGGTGGGGGAAGGACCTTCCTTGAATGGCTCCAAATTCAGTGCCTTGTTTTTTAACCAAGCAGCTGTTCATACACATTTCTTAGGAAATAGTTAAATAAAAACATGTCAGTTCTGAGATGAACAGAAATGGTTGCATTATCAAAAACTAGCAGCTGCTTGCTTGTCATTTCTATGCGGCAAGTACTCGTTTTTCTTAGTCTCATTGTTATACATTTGATTAAACTAAGACCAGGATCATTTTTCCTGTGAATTATTGAAATTACAGGTAAAGGCAGTTGAGTGATTTCATATTGTGAATTTGTCCTGTTTTTAACGAATGATTACCATTATTAAATAGCATTAAAACAACAACAATAATACAGCAGCCACAACAGAACCTTCAAATATTTGGGTGGACAGTGGAGCTTTATTTTAAAAGAAACTATAGTTCAGATAAAACCTAAATACTTCAGTATTTGAAATGTCCCAGCTAATGTGTGGCCTCAGAAACCACAACTTAATGAGCTCAGAATCATGATGGATATGAAGGCATTTTGCTTATGTATGACATTGTGAAGAAAGACGATTGTTACAGACCTCTGCGTAAGCAGATGTACAATTAGCCACGGCTCTGTCTGGGCTTCAGGGCAGGCAGATAAAAATAGGGGAGGATTTGGACATTGAGAGAGGATAGTAGAGATTCCATTCAGGATCCCCGTTAGGTATTATGGGAGGGGAGTGGGAAATGATTGTTTTAAATGGATTTAAGACTATCTGGAATAGAAAGGTATTCCATTTTTGCTTGCGTCTTCTGTGCGTTTGCAGGGAGAGAGCTCCTCCTGCGATGTGAGCACAGACCAGAAGCGTTGGGCAGCGTGGGGAAAATGTATTGTGTGTGCAAGCTGACCCGAGTAATGAGTCGGTTGTGGAATAATGTCGGGGGCAGACCTTGAGCCAGCCCTGAGCTCTCTTGCAGTATCTCAGTCTGGCCCATGCCTAGCATTTTTATTTTGGGGGTGCCCAGGACAAAGGTTTATATGGCACCTCACAACACTCTGGGTGAGAACAGGATGCCGCGGGCAGTTCAGTCTCTGCTGGTTTCACAGCAAGAGCATCCTGGTCGACCTGAGGGTGGGGCATCTCCCAGACCTCCAGCTCCCTCTCTTCCTCCTAAAGCATGTTTTTGGATTGGCCTTTGCCCATGTATGAGTTTCCCGGAGTTGCCGTAACAAATTACTACAGGCTCGGCTTAAAAACACAGACATTTACTTTCTCACAATTCTGGAGGTCAGAAGTTTAAAATCAGTTATTACTGGACTGAAATCAGGATGTCAGCAGGGCCACACTCCTCCGGAGGCCCGAGGAGAGAATCTGCCCCTCGCCCCCTCCAGCTTAACTTGTGGCCACATAAGGCCAAGGCCACATTGCCTCCTCTTCTTCTGGCTGTGTCAAATCTCCCTCTGCATTTCTCTTACAAGGACACTTGTGATTTCATTTAGGGCCCACCAGGATAATTTAGGATAATCTCCCCATCTCGAGATTCTTAAAATTGAGTCACATCTGCAAAGACCTTTTTCTATGTAAGGTGACATTTACACAGTCCAGGAATTAGGACCTGATGTCTTTGTGGGCCATGATTCAGCCCACGGCACCCCATTTCAACAACTGGAACCGTTTACGAAAAGGCAAAGAATTCAGGTTCTATGCTGTAGGGGTTGTTTGACTCTGAGCTAAATCGAGTGGTTATTAAGAGCACACTGTGCGTCAGTGCCGTTGCTGAGCACTGTGGGAGATACAGAGGTACATCAACCTGTGGCTGCCCCGAGGTCGCTTGTGGTTTTGCTGGGAGAGAAGACATGACCGTGTAAAATGAGTCCTACGAACAAAGGCCGTGTTGGATGCTGACAGCCAGAACGTGGTACCCACGGTGATTGTGCAGGCCCCAAATGCGTGTGCTTGGCGTGTGTACTGGAACGTGTCCCACAGAAGATGATCACGTCCAACCCACAGCTTGGCTAGGACCCATTTCATTGTTTTCCACTATCTCTGTTTTTCTTTTTCCCAAGAGCTGCCTCCTGCAAGCGTGCCTTCCTGTGTGTGTATGATGCCATTGTCTATTTGCCAGTTTCTCTTTCCCCATTAAAATAGTAATTATAGTTCTTGAATGGAAACAATTCAAAGATAACGCCTCTTTGCTAACGAGTATGAATAGAATTACTTCTGCAAATCGCTGATATAGAATAAGGAGTAAAATCAAGGAAACTTAAGTTTACAGTAGAATCGATCTGTTATAATGTCATATTATATCCTTTTGGGTGATTTGAATTTATCCTAGCTCAGTCTGTCTATGCGAATGCCCTATGCTTTAGTGAAAACTGTGGAAATATCCCTTTCAAAAGCAAAAAAAAATTTTTTTTTCTGGATATGTCTGAAGGGAACCTGAGTTTCTCTGAGTTGTAAAGCATGATATGGATAAGAGTCCAACACTCTCTGCCTGACGTTCATTTTATCTCTGGGACCCTCGTTATCTTAACTAAATCTGCAGCGACAACATAGAAAGATGAGACAATCCTGAGTTTGAATCCTGGGTCTATCACTACCTGGATCTCGGTGCTCCCTCCTGGGTGGCTTGAGCAGATAACTTTTCTAAACCACATTTTTTTTTTTTTCCATCTTCAAAATAGGGCTTGTAATTGTACCTCTTTCAGGGATAACGAGATGAAAAAGTGAAACACGTATAACGCGTTCAGAACGTCGCCTGAAAGTTTGTCTTTTCCTTCTCTCTCTGTCTCTCTCTTTCTTTTTTTTCCCTTCCGTTTAAAAAAGATGTCTGTGGCCTGGGTGATTTTACTGGCTGTTCAGCACATTGCCCTAAGTAATCGAACCCTTTCCTGTCTGGTCCCCTTCGACAAGCCCATGATGACAAATCCAGCATTTCTTGGGATACCATTTCACCTTGGATGTAAACCAGGCTTCTACATTACTTTTTATATGACAGTGTCTCCCCATATTTTTGTCCCGTGAACTTCTCGAATTGCAATATAACATGTTTCTTCCAGCAAAACTGAAAATGAAATAAATAAATGGTTAAGTTGCGGACCGTAGCTAATAATGAGTTGCACCAGACTGAGGATTACATAGTCATTATATTTATGGATGACAGTTGACTTTTAAATATTATCTTTAATCGAATAATGTGAATGTTTGCATATACATTTGCTTCTAAACTATAACGTGTGTATGCACACGTACACACACACACACGCACACCCCTCTATATGTGATGAGGTTGAAGGAAGGCATGTGATTAAACACAGTTCGGTCTGGCTTGAATAATAACTGTTCTGGAGTTTACGATTCTGTTTTATTAAAATTCTTTCTTGAATTTCAGGAGTAAAAAAAAGATTCCTCTCACACAAAGGCGCTAATCGTCCACACACCATGCGCATTCTTCATGATAAGTGATTGGGGAAGGTTTCGCATTAATGCCTTTGTCCAAATGTCATCTTCTGTCTTCGGTCCCCTTTAAGGGGGGAGAGAGGCATGTACTGAGCTTGACTGAGATGAATAACTATGATAGATTTCTTGGCAGCTCGACCCCAAGGTATTTTTCGACAGGTTAATTAATGCCTGAAAAGAACTGAATGAATCAAAAACATTTTTCAGTACTTTCTTTGAAAGTGAATGTGTTTTGGTTTGTTTTAAAAAATTTAACTCTGAAGCGAGTCTGTCACTGTGGCTTTGAAATTCCCTAAGTTATTCCCTGAGCTTTTGCAGATATAACTAGATTATGTTTAAAAAATATATAAGTAATCTCCTCCCCTATAAAGGCCCATCTTAGGAATTGGGGCTCAGGGATTGGACAGTTTAGGAAAGATTTTTTGGTGTTACAAGATTTGAAGAGTCTCCTACTTAGCTCTTGTCAGTTTTTCCCAAGATGGCCTCAGAAATGAGGCTCAAAGTTGTAATTTCGTCTCAAAACGTAATTAAATGATCCGTGTGTGATCTGCCACGTGCCCCACTGAGTAGTGTCTGAAGGAGCCGGCGAGGACATGCTAGTGTCTGGGTAAGATTGTTACCCAGCAGAAACGAAAAGACGTGGGAAGTGGGGGGCTCGCTTTGAATGGAGGCAGCCAAGGCGACGTGACGGTTCGAAGACCGTGTGTGTTGGGTAAGAGTTCAGGCCTTGGCGGTGCTCCTTCTACCGACTCTGACCTTGGACAAGTTACTTGGCTGGTCTGTGCTGTAGTCTGCTCATCTGTAACATGGTTGTTAGGAGGATTAAGGGAGATGAGTTATGTGCAGCACTTAGAATGTGCTGGGCACGGAGCGAGTGTCCCAACTAGTGGTGGTGGTTGTGGATTTCTAACTTAAAAATGAACCGCGTCGTGCAAACATTTAGAAGGGTGGTGAGCGCCGGCTTAACCAGCCATTTTTACTGCACTTTGTACCCTTGAGAAATGTGTCTGGTTGTAATGATCCTCCCCATTAAGTGATCCTAATGCCCCTCTCCCTGGTCGTGGCCCTACAGAAGTTAGCGCTCATCCTCACAGCCACCTCACAGGGTTATTACTGTCACCCCCAGACATGGTTCTATAGTGTAGCAGTTAGCACGTCCGCTTTACATGCAGAAGGTCCTGGGTTCGAGCCCCAGTGGCGCCACGGGCCATGGTCTACGGCCATGCCATCTTGAACAAGCCCAGTGTCTGATCTCAGAAGCTAAGCAGGATCAGGCCTGGTTAGTACTTGGATGGGAGACCACCTAAGAAGACCAGGTGCCTTGGGCGTAAATAATAATAAATAGTAAAACATTTTTAAAAAATACCGTCAGCCGCACTTTGCAGATGAGGCCACTGAGGCTCAGAGGGATGGCTCAGAGGGGACATGGACAGGTAGCCACACTCTGTTAGTCACCTTTCACGGAGGCCTGTCCTCGGACTCATCCAGGAGTGAGGAGAAGGGACTTCAGTCTCTGGAGTTACGCATGCAGGTGTTTTGGACATGGTGGTCAGAACAGGCCGCGCCCCGTTCAGCGCCGTAGAGGAGATTGAACTCGTAGCGGGTGCCGGGCCTCCGCGGGGCGAGCGCAGCCAGTGGGTGAGTCGGCCCTGTCTGCCTCGCCACATTTTCCTTCCAAGTCTCTAAGTTGAAAGCAGATGCATACGGCTCGATTTACAGGTTATCACAGAAAATTTTAAGGTAGCTATTTGCTCCAAAATTGACACTAAGGGCAAGAGAAACTGATATTATCGGGAAGTTTATCTCGTAAGTTCAGAGACTTGTACACATGTAAAGATCCTTAGAATTAGTGAACCTTCACCCCCATGTTTTATAATGGAGATAATAAGACACAGAAAGTCAAAGTGATTCTCCTTCAGTTCCCTGGTGAGTTAGTGCCCCAGTTAACTTTTTCAGGACTCTTTCCTTTGAACTACAGCCCGCCGGGGTGGGGACGGGGAGCTCAAATGAGAAAATGGATCATAGAATGACACTTTGCAGCTCATTTAAGGGTTTACCTGTATTTCTTTAGCTAAGAGTACTTGAACCCCTGGGCCATCGCTGTACACTGCCACCCCCTCCCTCCCATCTCCGATGGTCTAGTAATGGTTATTAGAAGTTCAATTTTAATGAGATTGGAGGCCTTGATCAACAAGAAGGTTAGGGATTACGTGGGGATATCATTCTGTCTTCGTGTGCCCTTGTGGTAGATAGACCTCTCCATAGCTCTACAGCTGTGAGTGCATAGACCGGCTCGCAAGAGAGTCTCTAATTTATGCCTCTTTCTGGTTTTCTTCTGGAACATACACTGCAGAGTGGCAATGATTTCATTTACTTTTCAGACCATCTCCTTTATTCAATGCCCCATGCTGCTCAGGGTCGTAGAAAGAAAGCCACCAATAACAACCTGGCGAGTATTCCTCAGACCTGAGGTTTACCCGCAGATTTTTGTGGCAGAAATGTAACTCATATTAAAGCTGACCATGGAAATATCATAGAGTTGAGGGCAGATTTCTCATTAACCTTGAGGATGACCAAGAACTTTGCGCCGGCCCCAAACCCAGCTCCAGAGGTGACCCGCCTCTGCTATCAGTCCTTGTCCCCATGCCCTACCATTCCCTGCAAGTGCCCAGGGGCGTGTACAGTGGGAGGGGTCACAGTGTGACGATGTCGCTGGGTGGGAACTCGTCATGTCCCCTCTTTGCCCCAGCTAGTGGCGGGGGTGGGGGTGCCAGGTAAGAAGTTCCGTGTGCTGGTGGAGTGTAATCGAGCCCCGGGTTAGCGTAGCTTCATGTTCCAGTGACTTCATAGATGTCATTCTTGTCGTCTACTCTAGGGATTATTACTGCTTACGGTACAGTTTTCTTCAGGAGTATAGGTTTAACGTGCCAAACAACCAGCCTCCTCGTCAGTGGACTCTCATGTGCAACTTCTTTATACGTCGATGAATAGCCTCCTCACAGGGGAGGGCAGACGAACAAGGGCATTTCTAACCTTAGACCGAGCTTTTCAGTCTTACGGAAGCTTCCATCTTGGTCCCTAACATTACATTTCATTTTCACGAATTTACTTTTTTAAGACACAATTTGCTTTTTAGCTGTTCATTCTGTTTTAAAGCTCTTTATATGTTCTGGCCCCACGTGCTGAACTTCTTGGCAGTTCAAGAAAAGTTTTTTTGCTTGAAGACCAGACTGATTGAATCACCGACTTTTGAAAATAAACTTTTGCTTTTCAGTTGGCAGGGAACCCACTAATCCTCCCATTTCTCAACTCTCCATTTAAAACATTCACCAGTAATCGTCGCTTAATGACGTTCAGTGGGGACTTGACAAGCCTTCCACGTGCACTGGCGTCTGAGGTGTGTAAGTTAACAGCATATGAGCTGGGACGTACCGGTGATCATGGCGCCATTTTCCAGATGAGGGACCTGTTCCAGGGAAGGCCTAGTGCCCGAGGTGATGGAGCACGTTGGTTCCTGAACCAGGACTCAGCCCCAAGGAGGGGTCCATCCCTCCGGCTTCAGAGGCTCCTTTCCCTGGCGCACTTCTTTTCAGATCCACACCTGTAGTTGAGAACGCATGCATCTTGACTGTGTATTTGTCAAAGACAGTGCTGCCCTCATCTTTGAGTCCTTGGTGCGAGGCACACAGCGCAACACACGTGTGTCTCAGGGCCGGAACTGAGCAGGGCAAGGGGGGAGCCATCCAGGGCTCAGTATTTGCGTGGGACTTACTGTCAACCGTGCCAGCCCTGCCCTTGGACTTGCGAGCCGCATCCTGGTCTCAGCGCCGGTGGGTTTTACAGATGGCGTGCATTTGAGTTCTTCTTGAATGGCAGGCAGTCCGCAGTGACTGTGAAAAAAAGTCACAACTCTCTCCTCCCAGGTTTACCTTGTGTCTTGAGGCATTGGTAGCGATTTAGAGTTTGGTGTCTGGTGTGCTAGTTTTGTCTTCAGTGGTTTGATTGTTCAAAACCTTTTGACATGGCATCGAAGGGAGTGTGGGGGGCATCCTTCGACCGTGTGATTTTTATCTCAAGGACACGCACGTTTTCTCTCCCGTGTTCCCAGGCCTCGCTGGCCATGACGCCGCCCCACTGCGCGCTCCCAGTAGTGGCTCTGTCAGTAGAACCCAGTTCCTCGTTCTGGAAACATTTTTGGCTCAGAGCTTCAGTTCCTTCCTGATAACTGTGTGGCTTTTGCTGTAGATTTTGAACATAGCTCGATCGAGCAAGAAGCTCAGCCTTCAGCCTCAGCTTCTTGGGGCTTTCCTGGTAGCCACGTAAACTATGTCACACTCCGTTTTACCCATTAATTAGGAAATAGTAAGGTTCACGTAGCTTTGCTTGCAGACCTCTGGGGGCGGGGAGGGAGGTAAAGCAACCGGAGGATAAGGACATGATACCTTTCTTCAAATAAGCGATTCAGCCGTCCCATCCTGATGTAGAGGGATTAGCCCCTGAGAAATAACATAGTGTCGTAGAAACAAATCCTAAGTGTTGGAGTCCGATTCCGGTTCATACCCCAGCGTTGCCACTTTCTAAGCTGTAGGAACAAAAGTACTCTTCCTTCTTTTCTGCTGCTTCAGGGGAGCAGGAGGGTAAAGGAAAATGAACACCACGTTGCCAGGACATTCTTAGAGAATTGCCCAAAGATGACAGAAACACCTTAATAGAGCATAAGGGACGGAAGTGGAATTGGACATTGATTCTCAGTTGGGGGCAATCTCCTCCAGACCATCTCCTCCCCTGTGAGACATTTGGCAATATTTGGAGACGCTTTTGGTTGTCACAGCTGGGGGACAGGCGTCGCTGCTGCATGTTGTGAGTAAAATCTTGAGGTGCTTCTAAAAATCCTACAAAGTATGGAAAAGACAGCTCCCTCCCCCCGAAAACAAACAAACAAACAAAAAAAGAATTATCTAGACTAAAATGCCTACAGTGTACAGGCTATGAACCCTGGGTTAGGAATAACTTTTACTGAATCTAATTGTCCCACTTTAATATCCAATGACTCTGCAAGATAAAGTTTTTATCTCCATTTTACAGATGAGAAAATTGACCTTTGATCATGATTAAGAAACTTGCCTTTGGTTGTCCAGCTACTTCTAGATAGACATGGGATTTCGACCTAGGAATATATATTCCCTTTCTACTGGCCCAACAGGTAGTGAGCTCCCCATCACCGATGACGTTCAGAACACGACAGGGTCAGCAGCCACTTGAGAGGGATGGAGAGAGGTACGAGTCTCAGATGTTTTTTTGCACTGAATGACTTTTGAGGTCGCCCCTAAGGATCCCATTCTCTAATTCTATTTTGAAATGGGACTTGTCTTTTTAGCCCCGGTATTATGGAGTGGCAGGCGGATAGCCTTTGGCCATGCCCAGTGAAATCCCTGTGCTTTGTTTGTGCACCTGTGAAGCCTTATTCCTATTAATATCCCAGCCGTGGCCGGCCAGAGGGTTAGCGTTCCGCACGGGGGCCGCCAAAAATGCACCCCTCCCCCGTCTCGTCCACATTCCAGGCCCGCACAGTTATTTTTACCAACATGTGTAAATGGGTCCAGCTCGCTCTCTCTTGGGAGGACAGGAGAGGCAGAAATGAGGGCAGCTGGGGAGGGCGAGCAGGGAATGAGCTACTTGTCTCAGGTGAGGCCCGGGTACCAATGTCTTTAGAACTTCCCAGGAGATTCTCCTGTCCAGCCAGGCCTGAGAGCCACATTATTCTGTCACAAAGAGACTGAAAGGAACAGGAGTTGGGGCTTGTTTTCCAGTATGTCCTCGGTAGGCCCACATTTGCACCTGCTAGAATCTTAAATTAACATTAAGTTTATCCTCAGCCTTCAAGTTCCTCATTTTAAATGGTTTAATCGTAAGATGCATTTCATCATTTGCTTAATTTTTCACAAAAATTTGAAGTTTTCCTCTCCAGACTCTCTTTCTCGCCAACATTGTTTGTAGAAAGGAGTTTTTAGCTGCTGCCATTGGTACTATAGAGGAGAAAACTTTACATACTTCATGGGTTTTGTGGGAAACGTTTTAATAGCAACCTAGCTAATGGCCTGACTTTATGATAGATTGTATGCTTTAAACTGTAGTCTCCAAACGTTTTTGCTTAGTGAACCTTGTAAAGAATTTGGAAGAACTCTTCTCACATATTGTTTAAGTTGACATCTATAATCTATCAGTAAATAAGTTATTAGTTCAGTAGTTGCAAAATGATGTAATTTCCAGTGCATTGAGTGTTACATGTGTGCTTTGAATATATTTCATAACATAGCCAGTACTTTGGGGTTGTTTTTTTTTTTCCATCTTGCGATTGCAGATATGGCTCATTTTATGGAAAATAACCAGCCATAAAGTTGAATTAACAAAACCAGTCCTGATTGTTAAAAACAGACAGATCAGGCGTATTTCTTGCCATTAAAAAAAAATCTGACTTCATTTTTTAAATGAAATAAACATGAAAATTAGTTGGACGGGTGGTAAATATGCAAGACGTTGTCATTCCGGGGGCCTGTTGCCTAGGGGAAGAAGGAGCTGGCTTTTTCCTGTCCTCCCTCCCTTCTCTCTGCTCCCTCAGGAGCCGAGCATTTTCAGATCGTCTTGTCGTTTTGCGATCCAGGGGTTTGTTTTTATGCCTGGCAAACTGCACCGTGCTGAGATTCAGGACGTACACCCTTTCGGAAAGCAAGAGGGGTGTGACTTAGGAAAGGAGAGGCAGCAGCAGACAGACAGACCCTGAGCTCGGGCAGATCGGGTTTAGACCTGGGGCAGGATCCAGAAAACGGTGTCTTTAGAACTGCCCATCCGCAGGCCCCCGCCCCCGCCCCCCCCAAGTCTTCTTGTAGCCCCAGGGTGTGTGCCCTCGACTTGGAAGAGCTCTGCTTTAACAGACAATGGGGAGGGGCTTTAATGAACGAATAAAAACGATTTAGCTCCATTCCAATTGTTTTTCAAACATATACTTCACTCATTTTATTTTTAAATTAAAATGTAGATAAGGTAAGAAGGACACGTGTAAGAATACGCAAATACTGCCAAAAATGTATGTTCCTTAAGAGTTTACAGATTGCAAGAACCATGTGACAAATGCGTGTTTCCTGAGGGATGGAGAGGAGCTTCTTAATGTTTTCCTTAAGTCCCTGGTCGGTGACGTTACAGGCTGTTTATCTTAGTGTTAAAGCATGCCTCTGGGGCCAGAGTGCCTGGGTTCGTGTTCTGGTTACTACTTACTAGCTCAGAGACCTTGGGTCAGGTTCTCAACCTGATGATGACAAGTTTCTGACACATGATAGATAAGCTACATGTCAGCTTATTATTCTTTGTGATCTTGAATTTCTCACGAGGGTATAGCTGGAGCTTTCTGCTCAGCAAACTTAGATGGAGTCCACCAGCTAGAGATGTGATTTCAGCCAAAGCATGGCCGATGCAAAAAGGCAGCTAATCAGGATCGGCCTGGGGTGCCGAAGCTCCCATCGGGGCTGTTTCCATGCGATCTGTATGAAAAGTCGGTCGGTGACCTGGTGTAAGCCCAGGTAACTCTGGTTCAGAGTCATCGCTCATTAAAATTCCAAGAGCGATACCACACTGCATTTATGTTAGACACCGTAATCTGTTGTTGCTTGCTTGAATACAGCGTTCTCTTCTTCCGTACTATTGGCCAGCCAGGCAAGGAGATGGATTGCTAGCTTCAAATGCCCTGAGATGTTTGAGGAAGAACTTTTAGCAGTTAGCGCATTAAAGGAATCAAACCATAAAAATGACACCTTGAACTCATAGTGGACCTAGGTTCACTTTTCCCCATTATCCAAATCATACCTTGACATTGCACTGGTCCCTAAAGGTGTCTGTTGTGAATTATTTCAGAGTAATAAGGTCTAATGTTTGGTAGCTAAGTTCAAAGAGAGATTACAGAATCTAGAAGTATCTTTACTTTTTTTTTTATTTATACATTTGATTCGTTATTTGAAAATTGTGTGTAGAAAATTCGACTTTAAAACTTCTCCAGAGGACATGGTTCCATAGTGTAGTGGTTAGCACGTCTACTTTACACGCAGAAGGCCCTGGGTTCGCGCCCCAGTGGAGCCACAGTCCATGGTCTACGGCCATGCCATCCTGAACAAGCCAATGTCTGATCTTGAAAACTAAGCAGAGTCAGGCCTGGTTAGTACTTGGATGGGAGATGGGAGACCACCTAGGAAGCCTAGGTGCTGTAGGCATAAATAATAAAATAGAAAAACTCCTCCAAAGAAGAAATAAGACACTTATCCTGAGAAAATTATCCTGAAATCTTGAGAAATTGAAACAGTTGCACCATAAAACTGGAAGTACAGACTTAATATTGTGTGATTTAAATGAACCCCTTGACACATTTTCCTTTTAAATTAACTTTGAGGTTTGACCTCAGGTCAGTTTGCTTTATAACAAGTAGACTAGATGTGAGTGTTTATTTTTAGCAAGTTGTAGTCATTAAAATTTTTTCGTTCATTCAGCAAATAAATTTAGCCTTTCTTTCACAAGGAATTATAGTAACGCCTAAGGTTCATCTGCGTTTGCATTTTTTACGAAGATAAATTTGCCTCATAAGAACGTCAGTGTCATTTGTGCAGGGGTTTTTGTGCCGCTGGACAGCTTTGAAGCAGAGGTAGGCGACAACCGTGATGTGAGGCCATGCCCCAGACCCACGGGGTGACAAGCTGTGGTCTTTTCTGTCCTCGGAAAGATACACCACTGGAGGTTGTAATCAGTTCTTCTGGGTCTGTCTCACGGAGCACCTCTGGGCTGAAGAGGAGGACTTCTCTGTACAAACAGGGCAGTAAAGGAGGCGAACGTCAGGGTGACACACAGTGGGGCGAATGATGCTCTCTGCTCCAGGAGCCCCGCTGCTCCTAATGGCCACTCCGCTCCCTGCCTGGGACCTTTTCCTCCACCACCTTCCGCGTTTGCTTCACGTCTCTGTCAACCTCGGTGACCTTGCTGTCCTCGTTGCTGCTTTACGAACAGCCGTGTTGCCCCCTGCGTATTCCTGATGGGCACTGTGTTAGGACCTCACACGCGTAAGACAGTTTGTCTCCGCATCACGCAGTGGACACACTCCCCGCTGACAGGGGGTCCAGGAGCAGGACGCCTCCGAACCAGCGCTGTGCCTTCCAACTTCCCATGCGGGCCAGACCCTCGCGCGGCCTCATCCCAACACCTTGACCCTCTCCCGACCTCTCTTTGTCCTCCAGAGTCCTCCTTCCAGTAAATTCTCCCTCTAGCTGTCAGGGGACTTTTCCAAAATGCAGCCCTGGCCAGTCGTTTTTTTCCCAAACGTCCTCATATGCCATCATGTCCTGTAAGCCACGTGGCACCTTCTTTCTCTTCCCGCCACCCCTCCTTTCCCACGTGGCCCCCATGTCGCCCACACAGACCTCTACCCAGCCCTCACCAGGCCGTCTCTGCGGGACTGGCGACATCAGCCCGTCCGCTTACCTACTGTTTGTTCCCCTTCCGCCCCCTTCTCTCCTCCTGGCCAGCTCCTACTGCGTGACCCTGCTCGAGGACTACGTCCTTCGTAAAGTTAAGCCTGCCCTTGACCCTTGGCAGCATGAGTCACTCCCTTCGCGGCATTCCTGCAGCATTCTATTCATACCTCCGATGTGTGGCAGCTACTGTGTGGGACGGTGACCGTCTACCCAGAGCCGCAGAGGTCACTGGCCACCTGGCCCTTGAAATGCGTATAGTCCAAATGGAGGTGTGCTCTCAGGAAGAAGTACTCACCGAGTTTCAAAGATTTAATATGAAAAGGAGAGTGTCAAACATTTTAGTAATCTTTATATCGATTACACATCGACATAATATTTTCAGATATATTGGATTAAGTAAAAAATATTAGAATTAACTTCACATGTTCTGCCTTTCCTTTTTAAAATGTGACTTAGGAATTTCCAGATTCTCTGTGGGGCTTGCATTGTATTTCTGTTACATAGGGCTGGTTGGCTTCTCTCCCCAGGAGATACAGGCACCCCGGTCTCTGCACTTTGGGGGCCTGTCGCCGCAGAGTACAGCCTAACTATGGGTGACCCCTGCCTGCAGGAGCCGGTGAGCTCAACAGTGCTGCTCACTGTCGGTGCGTCTGGTTCCCAAGGTTATGCCTGGAGTTATTGGATCTTATATTCAGAATATCGAGTGCTCCTCTTGCAAAAAGCTGCACTTCTGTGGCCCGCAGTTGACCCCTGGCCTGGAGTATGTGTGTATTTGGAGCTGGGGAAGGACTGGATGTTCTCCCACCAGGCGGGAGGGGGGAATGTCAGGTACGGCGCATCCCCCGATGTGAGCACCGGGCCCCTCCAGCCGCCAGGGCCGCCTCCCTCTGTGCCGGCAGAGCAGCAGCTTCTCGCAGCCCAGGTCATGCTGGTCCGGTTAGGCTCCCGGATGACAGCCAGGCTGCTTTCGTCTTTGCCAGCACGGGGGTCCTTTGCTCTGTCCACCCCTTCTGTCTGGTCCTTTGAATTTCAAGCAGAGTGTCCCTTAAAACAGATGGGCTTCCACGACCACACATTCAGCCTGCGTGGTTTCACAGGCGCCCGCGACAGTCCTGTGAGGTTGCTCTGACATCTGGTTGACATGGAGGTCTTGTTTGTTGTGATAAATAAGAGCCGGTGTCTCCAGGACACATCTCATTCTGGGTTAGTGAATGGGCGGCTCAGTCCCTCAGGGGCAGAGGGGCTGGCGGAGTGAAGGCTACTGTGAACGTCTGTCTGATTTTTGTATTCTGGTGCATATTGAGTGAATCTGGGTAAGAGCGTGTGCTTTTAGAGGATTTCGTCATTGTACCTTTATCTTGACTTTTGGTGGAATGCCAGTTGACTATTTGATTACGGTTACTTTGACAACATACTTTGAAACAATTCACCTTGAAAGCCAGAAGCACCAGGTGCTGAAATGTTGGATTATGCAACGCCGATTGGCAAGGGAGGCCAAACTCACTCCCTCTTCACGAGCCTCAGCCCTTCTGCTGATGTGGATGACAAGTGTTGGAGAAGCAAGGATAGCCTTCCTTCCCTCTGTGTGTGACAGGCAAAGCTGACTTCCTGCCGTCGTGAGGAGGGAGACAGTGTCTGAAACTGAATGCATTCCTGACATTCAGGTGACTCCTGAAGAGTCGCTGTGTTTGTCCCGTTTGTCTGAATTCCTCAAGCCATTAACGATTGAGATGACTCCGAGTACAAATCACCCTAAAAATAGAACCCATCCCCCCCGTCTCATCAGCCACGGTGCCTGAGTGTGGGGCCACACATTCCCAAAGCGGCAGCGCACGGGGAAGGGGCACTTCGTGGTTTAGAGAGAAAGCGAAGGTTATCTTTCTGGCCGAGTGTTAGAGGTTGTGAAGTTTACCTCGTTCCGTAAGGTGCAAAGATCAGATCGTATACATCTTTACTCTTAAATTCTTTTCCTATAGCTTATATTCTCATTCCTCTGTACTTCTATTTGTCTTGAGAAATTCTAAATATGATTTTCTCGACAGTCACTGCTTAATGATTTCTAGGATAAAAACCCAGGCGATTGGTACTGCTGGACGGTTTTCATTTGCCGTGTTGAGTGGCTTTCAAACTTTTGATGGTGACACACAAGAAGAAATGAATTTTAGATCACAACTAATGCAGTCACATTTGTATGCTACTGGAACAAGTTTCTCGAAACAGTACCTGCTCAATATTTCATGTGAGACACCAGTATTTTCTGTTATAGTTAATTTTTTTTTAAAAAAAAAAAGATGCTTCTTGCCAACTACGAGTGGAGTTGCTGCTCTCACTTTCAAGAACACTACCTTAATGTATAGCTCCAGTATCATGTGTGGGTCATTTTTCTCTGCAAGAATTGCCGATCCTTTTTGAAACACCTCTCCCAGTGGCCCCGGCTCTCCCCATGAGCACCCCTACCTGCTTCCAGTGCTTTGCTCCCCATCGAGCCCCTCTGCCCCCGCCCCTTTCGGCTTCCTTGTGGAATGCACAGGGCTAGCCCTTACCGTGGCCTCTGGGGCCATCAGCGTGTAATAGAATTCAGGTCACATCCTAAGAGTGCAGTGGTAGAGATCAGAAGTCCGTGTCGTTTTTTGCATGGCTGTGTTCTCTGAGGAATTCGGTTTTATTTAGTGGTGAGGACAACCAAGCCTGGTGTCCACTTCCCTGCTGGCAGCTCCGGCCCAGCCCTGGAAGCTTTGGGGCGTGACCCAGGGCCAATACAGCATCTCCCCGGAGCGGGTGTGACAGCCGCCAGGCATTGGGTTCCAGTGGCATTCACACATGGCGTGGCACGCCTCCATTACCATGGCAAGCGCTTGTCTCCTTATTCAGAAGGGAGCAGCTACTTTAAAAGCAGGTAGGGGCAGTGCTGAATGTAGTGAATGCCATTTAGAGAAGAGGCTCCAGGAGAGATGGCGTTTGAGATATTAATTTTACTTTTCCTGAATTTCTATCCTGAAGTGGAATGTAGATTTTTTTTTTTTTTTTAACCTGACGTGACACATTTTGGGGGCTATGTTTTGCATTGTCATTACACTGGGAAAATATTTGATGGCTTGCTTGGTAGAGGGAGTGTTCGTAACTGGTACGCAGCTGTACATTTTCAGCCTCAAATAGTTTGACAGGTAATTGAGGTTAAACATGGACAGCATTTACCACTTAAAAATAGGCACAAGAAGTGCCAGTATTCACTGCGTGAGTTGAAACTGATTTAGTTTCTGTAGCCTCTTATGGTTAACGTGATGCGTGATGGAAATAATTTTGTAACAGAGATTATTCAAAATCGATGCATGCATTTTTATAGCATCGGTGTAAGATTTCATTCTGTGGCAGTAAGGACCTAAAGATATTGTGACGGCCCCAACCTGGGGCCCTACCAGTCCAGCACATTGTCCCTAACTGCTGTTACCATCAAACCCAGGTGTCCTTGAGACACTCCTGCATTCTCACCTAGTCCTCAAGGTCACTACCAGCCCTTGTGGTCCCCTGATAGACTTCTCTGTGGTATCAAAGAGATGTCTTTAAACTGGTATAGGGTCATTCACCTAAATATTTTATACTGCCTGAGATTTCTGCAGTTTTGGCAACAGTGGGTTGTTCTGAAACCTCGATCTCACCAACATGTCCCACTGACTGATGAAACACTTATTTAAGCCGATTCCTTTCAACCACAAGCTATTCTATCCTCATCCCTATTTTATTTTTAAAAATCACTTTATTTCATTCGTCCTTGATGTAAACCAGAAGTGGGAGCCTTGTGTGTAAAGGTGAGGTCGCTCCATCTTTGGCCGTTTTAGAAATTGTTTTTTTCAGTGTAACGAGAAGACTCGCTGCCTGGCTTCGTGATTAGGGCCTCAGGGATTCAGCAAACTTTTTCGCTTGAGGAAAGGAGCAGACTTGGAACAGGGGGTACTGTCATAATAACATAGCACACTGGGCATCGTAACAGAACTGCCCCCCCCCCCAAGTGTCACAAAACTGTGCTCTCATCGGAGTCCCGTTTAGAGCCGGCGTTCTCTTCTGACGAGACAAAGCTGGTGCACAGCCATGCAGTCCCGCCGGAGGCTGAGTTTAGAGGCCAGACGCTGGAACCAGCCCGCCCAGGTAGCAGCCTCAAGCACGACGCTCCGGTCCCCAGGCTCCCGCCTCCTGCCTCCCACCTCCCGCCTGTGAAATGGGACTAATAATAGCGCCTGCCTCCCTCGGGGTGCTCTGAGGGGTGGGTGTGGCCTTGGCACAATCCTGGCATCACTGCTGGAGCCCTTAGTGGCGGGTGCCCGTCTTTGGGTGTCTGGGCAAAACCGAACTCGTCTGATCAGCTAGGAACGGTAACATCTCCCCAGCAACACGCCGTGGGCGTGTAGGCGTGTGAATTTTTATTGCGGCGCGCTGAGGTGCACGGCGGGGGAGTGACCTTTCGGAGGCAGCGGGCTGTGGACAGAGCCCGGAGTCAGATTGTCTTCTGGTGGCCCTCACGTCCCTTCTTTCACGGCATCCGCACCAGCAGAAGGAAGGCAGAGAGGGGACAAACGGCCATTAGGCAGACACACAATTTATGGTCAGTGAAGTGGTCAACACACTTCTCTTTTTCTTTTCTTTTTTTCTTTTCATTGTGGCATTAACTGATACTGAAATCAGCCAAACTGGGCGTGGGAACACCCCCTGAGTCCCCGTCTCCCCTTTCTCGGCCTCCTGCTGGTCGCTTCTTTCGCTGTGATGCGTGCAGTGTATACTGGCACCTTCCTGCCTTGCGCTGGATGAGGCATCTCCGTGGTGGGCGGTAGCAGATAGAGCTGAGGAAACGAAATGAGACTCTCATAAGGATTGGGGCGGTCTCATGCTTCACGCTCACCTGGCCAGTGGTAACTTTGATTTTCTGTTATCCTTCAGGCCTCGTTTAGAGGAGACAGGCAGCTTTCTAGTTAATTACATTTTTTAAATTACCTAAAATGAAATCCTAAGCTTGGAGCAAATCACTTTCCTAAATCTCGTTCATATTTACCTGCTGCTGCTTTTTAAATGCAAGAAGACATTCAAAGACATTTTAAAACTAGGTTTTGTAAATGAGGAAATCTCATGGTAAACCAATAAAGAGGGAAGATGAGAGCCCAAGATTCAGAGTTAGGAGGTCTGGGTTCCCTTCGAGCAAGCTGTGGGACAGGTCTGATTACGTGTAAAGAACCTTCCAGCTTTCAGGCGTTTTCCAGTGTGGGAGATGCAACTGCGTGTTTTATGCGAAGGCGACGGAAGTCGCGTGCTCCGATTTGCACGTCAGGTCATGTAAACATCAGGGGCTGTGCCACGAGCACTCTGACAGGATACAGTGTAAACCCGACCTGTGAGGTACCCGTGGTCCAGGGCAGTGACCCCTGAATCGGAGTCAGGACTTCAAGGTGGCTCCCAGAGCCTGGGAGGGGACTGTGAGCGTCTCCAAATGGATCTCAGTGAGGTCCCTTTGAAGTCAGCAAGGTCTGTGCTGTAGTAGAGAGAGGGAGAGAGGTAGAAGCGTGGTGTGTCCGAAAAGTAACCAGTAACTAATCCATGAACTTGGATTCTGGAGCACTGTACTTACTGGATTGAAAGTTTGAGGTTATTTTTTCATGACAAGTACTTTATAAGATTTATTAATAACTAGACTCTATATTCTTTACCTAGACTCTCGGCTCTCAGGGAGCTCTTTAGTTTATAGCACTTAATCAGTAAATATTCATTAAAATTCTTCTCTTGAGACTGGTCCAGTTGCGCCATCTCCCCAAGCCCTCCGTGGTCCTGAGTGTCCCTTTCCTGACTCCCCTGGTCCAAGAGATGACCCGTTGCCATTCATTTGGAGAGTGGATGCCCAAGAGGCTCAGGCAGCTGAAGGCCAGGTGTGTGAGGCCTCGGGCTCCCCGGTCTCCTAGGAAACAGCTCTGTGCGCCTCATCTGGGCTGTCTGCCTTCTACCCGTCCCCACTGTATGCCCTTGTCAGGCCCTGGACCTTTATCTCTATTTGTGAAAAAAAAAAAACAAAAAAATAAAAAATAAAAATAAAAACATTTTTAAGAATGCTGATACTCAGTGGAGTAAATGGAGACATTAACTTCTCTTTCTTCTCAACAGACACGAGACGACTTCCTGGGACAAGTGGACGTGCCCCTTAGCCATCTCCCGGTAAGGACAGTTACGTGCTTTGTAATGTCATGCCGTGAGCAGCGCTTTCGAAGTGTTCGTAGATGGATGAGTTTTCAGAGTAATACTTCCTCAGCACAGTGGAGAAGGCTGAAATAAAGAGCATGTTGTCCGCTCCTAGCTCTTTTCCAGGAGATGGTCAAGGGAATATTGTAAAAACCCGGTGTGTCCGAGTCACCCAAGTATGCTCGTCACCAGCACCAACATTGCCAGCATCCTTCCCCTCTGCCCTGTAGCTGGCCCTCCTCTGTCACGTCATGCAGAACAGCCCCCTTCTTCTGTCCGCCCCCTCCTCATCTCTGGGGTGCCTTCATTGCCGGATGCATCCTTCGGGTCTAATCAGCCCTTCGTGTAGAATTGCAGATGTTTCTTGTAGGCGACCTCTATCCATGCTGGCATTTGCCGGATGTTGCTGTATGGCTTTCTCTAGTCAGTACAGACCGAGGGGAAAGGTGCTTCAGAGACCGTACTGCGTGAGTGCGTGTGGCGTTGCTACCGTTTTTCCCTGCGCAGGTAAGGAGTAAAACACTTTAAGCCGCTGACTGGTAACTGAGGTTGGAGATGCCACCGCGGGCTCCAGAGGGGCTGTAGATAGACTGTGTGGACGAGACCTGGAGGCCGTGGTGAGAGACTCAGCACCATACATCCCAGCTTTGGTTTTTCCACATTTTCCCACCCTTTCTCTGGCCCTTTGTCCCCTGGGCAACGCAGAGTGACTGGAACAGCAGCGCTGAGAGGATAAGTCAAAGGTTTCTGCCTTCCAAGAGCATCGTGTTTATTTTTTTGAGAATGCTTTGTGTGAGCCAATAACCTTAAATAGTCTGTAAGCTAAAAATGACTTACACCACCCAGGGTAGTAAGCCTGCTGCTGCACTGAAATGGTGGCTGTTACCATGTGGTAGAGACCAAGAAAGACTGTGTCTTACCCAGGAGGCTTTGAAGGTATGTTGGGAAGGAATGTACTAGCAAGCAATTTATTCTTATTTCGTCAGGGGAGCTATTAAGGATGGAAGGTTTCAAGTTCATTCCCTTCCAAAAGATTGGAAGCAACAGTGATATCATTAAAATACGTGTGTTTTCGTATAAAAATCCGAAGCTCTAAGGTGCATGCGGGGGGCGCACGGGAGTGCATGAGACCGATTCCATGAGTCCGCAGAGACCCGATTGTTCCTCTAAAGTCACACGGAGAGGGTATGGAGATGTCAGCATTCGTGAGGAGGACCTCTTCACGTATTCCTTCGTCAGTAGGTCCTCTGTGTATGCTCTCTGAGTCGAAGCTGTAGTGTCCTCACATTTTTATGCGATATTGGTCGGCCGGCCAGTTATTTTTCATGGGTGCCCCCAACCACCCTTGTCCTTCATGTAAGAACCACATCTCAGTCCAGGCAAACTATATACTAACGTTCTCTAAGAGATCAAGGTGAAATTTCCGCCAGCTTGCTCCAGCAATCCCTTGTTTGAGTGAATGCAGATTGGTCATGAAAGGTTGAGTGGGACTCTCAGAGAGGAGAAGAATACCCTTCTTCAGAGACCAACCCAAGCTGAAGGAATGGTTCTGCTTTGGGTTTGGATGGAGGCAAGAGTGAGCTTTCAAAGAAGGACGTGGTGCTAAGGCTCGGGCTAGAATAGAAACCAGCCATCGAGAGAGAGCGGGACAGTGGATGCCTGGAGAATACGGAGTACCTTCATGCTGAGCCGGTTGAGTCATGGAGCCTTCTGAGTTTGCATCTGCAGAAAGGTCAGCTCCAGCTGGATTCCCCAGATTGCCACACTGTAAGGTGACTGGCTTTGTGGAGCCAGCTACAGTCCAGGAGGTGGAGCACACAAGAAATACAAGGAGAGGGGTGAAGGTGCAGTGTTTATCCTCAAGGTGCTGGTAGAACCCAACTGGCGTATTCCGAATGGATGTGGCCTGTGGGCCCAGCACTGAGGCGCTCTCGTGTGTGTATTTGACCACATGTGTGGGATA
This sequence comes from Rousettus aegyptiacus, assembly GCF_014176215.1. Lineage (NCBI taxonomy): Eukaryota > Metazoa > Chordata > Mammalia > Chiroptera > Pteropodidae > Rousettus > Rousettus aegyptiacus. The sequence goes on from NW_023416287.1 coordinate 82,941,887, forward strand.
CTCATGGGAAGATTGCAGTGTCGTGTCTGTCATGTGGGATAACACAAGAGCGTGGGTGCGGAAAATGGATTTTAGCATTCGAATATATCGTGTGGCATAGATAATGGATGTTCTTTTCTTGATAGCTACGTGACCGTTGTCAAGGCAGGCAATATGTGGCCCATGGACTCAATATTTGCCAAAAGCATCAAATTTTAGATAAATTAGGAAAGTTGTCTCGTTAGGAATGAGAGAAGATAATGGAGAACAGTGATGTGGGTGGGGTACAGTGGCCATCGTCAATGCACCCAGAGCTTCTGAGGGTTTAAGAGCTCTGGTCGGGCGTTTGCTTGTTAATTTTATGCAGCCTCATCAGCTAATAGAGAATTTATTCCTTCGGCAGGTGTTCGCCGATAGACGTGAATCGGATCTGGTCAGTGGGGCGCGTTCCTCCCTGGGGTAGCTTAGCAGCGCCACCCAGCATGGCCGCCCGCTGTGATAGCCGAGCGTGTGAAATGTGACTGGTGTCACTGGGGAACTGACTGGATGATTGTATTTCATTTCATTTCATTTCATTTAAAGTTAAGAAGCCACGTGTGGCACGTGGGTCCCCTACGGGACGGCGCGTGTTGGGATCGGACCAGAGTTCCCAGGCTTAGGTCATGCATGTGTGGTTCTGGATGCCCTTTTCTGCAGATGATTCTGGCTGTTGGAGGGAATTGGGGATGGAGGGCTCCCCAAACCCACCAGTTTTACCTGGCGACTTTTCATTCAGCTTTTTTTCCCTGCCCGAGGCTATTTCTCTCTAGTTATATACATCTAAGATACCAAGAATATTTAATTTCGTTAGTAAGAAAAGGCCCTGAAATTTGAAATTATAGAAATTAATATAAAGAGTATTTTTTAAATTATTTTTAAAAATCTGTTTTAGCAAAATGCTTAATTACCAAGGCCTCCATGTTGACCTATGTATGCATTTATTTATCATGAAGCATTTTAAGCCAGGAGTGAGGAGGCTTTCGCTTGTTGCCCTAAGATACTATGAGCCTTTTATTCTTTCTAAAAAAAAATATATATATATATATATATAAAATCTCTGCCTTGATTTGGTCTAAGAAGTTGCCAGCACTTGAAAGGAAAGCTCTTTTCTAAATTAGGAGCTTGATGGAGAAGATTTCAAGACAGCAAAGCTGAACTTGGTCTAATCTCTCATGATTGCTAGGAAATTACTGTCAATGATTTAAATATTCCATTTTGTGTTTTTTGAGTGTGCGTTTTTGAAAAAGAAATCCTTGAAACCCGGTAACGATGTGTGCTGAAGAACGCTTTTCCCTTGCCGAAATCCTAGAGGCACATTGGTGCGGGCTCCAGGAGATACTGATGTTGGCTATGTCAACCTTTGCTTTTAAATTCTGAGGCATGGTTCTCCTAAGTTGTTCCTTAATTGCAGCTCTAAGTCCCCTAACCCCAAGAAGCCTGCTAGGAAGGTGAGAGGGTCACGGTGAGCCTGCCTCTCCGAGGCTGGTGTAGGAACCATCCCTCGTGTGGACACACACTGCAAAGTCACAAGTACTTGGGCATCTCAGACCCGATGCGTGCAGGTCCTCCTTGGCCCACCGCCCGATGTTGGGTCCCTGGATTAATTACACACCCTGCTAGGCCTCGTGGACCATTGTGAGCGTCCATGTTGGAACTCTGCCCGGGAGACGAGCGTGGGAGGCTACTTGCAGCAGAGAGGCGGGCAGGGAGGCTTGTGTGAAGCCGGGTGCGTTCTGTGTGTAGTCACTACCTCAGCCGTTGACCACAGTGGCCAGAGGAGGCCACCGTCAGCTCTGTCACTGCCCCCTAAACAGGAAAGAGTAAAGAGAAGGACAAGAAGCTCCTTTTCCCTTTTCGATCATGGATTCCTCAATGTTTTATATTTATCAGATACTTCCAGATGGAAAAAAATAATTTTAGAATCGTGATTCACTCTCAGTTTTGGCCCTCAGACTCAATTCTCCCAGTTTTATTTTTAAAAAAAAAAAAAAAGAAAAGAAGAAATGAATAGGAAACAAAATCCAAGAAGTATAGAATGTTAGGGACCCCTGCTTCCTTGGCTTCTGATCCATATTTGCCGCTCAGTGATAATATTTCTTTTCTATTTGATTTATTTTTGAGTGAGTGAAAGAGGAAGGGATAGGGAGAGTAGGTATGGTTACTAGTCTGTTCCTTCATGCAGGTCTAAGACTAAAACGCACATTCACACACAGGGAAGTCTCCACAGCTTTAAAAGGTCTCTCGGGAGTTGCCGACTCCCGTCGGGACGATGGGCGAGGTGCCTTGCTGACCTTAATAAGTTAGTTTTCTGACCTGTAAAGTGGGGGCATCTGTCTGCACCGATGATGCCAGGTTTCCAGCCGGCTCTGTGGGACAGCATCACCGCATTTAGTAAGCAGAGGCACCGACAGCCTTGATGACGTAGGTGTTACCTGGGAGACTGGGCAGCGTGATGTGCTGATGGCATGTGGCGGGGCGGGGCGTGGGGCGTGGGGCGGGAGACTAATTTGGGAAGGAAGTTATCACCCAGCCAGCCTGATGTCTGCACTGCAGCCGAAACACAGCTCTATCTTGTTTTTCTTTTACAGTGGGGCACCAAGAGTAATCTTACCTATAAATGCACAATTACTGCTGATCTTTAAAAAAGTGATTTACGTTTGTTTGATTTTTACATTCGTTAAATTCAGTGTGTCATCTAAAAGTTCATATACTATTTTATGACTTGTATTTATCAATAATTTAGAGACAAAAATAACTCCAAGACTTGTGTTAACAACAGCAGAGTGACATTTCTGACAGCTGTTGGCTTATTGCACCTCTGTGAAGTGCTTCTTCTTGCCTCTTCCTTTGTCAGTCGTGGGTCCTCTGCCTTTGGAGCCCTGAGCGCACTGTCCCTACCTACCCGGCTACCAAATGTCTATATCCCCGGGAAATGCACTGGTGTACAGGGAACTACTTTTAAAACATTACTTTCTTCTACTCTGGTCAAGTGCCACTCCAGGCAACCATGGGTGATGTTTGAATGTTCGTTTTCCTAGAGCAGGGCGTTTTCAGGGCAGTCGTATGGTTGGGGAACTTAGATGATGGACAGCTCTTTATATTCACAGCTGGTGGCAGGGTACAGTTCCCTCTCACATGCATGGGATTCAGTGTCATAGAGCTTAGAGGGACTTGAGAGACCATTTATCCACTCCTTGTATTTTACAGGAGAGGACACCTGGTCCCAGAGAGGGAAATGACTTGCCCGGTGATCAGTGAGTTGGCACAGTGCTGGACCAGACGCTGCATCTCCAGCATCGATGTGTGATGTAGTCAAGAGCCAAGGAGGGTGGGGCTGCTTAGCCCAGGCATGGGCGCTTTTGGCTGCTGCGTCCAGGTGCTCAGTCTAGGGTCCTCATAAAGTTGTTCGCTTCCATTTATTCTCAAAGCTGTTTATCGCACGATATATCGTAGTGACTAGAGTTACACTCAAAGCAACGCATGTTTTTAAGATGAAAGTGCTGTATATCCACAAGATTTTCTTTGAATACTCATGTCCTGTGACTGGAGGCAGCAGCATCCATTTTGGCCAATAATGCTGTTAGCATCAGTCTGTCCGAGATGGCTTTCTACCAGGAGTGCTCTGAGTTCTGTCCTGGGAGTCTCCACTGGGCTTTTCTCCAGGGCGTATGATCACATAGGAGCCCGGCTAATGCTGAGAAGGGTTGTGTACTTACCCACAAGATCACTGGAGAATTTCTGTGAAGGTGAATTTTCATTTTTAATGACATGAAAGTGTAGAATTGGCTGCTGATGGTAACAGCCAGTGTCCGTTAAGTGTGCCAGGAACCTCGTGAGGACTTGGTCTCCACCAGCTCAGTAGATGGATTGAATCTTCACACCTACTGTGTGAGTAGGATCCTGTTACTGCCCCCACTTTATAGTGAGGACACTGAGGTAAGGAACTTGGCCTTGCCCACCTGGCTCCGTACATGACGAAGCCGGGACCAAGAGCTGGGAGATCTGCCTCCTGATGCATGTGGTGTTTGACATTTACCCTACATAGTTGTACCCTAAGGGAAGTAGAGGCCACATTAGAGATACTGAAGGTTCAGTTCTAGGCCACTGCGATAAAGCGCGTATCGCAACAAAGCGAGTCATAGTCTCTTTGCTGGCGAAGGGTCTTCCCTCCGATTTGTATTTAGAAAAACAAAATAAAATCTTTGAAGGCGCGGTCAAGCAAAGTGTGATAAAACGAGGGATGCCTATACCATGTTGTACCCACATGTCTTTCACATGCGTATTTTCTAAAATTATGTTTTGGTTGAATAAATGAAGACGTACCAGCAATCGTATTCTTGATTAATAAACTTTCCCTCATAAGTGATGAATATCTGGAAACATTTTCTAAAGGAAATATTTCCAAAACGTGTAACCTTACTGCGCCCTTGGGAGGACAGTCTAGAGAAGAATGTATTGACTTTCTTCAGTGATGGTGGATTGTCATGCCCTCAGCAGTTCACTGTAGATCAGGTGGATCGATCAGCTCCTTGTTCAAGTCCCTGCTTTGTGCCGAGCAATGTTCTTAGCACCAAGGGTGCAACGGTGAGCAAATCCGAGTCTCCGATCTCATGAGCTTGCGTTCTCGGAGTGACAGGTGGTAGCCTAGTAAATAAAGAAACAAACAGGATGATTTCAGAGAGCAGCGAGAAGGGGGAAGGTAAATGCAGATGCCGTGGTCAAGGGTGATGAGGGGAGGCTGATGGTGGCGATTTAGGATGCGCCGTCCGAGGATGTGACGCTGGGTGGTGAAGTGGAGGGAGCCGTGGCGTCTGGAGCCAGAGCTGCCCAGCAGAGGGACCTCGTAGGGCAGGATCGGTGTGATGCGTCCACCAGACAGGCGAGGCAGGCACAGCTGGAGGAAGGCGCGAACAGAGACTGGTTCGCTGTGAGGCGGTAGGCAATTGACAACTAGATCCTATTTGACCTTGTAGGCTATAAGAAAGAATATTAAGTGTATGACAAGTAGAGTAGGAGGCCATCAGGAGTTTAAAGCAGGAAATGACATAAACAGACAACATTTCAAATATAAATGCATGTACACACACCCCTGACATAAAAAATTTGTCATACTATGGTTTATCTCTGTTGTTAAAAAGTAAATATTTTAAATTGTGTTTCATTAAAGAGCGTATGTATTTGAGGTCTTACTATGTATTTGTAGTGTTTAAAAATGAATGGAATTACAACATCTATTTTTCTAATTTCCTTCTTGCTTTGACCAACTCATTTTGCAGTCTCTCGGTTTCTCTTAAAAATGGTTAAATGTCACCATCACATTCATCGCTTCTTGAAATAAGCACCAGCGAAAGGCAATCGGTGGTGCTGCCCAGAACGATCTCTACAGAGAAGATAATCTTCCATGTATCTTAGGCTGATGACATGATATTTCACTGTTAAAAATAAAGTAAAATTGCCCTCTCAGAGTAGATCTTACATATTTTCCTGTTAGCTCCGTTTTTAGGTTTTCCGAATCACAGTGACAAGAAGGCACCAGCGACCCACTGGTGTGGTTCCCTGACGTTAATGAGCGTGCGAGGCTGAGGGCCTCCACCCTGCAGTTAGAAATTACACTTGGCGACGACGGCTATAATTTTGTCATTTGTCTAAGGCTGGGGCTGGCTCCTAAAAACCGATGTCGATAGTGACATCTAGTGGATCTCGAATAGATAAAGTTCTGTGACCTACGTATGAAATGTTTAATTAATTGTCAAGTACTGGTCAGGGAACCAGCTCCACCTGTAACGTAACCACATTCTAAAACACGGAAAAGCGCGCCAAGCCAGCCAGTGTGCTGCCCCTCCGAGTGCGAAGCATCCGGAGTATTGAAACTTACTTCTTCTTCCTGTAGACAGAGGACCCGACCATGGAGCGACCCTACACATTCAAGGATTTCCTCCTCAGACCGAGAAGGTGAGGCCTCGGGGGCAGGCGCCTTTACGTTTGGTTGTTGGTTTGGTTTTCTCTGAGGAAGAGTCCACATCTTTTCCTGTTTCATCTTTTTTTCAAAAGTCATCATAAATGTGAAAGCCGTAACCACGTCGTATCCTTTATAACCGTTTTTCTTCCTTCGCGCAGTCATAAATCACGAGTTAAGGGATTTTTGCGACTGAAAATGGCCTATATGCCGAAAAACGGAGGTCAGGATGAAGAAAACAGTGAGCAGAGGGATGATATGGAGGTAAGCTGCAGACTTTCGGGCCTTGGTCTCTCATCCTAGCCTAAGATCATATTAATATTCTACCTTAAGACTTTATAATTTAAGGAAGTAAAAGTTTATAAAGCTTAAATATGGAAAAAAAAAAAACAAAACTTGAAAGCGCCCAGGAATCTGTCTTTGACAACTTACCGTCTTTGTTTTTTTAGTAAAAAAGATGGAACTTTTTATTTTGTGCTACAACACTAATAACTGATGGGGTTTCTCGGGATCAAATGCTGAAGCCATATTTTATTCCTAGCCCCGTCCCTGAGTGAAATTCTCACATATTCTCACTGCTTTGGACTTTCAGCTCCATAAATTCCTTTTAGCCCTTGGAATTGCTTCAAAGTGGAGAAAATGATTAAGAAAATCTTTTCCAGGTTTCTTACACATTTGGTGCACAGGTGATACACGCATTAGGAGAGCTTTTCTCTAGAAATGCCATGTTGGAATTAGCTGTCCAGAGGAATTTTCTTTGTTTTCCTCCTGGCACAACTGCCTGTTGACCTTCCTGTCACATACCTCTCCCGTAGGTCCCATTGTCCCTTAGCACACCCTTCAGACAGTGCCGTTTTGTTAGATGGAGCCCAGTCTCATCTTGTTCTGAGAATGCCCATTAAACAAGGCCTCTCTATGGCTTATTTGCACATCTGTTTGCAGCTGCTGGATGTATGTGATACGTGAATAATGTATGATGGGCAAGTTACCCAAACCTCCCTCAGACCAAGAGGTCATGTTTCCAGGCAGTATTTCATTTGTGAGCTTTCATCTCTCGATGTGCAGAGTGAAGTGGGTGGTAGACAGTCATGAATGTTAAGATTTCATAAGCACATCAACAGATTTTTTATCTCAAATCCCAGGAATTTTTTACACTCTTCTAGCCTTCCAACAGCAGTCACCAGTGAATTACTTAATTTTCCAGTGACTTTACTAGGGGATGTTAGGAAGGAATACTTAATGCCTAAAATATGTGTTGCAAAATGTAACCCTAACTCTGGTACCGTGAAGCCTGTTTATGTGGCGGTAGCCGGTGAGGAGTTTCTAAGGAGAAAGCTGCATGTGGCTCCTCGACTTCTTCTGGCTCCCACGACTGTGCTAGACGCAGAGCAGGAGCTGTACCTCCAAAGCCACCTCAGTGCCACTCTCCCTGGGCAGTGACAGAGCCTGGGGCCTCCCGGTCACGGTGCCATGGACTCTGTGGGAACACCCATACAGTCCAGCTTATGTTCCTGGCTCCCCTTTACCCGTGTCCTTGCCACGGCTTTGTGCAGCCCTGGACGCCCTCGGGTTAAAATGACAGACGTGAAATGTGCAAAGAGTATGCCGTGACTTCAGTAACCTCGCGGACCGCACAGACCCATCCGCCTCTGTCGCTCCCTGCCACACAGCCGTCGCGGCACGGTCGGTGGGCCACGGCTCCACAGATTGCTAAGACTCTGCCAGGGTTCATTTCGTTGCCCCTTTTTGGGGAATTTCTTCAAACGTGGCGCGTGAAGTTAGTGCAAGAGCGAGAGCACAGCGGAGCGAGGAAGGGCGCGGCCGCACGGCCCGTCCCCTCTCACACCTGAGCGACTCGCCTCACGACCCGCCTTTTGATTTTATTCCCCAGCACGGGTGGGAAGTCGTCGACTCCAATGACCCAGCCTCTCAGCACCAGGAGGAGCTGCCTCCGCCTCCGCTGCCCCCGGGCTGGGAAGAAAAAGTGGACAACTTAGGTCGCACTTACTATGTCAACCACAACAACCGGACCACCCAGTGGCACCGACCGAGCTTAATGTGAGTACCGTACGGTGGCCGGGAGCACATCCTCACCCTGCGCAGCTAGGTCCGAGCCCGGCTGCCCTTGGGGACGAGGCTGGGAGGCCAGGCCTCCGTCTGCGGAGGCGTGAGGTCCTGGAGCGCCGCGGGGTCCCCCGAGTCGGGAAAGAAGAGCGTGGGAGCCTGTCAGAATCGGCGTGTGACAGAGCCTCTTGCCCTTTGCGCCATGTTCTGCTGTTTGAAATGCAAAGTAATTTATTTCCTGTGTCTTCTTTATAGAGATTCCTGAACTCCAGGGCAGGGGTTGTTGTGTTTCCTACATTTAGCGTGTGCGTGATGAGGATAGCACGTCCCCTTCTTCAGCTCTAACGACAAAGCTCTCGCTCTAACCCAAAAGAGAAAACAGCAAGCAAATCAGCTTTGTAGTTTTCTCTCTTCCTTAAGGTTTTGGATGTCGATTTCCTTTAATTGTTTGATTTGGCAACCCTCTCGAAAAACTTTTATTTTTCCTTTTTTTTTGGGAAATTTATATGTCGCCCCCTTGATATAATTAGGAGCACATGGGAGGGTTGCAAACGCAGAATTAGTAATTACTGTTTGTTCTAATCCCTCCCCAGCCTCAGGGATGCAGCAAACTGATTATTGTTTTGTTTACTTGGCAATTTTTGGTTTCATAATCACAAATGAACACTAGTTAAACCTCAGCTACTATAAAAAAAAAAAAAAAGGATTTCAGGCAGCTTCTTTTTAAAAATCATAGTATATAGCAAGACCTAAAACTATTAGTAGGCAATGCAAGGCAAAAACAAAGTATTAAAGGAAAAGGAAAAATTATCCTAGAAATCACGAGCTTCCTGGCAGCTAAGATATGGAGGTCATTGTCAATTATATAATTTATAAAAAGCCAAGTATTAGGTGAGATAATTTTCTCTTTAATCCAGACTCCGAAGGAAATTTGCTAATGATGTTTTTGAAACACGTGGTGTCAGCAGTATCATGATGGCTGGTTGTATTGACAACCCTTCTATCTTTAGAAATTGCAAAAAGATATTCTGCGTATGACTCTGGGTGAGGAAGGCGGCCAAGAAGGTTGGACTGGGTTTTGTTTGATTTAGAGGTAAAGCTGGCAGAATCTGTAACAACAAATAGCCAATCCTGCCCGCGTCCCCAAGTGGGTTCTTGTGAATATCGGTTGTCCTTGGTCAGCTTTGGACTGCCCGACGTAGATGTCAGCTTGTCAGCAGCGTAAATATCTTAACATGGGGATGATGCTGAACTCTTGTAATTTTTTCCCCATGGAAATGGTTCAGTTGGTTCTTTAAATTTTTATTTTAATTGCTATTTCCCTTTAACGACCATAGCTATTAAAATTATTCTAAGCCATTTGACTACTCTAGCTATTTGTAGTAAAAAAAAAAAAAAAAAAATTGCGCGCACGTCAGACTTGGTTACAGGTAGTGATCAGAAGAATCTTGGTACCAATACCCTAAGCAAAGCACCATTATCTACCTTTGCGAAACATCATAAAAAAAGGAATACCTGAAAACATAGCACTCTGTGGGGACCGGCGTGTCATTCTGACTTCTGTAGAAAAGTGACCATTAGTGACCCACAAAGGAGGAAATACTAATGGCCAAGACAGACATGGAAGGATCTTTGCCTTCATTAATATTTATGCAGACCGAAGTCTATATTTGCCTCCATTAATATTTATACAGACAGAAGTCTGCATTTGGGGGATAAACGGAGGCAATTGCTGCTTTCTCTGCCTCACAGAGTTGTGAAACTAATGAGGGAATTCCTGAGAAAACACTTCATATGTTTTTCTAAACATACCGTCTTGGTGGCAGTGGCCCAAGGAACGAAACCAAAACAAAGGAACTTGTATGACGCTGGCTCTTCGTTAGTCCAGAGGCGACACGGGCAAATGCGGTTCTTCATCCAAGCTGGGGCTCACGCATAGTTGAAGGAGAAGGCAGTGACTCGACTGTCCCCATCAGTGAGGCAGCTGTGACGAGAGGAGGAACTGAGCCAGGAAGGGCCTCAGCAGAACTGGGTGGAATTCGAGGAGTGCCTCTTTTTCAACAATTGTGACTTCTAGAAAGCCAGAGAAAAGTTAGATAAGGAAAGTTGGTTTCCACAATGACCACCTCATCTCATCTGAACTTTCGGAGAATTTGGGGATCTTCCCCCCTTAACCTCACTTGGCTTGGCCAGAACCCCTCAAGCCTTCCAGAATTAAAGAATTGTTTTAATTCAAAAATAATGGTTTTCGTAATTCGGTTTTCACAGAATACTACAGTTCTCTTTGGAGGAAAACGATACTAAGTGTCTTTATTAAAAGGCCATATCTGAGGAGATCAGACATGTGCTAAGCAAAGAATTAAGACTCTCCCGATGACTCATTTCTTAAGGAGTTTACTACAGACTTTTGTCCCAAACTTCAAGCCCCTGAAAAATATCCGTGCCTTCAGGCTGTTCTTACAAGGTCCTACTCCATCCTATCTCTTCCAGACTCGCCACCCATAGTCATAAACGGGTGGGCCACGGGAGGGACCTGATCATGCACACCGCTTTCCAATTTCTCTTCTTCCTTAGCCTCGTGGTTGTGCTGCTTCCCCCTTTTCCTCCAAAAAGCAAAACAGACCCAGAACATGCCTTTTCTCCTGGCTGCCTTCAGATGTCAGCCCTAATGTGCCCGCCTTCCTCTGTCCGGGTCTCTGAACGCCTTCTGCCGCTTCCGTCATGGCACAGAGCACATACTATCCCAGTTCCTTGTGTGAGCACGGACTGTTCTTATTCACAGATCTGCCCCCTGCACCTGGCACAACGTAGGAGCTCAACAAATACCTTTTAACTGAATCAATGACTACAAATGAATCCCTTCTGAAAGTGATTATAGGCACGTGGTTTAGTGGAATGTCTAGGGCGGGTTTAGCCTGAATGTAATACTTAGTACTTTAGAGCAGAAGACGACCATAAAAGCTTCTCCAGCCCTCTCTAATCTGATGGTGACCTTTAAAACACCCGTAATTTTAGATTTGTCCTTATCCTGTTTAAATATAAACTCTAAACTTTTTGCCGTAAAAGCCACAGATTTTTTAAATAGCGAGGAGTTGTATTAAGACTATAAATTAACATGAACTTGTTAAACTCAAACCCTTATTTTAACTTTTTATTAGCTCTCTTTCTATAACATTTTATACTTATTCTCTCATCTTAGCAATAATTTAGTCATATCTAGGCAACTCAGATCATAATTACAGTCACTAATGTATATGAATGTAAACGATATGACACACTGATCTTAATTGGCACCGAACTTGATAAATCTGTTTTTTTCTCGTCTCTATTCATTGTTTTTAATTCCCATGAAAGTCAAGTGAAGAATATATGTGTGAAATTAATGCCTGAAGAAAATTGAAAGAGCCACTTCTTAAATTTTTTCTTGCCCCCAGTAAAATCATTTACCTGTTTTGTCAGAGTAGAAGTATTTTCACATGTTCATGTTCCCATCAATGAACATTTATACTCACAGTCAGTTTCAACAACTTCCATTCCAAACCCTTTCATTTAGTTGCTAAATTAAATGCAAAACACCTCCATGATGTGAAAATTCTCATTTTATCACTAAAGGCATAAAAGCCTGTGGTTGGAATTTCAAAATCAGAGGTATCTTGCTTCTTTATACTTTTTAGTTGTTTTTGGATCACACTGATTACTAATTAATGGAGCATGTTAGGTAAGGAAGATTGGCATAATTGATTTGTAAATGCCCTTTTTTCAAAAAAATCGGTCCTTCCAAAATAATGGAATTTCGTATACTCTTGAGAGAGAGACAAAATGCAGACATGGTAATATGAAAACCATCTTTTTTCAACCTCATCCTCTCAGAAGTCCCTGTCACAGTGCAGGTGTATGTTATGGCCTGGTGCATAGTCTGTGCACAAACATTAGACACTCAGTGTTGACTGAATAAACGATGACTGATATTTCAAGTGAAGATTTAAAATTTTGATGAAAGTTACATAAAATGTTTTTAAGTAAGGCCAGTCATCATAGAGCGAAATGCTTTCATCCTCAATAAAAAATGAAAGAGGATAATGTAAAGTTTCCTTTGCCTTCTTAGATATTACTGAAATATTTTACATATTTCATAAAGGCATTTTGATCTTCTAATTTTTTTGTGTTCTATAATATCTTCTAATTGCTTTTTATAATCATTTCGTGATTAAGATGTGAAAGTCATATAAAATTGACTGCAGCAACATAAAATCACAAATAACAATGTTATATTTTCTGACATATCCAGTGGTATCATTTTTATCATTTGGTTTTGGAGGTTTCAGAAATTTTATTAGCATACTTGTGTGTCCCTTGATTTTAATTATTTTTTATATGGCCATAATTATGTCAGTTTCTCTGAAAGTATCTCTATTTAATGTACTGTTTTTGTCTAGATATATTTTAATATGGCTGTAAAATATGCAGGATACATATTTCTGTTACAGTTCAAAATTTTGTGTCTTGGGTGTGCAGACAGTAAAACTGCAATAATTCAGATTTTCATAATAAAAATTATCATTTTACTACAGAGTAAATGGAAACTAACCTTCATACTGCTCCTTTTACCAGTAAATTTAATCATGTACAGATGTTTGAAGTACTTAAACTATCTCAGAAACTGGCTTTAAAAAGTCACGTATTTATTTGCATACAAATGTTGTTAATTGCAAAGTTGTCACTATTCAGAGGTCCAACAAACTCTTTATTGGGATGTAATATTAGTTTGGAACTGTATTAAAATATTTTAAAACCTATGTTATTGGAAGACTTTATACCAAGGACCCTTGATTAATAGTATATTTTAATCAGTCTAAAATAGTATTTTCATATATTTTGAAATTTTAATTTGTGACATCATTTTTGTTAAGTGACTATGGTGTCTTATCTCAAGAATCAGAGTGTTTTCTCTGAAAAAACATTTCGACATTTAAACTTCTAGTCTAAAAGCCTCCAAGTAGTATTCCTCCAGAAGGATGTGCCTGTAATTTACTACAAGTTTTTAAGATAGAATCAGTGCTTTCAGATCCTGAATTAAGAGAGTTATATGACAGAAAAAAAAAAAATAGAGTATGAAGTTGTAGTGTTCTTCCAATTGCAGTTGATTTGGGAGGTTATTGCCAGATGCTGGTGTGAATGTTTAAAAGTAGTTTAACGGGGACATGCAGTGTGTCATGGTTCTGAGCCTCTATCAAAACGAGATAGATCCACAGTAGCCAAAAATTCATATTGGGGCAGGAGCACTTTTCTGCAGATCCCAGCCTTGAATTTGTACTGTGTACCCTTTTTGGTCTGTTGTTAATGCCCAAAAGTTGCCATCTTGTCATTGCTAGACTCCCAGAAGGGTCACTACTGACTGGTCATGTGTGTGAGCTTCCTGTCACCTCTCCTTAGAAAGGCCTGACATTACTGGGGCAAATAGAGGACCTTGATTTCTTTTCAATACAACAGTACATTTTGAAGTATATGCCTGGAAGATGCCCAAAATATTGTGACTGATGATTTAAAAGCTGTATTTATTTGATCAAAACAAACCTAGGGCTATACTTTAGCCCAAATACAACGGAAGAATTCTCACATGTAAAGGCCCACTAATTGTCCATTTGTTTAAGAGCGCTGGCATTTTAGCAGGTGTAAGGCCCTTGCTGAGCTTTGGACTCTCGCCGAAGGGCCACCCACCCGACACCGACCCTCCCATCTCACATCCCCTCTCCCCTCCCTCTCAGGGACGTGTCCTCGGAATCGGACAGCAACATCAGGCAGATCAACCAGGAGGCAGCACACCGGCGCTTCCGCTCACGCAGGCACATCAGCGAGGACCTGGAGCCCGAGCCCACCGAGGGCGGAGAGGGCCCCGAGGTACGCGTCCCCGTCGGCGGCCCCACAGCCTCCAAACTCCGAAGCCCCTCCCACCGGTCCGACTCGATTCTATGTCGTCACTTCTTGGTAAAAGCTGTCTAAAAAATAAAGCTTGTATCCTCCTAGCTAATTGACAACCATCAGGAGGTTAATTTAGCAAGTGCTCGTAAAAGCCCTGCTTGATAAATACATGTATCTATATCATGACAAAAGGGAACAACATTATTTTTAGTATGGAAATCGTAAGATCGTTCACTCTGTAATTTTTCTCCGCCCAGAGTCTCCCCACATCTTGTTAGATGGGAACATGGTTCTCATTGGACCAATGAACGAACTCTGCGACTAGTCTGGGTACCAAATACAAGTTCTTACGGAATAGTTTTGACGTCGCAAAAGATATTTATTACCTAGAAAATGCAAATTTGGGTGAATCAAAATGTTTTATAGTTTGCTCCTATAATTTTGATAAATTACAAAGGAGAAAAGTTATGAAGAACAAGTTAGCAATTATCATAACTTCCATGCTGCCTTAACAACTGTTTACTTACTAGAAATCCATTAAGGACGTTGTGTTAGGAAGAATATCATTTACATAATGTTCCAGTGACCAAAATTGGAAAAGCAAAATCAATGATTACATAATAAATTTACTAAAAGGTACTTTATACCAGTGTTTAATTAGTGTTTATAGCATTCGGTCTTTTTTCATTGTGAAACTCCAGCAGTCAGAGTGAAAGAAAACCCATGAAAATCATGAATGAGCTGCTGAGAATATTTTTTTAACCCTGCATATAGCAACAAGTGCCGAGAGTAAATCGCAGTTCAGAGAAGTGGTGCTGTGAAGTAGGGTAAGAGCACAGCCCCCGGAAGCAGGCAGGTGCTGGCCCTGCCTCTTCCTCGCTCTGTTCCCTTGGGCAGATCACCCTCTGGGCCTCTGTTTCCTCATCTGTTAATTAAGGTAGTAGTCATATCTTCCTGGTGGTTCTTGAGAAGATTGTTTGCCTCCTTAGTTCTCAGTAAACATTAATTAAAGTTATCATAATGGTTATTGCTGGGGAAGGGACGAGAGAGGATCCCTCATTCCCGGCATTTACCCCAGCGTCTCATTCCTTGGTAGCCTTGGGAGACCATTTCAGAAGAAGTGGCCGTCACTGGAGACTCCCTCAGTCTGGCGCTGCCCCCACCGCCATCCTCCCCCGTGTCTCGGACCAGCCCTCAGGAGCTGTCTGAGGAACTGAGCAGAAGGCTTCAGATCACTCCGGACTCCAATGGGGAGCAGTTCAGTTCTTTGATTGTAAGTAAGAGTCTTGTTTGGAGGAGAAGCTGAGCAAATATTTTTAGCATTTCTTGTTGCTTTAAGAGAATCTTGCATGCACATAATGACCAAGGGTCTGCCAGCTCCCAAATAGCTCTGACATTTTTCCAAATTCCTCCTAACCTAGGAGGAGCAGGACTACACCAAAATTAGCCCGAGCAGGTGGGAGCCTTTCTTGATTTATTAAGAACTCAGAAAGTAAGAGCCCATGACTCCTATAATCATCAGCTTTACATTTGCAGCATTTCTTTTCCCAGCCAGAGGCTCATAAAAAGTACTTTGTGAGAGGTGGTATTTTGCACTGGGATGCAGGAGGTGCTGGGTCTCCTAATCGATCTTGAGTCATACTCTGCATGTGTAATCATCTCATTGCACAGATGAAGGCGTGGTTTTTAAGTGACCTGTCCAGGACAGGGTGAGAATGGGAGAGAGAGGCTACCTGCTAAGTCCCAAAGGATGAATCCTTGAGAAAGGTTGTGGAATTGAGACACTGACAGGATGGTAGCATTTGAACTTGGGTTCTCAACCATCAGGGACACTCTTTCTAGAAGCTTCGGATGGGGCTAAGCCCTTATGAGAAGCAGCAGAATCAACCATGAAGACATCTGTGTTTAACGATCCAAAACTGTGCAGAAAAAGCCCATAGAAAAGTCCTGCTTGTGCATATAAAATCGAGGACAAATGCAACATCACTGTTCCTTAAGAACTTGAACTTGAAGATGTACCGTAGTAAAGATGGTGGTGACGCCACTGAAAATGCCATCCTAGAAAAATAGTCGTTGTCACAACCACATCAAATGTAAACAGATGGGAGGACTGCATAAAATATAAGAGCAAGCAAGTACAAAATTGTTACTTCTTCAGTTATAATGTTCATATTTAAAAAGACACCATTGGCTCATGTGGTATGAGTTGTAGTGACTACTTACTTAGTGTGGTTTTACATTAAAATTCTGCGAATGTTTTTCAGAAAGAGAACTACCACAAGACGAAAATGTAGTGCCTAAAGGGGCAGGAAAAAAAAAAAAGTATGCATATATGGGGTATTCGAATTGGTAAAACCATTTCTGTGGAAACAACATAAGCGATGAAGCCATATATTTAAAACCTATGAAGGAGGGAAGGAATAGTTATAGCCATACTGATTGGATCTGTTAGACTTTTTCAAAAAACCATATAGATCAGGAGTCCCCAACCCCTGGGCCGAGGACCAGTACCAGTGTCTGGCCTGTTAGGAACCAGGCCGCACATTAGGAGGTGAGTGGCAGTCGAGCAAGCAAAGCTTCATCTGTATCTGCAGCGCTAGCATCACCACCTCAGCTCTGCCTCAGATCATCAGGCATTAGATTCTCATAGGAGCACCGGTTCCTGGTGCCAAAAAGGTTGGGGACCACTGAGAAGACAAGTGACAGGAACATTATACATTACACATTAGATTTATTAGGTTAAGTTCGCTATTTTCCCTCATTCCTTATCTGTACAACCTCAACTCCATTGAGTAGCTAAAATTATAAATACCTGACCCTTTAGAAGTAGTAGCATTAATTATATTTGAGTTTCTCTAGCCAAAGAATCCAGTTGGTTCTTTGTCAATGATAATAGTAGTCAATAAATGTTTAATAATCATATGTGAGTATTTCTTCCTCTATTCACCTCACATAAAAATTTACCCAGAGGTCATATCCCAGACCAGAATAGAAGATTCCCAGCTTCTTGTTTCCATTTTTAAAGCAACCCTACAGTGTTATGGTGGCCTGTTGAGTCCCCTTTCATGGTTTGACCCCGTTCTCTTATTTTTGGGTGTTATTTCTAACTCGACGCCAGTCAAAACCTCAGTCCGCTGAAAACACTGAGTGAGAATGAAGGTGGAAGGTAACTTGACTCCTTAAAGGATCACGCTCATTGCTCTGAGAAGAGGATGCTTCGTTTATGTAGCGTCTGTCAATCCCAGAGCGGTGAATAGGGACCGGCTTATTTTTTTAAGCCAGCGAAGAAAGCCGTTTCCGAGAATGCGTTTTCTCTGATGCTTCGTGTCCTTTCTCCCCCTCCAGCAGAGGGAGCCCTCCTCGAGGCTGAGGTCGTGCAGCGTCACGGACGCGGTCGCAGAGCAGGCGCACCTACCGCCGGTAACCCACGCTCACTTCCCGTCCTTTCACTTAAAATCAGCGGCTACTGAAAATGCGGCTTTTCCTTAAAATCATCGGGGCTGCTGGGGAAGAGTTTTTCCTGTGCAAACCCACTGACCGTATAAACAAGACATTCTAATTTCCTAGCCAGTTGCCCCTAGGAGAGTGAATTTCTGATACAAAGATTTGTTATTGCCACCAAAGTCCCTGGAAGGGTGAAAATTTCATTAGTCTTTCACCCAAATTAATACCAGTTCCGATGCTCACTTAACTTTAAACTACTTAACTAAAAGCATATATTAATTGCTGCTTTTTAAAAAAAAAAAAAAAAAACAACTTTAGCTGTGATTCAGTGACCTGTGTTTTAAGAACGTACCGAATCCTTTTAAACAGGAAGAACTCTTCTGGGTTGGCTGCAATGTTCCTTTCTGTAATTAACAGAAAGGAACAAAGCCTCTGTATCTTCTCTCTGAAGGCAACTCTGCTGACTAAAGAATTAGCTCTAAGTTGTTTCTACTCTCCCCCAATTTTTATAACTAGCAGCAAATATGGAAGTATGAGGGGTGTTTTAATTAAATAGGGCATATGTGAAAATGAATATTCAAATTGGAAGCCAGACCAGAACTGCCCGGGGAGATGTTTGGTGTACACGTTAAAAAACAAGAAAGCTTATCTAAATTCGTTTGGTCTTTTGGAGGAGAGAATATGTCGTTTTAGCATTTTCAAGTTGACATTTAACTGTGACCAATTTTTTCGTGACTGAATCTTCAACCATTTATTATGTGTGAAAATGAAGTTGGGGAAAGTACACTTACAGGTTTTGAAAGCACAGTGTCTTCCCTATTGTATACATTTTTGCACAACTCAAAAAGATATATATATATTTTTTTTTTTTGCCTGGGCGTTAGTCTTTTATGTTTACAACGTGAATTAATGAGTGCACTAGTCAACCGAGTAATTAAAATAATAGATTCACTTGGGGGTTCTGTCAAATGTGCTGGTTGATAAGAAGCTTGACAAGCACGTCCTTTCTGGGATGGTTTCATTGTGGGCCTCCCCCAAAACAGAACGATCAGCTATGATGATGGACTAGCGGGTCCTCTTCAACCTCATGATTCTGTGATTTTTCTTGATGAATTAATGGCACTTCCTCTCCTTTTCAAAATCAATGTCAATTTTATTTGCCAAAGAGCTCCTTTTCCTGGAAACTGATGAGTCCTCCCTCTTTCCTGGTACTCTGTGAAGCTGTAAACTCACTGATTACCAGCAGTCTCTTAACTTGAATTTTGAGTCTGGCAGATTTAAGAATCTGCTAATTATTTAACTGCAGGGGCAAAACCATAGTGGTTTTCAAAAATTTTTTTTTTAAAATATGACATCTCATGTTATTATTATTGAGGTTGTCAGTTCATTGTTCACCCAAATCAGACGTCCGTGGGTGAGAGGGTGGTGGCGGTCCTATTTTTCTTCTGGTCATCAGTGATTGCTCAGTTTTACCTGGACAGAGTGGAGCTCAAGGTTCTGATTGACGCCATCTGCCTTACTGGCTGCAACAGCAGTGATTCTTGATTCAGTAAACAATGGTGGTCTCCCTAAGTGCATTTCACTGATGTAAATTATCATTCAACAGCCCAGTGCCCCAACTAGGAGAGCACGTTCATCAACTGTCTCGGGTGGTGAGGAGCCAACGGTAATGATACCCTTGATTAGACTTCAGTGGCAAACCTGTGGGTCGGTTTTAATACCTTGTATAGTGGTGAATGTCCTCTTCTTTTTTTTTTTTTTTTTTTTTTTATGAAATCAGAAAGCTTTTTTGTGCTAGAGATGCACATGGTTCTTATTTTAAACCTCTCACTTTCACATTGGTCAAAGGTACTGGGTAAAATAGCCATTTTTAGTCTCGTGGTTTCGTTAGGAATGCCATCAATACTGTAAGGGCGTTTAATTTGATCACTTAGAATATATTTTTGCCGTTTAGTGTTTATTCTTCCGATAAGCTTTCACTGTTTATTAGAATGCTTGGGTAAATGAATTTGCTGGAAGAGAACCGGGGAGGCCAGAGGAGTTGAATGCAATTGTACGTGTGCGGATTCTCAGCTGCGCACAGGGCTCTCTCTTGTGTGTTTTCTATTCCACACTCTAAACGCTGGATCAGCTTTTCTGTATCACGAGCATGAACCAGGGACCTTTCTCTACTACTGGGGGCTTTACTCACAGGAACGAACGAGTCTTCATATACTTGCGGAGAGGGCAGGGAGGGAACATATTTAAGACGTTTAAGAGGTCTAGAAAAGATGGGTGTTTCTCTAAGTTAAGTGTCTGTTATTCTTATTCATTATTTTAAATAACTTCTAGTATTCATGTTTGTGGGTTGCTCGGATTTCACTACGTATCTTAATTGCTTGTTTTCTACTTGATCCCTAAAGCTAGGTTAGCTTGCTTTATGCTTTTTGAGCTGCCATACCTATCTGAAGAATTTTCGTTATAGTTTCACCTTTATTACATTTGTTATAACTGCTTATTACTTGAAAATTTTTTAAAATACATATACAATGGCTGACTTTCTGCAGGATGTTGATGACTCAAAGGACAATTTAGTTATATTGTTAGAATTTAATACTCACCATTGTACACTGGAAAATCAAATTGACAATCAGCAAAACTCAGCCTAGTTCAAGGTATTGAGCTGCAGTGATTTCTGCGAAGTCATGTGCTGGGCGGGCCAGGCTCAGCCACCAGTAGAATTCAAGAAATTCCAAATGAACCAGCATAGTTCCTGCTGTGCACCGGAAATTTCTATGGGAGTAGTAGGGCAGCCCGGTAGATGAGATCATTTCATGAAATAATTTTAAGAGAATGCATACCAGCGAGCATCCTCTGTCATTCACGTTTGCGTTTTATCGGCCTTGGAACCTGCTGTCGGTATTGGAGCATTGCAGCTGCTGTGCTATAAAGTGGTAGGAGACCCTGGACTGGGAGAGCGCCGGGCTCGGTGGGGAGAGCGGCCTGGCAGGACGGGGTGGCCGCGTGACTCGGGCCCTGGCGGCCGTCGCCCCGGCTCTGGTCTTCTTGACTGTGCTCACCCTTCCCCACCAAGGAAGCAAAACGATGAGCTTGTTTTTGTTTGTTTGTTTGTTTTTATTCGTAAGTCCTGGGCAGTAGTAGTAGTTCCTCAGCGTTTTGCCTACTCTCATGCTTCCTCTGTGCCCGGCGATCTTCCCGCTGCAGGCCGCCGACTTATTTCATGGCGACATTAGAAGTTTAGGGAGGTTTGAAGGTATCACAGCTGCTTGTCTTCCACCCTCACCGCCCCTTGTCGCCAGTGGCCTTTACTTTTTCTTTTCCAGTTTCATCTCCCGCCACATTTTTTTCCCTCCTCAGCTTCCTCTCCCGTCCCTCTCCATGTCGGCCCCACACTAAAGTGTACAGTCTCATGCTGGGGTTAGGCTCTGTGCTCCCACAGATGTGCATGTGCATGCGTGCGCGTGCGCGCACACACACACACACACACACACACGAAAGTGGGATCTCATGTACATATGACCTAGCAACTTGGTCTTTTCCACTGACAGGCATTCCCGTGGGCCACGTTAATAATTACATAATATTCCGTGATGTGAATGGGACACAGTTCATATCATTTTCCCTCACTGCTGAACATTCAGCTCTCACTCCTAGCCCTTTGGCCACTGCATACCACGTCGCATTAACCATCCTGGTACGTCTGTCTTTCCATGGTAGGGCTCTTATTTCTATAGTATAATGAATAAGCCCTGAGCCTCACCCGGTAGGAGGCAGTGTCCTGAGTCAAAAGTGGCAATCAGAACAGGTTGTTCTCCATGGTCCTTTGGAAGGAAGTCTGTAAAGAAGCATGTTAACCACACCATCTCACATAAATGGAGCTAGATTATAGGTTGCCGGTTCAGCTCTCAGTGCGAGGTAGAGTGAACGTTTTAATCACATGCCGTGTTCTCCGCTGCACTTCCAGATTTCCATGAGCCGATTAGTCCTGCGAACTGTGATTAGTTCCAGGAACAAGTAACTGCGATTGAAAGTCGTGCAACTTACAGGACTCGATCCTGAAACTGTCCACAGCACAGCCAAGTTATTTTAGTTTATCAATGTCCTCATAAATCCCCTTTCCAGGGATGCTATAATTGTAAAACTGTCCTGAAGTTTTTCAGAATGGAGTTTTCTGAGAGCGTATCTACTTGCCTCTCCCCCAAAAATAACTCACGGGGGAGGAGGAGCACAACAGATTCCACTCACCGCGCCATTTAGCCAAAGCATTTTTGGTCATCGTGTAAACAATAGGAGGTCAAAGCTTGATGGCATGTACTTTGCCAAAAAGACCGATCGGCTGCTCACTTAGGTTGCAGCTTGGGTTCTGACTTGCTTCGACAGAGACGATTTTTGCACTGTCTAGGTAAAAAGTAGCCTGGCAGTAGCTCTTTTGTGTTGGTGCCATAGCTAGAGGAGAGGGGAAGAAAGAGCTTCAAAATACTCGTGGGAGGATCGAGCCTGCACGGCGGTGTTTCTTCTGCTCTGACTGAACCCCGCACCTAGATCCAGGACGCTCTGTGGTCCGAGTGTTGGAATGGCCATTATGGGGCTTTTGGGAGTTTATCTGGAAATCTGCCAATGGAATAGTTATTGCAGTTTTGTAGAAAGTTTTCTTACAAATTATCTTGCCTTGCCTGGTAAATATGTTTTAGAAATAACCATCGAAGCCGCTGCGTCATGGCCTCAGTTTTTTGCTGGAACGTGCTGTTGAGCTCATGCGGTAGATTATTTAGGCTTGTTAACCGAGATCTCCAAATTCCATGGCAGCATCCTTGATCATGCTTTCTAATTCAGGGTCCTGCAGCAGGCTAGGGACCCTCTGATGTGACCCTCTCTGTCAAGGCACATTGATGTGATGGTCGTGAGCACGAAAGATGGGAAGAGCACAGGGAGAAGCTGAGCTAAGAGATTTACACCCTCAGCCCAATAAGAAAACTGCACCTGGTAAAACATCTGGAGAGCTAGAAGATCCTGATCAGGAAAGATGTACCCAGAATGAAGCGGTTTCCTTTTGTAACCTCACATGTGGTCTCTTGCTTCTTTTGCATTCTCTTGGGAACATGGGTAGCTCTGGTCGGCATCTTGTTTCTGAGCCCGCCTCCCTTAGAGTAGCACCCCTCTCCCAGTTAGAGATCTTATACGCAGCTTCCCGACACCCAGTACTTCCTCCTGGGACGGCACTGACCTCAAATGTCCATCTCGTCGCCTCCGTGACTCACGGAAACATCCTTGCTATTCCAGTACCTCTCCACCCCGACTGCATATCTCAGACTGCTTCTTATAAGCAGAAGTGTCTCAGGAATCCTTTCTCGATCTAATTTGGACTATTTAAATATAGTCACTTTATCCCGGACATGTCTCTAAACCCGGAAACTGCCTGTGCTTCCTTTACCCTTTGCAGAGACAGACTCTGCATGGGCAGACAGGGTAAAGACAGCCTCAGCGATCAGGCTACTTTGAAATTCTCACCTCGGATTGCCAGGTGGCCTCCTGAGCTGGGGCAGTTGAGGTATCCTGTTCAGTCCTCTTGATTCTATGTCACTCGAGTGAACGCAGACCTCCCCTGAAAGATGAGTGTCCTAAGCCGATGAAGAATTTAAGAATGAGCAAGGAAGGAACACATCCCCATAGCAGCTATATGGAGGAAAAAAACATTCAGAGCATTCTGGTTACAGACAGTAACATTCGACAGTTCGAAATTCCTTTAAGCTCTACATGGTTTGACAGTAAAATTGAGTAACTAAAACCTATTATTGTATTTTTCTCTTTCCTGACGACCACACTAGCCATGACCCTTCATAGTTAAGACTTCAGGGCCTTATGACTGAGTTCTGTAAGATTGTGGACTCCATAGCCATACGGGGTTCATCGCACAGTAGGTCTGAAGCTGCTGGAAATCTCTTGCTGTTTTCCAGACACCGGTGTTTTCGGTACAAACAGAATTTAATTCACTTACTTGGTCTAGAAAAGAATAATTCTCTGGGTGTACATTACTGTATTAAACTGATTAGCAAGCAAATGCAAGATATTAAATAATAATGATTTCTCACACAAACAGCCATCAGTGGCCTATGTACATACCACGCCGGGCCTACCTTCAGGCTGGGAAGAAAGAAAAGATGCTAAGGGACGCACATACTATGTCAATCATAACAATCGAACCACAACTTGGACTCGGCCCATCATGCAGGTATGCAGATCGCCATACAACTGAAAATTGCAGGCCGTGGAAGCTCCACGTTCCCGATATTTATGTATGGTTCTGAAAACCCCACATTTTAGAAATCTTTTTTTTTTTTTTTAACGAGGAAAATGCATTGTCTTAAGCATACTATTTGCCTAAGGAAGAAGTTGGTCCCCAAATCAGTTTATGTCTAGCTATGTTTTGTTAAATGTCACGCGATAGATATTTTCAAAGTAAGAGCCTATTACAGTGTGTAGCTTCTCTCCCAACCCCCTTCTTCCCTGAGGCTAGTTTTTATGTTGGGCTAGTGATTCATTTTTATTTCCCTTGAATGTGTTCTCCCATTATTATGTTTAATCATTTCCTCCATGCTTCAAGTAGGCCAGACCTCTTATTATCGCTGGCTGTGTTGTTGTTTGGGTCCACAGCCCTCATCTCACACACACACACACACACACACACACAGGGAGATCCTCATGCGAAGCTAACTTGTTTTTGCCTCCAACATAGCTTGCAGAAGACGGTGCGTCCGGATCCGCCACAAACAGTAGCAACCACCTAATCGAGCCTCAGATCCGCCGGCCTCGTAGCCTCAGTTCGCCAACAGTAACTTTATCCGCCCCGCTGGAGGTGAGAAGGCCGCTCATCTAACGGGGGTCACATCTGTCCCGTGACTTCTCATTCTCTCTTCTCTCTTAACTGGGACTTCCGTTTTTGCAGCCACCTTCCTGTCTCTGACCCGTCATTGTGTTCGTGGTGAAGGGTGTTCTCGTGCAGCCTTACTACATGCTTCTCTGTTCCGCCCGGCTCACATCTGATTTTCATTCTCATTTGGCTGAGGCCGTGGGGACTTGCGCTGGATGTGTGGGCACCTCTTTTTCAGAACTTTCTCCATTCTTGTGTTTCGCTCCTGATTGCTTGTTACCTCATTAGACTTGCATAATAACTCTTCCAAATACCAATGCTTATATTGAGTTTTAAAACAGCAGCTATGGCTTTGATCATTTTGTTCTTTTTCTTTTCGACTCCAGGGGTCTCTCATTGTATGGGCATACGTGTTTCTGATGCGTATTTGCATCTGTAAGTCATTGCTGGGCATCTGCTTGTGCTCTCCTGTTTGTGCGATTTTAGTGCCATCCCTTAACATCACAAGCGTCCAAGAATCCAGAGAGTAAACAAACAGTCGAGGCGCTACACTTGACTGCGTCTTAGAGATAGATGTGGGTTTCTCTGCCCTAGCGTTACGCTGCTGCTAAGCAGGAATGAACAGTAGCTTTTCCAGACTGTGATACGTCACGGGTAACTAACTGTGCGATTGCAGGTGGTCGTCTCCGATAATACAGATTTTCCTTTTTTGTGCTCTGCAAATTGCCAGGCCAGTCCTTATTAGACTGTGAGCTCTTTAAGAGCAGGCGAGCTTGTCTCTACCCTCTGTAACATCTCCATGCATAAGTTAGCTCAATATTTGGAGTATGTACCGAGTAGCTATCAAAAGATGGTGGTTATAAGTAATTAATGTTGTGTGCTTAACCAATAGGAAAACCTTACAGTTAGATCGATTTAAAAATAAAAGCATGATGGAAACAGGTGTTTTAGGAGCTTCCCCCATCCCTTTTCAAAGAGGAGCATTCCGTGATACCCAGGTACATTTTGACACATCTGGCAAATCACATGACAAGAGTTCTAATGCACGTTATTATTCCTTAGGGTGCCAAGGATTCACCCATACGTCGGACTGTGAAAGATACCCTTTCCAATCCACAGTCCCCACAGCCATCACCTTACAACTCCCCCAAACCACAACACAAAGTCACACAGAGCTTCCTGCCACCGGGCTGGGAGATGAGGATAGCGCCAAACGGCCGGCCTTTCTTCATTGACCACAACACAAAGACTACGACCTGGGTAAGGTTGCTGCATTTATTTGGCTCCGTTTTCGTCACGAGGTCTGGCATGGAAGCCTCATTTCTTCACTCTGTATCCACGATTCTTATGGAGAAATGTCACCGACACTGACGTTTGTCTCCAGAGGGTCTTCTCGGCCTGTTTCAGGACCCTGCAAGTGCAGGCCGGTGGGAGCGGGTGACGGCGGGTGACACGCGGGTACAGGTCAAGGACCAGCTTTGGTCTCGGCACCAGGTCGGATGCCTTTTCTTCATAGCACTCCGCAAAAGCTCTAGCTTTGGCAGTTTATCCTATTTGGGGCCGGGGAGGTGTGGAAAGCAGCGCTCCATATTGCTAGGATTTTGATGCTACCGCTTCACATCTCATGATCGTTTTTAAAATAATTTTTTAACACAAATTTCGTCAGTTTCTTTTTGCATTTTTATCGACATTGCCCATCTTTATTTGATCTGTCCTTTTAGTTTTTACTGTTCACCTCAGATTAGTATTTTATACTCCTGTGCTGCAGGTCATACCTTTAAGTGTGGGCTAGCCATACTGAGGGACTTTGGTTGTAAATTTGTGAACATTTTGTCTAAATTGGTTTTTCTTATCCCACTGCTCTTCCACGTGCCCTTGAGTCATACTTGAGAAAGAATCTGTGTACGTTATTAATTTAGGCAACGTGAGATTAATTAAAAGTAAATATGCATATCTTTGTATTTCTCTGCCAATTCTTTTTTTTTTTTTTTCTGAATCAGTGGTGACTTATTTATTGTAAGCATATAGTTCTTTTAAAAGTCCAGTGGTGTTTTTCTACTCTGTGGTCTCTATACTTACATTAAACTGAAATGGTTTCTCTTGTTTCTGACTATTTATGAGGCTGCGTAAGGTTTCTTTGTCTTGCCCTCACTCCCCCCATTTAATGGTCTGGGTACAGAGTTTAACTCGGCCCTTCCAACATCCGTGTTGCTTGCTTAGAACTGATGTGACGCGAAAGCCCGTTGAGTTTTGGTGATTGTCATGGGCCCTAGTCTTTGGTCTTGGATCAACAGTGAGCACACACTCTTAGCTCCCATTTCTAGTGAAAACACTGAGTGTCCAGTCGGTAGAACGCCAAGCAGTAGTACTGTGTTAATGAAGAGGCCTGGACCTAAACGACTGGGTCTGTCATTTATGCGTTTCCTGTCATGTAATGTTAACTCGGTCCCTTGAGAACTGGACTAGATGGCCCAGATAGCTTTCTCTCCCGAATGCTATGGATCGTGGTACAGCACGTCTCTACGAGGGCATTGCAGGAATTCGGGGCAGAACTGTGACTGTGCCGTTTTATTGCAGGACGTTTAACATCCTTGGTTCCCGTCCCCGAATTCTAAGAACCACCGTTTCACCCCCCACCCCCTCACACGAAGGGCCTGAAACGCCCCCACGCATTTCCAAACACCCCTTAGTGAGAACCACCCTAAAAGTTCTTCCTGTTTTGAAGTAAAAGAATGGCCTGCCAAGAGAATTTATCATTTAGATCCTGGTGGCATTCATTAAACTCATAACTACCTCTAAGGCGTCTAATAACAGGCAGCTTTGTGTGACTCAACTTTGAGTCTGACGGTGATATTACAGGGTTGTGGAGAAGATGGGCATGAGGGACAGGCAGCTTTGGGGGACATACACTGATGGAGATTGGTTTTTTAAAGTCTTTTTTCCACGTTGACGCACAACCCGTGGCTGTCCCGCTAAGTGCGCCCATTCCGACAAACCCTCAGCCAGAAAGGAGAACTCCAGAAATAGGGAGTAAATATTGTAAAAGTGGACGGATTAGCGTATGGAGCCACTGTGGCTTGCCAACATAAGCTATGATTTTAGTAATGTGAACTGGCTGAGTAATCAGATCCCCTAACCTTTCCACAGCCTTTCACGCCGTCACTGCGGCGCAATCGCAGCTGGGCAGATTTTATTTTAAACAGCACCAGTTTGATTTACTGCCTGCGTCGTTGCTGAATGGAACCCAGTTTGAATTTCTAGTCGTCCCTGTTTACCCAGATACTCGTTATCGACTAATTTACTGACGTAAAACTTCAATCCGTCAAAACAGCATTCCATGCCTGCTGCAGTTGTTGAACATCCTTGCAGCGACAACGGGAAATCCCACGAGTCCCTGGCCGCCCGTGAGTACAGATGTGCTAGCACAGCTGTGCCGCCTCTCGCAGATGGAGGCCCGCGTAAAACTCGTGCCGTCGGAGGCACGCGCTGAGTTGCCTGATGATCTCGACGGAAGATGGAGAGGGGTAGAGGGAAATGTAAAGATTTTTCAGTTTAAGCCCCGTTTTGAGGTGGTCTGGGTTTGCTTCAGTTTTTAGAAGAGAACAGCATAGCCGGATCTTAGATCCGAGCGTTATAATAGAAAAAGGAACAAAAACTGGTAGGGCAGGTTGAGAATAATGAAAATGGTCCTCATTATCACCCTACATGCTCTTGCTTCCTGCGCCAATCAGAAGCGCGGAGGTTCAGGCCAGCGTCAGCCCTATGTACGTCGGCAGAGAAGGTGCCCTCCGAAGTCTCTTTATAAAGCAGCCTTACAGGGAAGCAGGGTGCCAGCCGTCCCTCTGAGCCCGACAGCAAAGGCCTGTCCACGACGTGCTCATCCCTCAGTAACACCTGGAAGGGACACTCAGCCCGTGAAATAGTGACAAGCCCTGTCCATCTGAGGATTCCCTGTGGCCAGACTTGCCAGCAATTGGCTCACTTGTGCCCACCTGGGTCAGGCTGTGGATGCATGCTACAGAGGGACCGAGCAGAGATTACAAGAGGCCTTCGGTTTGCCCATTCTTTCTGCTAAGGAAGCAGCTAGAAGCACGTGCCTAAGAGTGCATATGTATTTTTTACAGGACAAAGCATTGGCTTTTTTTATCAAATATATTGGGGTAACATTGGGTAATACAATTTTATAGGTTCCAAGTGTGCAATTTGATGATGCGTATATGGATATTGCATTGTATGTTCATCGCCCAAAGTCAAATTATTTTTGTAGCAAGAAAGATTATACCTTAAGTTTCAGGTTTGTTTTCTACCTGGGACTAAACTAATAAAACTTACTGTAGCTTAGGCATGTTTGTCAATCTCTTCCATGATGGAAAACCACAGTTGTTTTTGAACCAGCGAGCATTCCCGTATGTATGTGTGTGCGTACATATGTGTGTGCGTACATATGTGTGTGTTTATAGGTGTATGTTTTAATGATTCTGCTAGGAGACTTTTTGGTTTTTTAGAAAGATATCAATCCTTGCAGTCCGTTTAAAACCCCTTTCACCTGAAATGAGGGAAACATTCGTGAAATATCGAAATAATCGTGAAATAGTGAGCGCACGACCAGGTGCGCTTTTCGTATTTTGTTCATTTGCATTCATATCATTCGAGACCTCATTCGTGTTCCAACTTATTGTCTTCCCTAAAGTTATCACAACTCATTTGAGGCCTCGGCTGCCGTCCGCCTGTCCCATCAGCTTGGGGGTGCTGCCTCCGTGGTTGTTGAGGGGGTTCAGTGGCAGGGGGTTCCGTGTGTGCTCTCGGAGCTTGAGGGAGGGCAGCTGCTGCTATTATTTTTGTTTTTCGCTGGTACGATAAAATAATGTGACCCGTAAGGGCCTCTAGCCCTAATATTCTGTGAATTCTGAGCTTCTACACAAGGCCATTATAGCAGACCTGGGAAATCAAGTTTATTTTATACTTTATGCTCCCCTCGCCTCCCCCAACCCCTGCCTGTCGCCACTTTAATTTCACCCTTTTTCCCCCCTTTAAATCACCAGCTTTTTACCAAAAGAGCTGGTTGTCTTTCACAGTAGCCTGTGCATGGTTCCCAGGCTGGCCTTGCGTATAGCATCCAGAAGCCCCTGCCTTCTTTCACATGATAGTGGTCTCAGCTTTCTCTAAACCTAGCATGGGCAGGGGCTGTGTGGGTTCCCAGGGGTCCCCTGTGGTTGTGGTATTAGCTGGTCCAGCTCAGAGTTGCACTGGGTGGATAGCTTTTGTGGAGTTTGGTGCTCTGAGTTTTTCCTCTGTCGTGGTTAACCTACCACAAATGTTTCCCAGATTATCAGCTGCTTGGCTTTCTAAATCCTAAATCTACTTAGTATATCTGTTTACACTGCATGTGTTCCAGTATGCTGCAGAATAATGGACCTATTTTATCCTTATCCTTATCCTTTTTAAAAGCCTATTAGTGAGGTCCAGGGTCAATATCCATCATAAACTGCTCTCATGTTTTATTTCTTCAATTAAAAGTTTCCTATAGTTAACAGAAAGCAAAGGTTAATTTTATTTTTTTTGTGATTTTTTTTCCTTATTCTTAGCAATTCCAAAAATCTATCACTTTGTTATATAGTCTAGTGATACTAATGGTTAAACTGTTGACTTGGGCAAAAAAAAATTAACAGCTTTATTGGGATATAATTCACATAACATACAATTCACCCATTTAAAATATACAATTGAATGTTTTTTAGTGTGTGGAACAAATATGTGAAACTATCACCATAATCAACTCCAAAGGCAACCCCATAGCCGTTAACAGTCACAAAGTGAGTTTTGTTATTTTCCAAGGTTTATGCCAATTATTTCATTTTCACGTTTACTTGGGAAAATGCCGAGGCAGAAAACCTTTTAGTCGTTTGACAGTAATAAAGGCCTTCGCAGAATGAAATGAACGTTATTTTTAAAGATTTTTTTAAATCTTAAGCTTGTTCGATAATTTATTATTCTGAGCTTTATCCTTTGTTTTCTAATCTTTTGAGTTTGCAATGTGACTTCTCTCAGCTCTCTTGCATTCGTTGGGTCTGTACAAGTGAGTAGCAGCTCCCAGCCCTGAGGTCAGAACCTCTGGGCAAGTTCTCATTCTCTCTGAAACGCGCTTTCCTCGTCTGAAGAAGCAGCAACCCTGTGCCCAGCCGTCTAACAGGGCCAGTGCAGCGTCATGTTTCCGACTGCTCTGTTCATTATAAAGCCTGACTGAAGATATCAGTACATATTTCTCTCTTGTTGGTTCTCTGTGGTATCTTATGAAAAACCTTTTGCAAACCTTTAAATATTAGGACATAAACGAGAATCTAACCTGTAGAACTTGAGAGTCTCAGGAAAGTTGGATAGTAGGCGTGTGACTTTATGTGATTATGTAACAAAGTCGACTAGCTCTGGGGTAGCACCTGGCTTGACAGTCAGACCAGATTCAGAATCTCTGCCTTAGTTCAAGGGCGAGTAGAAGGGAGAAGCAAGAAACGCGAATGCTGATGGAGAGACTTCCTAACGTGGTAGGCCGGCTGGGAGGCCTCCTCTTCACTGGCATCCTTCATTCTGGTTTCCATAGTAACGCCACTGCTGGGGCTCTCTTCCTCTTCACCTGCTCAGGGTCTTGGGGAAAGCGGTTAGTTAACCCTTTATTTAAATGTTCTTACTCTCCTTCTTTTACTAAGGACAAGGAGCAGACAGAGTGGAATGTTTTTAGAGAGAGAGATTCAACCAGGCTTCCTGCACAAAGACGAGACTCTCCCCTCCCCTCCCCTGCGCAGGCCAGAGTGTGGCTCCATGCAGAGGCCACCACAGCTCCAGAGGGGAGGAGCCAGTAACCGCACACAGATGGTCACTCTTAACACCTCTGCCTTTAAATTTTTCTTGCAGGAAGATCCACGTCTGAAATTTCCAGTACACATGCGGTCAAAGGCACCTTTAAACCCCAATGACCTTGGCCCTCTTCCTGTGAGTACCCTGGAGACTCATGGACAAGTCCGAAAATGGTTATTCATTCATTTGCCCACTGTTGATAGAGAGGCCCTGTGACCTCTTTCTCCAGGCTTTTGGGATCACATTATTCTGTAATTTCTTAATAGATTTGGGTTCTGTGACTTAAATCTGACAGCACGTACAGTTTGCACAACACCCCGTATGTGGGAAAGACGTTTCTGAATTGCTAGCTGCTAGTAGCAGGTAGCTCTTGTAACTGGGATGTAAGAGGCAGTCTTTCCAGGTGACAGTTTAGGCAGCACACGTTTATTTTGTAACTTAGCAACCACCAAGTTCCACCCATAATGCCGATTTCGTCATAGGGACAAAAAAATATTAAAAACAATGGGAGAAAAAGGCATGGGTAATCTCGGGAGGTTTTTGTAAGTCCGTTAGCCTCCAGATGCTCTCAGTTTTTCTCCCTGGTTGATGACTTTATAAATCTAATTTTTTTATCAGTTTGTTCACTTTTGGGGGCAGAGTAGGATTAAGCTATGTACTCCAAGTTGGATTTCGAATGAAATTTTCACCATGCATCCTCCTCAACCCACCCCCAACAGGGGCACGAAGTGAGGGAGACTCTCAGACTGTTTTAAACTGGCAGGGCCCTGGGGAAACCTGGGTGGTGGTTTTCCAAGTATAAGAGCCTTTTTTTGTCACCTGGTATGTGATGTAATATGGCAAAACCTGAAGCCAAGAAGGTTAGGGTTCAATCTTCATTCCTCGGGTTATACAAATATCCCTCGCTCTCCAAATCTGCTCGGTTCCTGATTTAGATACAAAGAGCCCAGAGAAACCGTCTGGAAAGTGAGCTGAGAAAAGGAAAGACTGCCTGTGGTCCGGACCTTTTGGGTTCCTGGGCGCAGTTCAGATATTGAGAGCATGCCAGCCCCCTCCTGAAAAAAATCATCCAAGTCCGTTTGGTTCCTGAGGTTGAACAGGGAGGGCTTACAACAGAGGCTTACAGATAGCAGATTCTTCAACCACCAATGACCTGAATAAAGCATCTGTGTCTAACGTCTTCATAGTCACCTGCCTCATCCCTTTGGCCCTCAGTAAATATTTATTTTGTCAAATGAGCCATTCCACCCCAAATTCAACGGACGTTTCCCTCAGGAGCTTTTGAACTAGCAACCCGTTCCCCAATCCTCGCGCAGTGAATGCATCTGAGACTGTGAACATGTCACCCGCCGCTAGGCGTTGTCAAGGGTTAACTTGAAATAGTTGCAGTTTATTCTTCATGTACAAACATACCCCAGGAGAGAAGAGGAAGAAAGGGGCCCCAGAGTTTTTTAATTTTGCCTTTGACTTTTGACATGACCAGCTAATTTTATATTCTCTCTCTCTCTCTCTTACCCCCCATACTAGCCTGGCTGGGAAGAAAGAATTCACCTGGATGGCCGAACATTTTACATTGACCATAGTAAGTAGACGCTGTTATGGACACGCAGGGATTGCAGGTGAAGGGAGGGGGAAGGTAATTCAAATATTAGAGTGAAAGCTTTGTCATTTTACTCTCTGTCTAGGCAGCCAGGTGTTGTGTGGAGAGAGTGATACCAGAGAATCAGTGCCCTCGTACGGTACTGTGCATTCACCCCAAGTTTGCTTTAAAATAGCCCAGCAAGCTTTCACCCAGTTGTGACCTATTAACTTTTTAATTAAGAAAAAAACATTTTTTGGTTTATGACCCCTTTTGCGCTTTTAATAAATACACTCTGGTAATAGAAAATAAGATTAGAAGTGATGATTGAGTCAAAAATCTATGCGCGTGCAGTGCTTAAAGCAGCGTTTGAGATGTTTAAACACTGCCTTTGCAGGTCGTAGGGCAAGACGCCCGTTCTGACTTATTTTCTATTCATAGCATGTTCCCTTGCACCCAGTACACTAATATATGTGCGGTTCTTTTCTTGAAATTGTAGTATACTTGCTGTAGACATTTGCTCCAGCACCTAAGAACGTGTGGTTTCTCATTTCAACTAAAAGTTAAACTAATAAAAGTTTGCTTTTAGCTTGTGTTTTTTTTTTCTTTTTCGAAGTGATATGTTCTCCATATTTGTATATCTATTAAAAATTCTGAAAGCGTGTATTAAAATGGAGTCTTTAAATAGATGTAAGTTCAGATCACGTGCATTTCGGTAGTATTTTGATCTTCGTTGTCATTTGGTCTGTAAAAGGTAAGTCTGCTCCAGGTCTCCCCAGCCTCACATTTTCTTAACTCATCATCTTGGCTCATTAAGCACATGGATGAGCCAGTTTCTGGGAAGGCGAGCCTTGAGGAATCCTACATGGCTAGGGCTTGTCACTTCCCCTTAGGTTCAATGCCTCTTCTAGGTGGGATTAAGTCACCAAGTGCATCGGAGACAGAACTCTGCTTTCGGGCACCAAGGATTGAGGAGTTATTATAAATTGAATTCAACAAGAAGCCCAGCAATTCAGAATTAAACCAAAAGTAGAAGTCCGAGATGTGTTTAGGGGTATAGGCTACCTTTTTGGTATAAATCAAATAGATCAAGGTACATAGGCCTAGTTTTTGTGTTTGACCAGTAAAGACACTAATTTGGTTACTTTAAAGTGAGCATAAAATTGCCGTTATTAGTGCTTTAAAATATATACATTTTCCTTAATATACTTTTTATAATTTTCTTAGCATAATTTGCTAAAAGAGGAGCGGATCATACCCCCTTCCCATTAAAAACAAAAAAAGTCTATTTTTCAATTTTTTTGTGCGGTACGAGTTCAGTTTTCAAAGATAGGTACAAATAATAATGATCATTGCGTTAAAGGCTTAACCGCTAACACAACTTTGGTGTGTGCTGCACACGACACGGTGGCCTCGTTCCAGCGGGTGATCTCATCCTCAGGGCCACCTGTAAAGAGCTTCATGGATGTTCTTAGTGTCCTACAAAGACCGAGGAAGCAGAGAAACGCTGCTGAAAAGGGCCAACCTCGGGAACATCAGAAATAACAAAAACCAGGGAAGGCGCCTTTTCTCATGCGCGCCCAGTGTCGTGTGCTGTAGATGCTTTGGTGGCTCGAAGCTGGTTCGTGGACGGTCAGCGCGACGGCGTTAGGACGCTTGTGCCTGGTCGGAAGGGGAAAGACGCCGCCCTGAGAAGCAGCATCGCCCCCTCCAGAGCCAGGCCTGCCTTCTCCTGTGCGCAGGGAGGCGGCAGGGGGAAGTCGGTTGCCTGGCACATAAATTTCCAGGCGGTTCCTTCTTCCCAGTCGGTCCCCGCCTCCCTCCCTGCACTCCGGAGTTCTTAGATATTCCCAGTTCCTCTTCACAAAGAGCACGTGGCAGGGTCTTTTTTTTCCAGAGATTAAAATTTGCCCTTGCTCCACCATACTGAGAGGTTCTCTTAACCAGACATAGTGTAAATTAGGCCAAAAACTACAGAATAAAAGGATCTGTTTATGAGAACCTCATTAGCTGTTAATATTAACGTTTCTGCCATTTCTCTCTATTCTGTCAAGGTTTACTCCATAGGAGCAATAAAGGGATAGAGATCAGTGAGACAGAGCTCAACTCATATATGTCTTTTCTCTGAAATCCAGTCTCTAAAAAGTGCGGAGTACTTACCTGAGAGGTTTTATCAGGCTAATAAGTGTACTCCAAAATGGGTTAGATTACCGGGTAGGTGACATTTAAGAATGTCCTTACCTTACAAAAGAACTTCTCTTTCTAAACAGTTTTCCCGCATATGATTTCTAGCAAATTTCAGCATCTCATTTTGCTGTCCTGCTACCTACCAGACAGAAATGAGGTCATCCTTACAAATGCCATTTTACGGAAAGCCACCATCTTGTAAGTTATGCAGAATCACCCTGTCTTCCAGCATTTCTGGGACAGGTGACTGCACACTAAATGACAAAAACAGCATCGCACTCATCTTTTAAATAGCTAGGTTACTTATTTTCAGCTTCATAAATTCTTTAGAAGTTAGACATTTTCAAGATTAATAATATTCACTCATCTTAAAGATTTAATCTCAGAAGAGGTGAATGTTCAATACTAATCTCCTCTTTAGACACCTTGATTCATTCGGTTGACATTTATCAAATGGCTCCAATGTCCCAAGCCTGATGTAAAAGGTTAAGGGAAGGTCTTCTGAATCTCTACCTCTCTTAGGAATCATGTAATTCTTCTTAAAGACTAGATATGCCCAACAGCTGAGCACTTGGCCACTGGTATCTGTATGCAAAGCTAGAAGAGAAAATAAAATTCCAGTGATGCCGAAAAATCCTATTTTAGTCTTTTCTGCCGACATTCTTACCAAACTAGTTAATAGTAGCTAAATTGACTGAGTTTTTCATTCTTCTACTTCATTCTTGTCCCTTTATTTGAAATATAATGTCTGAAAGATGAAAAGCAAGTTTAGGTCAAAAATGCTAGGAAAACATAGATAACTGGCCACCATACATTCATGTATTGACAGTACTTTGCTGCAAAATTGATCCTTATTGTAACCATACAGAAGCTTGTATAGTTCTGAAAGCCTAGATGGTTTTAAAGGAACTTTGTGGTCACCATCAGCTTCATTCGGTCATTAAAAAAATAACATTAGGCTCCCATTGCATGCTGGGAAGCGTGTTAAATGGTGGAGAGGAATGACACACAGTCCCTGTTTACGAGGGTGTACCATGAAGTATTTTAAGTGTCGTATTAGAGGAATGAACCTCTTGTTAATGTATAAAAACAGTAGCTAAGCGGCTGGATGCCAGGGATGGCGAGGGAGCCTGCAAGGGGACCTTACGGAATGGATTACGTTTCAGGGGGATCCCAAATTATGAGTCAGAGTAGTCAGGCACACCCAGTGAAGAGCAGTTCCAGTAGGGATAAGACATGCACGTGTATGAAGTTGTGCAGGTGGTACCCCATTCAGAGAAATGTGACAGCGTTGCAAATGGCCCGGCGTGGGGAGCAGGCAGGTGTGGCACATAGATCAAGTCAGAGGGGGTCTGCCAGGTTTTGGAAATCTGGTCCCTTCTGCAGGCAAGAGAGAGTTCCTGAGAGACTCTCCAGAGGGAAGGGACGGTAGTCATACTTGTTCTTTAGAAAGATCCTTTCGGCAGAGCTGTAATGAGAGTTGTGAACAGGAATGAGACTGAGGCCAGGGAAACGGTGAGTGCTCCGACCTTATCAGAGAGAGGTGAGGACAGTTTGGTGGCCTCTGCAGGTGAATGGCAGGGGAGGAGAAAGGATGTGTCCAGGTTTCAAATCGGAACAGTGAATGAACTATGCGATACTGTTCTTCAGGGACATGGGATCATGTGAACAGTTCTGGTACCGGAAGGCTTTGTGTTCAGTTTCGATGGGGCTGGGTTTTGAGGTACCTCTGGCAAGTCGAGGTGCAGATGTCAGGGATGGAGCTTGAAGTTCAGATCTGGACAGAAGATTTGGGAGTCGCCGTTAATTTACTTTCTGCGTTGGTGATAAATACCCAGTTGCTACAGTCCGAGGCAGTTATTACTTAGCTGCGTTCTGTTTCATTATTTGGTTTTCTTTTCTTCGCTGTTGCTCTCTATCACAAGAGCAACTTTTACTTTCCAAAGACCTCTGTTTTCAAGGTAAGGGACCCAAAATGCCTTTTGCTACCATCAAGGTTCCCTAGAACAGTTGAAACATTTCACGTAAAATTTTTCCCAGCATTAATTTAGATCATCGTGATCTTTGGTAGCTTTATTTTAAGACTTTACCTCTGCTTTCATTAAAGGAATTATAATACCAAACTTCGAAAAATTCCTGGTTATGGTCATTAAAACCAAATTTATTAGTCATTCTTATCAGTCTACTTACAGAGTATACAGGAAATAATTAGAATCGGTGTTTCTCAAACAAATAATTTCCTGTTCTTTTTAACCAACTTACATTATGTAGAACTCCACGGAGAACCCATTCCCCTCCCGTCCGCCCGTCTCATAGCTTCATGTGAGTCTATTCTTGTCTCCACCACACACACACACTCACTCGCTCACTAATCCATGAGGTCTTTTTAATTGCGCACAGTGACAAATCTCAAGCAATCCAGGGTAGCCATCGTGTGTTAAAACCTACATCACCGAAGTGGTGGTAACACGTGGCATTGATCAGTCTTAGTAACGTCGACTCACTTGGAAGAAAGAAAACCGCTTCCCGCCAACTTGGCCAAAGGGAAACCTTTTTCTGGAATCTTCCTCTGCTGTATCTAATTCTCATTTTTTTGGACCGCCTTAGCCGCTTTAATTGTCGTATGCATATGAGTGACACATGTAATAGATGATTCGTTCGTTTGATGTAGGATTCTTAATTGAAAGCAGGTTTTCAATACCATAAGCAAAGAAAAAGTATTTGAAATGAGAAATAATCATGTGTGTTTGTTAACTTTTGGGGGACTAAGATTTTTTTTGTGCCTTTTTTAAATTAAATGCAAATCAAGATCAACTTATAAATCCTTGAAAGAACAAGGGTTTATAATTGAAACTAAAGCAAATTGCTTGCCAAAGACAGTGTAAATAGATGGTTTTACTTTCGTCATGCATTTTTGACTGAGCCATCTTAACTAAACAGTTCGCAGGAGGTTTGCTGTATAGAGGACCATTCTCTTCTAACCCTGAAATACTAAGTTATTATCTTTGGGGGCCAGGCTGGGGAACTGGAGAGCTTTTGAAAAATCCAGAAATAATTATTTCTAAAATATTTTGGACATAGAATAGATTTGAACTAATATGCTGATTTTTTCTTTTTTATATATTAATTTTCAGATAGCAAAATTACTCAGTGGGAAGACCCAAGACTGCAGAACCCAGCTATTACTGGTCCGGTCAGTATTTTCAAGTTTGGACTCTTCAGTGTAATATTTTGGTTGCATCTAAACACACATTTCTTGTGTATTCCTGCCCACCTCGGGGGTCACTGAGAGCCTGGTGTCACAGGGTAGTTTAACAGTACTCCCATCTCCTCCTTCCCGAACTTCCAGGCGCGATACAGCCGTATTTGCCTTTTCACAAGGCTTTCATTATGAAGGAAGAGAGAATGGTTTGCTAATGGTAGCAAACCTGCACCTTTCCTTTTCTCTCTCCATAAAAGGGTGGATTACAAGAGTTAACAATCCAGATGTCCTCTCTCCCTTTTTATGTGAGACAAAGCCAGCCCTATATTTGTAGAGTTTTATCATCTCTTCAAGCCAAGGGCAGTTAATGCATGCTAACAAATCTAAGCTGTATTCTGAATCTCTTCCCGCAGTAAGTATCTGTAAAAGTTGGGGGGTGGTTGTCGCTAACCTCTGGAGCTGGCAGAGTTAAGCATCTTTATCTCTGCTGACCCTCTAACTTTCTCCTGGTCCCTTCATACATACCAGGTAGGTAAAGAGCCAGCTCTGCCGTAGGTCTGGTGCCCTCCTAAAATACTGCTGTGCACGTGTTCATAAGGAGGAGAGGGACCCACGGCCGGCCTTTCAGCAGGAACAGACACCTGGGATCAAACACCTGGGAGGAGTTTGTAGGACGGGGCCATTCTCATGGGCAGGGAGAACACCAGCGTTTTCCGTCATTGGTTAAATGAGTGTGTGGAGATCATTTGGAATTACAGGAAATGGACTAGGATCACAGAGGATTGTGAATTTGGGATTCTATTAAAACCTGGAGGAGCAAAAGGAACTAACGTTTATTATGTTCAGTGCTGACCTGAGAGGCCAGTAGGTATATTTAAAATACTAATTTCATGGCTTTCATCCGATTCGGTTCAAGTTATATTTTATATTATAAAGATGAGTCCATTTGAAAACTTAAGTGATGTAATGCAAATGCACCTTGGTACCTGGCATCCCTTGAATTATCTTGGATCTGTTCATTGGATTTGCTCAGCCATTTTGCTACAGTTTAGAGAGCCCAGTAAGACCTGGGTGAGAACAGTCAACTACTTTTTCTCTATGTAGCTTAATAAATACTTGCCTTCCTACTGAGGCTTTCTTTATATAGTCACAGTCGCAAAAAGTTGTTAGAATAGCATTTTCTCTTCTCCATCATAAGAAACAGGTACATTTAAGAAATGATGCTGTTTTCAACTGACAGAGGACTTTCGACTTGATAATTCTGAAGCTTTTTCAAATATTTTTATGGCTGATCATCTACTTTCACTCAAGCGCTTAGTCTTACTAATTACGACTGAAAATTATGTAGCATCATAAATCCAGATAGATTTTGCCCCCAAGAAGGATCTCTCTTTCTTTGCTTTCTAAGAGCTTTCTTTACTCTTTTATTATTACTAGTGATGTGTCTTTCAATAAGAGTATGTGTATTTAGGACATTATCAATAGCGTAGACATCTGGCCTTGTCGGCATTCAATTCTAAATATTTGATAATTTCCATAATGATTTCTCTCCTTACAAGTTTTTTAGAATGTGCATTTTCGTTTCTAAGACTGAGAGATTTTTTTTTTTGCCTATCCACTTCTTAATTGATTTCTAATTTTATTACATTGTAGTCAGAGACTATTGTCTATAGAATATTGAAGATCAGACATTTGGAACTTCTTTGGAAGCTCGTCCAATTTTTGTAAATGTTCTTTTTGTGTTTGAAAAGAATGTATCGTCTTTTGGTGGGTGTAGAAGAGTTCTTTACATGTTCGCTAGATCAAGCCCGTGATGTTCAAATTAATCCATTTCCATTTCTACTTTTTCCTGGCTATTTTATCTAACCAAGACAGTATGTCAAACTCCCACAACCTCTGCGGTCTCCTTCTCTTCGTTATTATTTGCCTAGGATTATCTTCTCTATCTCTTAACTCGCTGTGTGTGTGTATGTGTTTTTCCTTAACCTTCCAGTAGATTGCTAGAACACTCTTTATTATCCTTCGTTTTCTGTACTTGCTTGGAAGTGGTATTTTCTATTTCTTTTAGGGCTCACATTAAAAATTTTAACCAACATACTTGACTTAATGTCAAAATTAATCACTCTACTCTTCTCCTGGATAATATAGTACTTCAGACAAGTTTAATTCCATTCTTTCCACTCCCGTTGTTCAGTCAAGTTTTACAACTACTCCATCTTGAAACTTTCCAAACTATCATTAGTATCTTTTTTTCGACAGTATGCGCTTACCAAATTTTACTTCTATGTAAACAGATTTCTTTGCCCATCACCATTTCTTGCATCTCCTTTTTTCTTAATGACATATAGCCTCTAATTCATAGTTCTCAAAGTGTAGTCTACAGATCAGCAGTTCCAGTATCATCCAGAAACTTGTTAGAAATGCAAATTTTGGATCCCCTTTCAGACCTACTGAAAACCAGCAACTTTGGGAATGGGCGCAAGAATCTGTGTTTTAACAAACCCTCCCAGAGATGTTGATGCCCACCCTTCTGAGACCCTCCGCTCTAGCAGCAATTTCGGTGTGAGCCTGAGTAGAAAACTCATCTCGTCTGAGGGGACTTGTTTAACCACTCATTGTGGGATTCTTGGTTAACAGTCATTTTTCGTTGGTACTTTGGAGATATCCTCTCCTGTCTTCTGTTCTAACGGGTGATGAGAAGCTTGTTGTCAATCTAATTATCTTTTCTTGTCTGCGTTCACAACTCTTTCCTTTGGTGCTTCTGAAGTTTTCTCTATGTTGTTGATGTTCCGCAGTTTCAGTATCACGTATCGTAAGTGTGGATTTCTTTTTATTCTGCTTCGGACTCATTGTGATTCTTCAGTGTGGAGATCATGTCTTTGCTTCACTCTGGGAAATTCTCAGCAGTTATTTCTGTACATATTGTATTTTTTTATTATTATTTATATTAGTAACTCCTATTGGGTAATTGGTTAACTCATATCTACCTCTTAGTTTTCATATTTTCTGTCTCACTGATATATTATGGGCTCAGCTCTTCTAGTTAATTCTTATACTTTTTATAATCTACTCTTCATCAGTTCATTCTATTATTTCAGTGACTACGTTTAATTGTTCAAAGTTCTATTTGGTCTTTTAAAATTTGCTTGGTCTTTTTGGCTGTTCGTTTTCTGTCCTGTTCTTTCCTTTTATTTATTTATTTTTTTAATTTATACTTCCAGCTCTTTAATCATTCTTCAAATAGCCTCTTTCCTAACCCTTTTCAGATTATTCTGTTCTCTCTGGTCTCAGGCACGTAATACCTCCCACTTGTTATATCTGTAGACTCTCCTCAATGGTAGTTTATTGCCTAGTTCGGTTTGTAATTTGTGTGTGTGTGCTCATCTTCATTTTTTTTTTCCTATGGGGCTTTTATAAATTCTGACCTGTATTTGCTGTTAACTACTTAGATTGGGTTCATTCACCCCCAATTAGTATAACTGTAGATCTCATACCCACTTTGGTGTAGGCTTGGAGTATGAATTTCTTACAGGTCTGTTTCTTTTTCTTTTTCTTCCATTTATGGTCCTGGACAGAAGGTAAGCTTCCTTGCAACTTTCCTGGGCCAGTGGGTAGAGTTTTTTTTGTCCCCTTTTCAGATGTAAGTTTTAAGCAGGGGACTCTGTTCTGGCTCCCGAGGTCATACAGACTGGCAGCCAAGTTCTGTGCCCCCATGCGAGGATTAAAACTCAAGCCCAAACACCTGTGTCTAGGTCCAGCGCCCACTTACCTCTCTATTTTTGAGTCTTTCTACCTATCTGGCACCTAGAGTTTCTCTTTTCCCAAGTTTTAAAAAACATAGCTATGTATTAGGGGAGAGGGGACCCTTCCTGTGTCCGCCCATCACGGCATCACTCTACGTCATCGTGCTCTCTGTGTAGCAAACGTCACCATTAAAAGCATTCGTCAAGTGCTCTCCATGCTTGCCGCTCTTGTGAGTACTCGTCTCATGCTTGTGTAACGCTTTGTACTTTTCCAAGAACCTTATAATCATCCGATTCGAAACCCTCAGCAATCCCCTCAGGAAGGCAGGGGAGATGTTATTATTCCCAATCTGTCAAAAGATCAGAAAGCTAATCGTGTTGCCAAAACTTCCAGCGAATGTCAGAATCAAGACCAGAGCCCTCCGTGTGTGCTGGCGTCACCGGTGTCTCCGCGTCAGGCATGAGTCCTTCTCTCAAAAGAGCTCCAGAATCAACAGGACAGTGACGCCACGAAAACATTTAGAACCAACTTAACACAATAAGTCAGCTTTTCATTTTGTTCAAAACAAGAAAGCGTATTTTTAATTCAGAGCAAAAGGGCTTTAATCAACAGACATGTTAATTTTTTAAGCGGGCTTGTTTTACAAGTTAAATTGTATGTAAGAAAGTAAGATGTCAGATTTCGAAGAGAAAATAAAATAACTTGGCCAATACAAGAAATACACTGTACACGCAATTCTGTTCAAAGGCTGCATTGGTGGATGTCTTCGTCCTGTTACGTTGTTGAAATCTTTTCAGGAGGAGAATATAAAAACCGACTCTTCTTATTCCATCATAAGAACTACCTCTAGAGTGAAAAGATAAGTACTGGACGAGGATAATGATTTTTCAACATTCATGCATCATTCCACAGAAGAAGAAAGACCAGAAATATCTCAGCATCTGGTTTCCACCCACATCTAGTCAGCAACTACCAGGTTTTAAGTCAGACAAGGGAATGGATATCTCAGGCTGGGGGGGTAACATTTTGAAATATATTGCATGGGAAATTTGTCATTTAAGCTTATTGAACTTGCATTCACAATGATGAATGTTTAAGTCTTTTTCAGCCTTTTCAGGGAGGAAACAAAAACAAGAAAAAATAATTGCTGGGAATCATAGCTTTTTAGAAATGGAAGTACCTTAAAGTTCGTTTAGTCAAATCCTTCTGCTTAACCGTATCTTGGAGAGGTTATTTCGTAGAGCTAGCTGGCAATAGAATCGATTCTAGAAGTCAGATCTCCTAAGGCTGGCATGCAATAATGAAAGGAAGTAATTTTTTTTAGCTTAATTCCCCTTTATCACAGTTCATCCCAGGTAAGAACATCAGCCGA
The DNA here is from genome assembly GCF_014176215.1 of Rousettus aegyptiacus. NCBI lineage: Eukaryota > Metazoa > Chordata > Mammalia > Chiroptera > Pteropodidae > Rousettus > Rousettus aegyptiacus. The sequence continues at coordinate 82,985,089 of NW_023416287.1, forward strand.
ACATTTTGCCTTCTAAAGAACTTGTACTCGCTGTTCCTGTCATAATTTGTTCCCTCCTGTCACTCTGGGATAGCCCTTTCTCAGAGTTGCCTGCCCGGCCCACTTCATGTAAACAGCCTCCCGGGAACTCTGTTAACCACTGTTTGTTCATTTATCTTTTATGGCCTATTACTCACAATAGTTTGTAAGCTCCAGGAGAGAACAAGGAAAGAACTCTTTGGAAGTCCCATTATTTCCCTACCACCTAAAATGCCTGACACAGAATAGGTGTTCTAGAAATACTTCAGTCAGCAAATGAACCACCAAAAATGAATAAACTAGATAGAAAATTCTAGTTATGGGATATGGTATTATTGGTAAAGCAAAAAAAAAAAAAAACATAGCTTATTAGCTTACGTCAGAATATTCATCGTATCCTTTTCCTTATATTGGTGGTCGTCCAGATATTGACAAAATGTTTACCTCTTCTAGAGTCAGAATTCATACATTATTTCATCAGAATAAACTCTGTCCAGAACAGATATGCTGTGTGGTCAAATCTAGTGTTTAGTGGAAAAGCAAATGAAGATTGACTTAAAAATCTAAGTATAAATTGTCTTTAGAACGTTAAGAGTGGTTATTTGTTTTTGTTTTGGCTTAGTTAATTATGCAAACATGCCTTAAAACAGTATGAAAAATGAAACAGTACAAAGGAGGGAAGCTTTGTTTGCATTTCTCCCGTTTCTGGTCAGGAATAAGTGTGGTGAAGGCGTAAGATTTGGAGTCTGGAGACACTTCACTAAGGATCAGTGTATTTTACTAACTTAACCCAAAATGACATCAGCAGAACTATTCTTACTCAAATTCACACTATGCACTAAAAAGCAATGCATTGTCTCACAGTTATGTACATGTATATACAAAAGCCAGCCCTTTCGGCTTCATAAGTAAATCGTAAGCCTGAAGTCAGAGCTCTGGCATTGAGATATTGTTAAGCTACTTCACAACATAGCAAGGAAAGAATATTTAAATGACTACATTAAAATGTTATTACTTTGCCTAAACTGATTCCAGAACTTTTGAGTAATAATAGTTAGCTCAGTTTCTACTTCATAGATAAGGCATTCTAGATTTTTTAAAAATCCTTACCTGAGACCATTTAATAGTAAAGGGCATATTTTCTGATTCCTAAATGGAAAACTTTTCCAGAATACTGTCTACCTGATTTTATTCCTTGACAAGAGTATCAGTTCACTTGCCTTTCTGCTCATTCTATTTCCTCCTAAAGATTTTTAAAAGCATGATTAGTCTTTTCAAAATGACAATTTAGGTCATTCGGGGTTCTGTGTTAAAGTATCACATAGCCAATAACTTTTATCTCAACAACAGCAAAAATTTTTTAAAAATTACACCCTGACTCCTTTTCAAGCAAAAGTTAGGTAGAAAGTGTATTTAGTTTATGTAGCATATTCCTAAATGATTTCTTGAATATCAGTATAGTTCTTTTCAGGGATGAAAGCCCTATAGTTGTTTTCAGGGATGAAAGCCCCATTCAATCTTGAATAGCCTTAATCATTTCTAGAACTTTCCCATATGCTATGTAAACATTATATACATTTCAATGATAAGATGGAGTGTGAGAATTTTAAGGTTTATGATTCATAAAATTCTCAGAATGTTGGCTCAGTATATATAACATTTCAAGCATATTGTTTACATTTATAAATTTATCTTCTAGGCTGTTCCTTACTCCAGAGAATTTAAGCAGAAATATGACTACTTTAGGAAGAAGTTAAAGAAACCTGTGAGTAACATGTCTTGTAAAAATGCTGTTTTAGTCTTTTGTAAGTTACCAGAGTTACTTGAGTGAGAACGTGTTTGTTACTTTTATATTTGTACTAAAAATATTACCTTCCTTTTTTCATCACACTTTGATCCACCCGGATCTTCAATCTGAATTTTCTTTTTAACAGAAGTGGTAAGTGGAGACTAACTCGTATTGCATATCAAATCACCTGACGGGTAATTTCTTATGTAATACGTAGTAAAGATAGAAATGATTTTTATGGGATATAAAAATAATTCAGGGCCTAGTCAAAAAGTCTGGAGCCTGTGCAAGCAATTAATTATGGTTATCACATTTAATAAAACCTAGATCCTAGTTAGAAAAATGTTCAAGTCCTGCCCTTTAAGATCAAAAGAAAATTTTTTAATTATATTAATAACAAATATAATTTATAATATTTGGCATATTAAGACCAAGTTTAATTTTCATATTAAAATTCTCACGGGGAAACCCTATAAGATTTCTACAAAACTGAGAAACCCTATAAAGTTTTTAAAGGTTGTGTCTTAAATGACAGTATTCCCTCCTGACTCATCTCTCCCATTTTTCATCATTATGTCTTCTGCTTTACTTATTGATTTAACCTCTTTGCTATAGGTTTTTCCCATATTCTCCATTCGTGCACACACTGGTTTTGTTTTTTTGGTTTTTGGTTTTTTGGTTTTTGGGGTTTTTTTTTGGGGGGGGGGGTGCACCAGCCACTGTTTCCTGGTTCCTTCCCGTTGGGGAAAGGCGACTACCTGCCCCTACTCAGATCATCCCAGTCGGCCTGTGCGCCGCCACCGCCTCCTCTCCCTGCTCCTTTCCCTCCGCGAGGCCCCGTTTTCTGGGCATCTGCTGAGGGCGAGGCACGGGGGAGGCAAAGATGCACGAGACGTGGTCCCCACCTGGGGAGCCCCGATTTCAGTAGCTCTTGGATGCCGGCTTCCAAAATGACTAGGGCTTCTGTTCTCTCTGCCAACGCCCCGATTTCAGTAGCTCTTGGATGCCGGCTTCCAAAATGACTCGGATTTGAACACACGCAATCCCACACTGTTTCTCTGTGAGTCACCTGCATGTCTCCGAGACACAAGTGTCGACTTTGTGGGGTCCCCCCCTGCCTCACACCGGCACTTTCACTGAGTATCGTCTGCCTGGAAACTGACTCCGCAAGTCCATTTTCCTAGCAAAGCTGCCCCAGGAAGCAGCTATTCCCAGCTTCAGTCAAGTGCTTTTCTCTTTCCATGCGTATGAACTGTAGCCTTTGGGGTGCTTTCACAGCTTGGCATGATAATCAGGGTTCCACTCCCCAGAGCAACAGAACGGCTTGTAGGCTTTGTAGACATCATGTATCACATCGTCTACCTGGAAGCCCTGTTGGTGTTAAGAGTGCCTCATCCCACTCAGGTGGGGATTGTTTATGGGTTTGCATTACCTGGACAAAAGACACAGTGTATAGAGCTGACCATAGTTCAGCTGCTAGTGGTTAGATGAGTGTCTCACAGTGGTTTTTAAAAGGGGGAGAGAGCGTGGCCGCCTTACGCTCAGCGGATTGTCCTGCAGCGTATGCTGCTGGCTCAGGCCGGCAGCTGCTAACGGATGCTGGGCGTGTCTCATCCTGACATCGTGAGGCCTTCCATCCGTGAAGAAAAATCCGTAAAGGCGAGTGAGCACCTCAGTTGGAGCCATTCGCCACTGCTTATTTATTCGAAGACGGCTGTTATTTCTGTTCTGTGTTGTTTTTTTTTTTTTCTTTTAGGAAGTCACGTGTGTATTTATTGTATGATTATATGTTTTCTTTTTCTTTTGTGTAGGCTGATATTCCAAATAGGTTTGAAATGAAACTTCACAGAAATAACATTTTCGAAGAGTCCTATCGGAGGATCATGTCTGTGAAAAGACCGGATGTCCTGAAAGCTAGACTGTGGATTGAATTCGAATCAGAGAAAGGTCTTGACTATGGGGGCGTGGCCAGAGAATGGTTCTTCTTGCTGTCCAAAGAGATGTTCAACCCCTACTACGGTCTCTTTGAGTACTCCGCAACGTAAGTCACAAGTCACGTGGCGTGCACTCAGAATGGGTCCCCGCAGAAAGTTTCAGTCTTAAAGAATTGAAACGCGATGAGAAAATAGCAGCTCAGGCATTTGAAATGCGTTAACGCTGTTGATTTCAGTGTCTTTCCGATGAGGCAAATCCATCTCCCCACATCTCGAGCTTCTTTCTCTTTTTAAGTCCCTGCGTTTTGCCTCTTTGAAGGAAATTCCACATATCTTTTTTTTAACGACTGTAAAATCTAATTTGCAGCAACAAAATGCATTAGAGCTTGAATCTCTCTGCAGTCTTGATGGACATACTCTGTCATTTCTGTTAACATAATTTCATGATAAATGAATAGCAGGTAAAAAACGTTCCTCCCCTCCATCGTGCCTAAATGTATGAAGAATACATTTTAACAAACTCAGAAATAACCATAAAATGTTTGGCTTTTAATCCTAACATCTTTAAATATATAACATCACCACCACCCTTTAAAAATCTAGAACAAGTTCCGCCTCTACCTGGGGAAGTAATGTACTCTGCGAACACCTTAAAAAGATTTTTCTCTTATCTGCCGGGTTCATGTGATTGAAATTGAAAATGTGCTGAGTACTTATGGTAAGGAACAGGAGGCAATTTTCATTTGTCATGTTAATTCAAGAGAATTTGTCAATGTCAGAATTCAGAAAGTCGTCATTGTTATCATCGTCTTTTGAACAAAAATAGTTTCCGAAGTTACACTCATCACAGGCAAATTATGACAACGTCAAAGACCATTCTTCCGCACCCAAAGGGCCCTGCCCTGGTCCTGTAGGGTAAGAAGCAGACCCGCCCCCTTCCCCCTTGCACAAGGATTTCATCATTGCCAGGCATGGAAACTAGAATATTTTCAGCTGCTATCTCAGGGTGCAGACATTGGCTGCTTACAAGGCCAGCCATTTCTCCTGCAGGCTGTGGATCCTCTAAAGGCTGGGCCCAAGTCCCCAGTAGAATGGTTGTTGCCTTGATGAAAGGCAGCCCGTGCTCTCAGGGGACTTGGGTCTCCCACACCTTCCACCTGGTGCCCAGCTCCTGGGGGCTCCTCAGTATCCTGCCCCATTGCGCTAGCCAAGAATTGCCTAGCTTGTCTGCCATGGTCGTTACCAAGTCCCATAAGAAGGCCAGCTGTATAAAGCTGAGAGAAACCATTGACTTGGTGGGCGGGGTAGGAAGGCAGGATCCTTGCCTCTTACCCGCATTCCCAAACATCCCCCGGAGGACTCCATCTGTGGAGCCTAATTTGAAAACCACTGATCCTTGTGATTTTGAGACCAAAGAAGGAAGATTAGGTTCATGTGAACATTGCATTTTGCATTGCAGTTTGCGTTGTCGGGGCAGGTGTATCTGCTCCCTGTGGCCTTGGGGCCTTTCAGGGCAGAGTGGTGGCCAAACCAAAGGCTTGGCCCATAGTAAAAACCTGAAATCTCAAACCAAAAGCCCATCAAAAGGAGCAAAGCCTCCCCTTCACAGAGACGACCTAAAGTACTCACGGCCTCACAGTCTGGGCACAGTCCCTTTGTCATGTGGGATTTCTCATCTTCCCAAAATATCTGGCCGACCCGTATGAAGTCATCATTTTTGTAGATCATAAATCGTCAAATATCGACGGTTTCTCATGGTTTACCTTACGTGGGGCGTGTGCACCAGCTCCGTGAGACCGCAGTCGCTGGTCACAGAAAGGAGGTAGCTAACCGGAAGTCACGTCCGCTTCAGGTGCGAGAGTGCTGCATAAGCTCACTGACGATAGCAAAGGCAAATTCCGATTCCTGCGCTTCTGCCTTAAACATACGATCGGGTGTTTTCTCCCTCTTCCTCCCCAAAGGGACAACTACACACTTCAGATAAATCCCAATTCAGGCCTCTGCAATGAAGATCATCTGTCCTATTTCACTTTCATCGGAAGAGTTGCTGGTCTGGCAGTATTTCATGGGAAACTTTTAGACGGTAAGTTATTTAAAAAAAAAAATCTTAAAGTGATGAAAATAGGAGACAGTGCTCAGCGCTCTTTGTGGTGGTTCCTCATTAGGTATCTTATCTTTTACATCACAGATTTTAAGCAAAAGCTTGGCTGGTCCTGAGTAATTCAATAATTTTTATGTGATAGAGGCGCTTCTCCCTGGTGCCATCTTACTTGGAGCATTGGAGACATAGTGTGTCTATACACAGTTTAAAATTGTTTTCACTAAAATAAAACTTAGGTGTGAAGCACAGAACATTCTGTAATTGTGTATTTTCTGTTTTCCAGAATAACTTTTCTTTAGCGATAGCTAGATTTAGTGACAGATGGAAAAGCTAATTGAAAAGTTAATTAAAATGGTCTAATTCGTCCAATATCCTGCCTTTGTTTCATTTGTCCCCAAATTACTATTTTTTTTTTAATGAGAAGAGACTATAAATAATTTCAGAACTTGTTACAACACAGCTAAGACCTTGACCCTGAGGTCACTGCCGAAATAACCTCATTCTCACTTAAGTCAGGGAACCATGGAAGTTGGAAGAAGTCAACCCATCTCCGTAGCTCTATGTGTAGGCTTAAAATAGAGACTTCTTATAGGTTGGTCATTTCAAAAGTGCTGCCCTGAAGAGAACACTGTAGAAATCATCAGCGAGGAAGGAGAATCAGAAATATCCTTAAGGATTTGGGAGTAGAATGGTTGAGGGTGGATGAGCGGGAGTAAGATGTGAGTTTGACATTATAGTCTGTAGAGAAAGAGGTTTCCAGGGGAAGTATGTTACTTGCCTCTATGGAGCCTTAGTTAGCTATTCTAATAAATAATTGATGTGCTCTCTGTACGTCGACCTTTAATATAGTTTCATTAGTCATTCTAGTTGGTTTTGATCCTCTGACGTCAATATTTTATTTTTAGTGGGGTTTGAAATAAGCGCTTGTTTCCGATTAGAAAGAAACCGAACTCTTTCTATATATGTATGTCATGTGAATATATTCTAAATTTGCAACGTTGGCGTCACGCCAGAGATTGTTTCTGCTGTTCAAAGTCACTTCAGCCTTTTCTCGGAAGGTCAGTTTATTTACCTTTCGAGACGGTAAGTAAGGCATTCTCATACTTGCTGTGGGAAACAGAGAATAATGTAAGATGCGTCCTGACCTCAGTATATTTTAGTGGGGGGAAAACGAAAAGCAGGAGACCCACAGAGATGGGAGCAGAAGGGGTCACGGGGAGGGCCCCGAGGAGACACGGATTTGTCCGGAGGGTGGAGAGCGCTTTGCTGGCATTGGGCATGCCGTGCGGGCAGGGCAGGGATTGAGCGTTTAGAAGCCGGGACCGTTTCAGAAGAGCAAGGCCTGGCCAAGTCGGGGCTCCGTGGAGTGAGCGATGGAGAGAGGCAGGCACGAATGGGGGCGTCGAGGAGACTGCTGTAGAAGGCGGTGCCCGCGTACATCAGGAATTGCAAAACCGAGAGCCAGGATGCCCACAGGGCGTGGTCAGCGGTGTCTTCGGTTTCTTAAAAACGAGCGTGACCCTGTGGGCTGGGCACAGGTGTTCCATATGTCAGCGCATACCCGCTTTTATCAGCCTCCTCCTCCACCTGCCTAGACACCAAAGGCATTTGAGCCAGTTCGAGTGGCGTTGCGCTGCAGAGGACTGGTGACTGACCGGATGGGGGGCGGCGTGGGGGAGGCCGAGGTTCCAGTGTCCCCGGTGAGGACGCGTGTGATGCTGACTCGCCTTTGCGCAGGGTGGACTGGGGGTCCCTGCGGGACCCCCTGTGTGGTGGCGGCGGCATCCTCACTGCCACTGCCCCAGCCAGGCCTTTATCGGCCCTGCCCTGGACGCTCACACGGCCTCTGGGTGGTCTCCCTCACCCCCACCTGGCCCTGCCTTTCTCCCCACTGCGGCACGAGCAGCGGCGCTGAAATGCGGACGGACGAGAAGAGACTGGGTTTTGCCTGGCCTTTCGGTGACTCCTGTCGCCCTCAGCCAGCAGCCCAAACTCTCCAGCACCGCGTGCAAGCTGCTCACTCCCCAGCGACCTCTCCGGCCTGTCCTCCCCGGGACACCCTGTGCTTTTGTCCCGACAAACCACTGGCGAGTCCGCATCGTGTCCCTCTGCTTGGAGTGCCCGCTCTGTCCTGTCTGTGTGCCTTGTCTGCACTACAAAATCCTGCCGTCTTTACTACCCCGCCCCGCCACCACCCCCCCCCCCAAAACAAAACAGACGTTCATCTACTTGGTCACAGGTTACTATATAGAAAGTCTTTGATTGTTCTCTCCTGGTGCGTCATTCAAACTCAAGGCAGGTTAATCTTTCATTTCATTCCTGATGCACAACTAACCCAGTGTTCATCCTACTTTAGGTTTCTTCATCAGACCCTTTTACAAAATGATGCTGGGAAAGCAGATAACTCTGAATGACATGGAATCCGTGGTGAGTAGATATGGACCGCTCCCCTGGGCACCGTGGGCCACCCGGGCCTTACGGAAAAGTGGCCGTGACCATGTTGTAGTCACAGCAATGTTTATGGGTGTCATCACTCACTGTAATAGGGGACATTTAATTGTTCGAGAAGTTAATCGCTCTCCCTAATTTTTCTAAAAAAAAAAAAGCAAATCCTCATTCCCGTTAACTAGACGCATGGTCCTCGGGTTGGACACACCCAATCTCAGTGCCCTCTGCTTAGCCAGACCTGCTGCGACCAAATCAAATCTCAGGGACATCTGGGGGCCTCATTGCAGACCTTGCTTTTCATCAAAAACTGCAATACTGGATGTTTTAGGGATTCATCTGTTTTCTGACCTCAAAAAAGTGGCACAGCCACAAGCCAAAACAGATACAGGGAAGAGTGTATGGTGTCATCGCAGATGTGGAGGGGCGAGTGACCACCCCACATGGAGAAGAATGAGACAAGTTAGGAAGTGAATCCTGTGCGAAGTTTCCTAAAAAGCGATGTGGGTTTCACGTTGCATGCCGACCATTTCAGAGCCGAAAGGATTTTCCGTAAAAACAAAAAGGGATGCTCTTTCCGTCACCTACGTGTGGTTTTTCTTGCATTTTGCCTGTACCCCGTCACCTACCCCGAGCGTAGGGGCGTTGGCCCAAGCCCAGCACACTCACTCACAGGGCCGCCCAGAAGCATCTTTTTCCGTCGAAGTATCTGCAGCTCTGCCTGCACGTTCTGTCACTCACGCCAGAGTGTCTGTATCCCCCTGGCCTTGCTGGGGCGCAGACTGCGTCTCTCGTGTAGTTGGACCGTGTTCTCCCTACGGGCCAGCGCTGATCACTGCTTCTGCACGTCAGAGGAGAACGCTGGCGGTGCCCTCGAACCCACTCAACGGTCTCTCCATGGGAGGGTTGCCGGACACATCCAGCGTAGCAGTCGAAAAGTTTGTTTGGTTTTCACCTTTAACTTGCGCTGCGATTGTTGTATGATGAGGAAGCTGGGAACGCGGACGTTTAAAGTCAAAATTTTGTGCCACATGTTGACGGATGGTGCACACATCCTGTTTTGCCTTCTGAGAGCCTGTCAGGCCCCCGCACCGGAGTCCCTGGGGGAGAGGAGGCCAGGATCCCCATCCCGTGTCGGAGCAGCCTCTCCGCTCGCTTACGCGGACTGGCAGAGAGTAGTAAAAGCACAGGACGGGGCACAACTTAAAACCGCTGATATTTAGATAGAATGTTCTCTGTCCTTCCTGTTGGCCTCTGAGGTTTTTATTCTTCAAAGATAGGAAGTAGGTTCATCTCTACGTGTTCAATTTTATGAGCTGGTGACCACCATCCAGAGAGCAGGTTCCCTCGGGCACACTTCACAGAGGGCAGGAGTCAACTACAAACCCCTGTCGCTACTCAAACATTCTTTCGGTTTATATTCTAAATTAAAGGGGAAGAGTATATTAGTGATTAATGCAATTCTCGAGCGGTGTGGAGGAAATTTCATGAGAAGGACTTAATTATTTAAAGTCGAACGAGTTCGTATTTGGGGAAGAAAAGAGCTTAATTTTAATTTCTGCGTCATTACTGTAGGACAGCGAATATTACAACTCTCTGAAATGGATCTTGGAGAATGACCCTACTGAACTGGACCTCATGTTCTGTATCGATGAAGAAAACTTTGGACAGGTATGTGTGGGGAAGCCCAGGATCTCCTCTGCCAAAGAGTCTTTGCTTCTTCACAGGTGGTAATACGGTTCTGTCGGGCAATTAAAAGCAGCCACCTGTTTGCATGGTCCTTCCTCAAGGAAGCCGACCCGAGCCCAGACCGTAATACTTGAGAGTAGCTCCCATGTGTCCCTGCAGCACACGCCACGAGTGACTTTGCATCTGCGTGTGGGACTGTGTGTTGAGTACCTGCCCAGCCCACCAGGCTCAGTCTCAGGGACACCGGCCCTGGGGCTGCCTTTGGCTCCCCACCGTGACCTCACCACCTGGCGGAGTGCCTGCTGCAGGGTCGGCACTCAGAACACAGAGTTGTGGAACCAACTCTGTGGGCCTCGCCAAGATGCCTGTGCGAGGCCGTCCCCTCTGTCGGCCCTCGGCAGAGCTGTTCACTGTGCGTTACAGTTGATTCTAACCCAGGAGGAAGCCCGCACCTCTCGTGCCGAAAGATACGGCCGTTTCTTTAATGGAGTGGAGTTACCACAGAAGTGAAATGTCTGCGCGCTAGGCCTCAGTGCTTCAAGCTGGGTCTACCCGCCCCCCGCTCCCCCATCCTTCCACGAATAGAAATATCAGGCCGTGAGGTCTGGTGGGAGCTGTCAGTTCAGGCGAGGGGACGGCACCGGGTTTTCTTAACGGTTGGTAAGAATCCGGAGCTGCTGGCTTCCGGGGCAGTGTTTCAAATGAATGTTGCAGATTGGACACGTGTCAGTGTACTGGAACGATCTCCATGTGCCGAGCAGAAAGAACAAACCACACACCCATGTGCTCATGTCCCACACAGCGGCATGCGCACGCCCCACCCGGAGGAGGCTCCCCGCTTTCAGCGTCAGGGTGCAGTAGAGATTCTTATGGCAAGTTTAGCAAAGCAGCATCTGGCTCGGTGTTTTCGAAGAGGCACCAGAGTGTGGGTTTTTAAGAAGCCGTGCTGTGGGGAAGGCGGGCAGCAGCCCCGCAGGAGAATTCTTCAGGACCAGGCGTGAGCTGGCTCACGGTAGACTTTCTCAGCTGGGGTGCTGCTGTCTCTAACGGGACAAAAAGTGGTTCTTGGAGGACAAAGGTCTCAGCCACTACAATGGCTCATGGCCTCCGAAAGGCCATAGTTCACACCACAGTGTACTGCGGATCTGTTCATTAGGATCGCATGGGAAGAAAGGGGCAAATTGGCAAGGGGGAAGCTTAGGAGAGCTCTTCAGGGGGCGTGAGTGACAAAAGGCTGAGAAACACTAGGTCGGAGGGAATGTGCGAAGGGCAGAAACTGGAGGCGGGAGGAGAGACAGGTGCGGGGCAGAGCGAGGTCCTGGCAGAAGCTGCGAAGAACCAGCCCCAGCGCCAAAGCGGAGGTGGCTTTGGGGAGGGCAGAGGCCCCGGCTGCTCAGAGACCAGGGCAAGAAGGCAGACAGGTGGCGAGCACAGGAAACGCGGGGCCGCGGCGGGGCCGGCTCAGTAGCCTGAGTGCGGTCGCTCGCTGGGTGTCTGCCGCGGGGCTGAGGGGGCGAGGGAGGCCTGGGTCCCACGGACCACCCCACGGCGTGTGTGGAGCACCAGGACGGGAGGAGAGCCAAACCCGACTCCTCCTGAGGCCAGCGCCTTCGCGGGATCCAGACAGTGTCTCAGCGAGTCCCCAGACGTCCCCAGACGTCTGGCATGTGGCATCTTGGAAAGGTTGGGGGGATGTGTGTGCAGCCAGCATTTTAGCTGTGAGAGTCACGTCGCCTCCGGTCGCGCTGGTCTTGACAGCTTTTAGGAAGAGAGTTAAGTTCACAGTCAGGCCAGGGGACTTTAAAGAAATAGGGCGTTTTCCCCACAAGTACTGCCTGCATGCCAGGCACCGCGGTCGCGTTCTTCCTGTCGGGTCCTGAGAGAGTTCACACAGGAGGCCGGGCCGCTGCCGTCCGGGGAAGCCGGTGTCACCGGGTAGGTGCGGAAGTGTAGTGGGGAGGGGGGTGGGGGTGGCCGGAACCGCCAGCGGAGCGGGTGAGGGGTGTGCCGCCAGGGAGCACACGCCTGCCTTCTGACGCTGGCTCCGTCCTCCTTCGCTCTGTGCCCTCCGTCAGCATCCACCGGCCGGGGCCTTGGCCACCGCCTCTGGTGTGGGAACGGAGGGGCGGGACACGCCCTCTGTCGGACCTGCACTCAGGACTGGACGAAGCCCGTTGCTGACCCCCGGCCAGGCCGACAGCCCCCTGTGCCCCAGTGGCACACGCAGCGCAGTCACCGAGCGCATTCGGTCGCTCCCTGCCCGTGGCAGCGATGTCTGAAATTAGCCAGCGTGAAGTGGGGGAGGGGAGGGCGGAGACACACCAACTCCACGAGGCCGTGGTGAGGACGTGGTTAGGACGGGTGGGCAGAGGCGGAAGCCGGCCAGAGAACTTCGCATTCACAGAGGCAGGCCGAGCCCGTCGTACGGGCTTTGCAGTCAGGCCACCTGGGGCTCGACCCCGGCCCTCTCCGCTTCCTGTCGGAGCGCCCCTCTCAGCGAGGGAATGGAGGCAGTGGCACCTGCCTGGCGGGCTCAGTTCAGCGAGGGCCTCTGTGATGAGCCTCACCCCACACCTGGGCCGCAGGAAGCGGTCGGCGTCCAGCCCCCGGAAGCCAGCTGAAAAAGTGGCGTTCGAATAGCAGCCATGACTACCCACTAAAACGTCACCCGCGAGGAGCCCAAGCTGGAGGGATTCATCCTCACGTGGTGGCTTAGGGAGCAGACGTGAAAACCGCCCTTCTGCGCCTGTCCTCGAGCCCTCTGTCACTCACTGCCTCCCGCAGAAGCCCTACGTCAGAACCAGCCGTGAAACCGGGCCACCAACCCCCTGACCCGTGGCTGTTTGACCTCCTTACTTAGGATGGATACTGTGGTGCCTTGCACCCCTCCCCCCCCCCCAAAAAAAACAATTTTATTTATCTGATTATGAAATATTAATCTTTGGTAAAAATAAAGCCAGTGCAATAAAAATCACCTATCATTCCAACCATCTAGAGAAAAATCACAATTAAAATTTCAAATATATCTTCTGGAATTATCCTCTGTAAACACATGCATATAAGACATTTTTTTTTTTTTTACAGAAATGAGAGTGCAATGCATAGTTTTAATATATCCTAGATACTTTTCCATGTCAGTAAATGTCAGTGTATACCATTTTCATAGCTACACCGAATTCCGTTTTACTGACCATACACATTTTTTTAACCACACCCTATTGATAGTAGGCTTCTAGGCCATTTCAGCATTTCACTATAAATAATACAATGATTATAATCCTGGAATATGTATTTTTTACACTTGATCATTTTTTTCCCTTGGTGTAAGTGCTAAAAGAAATTATGAAAAGGGATATGTGCATTATAATTTTCATGCCTGTTGCCAAATTATCATCCAAAAAGGTCGAACCAGTTAGACTCCCATCGACAGTATAGGTAGGAAACATTTATCGCACTCAAAATCACTGGCTGGTTTTGTTCTTTTCATCAGTGGGTGCTGCTTTCAAAGGTCCCCAAAGGTGTTTTTCTCCTTTCCCCTCCAGACCCCATTTCATCTATAGTTGAGCCTCTTATTTAATAGCCCTCTGAAAATTACAACTCCCAAGAACTGGGCTTGGGTTTATTAACTTGTTTCGTGTGAATCTGCTAGAAAAATTCCGTTACTGAAGGAAATAGCAAGACAATCTTTGAGGAGCAAGAAATGGAAAGAGAAAGAAAAACCTTCATGGGCTTATTTTAAAAATTCTGCAAACGTGTAAATAAGTAGTGTCCACAAACCTCCAAGTAACTTTCAAAGAACTGAAAACATTTTACTGTAAGAAATTTTCCCACTCACTCCCTAAGCAAATATGTTTAACATCCTCAAGCATGGCCATGGCCTAGACAGGAGAGGAGCAGAGATCCACAGGGGGAAACTGGATGAGGTGGAAAGGCAGTAGTGGAAAGGGGGAACGTGGACGGGAAGGAAGGATTTGAAGAGAACTAAAAATACGGTAACGATTAAGGTTCATACTGGGAAAGTAAAGAGCTGAACTGAACGTCGTTAGAATTGGAGTTCAGCCTCGCGGTGGAAAACCAGATCCTTCCCAAATAAAGAAGAAGAGGGAAAGACGTAAACACATAAATGGACTAGAACAGTGTGCTTTGATTGAAAAAAACTCTCAGCGTGAGTAGGAACAATAATCAAGTGTATAATCAGAGCAAACCTTTGGCGATAAACAGGACCTACGTAGTCAGATCAGAAGGGCCCAGTCTGTCCCCAGCTGTGTGTGGCAGGGGTGGCTGAGGATCACTGAGCATAGGCCTCTGCCAAAACAAAAGGTTTCATTCCAGATTTGAAACCTTTTCATCCCTCATGATGGATGCAACCCAGAAACGTATTCTGGAAAACCCTTTCCCTCAGCCTTGGCTTACTGTCAGATATAGCCGAGTATGTGTAGGGAAAAAAAATAAAATAAAATAAAAGACTGAAAGGAATCCCACCCAAAAATTCATATGGTTATCTTTGAATAGGGGAGTCTCGAGTAATATTTTTTCCTTGTTCTTTTTTCAAAATTTTTATGAGACTAAACATTTTATTTGTGAAACGGTTGGCTGGCCTCTCCCTGCTCCCCCCCTCCCCCCTTCTGCTAGTTATTGCCTCATTCGCACTGATATTAGGCCAAGGCTGGCCCGAAGTGCAGGAGAAAGCCACGCCTTGATTTCTGCCGCTTTGGTCTTTACGATCAGGTAAATCATCTCACCAGCCTCATCTCACCAGCCTCGTTTCTTAAGCTTCTTTCTTTCGTTAAGTTCCTGTGTTTTGCCTCTTTAAAGCAAATTCCACATATCTTTTTCGATGACTATAAAATCTGGTTTCCAGAAACAAAACACAGTAGAACTTGACTCTCTGCAGTCCTGATGGACGTGCCGTCTCTTTTCTGTCGACATAATTGCTTGATAAATGAATAGCAGATGAAAAATGTTCTTCCTCTGCATCGTTGCTAAATGTGTGAATAATTAAAATTCAAATAATAAAAGAGTTTGCCTTTAATGATAGCATCTTTACATGTGTAACGTCGTAACAGCTTAAAAACCTCATTAGACATCCTCTCATACACAAAGCCTATTTGCCGGAAAATATTTCTGAAGAAAATTTGCTTATGTTCCTTTTATAGTAAGATATTATTACTCAGTAATAACATGCAGAACAACTTCCTGATGGTGACCGTGGTTTTATCTTTGTAATTACAGACGTATCAAGTGGATCTGAAGCCCAATGGGTCAGAAATAATGGTTACAAATGAAAACAAAAGGGAATATATTGAGTACGTATGCCCATATTTACTACTTTTTCTTTTATTAAATTGAACGGCATGTCGGGTTGACGTCCCTTGCCTTTTAAAACAGTTCATGCGTATAACGGACCTAGTTTCAACAACGCGAGTCCCGTTCTGGCTCCGGCTAGCGGGAAGTTGAATTATGGGATGGGACGTTTGACTTGTATCGTGACTTCAGGGAGCTGCCGTATAAAGCGGCAGCGGGAGGAGAAAAAGGTGTTCATCGTTGAGAAGCGTGGCAGATGCTCTTTTGCGGTACGTGACGCGCCGGTCTAAAACCGAGACCTGCAGTCATGGAGTACGGCGTCAAAGCACAGTGGGGTAAAACTGGGAACCACCGAAGATAAAATATTGTTATCCCTCTCCTGACAACTTCTTTTCCGTAATGAAAATGTAGGGGAATGGTGAAAATGGGTAGGAAAATTGAGCCCATGCAAATGTAATGAATTGTTTTTGGTATTTGTAATTTTTTTTAACCCAGCCTCAACCTCAGTCGGTGGCACAAAAGGTTGAGTCCTTCGGAAGTCCACCTGTCGAGTACTCCGAGGGCCTTTATTTATACTGGGCAGGAGCACTTTTCTCTGCTGGGCACGTCACAGTTTTTTTTTTTTTTTTCTTGGGCATACACGTGTGCTTCAAGCACACGGGTCTGGGATTTTCCCAGGATTCAGGTGCAAGGACCAGGTCAGCGCAGCAGTGTTTGGGACCCGTGGCCTGAGCAGTTTGTTCGTGTTCAGCAAACTCCTTCTCAACGTGCTGGGTGTTCTCCTCTCTTCTCAACGTAATCAGGCAGGAGGACTTAACGCGGAGAACTGGCCAAGGGTCTTGGTATCTTTGGGTGTGATCTGCGAAGGAGACCCTCCTGTCTGTCCCTCCTAATAAGGAAGGAATGGAGAGTGTCGGAGTCTCTACTTAAGAGACCCTGACAAAGCATGGAGTGTTACGTAGCAGACTTCTGCTAAACTCCCAAGTTAAAAGCTCGCTTAATAAAAATCTAGAAGCAAGATACTACCGTTCTTACCTGTTCACAATAATTGAAACACTTGCTTTGAACTTGGACAGACTTAGCAGGCAGACAGCAGCCTGCCAGACACCACTGTCTTTATGTGGAAAGTACAGACTTTGAACAGATTTTAAATCCACTCCACCCCAGGGTGACTAGGGTCGAAAGTCTGAGGATTCAGACATTGTGATGTGTGTTGTGCATCATTCTTTGCAGTTACTTCTTTTAGGTTTCAAGCTCGGTGGGCATGGGATTAGGCAGAGTGTCAGCTAGCTTCACTGAAAAAAAAGGGTGATTGAAATCTCCGCCTGCTCCCTGACCCCTGTATTTCTCTGGTGCAGGAAGAAGGCTGCTGATGATGGCAGCTCAGTGCAGTGAAGCCTGCCACGGCCCGGTAGTGGTTGTGAGCAGGGCTGGTCCTCAAGGGCCGTTGCCATGGTGCCCCTTGTAGGTCACAGCCCTTTATGGCAAGGTCCTGGTGCTCTTCCATGACAAAACACACTTCTTCAGTGGAATCCAAAGTGGATTCACCCAGCAATAAGTTCTGCTTTGCATCAGACGGCCTCACAGGGAAAATGGTTTCCATAGATTTCCGTTGCCTAAAGAGGTCTTACCATTAATCCTCCAAATTCTGGTGTTGAAGTACTCACGTCAGTCATTTTGCTGATAAATTAAAAGTCATTGTTTAAAATCAGTACATTGGATACTAGAATGAAATATATGACGAAATATGTTGTACTGAGTAGTCCCTTTAAAAATACATGTACGTATTTGTACATATGTGGATGTGCATGTATGCGAGCTTGTGCGTACACACATTATGCACACACAGGTATGTGTTCAGACCCCAGGACCTTCCCTTTTTTCTCCATGTAGTCACGTTATAGAGCAACTTTGATAAACTAAGGCTTGAGCTGAGGGAAGAAGGAAATTATTCTTTTGAAATCCTCAGAGAGATTTCGGGTTTTCCACATACGTTCCGCTTACTCTGGAAAGAATTAATGAATGAACAGCGTGTGTCCTCGGGACCCTCTCCCCGCCCCACCCTGCCTTTGCCGATATAGACAGAGATTTCCGTCCCCTGTCTGACGAGAAGCACCCACAGTCGTCAAGACGTGAGGGCTAGTGATGACGAAGGTGGTTAACATACCATTCCGTTTTCTCCCGCAGCTTAGTCATCCAATGGAGGTTCGTGAACAGGGTCCAGAAGCAAATGAACGCCTTCCTGGAGGTGAGCTGTGCCCACCAGGGTTGTCTGCCTGCGCCTTTTAGTCACAGGTTGAGGGAGGATGGCTTCGCTCCTTGGGGTGGTGTGGCGGGAACAACCACACAGCGAGACGGGCACGGCGTGGGGCCCACAGCACGGAGGTCAGGACGGCCCGCTCACACCCTCAAAGCATCTCTAGGGCAGGCGCGTTCGGCCGCGGCCCCGCCACGCTTCCGTGTGTCTTTTGTTTAGTGTCCTCCTGCTGTGCTGCTCTTGTTTTTAAATTTGCCGTAACTGTTTGGAAAGAGAACTTTTTACAAGCTTGAACCATGAGAGCACGGGTCCCCACAGAGGCTAGACCCGCAGTCCTGCCGTTTCGGGCGGGACCCCAGCGAGGGCTGGGAGACGCACCTCTCTGCCTTTTGCTGCGGTGACGGGTCCTCGGAAACCAGAGGGCTCGGGGGCGGAACAGTGTAAAACAGCCTCCAGTCACGTCACGCCTGTCTCGACAGCTCCTCAGACCCGTCTCTCCTCTCACGCACGTGGGAGACACATTTTCCCAAGCTGGGTTTTCATCTCATACCAAGCCACCTGTGCCAGCTTGCACCCTATTAAAGGCGAAGCAGGCCCTTCTCAGACCCAAGGATTTAATGTCGGCGGTGCCCCCAGGCCCCTTGTGGGAGGCCCCTAGCGGAGAGTGCAGAGGAGGGAGGTGCGTCATGATTTAGCCCATTTCCCGCTTGCCCTGTAGATTGTGGCTACAGCGCTTACCCCGAGAGAACGCAAGGATTACAGTCCTAACCTCACTGCCAAAGTCGGCCACGAAATATCTTGCTATCATTATTATTTTTGCATTGCTCTGCTATATCGATAGTCTTTGGAAACAAATGACCTCATTCTCTTTATAGCATTCTGGTTTTAGTAGTGGTATTTCCGTTTGCAAAATACACTAATCCTCGATCACTGAAAATGTCAAATCCTAGAGAACGTCGCATTCCTATGCGTGCTATTAAATGAACACTGGCAGCGAGCTGCATTTTTTTTTTCTAAACAGGAAAAGGGTTAAAAAAAAAAAGGTTCACTTTGATGAAAAGTGATCTTAAATCTTAATAATGGGTAGTAGTCACTTAAAGCGAACGAGCCCCAAGTGCATGTTCTGAACCGAGGCAGAGTTCTCGTCGGCACCGCTCCTGAGCTGACCCCGGCTCAGCCACCTACGCGTGGCGATAAAGCTCCCACCCCGGGCACAACATTCAAAAGTGCTCAGGGCGTAGGAGCATTTATAAAATACGCGTTGGGGCCCTTGAGAACAGCAGGTTTTATACTTTAGTAAGAACCCCAGGAAGCAGATCCCGGCGAGGCACCCATACTTCCAGAAGCCCGCCCCATGCCAGGCGCGGGGCGTGGAGGGTCTTGTCCCTCGTCCCTGCACTCGCTGGTGACCAGAGCCAGGAGCCGGAGCAGGTTCCGGGCCCAGTGTCCTCTGTGCCCCGCACGCTGCCGCCTCTTCTGTTTCTTCTGGGTGCCTTCGGTGCCCGATGTTTGCACTCTCCCTTCTCCTGCTCGTGTGGGGCTCGTGTATTTTAGGACACCCTGGCTCACAGCAGTGTGTCATAAATGGCTTTGGAATCCACCTGCCTGCAGTAACCCATGTTTTCACAGGCTCTCAAAAAATACTCAAATGCCTGAACCCTCTAGATTTCTACTCTTTTTCGAATGTTTTTAATATCGTGACTATGCTGTTTTTATAGGAACAACTACTGGCTACGGTCCCTGATAGGTAAATCGTTAGTAAAGAATGTATTTTTCTTGGCTAATGAAAAAAGTTTGTTTTTTCCTGTAAAGTTTGTCTCTTCCAAGGAAAAAGGTATTTAGGGCGATTCTGCTTCTTTCTTTCAGGGATTCACCGAACTGCTTCCTATTGATTTGATTAAAATTTTTGATGAAAATGAGCTGGAGGTTTGTATTGTGAACATTTTGTATAAAGTAGGTTTTTTAAAACTTTCTCATTACTTTACATATGCTATTTTAATATTCTCTGATCCATACACTCTGGGGTGTAAGCTTAGGTGACCTGTACTACAGATCTTTTAAGAGGCTCGTTTGTTTGCTATCCTGAATGTCAGGAAGTAGCACAGGTAGTCACCTGTAGATGCCTTGCCCAGGTGAGGACAGTTTTGGGACATGCCAGACAAGTAGAGGCCCACTTAGCTAGCTGAATTGGGTTCATGGCCCATTGCTCGAGGTGACGGAATTGCTGCTTCTAAAAGAGGCAAGGTTGCAGCAGCCCGTTGGGGTGGTAGCACCCTGTTCCCAAGGCCCAGGCTGTCTGAGTCCCCTGCACATCCATGGCACACGCACCCTGGCAGCCAAATGCGGATTTGGCCGGGAGGTGAGTGTAACCATCCACTAGGGGCTGTGGGTCAGATGTCTCAGTGAACTTGAAGCCATCTGTGCTGAGTAAGGAGAAACATCGGAAGGCAACAAGCAGTAGCAGGAGTAGTTTGATATTAGATTGTTTCAACGTCTTTGAGTTGGCGTAGATGAGAACGGGCAGTTTTAAAAAGCAAAGGACTCTGTCACCCTTTGTCACATTGAGAGAAACAGAACAAGGAAGGCTGTTGGTGGGACCCGGTTAGCCATCCACCCAAGGCCCATCCACCGAAGCACTTCTCGTAGACCGGCTTTCTGTTCTTTCATCGTAACATGGAAACTTCAAGATAGTCGAAGTCCTAGGAATCACGTAGTATAAGCCTTTCATTGGACAGGTGGGGAAACTGAGGCAGGGAGCAGTTCATGACCCCACAGGTTCACTCAACAGGGTTTTGGCACAGTTAGGCCTAGCACTCTGGTTTTCAGGCTTATGGCTTAGTTCTCCTTCCTTTTCACTGAGGTACCTCAGCGGGAATGTCGTGTTCATTTGTCTACAGGAAACCTTCCCTACTGGAGGGTTAGATACTAAAGAAAGCAGACCCCGGGCTCACTGCTAAGTCAAAGAGCCGGTTACAGCATTAGTACAGGTCTGCATCCCCAGGCCTCTGAACAGATGGGCGATTCGCCTTCACCCAGGTCGATGGATCTGGGAAAGACGAGTTCTTGCTGTCATAACGCCCTGATTCTCTGTGGGTGGGAAGCTGTTTTCGATCGAGACAAATAACCTCTCAGGAGGGGAAACAGCCAGGGTGATGAGCGGATATAAATGGAACGGAAGGAAATCTAGGAGCACCGTGCTCCGCTTGCAGGGGAGGGAAGACAGTCGATCTGGAGGCTTCATTTCCAATATGAAGTGTGTCCTGCACAACCATTACACTTGGGCCCCCCTTGTCGGGTCCCCCTTGACCTGTGTGGGCAGGTAAAATTTGGGACACATATTCCCTTCATTTGTTTTATGAGTTGCCGGCTTACCGGCTTTGCACACGACCAAGTGCTGGTGCTGGCATGAAGCCATCTCTTTGGCGTCCACACCGGGCCCCATTTATATCTGGTCACTCTCCTTTCTAGTTGCTGATGTGCGGACTCGGTGACGTGGACGTGAATGACTGGAGACAACATTCTATTTACAAAAACGGCTACTGCCCAAACCACCCTGTCATTCAATGGTTCTGGAAGGTGAGTCCTGGGCCCCCAGGGCCCTGCTGCTCCACTGGCTCAGGCCGGGGGGACAGGGAGAGGTAAGGGGGGGGGGGGCAGGTTTCTGTGCCACCCTTCACGTGATCTTGCTTGTCCAGCTGCTGGAACTTAGGACCTAGGTTGCTGGGGCAGAGAAGAGGCAGACTTGAACTAGAAACAGCCCTTCCTGCCATATTTCTCTGTAACTCCAGTGGACAACCGACAACTGCCCTTGAATAAGGTTGATTCTTGCCAAAGCACATGACCTTTCCTTGACCGCCAATTAAAGTGGCTCCTGTTTGAGGAACCGTTGAGTAGACCAATTCTGAAAAGGAGGCCATGGGATTCAAGAGTTTGAACTAGTCCTCCAAAGCTTAAATATGATGGGAGGTTTCTCAGGGCAAAAACATGCTTTGGGGCTGACTTTTCCAAGATGCCGGTTTGAGTTAAAAATCATTTTCTCAATTTTTTTGTTGTTGTTGTTTATGCCGACAAACATTTTGATCTTTTTTATCTTTCAGTCAAAGATGGCGACAAGTGAAATTTGATTTACTATCTTAGGGCCGGTGTTTGCAGTCTGTTTAGCTTAGGAGAAAAGTGAAGTAAGAATTGAGTGGGTCCGAAAAGGAGATAGTAAACTAACTTTAAAAGAACAATCACAGAAAAAAAGCTGATTATTTATTGTATAGAAATAAGAAATCGTAACACTTTTTTTAAATTTCTAAATGTTACTGTATTGATATCCATTCTAAATGTTAATGCGAATTTAATATTTCAAGTGCCAGCAGACGTAGAGATAAAAAGAAAGAAGCAGGCTCTTAAATCCTAGTCCAAGTCTTACTCAGTTTTGATTTTGGATATTTTTTTTTCATAGCGGTTCAAGTGACCTTACCAGTAAAGCCAACTCAATTTGTTTGCTAATTCAGATATGTAAGATACACAGATTATTTTGGGGCCTATCCGTGCCTCTGTTTTTCTTGCTTTTTATAAAACGGTATCTTTAGAGGATCTGTCTACAGCCTGAAATCCCATCTCCTAGCCTGGCGTTGACACTCCTTGAACCCCGTGTATCTATTATTGGCTCGGAGGAACCGGCAAGCCCCACACACAGACACTCGAGCTTGGTGCCATCAAAGAGTTTGCTTTTTATGTCATTTATTTTGACTATTGGCAGAAGAAGAAAGAGACACTGCGATCTCTTTCTCTTTCTCTGAGATTAGAGAGAGGCCAGTAGGGTGGTGGCCATAAAAAAAAAAAAATGACCATTTTCAGAGTCAGCTGTCTAGATCTTCCATGGCAGGATCACTAAGGTTGCGTTTGCTCGGCTGCATTACAGCAGCGTGCGCCGCGTATCACGTGGGGGGGACATAACGACCTTCTGCCTCTGGTTATAGGCTGTACTGCTGATGGATGCCGAGAAGCGTATCCGGTTACTGCAGTTCGTCACAGGGACATCCCGAGTACCTATGAATGGATTTGCCGAACTCTATGGTGAGCAAGACACCACCACCCCCCCTCCTGTTCGTTTGCGTGTGTTTTGTTTTGGTCTCTTCTTTAAAAACTGGATTTCGCAGAATCATCCCTGTGATTCTAAACTGAACCTTTAAAGGACTTCCCGCCTCCAGGAAGCAGAATTCTTCAGTCCTTATTATAGATGTAACACATCCCTTTTTCAAAGGCCCCTGCTTATGAAAGGTCCCATTCCATTTCTCCTCCCCCTCCCCCCCCCCCCCCCCGGCCCAAAAGTAGTTTCAAATGTGAACTCCCAAGGTCCAGCTGCAGGCGGCAGCTGTCTGCACCTCCGTGTGCAGCTGTGTCTGTCAAGCTTGGCTCCGTTTCCTTCGGAAGGTGAGCCAGAGTCTGCTGTGAGGCTGTGCAAACACATGTCCCCTCTCGTTAAATGGTAAATACTGTGCCGCAGCCCTCGAGGGTGCCTGGGCCCCGCCCACCCCCACCCCCCCTTTTCCTTCGGTCGCTCCTGCCTCAAGCGCACGCTCAGTTCTGGTTTCTCTTTCTTTGTCTAGGTTCCAATGGTCCTCAGCTGTTTACAATAGAGCAATGGGGGAGCCCCGAAAAACTGCCCCGAGCTCACACGTGGTGAGTGACGAAATCGCACAGTTGTCAACACACCGTTATTTTCCTTATTTTCCGTACTCCGCTGTGCGCGCCGGTCGTCGGCAGCCATAGAGTGCCACGTTCCCTCCCCGTAGGTAGCTTAGCGTCTGAAATGCCAGGGGTGCAGATGGAAATCCGGGTGGTACAGGATGCCAATGAAGCTTGAGGCTTCACGCTCTGCGTGGACTCGGCACGCGGGGCCCGAGGTTAGGCCGGCCGCGCCGGGCGGGGGTCCGCGCCCGCCCCCGCCCCTCCCTCATGACCCCGGGAAGCAGAGGTTTCACTCGTGCTCGCCACGCGTGGACGTGGCGGCTCCTGGATTCCAAACGGAGGAGGTGTTCATTCCAGCCCGAAATGGGCTTTTTACGACTTGGGGTGAAATTCTCTGTAGAAGTGTTGTTTTTAAAAGGCCAAGGCCCTTGACAACTGCTAAGCCTCTAGAATTTGGTACCAATATGATTGTGGCCGGAGGAGGGTGCGAGGTCTGACCCGGGACCACGGCCCAGGGGGACAAGGCGGCACGTGGTGGCCTCCAAGATGCAGGGTCTCCAGTGTCTCTGAAAAGTCGCGGAAAGCCAGCGCAAGGCCGCGGTCAGTGCCCCTGGCCGCTCCGAGCCGCGGCCTCCCTGGCGTGGGTTTGCCCCGCCGGCTTTAACTTCTTGCTCTCGGAAAGCGAGTGGAAGTGGCCCCTCCGGAAACGGCGAGCCACGCACACAGCCCACCTTTCCCCGCGAGCAGCCAGGGCTTCCGCAGCGCCCCCTCCACCCCCACCACCGCGCTGCACGGGGCCGCCGAGCACCTGGCAGGAGCGCGAGTGCGCGCTCGGGGCAGGTTCTCGTGAACGCGCACCTGTGAAAAATGGGCTGGGAGAGGGTTTTTGCTCCTGTTTGATTCCCTCGCTGGAAGGAAAGTTCCCCCCACCCCGCCCCCACCCCATGTGTGCCATTTGCGTGACTCTGAATGGAATGCAAATCTGGTCCTTGCCCATCAGACCCTTGGAAGCAAGCCAACTCCAGCGAACGCTGGCGAATATCCAAACGGCCATTGTCTGGGATTCTCTGCCTTTATCCTAGGGAAGAATGTTTTGGTAGTTAGGAGCTTTTATGCCAAACAGTCCCAGAGTCGAATGTAATTTTTCTGGGTTGCGATAGCCTTTGTTGGAAAAACAGCCAGCACTGAGCCGGAGCCCAGGACGGTGGGGGATCTACAGATGACGCGCAAACTCACAGTCTAATGATGAGAAACAGGAGTCAGAGCCGAGTCGCCGGGCACAGCCATCGCCCGTGGGCCAGGCGCTCTTTAATATGCATGGCAGCCCCGTGGTGTACGATCATCATTCTCAGGGGCCATGGGGGAGCCAGGCCAGGATCGCACTGCTCACGGGTCCCCAAATCACAGGATCTGAACTCGGGGCTGCCGGAACTAGAATCTGCACTGTGACCACAACACTCCGTCTACTGCCTCTGTCGATGCAGTCCACTTTTTTTTTTTTTTTTTTTTTTGGTGTGGGGGGGCGTTCTTCAAAGAGAACTAAATGACTGAGTGTTCAGCCCTTGGCCCTCTGTGACGCTGTGGACAGGCATCTCACTGTTGCATGTCTGTTTCGGACTCCACATGCTCAGCCACAACTGAAATACAGGGCTGCCCAGATGAGATCTGAGCTCAAGGGTTCTCAACCTTGGCTGCATGTTGGAACCATCTAGAACATTTTTAAAAAACGGCGATGCCACGGCCTTCCCGCAGGGGTTTGGACGTAGTCGGTCCGGCATGTGGCCTGGGCAGTGGGGTTTTCAGAGTCCCCCCTGATGGTTCTGGTGGACAGCGAGGGTTTAAAAGCACCGCTCCTCCCTGAGAGGGACAAAGGCCTGCCCACAGGAGGAAGGCGACCCAGCAACCTCCCACCTAAGGCTCTTTTCCCTGTGTGTGGTAGAAATAAAGCAACCAAAGGGTTTCCTCATGCCGCCCTCCCCAGACCACCAGCCCCCTGCCCGGGAGGAGTGCTCGCTGCGAGGAACTGGCTGGGGGAGGCAGGACTTCCTGTTTTCTCTGTGCATGGCTTTCTTCCCAGCCTGGCCCCGGGACCTGCTCTAGCACAGGAGACAGGAGCTTTGCTGGCTGCCTCCTCGCAATAGGTCCCCCATCAGATTTAGCCACACTGTTGTTTAATTCCTTTGATGGTTTAGGGAAGTATAAACTATACAGTTAAAAAATGCAAACCTGTTTCATCAGGAGAGCAAGAGCTGGTGAGCTGGTTCTTTCTGTAGGGTGCTTTTCGCAAACCTCCCAGATGTGATTATTGCGTGCCTGATAGCTAAAGGGCTTTGTTTTGTTCTGGCAAAGGCCACTGCTTGAATATGTAAAATTTTACTTTACCGAGAATCAAAGACCTGCTTACTCTCTGAGGCCGACTCTAAAAATAATCTCCTTCGGCCCACACATTGTCCACCTGAAGACACTGAAGCCCGCTGAGGACAATGAGGTCACACAGTTAGTGTCAGACCAGAGCCAGACCCCTCCCCCCTGACCTCAGAAGTAACAGCGACTAACACTTTTTAAGTGTTTAGGGTGTTCCTGGTATTGTCCTAGATGCTTTGTGTGTTTTAACTCATATCATCACCATAGCAATTCTTAAGAGTGGGTCCTATTAAAGGGGGAAAGAATGCATCTCCAGACCCCAGAGATTGCAGGCCCTGGACCGTGAAATGCCAACTTAAAATTAAGACCGCAGCCACCTCTTTTAAGTGCAGCTCCTTTAAGTGCAGTCTGCAAACCACGGAGTTCTGTCTTCTTAAGTGGTAAAATAATAGTCAAGGTCATTTTAATGAAATGAAATGAAAACCAAACATGAGAACTTTTTCTAGGTTCATTTTAGGATTCTCGGTTTCTGAGAGCTCTAGGTCTAGAGGCAGGTTTAGTCTCTGCTGTGTCTTTTAATGTTTAGTGACTTAAAAAAATCCGAGAGCTCAGTATGCCTCATTCAACGTTAGGGCCCACTGTGGACATGTGTCTGTGTTTTACTGCTGCTGCTAACCGTCAGCCCGTAAAGCCTGGAATCACGTCAGGGCCTGGAGAGAACGGTTTTAAACGCCAAGGCACAACACACACAGTGCTTAGACATGGGCTTTGCAGCCAGACCCGGGCTGAGTCCTGGCTGGATGGCTTTCTGTGTGACCTTAGGCAAGTTACCTAATCTCTCTGTGCCTTGAATTCCTCCTTTATAAAATAGAGGTGAATCATTACCTACTTGCCTTGTAAGGTGAGGGCTAGGATTTACTGAGGTAATAAATGAAAAGCACTTAATGCTGACCGCACGGGGTAAATGCTCCCGGAGCGTTAGCTCTTATTGAATCACTAGCCACGGCAAGGGTGTGTGGCCATTTTCGTGACATACACGTCAGCTGTCCATGCCTCCCCTGCCCCAGGCATGAATTCTGTGAGTGGGGGCTCCAGCTCCTTGCACCCCACACGTCACCCTGTGAATGACGAATGGTGGTCACCATCTTTGCGCATTTGCCGTGTGCCAGGCGCACTTTAAATATGTTTCGATTTGACCCTTTCAGTACCCTGTGAGCTGGTTCCCCACTTCACAGACGCACAGACTCAGAGAAGGAGGCGACTTGCCCAAGGTCACATAGCTGGCACGCGGCCAAGCCAGAATTTGAACTTGGTCTGTTAGACGAGTGTGCTTCGTCTGTCTGAAGGCCTCACTGCCACCAGGGTGATTTGTAACGGCCCAGACGAAGCCTGCAGATCTTTAGGGGCTTTTCTTCAAATGCAGCTTCTCACTCCAAACATCGATTGCGCTCCTGACTGTGATAGGAGAAGCCAGCTGCTTCGCATTGGGCTTCTGAGCCACAGCCTGGTTCTAGTCTCGAGCCTTCCTTGCTCCCAGGCATGAGACCTGCATCTGCAGAACAGAGAAAGCGTTGGAAACATAATGAGTTACTACATAGAAAAGCACTTGGCTCGGGGCCTGCTGCAGAAGAAGTGAGAGCATTAGAAACGCCACAGCCTCGAGTCTCCCGGAACTCCTGCTGCATAAATTCTTTTGTGTTTCAGGGGTTTTTGAAGTCTTGGAGTATATGTCAGCTACCTTGGTATGAACAGTTTGAAAGCAGGAATTTATTTTTTTGATCATCAGACTTTGATTAAGACATAGACACACACTCGCTCCGACCCCAGACGCCCCCTTAGCCAAATCTAGGAAATGTTGTTGTACCTGACAGTTCATAACGATGGCGTTTCACCTGCACCTTTGTTATTGTTACCATTGCAGCTTTAATCGCCTCGACTTACCTCCATACGAAACCTTCGAAGATTTACGAGAGAAGCTTCTCATGGCCGTGGAAAATGCGCAAGGCTTCGAGGGGGTGGATTAAGCGCCCCCAGCCCCGGGTGGTTGTCCGCGGAGCAAGTCCTGCTTGCATTTGCCTGACAGACTTTGAAGAGGTGGTGGCCGAGGAGTGGCGGCTGCTCAGCGAGGCCCCCGGAGCGGAGCCTCCGCCCGTGACTTGCCCAAGCCCAGACGTGCGAACCCGGTCCCAGGTCGCGTTCTTGCATTTTCCACCGCAAATTATCAGCTGGTTGATGTGCACACTAATTACATTTCAGGAGGACTTAATTCTATTTATGTTGTGCCTCTGCAGGCAAAGCCCTTAATAAATATTTTACATACTTTATAATGACAATGAATGGAATTAATCACTCTACAGGTATAGTATTACAACTCATGTTTACTTTTTCAAATGATTTAGACCGATTTTCCGATTTCATTTCATTACAATTAAAGATGTCTCATGTATGTGGAAAAATGAGCTTTTTTTTTTTTGTATTTGAATTTCATACCAGGTTTAATGTTTGTGACTTTTTTATTTTTGAAGTACCTTGACACCCCTACTGTCTACTTTATTAGAATTGGAAGACTGATTTGGCTCCAAAACCTTATAGACAAGTACTTTGAGAGAATTTTAAATATAACATTAAACATAATGATAATTTTTTCCATACTCAGAATGAAAACAAACTGGATATTACATTTTTTTTTTTTTGTACAAATTCAGCATAATAGCTACAGGCTGGGAGAATTGTACCATAGCATGACAAATTGTGTGTTGACTTGAAGGAATCACACCATTATTCCTTAGAGGTAATTACGTGTGCTGTAACACTCGAGACGGGGTTGGACTACCGTTTCTCGTAAGAGAAATTACTTAACCCTTTCCAATGCTGTACAGTCATCCTTTTATTCTAGTTTCCTCTTTGCTGTTCGTAGTAGAGGCATTTGAATGAAACTTGGCACTGCTTGATTTGAAACTGTGGAAACCAGATCTCTTTAGTCTGCTATTTGTACGCATTTGCTGATAGCTAAATAACCAATTTCTGTTCTAACTGCAGCAATTCTGAAGGCACTTTATGTACTACATGGAGGTCATACCTGGTGTGGTTTATGTTTTGTTTTGTTCCGTTTTTATCATAGACATTAAATGTGATGATTATTTCTTCTCCCTGCACACCATCTTTCTGGTGCAATACCTATCGATAGCAAACCCGGCTGCTGGTGTCTGAAACCTGGCTGTAAAGCTGAGCCGACAGACTCGTTCTCACCGATCGTTTTGTGATTTCTACTCAAAGATGACTTTAATATGCACTTAACCGAACCGGTTTTGTTACCTGTGACATGTTGCATGCTTCAGTACCGTGTGTTGCCTGAGTCATGTGTCGTGTGCTGGGCTACGAGCGAGGGGGCAGACTCGATTCGACCCGCCGCCGTCAGGTGGCTCACCTGGCCAGCGCGGGGGATTGAGGGCGTCAGCTCCGTCCGTTGCAGAATTCTGTTGTGTTTTGAGAGCGCGCCTGAGGCGGTGTGGGGGTCCAGCAACCCTCCTGTCTTTTGGAACCTGTGTTGTCCTAGACCCTGTCATAGCTGTCAGGGGACACTAGAGATTTGATCTCTTGCCAGTCATAAATAAGACAAAAATGGTAGTTCCGGGCCCTGTGTTTGTTATGGAAGAAGGACCTTTTGGTGTAAGAAATTCCATTTCGGTGGCTTGTGAGAAGCCGTGAATGTTTGTGGTTATAAATGGGTTGTCCAAGGGGGTGCCAAGGTGTCTAGAAGAAGGTGGATTTCCACAGAGCTAAGGATTGGCTTCCTTTTCTTATTGATTTTAAAATAATAATGATCAGAAAATTTAAATGTTGAGTAATTAGGGGGGAAAAACAGTATTGCTCATTATTTTTATCTTTGGGTGGGATTTTTTTTCTCCCTTCAGTCCATATAACAGATGTCTCAGTGGCAAAGACCGCCTGGTCGCAGCCCCTGCTAGTCCAAGGTCAGCTTGCTTTTTAAGACTCATACTGCAGCCCGGGTGAGCAGCATGCTTGCACGGGTTCTGAGAGCGATCATGTGACTGTAGGGGGCGAAATCCATTGATTCTAGTGTAAAAACCAGGGTCCTTCTGTCTTTTTTTAATTGTATATTCAAAAGCAGAGTATTTGTTGAATGCAAATTAGGCAACATATTGAAAATAGGAAAACCAATCTAAGATAATTTCTATGCCGGGAATAGATGAGAATTATCAAAATATACCCCTTTGAATACTTGAAAAGCAATAATTGTGAATGACAGTTCGGTTTATCTATTCACTAATATCTGATTTCGGTGACAGCTGAATAGTGCTGGGTTTGGGGTTTATTTTGTTTTTTAATCCAAACAAGTTTTCCTAGTTCTCAACGAGACTGTGTTTCAGTTCACTCTTGGTCGAAAATAGTCATAGGTCTTATTTCTTCTAAATCCTGATGAGCACTCTCCATCATCTTCCAGACATAATGACAGATGGCAGTAAAGAAACTGTGTCACATAAGGAGCAGGCTGGCCGGTCATTCCGTGGGCCGCCAGTGGCTCTGGTCCACAGGCCTGAGGCTATGTCACCTTTTCTACTGGTCCTTAGCAGTGATGCTCTTTTGAAGTCTAGGGTCTCTGTGGCCTCTGTTTTCTTAGAATTTACTTGAATCCAGTTTGGGTTTTTTTTTTTTTTTTTTAGTTCCCAGAAGAAGGTATAGTTGTCATGGGCCAATTTGCCATGAGATCAAGGCGTTCCAGAGTTTACAGACTGCGTGTCTCTGGGTCCTGGATCTTTCTCTTCTTGCCTCTTGTTGGCCCAAAGGTCAATCTGGACCGGCTGCCCAGAGTTCAGGGGTTAACGTCGGACGCCGTGCTGTTTTTTCTGCCTTTTGCCTCTGGAGCAGGAAGCAACGAGGTGTTTGCTTGGCTGTTGTATTCAGCTTCAGTGTTCCTCTCTCTTTTTGCCCCGAAACATTTTTCATTCTTTCATTATTCTGTAGCCAGTCCTCTACCACATCACCAGACTATAAGACGCTCCTTCGATTTTCGTTTCCATGGCCCTTGGGTCGCTAGCATTAGGTATTCCCTACGGTCAGATGACAAACGCTATAAAGCGATCCGATGTGGATTATTTCTCCCGAAGAAGAGTGCGGGGACAGAGTCTGAGAAATGGTCAGCAAAGTACCCGAACCGCTTTCCGCATCTCGCGTTGTCAAAGTAGACAGCATGTACCACTGCTGTTTGATCTCGCCAGAACCACACCGGCTCCCTTGGAAGCCAAGCTCATATGCCGCAAATTACCAATTTTTCTAACAGTTAACTAATCACTGAGCATTGGACTAGTATTTTCCTAAGTCTTGTCTCTCCGAAATTTTACCACCCATAAAGAGAGCCTGGATTAGGCAGTTCCTGAGCCCCTACCCCCTGTGTGTGCTAACTACCCTCTTTCTCTTTCCTCCTCACCTCGACTCTGCACCCCTGTACTTACAGGGAGGGGAAGGCACGTGCTGTCTGGTGTCATTTTCTGCCTTGCCAGTAGAGGGTGCTGCTGAGCAGGGCAACCGCCCTGTCCACTCCCTTCCTGACCCCCAGGAGGTCATGCACTACCTCTTGTCTCATTCAGGCTTTGGGGTACATTCTGATCAGTCAAAACTGCCAATTTCAGGTCTGAGATGTGTTTTTAAACCTCCTTTTAAACCCCACTTTGTACTTTTCGATTTTAAGCCTGGGAAGGAAATGTGATATACTTCGGACCACTTTTTTTTTTAATTTGTCTACGCCTTAATGAACGGTGTATATCCCCCGTGCATACACACCCGCCCCGCCCCCCAGAGTTTCCTCAGTGTGTCAGAAAACACCGTCACGTTGGGACGTGAGCTTGCGTAATTAATGTGTTGTAGAAAAGGAGAGCTTTCTGTTTGTATGGGGTTTTCTGAGAAGGCCTCATTAGACATCTGTCCTTCGTCAACGGTGTCAGGTGCCAAGCAGCGCTGGTTTAAAATGCATGTCTTCTGTCGGTCGGTCTGTGTGTAAGGAGTAACAGTAGGAATCTAATGACGTTGGCCATGGACCTCTGTGCACTGCACTCTCGACCTGGTATCTGCGCATCAAAGCCTTTCTCATGACCATGACCCCGAGTCTACAGACGTCCGTATTCCTGTAGAAGCCACTTGGCCCCTCCTACTCAGACTAATCTCACCTCGATTGTCACGGTTTCTTTCATGTTCGTAACTTTGTGTAACTTTGTTCTTTCTCTACTACTATGTATGTAATATGTATATACATATATACGTACATGTGCTGTCCAAATATATCTGTATATATTTGTATAGCATTTTTACACCTTTCTTGAGTAATCTGGTTTTGAAAGGGAGTGAGAACCTAGTCCCTCCAAGCTGAATCCCGAGAATTCAGACCCTCGGAGCCTGAGAGGACCCCCCAGAAGATGGTGTTAATATGCTGTCACTTCTTAATTCAGGATCTGTTATCAAATGAAACATGAATAAACAGTGACTTTTAAGGTGAAAAGAGTTTCAAGCATTCCAAATGAATTCTCAATGTTTTATAATTTTTTTATTATAAGCCCACCTCCTACTATAAAGCCAAGTACTATTTGATACCGTGATTAAAAACCAAACTACTTTGAAATTTTTTAAAGACAACTTACAGACCATGCTCGTTTTCACAATCAGAGTAGCTTTAAAATGTGGTTGAATTTGATACACACAGCAAAAGTTTTGTTGAAGAACAAATCCTTTTGGCTTTTCATTTTTCTTGAGAGACCTGATGAGAAATTGTAGATTGATTGTTTTCCTGACAGCAAAAGAGTAATGTGACAAAATGAAGTCGTTGTAAATAAGTGATGCAACTTGTCAAATATTTAATAAAGAATTATGGAAGCTGGAACGTTTTCTACATCAAGTATGATGGATTGTCTGATTTAAAGCTTCGTTGTCAAGTGTATCGTCTGATTTCAGGGGTCTAAATGCCTGCAGATTGATAGTATGTTCATTTCCTTAATTAATCTCCCTAAATTTCCACACCTATAAAAACATCACTGAAGCCTGCCCGAAACACACGGCTGAAGCTTAGTGGGATGCACATCGAATCTTATCCATCTGTCTTTGTACTAAACTTGAGACTTGATAACTTTATCTAACACCGCAGTTCATTCAGATCCACCCCTGCAAAGGCGTATTTCTAGTCTTTCCCCAACCAATGCTCAATCCTAAAGCCCAAAGTGCTTCTCAGAAGCGGCTGTCAGAACCCAGATCTCATGTCCCTTCTCTCTGAGAGCTCACAGACCACCCCCCCCGCCCCCTCCCCAGCATCTCCCCCTTTTCCTCCTTGTGCTGGGTGCTTCAGGGCCAAGGTCAGAGACTGCCCTTGGGTCTGGGCCTCCCTGGGCCTGCTCAGGCGCACCGCCCGCGGGGGCGCCGCTCCTCAACGTTCACCTGCAGGGCTCTGTCTTGAAGCTCGAGCTCGCTGCCCTGACTTACTCCCTGTTGGCCAGGTGTCCCGAAAACGCGCGGTTCCAGGTGTGCTCGGTAACGCGTCACGGTGGCACACATCATTTGCCGTTCTGCAGCCTTCGTACTCAGCTCCCTATTGTACAAGGGACAGAGACGCAGAGAGAGGGTGGGGAGCACAGGTTTCCCCCCAAAATTTTCTGCTCACCTCACTGCACCTCAGCCTGTTTTGCTCCCTTAGGGACGGGCTACCTTGGAGACCAGCTAGCCCGGAAGGGATTAGGGCATACAGTGAGCACCCCACCCAAAGGAGCTGGCTAGGTACCGGCTGGGCACCGCAGGTGACTGAGGGGCACCCCCCGCGGTGATTAAAGGAAGAGTGTACCTTTGGGCAACTTCGAAGCAATACTCCGCTGTGGGAGCTTTTCATATAGTTCCCAGTTTTAGGAAGTAAACGGTTTCAGTCCTGCTTGGCCCTGTCCAGGCTGAATGACAGACCGAAAGGTAAAAGATTTTGCACGGCTTCATGCCCAGGGCTCAGCGAGCTTGAATCACATGGTTGAGAATGTTTGACCCAAAGGGGCCTTGGCCGTGAGAGTCCGGGTTCTTGCCCTTGATCTTTCCACATGAGCCTAGTGCTGTTGACGTAGAGGACCAGAATTTGTTCTCACTTGGTACCCTAGGGGCCTGCCAGGGTAACCCTCCTCTATAGAAGCCTGGAATGGTGACGACCTTGGGTGCCTCATTCCTGGGAACTAGAGGCCTATACGGAGGAGGCGATCGACTTCTCTCTGTGCCCCTGCGTGACCGTAGGGGCTGGCATGACCTCACTTGCCCCGTCCCCTCCAGCCAGGGCTTGTCTTCAGCAGAGGGACTGCTCGTCACTGAGCCAGGATCGAAAGGAGAGACACTAACAGCCCAGCTTGGGATAGCGGCAAACACTCTCAGCCTCGACACCACTCCCGGCAGAGCTAAGCCCAGGGACGGGGCCATCGGGGTCAGGCCTTTCTGCTTCTGCTTTGGGCATAAAACCATGCGAGCACATCGAGCTGGTCTCATTCTCTAAACCGTGGCGTGGAGAGAGGCAGCCCTGGACCCTGAGCCTGAGGGCGAGGGGCGTGCGGGTGGGCCCTGCGTGGGAAGCCAGAGCCCAGAGGGGGTGCTGGGCGCTCAGGGCTCTACACCCCAGGCATCCTCTCAGCCTCTCGAAGGTCCCACTGAGGATGTAGTGACAGATCATTTTCAGAGCTTAAATCACCTTTAAGGGAACACACCACGCCAGCCGGATGACGAGCCTTGGGAACCACCCGCAGGAAAGTTTGTCTCTTCCTGGTCGGGGCCAGAGCTCACCGCTCCCTCTGACTAACCCCTTCCTCAGAATTCAGGTGAAGCCCCTGAGCTCAGAAACGCTGACGTAAAGAAGCGGCTCGTGAGAATTGGGGCTCCCCACCCCAGTTCATGCTGTTCTTGTCAGTTAAACTATGGGGCTCGGAGATGGGGGAGCCAGTCCCCAGACGAACCCGCAGGTGCCGAGTGGTGGTCGAACCCAGTGACTGGCTCAAAGCCACCGCCCTCCGGCCAGCATGCTCCCCAGCCCGTCCCCCACCCCTGTCCAAGCCTCTCAGCGGGAGAGCTGATACTCTCACGTACAGTAAGATGTAAATGACCGCTAAGGCTAAACACGTGACCCCTTCCAGAGGTATTTGTATTTTAACAAACTCCAAAGGTGAAGCTTGGCTTAAGACAAAAGGAATAAAAGTGGAAATTATGGCATTTAGATACCAGCGAACTGAGCAAGCGAGTGTTTTTGAAGGCAGGGCGCCTGCTGCAGGCCACAAAATCCCTGTGCCCGAGAGACGCCCACCTGGAAGACAGCCTGTCCTCAGGGCCCTGCAGGGGGCTGCAGGGGGCCACCGCCCCGGCCGCCGCAAGATGGAACCCTCCACCCTCCCAAGCGGGGGTCTCCTCTGCTCCAGCTACCTTCCTAGCCAACGCACACACATTTTTGCCCAATAAAATTGAGCCATAAAAACCAGAGGCTGAGGGCTGGATTCTCTACCCCCAGAAACTATTTGAGGGAGCTCCATCCAGGATGTTGTAGTTTTTAAAGTTATCATTTGATAAAGGATATTTAGATATCGACTTAACTTTTAACATATTTTTGTGGTAGAACTTTTGGGTTTGGGATTTGTCTTTTGACTTCTAGTTATTTCGCTTTCTTACACATTCTAAGTCCTCTTCTGCCAGTGGGGTCTTCTCACTCCCTGTCACACGCAACCCCCCAACCTCCATGCCCCTCTGCTCCTCTCCCGGGACCTCAAGAGCCCACCTCCCTGGTCCCGCCCCCTCTTGCCTTCTCTGCAGTCTGTATTTACTTAGAAGATCCCTGCTTGTTCATCAATTGAGATTATCAGGGGGACATACCCTCCCCAGTGTAACGAGTGTTTAAACAAAACTCAGGCCTTTGAACCTCAACTCCAGTTAAAAAGTAACAAGTGTGAGACTGGATCAATAGGAGACAAATATTAGCCGTGGGGCCTGGAGAGACACGGCGTTGGGAAATCCTCGTTGCTGGTAACGTGAAGAGAGCCATAGTCCTGCCTTCTTAGAGGTCCAGGAACCCCAAGGTCCCCGCGACCTCGGGCCAGTCAAGTTCTTGCTCTACAACTTGAACGTTGAAGCCGCCAGCCCTTAAGTTAGCTTCCAGAACTCCCTTGGTCTGGGCACTATCCCCCTCGAGGGTACGTCCGCTTCCTTCCTCTTGCCTTCCCAGCCCTCCCACACTGTCAGCTCCGATCACATCGCTCTGCTATTTGCAAAACATTCGCAACTTCGCGTGGCACCCCTGCCTGGTGCTCGAGGCCTACTGGGGTACCAGGCCGGCAGGACAGCAGATCTCCGGGTGTCGCACATAACGACTGTTCCCCAGTCTTCGTCAGCCCCATCACCGTGCTGGGTTCAATGTTATCGACCATGTCTTCTTCTGTGATGCTCTGTTTTTAACTTCTGTGGTTATGTTTTCCTTCTCCAACCATTCCTACTGGTTCTTCCCCTCCACTAAATGTAGATATTTCCCAATAATTTGTTATCTGACTGTCTGTCTGTCTGTCTGTCCCTTCCCTTCCCTCCCTCCCTCTCCTCTTCCCCTCACCCCCGGCACATGGCTCAAAGGCATCACTTCCACGTGGGCAATGACCAGATCAACCTCTACCCCCAACCATTCGCAGAGCCCTCAACCTTCATATCCCAAATCCTGCTGAATATCATCATAGGATAGTCCTCAAGTCATTCAAACTCGGAAATGTCTCAGTCTAAAACTCACATGACCTTCAAACTTCTCCTTGTTTCAGAATTTCTGGGAGTTGTACCCTGCTATTTTCCAGGCATTCACATCGGAACTTCCTCTTTGCCCGTTCACATGGCTTTGCTCCGCACCTCCGCCAGGGATCGCCTCAGCTCAGAATGATGAGAAAATGTCCGGAACTCACAAACCGACGTCCCTAAGGTCACATGAGGGGACAGCACTCAGGATGTACAGAAACAAAAGTGATAAAATGGCGATGGCCGGGTCATGACTGCGCTGCCCGCAAATTTTATTTGGCTTTTCCGGAATTTTCGAATAAGAAAATTCTACCTAAAAGTCACACTTTCTAATTTCTCTTGAAAATTGGGAAGACCCGGCATCAGTCAGTAACTGAGTAAGGGCTGTCTTCTTTAAATGCGGCCCGAACCGTCCAGTGGGCCACACTCCCCTCCGCTCCCTGCTGCCTCACGCCTGGCCGGCTTCACTCATCATCCGTCTGGCCCACGCAGGCATTTGAGTTTGCAACCTCCGCATGTGGTCACGGGCAACTCGGACCAGCGTGAGAATTGGACTCGAACCGTCTCATCATCCCATTTCTGTTGACCTAGAATGTGACCGTCCTCCCACATTGTCACGATACATCCCAAGGGCCTGGGGGCCATTATTAATCGTATACGTCGGGAGCTCAATTTCTCACAACTCTAGTTCTGAGTCTCCCCCTCCCCGCCTCTTCTAATAGCTCCGTTGGGCTGGGTTGGGCAGCCTAGGCGTCATGTCCAGTTTCGTGCCCTGGAGTCCTTCCTTGCCTTTATCGAGGGGGGCTGGTCTGCTACTGCATGCAGAGAGCTTTATCTTAAGAGAGAAGAAGGAAAAGAGCGCCTTGTTGGGGGGAAGGGGAAGGCTTCACCTCATCCCCCCAATCTTGGAAACTCCTTTTATTAAAGACATCCTTTTATTAATGCCCCAGAAATGCTCTTTTTAAAAACCCTGCTCTAACAAAGAGTGGAAGAGTCGAGCCATTTGAAACATAATCTTCGCACGTCCTACTCACCTCAATTTAGGGACAGCCTACCCGATGGCAGGCTTGGCCCCAAGGAGGAGGAACCAAAGAGCTGTGAGAGATAAATTTCACAAAACTTCCCATGGATGTTGTGGAGAGTGAGACAATGTCCCGGAGCAAGGAAGAGATACAGTGTCCTCTATAAGAAAGCATTCATTCATTCATTCATTCATTCAAGAAACACTAATTGATCGCCATTTGCATCGAGCATTGCGTCAGATGCTGAGGGTGCAGAATGGAAACCGGGGTCCTTGGCCTCAGGATTCTCATTCAGAGGCAGAGCAGGGGAGGAGAACGATAATCAGGGCACCATGGGCCACAGACCCACAGTCTAAACCTCGGAGCCAGGTGTGTCTTGGAGGCAGACTTTTATTTTTATTGTACTTTTGCATTTTAGAAGAGTTCTATCATGTATCCCAGACCTCGGATAGCACTGCTAGTAGAGTCTGGGCAGCACACTATCGCCGAACCCGGTCATATGGTCATAGCGAAGCATGTTAATGTTCACACTAAGCCGCATGAATAAAGACTACAAATAGCGTGTCAGTTCGGGTCAGGTTTTTGCCATCGGGTTGGGTGTTAGCCCCAGATGAGATTGCTTCACGTCTTTAAAAACTGGATTTCGGAATGGCGGACAAGGAATCGTGCCCCTGCCCAGAGGTCCAGGTCTGTCAAAAAGTCAGGCGAAGAATTTTTTTTCAGAGGAGACGTGGCTTGAGCTGAAATTCGAAACTGGTCAAAGAGAGGGAGAACTTTCCAGTACACGCCAGTCAAGTCATCTGCAAAGACTCAAGCAGCCCCCGGGGCAACCAGGCCCAGGCCTGAGCGAGGCAGGTCCTGCTGCCCGGCAGGCACACCGAGGACCAGGCAGTGCCGGTCACCTGCATCGATTTCACCTAGGGACACGCGACAGAAACGGAGAGGCCTGGGCCCTCACCTAAAGCTCCCCAGAGAATGAAGCCCCACAGACTCCATTTAAATGTGTTCTTCAGGAGATTCTTAGCCAAGCTGAAGTTTGGGAACCACTGAGTCAGTGCCCTAGCTGGGTGCATTATTAGCCCCACTTTTCAGATGGAGAAATCAAGGTACAAAGAGGATCTTTAAAAACTCATCCAAGGTCACGGAGCTTCTGAGAGACAGACCAGGTGGTCAGGTTTCTGGGTTTGTGCTCTGAAGCCCAATGCTGCCTTTGCAGTGATTTGGGCCTCCCTCTCAAGCTAGAGCCTCCCCCCACCTGCAGTCACGGCAAACCTGGGGCTCTGGGTACCCGGAGTGCTGAGGAAGCATCCCTGAAGGTTCCCCCATCACACCCCGTCTGCCCACCTGTGGGGACCTGTGCAGAGAAGGTCTCAGGGCAGGCGGGGAGCCTTGCTCTAACCCCACCCTGGAGGCTGGAAGCCACAGAGAGAAGTTGACCAGTTTGCGATAAGCCTGTTGGCCTTGGGGTCCAAAGCCCGTGTTGCTCTACTTTTTATCTGTGTTACTGATACCTCTTTCGATAGCATCTGTTTGAGGAGACGGGGCTCAGGCAGAGGGGTCAGAGTCGCCTGACCGGATGGTCAAGCCGGGCTGGGAGTTTGCCCTCCTCTTGTGTCAATTTCAAAAGTCAGGGTTTGGAAATAAAGTCAACAGAGAACTTGTCTTCATCTCCACACGAAACGGCCGTTCTGCAGTGTTCGGAGAGAGTTGGGCAATTCTGGGTGGAGCGGGCTCGGGGGGAAAGTTAACTTCGGCTTCTAAGTGCGCGGTTGGCCTCGGTGTGCATGTTTCTACCAGCACCTCTACACCTCGCATCCGAAAGAAAATGCCCCAGGCTTGTGTGTGTCGCCCACCCTAGAATTATCACGAGCCTCAGAGAATGTTCTGGAACATTCTGCCTTCTCCCCTTACACAGGGTATCTGTCACTGCTGCACAAACGGTCACTAAGCAACCTCTTTTCAGTGGCCCCAGCCTTCTTGCTCAAGGACTTCTGCTCTCCAGCTGAAGGCAATTCTGAGAAGGCTGAATCACGCATGTAGCGAGAAAAATGGCCAAATGCCAGGGGTAGGCATAGCAACCACCCACTGGGATAATTTTAAAAACAGAGGGAACATTAAAAATTATTTTGCTCCAAACCCCTTGCTTTATAGATGAGGAAACTCAGGCTCAGAGAGGGGAGGTTCCTGGCCCAAATTACCCAGTGAGCAGATCGTGGGGCTAAACCAGGGCCCACCACCCAATCCCCAGCTGGCTGGCTTTTCCCACCCCACTATTTGGCCTCTTACCATTTGTCTTCAAAACCTACCAATTAATCTTCTCAATCATCCATTCGGCCTTTTATTTATTCATTCTGGAACATCGTCTATGAGCCAAGTGATGGGCCAGAATCTGGGGACGACCAATGACAAAACCCGTTCCTTCCATGGGCTCACCCTCCGAGGCTTCTCCTTCCCTCTGCCCTTCCGAAATGACATCAGCACCAATTAAAGCAGAATCCCTGGGACTGAGGTCAGACATCAGCAGTTTCGCAGGCTCCCCAAATGAGTCGAACTATGCCACCAACGCTGAGGGCACAGCTGTCAGGAGTCACCTCCATTCCACCCGGCGTGGGTCCCCCGGGCGCCTCCCTCCTGCTGCAGAGGGACGAGAGAGAGCACTGTCCCGACTGTCCCGACTGTGGCGCTCGGCTGTGGCACTTCCTCGCCTGTCGCCTGTGCGAAAAAGGAGGCCAGTGCACCCTCCCAGCAAACAGCCTCCAGGCTCTGCAGCCACTCAAACCAGGAGGATGAATGATGTCCAGCCATAAGCAACTAACTCCAACGGGGGAAAAAAAAAAAAACGAACGAAGGGGCAGGAAAAGTCACTGGGATTGAAAACGTGCACAGAGGGACTCGGAGCCAAGTGGCGCTTTTCCCTCGGAGAGATCCCGAGTCCAGAGAGAGCCCAGTGGGCGGGCTGCAGGTCCAGCAAACGCGGGCCGAGCAGTCAGACAGCCCCAGGCGGCTTCCTGCGAAGTCGCGGAGGGCGTTCGCGAGAGTCGAAGGTGCAAAATAAATTAGCGAAAATGGAAAGGGATGGGGTTCTGGAAAAGTCCTTCTCTCTGCCTCCCACCTCCTCCCCCGAATGCGGTCTGCCATCCCAACGGCTCATGCACCTACGACGAGGGAGACTAAAAATATTGGAGCACGACATCTGCATCTGTTACACAGTCACTTTGTTGTGCGTGGCTGAAATTGGGTTTTCCAAAGGGTACTGGGACTTCTCTGCCTCTGCTGCTGGATAGTTATGGCTTCCAAACGCGCTCAAGCATGGGGGTGCTCGGGTGGGCTCACTGGGCCTCGGAACCAAGGCAAGCCGTTCATGGGCGTATTAGCAGCAGCAAGAGGGTTCAAGGATTTTGGCAATAAGAGGCAGAGTGCCTGGTGGCGGAGCCTGCACTTAGCCTGCCCCAAGCTCTCGAATGAGTCCCATCCCCCACCCCAAGGGCCTAGCTCTGAATTCTCCTCCTTCCCCTTCTCCGTGGAGGCAGGGAGGAGAAGCCAGGCGGTGTGTCTTCCCACTTGCTGGTGGCTTGTCAGTGGCAGGGCGTCCCCGGTGGCCACTCCCATGAGGGAGGATTCTGTGGGGACCCTCTGGGTGTCTGAGTAGGTGGCAGGTGTGGTTTTCCTGGGATTGCATCCAGCTTCACCCCATGTCCTCTGTCCCTGGGGACCTGCCAGAGGAGGGTGCCTTGTCTCCTGTTGGTCCACGCTGGAGGGCGCGAGGCCCTAAAGCCCCTCTTTCGGCATCCTCACTTTTTCTGTGCTTTACCGTGAAGGTCAGGAAACAGCTGGGTCTCCTTGATGCCCCGTGAGGCCCAGCGCACTGGGGTGGCAGGTGCCCAGGGCTACCCAGCCCCCGCGTTCACTCGGGCTGCGGGAAGGCATATCAAGCTGTCTCGCTCTCCCACGTGACATGTGCCTTTCCATCCACTTAGCAACAGCAATGAACTAACTAGTGAGGAGAGGCCACCTCCGAAACGTGGGTGCACACCAGGGAGAAAGGGAGCGTTGGCACCAGCGGAGGGAAGACCGCGTGTCGCCTTCGTAAAAATAAGTTTGCGGGTCGTGCACCACCGGCTTCCGAAGAGCGTGCGAGGCAGCTTGCGACCAAAGGTGCTGCTGATTTAACGCCCTAAAAAACAGAGGAAAAGGAAGGAGAGCCGCCGGGAGAGGGGGGCCGTGGAGAAACCGTCACCGCTAGGACTTCGGGCGCGGGCTCTGCTCTCAGCCTCACGTAGGAATCACTCGGTCACACGCCATCTCATTTACACATGGCCGCCATCGAGGGGCAGGCCGTAACCAGCCCCACTTTGAGGACGAAGACACCCGGGTCAGAAAGGCGCCTTCGTCATGTCACACCGCCGGTCAGTGGCACACGGGCTCCGATCTCGACTTCTCTTACTCTGAGTGTGACTCTTCCTGCCACGCATGTGCCCCGAAGGGAATACTAAAAGCATCATCAAAAGCTGACGTTATCGATGCCCCCGGGTGCCATGCTCGCATATAGAGAGCCCCCCAACTCCACGTGCATGGTCTTTGAGAGTGTTTCATTGGTTTGTTCACGCGCACACACGCGCACGCGCGCGCGCGCGTGCACGCACACACACACACACACACACCACATTACTTTAATGGCTCCAGAATATTTCACTCTATGAATACCCCTTACGCTATCTGACCGGTGCCTTTCTCAGAGATATTTGGTGTGCACCTCATCTCCCGCTATATGAGTGAGATGGCCATTTTGCACGTCGTCTGTAGGATAAGTTCCTTCAACTTGCACCAGTCTACACTCTCGGCGGCAGCAGAGGACGGTGCCTGTCCCTCGGGCTCTCACCGACACTGTAAAGCTAGCGAGTTTCTGCTGCGCACAAGAGGTAAGAAGCTCACCAGCACACCACAGTTAGGCCCTGTGCGGTGTCCCACGGGGGCACGTGGTTGCCCAGGCGAAGTCAGGCTGCCGCCAGGAATATGAGAAGCTCTGTGAC
The DNA here is from genome assembly GCF_014176215.1 of Rousettus aegyptiacus. Classification (NCBI taxonomy): domain Eukaryota; kingdom Metazoa; phylum Chordata; class Mammalia; order Chiroptera; family Pteropodidae; genus Rousettus; species Rousettus aegyptiacus. The sequence goes on from NW_023416287.1 coordinate 83,027,500, forward strand.
CAGCTCCGTCCACCTCTCAATCCTGCCGGGACCCAGCAGACAGATAGGCCCCGTAACCCACGAGGAGGGGTCGCATTCGGTGACGCCATCTCTGCATCTCTTCAAGGGCAGGTGAAACCCAAGTGTGTGGCTGAATCCCAGCACCCAAAAGCAGTTGCCCAAATTTGCTGATCTTTGCACGGAGGGGGCCTCTTGCCTGCCGAGCACACAGCACGTGTTGGGCAGTAAACATTAGTCCTCGCTCTCCTGATGGGGATGTAGTTTCTGCAAGAAGATTGTGAAGTCTGAGGGAGGAGGCTCCCTATTTACCTGCCACTTCCCCTTACTCTCCCCTGCAAAGGTGGTTTGATTAATCAGAGCCTCCGGTAATGGCCTTTGACCCCCGTCCCCTGGTTTCTGGCTGGCAGAAGACAGGTCCCTCTTGAGCTTTCTGAGGACAAGGCTGGCTGCCACCCTGGTTTAGCCAAATCAGGCAATTTTCTAGCCAAAGCTCACCACACTTCTTTGGGACTTAGATACAAGCGTGACGTGTCAAGGGCTAGGACTTCCCCCCTCCTCCTTCCTGCATTGTGCTCTTGGCCTCTCTTAAGAGACACGCAGAGATATGGCCTGTCTTCCCTACAGGACATGACCGAGTGTCTCTCAGCATCTAAGGGTCCTGGTGCATCTTGATCTCTGTGATAAATCCTTCCTGTCCCACTCGGCTGGAATCCACAGCCACCCACACCTGGTATCGATGGGAGGAGAAGGAGGAAAAAGGAGCTATCAAGCAGAGGACAGGAAACTATATTTCCCATGGAGTGTCTGAATCAGAAACCCCCAATGTCAGAGCTTCAAGGGAGTTATATCAACATCTTTGAGCTTAGTCGGTGAGAAAACCGAGGCCAAGCAGGTGGAGGATCTAGCCACAAAGCAAAGTCACCGTCATCCAGAGCCCATCTCCACTGATTGGAGATGCCGCATCAGAAGGTCGTTTTTTACGAATTTTATGGAAATTGGCTTTTCTGTTTGAGACTGAATGGTTGAAATAGTCTCCTTCACCTTAAAATTTGCTATGACACCAACCCAACCGATAAATACAAGCACAGAGGCCTGTGAAAAGTTTGGAAGCTTTTCTCATTTTCCAATCAAACCAGCTTGGCAGCACCCAGGGGAGCCTCTCTCGGGAACACGCACCTTGGCAGATGGGTCCCCAGCGGGAGTTTTGTGAGTATCTTCCAAGATGATGATCGTTAACACCAAAACATACTCGAAGTCAGATGAATCGGAAAGGATGCTCTTCAGGCTGACCTCAGTATTTTTGAAAGGACTCTGATAGTCTAAGAGAATAAGAGCCTCATTCTTTGCCGCTGACTATACTGGGCTTTGCTCCGTTTCTCCCTTCCTCTCCGGCCACTTTGGCTAATAACTCCTTGTGCCTCCAGACAGCTACCTTGCTTTCTCTACCCCTTCCACACGTTCACCTCCGCCGGCTCTGGGTGATGATGACTCGTCACCATGTGCCATCTCCCGCCAGCCAGCTGGAGCCCACATTTTTTTTTTCTTTCCATTTTTAAAAAATGTTTCACCTTCTATTTCTCTCAGGGGTGATATTATCATTGGACTTGCCCTGCTGTGCGTCAGGCTTGGGTTCCAACACCTGACTGCCAGCCCGCAAACAGTAACGTTCTTCCATTCTAATAGCGTTAAGGACGCCAGCCACGTCACACGGCCAGTCACGTCACACAGACATATATTTTTAAATACATGAAAGCAGAGTCCTCCACACAGGCACAGCGTGGAGATCAGCAAAGTAAGTGGTAAGCAGACTGGTGCTGTTGGCTATTAACGCGTATACTTTGAGTGGTATTTTATCACTTTAGCAAAGTATCATTTGTTTTCCAAGCAAGCTACTTAAACGGCTTTCTGCAGTCGGCCCAAATATTTCCTGAAATCCCAGCAGGAGAAATTCAGCCCTCTGTGTTAATGTTTAGCCCTCTCAAGGCTCCTCTTTCAAAAGGCACGTCCCTGAGGAAGGAGTAGCGTTTATGCCTCTGAGTCCTAACACTCAGCTAATCTCCAGCCAAACTGCTGATCTTCCACCTAAAACCAGCTTTTCTCCAGTGTTCCAGTCACCAACTTTGCCTCCTTACTGGTATCTGTCGCCCTTCAGAACATGCCTTTTTGAGAACAGGTGCTGTATCCATTCATGACTATCTCTAGACCTTAGAGTGATGCTTAGCACAGAGGAGTCATGCAATAACTTTATTGAGTGAATAACACATCAGCCTACTATGCCAGATCCTTTGCTCCAGACCAGTAGTGCTCAGGTATAATGACCCCTTAAAAAAATCTACAGAATCCCGGCTCCACGCACACAAAAGCAGGTTAAACTTTTAAGATCTATTAAGAAAATACAGAATGACCAACAGTTAGTGAATTCAATAGAACTCATTCTATTTATTCATTGAAATAGATTTCTGTTTCATCAATCACAACAGCACCCACATGTCGTCAAAGGCTTGGAGCCCATGTGGATTTTCAGGTATCCGCAGCCTCTCTGAGGCATCCCTTCCCCATGTCCGAAGCCTACAGGGGATGAGGTACTTAAGGTAGGAGAGAACTCTGAAAAGGCCTGGGGCCTCAGCTTCTCCTAATTCACAGTTTTGCCAAGAGATAGTCCTGTCCCTAAAGATTAATGGAAAGTAAGAATGATGCTGAAAGTCGGGATAACAATGCAGTCAGCATCTGGAAAGCCAGTGAATTCTTCCGGAACATGAAGTTCCTATTCTAGTTAGTGGCCGGCCAATATTTAAGTCTAATGCTGATACAGGAAGATAATCGTCATCGAGTGCTCCACTGCCTGGGAACAGCAGGAGGTCAAGAGCATGGGTGGGAATGTGGGCTGCAGACTGAGGCTTACGGAGCCGGGAGCTCCCACGACTGGTGTTCAGACCTTTTCCGTTTCTTTTCCCTGTGGTCCCCGTCCCCACTGCCACATTGCAGGACAGCTCCGCATGGAAGCTGTGCAAGCTGGTGTGGTCCTCCTAAAGCAGGGGTCACCATTTTAGCACCAGCTCTGTTCCCCCCACAGCACCCGTCACGCATGTGAACTTCACCACAGCCTCGTAACTTCCTCTCTTACCTTCTCTATCCTCCTCTTCTTACTGCCAACTAAGTGATTCCAACTAGATACAATTATCACCCTTCAAGAGCTCCCCAGTGCTCTGGGGATAAAGATGGAACTCCAGCCTTTGCCCCCAAGTCCCATAGGAGAGCACCCTGCCTACCTCGAGGCTCTTCGGGCGTCTTTTCCCACTGCGTCTCCATGCCAACCGCATGGGCTCACCTTTTGTTCGCTGTCTCAGCCCTTCACCTGTGCTCCCTCTGCCCGGTATCTTTCCAGCCTCATCTCCTTTCCTGCACAACTCCTAGCCCTTCGTCAGAGCTCAGGCCAAACCTGGCTTCCTGGAGGAAAGCCATGCTCCTCTGCTAGGTCAGGGCCCTTGTGACATCCACCTAATACCCCAGACACCTAGGCTGCAAGTGCTCTGAGCTGTCTGACTCCCTTCCACGACCAAGTTAAAGCTGCCCTAACTCCAACCCTGGCTGGTTCCCCAGACGGCCGAGTGTCAAAGCCCTCCGCTTCCAATGGGAGGTCACTTCTATTGGTGCTTGCAGCTTCACCGTGACCTCTAATGTCAACCAAGCCAGCCTTTGTCCGTAGAGAAATCCTAGTCCTTTGATGTCTCTTTGCACCTGTTCTCAGCCTTTGTACAAGAAACCATGTCTTCCTGCATCTGCTGCCAGGTTGGGAGGACTTGGAGCTCTGCTTCTGATCATGCCTCCAAGCAATTAAAGAAGACCAAGGTAAAACCCTGAACATAAATCCTCCTACCCCCACCTCCCAACCACTAGCCCACTCCCCAAAAGGACACCATCAATTATGTTCCTTGTAGCCTTCAAGGAAGAAAAGAAAAGGTATTATCCTCAAATAAATACATATACCAATGCATGTAAGTATTTATTCCTATCCTCTTTATTTATACCAAATATATTCTGATACATTTTGGACTGAGAAGGCATGGGATTAGCCATCATTCTCACCCCAATTCCTGGTCTTTTTCTGTTTAAATGTCTGCACAATATTACATTGTATGGCTCTATTATTACATTATTACATCGTATAGCTGTATTATTTACTTAACCAGTCTACCATACAGATATATAGTTTGTTTTAATTGTTTGCTGTTACAAACAATGTGGCAACAAATATTTTTATATACATACCTTAGTGTGCTTTTGTGAATATGTCTATACAGTAAATACCCAGTAATAGAATTACTGGACCGAGAGGGATATACTTAAATTTCGACTGATACTGTCAAATTATCCTCCCGGAAGTAGATAATTAACACTTCTGGCAATACCGTTTGAGTGTGGCAGCTTGCCTACAGCAAGGCAGTACTAGATATCGACCAACTTTTTAATTTTCACTTATCTGTTCCTTGATAATTAACATCTCATCTGTATTTCTATCATTATGAGGGAGGTTAACCATGTTGCCAAGTGTTTATTTTTCTGTTAACTCCATATTCATATCCTTTTCTTTCCTGATTTTCATCTTCAATTACTCAATCTTGATTTATATAAATGGTCTGTAAATTAAAGAAATGTGACCGTATTGTTACTATTTTTGTTTTCTTTTTTTTTTTTTTCCTGGTCTTTGTACTTAATTATTTCAATCAGGCAATATTAGAAAGTCTTAATTTTAGGCCTTGTGTGCTGCTTATGAATGCATTCTCGGGCCCCAAATTGTATACATTTTAATCAGTTTTAAAGAGCTAGACAAATGCTGCGGGCTGTCTTAAAGATTCATTCTAGTGTCTGTTGCTCCCCAGCCCTCTTGAGACATCACAGCTTCAAGGAAATACTGACAGTCTTGGCTGAGATTTTCCTGTACTCACAAATACAGCCAAAATAGCCAGTAGAGTTGAGGTTAATTCAATTGATTTCTCCCGGGGTTCCAAACTCTTGTCCGGGTTATTGACTGCTTTCAGATGCCCTTTGCACAACCTGGAGTTAGACCCATAAACTCAGGTCTAATTAAAATCCTTCCCTTAAAGCAGAAGAACCTATTTGAGTGCATTTCCTAAAGCTTTTGGAGAAAAATACTTCCCCGGCGATCTCTGGGCTTCTCTGTGCAGCACCTCCTGCTGAACCATTTCTAAGAGTTGAGGGATTTTTTTTTTTTTCCTTGACAGCCTGTGGAGTAGCTTTGTGTGTTTCACGGGAAAGGGATGAATAGAGGTGAGCTGCACAGGGGACTATTAGAGGAAAATTCAATATGTCTGAAGCTCTGGCATCGCGGGCCTTTCCTCCGATGAATTTTAGCTTCTAATACTCAGAGTCATGCAGTTTTTCAATCCTTTCACATAAATCGGCCCATTGCTGTTTTACCCAGCAACGCTGAGGAGAGACATATGACTGTTCTCGAGTTTTTTTAATGTAGGAAAATGGAGTCTCCAGGAGACGAAGATACTGTAGAGCAACAAAGGGCTAAGCTGGGTCGCAGAGCTGAGTCTCCTGGTTCTTCCCCAGTTCTCCCTTCCCTCCCCGATCGACGCTGCCTCTCCTGTAATGGAAGCGTTAAGCTTTATTGCGACACCTTGCTGAAAATAATCATGTGCTCAAGAGATGAAGTAACTCTGAGGAAGGAAACTGACCTTCGACCTGCAAAAAGAACTGAGCCCGGTGAGCGCGTTAGCGGTGCCGGGTCCTGCAGACTCCCGGGCACATCCGTCTGGGGCTGCCGTGGAGAACACGGCGTGCCTCACGAAATTTGCACTTCGGATAAATGATGAACAATTTTAGCATAAGCGTGCGTCCAAAATGGCACGGGACATATTTATACTAAAAAGTAATTCGTTTCTTTGAAACTAAAACTTAACGAGATGGCCCGTGTTCTTACTTGTGAATCTGGCGATTCTACCTGAGGAGAGACAGTTTGTCTATAGAGTAAGATTTGTGATAGTCTTGGTCTGAGGAAGTATTAGCTGAGTTGTAACAATGACTTCCCAATATAGAAATGAGGGAGGTCACCTTCTAGCACTTAAGATCTCATAGGCAAGGAATATTTTGCCCATTTTTCTTGGTACCAAACTAAAAAGTTTATGCAATAGGTTCAAAGTCTTTTAAAAATTACAAAAAAAAAAAATGTGCAAGTATTTATGTATAAAGATAGTCTTTGCATCATTGTTGACAGTTCCAAAAAAAAAGAAATACCTAACTTATGTCAAAACAGGGTTTTGGTGAATAATAAATTCAGTCGAAAGGACACAATGAGATAAAATAATATCCTAAGCTACTTTTAAGAGTGTCGATACAGATATTCCTTGACATGGGAGTATGTTGAAGATAGAACATTAAATGAAAAACACAGGTTGCTACATTATCATATTTTTAACATCTCTGAAATTAGGATGAATTCGGGATTAACGGTATCGCCATTGCTCTCGGCCGGCTGGCATGTGTGAGCAATTGTCATCTTTTGTGCATGCCTCAGTCATTGCTGGTCATGGTGTCTGCACTGTTGGTACGATATACTTTGAGTTTGCCCAGATGTCTTCCAAGATGACACTAAGATTCGGCACTGACGTGAAAAGTTATATTCTATGCAGAAGCATGAAAACAAAGTAGAAGAAACTAAACTTGCTTTCAGTGATACAAATTTTCTTTCTGTCTTGGAGAAACAATCACAGTTACGTATTTTCTTGCCCAGCAATGAACAACCAAGGGCTTTACAGAACCCAAGGAAGGAAGACATGCACAAGTAGATAAAGGGATGTCAGATTTGGTTACTGAGAAATGCGCAAAAGGATCCAGGCCGCGTAAAGCAACTAAAGGCGACTCATTTGTTCCTGGGTCACATAACCAGGGACAGGGCAGGCTGGGACAGAGCTAGGGAGGAGAGTCCAGCCCAGTCTCTGAGGGCTGCGGCTGCCACATTCATCCTGTTGACTTCTCATCCAGTCCAGGCTGGGATCCAGGCAGCTAATGCTGAAGCGAGAGACTGAGAAGGCTCCACGCGATGCTTCAGACTCCCCAGCCGTCCCTCCAAAGAGCTAAAGCAGCTATCTGAACGAAAGGTGAAGCAATGGTTTTGGGTGAAATGGTACAATTAGAGCAGTATGGAGCCACCACTTGACTAGCATTTTATCTGTCATCTGCAACTTGTCCTGGTCACTTGGGAGACTCGGGCAGAGGGGAATCCTTGGGGTGTGGGCCAATGCACAGATTTTCCCTCTGGTCTAACCCCAAACCTCTGAACCTAAGGTTCCTTCTTCCCCAGCAAAGGGGAGAAGGGAGTTTGCAGCAGCTGGAGTCTGTAGTCCCAGCTGCAGAGAGGGCAGGAGCCCTTAAGAAATAGGCCTGTGGTCTCCCCTCATGATCAATTATTTCATGCCCCATCCCCAAAAGATGGCCGAGTGTTTCTCCCTTCAATTCTGCCTTCTTAGTCCGTCGTGGACCAGGATCACAGACCTCATGTAGATTGCGTTTATCACTAGAGAGAAGGCAACAGATAGCTTCCTTTCAAAGCTTAAGGAAGCAAAATGACAAAGGGGTCTGAGAAGGAAACAGAGTCATCAGAGACCTTAAAAATCATAGCCACTAACAAGCTACGTTCGGGACTGCGGCAGCCTCCAATGGTTATGTTACTGCTTTGGTATGCATGAGTCTTTCCTGCCACATAGTAAACTCCATTTGCCTTGCTCGCCATTGCATTACTAGAGCTTAGCAGGTAAGGAGGAGTTTAATAAATAATGGTTGGCATGAGCAAATAGATTGTAACTACGTCAGCAATGATTCGTTCGAAGGGAGAACGAGATTGGCTTCCAAATATTGGTCAAGACCTTTAAGTAGGATGAGCCAAGGACGTTTTAATTTATTAGGTTCATATGACCAAGTGACTTTTTGGGGGGTCTAGAAATTTGAGGAGGCGATAATATGATAACCTGCAGTCTTTCTGTAAGGAAAGACGTAAACACTTTTAAACCTGGGTTTCTGAGGGGAAGCTTGCATTCTCCAGGTGCATCTACCTGCTCCATCCGTCAGCCTCCCTGTCAGCCTGCGCTGCACCCCCACACAGCAGGGGGCGGGGGGCAGGGATGCTGGACTTTCCGGTCTTGCTTAGTTTTTAGTGTGCTCGACCAAAGGTGACGATGACTTACTGGGCTAAGGTCGTGCCCTCCCTCCCTCCGAATCGATCATTTAATGTGACTTATCAGAAAGAGAAAGAACTGTTTACTTTAAAACCCTGGATCCCATAAAGGGAGAGGGGGAAAGCTCCAAACCCACAGAAGCTCAGAGCTCGCGCCCACGGCCGCCCCAAGCAGCCAGGAGAACGGGGAGAGCGGAAGGGTCACCCTGTGGCCAGAGAAGCCCCGAGCTCGGAGAAGACTCCTCCTGCCTGGAAGGTAAGTGCCTGTCTCCCTGGGCACCCGCCAACTCCCCGTGTGAATCTGGCTCTTCCTTTAGGTGGCCACCAACTTCCCACAGTGGGGCTGAGCTGTGACCTAGGTGTTTCAAAAGACCCCACACAACACCTGAGCAAGGTAAAGTGGTAGACACAGAATATTTGGATTTGTCGTGATTATCCTGCTTCTTCAGAAAGCCTGAGAAAACCGGAGACCTTCCTAGAGGTTTGTCTCACCCTTGTGAAGGAAAAAGATAAGGTTAGGGAGGAGTCACGGACCCAGAGGTGGAATGGACCTTTATTTCCGCCCTTGGAGTGGCAGTACCTGAAGCCATTTCCTGTTTTGTGATGGTCCAATTTAACAATAGAACTGGAGGTGCATTTGAGCAGGAGTCCCTCCCCTCCCCACGCCTCGGGGCTAGCACACCCACAAAGCCCACTCTGTTCTAGTCTGTTTCTAAGATGTCAGCATCAGAGTTGCCCGTCTGTCAACCTAGTGTTGCTCCATTGGCAGCAATGGAAGGAGCTGGAACCCTGCACAGATGAATGCCCAAGCCTCAGCAATGCTCTTACGAAGAGTCTGTTGAGGCCCCAGCTTGGCTATGAATTTGCCCAGTGCCCCCACCCCCGCATTCGATAAACGCGGATAATAGGTGCATGCATCAGGAACTTCCAGATTTTCCCTTCTAGGTGGATTTGTATGAGAAAAAAAAAAAATGCTTTTTTTTTTTTTTTTGGCTCTCCATTGAGAAGAACATTCTATTTTTAAATTGCCATGTACTTTCAAAGTGACAAGACTCAGGCATATGATGCTGACTTTCTTTGTCTTCCTCTAGACTCTAACAACCTAAAAGAATCACATTGATGCCTTTAACACATCTGTTCAAAATGACAGAAAATCTGGATTTGGAATTAAGAAAAAGCATCTCCATTTAATTTTTGCTTTTTAAGAAATCTTTGTTTGTTTGTTTGGTGCTAATGAATTAGCGTTACAGCAAGGTCAGACTGCCCACTCCCCAAAGCACTCCTTTCTCTGTGGGGTTTGCTCTCGAATGTACTTAGCCCCTGGGAATCAGAATATGAAGCAAAGCCTTACGAAAGAATAGGAGTTTTGTGACATTCCGGGTACTTACAAATCTAAGACATCTTGCAAAGAGCTGTGATGCACACAACGCACTTCCAGGCTGAAGAATTTGCTAGAGGGTTAGGCTTCGTACAGGCTTCCTGCCTGTTAATGGAGAGAAACCAATGACCTAAAATGAAGGGCACACCCAGTGTGGCCTGTTCTTTACACCCACGGGGTCCAAGGGAAACTGCATTCTGAATCGAGCACAGCAACTAGAAATGTCTAGAGGTTCAGTCCGGGTTGGGAAGATAAGGAAAGAGAGATGGAGGCACAGCACAGAAATTTCATTTTAATACAGAGCCATTTAGGAACGCCTAGCGCTCGACCCCTCTCAGGAAATCTCAGGAGGCAGAGAGAGAGGGCGGGGATTACAGTGGCCGAGATCAGAGGAGAGAAGCCAGGCGGGATCCTTCCGGGCCTGTTCTGAGCTGCAGAAAACTGTGCCGGCATGTGGACGTGTCACCCTGATTAATATCCAACATCTCTGCCTTAAGCATTGATTTTTTTCACAGGAAATAATAGGTGTAATTATTTCCCAACCACGTTATAAACCTTCTGTTTTTTATTAACTGGTACTATTTAAGTTCAGTTGTTAAATTCGAAAACACTAGAACAAAAGCTTTTTTTTTTTTTTAATACCTCCAGAATGAGAAATGACAATGTGGATTAAAAATATGTATATATTCAAAGAGATCCTGGCATTAACAATGTCTAATTTTTTTTTTTTGTTCGTGACATATTATTGGATGGCATGTGAAAAAAAATGAAATCATTCTGCTTGCTCATTTAAGCTTTTTTGCAGGTTAACAGGGTTTAACTGTGCCTGCAGAAACAATCAAAGCAGCAATAAAAGATGATGGCCATTACAGTTGCGTGTAAAAATTGTGCACAAGGCTGAGAACGTAATAGGCACGCAATAAATATGTTTATCGATTGACGCAATAATGCCATTAAATTGTCGTACTGCATAATAAAGTATTTCACTAATAGTTTACTAGGAAATTAGCCTGAGGCTCATCTCTCAGCTGTTAGTCCTAACTATTCAAGCTTGTTGACAAGTAGTGTAGAAATAGGGTGAGCTCTAACGGCCCAATTCAAAAGAGCCTTTTGCAAGAAGGAATTTTTATTGTGAATACACACACACACAACTACTTAAAACTGTTCAAATTCTAATTACTTTTCTCAGTACAAAACACTACATGAACTGTAGAAATTAATAAATGGGGAGATGCAGAAGGAGGAAAAAAAGGAAACCCTAACTTCACCACTCAAAGAGAGTCCTGGTTAATATTGGATGTTTTTGCCCTGGCATTTGCGCATTTTTCACAGAAAGGAGCGCATACTGTGTATATTGTTTTGTAAACTACTTTGTGCAATGACATATCTTGAATCTCTTTCTAAGTCACCAACCATTTTTCTACAACATCAACTTAAATGATGGGGGTGTATCATAAATATGGTACTCTTTTCTATAGTTGGACAGTTGCAGTTTTTACTGTTACAAACAGCGCCTTCATGGACAACTTTATAGGTAACTCTACAAATTTGTAGAATTTCTTGACCCACAGAAATAGAGCTTTATTTGGGGGAGGAGTTGATAAGATTTACCCGCAGTGCATTAACTTCCTCCTCTCTTTCCTTCTTCCCTGTTTATTCTTCCTTCCTTTTTCTGTCTTTTGCAGATTATTGAAAGCTTAAAGCATACAGAGCTCACGAGGAGAAGTGGCGTGGGGCTCAGCTGCTGCCGTTCGACCCTAAGAAGTGAAATAAGCCCAAGCCCTTGCTCCATGAGAAGCTCTCCAAGCATGTCTTGCCAGGACCTTTAACTAGCAAATCGTTCACCTCTCGTTGATTGTTCCTAAATGAACCGAGAGATTTCCGGAGCCTCTTGTCATGGCCAGCAATATCCCTCAAGTGGCCAGGAAGTGGGGTGTTTCTGTTCCAGGTCCATCAGGCAAGGACAAAGCAGATGAGCCTGGCTAACTTGGTAGGAGAAGTGGAAGGGACGAACCAGAGTTAAACACCCGAGTACGTTCCCTGCAGCTGCAGCTGCACCCAGAGTGCTGAGGGTTGGCGGCCAGCTGTATTCGGCGTGAGTTTGCCTGCAAAAGTGCCCAGGTGAACAGTTCTACCTGGCAGCAGGTCTAATGGTGGGCCAGGTGGCATTTCCCTGCTGCCTTGCAAGGGACCCACCCTGTAAAGGCAAGCCAGGGTGGCAGACAGGAACCAAAGGACTCTTAATAGGAAGATGAGGAAATCAACACAGTGAAAAAAGAAAGGAAGAAAAATAAAAAAAGGCTGGGGTGGTATACTTAAAGCAAATACAATGCCATATGTCAGGGATGTCTCCGTAAAACCCGAAAGCAAAAAAAAAAAAAAAAGTAGGATTCAACGCTCCAGTCCTGTGAAGGCCGAGTGACTCTCACAGTGCACGGATAACTGCAGTCTATGTTGAAGAGCGTGATTTCGTGGTCTGCATGTGAATACGGGCATTTTTACTGAAGAACACAGAAGGGTTTATTTTCAGTTGATAAAAATGGGCCAGTTTTAGGGCGAATGCAAGGCCCTGGTCAAATGTGAACAACTCAGTTGTCTTCAGCTGGCCCCAACCCTCTCCTTTTCCAGCATTTGGGAGAAGATGAAGGATTTTGTAAAATGCTTTATTTTCTCTCATTCTCGATTGTGAGGAGGAGTTCATATATCAGTTAGAAACCATTTTTAACAGGAAACCCAGTAAACCAGAGCGATTATTCACAGGAGGCTCCCTTGGCCTAGAAAATGAGTGTTAGTCATGAAAAATTGACTAGTTCCTCTCTCCATCTCCCTTCCCTTCCTTACAGCACCCCGCATCTCCCCCACACTGCGATGGTGCAAAACGACCGTGGTGAATAAGATTTAAAATCTGGATGCATCTGTATCCACCGAGTGTTACTGAGAGCAGGTTATAGCCCACCTGAATGCAAAACGATTTTAATTTTCTTAGGCTGCAGAATTTACCACATTTATTGATGGTGAATTGGGATATGTATATAGTGAGGTGAGAGTTGGGGGGGATCCATTTATCCGGTCACATTATTATGGCTTATAACGGGGTCTTCCATTAAGTATTTGTTTCCTGAAATCGATTCCCTCTAGGGAATCTTTTTGTCTCAGCCGTCTTAGAAAATTGAGGCAAACAGGTTTCTCCTCCATCGCCACAGGAAGTCTTCCTGTTGGCAGGAGGCCTGTGCGGGGTGGTCACAGACAGATGGCAGTGGGTCCCTTCGTTAGCGTGACTGTTCCGGAGCACAGACGCCTGACCCCTGTGGGTCTTTACCTCTTTCCGTTGTTCCAGATGCTCCCCACCTTTGACCCCTCTCTTCTCTGCTCAGGTCATATGGAGCCGGTGTCTCCATCGCCAGTGGCCACGGTGGAATGTGGAGGTGAAGTTCACACCTTCACAGCTACAGAGATTCCTTAGCAGAGCTGTGGAGTGTGACAATGGTGTTTGTGTCCAAACTATCAAACGCCATTATCACACTAAATAGCTACTGTTAGGCAATCCTTCCGCTCGATAAACGCCTTGGCATCTTTTTGGTCTTGGCGAGAGAAGGTTCATCTCACAGCAGCGCCCCCGGTCATGTGTAATTCCAGAATAAATTCTGCTCCTTTTGTGCTCGTAACCAATATGTCATCTGAACTTCGCCTCTCACACGCCGTCATTAAATGCTTTAGCTGGTGATGAGTTTTCTCGTTTCCCTGAGTCAATAAAAAGATCGCAGTGCCCAGAGCATCCAGCACAAGGCTCGGCGCATGGAAATTGTTCAACCCATGCCTATTGAATTGAAATGAATAATAAAGAAAGCGCTAGACACAGAAAACTAAAACTAGGCTAAATCTAGGTTCTGCAAGCCACAGGCTCATGGATGCAAAATCGAGGTCCTCCATTCTCCATCATAAAAAAAAAAAAAAACAATTTCCTAATAGATTCATATATATGGCTTAAATGATCTTTCAGAAATTCTAGAACATGTTCGAATTCTACTAATTTTAATCCATTACCAGGCTGATTACTGAATTTGTGTGCTAGGTTCTTCCTTGCATCTCAGTGAATTAACATCGGGAAATGATACGTGAGCTAAGTGTGAGTTTCCATAGCAAATCTGACCACTTTAAACCCAAGCAGCTTCTGGGGCAGTTGGCCCAGCTGGGTGGTCTGGTTTGGAACACACTCTTTCTCTGTGAAGCGTTTCGAGGAAGGAGTAGGTTCTGCGTGCGCAGAGCCAAAGCTTCTCTCCCATGACTTGCTAAATGAACCCGTATATGTTTAATCAAATTGAAAGGGTTGGAGCAACTGCCAGAAACAAGCTTATTCAATCATCAGCCATTCATTTATCAAATAAATATGTACCGAGTGGCTGCCATGTGTCCAGCTCAGCCCTAGGCACAGGCGATACCTTTAAATTTTATATGTCTGGCCTCGCGTCCGGAAATGGTGCTCGCCGGCTCGCGTTCTGTTTGGAACCATTCTGATCGTTCAGTTATGTTTATTAGGGAAACAAACGAGCAAAACTTTGCAAAATCATTGCCAGCCCCTTCTGGAAAGCACCAGCAGGTACAGCCGCTCGTCTCCCGTACATTGCCAAGGCTCCGAGGTCATGAGACGTCCCCGCCCCAAGAAAAGGAAGTGCATTCTTGCCTGTCTGCATCTCCTTCCGCCTCCCCTTTCTTCCCTCCCGACATCATCCGGTGGCAGGTGGAGAACCATGAAATGATTGACGCCCTGACGTTGCTCCGTGTTGCTCCGTCCTGTTTGACTGGAGAGGGCGCTCGCGAGCGAGCATGGGCAGGGGCTCTGCGGTGGTCCCGGCCTCTCCTTCTTGTGCACACTAATCTCACCCGATCCACGCAGCACAGGCCGAAGATGACAGGTGTGGGGCTCCTTCCCAGGCGGAGCGCTGAGACCGGGAGGGCTCCTGGCATCGTCCGTCATGCAACTGCAGCTGGGCCTGGGCCTCCTGGATCCGAAGTCCCCCTTTACGGGTCGCCTCCCTCGGCCTGGTCGTTCCACAAACCCTCCTGCTCCACAGCTGAGGCCATGCAGAAGCTGCGTTAATCATATCACTGTTCGATCACTATCCTTGGCCCCCTGTCTGCTTTGTCATGGGATTCTGAGGGAAAGCCCGGAGGAGGAGAGGGAGGTGAGTCATTTGACGACCTGTCCCTGTGAGTATTCACAATGCAGAGAAAGCCGAGTGCGGTGAAGCTCTGTGACTACAGAAGTGAAAGGGAAGAGAAGGGAAGGGACATCTAACTGGTCGCTCTGGGGTTTGCAGGGGGCGACCACACCATCCAGACATGGACCAGCCGACATAGTAATGCAGCAATGACTGACCCAGAGCCTTCCGGCTCAGTGACAGTGAGAAGCCAGCTCACATCCTCCTCCTCCTCACTCCCACTCACCCTGATTTTGCTCAGATGGAACTGAACGGGGCTCAAAAGGAAGGGCATTGCACGTCTTTTCTCCTAGACTGGCTCACATAATGGCTTATGATGATTCCCGCCTGGGCTACTTCTGCATCCAAGACTGGGGACCCATTTCAAAGCCGCTGCCCGTTTTAAAGCCGAAGTAACACAATCCTGCTGCTCCGAATCTCTGATTACAGCATCCTTCCCCAGACTGGCTTTCATCTCTCCGGCACTCTGCAGGATGATGACTGCCCGTCCTAGCCAATCCTCGCCAATAAAGCATGCCTGGGGACACTTGCTGGCTCCTAAGGTAGTTTACGAGATGAAAGAGTCCCCTTGGAAGTGCAGATGAAATCACACTTGAGCTGGGAGGCCAGGACGAGGGCTTTTCCTCCCCAGGAGACAGTCTTACTTTGCTTTGTGAATCACACGTGCGGCCGCACAGATCCTTTCATCTCAGGACAATGTGTATCTCAAACGTGACACTTGCCACTTAGGGCCTGTCCCATGTTCTAGCCAGCCCCAGAGGATCCGATGGCAATAGAATTTAGAACTGGAAACCAGTTTGCTCTTTGTTCTGATGAGCAAATTGAAGCCCAGAGTGGCTGAGGAATGTACCGAGGTCATCCAGCTAGTCTGTGGCCGAGCTGGACCCCAAGGCCAGGTTTCCAGGCTTTGCCGCTTCATTCCGGGGTGGCCCCCGTGGGGTCACAAACAGGAGCCGAGCAGCTCTAGCTGAAGGAGTGGCTGGATGCCATGCAAAGTCCCTTCCCCTTTGATTCCCTTTGAGAGCTGTCGCCTTTGGATTTCAAAGGACAGCCCCGTGGGTGGCCAGGTCCCCGTTTATGCTCCCTCTTCCTTGCGTGGTCTGCTATTCACTGGACAGACTGCGTGTCTTGTATTGTACTGGGCTCTAGGGACACAGGGAAGAAGCCTGGGTCCCTTCCCTGAGCTCCTCTCAATCCAGAAGTTAGACAGTCACCTAAACAAAGCCACGGAGGCCTCAAGGAACTAGATGCCATCACGGAGCCATAGATAGGGTGCCTGAAGACTTTATGGTGCCTTCATTGCTTTCCAGATGAAAAAACTCTGAGTCTTTGACATTATAATCTGTTTTGTTAGTATTGGGAAAGTAATTGCTCTCATTTGTTTTGACGATTCTATTGCCAATAGGTAATAGATAAAGGACATTTTGCTGGTTTTGGTGGTGGCGCTGTAACCTGAAGATCCTGTTGCTTTTACTTTGCCAGTTGGCAGCGTAATGAGCAGCACAGGATCTTTCGAGGGGCCTTCTTAAGTGTTAGGGGATGGATTTGAAGACTTTTCAGTTGTGTGTGAGGAACTTTTACATCTCACAGGATCTGGGTGAGGTGTGAGGTCCTTGTCTTCCCCAGCGTAGGCTGGGTTCATGCTCACAACACCAGGTCCTCCATCATGAGGAACCTGCCCCAGCTGAATGCCTCAACGTCCCTCAGTCTCCCTTCTCTTGGCACAGGCTCAGGTGTCTACTGGGAACAAACCTAGGCCAGGAGCCCCCAGGGCCCGTGGGGAGGTGGAGGGATGGGAGCATCCTCTTTCATCTCTTTGATTTCCAGGCTTTCTAAAGGAAAAGGAAGGATTTCAAACATATACACAAGGCCGCAAAACCGTAGGTGGCTTCTGAACATTTCATAAGGCCTAGTCACAAGATAGCCTAATTGAGAAAACTGAGTCACTATATATGCTCTGAAAAAAAGATCATATGACACAGATGTATCGTGTATTTAGAAGATTAGAACACTGTGCATAGGATGCAAAGATGAATAAGACAGTTACTCACTCACTCACTCATTCATTCATTCAACCAGCATTAGACCATGTGTTCCTACTGTGTGTCAGGTGCTGTGCTAGTCACTGAGAATTCAAAAACAAGATGCTCTTTCCATAATGTCGTGCCGAGTCTAGGGAGGATACAGGCAGGCAAGTAAGTAAGAGCGGTGGTTAGTCACAGGTTCCTTAAAGCAGGTACGGGGTCCATGAGAAAGACATGATTAAGAACGAGGGACAAGCACTCCAGGAAAGAAACACCCGGATGCTTTGGGCAGCCACCCAATTAAAGAGGAATTCATGACCGTGGCAAGTGACGCACAGAGGTTTTCGCCTCGACAGAGCTGGAGTTAGTTTCAAGCTTTCTGGGCATCACCCAGCAATTCCCTCCAGAGAGCAACTGGGCCGTAAGGCTAGAATTCATTTGGTGGGATTTTCCCCCTCTCGGAAATGGAGCCAAACATCCACAGAAAAAGATCACCTTTTAAATTAAAAAAAGCGCGTTGGACTATTTGGCAAGTGACCGGGACAAGTGTGTGTGTCTATGCGTGTTTGTAGCGCACACGTACATAAAGAATTTTAATTTCTCAAAGGAGCTGGGTAAAATGCCTTTGAAGTCTCATTCAACTGGGACTTTTTTTCTTTTTTTTTTTTTTTTTTTGAACCAGAGAACAGCCAGTGCTGTGATCTCCAGAAGAGGCTGAAATGAGCATCATTGTTGGTATCCCGGCCCTCACTCTCTGCTGTGATACTGCCCCCTAGTGGTAAGTGAGGCCCCAAACATCACACCCTCCGTGGTTCCAAAAGATTCCAAGTTTGCTGCCTCTGTGTTCCAAACCGATTGCACTGAGAGCTCCCTGCTAGCAGAATCCGGCTTTAATTTTGATAAAGTACGTTTTCAAAAGCTTGAAGGGGGGGATGGAGGGGAGTGGAAGAGATTGTTCAGTCGAGTGTTCATTGACCCATTAAGTACACCAGACAAGAACTAATCTTGTTCTACCTAGAGATCAAATCCCTTCCTTTTCGCTTTTCTGGCACATTTAGCCCAGTCAAGAGCTAATTGACGTTCTTTCATTTTTTAAGACTGCCTGTCTTCTACACAGCACATCCTGTCTTGATTTTTCCGCTTGGCTTTCAATGTCAGCTGGAGTTAAAGAAGTAAGAGATTATCAACTACTCTTCGCATGTGCCCGCTACTGTATTTACAGCCTCTGTCACTGAACGCTGACTGCCTATGCCCGAGATTCCGCCTGGTCTCCCCTATGTCTCTGCATGAGCTCAGGCCATTTCGGATCGGATCCTTTGCTCAGTAATTAAAGGGAAATTCTGGGTTGGATAAAACTTGGGAACGGCTGCTGTCTGTGTCCCAAGGAAACTGGCTACAAATCACCACCCTAGACTGTAGGTGGTATGCGAGGAAACTTTGATTGCGAGAAGCAGTTTGTTCTTAGATGACCTCAGGCGATTCATTCTCACAGCAATATTTCTTAAGCGTCTTCTATGTGAAAAACACTGCGCTTTTCTGAGGACACTTTTTTTGGAAGGGGCCAAAGGGCAGGAAAGGGACAGGAATCACGGGGGAGGTCCCAGTCATACGGCACGGCCTTGCGGAAAGCGGCAGACAGTTGGCATTCGTGAGCGCCTCAGAGACCGGGTTATCTGGTCCCTCCCAAGGCCGTAGAAATAAATCGAGCCCCTACCGTACGGCGATTCGTTTGCTCTCTTTTTCTGTTCTTCCGGCTGTCATTTCTGTCTCCATCCTTACCTATGGATCTGTTCGCCTGTAACTACTGCTTCCTCAGGTCTTCCGCTAATTCTGCGGTCTCGTGGGCCCTGCTACTTAACGACCTCTGCTCGCCTGCCTCGTGTGTGTGTGTGTGTGTGTGTGTGTGTGCGTTTCAGTTTCTTCATGTGCTGCCAGGCGACTCCCTCCCTCCTGTAGCTCCAGTTTGCATCCCTAAGCCAGAGAACTGATTATGTGAACGAATCAGTTCACGTTAAAAAAAAAAAAAAATCAAAAGAATACTGTTTCATTACATGTGAAATACAGATGAAATTTAAATCTCAGTGTCCACGAATAAAGTTTTATTAGAATTTACCAATGATCTCCATTTGCCCGGACTATCCTAGTTTAGCATTGAAAGTCTTATACCCTGGAAAACCCCTCGGTCCCAGGCAAATTGGGATGGTTAGTCACCTGGAACACAGCCAGACTCATTACACATTGTCTATGGCTGTTTTCATACTCCGATGGCAGAGTTAAGCAGTTATGACAGAGGCCATATGGCCTGCAACGCCTAAAATATTGACTGTCTGGCTATTTATAGAAAAAGTTTGCTGACCCCTGATCAAGACCAAGGAAGAGCAGAGAATTTATCTGATAAGGCAAGGGACTGTAACTGATTGTTACTATCATGAGAGCAAAGACCAAGCCCATTTATTTCCTCCACCGGAAGCTGATTCGTTTAAAAAATCTAAATTAGGTCACTTCGCTCTCCTGCTCAAGAACTTTCAATGGCGTCCCATCCCACCGGGAATAAAACCCAAGGATCCCGTACATTCCTCCTCCTGCTCTTCCCCTGGCTCACTCCAGGCCCAAATTCATCGCCTTGCTGTTCCTGAAACATGCCACGTGCATCCTGCCTCAGGACCTTCGCACTTACTCTTTCATCTGTCCAGACCTCTTCTCCCAGATACATGCGTACCTTGGTCCTTCGCCTCATTCTCATTTCTCCTGAAAGTTGTCCTTTAACTGAAGCTTCCTTCTTCACTGCAGCATGCTTCACCTCATTACATCGCTTATTCGTTTTCCGTGTCCACAGTAAAAGGACAGGCACCTGAGGACAAGGACCTCGCTGTATCCCCAGCTCACAGAACAGTGCCGATCACATAATGGGCTTGAGAGACATATTTGCTGAATTCATAAATGGTTAGCAAAGTCAAGAATTTTTTTGTGGGTCTCTGGGCTATGTCCCCACTCGGTGGACCATATCACTGCTAATCAACGGTTCATGTTAGCCAATATCTGCCCTGTTACAATTACATAGTTGGCTCTCTCTGTCACCCACTGGCCTCTTTTCCTGCCAAACACCTTGTCTTTCATCATGCTACATCTGCTCTGGGGATACCTTGCGCCAGATGCCAGCTTGAAATACTGCCACTTCTCTTGTCCGAAGGATGGATGCATCATTCCTCCTGCACCAGGGCGACTCTTCAACCCTCTGAAACTGACAATGATATTTCACGCTTTGACGCATTTTTCTAGGGGGAGGGTCCGGAGCTGTCATTCAATCTTCAGGATGTTATTCAAACCCCAGTCTTCAGAAGGCCGAGGGGCTCTGATTTGAAGCAACAGTTGTCCTTTTGCCAAGCGCTCTAGTTAGAGTTACAGGCCGTCCTGTGGGGCTTCCTCTCCTCCGTGATCAATGCTGTGTTCTTAGTACTCAGCTGGTTTCCCGGGGATGCTCTCTCAGCCCTTCCAGAAGGTTCTTTCCTTCTACCACATTCTGAGGCCTTGTAAACCAACCACCAGACTCCTCTGTGGTGATCAGGCCTCCAGTGGCTGCCTCACAGCAGCTGCTCTCCCCAGGCTGTGGAAAGTGTTGGGAGCTCAGCCTCCCGCAAGCCACCTGGGAATCAGAGAAACCCTTCTGGGAGCAGTCGCCTGCCAGGTTCCGGCAGAATGGCTTCAAATGGGCTTCACGAGCCAGAGGCCTGATTTACATGTTCTGTCAAGTGTTTGTGCTGTGGGATTTGTTTCCTGAGGAGGTCCCTGCTTGCTTCCCAGAGGTATCGAGCCGAGGCCACTCAGCCACTGGAGTAGAGACCCAGGGTCTCTGAGGAGTCCTTTCCCTCCAAGGGGACAGAGGGCACAACCTTTCCTAAGAGTGGCCCTAGGGAGAGCTCTTCTCTCTGACATTCCCTCGGCTTTGAAAGGATTTTCCTTTCCAGGAGAAGGATCATTCCCAGATGCTCCTTCTGCAAAGACAGAGGCTGTCTCCCCGTTTCTGAGCAAGGAGGGAGGTGCCAGCTCTGTGCCACTCTGGCTGTGCCCAGAAAGTGCCTGCCAAGGGCACCGGCAGGCCTGCACTTAGACGGACCGTCTGTCATCATCATCATCATCATCACCGTCATCATCATCACTATCACCATCGTCTTAAGACTCTTTGGCCCTGGAAAAACCTTAGGCCCAGCCCGCGGAGTGCTGTGAGTTACAGACTAACTAACGCTAACACACCAGCACTGCTGACCAAAGGGCTGCGTGTCCTCTATGCGCTCAGTGAAGCCTCGGAGGGGAAGGTGCCCTCAGCATCTGTTGGCCGCAGCACTCAGCCTGCTGAACTTGGGCTGGAGAATTCTTTGCTAGTAACTGCCCTGCACACTTGGGATGTCCAGCAGCATCCCTGGTCTCTACTCACTAGATGCCAGTAGCATCCTCTCAGTTGCGACAACCAAAAATGTTTCCAGACAATGACAAGTATCCCCTGGGGCGACATCGCCTACAGTGGAGAACAACTGTCCTAGGGAACTATTTCTTGACCAGGGGCTTCACAGCAAGAGGTAGAAATGACAGGGGCTGAGAGGGTCTGGCCAGACGAATCTTGCTGAGTCAAATAACATCAAATGTCCCACACAGCAAAGTTCTTGAGGAAGAAAGAGGCAAAGGGCAGGGTTAGGCGTAAAGTCAGAGAACGTGACAAGGGACAGGGCCCAAGCTTGTGGAGGGAGGGGCTCCCGGGAGGGGAACACAGATGGCAGGCTTGGGCTTGGGAGGGAAGTCTTCAGGTCACAGGGGACACACCGGGACCTCTGCCTGCCCTGGCTTCAGAGGCGACCCACCCCAGGTCATCTTCTCCTCGAGTAGAGGCCCAACCTGCTTGAAGGCACTCTCTCCTTTTTTTTTTTGTTCAGGAAAATATTGAACACCCACCATGTGCTGGGACCCCCGCACAGAGAGAGAAAACATATTCCTGTCTTTAGAAGACTAGAGATTCAACGAGGCAATGGCACCCGAGTTCAAGGAGACAGAGGTTCCAGGGGCTCCGGGGGTGCAGGCTTGGGTTTTCACAGGAAGACCGACTTCCTGCCAGAGGTGACATCTGAGTGGAAACTCCAAAGACGGTGGAGGTTTCTTAGACGAAAGAGGAGGGAAGAGGCATCAGCTTCCAGGGTACTACTGCCTAAAAGTCCTTAAAAGGGGACAAGGCTTCGCTCTGCTTTTAATAGAGAGTGACTAGCAGAGCAAACCTAAGGGCCCTCAGGGCCCTGGGGCGGAGGTGGGGGTGGGGTTGGGGGAGCAGGAAGGGGCAGGAGAGGAAGGCAAAAGAAAACACACCCCAGTTACAGCTGTGGCCCCCAACCTGCCGTATCAACGTCACCTTGGAGCTCGATAGAAGTGCAAACCCTCTGACCCACCCCAGGCCCATGAAAGCAGAAGCTTCTAGGGGGGCCTCGGGTGTCTTAACAAGCCCCTGATGAACCACTGGGCTGCGGGCCTGGTCGCTGCGGTGCTCATCAGTGTCTAATGAGAAAGCGGCAGTGGAGATCAATCAGCCGGAGACTCTTGCCTTGGCAGAGAACAGCTGAGCGCTCTCAACCTCGGCCGCACAATGGCACCACCCTGAGAGCTTTAAAAACCCCAAGGCCCACGCTGGGCCCCGGTCCAATTACATAAGAGTCTCTGAGGAGGACCCAGGCGTCGACAGATCTAAAGCACAGTAGGTGACTCCAACGGGAGCCGAAATTGAGCCCTACTGCAGTAAAAGAAGGGATTCACAAGACGCTGTTTTTTTTAACAACTTTGAGAGCTTTATTTTTAAACAGGAATGACTTACATAAAAGTATATATCAGGTTCCAAGTAATTCAGACAAAACAAAGCTTTATTTTTCTCTCCTTTATTAAAAAATCAGGAGATAAAGAGCTTGGGATTGGGGCGGCAGCTCCACGATGTCTTCAGAAATTTGGGTTTTTCTGGGTGTCCACTCTATTCTTTCCTCATGGGACAAAATGGTTACTAGCCCCCCAGCTATCGAATTTGTGTTCCAGGAAGGAAAATCTTAAAGGGTGAAGGGCAAAACAGGTAGTTACCCTCTAGCTTAATCCCCTTTAAAGAACACTCCTGGAAGCCCCACCTGGAGATTCCTCTTCGATTTCATTGGTCAGAACTGACACAGGACTACCCTCAGCCGCAAGGGAGTCTGGGAAGTGCAGTATTTTTTAACTAAGCGCTTTACCACTATAAAGAATATTGGGCTCTGTTTCTAAAGAAGAAAGAGAAAACGGATATTGGATAGAGAGAATGGATAGAGGGTGGTTTTTTCTCTCTTCCCCTTATGGACTGTTCTGGTAGCAGAGAGGCAGAGATACGATACAGCCTGGGGGAGAAATGGGTCACTGCAGTAAGAGTGGGAAAAAAGAATACAAAACAAAGTACAGTTTTTAATCCTTTTTCCCCAAGCAGGCTTTTCAGAGTCGAAGGTGAAGCAGGTTATAGTCTCCTCTTCCCACCCGGGGAGGAGGGAATAGGAGAGCAGCATGGAGCATGGGGGATGGGTAGGACCTTGAAGCGCGTGGGTGGGGGGGGAGGGGATGCGGAAAGGACCCGGCGTGGGGAGGAGGGATGCTGAGGAGGGCGCCACCTGGAGGCGGTTGAGTTCGTTATAATTTCAGCAGTCACATTCGCTGTTTACTGGTCACTGTGGAGCGACCGTTCCATGACAGCTGCCTGCGCAGGTCCCTAGAATGTCTAGGAGGGGACGTCCAGACATCTGTCCATGCCCGACACTGGCTGAGCCCCTGCGCCAGTGCCACGTCTGGAAACACCCCTCCCTTTCCATGGCCTGTGACAGGAACAGCCTCCTCAGAGATGGGAATTGGACCCCAGAGCTGCAGTGCAGGTATGAACAACAGAGCCCAGGCCCCCAACAGTGGTGGAAACCGCTCAACTGACACTGACCCCGACACGAGCCAAGTACGGGGCGTGTCTGGTAGCGGGGGCGAGAACCCAGCTCGATGCAAAACAAGGGAAGTGGCGACTCACAACTTTGAGAGAAAGCAGAGTGACCTTCGATTTGCCCACTCACACGCTGTGCATTTAGGACTGTTCATTGCGTGTGTGTCTACAGATGCTGTAAATATACACACATGTTTATACAAACCGTGGCAATTCTCCCGAGCTGCTGTACGATAAAGATAAAGAGTTAAAAATAGAAGAGACTAACGTTCTTTGGTGAAGCATCTCATGAGCAGCCAGGAAAATTGAAGGTTGAATAACGAGGCAACACACCCAGTGAGGTCCCTCTGTCTCAAAGAAACAAACATGGCCAAGGCACTGAGGCCCGGCATCAGAGGTCAGCTCGAGGGTAGTGAAATGGTCTGGGGAATCTTTCTTTCCTTGCTTTGATATTCATCCTGGAAGCTGGTGTCTGAAGCGGGCTTGGAGGCGGTGTTTAAGGACTGAGGCCCCAGCCCGTGGGATCTGACGCTGCCTCCAGGGGGGATGGTATCAGAACTGAGTCACGTTGTAGGACATCCAGCTGGCGTCACAGACGTGTTTGGTGGTGGTGGAAGAAGCACTCTAGAACCTTGAATATAAGCAAGGGCTCCGCGTGGACCAGTCCCCTGTGGGGTTGCACTGAATCCTGCCCCCCGAAGTAATTAAACGTCAGTCTAAAACTCCCACCGCCAGGCTCCACCCCGGACCCGATTCAGTAAGAAGCCCTGGCGTGCGACCTAACACCAGTATTCTCAGAAGCTCCCTGATAATCTCCCCCAGGGTTATTAGGTATGAATGGTTTAAGGAGGTTCCCAGAGAAGGTGACTTTGGGTAGAAATCGGAAAGATAAGGCAAGAGCTGAGAGAAGTTTCTGAAAAAACACTCAACGAAAGATAAAAACTGGGGGGATTCTTCCAGTAATTTAGGAAAAAAAAATGTCTTATTTGCCTTTTTAAATTGATTCTTCTTTAGGAAACGCTGGCCTAAGAATCAAAGATAACGCCCAGTATCCCCAGACATGGAACCTCAAAATTCAAAGCAACTAGGAAAATGTTTCGAAGGAAGGGGCGTTCTACTTGCTGCCGTATGGTAAGTAGGGCTGGATGGGGAAAGATTTTGCCTGACGGGTTGCCAGGACCCCGCCTGCTACACGCAGTGACTGCACGGGGAACTGGAACTCTAGGGGGTACAACGGCGGGAGCAGGGGGCAGGCAGACAGGGCGGTGGGTCCCTCTCCTTACGTTCTCTGCGCGGGGGTGGTTTTTCTTCCTTGTCTCAAGCTCGTCACTGAGAGGGAGACAGGGGAAGGTGATTCGTGGGCTCCGGACCACATCAGTCCGGCGCGGTGAGGGGTTTGTTTGCTTTATCGGTTTTCTGTGACGCAAATGTGGAAACAATAGAAAAGACTGTATCGACCTTCAAGACCATGTCGTGAGCCGCCGAGGCGCCGTTGGCAAGATGTGTAACCACAGACACTGATGCTGACAACACAGGAGACCCCCCGGGGAGCCGCAGCCGCACCAAGGGAATCACTGTATCAAGTGCGGAGGCAGCTGCGGTCTGCCGCTTCTGAGAAATACGCTGGGCTGCCTGCAAACGGCGGCTCCCGCTGTGGAAGTCCACCTGCCTGACCGGCTGCCGAGCTTCCCCACCTCAGCCAGTTCCCGCTGTCCTTCAGGGCCGAGTTGACCTGCGTGCGGGGTCGGCCCCTGCCCTGCTGAGCCCTGGGGAAGCTGCCCAGAGAGGGACGTTTCCAGAGGCTGAAATGGACAACCCAGTATGGTTTCTCCTTGCTCTGGTTTCTTCTCCCCTTCTCTGGATCACCCCCCAGCTTCCCACGACTGGCCTCTGAGCCTTTCTCAGACTCGGGGGCTTTCTGGTTTGCCGGCGCCCTCCTCTCCTGCTTGCTGGCCCACAGGTGTGTCATGTGCTAAGGTGCTCTGCCTTCTGCTTCCCCGTCCTGCCTCCTTCCTGGGCAAGCACGACATGCCCAGGTCCCAGCTGCTCAGGGTTTGTCCCCTGTGAAACCTCCAGCACCTTATGAAGCCACAAAAACAAGCCCAGATCCCTGACCAACTAGCAAAGAGCCTGCCTCCGTCACGCCCCAGCCTGCTCCTCCTTTCTCCTTATTCGGTGAAACGCCTTCTGTGTCTGCAGGTGAATGTGCTTGGTTTTGCCCCCAAGGATGGTCTTCTTCTCCCTGCTTCGGAACCTCCACTCTTGAGATCGTCCCTGTGGAGTCTACCTTCCTTTCTTCTCTCTGCCGATCCATCATCTTTTATGTCCTGCTCAAAATTCACCTCTTTCAGAAAGACAGAAGATGAAAGAGGAGTCGGAAGCTGGAAGGGCGACCGATCAAAGCCGTGCTCATCTAAGAGCAGCAGGAAGATAATGCAGGTGGCTCGGCAGTAGTCTCTCGGCTGTTTTCATGCAGCCAGGGGCTCTTTGATGCTTGAAAGGGAGAGTTTTTAAGAGCTGTGCAGCAAGCTCATCAATGCTTTGATTACCTGGCCCCCTTAAGAGACTTGGGGGCCTGGGCCGGGCTTAATAGAGGGGCTGTATAGCATGAGACACACAAAACAGTGTGAAATGACTTTCGAAAACTGAATTCTGAAAAAATGTGTTATGTAAATTCATCATATGACATGATTTCTTCTCATTTTCCTCTTAATATTAACAATAGGAGAAAGTACACTTCATTTACAGCTGTAGGCCATTTTTAGGTCGCATTTTATTATACTGTCTTCACCCAGTGAATGGTGAAATGATTTATGAAAATCATTCCTCTGTTTTGAATGAGATATAGATATTTATAAATAACTTCTCCAAGCTAAAATATATCTTATGTATTATATATTATGCTATATACTATATATTATATATGTTATATATTAGCTTAGTAGTTATCATAATAATCATATTTATTAAAAGCCACACTAGGTCAGTTATTTTTTATACATAATTTAATTTTCATGACCCTGCAAAATAGGCATCATGCCACTTATTTATTGGAAGAGGAAGGTGGGTTCAGAGAGATGAAGTCACCCTCCCAGCTCACCCAGCTGGTGGTAGAGACTAGATGCCTCGCTGCTGGAGCCCAGATGCCTCGCTGCTCCTCACCACGCTGCCTTCCTGCTTTAGGTGCATTTTCGAGTCCAATAATCTCCCCCCAAGCACGGAGGGAAGCTAGAGGTTTGAGCCATATCAAATCGACATAAGCAAGGACGTCCTTCCCCTCATCAGAGGAGAACAGTGACGTGGATGGGTCAGAGACAGTCGTTCAGTGAACAAATGTTTATCCCAAGGTCTTCTACGTGCTAGATATCGTCTAGGAATCGGGATACAGCAGCAAACAAAAGGAAAAACGATCCTGCCCTCGGGGAAGGTATACTCTGGTGTGGAGGAGATAGATCATTTTAAATAGAGTGATATATATATATATTATAGCACATGGTGATAAAGGCTGTAGAAATAAAGCCCAGAAGAGAGACAAGGGGGACCAGGGAGGGAGCTTGCAGTTTTAACTAAGATGGTCAAGGAAGAACTCCCTGAGAAGGCAACTTTCGAGCAAAGACATGAAGACGGCGGCAGAGATCTGGAGAGGAACACCTCGGACAGGGGGAACAGGAAGTGCGAAGGTCCTGGGGCACGAGTGGACAAAGAATGACGGGGCCGGTGCTGTGGGACCTGAGCGAACGAGGCCTGGGACGAGGCGAGAGGAGGATTTGGGAGGCAGTTAGGATCTCACCGGCCTTTGTGGTGAATCCGGCCTTTGCTCCGAAGGAGACGGGAAGCCGGGCAGTGTCGAAGCCTTCTCAGGAGACAAGCCGCGTTTCGTGACTTCGGGTTGGAGAGGATCGCACTGGCTGCCCTGTGGCAGATAGCCGGAAGTGGGGGCCAGGGCACAATTACTGAGAGTAGTTGGGAGGCCACTGCAGAAAGCTATGGCCCAGGAGGTAGGGATAGAGGTAATTCCGGTTATATTTAAAGAGAGAACAGGATTTGATGATGGATGGGATGTGGTGCCTGAGAGAAAGAGAGGAGACGAGAATAACGGCCAGGTTTGGGGCCTGACTCGGTGGAGGGGTAAAGTCGCCATTCCCTGAGATGAGGAGGCTGTGGGAGCAGCCTGGGGGAAAGTCGGGGGTCATGGGGAACAGGCCAGCGTTGAGACTCCAGGTGGATGGAGGTGCTGAGTCGGCTTTGGGGAGACAGGTCTGGGGTTCAGAGTGATATTCATTTGAGAGTCATCAGTGTGTAGATGTCCTTGGGTGTGGCAATTCTCAGGTTCCCAGCCGGCCTGCTGCACGGCTCAAGGGGGCACCGTTCTGATCTCTCCTGTGTGGGGAGAGGGTTTGCAGTAAGGCCAGGTTTGCAGGTTACTTACAGAGCCAGTGCCAAAGGGTCGGGGCCAAGTGCAGCCTGGAAGAGGCCGTTGGAACAGATGAGAGGACCGGAAGTGGGGGTACGAGCGGTACCTAGTGTGTTTCCACGGAAAGACGGCCAGAGCCAGATGAGCAGCGAGAAGGATGAGAGGATGAGGGCGACTTCCATCACGGAGCGTGGGCGGGCGTTAGTACAGGGCTTCCGGTGGGTGTTCTGATCCGTGCCCTCAACTTTATGGGGGTGAACAAAAAGAATGACCTACGGGGAAGTATACTTGATACGCAGAGAAAGTAGAAAGCAGCCACGCTCCAAATCACGGCCTGCGTTTGGGTGTTGGGATAGGGACCCAGGGAGGGACCCAGTCAACAAATATTTATGAAGTACCTACTATGTTCCAGGCACTTTGCGTGTTAGGAATACATTAATACACAAAAGGGAAGAAGGTCTCTATCCTCACGGAGTTCGCATTCTGATGGGGGAGGTAGACGCTAACCGCAAGAAATCAGTCAGCCCCACAGTGTCAGAAGCTGGGGCGAGCACAGGGCCATCTAGGAGGGACGGAATGAGAACTACGAGGTGGTGTTAGGATTCGAAATCAGCGGTCAGTCAGGGGACAGTGTCCTTAGTTAGGACGTGGGGTTACACCATGGGAGGGCCAGGAAACTAATACGAGCTGCAAGGTAAGTGTTGTGGGCAACTTGTCACCGGGAGGAGCCGCTACCTTATTACGCCTCACAGATGTAGGTAGAGAAAGAGGAAGAGAAGGGAAGGAGAGGGAGACGGAGGTGAGACATCCCATTAGAGTTGCTTCTGATAGTTCTGGTCCCCAAAAGAGAAGCGGACAGCCTGGCTTTTCCTAATTATATCTGATTAAGAATGTGACTTTTTGAACAAAGCCCCTGCGATGATTTCTATCTGGGACCATTTAGCGATGGCCTCAGATAAAAAATTCTTGATCTATCAGCACAATCGGTACTTGTAAATACTCGCTTGTCGCATCGTAGAGCTGAAGTCTGTGCTCACTTGACGATCGTACAGATGCCTTTCAACACTTTACAAAACAGTGTTAGAACAAGCAGCCTTCAGAGAGGTTCGGAGCTGCTAGAGCGAAGAGTTGTAAAATATTCCCTGTACCCTGTGCTGGGAGGCAGAAGAGCTTCTTGTGTCTCTCTGATTGAAGCCCAAGTGGCATCTGCAGGTCTAAATGGAGGGGGAAATGCAAGGCTGTTCACTTTCGAACACGTGGTCCGGAGGAACAGAACACACAAAAGGGACACGAGCCAGAGCCAGGCGGTGGCAAGCGCCTCCCATCTGCAGGGAGCTGGACACTCGCCCAGCACACACACACACGACTGTGTGTGCATTCAGAAAAGAGAGCACTTGGTAATTACGAATAATTGTTACTTCTTGTGACGTTCTTTTTAGTAAGAGTCTATTGAAACCCTTTGCTATTGTGAGGCTTATCAGAAACGTGGCCAGGCAGCCACCAGCACAATAAGATGACGTGAAATATTAACACAAGCTAGCCGTCCACGCGTCCAGAGGACCAGGCCTCCCGGGCGTAAGGCCTGTTGGCAAGACGTCACCCTGCCCCAGCCGTTCTCATTAGTGATGAACCTCCCGTTGAAAACGCAGGCCCGTTTTAAGGAGGCAGCCGTTTATTTTTGTCATCTGCCCGTCGCAGAGCTCCACTGTTGAGCTCTTCAGGAAATGGCGATGCTTACATGAACCCTGCAGGCATCAGGTACGAACGCCCCAGCGAGACCCGCCAAGCCGTCCTAGCTCGGTGCCCAGGTCGAGCGTTCACTGTGTTTATAAACTCTTGACACGGCGCGCTTATGGGGACCGACGGGAAAAGCAATAGAGACTGAGCATGTTGCAAACTGAGCTCAAATAACGGCAATGAATGTGGCACTTCTGGGACCTCAGGACGCCGCCGCTGGCGGGGAGAGCTTGCCGCTCACTAATTGTTATTCAGCTGCACGAGGAAAACAGCAATTCATCGCAGAACAGAAGGTCAGGGTTTGGGTAGCTGGACAGATGGCCACATAGCCCCACAAAGGCCACCCCTGGGAGCCGATGGCTGGGACAAATCCCACTGAGGGCACGCCTTCTGTTCGGGTCTTCCAAAATGTTTTTAAACAGATGAAATCAGATTACAGCGAATAATAAGGACACCCTGAAAAAAACCTAAGCCTCCATGAATGGGGGAAGGGACAACGCCACCCGAGAGAGGCGCCCCGTGGGCTGACACAAAACGCAAAACCTGGGGTAGAAAATCCTTTCCTTTCAACGCTCTCTCCACGACAAACTTCAAAGCCAGCCAGAGGGGAAGACGGTTACAAGATGACTGACTTTTTTCATTGTGTACCTTTCGATAATTAAAAAAAAAAAAATTGTAATCATGTATGCTGATATTATTTTTATAATTAAAATTGTTACTAAAGAAAGTACCCTGGTCTGTTGAGAGAGCTCTGGTCACACACGGGCACACACACAACGCACACACACACACATCCAGCCACACACACATGTTCTAATCAAAATGTGTCCTGCACCTTTTGGCCACTGGGGAACCTTCTGCAACTCCACCGCTAAATATATCTGTAGGATCTCCACAGGGAAAGCAGGCTGCAAGCTGCCTCGTAGAAAAATGAGCATTTTGTAATTGGTAGCCAGGGGAAATCACTTCAGAAGAAAGGCGGGAGATGGCAGACTTTCTGAAAAGATGAGATGTGACTAGCTGAAGTGTTTTCCCCTCTTTTCAAAACAAAAATCCCATCTATGTTCTCTCACTTATCAAAACCCCGTGCCTATGGAGAAGCGTGTTTTAGAGCAAACGGCGCGAGTCCTCTACTGCTGCCCACACCCCGAGGACAGGCTGAACAGGGACCAACCACCCTGCACGTCCGTGTGGCCTCTGGGGTGGGGTGGGGGTCACAGATTAGAATGGAGAAGGAGCTGGGTGTCTAACTGTCATTTGCATTCTAGTTCTGGTCACTCCCCTCGGCCTTTTAGGACGCACCTACCCATGGTCCGGACACCCCCTGTAAGTGTGGTCCCTGGCCAGCGTGGAGACTCCCCGGGGGTGTGCTAGAAATGCAGCATCTTGGGCCCCACCCCGGACCCACTGAGTCAGAGCCACATGGCCACAAGGTCCCAGGTGATTCAATTGGAGAAGCATCGATCATGCTGTTCAGGGGAAGCGTAACAATTCTTCCAGATACGGTCAGGGAGTACCTAGAATCGTCTTGAAAAAGAAAAAGAAAAAAGAAAAGAAAACAGCTCTCTGAAAAAGCTACATACTCTGGTTTTTCGACGATATGGCATTCTGGGGAAAGCTACACTACGGAGACAGTCGAAGGATCAGTGGTACCCGGAGGTGGGAGGGCGAGAAGGAAGGGCGAATCCGGGGGGCACAGAGGGGCCTGTCGGTCAGACGCGGCTGCGATGATCGGCACACGTTATGGTCCATGTGTCGAAACCCAGACAGCGTGCAGCACAGAGAGCCCCCTAATGCGAACTGTGGACTTTCAGTCATCAGAAAGTATCAGTATCGGCTCCCCAATGATAACGGATGGATCGCACTAATCCAAAGTGGCAATAATAGGGGTAAATAATAGAGTGGGGGTGAGAGGCACGTAGGGACACTCCCTACTTTCCGCTCATCTTTCTGTAAACCTAAAACTGCTCTGAAAAACAGAGTCCATTAGACAACAAAGCTCTCACAGTCTGGGGTGCATGAGGCTGCCCCTGAGCTGGCTTCACTTCGCATCCTCTTGCCCACGTCAACGGCTGCCCTCCAGCTGGGCAGCACCTGCACCAGGAGGGGCGGGAACCCACACTGAGCAGGTGGGAGGGGCCGGGATCCCTGGGGGCTGGTGCCCTCCTGCCTGGATCTGCATGCATCTCCCCTCGTAATCCAGCCTGGGCCAGCCCTGGGTTCACAGAGCTGAGCAGATAACGATCGAAACAAAGTTGTGATCTAAGAATGGGGAAAAAACACTATGCAAATACCTAGTGCTCCAGCAAACTTATTAGCAAATTCCTAAATTACTGATTCTGGCGGAATGAGAACTAGGGCGCAACTTATAGAGAGTCAGCGTCTGTGCTAACAGAGGCATCTAACACATTTTGTTTAAATATGAATTTAATTAAATAGAACATTATAACTGGATGTGTGAATAATGATGGGAAGTGGCCTCACGCTTCCAAAGGCACCTCCGGCCACAAGAGCATATTTGCCCCTCGTGTGACAACTTGACCTAACGAAGGAATTCGTATGTTCTGTTTACATAACAGCCGGAAGTGTCTAGAAACCCTGAGGTCCGGAATGGGAGTGGAGAGGATTTGGGCTGCGGACAGACCCTGCTCAGCACCAAGTCCTGGGTGACGCAGCCACGTGCAAAACACAAGTCGACACGTAAGTCGAGGTCAGTAAAAACGCTACAGGTATGTACGAAGGCGGACTGTCTTTGAAACTGGCGAGTGATTCGGTCTCTCTGTAAGTCTGGTCACAAACCGTGCTCCGAAATCATTCCAGCGAAGATGATGGGGGCACAGGCAGCTAGCTGGGGACAAGGATTGTCACAGCACCCTCCGCGGGCTTCACCCTCTCTCCTGGGTGTTCTCAGGTGTCTGTGTGCTGCTAGGTGGTGGCCGTCGGGTCAGACGCTAGGTTTTCCTTTCTGCTGGGGTCCCGGACGCCGTGTTCTTCCCTGTCGTGGAGTTTGGCTGAATTTTTTTTTTCCCGACGCTTGGCTTCTTCTGTTTCTGGTTGTTGTTTTGAAGTGACGTCAGCCCCAGCATTTTACAATATTTGTTACACTGGTGTAGTGCTTTAAACTGATCGATGAAGGTCATGGAGCAATTGCCTTTAAATCCTTTATACCTGTGAGTTTGGAGGGAAGGAAACATAATTTTTGAAAACAGGACGCTTCGCCAGTTTTAAAAGAAACATCTGAAAGGGGAAACTAATGGTGCGTGGAAAACATATTTATTCCTATTTTAGGCAAGAATGGCGAATGGCGGACACACTATTGCTAGGATAAGCAAAGCCCGTGGAATTAAGTGACGGCAGAGGGTGGTCTCAGGGGCCGTGGCCTTTGGTGGGACGTTTAACACTCAGACTACAAATGACTGTGTTTGCACATCCCAATCATGGTCGTGCAGTGTCCTCCTTGAATGGACAAGTCCCCAGACTCCCAAGTCTTCCCACCCACCTGCAGATGAGTGACAGCCATCAAGAAAGCTGGTCAGCGGGCAGCTGAGATGATGAAATGGGAAAATCCGTGCAAACCGGCTTGACCTCGGCGCATCACACGTGGGGTATGGCATGCAGTTAATGTCGGCCATATTATTATTATCGTTATCAATATCATTATTGGTGCGCCTGAGGAGCGCTTCCTGAAGGAGCAGGGACATGCCAGGTGACAGGGAGGAGCAGGGCTGGGCCTGGCATGCGAGACCATCGATACCACTCGCAATGCAAGGGCCCAGCGCAGTATGGAAACACGGGCTCCTTGTTCGAAAATTAAGGCTTTCAAGACGACGAGAGCAGAATGCGCATTAAAGGCCCTGTGCGATGGCGCGGGTCGCACACTCATGGAACCGGCCCCACCGGGTGTAAGAGTTCTGGCCGCGTGTGATTAATAGGACCAAACGCAAAGGGCAGCCTGCGATGCTGGTGGCGTCACGCTGAATCTGGAGCTAATACGATTCAAGAAATCGGCCTCCTTCATGTGCTGGTAGAAACCGTAAAGGTCAATGAACCCGGATTGAATGGGCGGGACCACGCGCGCTTTCCGCAAGGAAATCCAAGCTGGGTTTTAAGCTGTTAAGGTTTCTTTCATCTCTGGAGCCAACACTTGAGGGAGCAGCTCCCTCCTGACGTATGTGTTATAAATCCAGCCCGCTAGCCCCTCCCCATGAGGGAACTGCTCTACCCCGGGAATCCACAGTCCATTTTCTTGTAAAAAAATATGACTCCGTTTTTAAAAGCCAAGCTCCCTCGTTGAAGAAAAAGTCAGTGCATGACAGGAGCTGACTCTAGCGGGGTAGCAAAAACCCTGTTGCCAATCACGTCACCTGTACATCTCTATCGTCTCCTGCAGGAGACCACGAGCGAGGCTGAAATGTCAGCCCGACCGCATCTCCGTGGTGCCTGAGCACCGCCCGCAGGATGCGAGGCCACCTGGGCCTGCGTGGGTGGGTCAGGATGGAGAGCCCGGGGCCACGTGCGTCTCCTGGGGGCGGGGCAGCTTCCTGAGCTGCTCAGGCAAAGCAGGAAAATCGCGCGGGGGCAGGGGGGAGGCTCCCTGTTTAAGGACAGCAACACGGTCGTCCATCTCGAGTGAGGCTTTTAAACATTCAGACAACCTCTCATCTCTGCATAGAAAAAAATCACGAAATCACGCCATGCCCTCCCGGAAAATTCACCAGCCGTGTCTTGAGCACCGCCTGGAGGCTGAGTGTGTAAGGCAGAGAAACAAGTGAGTCTTTGTATAAACGGTCCCCGCCCTCTGCTGTGGGTAAGGCTGAGTGTGGAAGAAAGAGCAGAACTCTGGGCGGCCCTCTTGAGTGGCCTTGGGAGCCCAGACCTCTGCCCAAGAATCTGGCGCCGTCTTTTCCTCTACGTCCCCTCTTTCTTTAGAGTCCTTACAGAAAGCCAGACAGAGCGAGGTGGCAGGGACAGGGCTGGATGTCCCTGTACGAGGCTGAGTGTGGGCACAACGAGGCCCTACAGGGCAAGGGCAGGCAGCTTTGGCATCTCAGGTGACCTTTCTCAGCCCCGCCCCGCTCCGCCCAGTTTGGGGGCGTTGCTGTGGAGGCCTCCTGGCCCTCTCGCCAACCTCCACCCACCCGTTTCTGAGGGCTCCATCTCCTCACATCTTCTCTGAACAGACCACAGTCTCTCCCAGGATGATGCTTCATGCCCCAAACATCTGTTCAAAGGAGGCTCTTCAGCAAAGGTCAAGGAAACAAAGGAAAAGAGACCAGCCCCACCCTCGGAGCTACCTTATCTTGGCCCAGGGTCTCCAGATCACATTTCTGAATCAATCTCTCTCTCTCTCCCTCTCCCCCTCCCCCTCTCCCTCTCTCTGTGTGTCTAATTTTGGATGCTTGACTTGGCGCCTCATGCAACATTGGACTTCCTTCCCCTCAGGTATAGATTTTATTTATTTTTTGCTCCCTAGCATCCGCAGAATTAAAAGCCTTTCTCCTTTCTCAGTTCGGTCCCTGTCTCAGCCAGGAACGCCTGGCTTCTGCTTTGACCTCTGTCCCCTCCGGCTGACGGGCATTGCCATTGTCTAGGAAGGAAAGAGGGAAACATCCTTTGTGCTGCTAGGTCGATGAACCCAGAGTTTCTCGAAGGACAGGAGTCCTTTGAAATTACACCGAGCTCTCATATAATACGGAGCAGTGGGAAGTACAGGTTCTCCCGATTGCGGCCCACCTCGCATGCCTCGTGTGCTATCTGTCACCCTCAGGACTGCGTAGGAACACAACTCTAAAGTATCACGACATCTGTCCAACACGATTCCTGCTGCAGACACTCGCCATTTTGTACCAGTTGGATGGACGTACTGGGCTGAAGAGTGTCCCTTCCCCAAAGATCAGGTCTTTCCAGGACCTCAGAATGTGGCCTATTCGGAAATAGTGTCACTGCGGCTGTATTTAAGATGAGGTCATGCTGAAGTAGAGTGGGCCCCTAATCCAGTATTACAGGTGTCTATGGAAGAAGACAAGGAAAGGCGTAGGGAGACCCGTGTTCTCTCACAGGGAGAATGCCACGCGAGGATGGAGGCAGAGGCTGGAAGGCTCCGCCCACCGGCCAAGCAACGCCAAGGCCTGGCGGCAACATCTGGAAGCCGGGAGGCGGGCATGGGACACGTTCTCCCTCACAGCTTCCGGAAGGAACCGCCCACGCTGACACCTTGCTGACACTTTGATTTTTGACGTCTGACCTCCAGAACTGTGAAAAAATGAATTTCTATTGCTTTAAACCACGGGGCTGGTGGTAATTCGTTGTAGCAGCCCTACGAATCTAATACGATGGGATAAAGAACCTTCTATTTGAGAGCTTTTCCACATATTTCCATTTTCAGAAACTTTAGCTCTGCAGAATTTTACTAACTGAATCATTTTATCCTTAACCTCAAATTAGTATAATCTTCTAGCCCATCACTGTGTTAATCTACCCGCCCTCTCTCTCTCTCCATAATCAGTCTATTCCACAGAATATCATCACCCAATGGAGTGTTTTCGTAAGTAGCTTTCTCATGGGTTGAGAGGGGTGTGAACGAACTACCAGCATCTCGCTTAGGTGCTGGCTTGGATTCGGCGGGCCTGGGGTGGGGTCTGAGATCCGGCATTTCTAACGCGCTCTGAGGGATGCTGATGCCACTGGTCCAGAAGTCCCACTCGGGGCTGCGAAGGGATCGACTCAAGCGAATGACCTCGAGTCACCCCTATTTGATTTGGAAACATCTTACTATTGAAACTGGAATGCAGGTGTAGCTCTCGTTCTTGAAATTTGTGTCATACAACACGGTAAAATCACACCGGAACATTCCACTTCGGGAGGAGCTCGGAAACTATCTTTTTCCACAATCCTGCCCTCACTCGACACGGATTTACCCAACGCAGGCACGCCTCCCTTTACTGCACTTGCCAGATGCTGCGTTTTAAAAACAAACCTGAAGGCAAGGCCCTCCACCAGCAAAAAGACTGCAATTCAGCTCTCCTGTGGAGGTCTGGAACCCAACCCTCAGCATCTCTGCGCTGCCGCGCTTGCTGCATGGTCAAACCACACGAAGCTGACGTCTTGCTTAAAACCCTTTTCTCTCTGTCTGCATCTTAACAATGGATGGCTCAGCCTTTCAGACTCATTCAAAAGTCGCCGGTTGACAGCATGGCCAGCTTCTCTCTCAGCTTATTGCGGCTTCCCTGTGCCATTTACCATCTCTAAACATGCTTTGGGGGTGGGGGGTGGGGTGGAGCAAAGCTGCAGAACCTTCCAGCTCTGGCTGTTGAAGAAATCAAATCCTTGTCTGGCTTCATAAAGGGTTCGTTTATAGAAAGCTAGGTGAGACAAGAGAAACCTAGAGAGAATCCCCACACATTGGGAACCCTTTTAGAAGCAAGCCAGAAAGGGCTTATAACAGAAGCTTCGGGTTGGCATTGCTTCTGAAGAAAATTTTAATTTATAGGAAATGATTACAGACTATGAAATTCAGGTTGAGGATGGGAGCGAGGAATTGAAATATACCCCTAGTTTGGGTGTGTGTGTGTATGTGTGTGTGTATGTGTATGTGTGTGTGCACGTATGCGTAAAATAAAAGTAAAGCCAGGGCTGGACTTATGAATAGACAACAGATTGCCACCTATGTGTGGAAGGAGAGGTGCTGGGGACCCTCCCACTCAGATGCAGTCCCATTAATACCCTCCATCTCTTCATGCCTGTCCCTTCGTCTATTTGTTCACTGGGTACCAGCTATATGGCAGGCATTACAGGGGGTTAAATAAGACTAATAAGGCAGGTGACGCTTTTCCAGAAGCCGGCCATCTTGTAGGGAAGACAGACATGTGAGTAATTAAATTACGTGGTGATAAAGAACTATGGGAACCCGGGGGATGTGATTTGCCCCAGTGCCTGGCGGCTTCTAAGAATGTTTCAAAGAGGAAGGATGGCTCCGGGTTTTTCTGGCAGAGAGAACAGCATGGGAAGAGGTTCAGGAGACTTTCTGAGCAAGAACAGGTGTTCTCAGAAGAGACGAGGCCAGAGGACATTTGCGGAAGGCTTTGTAAGCAATGTGTTAATTTTTCCTGTGCACTGGCGTTTCCCAAAATATGTTCCAAAGAGCAATAGTCCCACAAGATGCTTTGAAGAAAAAAAAAAAATCTGTGGTGTAGGTACTGTGATGGATGCTATGTAAGCTCCCTCTCTACCCGCCTGGGCTTTCAAAATACGCATCAGCTCTCTGAAGACCCTGTGAGGTCTCACACAAAAGACACTGACTACTGTCATTCGACCCAGGGCCTCCCAAAATTATTTGACAACAGAAAGCTTGTTTTCACATAGTCACTGTGAAAAACGCTTCCATTAAAGTCAGCTGAGCTGTCTGAGGAGGGGATGTAACATAACCGAACCTGTGTGTTCTGGAGAGGCTGTATCCTAAGTTGTCTACAGTCTGACCTTCCTCCCTGTCTACAGGTGACCTTAGCGCCCACCCCCACAAATGCCTCAGGAACCCTGTCCAGCCACCACTGGCCTTCACCTGGCCTATCGCAGTAGTCTCTTGGTTGTGGTCCTGGCTTCCTGCCCTGCCTGTCAGTCTCTCACTCGTCAGCAAACCCGAGTGTGAGCCAGCTCTCGGTCACACAGCGGCTCCAAAGGCTCCATCTCCCTGAGCTCCTTCCCTTCGCCTCCAGCTCCCTCTCTCCCACCTGCCCGCTCTCTGCCCTTATCGCCGGGCCCTCCCTCAGGCCTCCGTTTGAGCGACAGCCGCTGGCTGCCTCCATGGAAACAAGCCCTGGCATTTTCTTCCCTGACATCCGCCTAGGCTGGGGAAAAAAAAAAAAAAAAAAAAGCAGAACGCTGTAACTCTAAAGAGAGAAGGGCAAAGGCGCAGCCACAGTCTGGTTCTCTGGTTCTGCTGGCGAGGGCATTCTAGAAGCTCTGCCATTTGCAAGGTTCCTGCTCTCGTTGCTTCTG
This sequence comes from Rousettus aegyptiacus, assembly GCF_014176215.1. NCBI lineage: Eukaryota > Metazoa > Chordata > Mammalia > Chiroptera > Pteropodidae > Rousettus > Rousettus aegyptiacus. Next base: position 83,066,433 of record NW_023416287.1, read on the forward strand.
AAGGCACCCCCAAACCAGGAGGCCTCTGTGATGTGAGCCCTGCGGAAGAGAGAGTGGAGAGGGACCCCTGAGGAGGGGAGGGAGAGCCGATCGGCCAACATGGTCCATGCAGGAGGCCTGAGCCCCACCCCCGCAGACCCGCGGGAAGCATGCGGCCCTCTCCCTAATATCTGAAACAGAAACCGAAGCTGGGGGCAGAGAGAGCCCAGGGTGAGTGGGGTTTGAGACTGGAGATAAGGCGCACATAAAACAGGCAGTCTGAGATTCATCTATTGTCCCGAGCCCCAGAGCTGGGCTTCCCGAACGCCCGCCCGCCCTCGGCTTAGCTGCAGAGGGGCTGTCTGTCCCTTTACGGGTACAGAGCAGGCCCCTCGGGCCAGAGAAGAGTGTCAGCATGCGATCTCACCATTCAAGAGGGCACGTGGTCTGGTGGTGGGTGGGGGAGGGGCAGAGCCACATGTGCAATGTGTGGACAGTGCTGTCTGTCTGTGTGTGTGTGTGTGTGTGTGTGTGTGCGCGCGCGCGCGCGGGTGGGAGGCGGGTCTTCCTTTTATGACCAGCCCTGAAATCCTCCGGGAGGGGCTTCTGTTCCTCTGGAACTCACTCATTCCACAGTTAGTCCCTCATCCTTTGCCTGTCTATAGGCTCCTTCCCTCCTGGCTTCCAACAGCTCTTCTAGACAGACAGACAGACACACACACACACACCCTTCCTTTTTCTAGCCACCCTCTAGGCTTTTTCTGGTCTTCTACTGACACACTCGTTGAGTCCATGACATCCCAGTGGCCCACTCCCCCTTCGATCCCTGTGACCCGGCTCGCCGCCTCTGCATTTCGCTCAGACCTCCCGAAAGGCACTGATGACGTTTTTGCTGGACAGTTCTGGTCTTTCCCCAGTCTCACCCTCGCAGACTCTCTGTGACCCCTGACTCTCTCGGCCATCACTTCCCTGTCTGTGGCCCCCTCCTGCTGTCTACCAGGCTGTCCTGCAGGGGGCGATCTCGAGTTCGCCGAGCTTTCCTGAGGCTCTGTCTAGACTTGTCCTTCTGAAGCTGGATGACAAAGGTCTAGGAGCCTGGCTGTGAGTCCCGCTGGTCCTGGGGATGGGCTGGGCAGCGGGATAACTAGTGAGTAGTGCTGGGGAGTGGGGAGCGACCTCTAACCCCAGTCATTCGACAGCACTGTCCTTTGAAAGACTTGGGCAGAGGCCAAGGGACTGTCTCGCTATCCCCGGTCTGTGAAGGGGATGTGTCCTGCGTGGCTCTTGGACCCAGGAGATGTGAACACACATCGAGAGCACTGCTAGTAGTGTCGGCCTTGCCAAAACTGTGAACACGGGGAATGCTCCCTAGCGGCCTCCAGATGCTCCTGGTGGTAAAAGCTGATAAAACGAATCAGCCGCTGGCCTGCGAGCTCCGCACTTCGTGGCTTGATCAGATTAAACAGGGTGCGGGCTGCTTTTCAGGGTGGCTGACAAATGGCAGCAGCATGGAAAAGTAGATATTTGGATGTAGAGATACCTTTTGCGGGTTCCTTAGGCCAGCAGCATGAAATGGGCTTTTGGGCGGATGGGGGTGGGGGCCATAAAGGCAAAAGTATTGGCTCTGGTGCCCTCTGGTGGCTAAGTCACAATCTCGCCTTTTCCCCAGAAATTCAGCTGCTGGTGGGGGAGGCGTTGGCAGGACCCACCGAGACATGTGAAGGTCTGCTTCCCGGCGGGCACCGGTTTACACTGGTTTTGGTTGGGTTGTTTAGGTTAAATTTCCAAATATCTGGTTATAGAATTAGGCATTTTCCTTCGCCCCTTCAGAAAACTCCAAATGACTGATGAATATGGTCAGCAGTCCAGTTAGTAGCTTGGGTCTGCCTAGAAGATGGATTATTAGATGTCAAAACAGTCCTATTTGCCACACTTCGCCACTTGACATTTTTGTTCTCAGCACTGCCCAAAGATTACGGGTCTCGAAGCACCGGTGATGTGTTTCTAGACATATTCCTATCACTGGCTCCAAAAAGAAATACGGCATACTTCTGTTTTCAGGATCTCATTACAAAGTTGCTTAAAATGAATGTGACGACTGTTCCCTATTTTCCTCTATGAGATTCTAACTATTTACCCTCAAAAACAGCACCGTATGCTCTTGACTTCACTAAATGGCAGAACATGGCAGGTGGTATTTATTGAGGTGTCAGCAGCCAAATGTATGGCCCAAATTGAGACAGAGGGACTATTTCCTTTAAACGACCCAAAATTCCTCTTCCTGCAAAAGATTCTAACCACTGATGGTCAGCCAAGGGTGAGCCCTAAACTTGGGGGGCTTTTTCTTTCCGTTTTAAACAATACAGAATTTGATTATTGTTATCATTATTATTAGAGTAAGTCACGTGTGCCTCCTCACCGCTTCCCCCGTCCATGCCTCGAGATCTTCTGAAGTAGTTAAAAGACCGTAGGTGACACCGCCTACCTGGAGCCCGCTTCTTCCGGCCACACCCATCCCCCTCCCCCTCCTGGCTCCCGGAACTCACGCAAGCCGCCCTTCCGGCATGGATGCGCTAAGCACATGCAGGTGCTAGCTAAGGATAACGAGGAAATGCTTCAGCGACGCTGACACCAGCCTTCTCTCCTGCTCTCTGGACGCTGCCTGCAACGCTCCCCAACCTTCTCTCCCCCTGCTCGCCACTGCTTCCCACCTGGACGCTTCTCTGCCTGTCTGCAAGGTGCCTTTGAATTGGAACTGTGTTAGTCTATGGCCATGCTACCCTGAACGCGCCGATCGATTGCATCTGATCTCGGAAGGTAAGCGGGGTCGGGCCTGGTTAGTACTTGGATGGGAGCCCACCAAGGACGACCAGGTGCTGTAGGTGTAAAAAAATAAAAATAAAATAAAATGAATTGGAGCCTTTTACAAGTCTCTCCCCATTGCCTGAGCTCCATTTTGCAGCTTTGGCTTCCACGAAAGAGTCTCTTCAATTGAATCCCTCCTCCAAACGTCCAGCACCTGCCCCCTTTCCTCAGGGAGCTTCCCCACCTGTAGGCGGGCGCCTCCTGCCCTGCGCCTCCTGCCCCTTGCTTGGGAAGTAAGAAGGTCAGATGTGGTTGTCGGTTTTCCCTTGAGAGCAGAGGGGTTCCCATGGGCTCCACAGAGATCTGCCAACCACCCCTTTCTGATCAGAGGTCCCCCTTCTATCAGTTATTTAAACCGGGTCTCTAAGAAATATTTATTTTGGGGGGAAAATGTGACTTAAAAGAAAAAGTTTAAAGAAAGGCTTATCAAAAAAATAAATAAGTAAAAAGGCAATGAACAAGATGATCTAATATCCCTCCCGAAGCTCCACCTTCTCTGTTCCTTAACCCCTCTGTGTGTGTGTGTGTGTGTGTGTGTGTGTGTGTGTGTGTGTTGGGGGCGAGGCAGTAAGTAACACTTTATAGACACTCTGACAGGGCTCCCGCCATCAATTCTTCTAATGGGTCTTGGGCAGCTGTCCCAGGCCAGAGGAGTTGCATTAAAGCTGAGAACAAAACCAAGGGATCGGATTTCTTTTTAAATTAGAAGAAAAATGTGATCTGGGTTCCTGGAAGCTGTTACAATGCTTTTAGAAGATGTCTTAAATAATTACGCTCCTAAGTTTCTCTTAGTTTTTGAAACTTTCTGCTTTGTTTTGGTGGAAAGTCGTGAAAAACGATGGCATGAAATTTGCCTACTCTGGTGTCAGGCTGAGGCACAGGGTAGGGAGGAAACCAATATTTATCAAGTCCATACTGAGCTTCAGGGACTAGAGATAGATTAATCAGGGAACCTTGTGTCCCCACTCTGTAACCAGTGGCTTAGAGAGCTTCAAGTCAAGTGCTTGTGGAGCTGCTAAGACAAGAACCCAGCATTTAAACCAGGTCTGGATGGTGCCTGGATTTGTGGTCCCACGGAGAATGCGAGGTCTAGGATGGAAGGCTTTACTGGGGAGATTGTTCTGGGGTCCAGAGAGATCCCTTCATAGACAGGGGAGCCATCTAATTTATTTTCTAAATGAGGGGACGTGTCCAGGACAAATGACTGACTAGGTGTGATGCCGGGACAGTCGCCCTTTCCATCACACGGGCCAGACAAAGTCCTGTGACATCAAGAAGCAAGGCGACCGCTAGGAGAATCGGAAACGGCAGGACCAAGACTTGAACCCAAGCCTCTCCGTGACATAAAGAAGCAAGGCGACCGCCAGGAGAACCGGAAACGGCAGGACCAAGACTTGAACCCAAGCCTCTCCGTGAAACCCCTGCCTTCCCCCACTCCGTTGTACGCCCTCCTGATGTGCTTCCTTCTCAAGCCCAAGGCCGTGACCAAAGTCTGGTCAGCTGTGGGGATGGAGCACCAAGATCGTTCCAACACAAACTTTCATTATCTTGAGCAGTTTTTGAGAAGGAACATATCCAAACTGCATCATCTGAGTTTTAGAACCAAATCAGTCACTTTGTGTAGTCAGTGAGAACTTTAATCTAGAGGTTAAAAGGAAGAGTGGTCCCCTTTCCACTATCCCCCCCCCAATTCCCCTTTTCTCCATCCTTTGTTAACCCTGAAAATTATTGTTAAAGCACTGCTGATCTGAAACACCAGAAAGCTCACACAGATCAGTCGTTACCAGCATAGGAGAATAAGCTGCGTCGATCTGTGTTCTGATGCTTTGACATCGGAGGCCTTGCTGGCCCTCAGGAGACTGCCCCTGTCAGGGCTGGCTGAGTCCTAGACAGAGGAGATGACACCTTTCGCACGCAAAGGGCCACTCCAGAGCCCACTCCCGCCGCCTCCTGGACTGAGCTCTCACATTCAGGGCCGCTGTCCCCCTGCCTGCTCACCCCATGACGGGTACCAGACGACTAGGGACAGCCACCAGGCCCCAGAGCCAGCTGCAAATGTTCAAACCAGACGATTTTCAGCTGGCTCCCCCTGCCTCACCCATTCCTTCCCGCAGAAACCCCCCGAGGGCTCTGGCCCACGTTTCCTCCTCGCCACCTCTGCTTCCTGACAGAGGCTGGTGCTTCTCCGTGCCCCCCTCCTCCTCCAAGAGCGTGGCCGGCCCCCTCCTCCTGCGAACTCGGAGTGACTGTGTCTTCGATGGCAGCCGTCTCCTGATCAGTTGGTCCCACCATACCTGAACAAAAACAACGCCCGCGTTTTCAAGCAGAAGCCACCGCTTCTGAAAGGCATCTACCCCTCTGTTTCTTCTTCCGTACAGACGGTCTCCGAGCGTGGGGAGAGCAGCAGTGGGCAAAGGCAACGGCGAGTCCAGCCCAGAGCTCTGCTTTCACCCAGCACCATCAAGAACTTGCGTTCTCGTCAGTGATGGTCAAGCGAGGCGGTGAGAATGCGCGCAGTTCGTTAAAGAGAACAAGCCGCGGCCCACGCTAAGTCAGGAAAACAAAACCATCCGACGCGACCCAGGCAACTAATCACAGCTCTTCCTTCCCGTGCCATTTGCCCCTAACGTCGTCACCCTGGAAGTCTGGGAGCTGCCTCAAGGACATTTTGGGGGAAAATGGGGGAAAATACACTACAGATATGCAAACTGAATTTACTGCACTTAATTGCAAAATACACAGACACACATATACACGCTCGCGTACGTATATAATCGAAGATATTATTAAATGCAGAAAAATGGAACACGCAGAGTTCAAAGGACTCCCAACGATGCTGGCATTTTCCCCTCCACGGTACTTCTGCTAGTAATTAATCTTGAAATGCCTTTGCGGAGTTCGTGTTTGCTTCAAAGTTAGGAAACAAACGTGTTCCCCCAGGAGAACAAAATCCATAAATGTTTTATGTAAGTGAGAAATGAATTGAATCCGTCCCAAGAACATTTGTCACCCTCCGTTAGGGCAAGAAATCTGCTTTGCCCACATCAGGTGAACAGTGTCTGAAGGATAAAATGCGCTTGATTTTTTTTTTTTTCCTACTCACCCTTTAGCTAATGTTGCTATGCCAACGTCTGTTAACTTCATTCCCACACCTGTGAAAAGAGAGAGCAAAGATGGAATTTGTGTTACTCGGGGCTGTTCAGAAAGGGGGGACGACCTAGTGACAGGGAGGGGCAGGGGCAGTCCCTCATCCTGTTCCTTCCGCATAAACACACACTTTTCTCCTCCTTTCCATCAGCAGCGGCCTCCCTCTGTCAAGGCTGACAGCCAGCCTTTCGGACTGCATTCAGCTTTAAGGGAGGATAACAGGGAAGGCAGGCCTCTGACGCAGCAATTCAGGGGCGTCCCGCCTCTCTAGGGTGGTGGCTGTGGGTGGACGCTTGCTCCAACTCAGGGGACCCCTGCGTTAACCTCACCATTGCAACCTAGTGACGGGCCTTTGATGGCAGAACACTGGGTCCCCACGAGTCTGTTTGGACCTGCCAGGCCCCGGGCCTGAGTCTTGTCTTCCTCTCTCTTGCCCCTGACTCTCATCCAACCTGGGCCAGGCTGGGATGGCTGTGTTCCCCCCGGCCAGCAGGAGACCTGCCCATCTGTAGCCTGGAAGCACAGACACCAGTCTGGGCTGTAGACGAAGGAACCAGCATCCCACCCAAGCCAACCCTGAGGTTTGGCCTGACGGCAACTTAGTTCCGTGGGTCCTCACTCTGATGTGAGCACTGTTTTCTGAGGCTCAGGAAAGGAATGCTAACAGATTAATACCCTGCTCCAGCGGAGCATCCCACCCCCCCCCCCCGACCTCCCCCGGAGCACAGCACAGGCACAGGCTATGTGGCTTTCAGGCTGGTTCATGAGCCAGAAGCAATGAGCCTGCTTCTCGGCCGTGCACCTGTGAGCTGAATTAGACACGGCACTTTGGGTGAGCCAGTGAGCATTTTAAAAAGGCTCCTTCACAGCTGGCGATGAATCCATCTCACTCTTTCAAAGCTGCTAACAGCAAGAGCATATGTCGAAACGCTTCACATAGCTTTTATTACAAGGACTGTGCTTTCAAAAAAAAAAGACACCAAATTGCAAAAGCCCCCTTTTGAACATCTTGTTTCATAGAAAGTTGTATTTAAAAATCGCAGCTCTAAGCTGCATAGAAGTTCAGTTTTAAACGTCATTTGATAAAAGGTCCTTGGACTTGGGAATTGCTTTTTCTTGCTTTTCACAATTACCGGCTGTCATTTACAGTTTAGAAAAAGAGAATATAATTTTTAAAAGGAAATGTCTCTCTCTTGGTTTAATAATTTGCCAACAACTCGACTGAGGTTATTAAGAGTCTCTATAGGAAAATAATTTAAATTCTAGTGTGCAACTATTAAACCGAGTCGGGGATAATAGTCATGTACAGGTTGCTTTGGATGGGAGGACGTGGGCAGCATGATGAGTTTGTTCTCCAGAATTAGAGGTCTTTGGGGTGGCCGCCTTTCAGGAGCCCTGGGATATAGATCTTAGCGCCAAATTCCAGGCTTCGCTTTCTCCCCTCAAACCTGCAGGGCCTGCCGACAAGCAAATACAACCAGGCAGGGGATAACTTTTTAAAGTCTGGGAAAGTAATGGTTGGGTTTGGGCTGGTTTCTTTCATTTAATTCTAATACCAGTGTCTCAGTAAAATGATAAAATACGAACATTGTTTAGAGAACAGATGTGCCATCTTGTGCCATAATGACAATGACAGTAAAAAGATTTTGCCCGGCAGCAGAGGGTAAATAAACACCATTACGAAACACCGCACCATCACATTAAACCACACGCATCATTTGAAGAGAGACGTAATATTCCACTAGAGCGGTTAGCAGTGCCTGGAAACGAAACTAGCCGTGCAGGAAGCTCCAGGGTGCTACTTCTCAGCAGAAGAACAATAGTTAATGCAAAACGAACTCTGGAGGAGAAAAGATGGGGGAGCCTCAGTGACTGCACGGCAGAGTCTAATTGGAATGGTCTCTGCTGAGACCATTTTCGTGAGTGTGTGGCGGGGAAGAAGCCTCTTTGAGCCAGCAGGTATGGCTGCCTTCAGTGTGCACACTGCCCCATCTGCCCGACTAACCCTGCACTTCCCCGCTGGCCTCTGGGGACTGCCTCCCAGGAGTCTAAACTAACTTCAGGAGGTGCTGGGAAATCTCTTGCCCATCTGCAAATTTGTGGATTAGTGCAAAGAGCTCGGGAATCAGAAATCGTGGGCTAGAGTCTTGGACCCCTCTGCTTATTAGCTGAATGATACTGTCTCCGGGCCTCTCTTTTTCTCATCTGTAAAATGGGGACTTTGCAGGGTTATTCTGAACATTAACCTAAAATAAGAGGAAAAAATGAGTGCATACAAGAAGAATTCCAGGTAAGGTCTGTGGACTAGTTAATCGGATTGTGCCAACGTCAGTCAACTAATTTTGATCGCGTGCTATCGTTACGCAAGACACCAGCACGAGGCGAAGCTGGATGAAGGTACATGCAACTTCTTGTCTATGGTCATTTCAAAATAAACATTTTTTAAAAATAGGGAACATTTATTACGTGTCAGTGCTTTGCTAAATGTCTTACTATCCGTGTGGACAAAGCTGACTCCATCTTGAAGCTCATCGGCCAGCCTGACGTGTGAGTGACTGAGCCTGGATCTCTGACGCCCTCCCTTTCCCCGGGATGACTATGGAATGTGTCCAGAGGTTTCCGGCTGGTCACCGAGTTCCCATTACCTCTTCCTCTGGGGCAAAGCGCCCTGGATGCCAGTTATCTCTTAGCTCATCCCGGCTCTAGGGCTGGCTGATATCCGGACTCTTGATCCCCCCCGAACCACACACACCTTCCTCCTAGAGCACAGCTTCATCTCTGAGGGGTATACACGAAAGTGGTCTAGGACAGGGAGGTGCCGGGGATCTGACCATCCTGCTCTGCCCAAGACGAGCGTTTCCTGTACGTGAGCTTCCTGTTAAATTCATTCGCCCACAAGTTGGACTCGTCGGCCTTGTTCTTGGGTCTCTCAGCCCCTTCGGCATCTGGGGGCCGCTTTGCATGCATGGCCTTTTCCAGAATACTATCTCATTTAATCCCCACGACAGCCCCCTGTGAAAAGCCCTGAGGCACAGCGGGGTAAGCTGCCCAAGGGTAATGGCTACCAAATGGAGGAGCAGGGGATAGAACCCAGAGGCAGGCTTGCCTTTCGCCACCTTGCCATTGCTTGATCTTACGGTCCTTGCGTGTGACGTCTGCCATTGAGTAGGCATGCAGTCACAGTTCAGACTGTTCTTAACAGCATGACTACTTGGAAAGAAGAAAGAATAGGAAACCCCTGTGGCAGGGCTGTTGGTGCCCCACCCACTGCCCTCGCACCAACCGCTTCCTGCTCGCTGGCCCCACCTCCGGGTGCCACCGCCAGCATGTCTTTGCCTGAGAAGTTTCTCAGATCGCAGGATCCTGCTTTGCTTAGCCCGGCTTTGCCCATATGCAGATGGCGGGTCCTGGGGAGTCAACACCCCCACCAAGAGCAGCCTTCCACTGGGAACTAGAGGGAACTGGTATATAAACACCCCTGCGCCCTCACTCCTTGGGCGAGGCTCCCAGAACTCCCCCAGCAGGCATGAGCTGCGGGCACCCACAGTGGGGACCGGCTGTATGGTGAGATACCCTGATGGGCTGCCTTCCCTTTCCCTGTTACACTTGTCCACTTTCCCGCCAGTGTGTCCTGGGATCCTCTCCCAAATATTTGTACTTGAACATTTGTGTGCAGTGAAGGATTAACGTGGCCCAAATAAAAATTCGTTCCTTGCCCAACTCATTTCTAAGCCCTTGACATGTCCTGCCTGATAAGAGTGTCTGTCTACCTGGTACCTTGGGCCATGTGGTATCATCTTAACCTCTGCAGAGGCTAAAGACTAAGGTCAATCTCATGGGCAGTCACTCACACCCACGTGGTGGGCCCCCAATAAAAACTCTGGACGCCAAGGCTTGGGCGAGCTTCCCAGTTGGCAGTTGCGCATGTGTGTTGCTACACATCATGGGTGGGGGATGTGTAGGCACTGTCCGTGGGACCCCACCAGAAGAGGACAACTGGGAGCCCCCACCAGGCTTCCCCTGGACTCTGCCCCATGCACCTGTTCCCTTTGCTGATTTAAGTCTGTCCTTTTGCAGTAATAAACTGTAACCATGAGTATAAAGGAATTTCCAAGTTTGGTGACTCCTTCCAGCAATTAATGAACCTGAGCGTGGTCTTGGGGACCCCCGAACACAATCTGTATCAACGCTATAATCAGGGAAACCTAATTGTGACATCCCCGCCTTATACAACAAATGTATCCCTAAAAATGTGTGCATAAATTGAAAACATGCTGTAAATTCACCAGGGAAGCTTGAAATCTAAAGTAACTGTGAAGGACCCTTTCACCTATTAAGAAAGAATCATCACATCTTAATTTATCTTTGGGCACATCCAGATTTTCATATGTACTTTTGAGCCTGTGCCTGCCGGAGACATAACAATAAAGTCAACCTTTGGTGGCCTGTTATAATGGGAAGTCATTGTTGTTATGAATTATTAAAATGTACTTTACAACTCCATTTGGCTGGTCGTTTCAGGCTCCTCTGTCACACCTTGTTCCTGACGAGACATTAGTAACACCTGCTGCTAGTGACGGCGCTTAAAGGCACCCCGCAGACTGCTCCCTCTCCTCCGCTCTGCACCCCAGGAGCAGCCCAGGCCCACCGCACCCCGAGAGCCTGGGTCACGCGGCTTCCTCCTCACCCTGCATGTCCGTGACCAGGAGGCAGCCACTGGTTTTCTGGTACACCCAGTGCTGGAAGGTACAACACTTCTGGCCAGCCTCCGATTCTCTTCTCAAGAAGTTGATTTCCTTCCCGTCCCTAATGGAGTACTTCACGAATTCTCCGATCAGCTCCTCCTCCACCGTTGCGTACGGGATGTTGTTCTCCGGTCGATGGATAAGAAAAATAGGAATGATCCTGGAAAGGAAGAGAAGGTAGGCACACGTCACGTTCTCGGATGGGAGTAAAGACTTGGAGGGCATTCTGTCTCACCAAGAGTAGCAGAGAGCTTCAGAACAAACCCCTGCATTTAATTAGATTTAGACTAAAAAAGCCACAATGATTATTCGATACGTAAAAAGATGTGTTTCTGTTCATTCGTACCTAGAGTTGGTCAGAAATGCCCCCTTGGGATGGAGTTGAATTGCTCACGTATAAATGAAAGTCTCATTGTAGCCACATCTCAATGATCCATTGGTCAGATGACTAAATCCATCTATCCATCCATCATAAAGCCAACCTTCTTCCTTCCTTCCTTCCTTCCTTCCTTCCTTCCTTCCTTCCTTCCTTCCTTCCTTCCTTCCTCCTTCTTTCCAATCAACAAATATTTATTCAGTGGTTTTGAGGTGTCAGACACTCTTCTGGACACTGTTCCAGAAAACAGCAGTAAAAAAAAAAACCCCAAAACCGGCTCTGCTCTCATAGATCTTACATTTAAATGAAGGAGACATACAGTAAACAAGAAATGTATAGTTCTACGTGCTGTGTCAAAGAAATAAAACAGTGTGAAGAAGCTTGGTAGCTCAGGGGTGGGGGGCGGGAGCTGCTATTCTATTTCGGGAGGTCACAGAAGGCCTTGCTGAGAAAGGACATTTAAGCTGACGGAAGTGCGGGTGGAGGGGCCTGAGGTCGTCTATGGAAGGAGCCCGAGCCCCCGCCCCACCCCCCCCAGGTAGAAGCAACGCAGATGGAAAAGGCTCTGGGCCGGAGCGTCTCCGTGCGTTCCTCGCACAGGGAGGCGGCCAGCGCGGCTGCAGGGGGTGAGCCAGGGGGGAGGGGAGTGGATGAGCGCGGACAGGGAGCAAATGAGGGAGGAAGTGGGAAGCCAGATGTGGGGGGGTCTGGTTGGCCATCTGGAAAACTCTGCCCGTTGTCCTGAATTGATGAGACGCCTTGGAGGATTGGGGGCAAAGGGATTTCATGATCAAACTTCTAGGTCACAGGGGTCTCTGAGCCACTCTGTGTGGAACGGACTGCGCAAGGGCCAGGGCAGGGGCGGGGCGACCGTGGGGGGCGGGGGCGGGGCGGCGCCCTGGCGAAGGCAGCAGCGGGAAGTGGAGACCCCCCTCACCCCCTGCACCATCAGCACTAAGCACGCCCCGCCACGCCGGCCCAGATGACCGCTTCCTACCTGCTCCTCTCCCCTCTAACCACCCGCACCTCCTCCCCCAGCCTCGCTCTCAGCTGATGACCTTGCTTCCTGTTTCATTGTGAAAACTGAAACACCAAGATGGGAACTTCCAAAAGCCGCCGCCCCCCAGTTCCCGCCTCCCCGGGTCTGAGCCCGTGCCCCCCCCCCCCCACCGTTGGTTACTATCATCTTACTCTTCATTTCCTCTCTCTGGCCCAAGGCCACAAACGTGATTTCGTCTCCCCATCCTTCAAAACTGCCACCGTCACCTTCATTTGATGGGACTTTGCCACGGATTTCATGCCAATTCCCTTTGCTTCCTTCACGTCCTGGACGAGGAACTTCCATTTGTATCTCTTCCAAGTGACCTCGATTCCGAGTCCCTCTGTGACCCCGTTACCCCTCACTCTACAAACACCCCGCTCGCTAAGGTCCCCCATGCTGACGGCCTCTCGTTATTCCCTGGGACACTTCTGCAGCATCTGAGGGCGGTAACCCCTTCTCTCTGGAGTCACCCTCTGCCCTTGACCTTGGGGACAGCGCCCGCTCCTAGTGGCTGTTCCACAGCAGTTGCTTCTTAGCATTTGCTGACAGCTCCTCGACACCTCGACCCCTGCGTGTTTGCGCTTCTCGGGGTTCCCCCTCGGTCCTTTCCCCTCCTCATTCTGTCACACGCTCTGTCCAGGTGATTCCACCGACCATGTGTACACTGGTGACCAAGCGGCAAAGCAGCTCGCTGGTCCCGTCTCTCCTTCCAGCTCCAGGCTTAGAAGGCCGAATGCCTGGGGCAGTTTGATGGACCACAGAGACCGGAAACCTCAGACTCGGCCCGTGCAAAACTCATTCTCGGCCCATAGGAGTCTCTCCCTGCCTTCGGTATCTTCAAGTGGCAGCAGCATCTACACGGCCTCCTAGGTTAAAAACCTCACGTTCACTCGCGGCCTTCCCCACCGCCTCGCTGCCCGCGTCAAGTCGCGTTAAATCTAAATCAGAAGCTGCACAGTGCGGAGGGCTTTCTCCTTGAGACGCCACGTGCCCCGTAAAAAGGAACTTCTGAGGCCCGCTTCACTGTCAAGAAATAAACATGGGGGTGACCCGAGGGGCTGGCCGAAGAGCCTCTCGGGCAGGTCAAGGGCCGAGCCCTCCCTCTGGGTGCACGGGCCACGGCTCAGAGCCCGGGGCTCTCGGGGGAGACCATGACTGTGTGGGACCTGCTGGGGGCTTCCCTTTCCGCTGCTGTGAGCCCTGGTCCTCACGGGCCCCTTCCTTCTGGAGGCTAATCGGAGGCCCCCCCCCCCTCCTTTCACAGCTGCTGACCAGTCTGATGCGTCTCGGGGTCCCTGCCCTGCCTCCCTGCACGCGGGTGCATTTGGGGCGGGGGAGCAGCAGCTCACCGCACCCCAACATCCCGCTTACTCTCATCCTTTCTATCATGGCTTCAAGGGTAGAGGGCTTGAAGAAGGCACAGTGCGCGCGTGCGCGTGTGTGTGTGTGTGTGTGTGTGCGCGCGCGCGCCTCAGTGTAGAATCCTCTGACTTCGGTTCAATAAATGTGGAATGATGCTCCTCTGAGGACCTTTAGCCCTATCCCTCCAGACACCATCACCATTTCCCGCATTCACATGTTCTCCCGCGGGAAGAAAGGGATGGGGGTTTTGGGTATCAGAATATCCTGATCCACCTTCAGGCCGGTGGCGTATTCACTGGGATGTTGATGAAGCTGATTAAGACCCTGAGTCCCTCATTTGCACAGGCCTTTTCCAAGTCCCTGGACAGTCTCCACAGTCATAACTTAGTGTCTTTTTCCTCAGAAAGGGCCCCAAATTGGGTACAAGTCAAGCCTCTCACGAGTGAGGCCCTGTGTCCCTGGAGGCGGCTCCAGCTCCACACGTGGGGAGCTGGTCACCTGGCCAACGCTCCTCCTCCCTGAAAAGAAGGTAAGAGGCCGAGACTGGGAGGGGGCAGGACTGGGAGGAGGAGAAAGAGAATGGAGCCGAACTCGCTCCGGATTGTGTCTTGGTGTGTTAAACAGAAAAGCAATTAAACATCTTCCTTCTGTTGACGCTCATTTTTCTTGACATTACCAAGAAATGTTTCTGTGCTAAACAAGTAAGTTAAGCGCTCCTTGGTAAGGAGCAGGCAGTATGAGGCTTTGTGGTGTGCCCGACGCCCCGCCTCATGGGGAGGAGCTCTCCCATTTTCTGAGCTAACGAGAAGTGCGGACAAGAATTCTTTCTTCCTTCTCTCAGTCTTTGCTGATGGACATGAATGGCTGTTCATTCTGAAATCCCCAAGGTGCAGTGTGTCTCCTCTCGCTTAAGCATGCACGTATGGTCTCAACCACGTAAAAGGCCAGCAAACGCAAGCTCCAGACACCCGAAACTTTGCTTGGGTGAATAAATATTCGGTCAATGAGCAGATAAAGTAATCGGTGCAATTTATCTCTGTAGGATTCCAGAAAATGGGTACTACGTTCTAATAATCCTGATCACCGATTCACTCTTCCCTGACACAGCACCGTATTTTATTGTCATCATAGGGCTAATTGGTTTGTAATAGTCTCATGTTCTCTCATATTTGCTTATTATTTAGACAATGTAACATCCACGAGAATAGAAACCCTTTCTTTTCTACTTAACATAACGCATTTATCGCATCCATCCATCCATCCATCCATCCATCCATCCATCATATATCTATTTAAAGAATATTTATCAAGTGTCTTTTTGTAAGTGGCGCAGTGAAGAACAGGACAGCGGCCATATGTGCCCCCATGGCTTACAGACAGAGGGACCAATTGAAGTACTCGTCCTACTGGGCCTTCTCCGCCTCTCATCCCTCCAGGCCTCCCAAGTCCCCAACAAGTCACGAGCACACTCACTCAGGCACTTCTCCAAAGCCTTCCAGGGGCTGTGCTTCGGCAGCATAGATCTTGGCATAGCATCGGGCAGTATTTTGAACATAGCATTCCTGTATCACCAAACACATGGGAAAAGCGAGTGATTAGAGGAAATTCAGAGAGCTGCTGCGTAAAGCTAATCAGATTTCCTAATACAGATCAAGCCAATGGATTCCCACACCCATCCCCTGGTTGGGGGGCCACAGAAGCGACAATTGGTACGACCTAGAGTTGTTCAATTGCAGAGGAGCTCGGAGGCCTGAACGAACTATCTAGGTGAAGGTCAAGTGGTCTCTGGGGCCAGGTGTCTCTGAATTATAAAATCTGTGGAACCGTGTAGATGAAGTTCACCCCTGAGCTGAGGCGACTGGCTCCTTGGCAGGATGTCAGATAAAGCTTGGGACCTGCTGGGCTTCCCATGAGCTCTCCCATCTGAGATTCCCCTTCAGAGCCGCAATTTGAGTTGTAAATCGTGAACACCTTGACGAGACTGTTGGCTTAGGGAAAGCAGGTCGGAGACTGCCTTCTACTCTGGGGGCCCTTTTCCGAGTGGGAGTCTGGACACTAGGGGATTTTCCACGACTGGGCCGGATGATACTTGAAGTGGAAAGAAAACCCAGTGAAAGAAAAGGGTGGGGAGGGGAGGGTGAATTTGGAGGAGAATGAAATACAATTGGCAAAAACCCCATACCCGGAGAGGAGGGGCTGCCTTTGTGAGCACTGAGCCCCACGTGACTCTGCCAGGCCTGAGAGCATCACGTGTGGCGAAGGCCTGAGACCAACCAGGACATTCATCTGCATCCACTCTATTCGTTTTATTGGTAAAACGTTTTTAAAGAGCACGTAGTTTGCGAAAGAGCGAGTCCCAGCTCTCCTGAAAGCTTGGCTAGCGCTGCTGTCAAGAGCGAAAGACATCACGAAATACCGAGGGTGGGTGGACCCACCTGGGCAGCGAGTTTGTAGTTTCTCTGGATGAGCTCGTCGTTGTTTCTGGTCCCGTGGGCCACAGCGTTGTGCACCTTGAGCACACAGGCGTGGCCAGGCTGGAAGACGGGCATGAGGCCCTGCATCACTTTGCTGCGGAAGGCCTTCCGGTGCACGCCTTCTCCAAAGTGCAGCTCCTCCGTGGCAATCTGACCTCGCAGGTGGGCCCCGAAGTAGCTGTCATGCAGGAAGTCTTCTTTAAAGATGAGCTGGCTGAATTCGATCTCTTCGCATCCTAAAACGTAGCTCGATTTTAGTTGTCTCCTCCATCCTCCTCAATGATCCGCCTTCCCAACTCATCTCATTTGAGCCATGCTCTGTTGGGAATTAACTGTGATTTCCCCTTTTAGGTTCTGCAGGTCAACCTTGCCATTCGTCCCTATCTGGGAACATTGGTTACCCAAAAAGCAGGATTGGGGTATATCTGAAGGTCAGTGTGAGGCCCCAGTGGATCAGGTAAGGGCGGGGAAGAGTGGTTGAAACCAAACTGGGGAGACCAGGAAATGAATTTTAGACATATCTGGAAAATATTAGCAGAACCATGACAGGTAATTAAAGGTAAGTTGAAAAGATAAGTGATGTGTAGAGGAGGGAAGGCCAATGATAAGATCTGATAAATTGGTCTCTTTATCTTTTTTTTTCATTCTTTTTAGACTTTTTCCTAATTGCCTCCCATAAAATTTTAATACCACAGATGTATTGTATATCTGCTTATCTACTGTATGTGTATCTGTGCTTTATACACAAAAAGAGTGTTTTCTGCCTCCTTAAGAACCAATTTTTGCCTTTTGGGGTTCAATACTGCCTTTTGAGGATTCCTGTGGTAACTATAAGAAACATGCAGGCAAAAATCAAACCCAAACAAAGCAAAATAAGTAAAAAGAACTGCGTTTGGGGAGAAACTCAAAAAAAGTAGAATGACTTTGGATTTATTTGTAAGAAGAAAAACAGAATTATTTTTGTTTTCTGGCAGATGTTTCAGAGATGATTCTGTGCATGTTTCTGATAATGATGGATTGAGTTAGAATGTTCCATTTTAAACTACAGCTGACCAAGTCAGACTTCTGATTAGCTGAGTAAAGAAAGGAGAGTTTTTAATGCAATGAGATAGACCACATGTTTAAATGACTTCCACTCCTCAAAGTCAATGAAAACTGTTATCTTTCTGAATGCTTAAAAGAAGAAAGACATTACGGGTTGTGTGAAAATCTCACTTCACAGTTCTATTTAGAATATGTAGAGAAATATTTTCTCTTTTTTAAAAAATATTATCATATCTTTTAAGAGCAGTCTATGCCTGATGCTAACTCTTAAAATTATAAGGAGGCTGAAACCATTCTTAAGGGTATTGATTAATATCTAGGCCAAATTGTTGAAAGGAAAGACAGAAGGAAAGAAGGAAGGAAGGAAGGAAGGAAGGAAGGAAGGAAGGAAGGAAGGAAGGAAGGAAAGAAAGAGAGAGAGAAAGAAAGAAAAAGAAAAAAAGAAAGAAAAGAGAGCGAAAAGGAGAAAGGGAGAGAGGGAAGAAGGAAGGGAGGAAGGAAGAGGGCGGGTGGGGTTTTCAAACAGAAAAAGGAGGTGTGGGTGCTGGTGGAAGGAGCCTTCAGAAGGAGGCTCCCAGACCTTTCACAAAGGCCAGCAGAAGCCTCCAGCTGAGTAAGCCGCCCTGGGTTTCTGCTGAGCACTGGGGGAGCAGCAGGAAAACTCGCAGGCAAATGAGGCACTGTTCAGATAACTTTTAAGGAGATGGTCGTATCGCAGATTTCATCCTACGTAAAAGGACCAGACTTTTTTTTTTTTTAATTTATAGAGAAGAGTGTCATTTTATTTTTTTAAGTTAAACTTAAAAATTAGATAACAAAATGGAGAGGGAATACTTTTCACACAACCCAAATCTTCTCAATTCTAGCTACATAATTAATTTCATTTTAACGATTTGGACCCTAATGCCACTTTGAAAATGTTTTATGTATATATATCAGAGCCCAATAAGCCACATTTACTATATTCTATTTTCCTTCAAAATCCCAAAATTTCTAAAATTCTATTATTCTTAAAAGTAAGAAATTTGTGCATTTTATGTTTTAATATTCATTGAATTTAATGCTCCAGATTGTATGCTTAGAAATAAAAAAGAATTTTTTTGTACAATACTCTATATGGTATCATTAACAATCCAGTCTATATAATTTCCAACCAAAACGCCTACTTAACAAAGATTTAAAAAATTAAAAAGTAATAGATCTGAGGACTTTTCTCTGAAAGTCCTGTGTGCCACCATTAAGTTGCTCTAGTTTGTTTTATTTGGACCGTCATTCATTTTAGGTTTTCCCATGAACTTAGCTTTATTAGTTTATGAATTAGAGACCAACCCGTATACAATGGTATTTGTTCCTCCTCAAGGTTATTAAATTAATAAAATGTTTACCGGGAGAGATTTCTCCACATAAAAAAGGCGATAAAGACGTCTTTTGAAGCACCTTCCTCTGACAGTGCAAGAGGAAGGAGAGGACTGGCCGCCCCAGCCCGATGAGTCATTGAAACTGGAACCCGAGTCTCAGGGAGAGAAAGCTGGGAGCAGGCGGCGTCAGCAGGGGATGGGCCCAAATTCTGTGGTCGGAGTCACGGGGCTAAAACAGAGGTGTGATTTCCGCCAGGTGGCCAGTAGCTTACCCCCACTGGGGTCTCGTTCTGGACTGTTCAAAACCTTGAGGAATGAGTTTCTGCAAACCTAAATGAATGAGGCCCTAGCCAGTCTCTGGGATGGGACAGCCAAGCAATGCTAAGGAGCTGACGAAACAGAGACACCCTTCTTCCGAAGGTGGTTTTGTTTTCTGAAAGATAACAATGTAGGACATTCTTTTGCGTATTTTGACTTTTGGGGAGATGGGCACAGAAATGGAAGAAGGATTTAAAATTATAACACAAGTACACCACACAGTAAAACAGGTATTGAGCATTCAAGAGGGTTTGCGAAGAGTCTGTGTTTTAAGAGTCTGCCTTTCATGTCCTGTATCTCGACTGCCTTTACTGTCTCATTTTCTGGAAGATTTCGGGTATTCGCTTTAAAAATCAGCATGTGCGATAAATCTTTAAGATGCTAAATCAATCTAATTGTCAGAGTTTTATTCATCTGTCCTAGACGTGAGCAAGGGCCCTACCCTGTGCGGAGAGCTGTGTTAACATGGGCGGGGGACGGAGGGGCAGGGGGCGGGCTGAGAGGTGAGCTGGAGTCCCCGGCTCCAGCTCCTGGGAGCCGATCGTGGGCATTGCTTCCCACTTCCAAGTCCTCATGATGTCACACTGGCCATGGTAGGAGTATATACGCCACGGAAATTGGAAAACTGTAATACAGGGTCTCCCTTCCCTCCTGCCCCCCCACAGGCATGTGGTTACATATTGACCAGCACGTTGACTGCTGGGTGGGGGTGGGCGCGTGTGTGGGGACTGGTCATTTTCCCTAAGAGGAGCTACATGACAAGCATGGACGCCACCACACCGTATCCAGTGCGTGGCCCGGGGCAATGTGAGTGTTGGGCGGCTGGGCCAGGTGTGCACAAGTGCCCAAGGGAAGCCCAAAAACCCGTCTTTTATCTTCATCGAGATGCAAATGAATGGAGCTACTCTCCTGGACACCTGGCTCTCTTTGGGAATCTGCTCAGCTAGTCAAACTAAAAAGTCAGCTGAAGAAACAAAACATGCTGGGTAAGGGCCAGAGGCCGAAAAGCCCCACGCAGATGACTGCCTGCGAGTCTGATGCTTAAAGGAAAAAGTCTAACCCCAAACTCGCCCTCGGCAAGTTCCCAGTCTGATCTCTTTCATAAACGACACACTTCTGGATATCGGTAGCCTCGTGAACTTACAATAGGTCTCGCAATCAGGTTGTGAGGTTAGCTTACCTTGAATGTCCTGGTGGCTTGAAAGTTGTTGGAGAACTAAAAGGTACAGAAGAAAATGCCTTTAGTAGAAATGAACGCTCCGACCTGAGAGAAACTAGCCGTTCTCGCCTGAAGCCGAAAGGCTGAGCCTTTACCTTCCGTGGTGAGGTGCAGTTCAGCAGTGGCTTTTCCGTAACCGTTCTTGACGCAGCAGCGATAGAGGCCCTGGTCCTTCTGACCGGCCTGAACGAGGACCAAAGACACGGCCGAGCTGTCTCCTGCGCTGCAGCGGGGGACATTGACATCGGAATCATTGTTCTGAAGGTGCCCTTGTCCTAATACGCCAAAGGACAGAAACCAACGCTCCTCGGACCTCGTGCTCGAGGCCGACGAGCGGGGTAAAGAACAAGGTCGGGATGAGCCATTTGGACCATTTATTTATCTGTCGGGGGTGACCAGTACGCTGTTTGTTTAACACCCCCCACTCTCACGGGCAAGGCGAGTGCACAGAAACATTCGGGAGGTTTGACTGGCATGTGAAGCCTTAGCAAAGGGTCTGGCCTGGTGACTAGTCGGGAACCTTTTTGAATTAGTAGGCGAAAGCCCAGTTTCACATCCTGTGACCCTGTAAAGGACAAATCTCTTTTTTCCAAGGGAAGAAATGGCTAAAAAGTAGTAGAGCTAAACTGGGAAGACAAATACAAAAGAAGCCTACGTCACATGCGGGATCGGAGCAGCATTGCCGAGAACTAAAGCGGCCGGGGGCTTCTCAGAAGACTCCGTCACCCACCACCAGCCCCGGGGGCCGGAGTGCAGCGGTGCGGCACCCGCTGCGCAACGTCCGGTCGGGGCTGAGAGGTCCTTGGGTGTCCTTCCTACGGCCAGCCAGTGAGCACCCACCCAGTGAGCACCCACCTCCGACAGCAGCCGGCTTGTCATTCCCTGGTTGTCAGGCAGGAAGGACATGGCCTGGGCTCCAAGACATTGCTCAGCTTTCTGCCAGTCCACTCCATGGGGACAACTGCCCTTTCAAAAGCCTAGGGCACTCTGGTTGCCGAGAAGGTGCCGATGGCCCGGGGAGCACTGGAGGGTGCCAGCTCGAGTGCTTCGTGGAGCCGAGACATTGCCCAAGCCACCAGTACACGAACACGCGGAGAAAGCACATTTAGAGCACATTTGCTTTTCCCCAGCTACGGGAAAGCGTCCTGACATCTAATTTCCACACCTTAGCTTGTTAAAGAAAAGAATCCAAAACCCGGGGGGCACAAAGGCCAAAGGATGATTGCATGTCCTTCATGCGTCACTGTTTAATGGGCTCGCCCAAGGGAGAATTTGCTATTTACTGTTTAAATAGAACGTACCTGGACACGCGAGTTGGAACTTAAAGGTTTCTGTCCAAGAGAAAAGATAACCCCCAAGGTTTATTACCTATCAAACACTAACCAGTTCCGTATATATTTGCAAACCTATTTCAGCATTCCTTTGCCTGATTGACTATAGAAATCTCCATCACTCAAATGCTTGTTTGAACAGCTTTGCCATCTTACCGGTTCCTCATTATTTAATGAGTCGAAGAAGACCTTCGCTACATGCTCTTATATTTGTCTGAGATATTTCAACTTTTTGAAAATTATATCTTGATAAGTCAGTAAGATATTTACATGGAGGGACATGTAAAAAGAACCACTCACCTGGAATTAGAGGTGAAAGAAATTTGATAACATTTGAAGTCCCACCTGAAGTAACGTAAATAACTACTTAATATGAAGGGAATTACGACTCCCCAATACCCTTGAGCATTAGCATGGAGAAGGCAAACGGGTACACCTACACCAGACTGCGGCCCAGAAGAAATGAAGCGAACATCGCTAAGACTGGAAAGGCCTCGGCCACATGTCATCTTCGGTCAATAACATGGTCCTAGTGTTATATGCTCCCTAGAGAGAGGTTAGGTATTTAAAGACACCTCAAATGCAAAAGGGACCTGAGAGATTCAGGCGCCAATGCTGAGCTTAGAGCGAAGCTGCAGAAAATGCTGGCTAATTGTGACGGTTACAGAAAGTACTTTAAACGATTAATGTGTACTTCCTTTTTATAAAGCTTAGAGAATATCCTTGATTTAAAAATCGAGCTGTTATTTCTCCATCCTAATTCTCCTCAAGCCATACATAAGACAAGCAGGTAAGGACGACATTTCAGGCAAAGCGGCTTTATTATGCCAATTATAACCCAGTTAGATTTTTCTGGAGTCATGTTGTAGAAAAAACTATTGCTCCAATGTTCCGCAGTGGCCCTGGGGGCATTAACGTCAAGACGTGTTCCAAGCAGACATATTCGATTTAGATAGACAGAAAACGCTCAGATTTTCTCACTTTTTCAGTCTACTTGAGGCGAGATTAAGGGGATAGGAACAGACCTCCTGCGACTCAGGGAGCCGAGCCGAGATTTCCTTTGCCAGAAAGAAGTTTCCGATAGTTTGGGTCATAGAGTTTCGATGGACCCGGGTGATCTGTCTCTAGAATGAGCCACGCCTCCTCAGGTCTATCAGATGAAGATCGAGTTTGTCAGTTCACTCGAACAAGTATCAAGTATTTATTTCCAGGAAGGTGATTTAGGAAGTGTTGATCGGATTCATCCCTAACAGGGTGTTCCCGGCAATGATTCTCTCTTATCACTTCCTCCTCCTCAGTCTCCAGAAACAAACTGGCCTTCCTGCCTTATCACTCCTAATAGCTGCTACTTTCCTGCAACCCCAAGGCCTGTTTTTTTTCCTTTTGATTCACCTTAGCTTCTTCATTCGATCTTGTCAGGTTAATGGGAATTTATGAAATGGAAAACATAGAAAAATTCAGACATAAAGGAGAAAGCTCTTTAATCTCGGGACCACAGAACCTCGGCCTAGAAGATGATTTGATATCTTCCCCTAACTGTAATGAAAATGTAACAATCTTAAAAATTAAAACTTAATAATGTCATTAAAAATGTTTTTAACTACAGGTTTAAATGTAATGAAAGGTTTCATGACTTCCTAAGGCCACAAAACTCAACGGTGGCAAAACCCATCACCATTTTCCTTATCTAGACATCTATCTTCCATTACTTACTCTTCCTGGATGCTTTGGGTGTGGAGTTTCTGCTTCAATTTCCCTCTTTGCTTCCTATAATTTATTATTTTATTTTAGAGCTTTATCGTGAAACAAACAAGGAACAACTGTGAAAAGTAACCAGAGACAAATGTCGTACCTTCTCTG
Source organism: Rousettus aegyptiacus (assembly GCF_014176215.1). NCBI lineage: Eukaryota > Metazoa > Chordata > Mammalia > Chiroptera > Pteropodidae > Rousettus > Rousettus aegyptiacus. The sequence continues at coordinate 83,089,553 of NW_023416287.1, forward strand.
CACTTGGGCTATTGACTTTGAATCTTTTGTCCACCAGATAGTAGAATCTTCATGAATTTCCCCAAACTGGCAGCTTAATTTCACATTTCCGGAGCAGTCAGGGAACATCTCGGCTTGGATCTTTTTCAGTAATATTGGAGCTAGAAACGAGAGATTCGCAGGTCAGTGTTCCTATAATAATTGCAAAGAGCTTTACAGGGGGGAAAAAGCCTTTCCTACTCCATCTCACTTAATTCTCATGACAATCCCAAAAGACAGAGGTAATAATTACAATATTCAATTTACAGATGAGGAAACTGAGTATCTGAGGGGAGATTGGCTTGCCTAAACGTCAGAAAAACAAACAAATCGATCTAATGGGAAACTCTTATTTTCATTATTTAAAATTCCTCAAGCGAGGTCTTTAATGCACAAAGTGAAATAGAGCTTGAGAGATTTTTTTTGTTTGTTTTTAATGATGGCAGCGGTGGGGGCAGGGTTATAGATGCCTAGTCTATAGAACCTGGTTCAAATAAAGATGCTTTTAAATGATCACCAGATGATCCAGGTCAAAGTCAGAGCTGGGCATTCGGGAGTAGAATAAAATTTGGATTACTCAGATAACTGTGGTTAAGCTCTCAGATGTAAAATGCAGCCCAACATTTGTTATTTGCTGGAAAATCTTCATCTCTCTTTCCTCTGATAACTGTCGTCTTTGCTGAAGATATCTTAGTGGGTTGCAGTGATGTGTGACATCAATTTCATTGACAAAAGAGAAGCGTCCACTTGAATAAAATAAGAGCAATAAGGAAAGATTCCTAGGGTTGGAGGAAGACTTTTGAATACCGCTTTTTAAATCAGGGATGAGAGCTAGGGCTGCAGGGCAAGTGTGTAGTTACACAGGGCAGCCACAGGGTGGCAGCATACACATTAGAACAAGGATGGCGGAGCCAGCCCAGCTGTGCGGTCAGAATCACTTGGCAGGCAGGGAGGGAGTTTACTGGAAATGTCGTGTCAGTCGATTAGAGACCACAGCTTTGGTAATATAAAATATTATCTAATCCACAGCCAAGACAAAAATCATCAATACCGACGCTTCGCTTGCTCTGTTGCCTCACATCCTCCCGCTGTGAAATAGTCTATGTGTTAGATGTGATTCCCACCTCTCCTTGGAGCCGACAAACACTTGGATAACAGGACGCGTATTTAAAGGCTTATTCTCCTCCCAGGAAGTGATAATGGGCTGCTTGGGCAACACGTTCTTCAGCTGGAGAACAGCCGAGGGTACTAACAACGTTACGGAGAGAGAGAGAAAACATACCAGGTATTTGTGGATGGAACCCCGTTCCCATTCACGCGGCCCTGCTGGCTCTCGCTAGCCATTCTAGGTGTTCAGGCCACAGTCTCAAAGCCCTGGTCTTAGAGTCTCGACCAAGCCCACCTCCTCTGGGACATAGTTCCTCAGGGACCCTTCTGACACTGTGCGGTGACAGTCTTCGTGGGGGGTTTGGGGAGGCCTAAACGTTTCCAAGGCTGCCAACCCCATCTACAACCTGTTATAAGTTCCGAACACACGGGAAGTCAGGGGATGGAGGAACAGGCCTCGGACGGGCAGCGGAACTAAATGAGGGCCTCGGGGAGAGAGGACCTGGCATGGACAGGGGCCTCTGCGCGTGGGAGGCAGCCCTCTCTGTGTGGGGCAGACGCCCAGCTACGAGGAGGTCTGGGAGTGTAGCTGCACCAAGCTTTCGGTGTCCAAAACAAGGCCACCCGGTTCGTCTAATTTCTTTCAGCGTCATGCACGTCCTCCCCCACCCCCAGCTCCTAACCCCCTCAGGTGTCAGGTGCGAGAGCACCCCCTCCTGGAATGCTGTACCCTGGTCTTCGCCGCCATTGGCTAGGCCCACTTTAGAGATCTTTTAAAGCATCGCTCCATTCTCTTTAAATGCGCTTAAAAACATATGTACTAGCAAGCTGGTTGGATCTCTCCAAACTCCTCGGAAGGCGGTTTTCTATTTAATCCTTTCTGTGGCCGGGCTGAGGGATGTGGGCGGGGGATGGCGAGCAGCAGCCGGCAGGTCTGAGGCCTCGGGTTAGCGGGGAAGGGGCGGGGGGAGGCCCCTCCCCGGGGCTGGGAGGGGCCAGAGCGCTCTGCGCCAGGCTCTCAGGCCCGCTCTCCCACGGCCGCGGCTTCTCTTCCGACTTGTCCGGGTTTTACGGGAAGGCCGAGAAGAGCTGACACGGAAGAGGCCCAGGTTCAGGCTGTGGGGTGGGAATGGAGTTGCAGTGATTCCCCCACACAAGGCAGAAGTGACTGCAGTTACAAGGCCTCCGAAACCTGCAACAGACACCCCGGGGCCCTGTAGGCTCAGCGAAAGGGGAGGGTGAGTTGGGAAGATATTTCAGACTCAAATTTGGAAGGAAATCCAATGTTTGACAAAGCCATTTTTAACAGAAATCAATGATTAAAGAGGAGACTCCTGATGGTACCTACATGTTCATTTCTGGAGTCCTGCTTAGCATGTGGTCTATTTAATTATGCTAATTAGCTACGCTGAGGAATGCTTCTGTTTATCTTTTAGAACTATTTTTTTGAAAGGATAATTAAACGGATGGGCATCTCCCTCCATTAAACATGCCCGCAGGTAGGCTTCGCCAGTGGTCCTCCCCTAGATCACCTGGGAACCTCACAGAAATGCAGTTTCTCTCCTGGGATCAGACACCCCGGAAGCGGAGCCAGCCCTCTGTTTCCACGAGCCCTCCAGGTGGTGCAAGGGCCATTCAGGTTCGAGAACCTCGAGCCTACCTGCCGCGCCATTTGTCAGGGCCTTGGAGTCAATGCCTACCTGGCCCCCTTAACTGCTGAGGGCTCAGGAGGACACGGGAACCTGACATCTGGCCAGCGACCCCAAATTTAACAGCGACAGAAAGCGACAGAGCCTCACCTTTTCCTTCTCTTCTGCAAGGTGGCGTTTGGGGGTCTTTTCGCTCATCCGTGCACGGTACCGCTGTTTCGCGTTTAGGACTCTTTTTAAGAAAGCTCGAGTTCTTTTTGACGTTTTCTCTCTCTTCCAATCTCAGCCTCAAGGCAGCCACCCTGGACAGAATCTTCTTCTTTATCCCCTCAGTTAAATGCCCAGTTCCTGTGGTTTCTCGCATCTTCGCGACCTCCTCTAATGACGTGACTGGGCATCTGCCGTTCTGGGCTGCCGCGTGACCAAGCCTGGCCTCCCCTGACCTTCTCCTGTGGTCCAGGGAGGGTCCCGGCTGGCAGGGGTCCTGCGGTGTCTTAGGAGCGTCCTCCGATGCACGTTCTCCTGACACACCTGCCAGAGTCACTGACGGGGAGCCAGGCGCGTCTATGGGTTTGGTATCCTCACTTCGGGGTGCCTCGATTTCGGGTGCCTCAACTTTGTGGCTCATTGAAAGATTCGTAATGTTTCCTTCAAGGCATGAAGTGAGAGGCGACGGAGCGAGACCACCGGGCGCGGGTAAACGTTTCTCACGCTCGTGCTCCCTTGCCCCCTCTGAGTCAGGAAACGCGCCCCGATGAGTTCTGGGCTGCACTAACTCGTTGCCGGGGGTGTCGTGACTTTGGCCTGTGGCGTGAGCGTCGCCTCCGGCGGACGCGCGAGTCATTCTTGCAAGGCAGGTAGAAAGAGGTAAAGTGGGGAAAGCAGAATCCGCGGAGGGGCGTTCGCTTGGCGCGGCCTCCCCCGAGCGACGCTCACCCCTTTCCCGGCTTCCGTGGCCCCCACTCGCACTCGGCTCCCCACTTCCGTCAGGACACGGGGCGGGCAAGGGGGCAGGTCCGACGTCCACTCTCTGGCCCAAGTTTCCATTGTGCGATTTACTCTCCTGTCCGAGGAGCCGCAGAGAGGATTCGGGAGGCTCCTGGGCGTCCGCCTTCCTCTTTACCACGCCCGTCTCATCGATGGGATCTACAGAGGACTCTAGGATTTGGGGGCCCGTCAGAAACCGTTTAAAGACGGCAGGGTCACCCGCGCTGAGTCGGATTCCCTCTTGGTTTCCACTCACGCTGTCTACGTTTTCCCGTCCTCCAGTTTTGGAAGCCTCCGACGGCAAATCTGTGACACATAATTCCTTCTCCTCTACAGGGTCCACGGATGACTCCAGGAGTCTGGGTTGGCTTGAACCCTGGACAGAAAGACTACTCTGATGCGCGTGGCTGGCTGGTTCTTCACCTCCATGGATTTCTCTGTCATTAACGAGGGCGGAGCCTGGCTCAGCCTCAGGACTGCGAGCTGATGCTCCTCCAGAGGGGTCCGGCGCGGGCACGGGGGCATCCGCCTTTAGAACGGCAGAGATGGCCCACGCCCCGTCAGGAGTCATGGCGCCAGCTTCTGACGTCTTGCACTCAGATGCTGTCGGTTGCCTTGGTGGCCAGACTTCTAACACAGAAGCCTCCAGAGTTATAATCTTCAGCTTGTCGCCTGCTTCCCAGTGTCCTGGCCCGCCGTCTCTAGACGCCTCCGGGAGGGCGTTAGACAGAGGTGGAACGCTGCTCACGGCCTGATGGTCATCGTCCACGGTGGCTGTAGCCACGGCAGACACGCTGGTCCCCGGGCCTGAGCTCTGCCCTCCTTCCTCCCTGGAGTGCGCAGGTGAGTGGTCCAAGGGCACCAGGGTGATGTCCCCTTGTGCAACGGATGTCGTGGGCCGACTTTCTTGGAAATCATCTTCAGAAGGACACTGCGGAGAGGGCAGGCTCTCCGGCCGGACCCTCTGGGTCATCTCACTGCCTTTTTCCTGGAAATTCTCTTCAAGGCTCCTGTTGTCTGCTCTGTCCAGGGCCCAGCTCTTCTCTTCAGACTGGTCGTCCGCGTGAAGAGGAGGATCGCTACAGACACATCCTCCCCCTGGTCCGCTGGGGGCCATGCAAAGGCGCTCTTTTGGAGATTCGGTGGTGGAATCGTTTAAAATATGGACATCGGAAAGAAGTGGGAAAATGTTTCCATCTGGTGCCAGAGGCAAGCCGTGCTCAGGGCCATCTGCGTGGCGGCTCCCGGCAATGGAAACAGGGACGTACTTGGCTGGGTGGACTCCGGTGGCAATGCTAACAGCCGGTGTGTCTCCACTCTCCCTGGTGACCTGAAGACAGTCGAGATTAGCAGTTAGCGTTGCCGGCTTCTCCTGAGGCAACTTCACAGTTACACTCTGACTGGCGGACGTGCCCGTGGTGCCCGGGGCACCGGTGCTGGGGCTCTCATCACCCCCTTCCGTCCACCGCACGGACGAGTCCTCCGAAGACGGAGGCCGCCTTTCCTCAAGGCCTCCTGAGGTGCTGGGGCTCGGGCTCGCCTGGCCAGCCTGTCCCACGGAGGCCAGCGTGGAGGTGGCATCCTCTACCTTGGCTAGACCTTCCCCACCGGCACCTTCGCCGGCTCTTCGTGGAATGTTCCAGGCGAAGGAACTGACAGGAGGAGGGGACGCGACCGTGTCTCCATCCTCGCTGCTCCTGCACGTAGACCGCGGAGGCTCAGAGCCTCGTGGTCGACAAAGAACGTCCCGCGTCTCGTCATCCGGAGAACAGGACTCAGACCCTTCGCCCTGACCTTCTGCCAGCTCTGAGTCCATGGAGCGAGTTTCTTGAGGCAAATATTTATCCGCCGGCGTCCCAGCAGGAGAACCCACGGGGTCACGTGTGCTAGGGTAACCTGCTTCAAGATGCCCCATTGCGTGCTCAGCTTCTCTGTCTCTTGGCTTGGGGCACATGGTTTCCGGGGTGGGGACGGTATTTGCTGGTGCAGGGGAAGCAACAGAGAGAGCCTGGGGCTCCCCGGGGCCAGCGCTGCCCTCCTGGGGGACATGCACCGACAGCTCACGAGGGGACAGAATTGCATGATCGGCTTCTGGGAGGCTCAGCTCGTGTCCCAGGTCTTCCCGGGAATGCCCAGGTGCATTGTCTTCTCTGTCTCGTTTCTCTTCACTCTGTGGGCCTTGAGAAGAGCTTTCTACCCCCAGGCGTTGGACCGATGATGCATTTTCCTCGTCCATCCCTCCTAAGTTGGCGGAGAGATTCGGCGTGGTCCCAGTAAATGCAGACTCCTCCCCGGCAGGCTCTGAGAAAGCTGGCATCCGGCTGAGGGAGGTTCCCGCCCTGGCCGTTTCCTGAATTTGCACCTAGGAAGATGAAAAGTGATATTAATAGAATTGTTCCCGGGAGAGCCCACGATAGGGCATAACTAATCCCAAGAGTGCTAATCCTTGACGAGTGTAGTAATGGACAAAAAGAGCAGCAGGAATGACTGAAATCTGAACTTGAATCCCCAGACTTGCTCTAGCTATTAGAGACTTCCTGGAAAAAGGCAAAGTTCAGCAACTGTATGTTCCAGGGGACCCTTGGTTAAATTGCCCATTATAAGCAAAACGCCGCCTGACAATCCTCATTTAATGATTTCTCTCTCTCTCTCTCTCAAAAAAAAATGAAAACGAATTGAATGTTAACTATTTTGATAAAGTAAGTCACAAGAACGTGTGTGTACCTTTCCAGAAAGATAAAATTTCACATGAACATGAACATACAGCGCCTGTCAAGGAGCACTGAACAATCTTTGTTCCCAGACACGACAGCTCGCTGGTTAACAATGTTACTGGAGAACAGAGGCTGGTCCTTTCGGGCCACCTTTAACGAAGTAGTAGGGCTATGATTGGCCATCAGCACTGACAATTATTTCTGCTCCAGGAAGGTTATCAAATCCTGGAATGCCCCCGCTCCCAACACACACACACACACACACACACACACACACACACACACACACACACTTTAAAAGAGATGCCCTGTGACAGGCAAATCATGTCCACATGAAATAGGGGGCTCAGGATTGCTCAGGTTTGGGGGAAGAGGTGGGGGAGGAGGGAAGAAAGGAAAAGAAAAGCAGGAAGGAAGGATCTATCCGCATTGTGAGGCGTGAACCCATAATGGTCCTATTTGAATGTTCTGTGATGTTAGATAGTGTTTAATGAAGCAGCGAACTCTTTGGCTAGATTCTTGTCTCTCGAAATTTTTAGCTCATCTGTTATCTCAACACATATCAAAATGATGCCCTGCCGAGGAGGAGGGAATCTCTGCTAATTGCTGGCAGCACACCCCGCTTTGCTCCCAGGACTCTGACTTTGGAGCGGCCACGTTCAAATGTGCAGAAACCGAAGACTGGGTCGAAAGACGGGGGAGCTAGAGTGGAAATGTTCCTGGGCTCACCACAGCTCCAGGGTTCCTCAGCTCCTGTCCACCAGTCCCAGGTAAGAAGCCCGATCCCTTCACACGCGTCCAGTGGCAAACAGGACAACAGCATAACCACGCCTCCTTCCGTACTGCCCCACGGTTGCTGTGGCCAGCAGTAATTCACCTCTCATTTTCTCCTTCAAGCTACCCTGATGTTCATTTCACTCAGATTTTATTGGCATAAAAGTGCTAACTAAGCAAGGAGACATTTACTCTAATTCCCTTTGTGATAAAGTCTATGAGTGCTGGGCGCATACACCAATTCAACAAATACTTATTGCGAGCCCCCAGTGTACTAGGGAGAATCCCAGACAACACAGGCAAAATGCCCATCTGTGGGGCGCGCCCATTCTATGCTGCATTCAAGGCCTGTCACACGGTTAGCACCTAGCAGGTGTTCCGTAAGCACTTGTTGAAAGAAGGAGGAAGTGAATGAACTAGCACCAGGTGAGACACTCTGCCCAGCCCATTACAGCTCTACATTTGAAAGGTTTGGAGTCCTGTGCTCCTGACTTTGGGAAAACTCTATTTTAAAGGAAATTTAACCCTATATAGGGACAGTACTAGGTCACACCCTGGTGTTTTGTTTTTTTTTTTTAAGAAAAAGGTATTTACTCTCTTCCGAGATCCCTTTTTCTTTCTCATCATATTAAACTGGAAAAAGGAAAACAAAGATAATTTCTGAGAAATGAGAAGCAAAGTTTTAAAAAGGTTTCGAGTTCAGTGTATACTTAATTTCACCTCTGAACCTGAACATCTATGTGCAACCCATGTAGAGAATGCTCTTCTCATTGCCATTTTGGTTCAGGTATTTTTTATAATGAACTATATAGTATATATATACCGGAAAAATTAAGCACAGAATGTGTGGGTAGCGTCCTGGTCGCGATTTGAAATGCGTAGGGGACCTGCCTAATCGAAACGCCAGACCCTCCCTTGAGCCTTCCTCCCCTGTCTGAATTTCCACTGCCCGTGTCAGCCCTTTATTTTAAGGTCTTGCCATCATCACGATGCCATCGGTGCCAACAGACGTTTATGGAGTAGCTGCCATGTGCAGAGCTCTCTGCCAGGCGCTGGACAAGTTTTTCCTAAGGGCTCAAGGCAAAAAGCCACTCCGTTCCTTACTGGGATGTTACACACTCATTATTGCTTGTTACCATATCAACGGAGTGACAGGCTGATACGGAGAGAGACTGACACCTGGAGAGGGTGAAACACAGGACAAGCAAGCTTTGCTTAGGGTGAGTTTGGTCCCTGGAACATAGCATCGCAGCCACGGGACCGCGCCTCGCCTTACGAAAACAGTCACGTTCCGATAAAAGCATACTCACCTCTTCCTCGCTCTCACTTTAAAAATAATATTCTGCTTTGAATTAGCTTGCTGAAGCCCCACGCGTGAAATCAAATCATGGCAAATCTTTGACCGAGGAAACTCCTCTACTTGACCAACGTTTCCTGAGAGCATCTGCTGTGTACCAAGCTCCGTTCTAAGATCCAGGGCTTCATCAGTGAACATAACAAAGACGTCCGGTCTTTTTGAAAGACATGTCGAAGCAACGCACCATACAACTGGTTCGCTGCTGATGGCAAATTCCATCAATTTGATGTTAACTAACCAATGGGGTTTTCTCAAAGTGGAGCCTTGGACAGCCCAGAATATAATGTCAAGGCTTACAGCATCCGTTCCAAGGACAGGCTCCTTAGGTCTCGCGCAAAGGCCGGCTCACAGCAAAAGGAAAAGCACAGACTCCCACCTGTCAAATAATTCGGACCTTCCTTTCAGTTAAGTCACGATGAAAGGATTCCAGCAAGCGGCTTTCCTGCTTCTCAGCTAGTCTCATCATGGAGTGAGTGGTGGGACTCAGGAGGTTTTACTATGTAGAAACATTGTCCTCATTCGGGTGAAAAGAAGAAGAGTTTGGGGCTTTAGGCGGGAGCCCGGTGTGGTCTGTGGGGTGCGGACTTGGAGGACTGGCCACCTGGGTTTGGCTCAATCCAGTACTGCGTGAATGATCCCAAGGAATCTCTTGGGCCTCCCTGACCCTCTGTCTCTTCCTCCGAGGCTAGCCACATGCACATCGGCACCATCCTGTCGAGTGCCTGGCACTCAGTGACGGGGGTTTCCCTTGTTCTCTGTGAAAAGGAAGAAGTGGCCGAGGCAGGGAGCAAACGAGCCGAGCAGTGTGCGCTGGGCTCCACGCAGGCTTCCTCGTGTGGCTGCTAAGATGAACCTCAAACAGGACACTATCGTCTCGCCTTCACCGATGACGTGCGCGGCCTGGGCCCAATCAGAAGGGAGAGACCGCCCAGTAGGCGCGCAATAAGGGCAGTCAAGTGTGAAGCATCGTCAACTGCAGGGCACAGGGACGTACCATGGTGCTCCAGGGCCGGGGAGAGAGCGGAGGGGGACGCGCGGAAGGGGCGCCGACCGCGCCGCGGCAGGTGCAGCCGCCAGACGCAGAGGAGCGCACGGGCGTAGCCAGGCTGGGCGAGCAGCGGCCCGCCCCACGGGCAGGCGGGGGGCGGGTGGTCCGCGGGGCACCAGCAGGGGCAGAGGCCGAGGCCTTCGAGGTGGGTGGGCGACGTGTGGTGGGGACAGGGAGAGCGAACGGCAGCCCTGGGGGTCCGGGGCCACCGTGGCGTGTGTAGGCCACGCGGGGGGCTTGCGGAGGGAGTGTGGGCGTTGGCAGACGCGGGAGGCCTTCGGAGCAGACAGGCCACGCGGAGCCCGGGTTTCTGAGTACGGAGGGCTGCAGGAGGGGAATCACGAGGCGAGGCTGCAAGGTCACGGATGGACCGGGTTGGGGATCCATGGCAGGGGCAGGCTCTGTGGGATGACCACAAACCCATATCCCCGCCCCCCGCCGATGCTGAGGACGACAGGAATTCTCCTCCTCCTCCAGTGGTCTTCTAGCACCCTCTGCTGAGAAAGCCTCACCTCCAGCATGTTTTAAGAGAGGCGGTTAACAGAATTCTGTCACTGAGCGTGACTGACAGGCGCATTCAGAGCCGAGAGGCAGCAAATTGAGAACTGGCGCAGGAGGTTACTGCTGTTCAAGGCTTAGAACTCGCCCAGGGTCCCTCCGTCAACGACGGCAGAACCAGGATTTAAAGCCAAGTCTGTCTGGCCATAAAGCCCTTCCCAGCTTTTCTGAAAAGGAAAGGTAAGACAAATCCCACCAAAGGGCCTGATTTAAATTCAGAACTTCTGAGCTCCCAGGACCCTCGGATATGAAACTATCACGGTCCTTATTACGTGCAAAATGACCGCTTGTTTGTCAGCAGCTTCCTCACGAGCTCTAAGGACAGGGACTCGGTGTTATTCATTTCTGGGTTTCCAGAACCTTGGACACCGTAGGGGCTCCACTGATTCTCCCGAATGCGTAAGCACGTGAGTGACCGACCACGAGGAGGGGAAGGGGGAAACCAAATTTAGTGCCGCTTCCAAACCCGTTTTCAGAAGCAGCGTTGAGCTCGAACACTTACGCTCTGCTCACGCGGTGTTTCCCAGCCCCGTCTCGACGCTACACGCCTCCGATTTTACACGCACGTTGTTTTCATTTGTGGGCCTTTCCGAAAAGTCTGCCGTGGGTCCGGGGAAAGGTGTGCCGCCTCACCGCGCACCTCATGACGCTCAGGGTTACACGCCTCCTCGTTAATGAGAGCGTCCTGGACGCCAGCAAAGTGCAGGACGCTCATCCGAGTCGCTAACAATGGAAGGTGGTCTGCGATAAGATCCCTCTTCTCCAATAGCTTGCAATCAGCTGAAGAGACGAGATGTCCATGGAAAAGATAGATAACGATTCCTAACGAGCTGTGCGGACGGCCAGGTGGGTGGAGCTTTGCTGACGGCGCCGCTCCGGGATGGAGTGACGTGACCCCTGAACCCTCCTCTTCCGTGGATGTGCCAGACCCCTGCCGTGTGAATACCGGAGGCCGCACTCTTCTGCGGCACGTGCCAGTCCTTAGACAAGTCTGGGACACTCCCGTGCAGTCTCAGGAAACTTCTCTGCTGGTGAGAGTGGGCAGATGTGGTAGACGTTTGGGCCGACTAACTCGACAGCATCCCCAAGCCCCCGTCCCGGGCTACTTCCAACTCAAGAGGCTGGAAAACCACGTACTCTCCCCGCTTCCTGCCTCGTGAGATGGAGCCAAGGGGTCAGTTCTGGACCGTGAGATGTCGGTTCTGGCTGGTAAGGCGGAGTCCACTTAGGGGCTTCTGAAGAAGCTTTGCTTCCCAGACGTAAGGTACGAATATGGTGGGCGCTTTCCTTCTCCCCGTAATGAAGATGCGATGCCTGGTGCTGTGGCTGTCGCCTTGCAACCATGAGGCAACCAGCATGAGAATGAAGAGCCGACGCACTGTGGCTGGCGGAGCAGAAAGAGAGAACGGGCGGGGGAGCTCGCGGCCATCCCTGTGCCACTGGAAAGGCACCAAGGCCTTCCACCCACGCACTTCTCGCGAAGCGAACATCAAAGGTCCTTAGGATGGAGGCCACTATCAGTCGGTTATTCCATTAACCGCAGCCAAAAACAGCCCTAATGGACACAAGAGGAGAACACATTGCTGAGGGCCGAGGGAACGGCATGTGAGGTGCACCCTGGCACCCTCCTGGGGGCCCCGGGTGAACGTGGGCGGGGCTCAGTTTAAAGGACAGTGGCACAAAGGGCAAAGGACTGGTCCAAACGCCAAGGGATCGAAAGGGCCTGAGTCAAGATGTTCGAACTTGAAGACAAGCGGGGGAGGGGAACGGGGACATGGGAGAAGGCGGGTCAGAGCAGAGAGGCTGTGGCTGGAAAGGCCAGATGCGACCACCGGGGGCCGGGAGGCTCGCTTCAGCCGGGCCCACGCGCCCTCCCCCGGGATGGTTTTCTTCCTCGAACTCCTGTTTCTTTTTAAACGTTCTTTAAATGTCCTTTCCTCCTTATCCAGTAGACACAGATAGCACCGTGTCCTTCATCGGCTGTCTACACATCACCAATCCCCACTGTGGTTTCGGGAATCTTTAAATGGGGACTTGCCAGCCCCCAGCCCCCAGCCCCCAGCCCCCAGCCCCCAGCCTCCAGCCCCCAGGGCTGCCAAAGCCTCAATCTTTCCTGAATATCTGCTGAGCCCTCACCGCCAGCACTGGGGCATACAGCCATTTGTCATTTGATAGATCAAACCCATACCATCTGGGCCTGAGAAAGTGAAAACAGCCCCATCCCCCGCCCAAGAAAGCTTAAAGGCAACCGAGACTATTTCAGGAACGCAGGTTTATTTTTGGGAGTTGCCGAGCTGCCCAGAGAGGAGCTTCACTTAAGGGCTTTGAAAGTTAAAATAACACTTAATAAAGTGGAGGACACTCGCCTAAAATCCCCCGTCCTGAAACCGGATCCCGAACAACCCTGTCATTTGACCAGCTCATCTATCTGCATTCCATCCCCTCCAGGGAGAGGAGACATCTCCAGCCAGCTGGACTTGCAGCCCTGTCCTGATTTCTCGGGGAAGCTGTAGAGCTCGCAAAACACCCACTTGCTCTCTCATTGGGAGAAGACCGGCTTTGCACGGGAACGCCCTTCCCGGAGCGAAGGGGCTCTGTGCGCCCAGCGGGACCTGCCTGGGGACATGGTGGGAGCGGAGGAGCACTGGCCTTTGAGTCAGGAGCTCCGTGCGTCCATCGCTCGTCTCCGATGGCGTGAGGCGAGCATCAGTAACACGATCTCCAAGCCCCGTACAGCCCTTAGCTCGTGGCAGGCGCTGTTCTGGTGCTCGGCACACACCGACGCGGTTAACATTTGTAAAATGGCATAGAAATGGACACCTTGGGGACTCTGGGTCGGGTCACGATCGCGAGAAACACACATACGGGAGGACGGTTTGGTGACGTGACCCCCAAGGGCAGCGGGTTAGAAAAACAGCCACACGGTCCCTGTGTGCATCTCCGTTTTGCTGCAACTGGGAGATGTGCAAACCTATGAAAAATGGAGTTGGGAAGCCCAGTGATTTTTCCTTGAATTCCACAAGGCGTTTCTGAATAGTATTCGGGGCTTTTCGCTGTGTCGTGAAGACACTGGACCTGGGCGAGGAGGCGAGAGGCAGGCGGAGCAGGGTGCCGGAGAGAGGACCGGGCCTCAGGAAACCCAGGGTTTGGTTCCAGATGCACGGCTACGTGGAAAACGGCTTCGGAAAAGTCACCAGATCTCTCTGAGTAAAGCGAGAGGGCTGAGAGCATCTCTTGGCCCACGCGGCTTCGGTGTTCTGTGACCTGCTGCCGTGCAAACAACGCAAACATTGAAACGGCGCTGAAACTGCCCCTTCCATTTGGAGCCGGGTTTTCCTTCGACTCCTAAGGCTTCAAGATCTAACTCTATGAACTGTGACAGTTGTTAGGGGCAAGAACACAGTGTGCCGCCCTATGTCGAAGGCTCCGTAGTGAGGCGGTGGGGCCCGAGACAGGGCTAGGGGAGCCACGGTGGGCTTGAGGGACGGGTCACCACAGAGCCAGCACTCCCTGGAGGCCCAGCCTTTCTGCCTCCCTCATCGCTGCTTCTCCCTCTGCCCGGGAAGTAGACTGCTCTGTGTCAGCACACGGGCCCTGTCGCTCATCCGAACAGTTCTGGAGGCCCACAGATCTAGCCCACGCCAGTGAAAATCATCATGGCCACAGAATGGATGATCAGTGGCCATTAGCCCCCCAACTGTGCTAATCCTTTTTGGGGCTGAGAAAAGTAATGGCTTCTTTTCCCCAGGAAATCTCACTTTACCCACACAATCCTGCATCTAATTTCAGGGTCTTCCAAAACCCCCTGAACCCATCGATCCCCACTTCAGAGACCCGGGGCCACAGAACGAATCCCTGCTGTCAGTCATGAGCGAGCTGGGGGTGGGTGTATTGTTTACTTCCCACAGATCGAAGCTTCTCTGCAGACTTCAGAGTGGATAACAAGGGGGAAAAAATTCAACCTGAGGTTCTAGGAGAGTATTTTCAAACCAATACCTCTCTTTACTATTTCTAGAATTCGTGAGCAAAATCAAAACCAAGGTAGTAGCAATTACTGTACTGAAGTGACAATAATACCTTGTACGAAGCAAGTTCTTGTAAACTTTAGAAACAGGAAGTATTCGTCATGGTTACTACATTACTTCTTTGCTTGTTCAGCATGACTTCAAAGTTTACAGTAATGATGGTATTTGGCACTTAAGAAATCCGAATATAAACATAAATACAGGCAGGTCACCTCTCTGGGATGATCATTACCAAAAGATGAAGAGAAAATGCAGGCTTGGGGCTTGAGGAGCCCCTAAAATGCCATGTCTCTTCTAGCTGTATGTCCTCAAGTTTGGCTTCTGGTTAAGCAGGAATATCCCATAGAGTACAGATCAGGAGGATACAGTTTCCAGCAGGCAGCAACAGTTACTAGATTAGATTCAGAGACAGCTTCGTTCGGCAGGAGAAACAAAAGTTCCTGGGATAGTGAGAGGAAGCACAGGATTAGTCTTAATTGACTTGGTGCAAGACGCATTGTAAGGGCTCAAAGAATGGGTCAAATGAGTGAACATCCATCAGATCTGTTCTCGGTCCAGCGTCAACACAGGCAGGAAGGCTTCGCTCCTTCGGAGTCTGATTCTCTTCTCATTCCTCGTCAAGTTCTTTGTCAAGACATTGATCTCCTACCTGAAAAACTGCCCCCAAGATTCCTGTGCTTTGATTAATATGCATTTTCTACTACACTATAATTCTTCTTCATCACTAGTAACTTGGTACTTGGTTGGCCTCGGTCTTCCTTCGACCAAGTCTGAAGCCATCTGTTCCCATCTGAGTAGAGAGAGAGCGGCATCTCTCGTTTCCAATATATACCACCCGGAAGACATCAGCACAATTGTGCCGGTGAGCACGAGGCACTGAACGTGATAATATCCACTTGACCATGGCGCGGAGTGTAAAATCACAAAGTGCTACTTGCAAGGTTAAGTTTAAAAGACTTGTACTTGAAAGATGAAAGGAATCAAAGGCAGGATGTGGGTGAGGGGAGCGTGGTACAGAGTACACCGGAAATTCAGGGACCTCTCTCGATGGAGCCATGAAAACTCACTTTCCCCTTGTAGACGTAAGGGAAAAGAGTGATTGACAAAGAAGCTTCTGGGAAGCCGAGGTGGTTGGGGAATGCTGTGTGAAGCAAGGAAGAAAATGTCTGGGACTTAATGCAGTGATTTGAGCTAGAAAAGCAAAAAATATGCCTCGCTGATAATTGCACTTATGGCGATTTGAAAATTCATACATATTACTTCTCATATGCATGAGTTAATGCACTCTCTTTATTCTTTCTCGGGAGCTCCCGATCACAGGTTGGGGCTTGGAGAAGAAGTGGAGAATAAGTTTTCCCTCTGACTGAGCCAGGGGGATGCTTTATTCTGCTTACCATGACGCTGCTCCCCTGGAAGCTGGTGTCTGAGCTGCCCACACGGGTAGATGGGTGGGGGCTGGACCCCGTGCCCAGAAAAGGAGCAGGGAAAGATGCTCCGTCCTTGTGGTTTCCCTTGGCCGATTCTAACACAATCCTGAAGTAAGAAGCAAGGCCAGGATGGACCCCGAGTCAGCCTTTCTGTCCCAGCATCTCTGTGGGCATTGTTCAAGGCTTGGGTACCCTGTCTAAACCCCTCACACGCTCCTGCTTTCTGATTGTGCAGAGAAAAGACTCCGAGCTAATATGAACAGAAGAGCTTAGAAAACTCATCTCTCAGCAAAGCCCGACTTTAAAAATTATTGTGCTCGTACAAAAATAAAACAAACACCTGTTTCTTTTCACCTGTTTGCTTTCCTCAGCACACCCCTCACCTGGGAGGCGACCTTAAGTCTGTCTTGAGCTGCTTTGGAAGAAGGTCCTGGAGGCAGAAATGGAAAAAGAAACATTTTTTTTTTTTTCTGCTGCCTCCATGTCTACACTACTGGCAAATGCATTAGTTTCCTAGGGCTGTGCAACGAATTACCACAGACCGGGTGACTTAAAACAACCCACATCTACGCTCTCAGCTCTGGAGGACGGAAGTCTGAAATTGAGGGGTCCCAGGACCCAGTTCCCTCTGAAGACTCCGTGGAAGACCCTTTCCTTGTCCTTTCACCTCATCTTAAGCAATCACACCTGCGGAGACTCTGTTCCCAATAAGGTCACATGCCGAGCTTCCAGGTGGACATAAATTTTGGGAGGGACGCTATTCAACCCACTACAGCAACTCGTTCTTTGCCCGGCCTGCCCTGTCGGCCCTCCACAGTCTCCGGTTTGCCATCGACACTCAGCAGCAAAGCTGTCACTTCGCTAGGGGGTGTGGACTTGAGAGAGCGTTAGGATGATACTCTACCAGCCGGACGATTTCAGAAAGGCTGGCTCTCCTCTGGAAATGATGTTTGTTTCTGTGGTGAGCAAAGTCTGTTGGGAAGGTGGAATTCAGCACCACCCAGGGGCTACGCCTTGTCACCACCCTGCTCTCCCCAAGGCTAGTATCCCGGAGCCCTCCAGGCCCTGTAAGCGGCTTCAGCCCTTCAGAACTGAGAGGCAGTGGCTGGGAAGTTCCTTAGGCTTGTTGTCAGATTTAGACCCCGAACGAGAAAGGGTAAGGACGAAGGGGTAAACAGTTCTCATGAGGGTTATTTTCCCACCCATCACCATCAGGCTGATGGTAAATGTGAAAGCACTTGTTTTTAAAAATCGCTTGAAGAAAAAAAAAAAAAAAGCCCAAAATCTCAAGGCAGTATCAAAATACCTGTGCTGACTCAGAAAGAAAAATTTTCACGCATCAGCAGAAAAGGAACTTACAGAATCTGCAGCCTGAGCTCCTGCCCCTCCCCACGCCCGCCTCGGCTCTGCAGATGCGGTGGGCGGGGTGGGAGGACGTGATTGTTCATGTTCCCGTCTCTCCTCTTTAACTAGATTGAATCCGGTTCGACAAATAATATTGACAGGGACCGTGTCTGTTCACAGAAGGAGCAGACCCAGGGTCTGTCCCCACGCAGCTCACAGAGGGGGATAAAACAGTATGGGGGAGGTCCGTTCTCTTTCCTGCTGAGGAGAAGGAGCAAGGGTACCAGGGAAAGACCCAGAACCCATTTATTGGCTGCCTATGCATCGACACTTACTAATTCCTTCATTCATCAAATCCTTGGTGAAAGCTCTCCACGTGCCAGGAGCCATCCTCGCTGCGGGGGAAAAACATCGCCAGTGAAAGACTCTGCCTTCTTAGAACTTACATTCTGTGAAAGGAGGCAGATGAGGTGGAGGAAGTCAGCAAGTGTTCTGCGCGGACAGACAGAAGGTCGAGGTGACGGCGGCATGCTCAAAGGCACTGGGGCAGGCAAGTGCTCCGTTCTCCAGAAAAACCGGGATGCGGGGGGCGCGGAAAGGGAAGAGTGGGAGCAGGGAGACGGCGTGTGAAGAGGCCACAGCTCAATGCTTTGCTCGCAGCGTTCGGGTCTATTCGAGAGGATCCGCCACAGCATGACAGGGACCGGGGAGGTGTAGTCGCCGTTTTAAACATTCCCAGATTTTGGCTTCAGGAAGATAATTGTAGTAGCATGTAGCCGAAGTCTTAGAAGAGGAAGACACTGGCCCAAGCAGCCTGGGAAGCCACCTATTGCAATAGTCCAGATATAACTATGAAGCCTGGGCGATGCTGGTGGCTGAAGTGATCAAGAGTGTTGTGCGTTGAATCTTGTCCCCCAGAAAGATACATTCAAGTCCTAACCCCAGGCACCTGTGCATGTGACCTTATTGGAAAACAGAGTTTCTGCAGATGGAATCGAGTTGAAATGAGGTCACGCTGGCTTAGGGTGGGCCCTGACCCGATGACAGGTGTCTTTCTACGGAGAGGGAAATCGGGACACAGTGACACACAGAGAAGATGCCGTGAGGCCACAGGGGCAGGGATCGGAGCGACGCGGCCACGAGGATTGCCGGCAACCGCGGAAGCCGCGCGAGCGGGTCAGAACCTGCGTAGAGAACCAGCCCCCCGATGCCTGTTCAGAATCCGGCCTCCAGAACCGTGAGGGCGTCCACTTCTGTTGTGTTAAGCCGTCCAGTGTGTATGACGGCTCTCGGAAACCAATACCGAGGGGAAGATCCTGACTCGGGAGACACTGTCCAGGGAGAGTGGCCGGGGTTCAGGGGCTGGAGACGGGGCGGGCATCAGGGACCATCTCGGGTTTGCAGCTCAGGGAATTTCACTATAAGCTCTATGAAGGGCTGCGACACCTGCTTGCTATAATGCTTGATACACAAAGTAGATGCTTAATAAACACGTGTTAGCTCAGGCGTCATCTTTGTGCTACAACGAAGCCTCTGTATTTGCGTCAAAGTTCTAAGGCGCCGCCGGGGGAAGGTGGCGGGGCATGCCCAGGGCTGCCAGGGGGTGCGGGCTGGTCCAGAATCGTGACAAGAGATGTCTGCTATTCCCGCCTTTGATTGCAGGGGCCTGGGAGAGATGCTAGACACCTCGGTGGAGTGCAGTGTAATGTGTGCTGTGGCTCGTCTCTCTGTCACCACAGGCCACATCCTGAACACTGTCCTCGGCCCTGATCATCAGACGGACTGCAACATCTCTGGGTGCACTGACTCGAGGTGCTCCTGCTCCCTCTCCCCATCAGCCCTCCCGATGAGCGTCTCTGCCACCTCGGTCCTTGGGATCCGTCCTAAGCTAAGAGGTATCTCTGTCCTCCCTGTCCTCAGAGGTGCAAGGGGTATGGCCAGGAGCACTCTAACTAGCCTGGTCTGCCCCGTGGGTGGAACCCCACCAGCTCCGCACACCTGATGCACAGCCTGTAGGACACATCGAGAGGACAGGAACTTCAAAGTTCCAAAGAAAACCAGAGATTTGGGCTGATCTGAGCCTTTGTGCAGAAAAGATCATCAAAGTCTAGGGAGGAGGATGAGAGCAGAGGAGCCCGGGAGACGCTGCCCACGGCTTTCCCTGTTTCTTCCTTCCCTTGCCCCCCCTTGTTTAAGCCAACTCAACAGAGAAACTGGGGTGCAAGGGAGAAGCCTGAGGGGACCACTCCGGCTGCTTTGCACATTTGGCTTTCTCCAAGTTCAAATCCATCAGTATCTTTTCAAGTCAATTCACTGACTTTTTCAGTCCTCTGAAAAGCGCAGGATAATTACAATTATGAGGCCAGGTCTGGATATGGATTACCATATTCGGGGGCTCAGAACTTTCCCTCCTTCAATCTTCGAGCCGCCCACTCTAAGCCCACGAGTCCTCTGGAGGGTGGAGCTGCCACTCAAACACTCGAGATGGGGAGATTGAGGGACAGAGCGAGACCCTAGAAGAGGCACTCCCATTCCGTCCCCTGGCTGTTGAAGGAATATTATACCAGGTCGCTCTTCTCCAAGTGTGTCCTGCCCGCCCTCTCCCGCCAGGCAGACAGGGAGGTGATTCCTCATTCCCCGGGGAGGGAGGTTGGGAGGCTGGAATTCGGTGCCTGCACTCGAGACTCTTAGCTCTTGGGCATCAAAATGCCTAAAATCTCAGGGGAGTTTAGAAGATTCTCGCACAGGAGGTTTAGAGAGGCCCCGCCACCCTTCCTCCAGGAGCACCCCCTTCACTCGCACCCCTGCCCCCGTCTTGACAGCATGCATCGCCACGGATGTCGGATGTCAGGCATGGCTATTGGTCGTCTGGCTCCCCCACCGGAAGCTGAGCTCCCTGAGGGCCAACGTCGATTTGCTCCTGTTGTATCCTCAGCTCATAGAAAAGGATCTAGCACATCGGTTGGATGAACAAAGGACGTGGAGGGAGTATTTTGATCAGAGACTGACCTCTCCCTGTGCGACAGAGATCTGCTGGCCTGGGAGTGAAGGCAGGAAAGAGACCCCTGGGGGGGTCTGTGCTCCCAGCAGCCAGGCCAGTGCTGCTGCTGGGGTCAGCAAGAGACTGGGGGACTCTGCTGCGTGGCGCCCCGCAGAATGGACCGCCAGCCCTCAGTGTGGCACAGAAAGAGCAGAAGCCACCAGACCTGAGTCCACATGGGCCAGAGCAATGGTCGCCTCCCAGCGGCGCCCTCAGAGACCAAGAGCACCGGAACGGTGGGCGGGACCCACGAAGACTCAGCGGCTCGTTCCCGCGGTCTGCAGACGCGCGCTCCAAACGACAGCACTGGCGTGCGATTCCTGCACCCGGTGCGGGGCGGGGCTTTATTCCAGCCACCTCACCTGTCTGTGAAGACTCAGGGTTTCCTTGCGCACAGGCCGATATCAAAGCGCAGGCAGAGGACCAGTGTGAGGGCCATGCTGTTACCGTGTGTGTGAAGCAAATCAACTTTAGACCAGTGGGATATATATATATATATATATATATATATATATATATATATATATATATATATATTTTTTTTTTTTTTTTTGAGGGCAACAGGTGAAGGCATCCAAAGGCATTTCGAGCATAGCAGGAATATTCCGTTAGTTGCCCGGCCCTTGGCTGGGTTTCTTCTCACTGCGTAGACAATAATAAGACCCCCGCAGGCCTCCGGCCTCAACCTTCCTAATCGATACTCACCTGATTCCACCCAAACCAGACCTCGCTTTCCCCTAATATGTCCCCTGAGCCAATTAATGCTCTAATCTGGGCACTCTCGATTATGGCTAATTACACTGAAAGCTTGTATGTTCAGTAAAAACTGGGTAGGTCAGAATCTCTTCTTGTAAGCTCTTCTTTGCCATTAGATCCACTCGCAACGTGGATCTGAAAGCAATGAACTAACCCACATTCCTTTAAAATATATGTGAAAACTCCCATCTTCCTGATCTCGACAATTAGCTTAAGTTAGCGAGACGGCATTGAGGTTCGCGTCGCATCTGGGCCCCCGAGACGGATGAGTCCAACCAGTTTTGGGGTAACCTCGTTATTTTCTCCCCCATTAATGGGCGATGTCACAAATAGCGAAGATAAGCACGGAGGAATTCGGGCCCTCGGCACGTTGCCTGAAGGGAAGGAATTCTCAGGTAGGACTTTGAAAAGCACCATTTTTACCAATATCATCTCCTCCTCCAAGTATTGCTATAGAACCTACCAGCCCTGGAGGAGTCCTCACTAGCCAGGCGGTGAACGTATCTTGTATCATCTGGTGGGAAGAGGTAGACCAGCCTTGTTGGGCAGATTCCCGGAGGCCGGGGAGGATTTGGCCGGAGCCTGAAGAAGCTCTGTCATCTCAGCAATGATGCTGAATGCCCGTTTGGGGGAAGTTATCTGATCCCCCAGCCCCGAGAACTGGTCTGACATTGGCCCAGCTTTGGTCTATGGTTCAAACTGGGAAGGCCATGGCCTTATTTCTTTAAACTATTTTTAAAAAAATTTATTTGAGTAGCTAAACACACACACACACACACACACGGTACAAAATTCACAAGGTACACAGTGACAGAACATAGAGTGACAATTTAGTGTTCCTCCTACCCCTGCCACCCTTTCGGCCTCCTTCACCAGAGGCAACCACAGTTATCAGAGTTAATTTTCGTTCTGAAGACAGTTAAAGAACTCAGACCTAAAATGGAATTAGGAAGCTAGGTAACGTGGGTGGGGCCGAGGGCCTGGAGCCAGGCAGACCCTGCTGGAAGCCCGGAAGCCCCACATCCTGACCCAGAGCCCAGACGGCAGCTGGATTTACCTCACGGGGTTGCGGAGATAATGAACCTCACCAGGGCAAACCCAGGGGCGTCTTAGCACAGTGCCTGGTGCAAGTTCCCTCTCAATGACCCGCAGCTCATTAGGGATTAGGGATTGGGCCATCGAGGGTGGGGGAGGGCCGGTGGGGAGTATTGAATACCTTCCGGGAAAAGCCCTAAGCCTTTGTCATTCAGAGTGCGCTCCCTGGGAATCCCTGGGAGCCTGTTAGAAACGTCGGGACCCCGGCTCCGCCCCAGGCCTGCCGAATCCGACGTTCTGACAGGCTCTCCAGCGATCTGCATGAGCAGCCCAGGAATCCTGGAGGAAATAGGTAGCGTTCGGGCCTCCGGGGAGGTGGCCGTGCTGCTTTGTGAGCCCTTAGACTTCTCACGATGAAAACGAGTGACGAAAATACTTTTTAAGGGAAAAGCTATTCCCCTTGCCACCCAGAGCTTGCTTGTTCCACCTATGATTTCTCAAGCCCAGTGACCCGTGACCTACAAGACAACTGGAATGTGTCCTCTTTTGTCCGGCAGCTTGATAGTAACCCGATAGATGGCTTGGTGGCATGTTGTTTTTAAAGTGATACCAGAGACACAGTGGAGCCTGCCCAGAAAGCAGCAGGGCTGCCGGGTTGCCAACCGGGACGCCGAGGCCCTGGCAGTGCGGGGCTCAGAGCTTGTCGTTAGAAGTAAAGCCTGCATGGGCTGAAGGCTGGGAGGCCGGAGGGGCTCCTCGTGTGACAATTGCTGCTGCTTGCCACTTGTTCCAAACTGGTAGACCTTGCTCAGGCATATACGACATACGAGAAGCAACGCTCTCCTTTAAAATAAAATTGCGTGCTATAACGGTGAATACATGCCATTATATATATATATTTGTCAACACCCATCAAACGTACAGCGCCAAAAGTGAACCCTCAGGTAAACTGTGGACTGTGGGTGAGAACGGTGTGTCAGTGGAGGTTCCTTGACGGTGACAAAGGCACCTGCCACTCTGGTGGGGGATATGGCCGTGGCATGTATGAGGGCAGGTGATTATGAAAAAGATCTCTGTACCTTCCGTTCAATTTTGCTATGAACCTAAAAGCGCCCTGAAACAGACAGTTTATTTATTTATTTTTTTTAAAAAAGAGGAAAAATTACATTTTGTCATTGGATCAGCCATAGAAGAGGAAAGATAACCAAGGTCAAGGCCTAGGGCTGCATGCTTTCTAAAATTCAGTTACAACAGAAATGACTAAGAGCTGGGCTGTCCGACCCAGAAGCCTTTGGAATGTGCCTAGTGCAACGGAGGGATTGAGTTTTAAATTTTATTTAGTCTTAATTAATTTACACGCAAATTAAAAAAATGGTGTGACAGGTGTGATTCGGTTACAAAAAAATGTAAGTAGGTTTGGAACAATTCGGGTACATGGATCTACTCTTTCAGCTGTTAATTTCATGAAGTCGCAATCCAGATCAAGCATTTCTGATGAATAATTAGAGCCCAAATTGAGAACGGCTGTAAGTGTAAAACACACTGGACTTTGAAGACTTGCTACCGAAAAAAGGTAAAATATCTCGCTAATAACTTTTCTATAGATTACATATTGAAACAATATTTTGGTTATACAGAGTTCATAAAATATTAAAGTTTACTTGACCTGTGTCTTCAAACTTAAAAAAAAAAAAAAAGAAAACATGGCTTCCAAAAAAATGTAAATGACATATCTGGCTTGTCCTCATACACTGCTGGCGGGAATGAAAAATGGTGTAGCCGCTGTGAAAACCAGCGTGGTAGCTCCTCAGAAGGTTAGATGTAGAGACTACCCAGCGATTCCACTTGTAGGTATTTACCCAAGAAAACTGAAAACAGATGTCCACACAGAAACTTATGCTGAATGTCCCTAACGGCATTATCCATAATACCTGCAAATTGGAAACAGCCCAAATGCCCATCAACTGGTAATGGGCAAAATAAATGTGGTTTCTCCATACAGTGTAATATTTATTATCCAACCATGAAAAGGAATGAAGTATTGATAGATGCTCCAACAATGACACTCAAAAATATCATGCTAAGTGAACGAAGGCAGACACAACTCAAGCCACATATGATTTCATTGAGATGAAAGGTCCAGAACAGGCAAAGCCAGAGAGATGGAAACTAGGGTTTGCCAGGGGTAGGAAGAAGAGGAGAATAGAAAGTGACCGTTAATGGGTATGAGGTTTCTTTTAGGGATGATGAAAATATTCTGGAATTAAATAATGGTGATGTTTGTACAACTTGTGACCATACACAAAATTACATATGTGAAATTTCTATTGGGCAGTGCTGGTTTAGGTGAAATAACAGTTTCTCTCCCGGCTGTCACTGATGAGAGCTCATCAACATGGAGTGATTTTCACAACCCTCCATCAGGGGACATTTGGCACTGTCTACAGACATTCTTGGTTGCCAACAGGGGTGGGAATGAGGAGCAGAGATTACTACTGGCCAGAGATGCTGCTAAGCATCCTACGATGCACAGGACAGTTGCTCATAATGAAGAATCATCCAGCCCCAAATATCAGTAGCATCAAGTTTGAGAAGCCCTGCACTAGAGGCTGCTCTGAGGCTCCCAGCTTCCTTTGCACCATGCAGCCTCTTTGACTGCCCTGAGGTCAGAAGGTACATCCTGGGCATGACCTTCCCAGAATGCTTTCTCCTGGAGTCCAGACACAAGCATTCTCAGACCGGGAGCTCCCCAGGGTGCCCGTGCTCCTGGGGATCTGGAGCTACTCTATGCAAAGTTCTGAAAGGGCCCGAAAGTTCTAGAATGGATTAGCTGTGGAGTCCATGAAGCTGTCTTTACTCTTTGAGTCTTCCTTAATGTTAAGCTTGCTTAACAATATTCTTAACAATATTCTTTTCATATTATTTTGGTTTACCAAGTTCCTGAAGCTCTTGTCACATTTGGTGAGATGAAATCCCCTTCCACATGTGGGCCTAACAGGTCACATGACGTGTTCAACTCGGCATGTGTTGAGCTCTCCTATCAGGTGCTGCGGGTCCTCAGTAAAGCCCACCACTGACCCATAAGGAATTGCAGTCCCAGCAGAGCAGATGAATCAGTATAGTGTCAAGCCTATCTCGTGAAATGAAGAACTTTATAGGACCACAGCCAAGGAGTCAATCAGGGCTGGATGGTTAGAGTAGAGTCCTGAAAATTAGAACCTCAGAGAAGCATGAGGGCATTAAACTGAGAAAGTGACCTTAGCTTAGGGTCTGCCGATGGCCAAATGGTGTGGGACCATTTGGAGCTTAATCTCTCTCTTATGAAACTAAGTTCCTCAAAGTAAGAAAGTATGCATATCTTTATAATTCGTTTACAAGCATTTCCCCATATCTTTAAATATTTTGAGAGCATGCTTTTTAATGGCTGCATAGTGTTCTAGAAAATTTCCTATCACAACATGTAAGCATTCCTTCACTCCCCATTGTTAAGTATGTGGATTGTTTCCAGTGCTTCATTATTGAAAATTATGTGATAATGAATGTTCTGGTCTAGCTGTTTACACCTCTGATAATTTCATTAGGTTAATTACTGAGCCAAAGTTTGTTTTTTAAAGATATTATTAGTATATATTGCCAATTTGCCATCTGGAAAGGTTGTACTAGTTTACTTCTACCAGCAGTGTAAGACACAGCCTGAGTTTCTTCACAGTCTTAATCAACACATAGTAGTATTGCTTTAAAAACAATCCCTGAAAATCGAGGAAGGAAGGTCGAAAGGGAGGGACGGAAGGAGTTGATAAGTTTATGGTATAATAATTGTACACTTTTTTTAATGAATTGCCTGTTAGATTCCTTTGCCTATTTTTGATTAAACTGCTCATCTTTTCATAGATTTTCTTTGCCTATACATCACAAGTACTTCTTTAAGTTTTCATGCATTTTTATTTTATTTTTAACGTGAAAAATTCTTACATTGGCAGATTTATCTTTTTTTCCCCTCTCTTTATGTTTGAAAAGGCTTTTCTCACCTTGAGATCCACATTTTCTTCCACTTTCTTTGGTACTTATTTTGGTCACTGATGCGACATTAGGGATTCAGGGGACTTCAGCGTCTTGGGAACTAAGGGACTTTTGCGTTTCACCACTTCAGCTCACACTGAGGAAAGAGGCCCAAACAGGAGGAAAAATGACTCCAGGACATACAGCAGGTTAACGGCAGAACCAGGACTACAATAAAGGACTGATCTGTTTTCCTCTTTTTAAAAAAAATTAGTTTTCAATAATACAGGTAATAAATAAGTAAATACTGTTTCCTTTGAAAATATTACATCGCTAATCACTCCTGTGAATGCAAGATTCTTATTTCCCTGCTTGAAGTTTGTCATCATTATCTTTTTGGTGTGGATCTTTCCGGACTTGAACGAAATAATTTTATCTGCTTATAAATGTGTATACAAATAACATGTACTATTTATTATGGGTTGGTTTAAGGGCATAAATGGGATCACAGTTTGTGAATCATTCTGCAATACACCTTTATCATTCTACATAATGTTTCGCGATGTCTATCATCTCAACGGGCCACATTTTATTTGGCTATTTCCACAGAAATGTTTCCTTAGACAAACAATTCTTCTACACACATTATGGTACATGTCTCCTTGAGCCTGTATGCAAGCTTTTCTCAGGAGTTACTATGGAAAAGGGAAGCTGCTACATAATGGGTAATGCATTTTTTAATTTCAAAGGATATCATGAACTTATATTCTTGCTGGCGATGTACCTACCCATTTCTCCATAATCTCAACAACTTGATGTTATTATCCTCTAATTTTTTTTTCTTTTTGTCTATCCGATGGGTAAAAGATGTTATATTTTTATAATTTATATTTTCCTAGTTACTCAGAAGGTTGTACACATCTTCTCATATGTTTGTTCACCATTCGTAGCCCCTCTTCTATGAACCGCATATTTATTTAATTTTACCTTTTTTAAAAATTCAGTTGTTAGGGGTATCTTTCTTATCTATTTGTTTTTATACGCTTTGGAAATTAATCTTTGTCTATTACATATGTTCTCCATATTTCTCCTGGTTGTCACTTTCATTTGTTTATTTACGGTATTTTTTGTTACATAGGAATTTTTAATTTGATGTAATCAAAATTAACGCTTTCATTCCTTGTTTCGTTTTTGTTGCTGTTCTTTGGGTCCTAAGAACTTACGGCTTTCAAGGTCATAAAAATAGTCTCCAATATTTTTTCAGCAGTTCATAGGTTTTTTTTGTTTTGTTTTGTTCTGTTTTGCATTTAACTCAGAGATCCATCTAGAGTTTATTTGGAGTTCATTTTAAGGTACCGGTCTTTTTTTTTTTTTTTTTTTAATGGCTAATTCTATGGTAAAGATTTTTGTTTCTTCCCTAAAACCTGAGAGGCAATTTCTATCATAAACCAAATTCCATTATGTTCTTGGGTTCGATTCTGTACTCTCTACTCAGTTTGGTTTATCTATTTATCTCTTGGTGGCTCCTACCATACTGTTTTGATGACCATAGCTTTATCATTTGTATTAATAGATGGTTAGTTAATCCCACATTTTTTCTATCCCAATGCAGCAAAGCATGTTCATTTTCAGTTACAGCAAAAAAAGAAAAAAAGAAAAAAAGACCGATAAGGCATGTTTCTGGCACTCAGCCCTCACACGAGGCAGTGATGAGAGATTTGCTACAGGGACTAAAACCCGCCCTAGCAGCCAAGTGCCCCTCCACTCAGCAGCCTCCACTGCTGCCACCCAAATTCCTGTCACTGAACTATACGCCTCAAAATAAAACTCAGCTGTAGATAGCACACCTGTTTTGGATTAGTTACAATAAATCAAGATCTGTATTTATTTCAGTTGCCGGACAGGTGAAGAACAAGACGCATTTATAGCAAGCCAACTAGAAAGCAGAGAAAAATCCAAATCATGTGGGTTTTTTTTTTCTCTCTTACGGCAAAGTGGTTACACTCGACAAGCCCTAAACTTCCTGTTGCTTCCCAAATCCTGTGATTCCTTACAGGAATGCCATAAGTGTAGTTTTTCTCTCTAGGTATCAGTCCAATTAAGCCCATAGTTTAAATTCTACTGCCCATTAGAATCGCCTAGAGAACTTATTAAAAGTGCAGATTCGACAAGTCTGGGGTAAAATTTAGAGATCTGTATTTTTAAACATGTACCTTAGCAGGTGATACCAATGCAAATCATCCAGGCCCTCGCTTCTCACGCCCTGCTGTGAGGACCCGGAGCACCTGAGCGGAAAGAGGCTCTCACGCCCCCCGTGAGGTCTCTGCGCTGCAGCGGGGTTCTGTAATGACTTGGCCCCGGGCGATCGGTTAATAGGGAAATGACGTCAGTATGACGCAGGTGCTGCACTGCTTCACATGCGGTTTTCCCTAAGCACGGGACCCCGAACACCTGGTATAAACGATGGGCTCTTGAGCAGGAAGCGGAATAGCCTTTCGCGCGGCGTCTGCACGCGTAGCAGGAACGCCTTCGAGGCATACTTTAACAAAATTAAAACTGCGGGCTGCCCGGCGCCCCACTCTCCTAACTACACTCCATGGCTGTGTGTCAGAGGGCGGGTGGCACCTCCCCGGCCACCGTCACAGCAGCCCCGCTGGCCTGGAGGCCCACTTCTGTCCTCACGCTGACTAAAGGTCTGTCGGCTTTGCTACTCAATTATCACACGTATTTTTAATATCTGCCACAGCAGCCACTGGCCAACTCGAGCCGTCTCTCTGGACGGTCCAAGTGGGTTTCCTGGGTACATTTTTTGTTGTTTTTGTGTGTGTGTGTGTGTTTGTTTTTGTCCCTGGTTTTAAAATGACCTGTGAAGTGGCTTGTGGGGAATGCTATTTTCTCCAGGAGCCCTGATTTTTTTTTAAGTGCACGCTTTTGCAGAATCTGAGGTGTTTCGGAAGGCATATATTGCACTGGGGCAGAAACGCCTTCTGTGCGGAGACTTCCCACTGCCTCTGTTTGAAAAGTAGTTCTGAATAACCTGGTGCTTTGTTCCTTAGCTGAGCCTGGGAAAAGTCAGGAGCAGGGTGCTCCAGAATCCCTGAGACCACTTTCCCGGGGGTACAACCTTAAGCTCTCTGCAGCGCTGCTGGCTGGGAGAGGAAACTGGAGCCCCCCCTCAGGCGACCCTTGTTTTCCACTAGCTGAAGGCTCCAGGGTGCATGAGCCTGAGTCCCACCCTAGCATCACCAAAACAGGACCTCGGTGGGACTTGGGCACCTGTAGATGCAGAAGAACCACAGGTGATTCTAAAGCACAGCGAGGCTTCTCCACCTCAGAGGCACAGAAAATCACCTGGGAGCTTTTAAAACCCCAGCGCCCGAGCCGCACCTCAGACCGCGTCCCACCCTACTCTCTGGGATGGAACTCGGGCATCGGAATGTTTTAAGGTCCCAGCTGGTCCCAGATGGCTCCATGTGTAGCCAGGGTTGAGACCACTGTTCAGCATCTTTTTCTAGTCTGAGAACGATCTCGTCTCTGTAGACCGGAGCTTCTGGAACTTGTGTGTGCTTCTGCATCTCCTAGGAATAGGGTTAAAATACAGATTCTGACTCAGTGGGACTGGGGAGGGCCCTGGAATTCTGCATTTTGACAAGCTGACGTGCAGACCACACTGTGTAGTAGCAAGGTTGTAGGTACTAATGAATTTCCATTGATTATTTAACACCTACTGAGGGCAATTACTGCAGCAAGCCAGGGCATTTGGTGACCTTGCAGGTCCAGGACAGTAATGGTATTTGGCAGAGGTAACACAGCGGGCTTTGTGATTTAAAAAAAAAAAAAAGAAAGAAAGAAAGAAAAAGGAAATAACAAATGCTTGTGTTACTCCCTGGGTCAGCCACGGAGTGGTGCTGACAAGAGGTGCCGTAGCCAGGCTCTGAGGGATGAGTGACTATAAACTTCTGCCCTTCCCATCGTCAGCCTCTGGACTCAGTTTTAACAGTCGTTATTTGGGGGGGGGGGCACGTTTTATTATGCAAATGAACCCAAAATCTCAAGTTGTGCTTCCCCAAATAGGAATTGCAAGGGTTGGATCATCCTTATACTTTCCTATGTATCTACTAGAGACCTACTCCATGCCCTGCCTGTCACTGGAGGGCCATGGAAAATTTCGAGCTGCCGGATACCCTGTTCTGACACTGGCTGTCTAGCTGCCAGGCTGAACTTAGATTAACGTGAAGTTTCATAGGTTATCACTACATAGGTGATAATTTATGAACCTACACAAGTGATACATTTCTACAGATCTCTCTCTTCTCTCTCTCTCTCTGTCTTTCTCTCTCTCTCTCTCTCTCTATCACACACACACACACACACACACACACACACACACGAGTATGAGTAAAACTGGGAAAATCTGAATGAGATCAGTAGATGACATCAATGTCAATATCTTGATGATATTATATTATACTTTTGCAAAATGTTACGATCAGGGAACACAGGCAAAGCATGCAGCGATCTCTCTGCACTAGTTCTTGCACGTGCCTGTACAATTATCTCATAAAACTTCCAATTAAAAAAAGATATAGCCAGCCCTCGATATGTCTTTAATATGTGGAGAAAGAACACAGGAATTAAGAAGGTAATAAACAAAATAGATAGGATAATACTTATTAGATGTTAACTGCATAATAGGTACTGTGCTGAGCATTTTACAAGCAAACCGTTAATCCTCACAGCACTCCATGAGGTGAGTATTATTATTTCCATCTTAGATGCGGAAACTGGAGCTGGGAGCGCTTAAGTCGTTTTCCCCAGGGTCACAGAGTCAGAAAGCAGTAGGGCAAAAACCAAAGTCAGGACTGCAGCCCACTATGCTATACGAAGCATGCAGGCAAGAGCATCCTTGCTCTGCAGGGAGAAATCGTAGGTGGGGGTGAGGAAAGTGCTCAGGGGAGGTGCAACTTGAAGGACCTGCAGGATCTTGGCCTCGAAGGATGAGATGAGCTGAGCTAGCAACAAGCCAACTGAGGGCTTTCTGGACAGGAAGATGGAAAACGCATCACCCGTCTGGGAAAAGGCTTCGTTTTCCAGATGCCTGCGTTGCCTCTCAGAGGTAGCTGGAAGCAAGACTGTGGAAGGTCTTGAACGCTAAGGGGGTTTGGTGCAATATTTCTGGATCTGGCTAGTAATTTGTGAGAGCTAACAAGGCGCAGATAAGGCCAACGGTGTATGTGAATCGCCAGCATTCACAAGGGAAGCCAAGTGCGAGGTGCGGATGGTTTAGCACAAACCAACCCATTCCCAGGGCCAAAAGAGCAAAGGGAAGCAATTTTCTCATGGAAAGTTGGTATGTGAAGGGAACCGAAGAGAGAATTAATGACAATGAGGGCCATTAAGTGGTTGAGACTGATCATCATTAGAAACATATTGACTATGCTTGGAATTTAACCTAGTCCCATATGGCTCCTTTTTCATTCAATTCCTGAGTGCCTATTACGTGGCCAGCACTATTCCAAGGACTTGGGATAGACCAGTGAACAAAATCCAGTGACCAAATTCCCTGCTACCATGGAGCTCACCTTCTGTGCTTAGTGCTTATTTCTGATCAGAAAGATTCTTAACTCTCAGAACCTAAGAACACATTTCCATACTGTACGCTTGAAATCTCAAGGAGGAATGCAAATCTCTCTGGGGCGAAGCTGGGCAGCTATGCAGAAGGACAGACACAGCACTTCTGATTTAAGAGTGAGGATGATCTTACCCCACCGTGGCTACAGGGAAACTTAAGATGGGCAGATTGTCAGGCCTTGCCTCTGGGCCGGATCAGGAAAGTGAGATCAAAACCAAGGTGAAGGATTGGCGAGCACCCTTGAAGATGATTCAAGTTAGCCTGGGGTACCCTCTCTGTTTTCCACTCCCAAACTGGGATTAGCTTTGGAATCTTCCATAAATGTAGAGAAATTGAGGGCTTTCCAATCCTAGCCTGGGTAAGTCCTATTTCAAGACAAATCAGAACAAGATGGCCTTGCACTGTAAAAGCAGGAAAGGAAGATGGGAAACAAGTACACCTGGAGACAGGTGTCCAGGCAGGAGGTATTCTGCAGTGCGGCCTTGCTCTTACAACACGGAATTCGAGATGTGGAATTTTCCCCAGAAGGCTAACAGCAAGATACAGATGAAGAAATAAGCCGCTGGCCCCTGTCTCTACAAAGGATATCTACAGGTAAGTAAACAAGGCAAGAGTCAATAATGGGCGAATTTACTAATATTACTCCCAACTAAGAATTTTTAATCATTGCAAAATTTTAAGTTCCCACAAGCTTCAAATATCTGAGAATAAATATCTAAAATGTCTTTTGACTTAGTTACGGAAAGATTCACCGGTCTTTTTTTTTTTTAACAATACTTTAAAAAGTTTGATTTAGTTCCCAAGGAAGCCCACGCTTCTGCGTCACATTTACCATATTTAGCCATTTGCTGTAAATTTGGCTGTACTGCGGAATTGTGTAAGGAACACAGACAGTTGCTGCGGTTTGACAGTAACTTTTTGCATGTGTAAGAGTCCTCACTCACCATGACACTGTCCCTGCGGCGAAATTTCCTTGCTTTAGTCAAGGTGAAATAAATGCCACCGATACAGAGATCCAATTTCTAACTTCGGGCTGCACAGAACTGCTCCCGAATACAGCTTCTGGTTGTCCCGGGCGACGGGTCAACTCAGCTACCGCGCGTAGCAAACTGAGAAATGGTCCTGCGACCCGCAGAGGGCAAGCTTTCTAAAAAGTCATGGTCGTGGTTCCGAAACGACAGTCGTGCCACAAAACGCAGGTCAGACTTTGAGCTGATAGCTGGTGAGGAGGTTGTGCGCTCAGTGAATGTGTGAGTGTGTGTAAGTGTGTGGGAACTTTGATAGAGAAAAGAATGTGCAAGAGCTGGATGACCTTGGTCCCAGAGATGATGGCCCGTTGTATTTAGCTGTGTTGTCAGTAAAAAAAAAAAAAAAAAAAGGTGAGGCTGCTGGTTGCCAGGGCTCTTGATTTCAGAATTTAGTTTAGGGGGCAAGCCGAGGATGACAAAGGGGGTTTCTTCTTTTACTTCCTCTCAACTTTTGGCAGTTGAGGGAGCTAGAAATTGCCTCCCATCGACCTGGATCTAAAACTAACATCATTAGCACCTTCCCCTCCATTTACTCTTTTTTTGGCCACTTTACACCCCTTTGACTTTAAATAATTAATTCGCCCAATGAAACACGCAATGTAGTTTAACAACTGTAAAAAAGGCACTTTGCTGAGCCAGGAAGAGCATTTTATGGAAAGAAAAGGAAATGCTTATTTATTGACATAAAAAAATTTGACATTGTTACTGCATTTTGCACTAATATTTGGCCAAACCTCCTCCATAAACTTATCTTGGGCATGAATCTGTGGTCGCTGGCACGTGATCAGCAAAGTGACGTGGGTTAAACAACCAGATAGATAAATCTGGCTCTCCCGCAAAAGTAAGGCATACATGAGGCTTTTATGTGGCTCCCTGGGTGAGTTCAACAGAACAGTTTGCGCAGTAAAAAGCTCCCTCAGATCTGGAGATTTTTAGATTGCCTATTTTACGACTGAGCCTTTAGAAATCAATGTATTCAATGTTTACTTTTTCACAGAGACAGTTAAATAAGTTCGACTGTACTTGGGGATAGTTTGTTTTCTTTGGAGTATGTCTAGTCTTCTGTAAAAACAATACTAGGTTTGTAAAACAAATTTGGAGGAAGGAAGAACACAAGTAAATATAATTGATAAAGAACTTTTCTTAAGTTTTTTTTTTTTTTTTACAAAAATGAAATCTTGGCCATACTGCAGCATCATTTCAAAGCCCATTTGGAACCCTTTAACATTAGGAATACGATAAATTCGTACATCAAGCACAACACCATCCACGCATTATTTATTCCCATGATTTTAATTCCAACTCTTTCAATTACACCCTAGATCAATAACCGGATAAAACATTAACTTCCTAGCAGTATTTCCTTAGCTTCTTTTATACTTTATGGTCTAAGAAAAAAAAAAAAAACATGAAACACACATCCGATAAAAACATCCCACAGCCAAGTCCACTTTGTTTACTTTCTCCAGCATTCCCAAGTAAATTCCACAAGGCTTTCAGACGCACCAGAATCTTTCATTTGTGCTATGAGCTTTGATCACACCAGCACTTAACCATTTTCAAAGTGCCCCCGAAAAATGACTAAAAAGAATGTTTCGTTTTGTTTCCTTTAAAGGCTACACCCAAAACGCTTGCTTGAAAAACTTTCTGAAGAGTGGCGTTACCTGGTAAAACAAATGCGCCAGACAAAATATCGGATATCTTTTCCCAGCTGTCCAGGATCCCATTAGTGCCTCTCACTTCTATCTGTCTTCTGCTATAATTAGGACGGCTTAGGGTTTATCTGGGCCTTTTTTCAAAACCAGATTTCCTTCCTAGTGGCAGCAGCGGCAGCTGTCATTCACAAGTACCCTGGTGGCGGTGTGGCACGGCAATCGAAATGGGAAGTGAAGGGAGACACACACACACACACACACACACACACACAAATATCTTTTATCTCGTCATTTTTTTAAACGGGAGCCTTACCTGAGGATGATCACTCTGGTCTGGAACGCGGCTTGTGTCCAAGAGGTTATTAACCTGCACCCCTTCTTCCTCCAAGTCCAGGCCCCCTTCTTTGGGGAGCGTGCCTGGCGGAGTTTGCAGGGTGTTCGCTTTCTCTGCTTGGGTTGAAAGAGCACTGTCTCCCGCACGGAAGTGGGAATTCAGATCCGTAGCTTCTGCTTTGGCAGGAGAGCTCTCTTCTTTATCGCCGTGGGTTAGTGGGTGCTCAGCAGGTTCTTCGGGATCGAGGAGTTTAAGGGTGTCTTCGGGTGCACTGTCGTGCAGGTTGGGGTCCAGCTTCTCGGGTTTTCCCTCAGTCCCCGGTCTCCTCACCCCGGCAGGTCTCTCTGAGCCCCTCTTGCTCCACAAATCCGTTTCCTCTGCTCTTTCCTTGTCCATGGTCTCCAAACACTGGTCCATCTCTAACTTTCCTAACTCACCAGACAAGCGCTTCACCTCTCTCTCGGCCACTGCCTTATCCATGTCTAGCAGATAGTCACTGGCAAATTCCTCTCCTGCTCGGTAGCTGTCTCTGGTTTCCCCTTGAATTCCTGGATAATCATTTTCAGCCGAAGCAGTGGGTAGTTTATAACTCCTCTGGTCTGACGCCGTAGACGTTCCATCCTGGTGAGGTCCCAAAGTCAGAGTCATCCCTGTTTGGGGGGATGAGGGACTCTGGGTGGAGGCTCGGTGGCGCCTTCCCCTCACTTCTTGGGGTTGTGAGTGATAACCACAGAAGCCAGCGGTGGCCTCCATCGGCCCGGTGTCATCTGACACCCCAGACCTGGAACCCATTTCACTGAGGAACGGCTCGCACACCCCCAGGCCACACTCACCGAATTCCACCACTTCGTCATCGCTTTCTAATAAAAAAACACGCTCAGTCCCCTGCAGGTCCCTTTGCCAAACTGCATTAGAGTAATCCGTCATAACGTCGGAACATTCCAGATACTCCAGGTCATCATCTGAAAACTCCTCCATGTAGGTTAGGGTTATCTCTGGGCAAAGTTCATAGTCGCTGTCGGAGTCTTTGCTGGAAACCTGTGGGCTGACTTGCTGGTCGACTGTGGCTCTGTCACCTGGGTGAATGGAGGTGGCAGCCTCCGGCAGTGGCAGGCTAATGCTGATGTATTTCTGTGCTTTGGGATTTTGATGACTAGGGTTTAAGTCTTCGTCATTCGGGCCGTCATCGTTTAAGGCACCATCCGTTAACTTTGACGCTTTGGGCTGCATCATCCCGTGGCGACACTCACCTTGCTTATCGGGAATATTACTCGCATTAGGAAAAAGCGACCCATCTGCAATTTCCTTTGTGTCGTTCGGATCACGAGCCTCTTCCGTTTGTCTTGTTCCTTCAACACCCAAGGGATTTTCAGAACCGGATGCACTAAAGTCATTACTAGCCAACGACGGGGGCGAGCACAAAGGGTTAAATTGGGAGGAGGAGACATCAGTTGGCATGGGAGTAGCCAAGGAGGGACTTTCTTCTTCCTTATAAGGATGCTCTTTTTCATCGGCTTGGTTTGTGCTTTTCTGCTCATATGTCTGTGTTTCATGCTCCCAACCTGTGTCCTCGCCATCTTTCGGGGTAAGAGAGGGTTGTGGGTTCTCTGACGGGCACTCGACTTCAATGGAGGCAGAACAGCAGATCATTCCAAAACAGTTTTTAGCAGAGATTTGGTAAACAGCAGCGTCATTTTTGGTACAGCTAGGATGAAGAGAACAGATAGGTAAGTTTGCTATGCTTGGACGTGCCTGCCAACATCTCCCACTTCATGGCACACACAGAAAATGGCCATGGTTTCTGCCACACACTCATGGGGCTCTGTGGTCCCCCTAGAAAAGAGTCTGTGGTCAGAGGCAACTGGCCGCCGGTCTCCAGCTGCCCCCAATTCTAAGAACCCTGGGAAGCTCAGCATTTTCCCTTAAGACTCTCTACAATCT
The DNA here is from genome assembly GCF_014176215.1 of Rousettus aegyptiacus. NCBI lineage: Eukaryota > Metazoa > Chordata > Mammalia > Chiroptera > Pteropodidae > Rousettus > Rousettus aegyptiacus. The sequence continues at coordinate 83,125,981 of NW_023416287.1, forward strand.
TACCCCAAATCGAAAATGTTGAGAATTACTTAGATGAATGGGGAAACGTTTTGTATTCTCTTGTCCTCTCCTTCTATTTTAAGCCATTTTTATGCTATCGGAATTTGAAAAACCGTTATTTTCTGGAGTGAGACACTGTCCACAAATAACTGAAGAATTCTACCTCATGTAGTGGATCAGCATAAGCAATAGCTCTTTGTAAGACCACGCTAAGAAGGCATGGTTCTTGCTGGGAGGCTATAAAGATAATGCCATACTAGGATCATGTGTATGAAGAATATGCATTTCCTCTTTAGTTTATCGTGACTATTAGAGCTCAACCACAGCCAGTGAGCCCTCTGGCTGGAAACCCATGTGTCCGCACTCCACCCTGACTTACATAAACCAAGCCAGGTGCTCAGCTTTGGCCCAGCGGGGAGGGAACTAAAGCCTGGATCACGCTGAGCCTGCTCTCCCTGCTCCAGAAGGGACGGCCCTTCTGTGGCCCCTCCTTTTATTGGCCGGAGTCACCTGGAGCCTAAAGCCTGATGGTGCTTTTGCCACTGAGATCCTTCTCCAGGCTCTGCAGTCCCCATAAAAACCTGTTATGCTTACCTTATAATTTGCATTCTTACTGATCTCATTTGACCTCACGGTAAGCATAACATTGCTGACCTCGCTCTATGCATTGTCCAGTTCAGAAGTCAACAACCATTCTGAGAAGGCAGGAGCCGTGAGTCTGGCTCAGACTTAGAGGCAATGCTTAGACCTTTATTGACTGATCTGTGCAAAATATGCATAGTCCTCTGACCCTGGCAGGTCAGTGTCAGACACTCACAGCTATGGTACACAGTCTCCCTTATCCTTTGTTCTGCACTGCAGGGACCCTGTTCGTCAGCCCTCAATCACTGGCTGCCAGCTCACATAGGCCTCATTTTCGGGAATCATAAACTAATTCTGTTTTTGTTAATACATTGTTTTGTTGGCAATCTGGTTCCCAAGTAGAAGCCACTCGGGTGGCTGAGGTTGGCCCAGTCTGGCCTACAGCTGATATCTGGCTTTATATGGGGAGACTGAAATTTAGCGCAACATTTTGGTGGGGGAGGGAACAGTACTTATTCCTGTCTATTTAACAAGATTATCCTGAGGTTCAAATGAGAAAATCGATGTGAAAGACCCTTGCATCACAGAAAGATTATGCCACGTGCATTCTATAAGACTGTGGATAGAGGTGTCAGCTAATGCTAAGGGATAGAGGTATTAGTCAACCCCACTACGGGGATCATATTGCAATACAAATGTACCAAATCAATACATTGTACACCTTAAACTTACACGGTGTTCTATGTCAAATATAACTCAATAAAAAAGACTAGGATGGGGACATGCTAAGACCAGATTACCTCTGATTCTCAAGAATTTTGCAGAATAATCACCAGGGAGCACTATTTAAAATTCTTGGATCAGAACGTGTGGGTAAAGGGCCAGAGGATCTGCTTTTAAAGATCCCAGCACATTCTGCTGCAAGTTGACCTTGGCCCACCCTTGGAGATATCCTCATTCTCATTATTAATTAGGCTCAATTAAATTACAGCTGATGGAGGAATGGAGAGAAAGACTTCTGCTTGCAGTTCACATTGCTCACACCATTCCCTTCATGTCTCTTTTCAGTTAGTTCTGTGAGATGTGGCCTCAGTTAAGAGCTTTAAGGAGCATGAAACAGCACCATGGGCTACTGGAAAATCCCAAGTAATTCCAGTTTCCTGATTTATCCAAGCCATGATCCCTCTACCAGAGAAAACACCCTTTTTGAAGGTACCATGACATGGAAAAACGAGAAGAAAACAATGAACCAGGTAAGAAATCAGTAGAGGAAGGAAACAGAGTTGGTTCTCCAGAATCAGGAAGGGAAAGCAAATGAATTTTAGAAAAATATAGAAAAAACAATTGAGTTAAATATATTTAACTTCCAAATAACTAAATAAACAGATGGGAGGATGTTATGATTTAGCAACGTATGGTTTTATGGAACATGGGTCTTCGCTGACATAAGATTTACAAATCATCCTAAGTACACCAAAAAAGAAAAGAAACTGGATCAAGTATAATTAACTTCTCACTGGCTAATAAACACTTTTGAGAGGGTTGTGGTTTGTGTTGGCACATCCCGAATAATTTTCTCTAAGCTTCCTTCAGAGGAGAGGGAGAAAAGTGGGTAAGGAACCCAGCACGTGTTGCAGGCCTCCTGTTAAACAGCCTGCTGGCTGCTCTGTGTGTGCAAAACCGGGGCTCACAGTTGTTGAATAATTTCCCCAATGTGATGAAGCTCGTAAGTAATGGAGCTGGTATATTCCTATGCTAGAGCCTTCTGACTCCACGGCCTGGCGCTGTGTATGCTGGGAGAAAACGAACATTCAGGGAAGGGAAATCGGAGTGCGGGGTGATCATTTTTGCGGATAAAGTGTTTCTGTCCTAAATCTTCATTTTGACTGCTCAATTGACAAACTTATGTCCAGCATCTTCTGGTGCCCGATATTATGCGAAGAGCTGAGGAAGAGTCAAGGAGACGCATAAAACATCATGTGCAGCCCTAAAATACCGAGAATCCACGGGGGGAGATAATATTGAATTTCTCAGAGACTCTCGTGAGTCGGTTTTGTGCCAAATTGTATGGTACAAACTGGAAGAGTGAAGGTGTTCAGAGAAAGGACTTCAGTGGTAGCAGCTGAAATGGTGTGACTCGAGTTGGGGTTTAGAATCTTTGCAAGATGCTGGCAGAGTGACCTGTGTGCCCCGCAGTGATTTGACAGGAATGCAAAACCATCCTGCAAGAAATTCCCTGAACCATTAATTGAGTTGCCTCCCTCCCTATCTTTCCTTTCGGCTGAAGGAAGCAGCAGCATTCCTCCACCCTGCTGTGAAAGTCTTGCTCGCATACTCAAGCTTCTTTCCAAATTAATCATTTCCACGTTGAAGAAAAAGAGCTATGTGTGACCTTAAGTGGATGGGGCTTCTCCTGCGCTTGAACCCCCCGGGCTGCTCTAAACCAGAGGTCCTCAAACATTTTGGCAGCAGGACCCCTTTACGCTCTCAAAAATAATTGAGGACCTCAAAGGACATTTGTTTATGGGGGTTATATATTTAGCATATTACAATTAAAGCAGAAAAATTAAAGACATTTATTCACTTTAAAATAAAAATAAACTCATTATATGTTAGCATAAATAACATACTTTTATGAAAAATATCTCTATTTTTCCAAAACAGGGTAAAATATTATAAGAGTGGCATTGCTTTACATTTTTTCAAAGATCTTTAATATCTGGATTTTTGTATCTGCTTCTGCATTCAATGCGATACAATGCCTTATTTTGTTTGAAGTATATGAAGAAAATCTGGCCTCGCACCGATATGTAGATGGAAAAAGGAGTATTTTAATAGTATTTTCATATGATTACAGATAATCTTCTCTGATACTACACAAAGAGTGGTTGCAGTGTGGAATCTGAAACCATACCAATGAACTTTTCCTACTTGTTACATAAAATCCATCGTCCTTTATTGCATTTCCCTTGCATCTTTTACCCATGCGTGATTTTGTAATTTTGAAGTACTGGAAAACTGTCAAGTTTCTGATGAAGGGTACGACTTTTCCAAATTTCTAGTTAGGGAAAAATAATACGAATATTAATTTATCATAATGGGGTCAGTCGACTCTGTGATCAGTTGCTCGGTGGAAGCAGGAGGGTGGGGGACATCAGCAAAATGGCACGGCGAGGAGTTCCAGAAATTTCCGCCTCCGTAAAAGCAACAAGAACACCGGCAGAATGCGTCCGAATCCACTTTTTCAGAACTCCGAAAATTAACCACGGGCAATCAGAAGAACAGTTACTTAAGAAGGGGCAGGACAGAGCTAGAGCAATGACAAAGCCCCATTCCAAAGGAACTGCCACGATGTGACCTGGTGATCTCTCTGTGATCTGGCTCATGCTCACCCAGTGTGAACGTCCTGGGGGAATTTGTCAGAAGAAAACATCAGAGGCAAGTGTTTAATGTCAGGGCTGCCCGAGACAGTGGGAAACAACTGAGAAAAACAATAGACTAACCAAAAGATTAAAAGGGAAAGCTAGGGAGTGAGATGTCCATAGAGGATATTAAAAAGCTCCAGCATATTCTTGGCAATCTAGAAGGTCATGCACATGTGTAAGGCTGTGAGCATGCCCAGGGCTCTATACCTGCTCAGGAAAGAACTGAGAACTCTAAGCTCTCACGTCTAACTGACCTTAACACTCTGTGCTCGCGGGGAGTAAAGGGAGAGATGTCAACCGCGTGTCGAAGGGCCGCATGCCCCCACGTGTGCTCAGAGCCTCTCAACAAAAACCGGCAGACTTACTGGTTCCAGGCATTTCAGGAAATTTCTGTCCAATCACTAGATGACCACTAAGCTAACTGGGCGGAGACTTCAGTGGCCATAAACAACAAAGAATACTGAATTTAAAGAATCAGTTCAGAAAAGTCACCAAACAAACAAACAGCCTTGGGAAGAGGAGTGGATGATTTCCAGAGTTGGCACATAACACTGTTCAAAATGCCCAGTTTTCATAAAAAAAAAAAAAAAAATTACAAGACATGCAAAGAAAGAATGAAGTGTGGCCCATACACAGAAAAAAAGAGTGGTCAATAGAAATTGTCCCTAGAGTTGCTAGATAAAGATTTTAAATGAGCCATTTTAAGTATGTTCAAGGCATGCTCTCTTCAGCAGCACATATACTAAAGTACGTTCAAGGAAATCAAAGAAAACTTGTTTAAAGAAGTAAATGAAAGCAGGAGAACAACGTCTCAATAAAGACGCAGAAATTGTAAATAAGAACCCAATAAAAACCTGAAGTTGAAAAGTTCAATAACAAAAATGCAAAAATGAAAAATTCACTGAAAGGCTCAATAACAGATTTGAGCAGAAAGAATAAAGAATGGTGAACTTTAAGATGATCAATTGAGATTATCCAGTCTTTGGAATAGAAAGAAAAAAGAATGAAGAAGAGTGAACAGAGTCTCAGAGACCTGTGGGATACCATCAAGCTTACAACATATATATAACGAGAGTCCCAGAAGGGGAAGAAAGAGGCAGGAAAAATATTTAAAGAAACTGGAAGCCCCTAGTTCAGAGAAGAGCCTGCAGTGATGCCTTCAAAGCTTAGATTTTTTAAAAGAATTGCATTATGATTGACATAGAGCATTATATTAGTTTCAGATATACAGTATAATGATTTGATATTTATATATTGCAAAATGATCACCACAATAAATCTAGTTAATATTCATCACCACACATGATTACAAATTTTTTTCTTGTAATGAGAACTTCTAAGATCTCTCTCAGCAACTTTCAAATATGTAATACAGTATTATTAACCATAGTTGTCATGCTGTATAGTATATGCCCAAGGGTGATTTACTTTGTAACTGGACATTCGTACCTTTTGAGAAAGCTTGGATTTTTATCACTGGCAACACAGACTCTTTTAGTTTTCATTGAAGTGGCAGGCCAACATTGTTCAATTTAAGAAAATGTTTGCCAAATACCAAAGGCTGAATAACCACCATTTGTCCGCTGTCTGTGAAGAAAGTGTCTAGTTCAGCTTGCAACTTAAACAGCCAAACAGGTGCTTTTCCTCAAGATGACCATCATCTCAAAGAAACCCAGTGGAGGTGCTCTGGGAATACTTCCCATTGCTACACAGGGTATTAAAACGGCTCTTACTGAGTTGTCAAGATTTTAAAAATTAACAGTTTTTACTGATGTGTCAAAAACATTATTAAGTAAAGTTTTTATTTCATGTGTTTTTATTATTTACTATTTTTTTTTTTTTAGGAGAGGCAAACTTTGGTTGACCTCACAGATTGCAAGGATCTTGTCAGCTTACAATCCTCTTATTTTTAACGCCTACAGCACCTGGTCTTCCTAGGTGGTCTCCCATCCAAGTACTAACCAGGCCCGACCCTGCTTAGCTTCTGAGATCAGACGGGATTGGGCTTGTCCAGGGTGGCATGGCTGCAGACTCACGGGTTTGTTTTTAACAGTGACTGTGTAGCAGTGAAGAATTCTATGACAACTAGTGTAGTTTGGAAACACTGCCTGGATTCATGTTAAGACATCAGCAATTTTACCATCCATTGTTTTTTATCGTCAGTGCACATGTCAACACAGTAGCAAGGGCAAGTAACGTTTCGGTATTTTCGAGAGAACACTTTGACCTTGTGGACCTTCTGAAAGGGCTTGAGAGACTCCCAGGGGTCCGTGGACCACACTTTGAGAACCACTGATTAAAGCTATTCACCAGGGGGAGCCGCAAACGCTCTCAGAATTCTCTCTCAGCACAACGCCTGGCAGAGAAGCGAGGCTGGACTCCGGGCGATGGGCGCTAGCGGGGAGGGCTGACTGCTCTGCTCGGTACAGCCATTCATGTGCTCTCTGGGGCAGACGGCTTAACCTTTTCGGGCCTCGATTTCCTGATTTACAAAGAGAAAGGAGACCTGTGCCTGGATCTCACCCCTCAGGGATTCTGATTTGGTGCTCCATCTGGGGCGCCTATGTGATTTAATTGTGGGCAAAGGGAGGCTGGTTCCATCAGCGCTGGGGGTGGAGGCTGGGAGGGCGCTGATCCTAGAAGTTCCTCGGGGTCCTATAAACTTAGGAGGGTTTTGTGTCTCGAGAACAAGGGTTCTAAGTCAGGATGAGAATGAATTGCACGGGCAAGTATCCGCAGGACTAGTGACCCTATCCAATAACAACGTGAAGACAAAGGGCTAGGGAATAGGCTACGACAAGTGCAAAAAGAGGACATGGAATCATTTTTTTCTCAAAATGGATATGCTTTTATATCCCTACATTTCCATCATCACCATCATCATCATCACCATCATCATCATCATCATCATCATATCCTAAGTGTGGTGTTGTGTTTGCACATGTGTTAATTCATTAATTTGCACATGTGTTATTCACAATTCCACTGGCACAAATAAAATTGAATCGGTGCCTCCCATGTGGACTAAAAAGCGGATTCCCCAGCTCATGTTGCTGCTCCTCTCCCTTCTGTCTCCTGGAGGTCATCCCCCTGCTCCCTCCCCAGAAAACTCTCCCGACAATATCCAAATTGCTGAAACTCAAATTGTGCAATCTAACCAGGTGCCCTGAAGACAGAGGTCATCGAAGAGGGAGCCGACACTATTGGCTAGAGGTAAGATTTGGAATCCTCCTTGGATTTCGGATTTCATTCTATCTCGTTATGTTTTCTGGTTTCCAGTGGAAGAAGAAAACAAGATCTGAGAAGGAGCCGTCTGCCGGGTCTCCACCCACGCGGCCAGACACGCAGGGCTGGGGAGGCCTCCGAAGTCCCCCGGTCCCCTCCTTTGTCCCTCCCCCACCCTCCAGGGGCTGTGAGCTTTCTGAGCACCTCGCCTGCCCACGCAGCAGGGAGCGGGGAGAGGGCTCAGCTCAATAAATACTTACCCGGGCTGACATCCATGTCCTTGCCACAGTCATAGCACCAGGTGAAGGTCAATATTTTCTTACACTAAGTGTCTGACCTGCCTGACTGCTGCTAGCGATCTTATTAATTGAATTTTTCTGAAGCACTGCAGGAATGAGAAAGGGTTGGTTTTTTTCATGTTTCAAAACTATGTTGGTTACAGAGGTGAAAGAATTCTGACGCTGGATACACAGAGGATTTCTTGATCATATTTTCTACAAGCAGCTACATACATGATGGTGAGATTCCTCATACATTTATCAATGTATTTGGTTATTTAGCCAACAGGTTTACTAACCACACATCTGAAGAGCTGCGGGGGCCTTGAGCTATGCAGCTCCTAGGCCTGTCTGCCTCTCACCCACTCCGCGCCCTTCCCCTGTTCTCCTCTACGTCACGGGGCTGACCCCTTCACACTGCGTCTCCCTGGATCCCAGGACCGCTGGCTTCCTGCTGCATCTGACCAAAGAGAGGCAGGAGATGGGAGGGTGGGAGGAAGAGCAAGGCCAGCCTCAGGTGGCACTTCCGGTAGCTCCAGACCCCACAGGACAGGCCCGCCAGGATTCTAGCTCCCTCCCCCTGGCCCCAAACCATTCCTGCCGCCTCCTTTTGTCTTCCTGCTAATGCGAAATATCAGGATGACCTCTCTGCTCATCTCCCCACCCCCACTGGCTCAATCTCCTAGGTAACCCTGCATTTCATGCTTGAAAATGTTTTTTTTTTTTTTTTTTTTTTTTTTTTTTGTCTTCCTGGTCAGACCTTAACTGATTCAGAAATGATTTATTTCATAGATGTTGGTACTGAGGCCCAGGGATGATATAGCTGTCATAAGTTATACAGCTAAGGAAAGATTACAAGAACTGTCTACCACATGTAAGTCACTGTGTTAGTCACTGCGTACAGGATAAAGATGTGAAATTCCTCGGCCCTTGCTCAGAAGCTCCCCATCTAATAAGGGAAATGTATCTGTATCCAGACAGCTTCAGTACAGGACGGCATGTGCTGAGTGCCGCTGAAGTCAGACCGATTGTGGAGATTCAGGGGAGAAGGATGCAAGACACTGAGGGAAAGTTTTCTGCGCCCCTAAGAGCTGAGCCAGCCTAGGAACTCCTTGGTAGGATTTTAGCCGGAAAGATGGCATCTGCCCGGGGCTGCGGAGGGGGCTGCTGGTTCCAGGCAGAAGGAATAGCCAGGCCCGCACAGGAAACAATATAACACTCTCAGTTTGGGACCTGTGGGAGCGGTGGGCTGTGAGATGGGTCATCTCCATTATTCACTGTTTAAACAGGACACACAGTGTGAGAACGGACATGATTCATTCTTACACAAAGACCACAGGTAGAAACTGGGGCCATGCCAGGAAAACAGGCCGATCCAGGCAAATCGAATCGGAAGGCATGGTCACCCAGCAGGAGGCGGGCAGGGCCCGGATCAGGGAAAACCCCATCCCAGAGTGAAGGGTTTGGACCTTAGGCTCCAACTCACTGAAAAACAGATCTGAGCAGCTGCTTAGATAGGAAGGAAAATCCTTCCGTTAGGTGCTCGCCACACTTACTCAGTGTTCGGGGTGACGATTCAGCACCCCTGCTCACCACGATTGACATGGCCCGGAGCCTCTGGTTGAGCAGGAGCACCCCATTCTCCTAAATGTCCTGTGGGACCTACAACTATGCGCCCACCATGCCCTGCGGGACTTGAGAAGGAAGGGAGGCTGGAAATTGGCAATGTACGACCTGGTTCTTTCCCTGTGAGAACTGCCAGTTTTGCCGAGATCATTGTCAAATTCTAAAAGGCACAGTTAAGGCAGGAAGTGCTTCTGGTGGCGAGGAGTGGAGAGGTCAGGGTGGCCTGGATCCTCAGGGAATGCAGCCAGGAGTGTGGAACTTGAGCCCTCAGGGGAAGGATTATACTTAGGCTGGGCGGGGAGAAGGGAGGGCATTCCGGGCAGATGTACAGAAGCCGGGATCGGCAGGTCATGTGAAAGGGGCCGTAAAGAAACAAGCTGGTGTGGGGAGCCACAGAAAGGAGAGCTGGTGGGCAGAGGGCCCCAAAGGGCAGGGGCAGAGGCCTGGAAGGCACAGGGCTCTGCTCAGGGGCCTGGCACGCTTGTGCGCGAACTGCAGGGGACATTCTGCTTTTCTTCTTGACCCGATTGCAATTCTGAGCAGATCAGAGGCGCAGGTTGCAAAGCCAATGTGGCACCGTGTTCGGAGACAGAGCAGCAGGCCTGCCTGGCCTCACACGCTGCCCCTCCGTTGTGTGACGCCGGACAAGCTGCCATACGGCTCAGGACAAGAACGGCACCTACATCAGAGGTGGCAGGAGGATTCGGGGAGCCGATTCCCATAAAGTGCTTAAAGCACAGCCGGGCACCCTAACTCAGCGGTTCTCGGCCCCTGAGCGCGTTTAAAAATGCCAGTGCCAGAGGATTCTCAGGGCGGTGAAACCACCGTTTCTGATACTATAATGGTGGATACGTGTCGTTACGAATCCGTCCAAACCCAGAGGATGCACTCTGCGGAGAGTGAACCATGGGCTTCGGGCGATGATGACGTGTCCATGGAGGTTCATCGATTCTAACAAATGTCCCGCTTCGGAGGGCGCACTGATCATGGGAGGGAGGGAAGGACGGAGAGGGAGAGAGTGAGTGTGTGTGTGTCGGGGGGCAGGTAAGAGGATATATGAAAACCGTACTTTCTGCTCAATTTCGTTATGAACCTAGAACTGCTCTAAAAAAGGCGGGGGGGATCTTAACAGAGGGGAAATGAGGGCCCCGCCAATCAGAGCAACCAAGCAGCTCTGCAGGGGCGAAGCGCTTCGCCGCCGCGTTTTTTGAGCTTGCACGGATCGCACGGGAAGCCGGAGCTCCGAAGCCCCCAGCTGACTGATGTCGGCTCCCGGGTGCAGTAAAGGAGGTGGTGGGGACCCGCGGGACGATGGCCGAGGAGGGACTTCCGCCTGCGCGTGGGTGGGGAGCGATTTCCTGGCTCCGTTTTGGCGCAAAAGCGCTGAGCTCTGGACACCTTTTGCGCCTCTGGGAGCAATGAAGGGCTGACCAGACGTTTTTTAAACAAGAAATGAGCAAACCAAATGCAGAAAGGAAAAAACTCTTTGGCGTTACCACCATCAGAGTTAGTTAACGAATGGCTGACTCCTCTCGTTGAAAGAGAACTCGAGGGTAGCCGGAAACAGTCACTACCCTCTACCCCACCACCCGATAAGCCACCAAACTAACAGTGTCCCAGAATGTCTCCGGAAATCTCAGGGGACATTGTGACAATAGAAAAGCTCCTATATTAAATTGTTAAGCCAACATCCCACTAGACACTGACCCAGAGGACTCGGAGCTCTTAAAAGCAAGTGAGCCTAGAATTCCGAAGGATGAGTACTGCTGATTCATCGAACACCCAGCATGCCCCCAAACCAAACTTGATTTTCCTCTGCAAACCTGCTTCTCATCTCAAAAAATCCTAGAGCAGGGCTTCTCACGCGTCACCGTGCTCGGGAATCGCCTGGGATCTCGTTAAAATGCAGGACCCGATTTGCGAGGCCAGGATGGGGGGCCGGAAGTCTGACATTCTAATAAGCTTCCCGGGGCTGCTGCTGCTGCTGGTCTAAATCATCTTCGAGGGGCAAGGTCTTCGAGCTGCTTCCAGCTCTATGACTCCAACTATCTACGAACAGTGAAAGTCCCTTCATTAAATTCTCAGAAAAATATCAGCTGTCACTTGACTTGCAGCTCAGTTTGAGCTGAGTTCCCAGTACGCGCCTGGCAAGCTGCCCCCGCATGCGACTCTGTGGGTGTTTGACTTGGTGTCACCTTTTTTTTCTTTTTATTTTTTTACAAAACTAATTGCTGGGTCCAGGCAGGGGGAATGCACAAAGCCAGACCTGACTCCTCTCTCAAAAGCCACGTGGGAGGCCGGTCAAGGAAGAAACCGCTCACAATTTAATTGCTTCTCTTTGCCTGCTGCTGTCATCAGAGCCTTGGTTCTGGCTGTGCCCTTCTTTGTCATCCTCGCTGGTCTATCTCACTGCGCCTCTCCCTCGATCCCGACTCCTGGTGCCCTCTGGGTGGGCAGGCGCAGAGACCGGCCATGACAGGAAAGCAGGGAGCCGGTCTGCAGCCCGAAGGGAGCAGCCCAGGCAAAACTGGTCAGAACTGGCAAGAAGACAGGATCCCCGAGCTGCTGGGAATGGGAATGACAAGGACAGAAAGGGGCTGGCCACATGGCGACTAGAAGCTCAGGCTCCCTGGAGCTCAATGGCGACGGGAGCTGCTGACATTGTGGCCTTCTCCTGCAGCTCTTGTGGGAGGCCCTTTAAAATATCTCCCGACCTCCTGATCCCCTTAAACAGCACAGCCTCTGAAATACTACCAGGCTGACCACTGCCGTTCAAATCATGTCGCCAGCTTCGACGGCTGCCCATGGAATGGCTCTGTCAGGGAGGAAAAAGTTTTCCTCTACCCTTGTAGGGTCCCTGGCTGGGTCTGAAAATTCACCTGGATTAACAGGAGAAAAGCATACACGTTTTATTGAACTTGCACATGGGTCACAAGAGAACAAAGACCCGAAGAAGGGACCAGAGCTGGCAGCTTTTATAGAAGTTAGACACGGAAATTATAAATGTGTAAAGAATTGACAAGACAATGGGGTTTGGGCTAGAGGCAGCAAATGGTGACAGTAACCAGAAAGATAAGGGGCGCTTTAACCGGGTTCGTTCGTATAGACTTATCGGCCCCAAATCCCTAGTCTCCGCTGATAGGAATGTCGTCCCTTCCCCTGGTTTCACCTGAGAGTTTTACGACCTGCTTCACATAGCAAATAACATTGTGAAGGAGGGAGGGCAGAGCGACCTCTAACATTTCTATGTTGAAGTCCTGCTCCCCAGTGCGATGGCGTTTGGAGGCTGGGCCTTTAGGAGGCCACGAGGGTGGGGCCTTTGTGATGGAATCGGCGCCCTTATAAGAAGAGACACCAGAGAGCTTGCCTTCTCTCCCTGCCATGTGAGGACACAGCAAAAAGACAACCACCTGCAAGCCTGGAAGAGATGCACCCTACAATGCCGGTACCCTGGTCTCGACGTCCAGCCTCCAGAACTGTGCGAAACAGATCGCTGTTGCTCAAGCGCCTCAGTGTGTGGTGTGTTGGCGCTGACTGACACAGGCAGGGTCGGATGGGCCATGCCAGAGCCAAACCCCTCTCCCAGGCCGAGCCCACTCTTGGGCTCCTCTGGGGCTGAGGTGTGGGCTGCATGAGGCCCTGGAAGAGTCCAGAGCATCGACCTTCCCCACACATGTGGGTGAGCCTCAGGCTGAGAGGCCCAAGATGGTGTCTTAGGAGCCTAAGGTGCCGGGACTGACCCAACCTTGTAGTTTTCAGAAAAAGGGCACTGGTGCCTGTGCTTTTGAAGAGGATGAACCAAGAGCCAGAAGGGATGGAGTCTGGAGGCTGGCAGAGAGGAGGCACAGGGTCTAAGGCAAACAGCAGTTCGCAGAGAACTCTAAGAGTGAGGCTTCTGGGTAATGGGGCCAAGGTGGAGGGAAATTTCCTGGGAGTCCCTTGGCCGAGTGCACAACATGTGTCCGGACAAAGACACGTGTTTGCAAAGCAAACTTTGCTCTTAGTCCTGCCCCTGCTTCCCAAACCCCTCCCCTCAGGGTCTCAGCAAAGCCCTTCCTGGGACTCACGAGGCTGGATTTGGTTCCAGCTCTGCCCCTAACTAACTGCCTGCCTTTTTCAAGGAGCTTTTTAATGATGTTCACCTTTAAAGAGGGAGTCGAAACTGTGATTTCTACATCTGTGAGATTCCCCATCCTCAGAAAGGTTGGGCCAGGATGCTGTGATTACAAAGACTGAGCCCTGGCCGGCTGAAGAACCTCCCTAATGATCCTGGTCAGCTCTGAGTTCTCAGAAGGTGTGGATGAAGCGGCATGTTCGGTGACATTCAGTGTGTGATCAATTTCCAATGATCAAGTTCGCCTCTCTCTGCCTGTCCCAAGGTTTCGGGAGGGGCTCTTGGATCAATCTGTCACCTGCCCCCAAACGAACATTGGTTTGCCCTGATAATTAGCACCTGGTGGGAGCAACCACCCACGTCGGGTCCCCAGGAAATGATAAGCGGTCACACGGGAAAAGCTGAGCGGCCCGTGGCATGCCTCCCATAACCATTCACTTTGCTGAGACACGTATCAACACCACCAAAGTCCAAACTGGAATGTGGTGACGGATGGTGGATTCTGGCCCAGACCTACCACCCTGGGAATTAAAGGGGTTTCTTATCAGATCCTCCAGACTCATTCAAGAAACACTCCAGGCGTGGCCAGGATGCATGCCTACTGAGTTCATTCAGAAAGAACGCCACCCAGGGAGGCCGCCTGAGCCCTGTGCTGGGAACACAGAGGCCTTCGGGATGCCGGAAAGTTCTATGGGTCATCCTCAAGACTTATAACACCTACTTAAGCTCACAGGAACACGAAGTTCATAAAATGCTTTCCAACCTTGGATTAAATGCATTTTCTGTCTTAGCCAAGACATAGCGACATTCAGTCATCTTTATTTCTACCCAATGATTCCTTGATCAAACACGTTAATTACATTTCGTCTTCCAAGAGGGAAATGGTGGAGAGGGAAAATACTGCCAAACTAAGCTACTTTTTTACCTCCAAATTGTCCTATTTTAAATCAGTTCCAGTATTATAGTTCAGTGTGGGAAACATGTTCGAAGTACACAAAATAATCATTATTTATAGAATATTCTAAATTCTTCGCATGTGTAAGTTGAATCCCCAAATCAACCCTATATAGCAGGCACTATCATTATCCTCATTTTTTAGACGAGGAAACTGAGACAAGCAGATGTTAAGTGACTTGCCCAAGATGATATAGCTCTTAAGAGGTAATTCTGGGATTTAAATCCGGACAACTTGGCTTTAGATACTTGCTCTTGATGGTGGAAGGAATCTGTCCTTTGTAAGTGGAGTTGACAGTGACAATTCTACCTTTGGCAGGGTGTGTGCCTTGAGGTGTTTCTTCCAGAAATAGAGGCATAGTTAACTGATTCACCTATACGCATTGGCACAGCCTCACTCACAACCAACAACTCATGTTTTTTAGATGTTTGGCAAGGAGTCTGGGATTCCTTGGGGGATCGTGTACAGAGAGAGGCTGATGGCTGCTCCAGGGGCAAAGTCTTTGGCTGAGACAACAAGGCCTTACAAAAAACTCTCTGCCCACTACACACCAGAGTGGCTTTGGGACTGTAGCACAGTGTCCCATGGCTCCTAGGGTCTCTCTATCCACACAAACACGAGGAACATGTGAGAAGGCCAAGATTTCGCTAAAGTCACAGATTTCACCTTCTAAAAACCATCCACATAGGGTTTCAGTTACAAACACATATAACAAAACGGCTTCAACCCTCGTGTCTGGGTTATGGCTCTCCTGTTAAATATCCATTTCCTTCTTGTCTATGAGGATTCCCCCACTGATTCTGACACTTTTCAAAACCGTTCACGTAAAATTATTCTGGCTCTAACACCACTGGCATTACAAGCTGGGACAGAGTAATTCTTTCAGAGTAGTTCTAGGAACACAGCGCTTCAGAGAACAGGCAGTAAACTGATATTAACTAGTAACCAATAACTAATATTTGTCGTCTGCTTACGTGCATACTTTGCTGATCCTTTTGTCTGAATAATCTCATTTAAATGAGATTATTCATTTTATGGAAGAAGACACTGAAGCACAGAGAAGTTAATTGACTTGCTCAAGGCCACACAGCTAATAAGTGGCAGAGCCCAGAAAAAGGAAAAACGTAGCCTTTGAGGAAGGACCTGGGGGATTTCATCGTCATTAACAAACACACGAGGTTGTGGGGATACCAAATTATAGAAATCCCAGTTCCTGCCCCCCAGAGTTGACAGTATAATACGGAGAGGAGGTAATAAAGCAGAAGTCATTAACTTAATGTAACCACTGTTATTGAGCACATACTATGTGCCGGTCACTCTAGGTACTGGGGAGACAGCAGCCTTGTGATGCTTTCAGTCTGATGGGAAGACAGATGGGAAGCCAAATAAAAGAATAAAATGAAAAACAAAATAACAAAACACAACACTGGAGGAGTGCTGACTTGTTTTACAGAAGGTGATTCAGGAAGGTTGTGCTGAGGCAGTAATAACATTGAGACAGTAAATACTCCAGGGGAAAAGCAACCGTTTTCAGGGGTTCGTGAAGCCCTGGAATCTGGTTGCTTATGCTCCTCCCAGCAGGATGGGTGGGCTGGAGAATGCACCGGAAGAGTGAGAGTGTTCAGGCGAAGGGACTCGCGTGGGCACGCAGGACTGGGCCTGACACTGGTGACAGCGGCCAGCTGCTCCACCTGCCCGCCACACAGCACGTGAGCAGGAGGGACCGGAGGAGTCTGGAAATGCAGGTGTATGGGAAACACTGGAGAAGGAAAGGCCTTCTAAGCCTTAACATCCCTCCTGTTTGACCCCTCCTCCAAATGATAGTAAGAGGGATGTTCTAAAAAAATCCAAACCCTCCTACAACCTCTATGCTACCCAAAATTCCTTAACAGGTTGGGCACGGCTTTCAGGAGAAAGGTACAAACCCCTTAACTATGGCACACAAAGCCCACGGGGACCAACATGGCCTGCCATTCATCTCCAGGTCTTCTTCCTGTGCCCTGCCAGGGACTGAATGCACTGCAAGGCTGCATTCCTCCTGGCCATTGTCCCCACCAGGTTCTCTGTGAGGCCCGCCCCTAGCTGAGCCAATGCCAGGGCAGGGCTGACGAGAGAGCCCGGGAGCGGGCGGCTTCTCCCTTCCTCCTTCCCCTCCCTCCTGCCTGCCTTGTAGTCTGTGCTCTCCCAGCGGGAGATGACTGTGACTGTCAAAAGAGGCCTCCTTGCTGCAGGGGACTGTCTCTCTCTAGGTGTGGGCTCCTGGACAGATTTTTATCTGTTGCTTTGCTGCCTTTCTTTGTGTACACATCTGGCAACCTGCTTTCACTATGAGGTAGAAAACACCTATTTGCATTTCCCTCAAGTGCTCCTAGCCCCTACATCTTAAAAATATATATATATATATTTTTGTTTTGTTTTGTTTTGTTTTGTTTTGTTTTTCACTCCACTCTACAGTGCACACCATGCTGCCGTTCCTGACAGTTCCCTCCCTTGGAAGGTTTCTTGGCTTCCCATTCCTCTTGCCAGCCAAGCACACCTGACATGTGGTACCGGAAAGGTCGCCCAGCACGGAGGAATCTCCTCCAAGCGGCCTCATTCGCTCAGAGTGCACACAGTGTCACACGGGTGGGAGTGGCATGTGGAGAACGAACGCCGAGGGTGGGGGCAAAGTGTGTTGAGGGCAGAGGCGAGATGGAAGGGCCGATCGACATAGCAGCCTTGCTCTTGGCCTTGAAGAAGAATTGCAGATTAGGCTTGTTAGACCAGAAAACGCCCCTGGGAAACACAGAAACAGGAGCTTTCAAGTACCGTAAGAACACAGATTTAGTGACCCCAAAACTAAATTCACACAGATAAAGAAAAGGACTTTTCTTCGAGGGAACTATGAGCTAATCTGGTGCTTTATGGTGTATTGACAATGGCTAGACAATCTGAAGCTATTCTGATGACTCGCAGTTAACTTTAAATCCTTGAAAGGCATTTGCACAAAACACCATTCGTTTCCCTAATCAGCATGTAATGTACCGGTAGAAGTGGAACTACTTTGCAGATAAATGTTTTAGACGTGAAGCATTTTTCATCTCAGGGGATACAGTGGAATCACCAGCGCTTCAGACTGAATCAGGCCCAGGCGAAGGCCACAGAGTGGATTTTAGAAGTTCTCCAGGCAATGCTACGGGCAGCGACGGTTCAGAACTACTGAGGAAAAAAGCCAGAACTTTCAAAGATCTCCAGCACCCAGAATGCTTACTAGTAGGCAGGAAAACGCAACTGCCATGTACTGTCAAATGCCCTGCCATTATTCTTTGCATTAGGTCTGAGTCCTTTGCCCAGTAGATGGGCTACTTTTCAAACCAAGGGACCAGGAATTTGGAAAGAGTGCATTCTGTCACACTGCATCTTTGATTTTACGTGAACCAGAGCAGAGGATGAGGACTCCCCACCCCTTCCACAGCACCCGTTCCCTTTCTAAGTCTCTCTCCTCTGTGTCTTGTCTCTTCCATTTTAACCTGTTCACCTGCCCGTGGGGGTTCATCATCTCTTAACCTTTAAACGCCCTACAAACATTAGTTTTGCCTATGATCCTGGTCCTATATATGCAACAAATAACATGAATAGCAAATCTTAATTCGTAAATGGCATTTTGTCAGTAAAAGAATATGTAAGCTTCTCTTTCAGCTAAAAAGTAAGCAAAATATTTTATCTTAGGGTGAGACTAAAAGGAATCCAAAAAAAAAAAAAATGTATTAAGTGCTCACAGGGACAAAGTCAAAGGTGGGAAACATATAAAGAAGTATCGGATATAGATCCCCAAGGGCCTTAGCATCTAAACCAGGGGTTGACAAACTACGGCCTACAGGACAAATCTGGCCTCCACTTATTTCTATAAATAAAGTTTTATTGGAACACAGCCATGCTTTAAAAAAAAAAAAAAGATAATCTGATCTTTATAGAAAAAGTTTGCCAGTGCTCATCTAAATAAACTACCACTACCGGCAACAACAAAATATACATACACATATGTAGCCATCTACCCATCCATCCTTTCAACAAATATTTATGCTGCGGGCACTGTACTCATCTCCAGGAAATGGGAAACACAGAAGGTTCCTGCTCCTAGGAAGGCCCACAGTCTCCCGAATTATCCATCACTCACGAGAAATAAATACAGATCCATGAGTAACTGAAATTGCCTGTGAACCATAGAGGTGAATTCCAAGTTGCAGCGGAGTGGAGAGGAGAGAGGGGAAGGCCTTGGCGAAATCGGAAAGAAGAGGCAGGGAAAATCCAACCCGTGGATGAAGGCGCAGCAAGGGGCAGTCGGGCCGCCTCCCAGTACATCGCGGTGCGAGGGGAAGATGGCGCGATCTGTTCGCCACTCGTCCTCCTCGCGGACGTGAGGTTTCACGAGGGCGCAGGCAATGTTTGTGTCATTCACCGCTGTCCCTAGAATTAAGCAACATGCCTGCCACGCCTGGCACGCTGCTCGATAAATATTAAAGAATTCGATATTAGATGAGAGGAGATGAAATGAAAAGCTCGTTTAACGAATGAAAATGGCCAGACCACCTTGAATTAAATTCTAGACAAAGTTGTAATTCCATCGGTGGCAGCAGATTAGGAGAGCGTGATTAGCTACCAGGCAGAGCTCAGCAAAGACTCATTGCTGGATGCCTAGGCCGGCGTCCAACAACAGTAGGGCCCGGAAAGCAAACATGAGCCAATCTTTCGGCCTTACCTGTCAGTAAGCAGCATGTGACAGGATACAGGGATCTTAGGAAACAGTCCACAGGGCTCATTCACTTACCAGCACAGATGTAACACATGAATATACTGATTCTCAAAGAATTCGTAACTGGAAACGATGTCGCAGTCCTCTATCGTTTGACCATTCTTGTACCAAGCTACCTCTGGCTTGGGCTGACCTGGCGAGGCGGAAATAAGAATATTCTTATTGCATTAAGTATTTTTACAAAGGAGCATCGTAAAGCTGGGAACGCGCGTGGGTGACAAGCAACGGGGGGAGGCCGGAGGGACACATTGGGCGGAAACCCGCTCACCCGCTGATAACAACCGCGTCACCCAACACGCACGCCGTGTGCCTACCGCGGTGCCGCCTGGCAGCGGACGGGCCCGCAGAGCGAAAAACGCCGCCTGCAGCCTCAAGGTGCTATTAAGGAAAAGTACCTAAAACTTAGAAGAAAGACCAAAAAAAAAAAAAAAAATGTAGGTGGTAGCCTCTTTCAAACTACATGGCGGCAAAGGTCCGTCTAAGAATTATGAATTATCTAGGGGAACTTATTTTGTTTCATTCGATGATTACTATTAATTGAGATTTCTCGTTTTAGTGACGTTACATGGAAAGTTGTAGACTTTTATACAGGAAAGCTACGAATAATCTCAGTCTGGTAGAAAATACAACCCCATAAATTACGGTTTATTGTCCTATAGGACACTAACCAGTGTTTTACCTAACCTACCAACTTTAGCCTAACATTCCTTTATTAAATTGTCTATAAATCCCCCATGCCTCAAAAGTTCTTTGACCAGGCCTTAATACTTTCTGGTTCCCTTCTTCTTTAAAGAGTTGAGGGGAAAAAAATCTTCGAAATATTAATTTCATATCTGCCTGGGAGTCACGTTAATCTTTCTGAAAATTCGACTTCGGCAACGCTCAGGGTCGAGCGTGAGTTACGATGCAAAAGGGGGAAGAGCAGAGCGGAGGATCAAGTGCCACATCTTCCTGAGCACGAAAGAGTCTGGCATGCGGGGCCCCCAGGCTGGCGCCGTGCCCACGTGACTGACGTCCTCACACAAACTGACCTACACTTTCTCCCTCGGAAGGGGTCAACCCGATGTGACGTTAGTGGGTTAATCTGGTGAAGCCCCCAGCAATTCCATTCACACAGTGGGGCGTTTTCCCCTTGCGATGGGGCAGGAAGGTTTCCAGGGTGTCCCAAGGAGCTTCCTCATTAGCCTCCGTGTCACTGAAAAGTCACCGAGATGAGCTAAATGGACAGGAAGAAAGCCTGGCGTTCGGGAAAATACACCATTCTGAATCCATCCTGGGGACATTCTTGTGTTTTACGTCTTATCTATCATGTGATTTCTGGCAAGCAACCCCAGAGACCACTAAGAGAAGAATGTCACCTTCTCCTGAGACCCGTACCACGGACAGGACCTGAGGGTGGCAGTGCCCCTCTGCGAGTCTCACATTTGGGGTCTCCCAGCTAGACTACCTCTGTGCCAGCACCGCGAATGAGCTTGGTGGCAACTGTGGGGGTCCCTCTTTGCCTCCTCCTTCGGATAGGCGTTTGAATAATTAGTCCCCAGAGCCAGGAGCAGACAGACCTGCAGGCAAGGACATGTCCTTCTCCAGCGGCTGTGAAGCTGAGTCTCTTTCAGGCAAATGACTAAACAGCCAAACATGAGCTTCTCTGAAAAGCCATCAAGGAGGTTGCTGGTCATAATCCATTTCTGCCTGTTCTTATCAGCCGTGTGTCCCACTTCAGACAGTTTTATTCGATTTCCTCCTTAGGGAGTGTTTAATTGCTCTCTTTTTGTGTATGTGATTTTAAAAAAGAAAGTGTATGAAGTATGCAGGAGCCGGGCCTGGGGATTCTGATCTCTTAGCCTCCAGTGTTTCATTCAGAATGATCGGGGCTTCTTCATGGCTGACTGGTTTTTTTCCCTTTGAGCAGTATAGATCTGAATAATCGGAAATGAGACTTGCACGGGGAAGTGGTATCTTGTATTTGTGGGTGGTCCTCTTTTCTCCCTCCTCTTGCTGGAAACCTCCCCAGAAAAATCCTACCCGTGTTTTGAAAGCCTACCTACAGGTCATAGATTGAGAGCCACATCCAGAAAGTTTCACAAGTACCTGGCTAATGTGTGTGGGGGCCGGTAGCTGAGTTCAGGGTGTGTCCAAACACTGGGGCTTCCTGGGGAGACAGGGAAAGCTCGGTAGTGGGGTCGTGGCTGTCCCGTGAACTGAGTGACGATGGACAAGCCTGCAGAGAGGGACGGGGCTCAGCTCTAGGCTCAGAGGGGCTGAGTGCTCAGTTCTACCCTCCAGCATCCCGACCGAAGATGGGGTTTTATTACAGCTTCTGCCAAGGAAGCACCACCCCCATTTCCAAGGCTGGCTCTTCTTTGCTCTGGACTTAGAAAAAGGGATTATAGGGACAAGAGTTTTCTGTGCGCCCTCAAGACATGTTTTTTCAGGGCAGAGACATATTCCAAGAAAGAAAAGAAAACCCACAAGGTACAAGATACCACCTCCCTACCCGATTCTTTTACTTCTATTTTCTTTTAATAATAAATCCTTTTCAGCACTGGGGCTACGAATTCTGAGTCGGCGCTGGGTTATTTATTCTCCAGTCCAGGGGGAATTCCAGGCCCCTGATTTGCCTCCACCGGGCACCTCCGCCTTGGTTTTAACCTTTTCAGTGCTGACTAGCATGCCTGAAGAAGGCAAGCCGTGGGGAGACAAATTTAGCGTTTGGGGATATCCACACAAGAGTGATGGGGGAAGAGTTCAAAAAATTGTCTGAAGCGAAGTTATTCATGCCATTCCCACGTGCCACAGGAAATCAAGGGTGGACTATCTGAGAGAATGACCAGTGTGGGAGCTGACGACCCCAAAACCACAATGCGGAGTGAAGATCGCTAAAATGTGTCCAGGAAGTGACTCAAAAAAATCTTGTAGAAAAAAAAGAAAAACAAAAATCGGAGAGGATTTAGTTGCTCAATTGGTTCCTTGGAATAAACGACTCAGGTAACTTTCTCAAGTGACGTTTTAACAGTGCCCGTCTGAGTCGGGAGGGACCCGGCCCTCAGGGAGGTTTCGGAGGGTGATTGATTAGCTTAGTGACGTTACCAGCTATTATGCAGCGAAGCACGGCGTCTGACTTCTCAGGAACTTTCTGGGAAAGCAACGAGGACAAAAAGCAGAGCGTGCGCTTCTGGGGCCCTCCTGAGTCTGTCATCCTCTCATGCCACGTGAGTCTGAAAAACAGAAACCCCCGACATCACCGACTGTTCCGGGACCTCCGAGGAGTTCGCGAAACCCCACAGGCCCGGCAGTGGCCGTTAGGGCGATGCGGGTCGCGGCGCTGCAACCTTGGCTTATAAAAGGCCGAGTGGTGGCTCTCGGACGAGTGGGCAGATGGGACGTCCTCGGACAGTGTTTGTCACTTGCGCCACTGCTGACACCTTGGCCAGGTGCTTCGCTGTGGGGGTCGTTCTGTGCATTGCAGGA
Source organism: Rousettus aegyptiacus (assembly GCF_014176215.1). Classification (NCBI taxonomy): domain Eukaryota; kingdom Metazoa; phylum Chordata; class Mammalia; order Chiroptera; family Pteropodidae; genus Rousettus; species Rousettus aegyptiacus. The sequence goes on from NW_023416287.1 coordinate 83,148,446, forward strand.
TGCTTAACAGAATCCCTGCCTTCGACCCACTAGATGCCGGCAGCAGCCCCACCCCCGCCCCGCCCCCACCAAGTCGTGACAACCAAAACGTCTGCAGACATGGCCCATGTTCCTGCGGACGGCACCCGGAGCCCGGGGTGGCGGGAGGAACTGCACGAGCCACAGCAGGTGCCGCCTCCTCTCATTTCTCGTTCTTCCGCTCCTCGAAATCTTTTCATATTGGATTCAGAAAGTGTGTGCGCCTATTTGCCTCCCCGAAGAGGACTTGATTCAACGCAAAGGAACCTCCGGGTGGGAGGTCCTCTGAAACTGGGGCGCGGCTGCTCCTTCCGAGCACCAGGCAGGTGCCCCGGGAGGGCAGTGACAGCCAGCGTTTCCGCACAAGCACGCGTTCATGGACGCGAGTCGACGTTGCACTCCTGATCGGTGTCCAGGTGTAGATACTGCATTTCATATCTTTTAAACTACCTAAGTGGTTACTAATACCTCTTGCATCTCACAGATGAGGAAGGTGAGGCTTGGAGAGGTTCAACACCTCATTCAAGACCACACAGCTCAAGGCGCTGCCGCCCTAAGGCCACCCTTCATGGCAGGACCGGATGACGGCTCCAGCATGCGAGTCTCCCCCAGAGCTGCATCGTGCATGACTCACACAGATGTGCAGCAGCCCCTGAGACCAGCTGTGTCTGAACCCAGAGGACCCTTTCCACCCCATCCTCTGGGTACAGAGCTAGCGCCACTTGACCGAACACAGCCTTTGCGGAGCCCCAAGCTTGGAAATGACATTTCGCCCTCTCCAGAGTCTGGTCCCAGTTCTTGCAGCTCAAGAAAAGGAAAGCCCACCGCACGGTGGGACACGTTCAGCATGAGCAGGGCAGGGGCCCTTAGAAGCTGCAAGTGGTGGCTCCAGGGAAGCGGAGGGCCCTAAAACAGAAGCACGAGCTAAGCTCTAGTGGAAGGGGCGGGGCGTGCATGGCCACGGCCGCATCGCGGGAGGGGAAGCCCCTCTCCACTCCATGTGGGTGTAACAGCCTCTTAACCGTTCAGAACCAATTCCTCCCTCTTTCCTCCCACGTTTCGAGGTTGTTTCAGATACCCCGAGAGACAGCGCACCGGGGACGAGTTCCCTGACAACAGGTCAGAGTTTCACCAACATCTGAAAACCTTCCGATGAGTAGGAAGTGGGTACTCGGGGAGGGAATCAGGATGGGAGGTAAACAATGTTTGCGGTAAACAATGTTTGCCTCTGCTTATGACTGGCTAGTAATTTGCAGCACCTGATTCAAGGTGAAAATGAGAGGTTTCTTGTTCAAATATGATTAAGACACTTAAGCTAGAAACAGTGGAACGTTAAAGCAAGCACTGGAATGCTTCTGGGCACAGGCCCTGTGTGTAGGCACAGGTCGCGGGCCCAGGGAGACGCCTCCTGTGGAACATTTTGCCCACAAATGCCTGCTTGTCCTTTCCTCTGAGGCATCTTCTGCTGTATCTGAGGTCCCCACAGCATTTCCTTAACCTCAAGATGTTCTGCTTAGAAATACGTTCAGTCCTTGAAAACAAAAAAGCACTCCCAAACTGCCCCTGTGGGATGCACCCAGACTCTCTGAATATCAGGGTAAAAAACTGATATTGATAATTCAGGAGACTACACTTCCCTTCCTCAGGAAGAGCGTGTGCAGGAAGCAACTCTGCTTAGACCTGAGGTTTAACTAACCCATGTAAAGGGTAGAAAAGCTGTTAGCTGAAGAAGTTATGTGTTAGCATCAAAAAGGAAGAGAACTGGGCGTGGGACAGAGCTCGTGGGCTGGGAGGGAAGTTCAAAGAGCTGTAGGCGTGCGCGGGGAACCCTGAGCCAGAGAGGCTAAAAAGAGGATTTTAAGAAATTTTGCTCAGTGATTATGAATTGGATCCTTGTGACCTTTTTTAAATAAAAGCTTAAGTTGCTTTTCCAGTTATTTTTAGTTTCAGGGCATTATAAAAGCAACAGTGCAGAGATGGGAACACGGGGGGTCCCTGGTTCACTGGTGTTGTATTTAAAAGCATCAGAGGCTCCTCTCGGTGTAGATGGCCAATCCCTGGCGCAAAAACAGGAAGAAAATCCATCCGCAGGATGGCAAGAGGACACCTGCGTTCCAGGTTAAGTGACAAGTACTTTCGGTGGCAGAGGAATCGGAGGATTCTGATTGGCATAAAAAGGCCAGGTTTCTGACATGTACTTCTATTTACTTAGAAGTCACAGGAATGTTTAATGTAGGTTGAAAGAAGTATCTGAAGAATAATTCCAAAGGACGACTTTTATGCTACCCGTCTTGCACGAGAATGAAAATGTTTAAAGGAAACTTGGCATGGTTGAACTGTTATATGAATCAATAAATAAGCCAGAACGATTGTGGGTCTGACAGCACACAGAGGACCAAAAAAAAAAAGAGGGGCGTCATGCCGTCCTTTCGCTGCTGAGGAAATGTGGGCCCACCCTGGCCGAACACGAGCAAAAGAAGCTTTTTCTGTGAACACTAACGCGTTCATTCATCTATGTTAGAGGTCCGGGCTGGTGATAAGGTCTGGAACTGCAGATTTGATTTGAGATAAAAAGTTGGTACTTCTCAGGATTATTGAACAAATAATGTTGGTGCAGTGCCTGGCACAGAAGTAAGTGCTCAATAAATAGTAGTACTAATTGTTTGTTTGTTTGTTTGTTTTTTAAAGCACAGCTTCAAGTTGGAAACACTAGCTCATCTGACTTGTTGGCTGGCGGTGGTGCCGATATCTCCGCAATACTTCTTTTCTGTAATTCACATACAATTCACCTACTTTACAGTATACAATTCGGTGGCTTTCAGTACAGCCAGAGCCGGGCGACCGTCACCACAAAAAGAACCCTACAGCCCTTAGCTTTCACCTCCCCATCTTCCCATTCCCCTCCGCACACACACAGCTCCAAGGCGACCACTCCTCAACTTTCCGTCTCTATGGGTTTGCCTATCCTGGACGTTTCACGTAAACGGAATCATGTAATACGTGGTTCCCTGTGTCTGGCTTCTTTCTCTTAGCAGAACGTGTTCGAGGTTCGTCCGCGTGGTACCATGCGTCCGCACCCCAGTCCTTCTTATGTCCGTTCTGCAGTCCTTCTTAGAACAGCCGTTGGGGCAGAGGGCTGACTACGCTGGCACCCCACATTCCTAAGAGACGAACCCAGACGAGAAGGGTGGGGGAGGGAAGAAGCTCTCATGGCTGAAAAACTCTCCTGACCAGTAAGTATGATAAGACTGCGGGCCAAGCCCAGGCATTGTCACTTGCCAGGGACAAATCTACATCCAGCTCTGCCACTTACCTGCTTGAGGAATTGAGCCTGTTACCTCATCTGTAGGAGGTAATGATAATGTTCTAAGAATTAGAATAACGTGTGTAAATGGCCTAGGAAGAAGCTGTTACATAATTGACTTTCAAGATGAAAAGTCCTTAGACTTTAAGACTTCACTTGTTACATCAATTTCCTTTCTTGCTGTGAGTTACCACAATGACTTTTTTAAAAGCCATATACCAATAGATGTCTAAAAATCTCCCCTGCTATAACATTCACCTGTAACAGTGACTTACAAGACATGACACCTCCCACCCCCTTTCCCAGGGTCCCCTGCTGTGAATGGAGAGGGGGAAAAAGGACAAATCGAGCTGTCTAGAGCTGGGGTGCCACTGAGGACTTTATTTGCATGTCATCTATGACTCCTCCCCAGGTGACTACTTCCTGACAGTGAAGCCCCACACGTCACGACACTGACAAACACACCATTTGACTCACGGCTCAGTCACCACGGGCACGGAGCACTGCCTACCAAGCAGAGGACAGTTAAGTCGGGCTGTGGTTCATGTTTCGTGCCTCCTCCGAAGGTGAGAACCCCTGAAGACAGACTTATCGTTCTCTGCTAGAGCTGGGTAACCAATCTCGGATTGCCGATGTCGGCAGAGGGGGCTGTGGCGGGGTTCACAGACAACCTCAGAGAGAGAACACGTTCACTGGGAAGAACACGAGGCTTGCATGTTTTTGTTTTTTAACTGTGTGGTTCAGGGCAAGTCGCTTTGTTTTTCAAAAAAAAATTTTTTTATCTTTAATGATACAGATCTTAAATGCATACATTCGTGTTCTTTAAAATACATATAAAGGTAAACACTCCCATAAACATCATTCCTCTATCACAGTACTTTCCCAAGAGAAAGTGCTGTCCTTTCAGACATCTTTCTACCCATTTATTTATGTAGTCATTTAATTATATATATTATATATATAATTTTGTTGTATGTGTGGCACACATATAACACATATATATGTATATATATATATAATTTTGTTGTATGTGTGGCATTAAATTGTATGTACTTGTCATGTACTTGGCTTATCTTACGTAATAGTAAGTTTTGACCATCTTACAAGATCAAGCCAACCCATAAAGGGCTGTATCACTTTAAAAAAACTGCATGGCAAGGCAATATCGTGTTTAATCTGTCTGTTCTTGTATGGATGATGTGTACCTTGGCTGAAGATTTCTGACAAATGTGTCCAAAAAAACATTCTGACACATGCCTGCTTCGGTACATAAGTGGTTCTCTAAATACCGAGAAATGGAGTTGCTGGATAAGAGAATATTCACATATTACATGTTGATAGATGTTCCAAAACTGGCAGGGTCCTTAACAGAATAGCGGAAGGATGTGACGATGAAGGGCCCAATTTCTGCGCTCAAATCTTAGCTCTGCCACTAATCCTTTTATCTCCTGCCTTAGTTTCTTCACCTGTAAAACTAACATAGTAGCAGTAACAACTTCATTTGACTATTAGGAAAATTAAGTGGGGAAAATAATTAGGAAAATAAAGCTCTTCTGAATAGCATAGCAGGCACTATATAAATGTTAGCTGCTACCAGGAGCTTTGGGTTCAATATCAACAAAATCACAAATGTATCTTCCTCTAGAGTTGGGGGAGAACAGGTAAGAGGTTGTAGAGAATCCTTTGAACATGTAAGGCTCTCTACTGAAGCCAAGTTTTATTTTGGCTAATCTGCCCCACACAGATAGCCGGGATGTGGCCGCTGTCAGCAAGAGAGCTGCTGTCACTCGAAGGGGGCGGGGAGAGCTCTCAGCCACACGCAGATAATGGGTGACCAGCTCTTCTGGAGCAGGCAAGAAAGCCAGCTGTCCAAGTGCTTTCTCACTGGGGACAGCAGGGATTAGTTCTGATTACCTAGCCTAATCCAATGGCAGTTGGGTTCCTGAATTTGTCATCTGAGTTACTACAGATTTGGGCACCACATCCACCGCCACTTAATACCACTCCCATATTCGTGAGAGAAAAGTACCCTCCCCAGAGATGGGTTCTGGAAATTTCACAGGGCAGGAAGGAGTGGGGGCAGACCAGGCAGGGAATGACAACTAATGTGTTCCGGATGCTTTCTTAGTGTCAGTCCCTAGGCTGGGCACGTCACAGACATCATCACATTTAATCCTCTCAGGGAAAATACCAGGTTAGGTGTTCTTTCCCATTTCAAAGACATGACTTAGAAGCTTAAGGTAACTTCCTACTTCCTCGATGCCTGCGAGTGGTAGGGCCGGGACGAAGTTCAAGTACATTGGAGCTCAGCATTGTGCTCTTTCTTGAGTATGATCTTAGGGATGTGAGAGATAGAGGCAAGAAAATAAGCCCATGAAAAGACGCTAGACATCATTAGTCATTATGGAAATGCAAATTAAACCACGATAAGATAGCATTTCACACCCACTAAAATGGCTATAATAAAATATCTAAATGTGGGCAAGGATATGGCGGGTGGGGGGGGGGGGGAACCCTCCCATATGATTAGTGGAATGTAAAATGGTACAGAGACTTTGGAAAACAGTTTGGCAATTTCTTAAAAAGTTAAACCTAAATTTACCAAAAGACCCGGGATTCCACTTCTAGATACCTACCCAAGAGAAACGAAAGCATATATCCACACAAAGGCTCGCACACAAATGTTCTTATGAGTGTTATTCTTAATTACCCCAAATTGAAAATAACCTAAACATCCATTGGAAACAACCTAAACGTCCAACTAGCGAATAGACAGACAGATGGAATAGCCCTGCGGTGGATTAGCACAGAACGACAACGACAAAAAACTAGGATGGCACAACCCAGATGAACACTGCCGCTGAGCTCAGTTTTGAAAGAGGCCAGACACGAGAGACCACATCTGGTATTGCTCGATTCCATTTATACGAAATGTCTGAAAGAAGCTGTGAAAACCAGAAGTGGATTCTTGGTTGCTGGACATGGAGGCGGCAGGAAGCGCACTTATTAACAATGCATGTGCACGAGTGACCTTTCTTAGGTGATAAAAAAAAAAAATGCTCTAACACTAATATACGTTAATGGTTGTGCACCTTGATAAGTTAAGGAAAGACATTATCGAACACTTAGAAAGGACGAATTATACAACATGCGAAATATGCCTCGATTTTTAAAATAGAGGAAGGAGAAATTTAATAAGCACCTACTATAGTCACTGCATCATTTCTTGTGACTACGACAGATTGGATGTAACTTAAATGTCCATAAATAAGAATCTAGTTACAGAATATCCATATGATGAAATTTTTTAATTTTAATAGCAATGGGCATTTAAAAAGAATAAGGTGGTTCTGTATGCTCTGATATGGAATAATCTCCAAGATATATTAAGTGAAATAAACAAAGTATAGAAGAGAATGTACAGTATGCCATCACTTGTATAAGCAAAAAATATACATTCTAATATATTCAGTTATACATAATGATTCTAGAATTACACAAAAAACTGGTCACCTGGTTGCCCCCAGGCCCAGGTGTCTGAGGAAAGGAAGGGATGCTAAGTGGAAGACGGTGACTGCCTCTGCATATCCTTTTGGATATTTTTAACTTATAAATATTACCCAATCAACAAATATGATTTAACTTTTAAAAATTAATTGCAAATAACCCATGTGCCCAACAGTGTGCCTGGCTTATAGACACGGGGAAAGAACTGTGAACCCTGAGCTGTAGCTGCTACTCTGCTCTCAGGATTTGTTTTGAACCTTTTTTTTTTTTTTTAAAGGTGAGAAAGAGAGTCTTCCCCTTCTCTCCTCTACTACTTAAAATCTGTGGCAATTTCCAACTCTTTAAAGGAGGGCTGAAAAAAAATAGCTCAAGGTCAAATGAAACCTGTGAGAGTTTGGCACCTCCTCTGACGTTACAATCGAAAAATGCCCCTGAAATACAGGCAAAAATGCCCCTGACATACAGGCAGGTGGAGTGACTTTTCCCAGGTCACACAGCTTGTTAGCAGCAGAGTCTGTGATTCTTGATTCTGATTTTCTTCTCATTACGTTGACAGGATACATTCCTCGGCCTATCTTATCTTCATCTTCTCTCAGTATAAAGACAGTCAAGAGATCCCTCAGCGTATGTTTATGAAGCTATAAACGTACAGAGCATGACAAGCGTTGTAAATGAGACCAACTTCTGTGAATTAATCGGTTAGAAATCATTGTGGTTTGAGGTCGAACATAGAGGGCTGGGAGTTGTGTCCAGTCTAGGCCTGTGTCATCAGGGTCATCGTGAAACCGTTTATCCTCCACCTTTCCCAGGCTCCCTGTCTCATGCTCCCTCTTCCTGTAGCAAAAAGAGGAGCAAATCCTTTTGTAGAATGTTTATTTTAAACGGGACCAAGAAAGTGGAGTTTCCCTGTGGAATTTCAGACATCCGCCAGCACAGGGGAGGAACCGAGAAAGGTTGGGTCCCCGCATCCCACTCTCTGCCCTGTAGTGGGCAACATAAGCCTGCCCGTGGCCTAAGACTGAGCGGGGATTTATCACGCTGAACAAACCACCGCTCAGGAAGCCCGCTTGAAGAAAGTCAGCGAGGGGAACCAGGGACAAAGTGCTGTGGAGAGTGTCAGTCTTGCCCTGGTCACCTTCTACCATCATCCCTCAGCCCAGCCAGTCAGAGGGTTAGAGGAGAAAATTTTTACTTTTGCTTCCGCTTGTCTTGTTTTCTGAAGAATATTTTCTATTGTTCTATATTTAATCTTCTTTTAGTAAAGTGCGCTTTAGGGATCAGGCGCGCCGCACCCAATATAAGCACCTGTGGAGGAGGTGAGGCATATTCATGCAAAGGCAGGACTATGCTGTGGGAGAATATTTTAACTTGTCCAGGCTGGAGTTTAAAGCAGACCCATCCTAAATCTTTAATGTATGAAGCTGCCATGGCTAACCTTATGACTAAAGGAAGTGATGGTATGACTCTAGAGGCCTTTCTCCAAAATATCCCCAAACGCTATTTCACTTGGGCTCCTAACTCCTTCCGGCCCCTCTCCCACCACCGCTCACGCCAGGTGATGGGTCGGCGGGACCTTCTGCTTTGTGGAAGCTGATTGGTCTAACTTGATCCAGCATTCCTGCTCGGTGATTGGCTTATTAACCCAAGTCTAAGCCAACCAGCACATGGCTCTCTCCGGAAGTAGTTCAGGGGTGATCCAATCAGTGCAAAGCTTAGGTCTTTCACCCTGTCTTCTTCTAAGAACAAAAAGAAAGCACGAGGACCCCAGGATAGGCTGGTATTCATTTGAGACTGTGAGAAAGCCAGCCTGAGGTGGAAACCAAAGCACAGAGCAGAGTCTCCAGAAATAAAAAGAACCAGAGCCCGGGTCCTGACCAAACTCTTGGACTTTCCAGTTGTGTGAGCAATAAACTCTCGCTAATGTGTTTAAGCTAGTTTGAACTGACTTTTTATTTTTACTTTTAGAAAGCATACTATAGCATCTGTACCTTCTCCTCCCTGGCCCATGGTGCCTGAAACTCCCACCATTGGCCCTCCATTCCAGATCTCTATGTGGGACATGGCCTTCCCAAGTTACAGACAGAAATAAAGGATTTAAGGTGAGATGGCTTAATCAAAAAATGAGTCTCCTAGAAAGTACTGGAGACAACTGTAGAAAGCCTGGCCTAACCAAATGAATTTCTGACTTCCATCCTATCTCTTTCTGCCCTCTGTGTTGTATTTTGTTTTATTGTTTCCTTTACACAGGAAGACCACCTTCCATCACTACGTGTTCAAATCCCACCATTTTCCAAACCCCAGCTCAAGTATTAGCTTGTCCTTGAAGCCTCCTCTGATAGCCTCAGCTGTAAAAACAGCCCTCTCCCAAAGGACTGACTGCTCACCTCAGTGAGCCTTCTCCACAGTCAGTGTTCTCCACAGATATGCCCACCGTAGGCTATTTGCCCGTAGGGCGACTGATAGATTTATCTTTCGTGTTCTCCATAGCTCTAGCATATTGTAGCTGGGGCTTCTGCACCTCTAAGAAGTAGGCAAGTTTACTGATTTAAAAAAAAAAAAAAAACACGTGCAAATAGTTTTTCTTCAGGGATCATAGGCCAGAGAAATGACAAAAGCAATGGTTCACAGCGGTATGCTCTCTGGACCACACCATCAGCATCACCTGGAAACTTGTTAGAAATGCAAATTCTTGGCACCTTCGGAATTAGAAACTCTGGGGGCGGGACCCAGTAATCTGTATTTTAACAAGGTCTCTAGAGTCTGTTGCACTTTAAAGAGGAAGGCCTTAAACGACCTACTGAGGAAGGAAAGAGCCTGGTTGTCTGAGAACAAGATTGAAGACCAAGTGAAAATCAAGGTGAGTCGTGGAACCCTTGATGTGCTGGTAGCAGCCATCAAGGAGCTGGCCCTGGAAGGGGTAGGATGCTGTGTATTCAGAAGGGAACTATTCAGAACTATCATCTCTTCAACCTTTGTCCATCTTTTCAACCTGACATCTAAAATCTCCAGGTCATTGTGGGCCATCCCAGGTGGGTGTGCATTGGCAGAAACCTCAACAAGGGCTCTAAATGTTTTTAAATATTCTTTTCTTTAGGTCAGGCATTTATTCTTTCATTTTTGCCAGTCCTAAGATGACATAATCACTTTCTCCCAAGTTTCTTTACATTTCTGAATTTCCAGATTTCCTTTTCAGGCAGAATTAAACCCAGAATAACAGGGTTCCTTGTGAACCTGTCAATAACTCAAGTAAAAATTTATCAAGATACCCTGATATGCCCGGGCAAAAGCTGTGAGGCATCTCGGTAAAGACAAAGGCGATAATAATGGCGTTGATAAAAGTCTTGAAAGCTGTCCCATGAGCCCTGATTGTGATTCATGTCGGCTCCGTCCCACTGTGCCTGACTCACCCTCACCCCGGAACAAGGGAACACCTCGTTCTTTATGAACTTTCATCACTGACCTCAAAATTCCAGCCACTGCTCTAGAGATGACCCACTCAACTACTGTCTCTGCTCAGCCACCCAACGGCTAGTTCATTTCAGAGTATTCTCACCCTACTCACTTTACAATGCCTGTGTCTAAGCAGAAAGAGAATCAATGCAAGGCTCAACTATAATCTTTGAGGAAAAGCTGGGCTTGTACCTTAAATTTCATAATAACCACAGACATCGTCTTGTGGGCAGATTCACCTTTACCTTCCATTCCTATAGATTCACGAAAACTTGTATTTAAATATGGTACTGCTATGTACTACAAAGCATTACCAGATGATGTTGATAAATCTCTGCCTCTCTTTTTAGATAATAAATACATCATCAACCATTTTCAGACAAAAATAGTTTTCCTTATTTATTGTAGATGCATTCTAACATATAATATTTAATTTTTTTTTCCTGTTAAACACATTGTTTTCAAATACGGCATTTTCATCAAAATATCTAATTCTCTGTTATTTTTTTAATCATTGCACTAGGGCCAAAAATGCGTATTTTTATTACTTTAATGTTTATATTATGAAAGCAGTGTGAAATTTGAGTGGGGAGAGAGAGAAAGAGAGAGTGTACTTAATTAACCGAAGGAAAGAACCAGCCTTGGGGAGGAACTACTATGTGACAGATACTCTAGGCGTGATTACTCATCTAATCCCCATCAACCCTGTCAGCGTGGATGTTGCCTGCCCTTCACACATGAGAACATCGGAGTTCAGACAGGCTGAAACTCTGTGCTGTGGTCACTGCCTCTCCCCATCTCCACTCAGCTTAGGACACTCGACTTCACCGTCCTTGCGCGGGCTGATATCTACATGTAAGTACGCACGGCGCTGTTAAAAACAGATTGAATGCAGGCGAGGTGGGGGGCGCGGAGAGATCTTTGCAGGTGATGAAAATAGAATCTTCCTCAAAAGGGCAATGTCGTTGGGGAGCTAAAATACATTTAGTTTGTTTTAAATCCGGATTTCCAAGATCTGAACGTGTTTTTTGCCCATCAGTGCCCTTTGATACAGGATTTGTCAATTTGTTGATGTGGAAGGTAGCCTACAACATTTTGGGTTTCAGTTCAGAAGCTTCACAGCAAAGAAGCTCGTTCAATTTACCCTTAGCCGATACGCTGTTATAAAACATCTCTTATCACTCCTGGTTAATTAGTATTCAAAAATGAAGGCTACCTTTACTAAAAGAAAAGGTTGTAGAAGGGAAATAATTAGAGCAGAAGTAGCTTTAAATGCTGTTCTTGCTTTTATCTATTTTTAAATGATTGCCAGATGTCTGTAACTGATATCCTTAAGCAGTGGTTTTAAAGTTTGAATGTGTTCATCAAAATGTGACAGTGGTGCCATTTTATTGGTGGATTTTTTTAAGGGGGGGGGTTGACTTTTTGCCTTAAATTTTACAGAAAAATCTATGAACAACTCGAGTACAACACTGTTCCTCTAGTTAACAATACTGTATCACACACTTAAAAATTTATTAAGAGGATAGATCTCATGTTAAATGTTCTTACTACAATAAAAGAAAAGAAAGAAGACCTGTTTTAAAGACCTGATGAATGTTTGCAGCAGCCATTTTGAAATGCCTGATAGCTTTTCAGCAATTCGCATTCCTGTTGTCAGAAAGATACTGCTGTGAATAATTCAGAAAGTGGGGATTTTCGGTTATCCAGATAATCCAAGTAAAAAGGATACCTTTTGACTAAAACACTGAAATACTTCAGGCAACAGTATCTGGGGCCTGAGTTACCTAGAAAGTCCCCTCAATTTTTCATGTTACTTTGCAAAGCCTTTACAAATCACTCCTTTGAACCATCCAATATGGTTTTCCCCCCAATTGCTGAGATAGCCATGATATGAAAGAATCTTTTAAAATTATTGTCAAGCCAAAATAAATAGACATAAAAAAAATGATAATTTGCCAAAAGGATCAGAATGGACTAACACTGAAAAATGAAAATTTGGCCACTTTAAAGCCCTAAACACCCCCAATTTACCATATAGCCTCTACTTGTTTCATTTTGTTCTATTTCATAAGGAAACAATCTGCTTTGTTCCCTGCTGTAAAAACAAATGTAAACAACTACATATTTAAAGGACAGTTATTCCCTATGTAAAAACCAAAATCTAAAATACTTACTCTTCAATACTCTGTGTCCCAGAGAGGAGATAGGAGAGCTGGCTCGGCTGTGGGCTCCGCAGTCTGTGTGTGAGGCATTGATTGGATGTCCCTGTTCCTGGGACTTCAGATTCAGAGGAAGCTACAGGGCTCAGGCCCTTTTGCACGAACCGTTCAAAACATAGTTGGGGCTGCCTCCAGCAAAGCTCCTATCTTCCTAAAAGGGAAAATTCCGTGCCCAGGGAAGTGTTGGAAGAAGAGCATTTTTCCCTGCCCTTGAATGAACTAGGTCATTGCTGAAGCTGGAGAATATTTTTTAGCATCACTGTGATGAAACTTGAGGGCTGTTCCTGCAGTAGGTGTGACACTTGTTGACGCCGTGGAGGCCCTGGCACAGGAGCCTGGTGAAATGCAGCCCCGGCAGGCTGATGAAACCCAGATGAGCTGTCACTGATGTCTCGGGAGACTGAGCAGCATTGTGCAAAGTCCGTCCATATGGGACCTCGGGTTTAGCTGCTCGCCTCTTAGAAAAGCAAAGTCCTGCTGCCTGATAGAGCGATTACGGCCAGAGTAACACCAGCAGTTCTCCTACCAAGGGTATCAGGGTTCTGAAGTACACATAGGAAACCCGTGGAGCGGAGGAGGGGAGGCGAAAATAAGAGTCATAGGTTGTTCATTTAGAACCAGTATTACGGTCGTTCTCTGAAGTTCTCTGAGAAGAGCAAAAGCCACAGCGAGGCAGGATCCTCCCTCCGCCCCTCTCCTCCCCCGCAGTCATTCTCCCTCTCCCCGTTGTGACTGCAGTAATAAGAACAGACGAGAGGGAGGGCAGGAGAGACCCACCAAAGAAATACCATGGACCCTGTTCCTTCAGATTGTCAGGAATTGCTCCTGTTGGCAAAAGATCTTATAATGCGGGCATTTCTTCTACTGAATTTTGTGCAGTTCCAAGAAAGAATATAGAAAATCCAGAGGTATCATTCTTTGCCTCTCTACAAAAGTATTTTAATGCACCATACCTGGAAACTGACAGCTTAGAAAGAAACCTCTTATGAAACTCACAGAGAGAGCTAAAATTAGCAGCTCTGAGTGGGTGACTTTGAAAGGGACAAAACTGTAAATATTCCTTCTGCCCCGGGCACTGCAATCCTCAAAAGCACCTTGTTTTGACACAAACACAGTGCGTACATCATCATACCTTGACGGAATGAAATTTTTCACAAGATCATCTAAACTTACTAAATATCCAGAAGTCAATGGTTGGTGTGCGCTGTTTTTCAGTTTTATCTTCATACGAGAAGAAAGATATTGAAAGCTGAGTGACTCTACAATAATGACTGTCTCTTTGGGACTACAACCATGAAATGCAATCGAATGCAAAAATTACTGAACCTTGCTGATTGTGGGTATCAGCCGGTTTTATTTAAAGCTGGACCCTCTTCAGAGGGTCTTTCTAGGTAAGAGGAGATAACTTGAAGATGAGAGTAAAGAGCAGAAAGAACTTGAAATAATAAAAAAATAAATAAACAAATGTGATTGCACAGCAGCAAGATAGGGCAAAGACAAAGGGGAACTAATATCCCAATGCAGTAAATGTGCCGTGGTCTCAGAATAGTTGCCTGGCTATTCCTAATGAAAAGGCTGACACTCCTGTGAAACTTAATTTTGTTCCTCACAAATCATTTCAAAGATGAACTCCTTCAATTCCCAGCAGCCGTCTCCTAGGAAAATAAAAGTAAGGAGTAGGAGATATTTTATAGATATGATTTGCCTATAATTTTTTTTGTTTTATAATTCATCTCATTAGCCTGCAGACATAGAACTTCTGTTTTCATCTTAGGTCTGGGGAAGCAGGAAGGGAAGATCAGAAACAGAGACTTTGGTATTAAACTCGATCAGACCAGGATGCCGTCCTGAACTTCGTGATTCTTCTAAGGGGAGGACGGAAGGAGGCAGACAGAGGGACACTGAAGAGAAAAGGGAGGACGTGTACTGTGCTCCTGACACTAAAAAATGCATGAGGTCTACAGCCACGCCACCCTGAACAAGCCCGATCCCGTCTGATCTCGGAAGCTAAGCAGGGTCGGGCCCAGTTAGTTGTTGGATGGGAGACCACCTAGGAAGACCTGGTGCTGTAGGTGGGGGGGAAAAATACATAAGTTTGAGATTAAAAGTAAAGACCTAAGGATGTTTCACGTCATTCCAAGTGAGTAGTAGTATGGATATACGAAAATATGTTTAAGCAATCTCTATTTCTAAAGCTATAAGAGAAAGGGTGGGGGGGATCCGTTTGTGAAGTTTTCCTCTAAAAAGCTGAGTTGGAAATGTATGTCTGTATCAGATGTTTTGTGACCGCTTCTCTGAAAGGCCTTTTGGGCTTTGTTGTTTTCTCAGCTTCTTGAGTGAATGGGGGCCACTCAGTTCACAGGCCACGTTAGACTTGCATGGGACTGGGATCCGGTCAGTTCCCGACTGCTCTGAATATTTAAAGAAAAGTCATAAGGCTCTTAAGCTGATCTTTGCTCCCAGAACTGGGGCTTGGATTAGTACGTGAGGGGTTTATCCGCTCGTTTTATTCCTCCTGGCACAGAAGGTCCTCAAACATTCGTGTCCGATGGCACGAGTGATAAATGCCCTTCCCAGTACAGCACATTCTTGGCTGCGGCCTGGTGCCAATCACATGTCAGGGCAGATCAGATTTTCTGCCAGGGTCCTTGGGCCAAGCTGGAATTGAGTAGGTCACTCCTACTTCAGGGAGCAGTCAATGTTTGGGGTAGGTCTCCCCAGCACTGAGAATATCAGCTCTCTCTCCCTCTCTCAACGATTCATCCTCATCTATTTTTCTTTTATCAAGTGTCTTTTCAATTTTTTTGATCAACTTGGCTATTTGAGTGTGTTCCTTTTGCACGTGGAAAAGCACTTCGTATATAATTTGCTGCAGATAGGTTCTATCTTCCAATTTGTGGGTTGCCCTTTTATTTGTGAAGTTATGAATTATAGAAGTTATGAATTTTTATTTAATAAAAATTCTCGGGGGGGGCGAAGGGGGAATTGTTATTCAATGGATACGGAATTTCAGTTTTGCAAGATGCAAAAGTTCTGGAAATCTGTTCACAATAATATGCATATTCTTAACGCCACTAAACTACACACGTAATGGTTAACATGGCACATTTTATTTTTTTACCACACTTTTAAAAACTACCTTTGTTTATTCCTTTGCATATAAAGCCCTCGCCCTTCCAGGTACTTATCCAGTATCCCACACTGCTGCGAGGCAGAGCAGAGAGTGAAGCTGGGTTCAAATCAAGTCCTCATCCTTCTTTTTCATGTTACTTGGTCTGTGCCAACGTATTTCATCAGTCTGTGCCTTTTTCCTCAACCCAGATATCTAAGGTTCTCAGTTTCCTTGCTGCTTTAGGGGCTTCCATCTTTGCAACTAAGAGATCGATACAGGTATAATAGTTATGACTTTGGTTTGGAGTCTCCAGATTTTCCCCCCATTAAAAACAAAACGAAATGGGAGTTAGGTCCTTCAGCTGTGACCGAATGAGGAAGCTGGAAAATTTTCTCCCCCAAAAGCAACTATAAAGATGGATGATACAGACAAACAGCATTTCAATGCTCTGGAAACCAACCAAACATTTGGATGCGACAATTCGAGAAGCACTTATGGTTGAAAAACTTCTCACTTGTAGGGACTACCGGTGAGTCTCGATGGCATTCTTGCCTAGAGCTGCTCCCGTTTCCACACCCAGCTCTGATGCCACAGAGGTTCTGCCAGGGCGGGCTATGAGCACGGGCATTTGGGGCAGCGGGCAACACTTCTGTCCAGCAGCGTTATCAATGGAAGCACCTCCTGGCAGCAGACGAGTGGAGAAGACAGACAGCTCTTCTAGCCTGAGGATGGGATCAGGGTTGGGGCTGTGTGTGTGTGCAATACAGACCAGAGAGGCCTCGCCTATCCATCCGCACATTCCCAGCATGCACAGAGGAGACATGAGAGGGCCTGGCAGAAAGCAAATACCCAGGCAGACTCAAAAATGGCCATAACTTGAATGCATACCCCTACCCACAACCAGATAGACCAGCAGAGGACGGAAAGTCTTACTGGGCCAACATATTTGAGCATAGCTTCTGTCCAATCATCAGCTGACCACTAGGCTATGCAGACATGGAAGGAACCCCTAGGAAGCCAAGCTTTAAAATTTTTTTAAAGAAAACCGAGCAAAAATATCTGTGTCCACAAACTCTAGGGGAGACATATTTCACAGATTTATTTCAGGCAAGTTACTAAACTAACTAACAAAACGAACAGCAACCACAACTTAGGGAGAAGGATAACTGGAATTCAGAGTTACCACAATACGTTATCTAAAATGTCGAGTTTTCAACAAAAAATTATGAAACATGTAAATAAGTAGGACAGTGCATTCTTACGCTGAAAAAAGCAGTCAGTAGAAACTCTCTGAGTGTCCCCAGTATTCCTGATACCACAGCCAAGGACTTCACAAGAAAACAGAACTAAATAATATCTTTTATGAACATAATGCAAAAATCCCTAACAAAATATTGCCAGACTGAAATCAGAAATAGACGAAAAGGATTACACATCACGACCAACTGGGATTTATCCTAGGAATGCAAGGATGGCTAACACCTGAATGCCAAGTAATATAATACGCTGTTAATACAACAAAAGACAAAAGTACATGATCCTCTCAGTAGAGACTGAAAAAAACATTTGACAAAATATAACATCCATTCATGGTAGAAACTTTCAATGAACAGGGAATAGAGGGAATTTCCTCAACCTGATAAAGGGTATCTATGAAATGAAACAAAAACCGAAAGTGAATATTCTGCTGAAAAAGCAAGGACATTGACTCTCATCAAGTCTACGGGAGATTCTAGGAAGGGCAATAAAGAAACAAACAAACAAACAAAAAAACATTAAAGTATCCAGATTGGAAAGGAAAGGAAAAAGTCAAGGTGTCTTCACAGCTGATAAGACCCTGTAAGTAGCAAATCCCAGGAATCAACTGACAAACCAACACAACTAATAAAAAAGGTTAGTAAAACCACAAGACATAAATCAATACACGAAAATCAAAAATCGACTATATTTCTATATACTAACAATGCTTTGAGAACGCCACTCATAATGGCATATTTAAAAGAAGATTTGTCAATCACAGTCCAAAATAGTAAATGAAAAATTCCAAAAATAAACAAAAATTTTAAATTGGATGCCATAAAAAAAAGAATTTGTATACTGAAAACACTGAAAAGAGAAATCACTGATGATTTAAAAATGGAGAGACAGTCCATGTTTATGAGTCAGAAAACTCAGTATTGTCAAGGTGACAATTCTCCCCAAATTAATCTACATATTCAACACAATCCCTATGAAAATCCAAGCAGAGTTTCTGTAAAAATTAATAAGCTGATCCTAAAATTTATATGGAAATGTGATGGAATTAGAATAGCCAAAACAATTTTGAAAAAGAACAACAAAGTTGAAAGACTTATACTACCTGATTTTAGAATTTAAAAAGTCACAGTAATCAAGACAGTCAGATATTGGCACACTATCATATACTGGGACGGTCTATATAAATATATCAAAATTAAAAATCCAGAAGTAAACCATTACATTGATGTCAATTTTTTTATTGAGATATGTCAATTAATTTTTTTAACAAAGTTACTAAGATATTCAACAACAGAAAGGATTATCTTTACCATAAATTGACAATTTTATTCGGGTCTCCATATACGAAAACAAAACAAAGAAACAAAAAAAACCCCTGAACTTTGATATGTCATACTATACACAGAAATTAACTCAAAATTGAAGAGAAACCTAACTATAAGTGCTACAGTGAAAAACTTCAAGGAGAAAATATGATTTCAATTATTTTGGTTATATACCCAGATGTCATACTGCTAGATCACAGAGTAGTTCTATTTTTAATTTATTGAAGAACTTTCATATTGTTTTCCATAGTGGCTGTACCATCTTACATTCCCACCAACAGTGTACAAATTTTCCAGTTTCTCCATAACTTTGCCAACACTTGTTCTCTTTTGTTTTGATAATAGCGATCCTAACAAGGGTGAAGTGATACCTCACTCTGGTTTTGATTTACATTTTCTTGATGATTAGTTATGTTGAGCAACTTCTCATATAGCTGTTGGCCATTTGTATATCTTCTTTGGAGAAATGTCTGTTCAAGGCCTTTGCCCATTTTTTAATCAGCTTATTTGTTTGTTGTTGTTGTTGTTGTTATTTAGTATTGAGTTCCTTATATATTTTGGAAATTAACCTCTTGTCAGATATATGGTTTGCAAATATTCCCTCCCATTCTGTAAGTTGCCTTCTTACTTTGTTAATCTTTGCTGTGCAGAAGATTTTTAGTCTCACTTGTATATTTTATTGCTTGTACTTTTGGTGTCAAATCCAAGAAACAATTGCCAAGGTTAATGTCGAGAATTTTTCCACTATAGTTTCTTCTAGGAGCTTTCTGGCTTCAGACTATATGTTAAATTTAATCCATTTCAAGTTACGTTTTATATATGGTGAAAGATAAGGGTTTGCTAGGCATACCTTTGATTTCAGTCCTCTGCATGTGAACATCGTTTTCTTAACACCATTTATTGAAGAGACTGTCCTTCCTCTATTGCATGCTCTCGGCATCCTTTTCAAACATTAGTTAACCATATATACATGGGTTTATTTCTGGGCTCTCTGTTCTTTTCCATTTGGCTCTATGTTCTTTTCTATCAGCTGATCTTTATGTCAGTATTATACAATTTTGATCACTATAGCTTTGCAATGTAGTTTGAAAGCAGGCAGTGTGATGCCTCCAGCATTGGTCTTTCTCAAGATTGCCTTGGCTCTTTGAGGTCTTTCGTGGTTCCACATTAATTTCCAGATTTTTTTTTTTTCTGTTTCTGTAAAAAACGTCTTTGGGATTTTGGCAGAGATTGCATTGAATTTGTAGACTGCTTTGGGTAGTATGGACATTTTAACAATATTAACTCTAATCCATGAACATAGGATGTCTCTCCATTTATTTCTATCTGCTTTAATTTTTATCACTGGTGTTTTATAGTTTTCAGTGTACAAATCTTTCACCTCCTTGGTTAAGTTTACTCCTAAGTACTTTATTCTGTTTGGTCCTATTATAATTGGATTGTTTTCTTAATTTCTTTTTTGGATAGTTCATTGTGGTATATAGAAAGTCAGCTGATCTTTGTTGATTTGTATCCTGCAATTTGCTAAATTTATTTATTAGTTCTAACAGGGTGTGTGTGTGTGTGTGTGTGTGTGTGTGTGTGTGTAGTCTTTAGGGTTTTCTATATATAAGATCATGTCATCTGCAAACAAAGATCATTTTACTTCTTCCTTTCCAATTTGGATGCCTTTTATCTGGTCTTTATTCTTGAGTCACATTAAAAAACATAGAACCCGCTTGGTAAACCTGTGACTTTGAATGATTACTTTGGATTTCAATTCCCATATGACCTAGTGAATAAATCCTCCTGAATATGATATTCCTCATGACAGATACCCAGAGAGCCAGAAGTCTAAGACAGAATTATCACCAGCCACCTCGTGTGACACTTCTCCTTTGACAGTGTTATTATGCTGCTCCTTTATGTAACAAGACGGCATGAGAGTCCATCCTCAGACAAATGCAAAGGTGACAGGGGAGCTCGGCAGAAGTCAGGAAAAAGAGATCCTGACCTCTTTCACCATATGTTACCAGCTGGTCAGGGAGCCCTGAAGACTTTAAACGCCCAAGAGTCTGCATTAACGTCATCAATTTTAAAAGCATACCTGATCTCAAAAGGTTACCTGATCTTAAATCAGGGTTTTTGGCAAAATATTACATTTTTGCTCTTACCATTTGTACTTTTATAGTTCCGTGGTCAGTGGCCAAGTAAGAGACCAATTAATTCTACCCCTAATTGATAAATTACTATAATGAAATAGCACAGCTGGCCCTAGAACTGTGACCCTGAACACATTTTCTCTCTCTGAGTCTCCTGTGCTCAATGAGAATAATCACAGCTCCTCCCTCGGGTTGATGTGAGGGTGAGTAGTTACTTACCGAATGTTCCTAACATACTTGCTATGTGGGAGGTGCCCAGTCATTGCTAGTGACTGGCACCATGGTAGGGACTGGGTCCACAGGCAAGCGGAAGACAAAAACCTCTGCCCTCACACCAGGTGTGCACAGGTAGCAGAGTGTGAGAGTACAGAGGAGGGACCCTCAGAGGGAAGGGAGGAGGAGTAGGGCAAAGGATGCTTCCTGGCAGTGACATTCGAGGGAGGTTTTGAAGGGTGAATAGGAGCTTTGGGGAGGATGATGTGAGGTCTGCAGAAAGCATTCTGAAAGAATGAACAACTTCTGCAAAGGGATGAGCGAAAGAGCTTGGCTTATTTCAGGAAACTGTAAAAGTAGTTTGGTATAGCTGAAATTTAGTTAGAGAGGAGCTGGCAGGAATGGCTTCATGGGCATACAACCTGTGAGGTCACAGTGGGCCACTTGCTTACAAGGGCCCCATGCTTGGTTTCATATTCTGCTGTTGCCATCCTGAACTTATTCATTTCTAAGCAAAGGGCCTGCATTTTCATTTTGCAGTGGGCTCTGCAAATTATGGAGCTAGTCTCAGGAGCAGATGTGACATATGCTTCATCAGAAAAAAAATATAAGTGTGGGATTATGGGCAAGTTACTCATGTAAAGAGAAATAGAGGTTTTTAGGAGGGTGTTCGTGTAAAGATTAATGTTGGTCCCAGAAGAAATCTCGAGGATGTTTCTCTCCAACATTAGAACTCAGCAAGCAATACCTTTTGCCCTAGTCGGAACTTTTTAGCCCTCCATACAAATAAAGATATAGTTCCATATCAGACATTGGCTGATGGTTGGGAATTTCTTTTATCTGAGCTAAGAAAATATCATGTTTAATTCTTTTGCTGGTGATTTTTCTCTGAAAATATTTTGTGTCCCATCTTTTGCCAGAATTAATAAGGCTCTCATGATACCCTTGTATGTGAGTCTTCCATATTTTCCAGATAAATTCCTAGAAATTTAATTGCTATGTCAAACATTAAATGCATTTTTTCATTTTGATAGATATTGTTAAACTGTCCTTCAAAGAGCTGTATTAATTTACTTTCTTCCTAACAATATATGAGATACCAATTACCGGTTTGATGTACATTCCTACAAATTCACATATAATTATAAATATATGTGCAATTATAATTTATAATTATATATTAATTTATTTATAATTACTTATTTATCAATGTGAGATAATGCTCTGTATATGTATTCTGTAATCTATATTATAATATTTCATTTAGAATATTCCCATTTAAATAAATATCTAGATCCAGAGCAATGGTATTTTATTGTAGAAATATAACTTAATTCACCCATTTACCAGCAATATAGGCATGCCTATTACCCTATTCCTCAATCACACCAGACATTTTCATATCTTTTATTATTTTTATTATTATTATTATCATTATTCTTTTTAATACTTGGCAATCCGGGAATCTAAATAGTTATTCTATTTATTCTATTGTTTACTTGGGAAATTCTTTTTTCTTTTATAACTTAAAAATAATTTTAATTACAGTTGACATACAACATTATATTAGTTTCAAGTGTATAATTTTGAAATTTTTAATGAGAAAGATTATTTTTTTCATCAGCTTTTGGTCATATGTGTTCCTTTGTGAATTGGCTGTTCTTGTACTTTTCCATTTTTCTATTGATTTCTTATTCTTATCGATATAGAAGAGCTTTATATATATTAAAGACATTGACCCTTTTACTGTAACACACAATGCAAATTAAACACATTTTTCTTATGAAAACATATTACCCTATGTCTTTATTTAATTTTCTTCTTTGAAGATTGTGTTAACCATAGGCAAATTGTCAAATCAATTAAATTTGTCTCTGGCATCTTCCCATCTTTCCTTAACACTCTCCTTCCCCTCTTTTCTTTGTACAATTTCTAAAGAATACCTAACTTTATCAACAATATCCCTTACAAGTTGTTGTATATAGGGTTTTTATACAAAGTAGATTAACTATTCAAAGTCATTTTATGAATTGGCTTTTTTTTTTAAATGAAGCTCCTTCACTTACTAACAGCTTCATAAAATTTTTGCAACAGAATTTTTTTATTTGCCAATTGAATAGCTGGAATCAGTATTGTTTAATTGCATTTCTGAAGTTTAAGAAGGGGTCAAGTATCTTTTCGTATATTCAAAAGTCTTTGAATGATTTTTGTCTGTGAACTGCCTGTGTATGTTCTTGTTTTTGCCTATCTTTCTGTTGATAATTAATCTTTTTTTACTGACTTGTAAAAGTACTTTATGTTTAAGAAAATACTCCTTAACTATATCGAACTAAAAAGGTTTTGTAAAACAAAGGAAACCATCAACAAAACAAAAAGAACCAACCTAATAGGAGAAGATATTCACTTATGATACATCTGATAAGAGGTTAATATCCAAAATATAAACTCAACAACACCAAAAAAAATCCAATTATAAAATGGGCAGAAGACCTGAACAGATATTTCTCCAAAGAGGAAATATAGATGGCCAAGAGACATATGAAAAGATGCTGAAGGTCACTAATCATCAGAGAAATGCAAATTAAAACAACAGTGGGATGTCACCTGACACCTGTCAGAATGGCTAGCATCAATAAATCAAAGAACAGCAAGTGTTGGCGAGGATGTGGTGGAAAGGGAATCCTTCGTACGCTGTTGGTGGGACTGCAGATTGGTGCAGCCACTATGGAAAACAGTGGCAGTTTCTCAAAAAATTAAAAATGGGTATACTTTTTGACCTAGCAATTGCACTTCTGGGTCTTTATCCAAAGAAAACCAAAACAAGAATTCGTAAAGATCATGCACCCCTTATGTCCCCTGCAGCCCTGTTCACAACAGCCAAGATATGGAAGCAACCTAAGTGCCCATCAACGGATGACTGGATAAAGAAGTTATAGTTCATATATACGATGGAATATTAACCATTAAAGAAAAAATGAAATCCTGCCATTTGCAATGACATGGATGGACCTAGAGGTTATTATGCTGAGTGAAATAAGTCTGAGAGAGAAAGATAAATACCATATGATTTCACTTATATGAGGAATCTAAGGAACAGAAAGGACAATCTGGTGATGCCAGAGGGGGAGGAGGGTTGAGGGACTGGGAGAATGGAGTGAAGGGTTAAAGAAGTACAAATTAGCAGTTGATAGATGGTCGCGGGGATGGGGAGCGTGGCATAGGGACTGCAGTCAGCCGTAAGGTAATGGCTCACGGCTAGGTGGAGGGCCAGAGGAGAGAAAGAGCAATCAGGGTCGTTGTTTTCTAAACTATGTCAATGTCTAACCAGTGGACTATATACTTGAAACTAATAATAAAACTAAATTAAAAAAAAAAAAGAAATGTAAAACGGTTTAAAATTCCTAGTCAAATAAAATATGTGAAGGTTTTGGTCAGTTCTAGATGCTAAAAAATTGAATACTTGTGCTTAAATTTGACAATGTCACTTACTATGGTTTCTGTTTTGATGATTAAAGATGGAATTTAAAAAGAGAAAGATGGCTAATGCAAAAAAAAAAAAAACAAGAAAAAATAAAAATAAAAATAAAATAATACCCCTTAAGATATTTACTAGTTTGTCACTTGCATTTTTACTTTATCTATATTTTGCCATGAGGAAAATCTTAATTTGTGTGTAAACAAATTTATCAATATTTTCCTTTGTCTTCTGAGATTCTTCATTTTCAGAAAACCTTTCCTACTCTGAATGTAAAGACTTTCTCCTCAATTCTTTTTCTGTATTTTTATGGTTTCAATTTATAAAATATTATCTAAATCTTTGACGCAGTTGGAACTTGTTTTGGTGTGATGCACAAGTTAAGGAAACATTTTTTTCCCCCATTTATCACAACAACCAATTATTCAAAGTCAAAATTTTCCTACTAATTCAAAATGCTACCTTCATTATAATTTAAATTCTCATCTATTTTGGGTCTCTTATGGTTCTGTATTCTTTTCCATTTTAGTACCTATGGCTTTTAAAATTTATTTATTTTGATAGGACCGGTCGCTTCTTATTACTCTTGTTTTTCAAACACTTCTCTGTTGTTACATGTTTACTTTTTCATACGAAGTTTATAATCATCTTGTCTGGTCCCTCTCTACCAAAATCCACCAAAATCCTTTTGGATATGATCGGATCTGAATTTCAAAATGATCATTCTGGCTACTGTGTAAAGGATAAGTGTGCATGAGGAAGGACCAGTGAGAAATGCTATTTCAGAAGTTCACAAGAAAGACGAGGGGCACTTGGACCCGGATGGTGGCAGTAGATAGAAAGAAAATAAGATCAAGAGGTATGGAGGAATAAAAATTGGCAAGACTTGGTGATGAATGTGAGCTGTCAGTTTAGAAAGAGGTAGGTGGTTTTCTAATCTTGCCTGGAGCACCCCGGAGTTTTAGTCTATTTTGGAAAGGCTCCAATCTGGATCAATCCAAGGATACAGGTTAGTTTCAGAGTGGCCCTGAAAATCAGGGTCCTCTTGGGAAAAGACTTGGAGCTCTTCTGTAAAGAGATATCATGGGTTCAGACGAGATACTACAAAATAAATGACCTCCCCCCACCATGCCCTGTATCAGGAAGACTAAGCCAGCTTTTAAAGCACTTCACAGGCTGTGGGGATGTACCCGTGACCTTAAACCTCGTGGTTCAGTTCCTCAAAAAGTTCCTCAAACAGAATTATCATAAGATTCACTCCTAGGTACAGAGCCAAAAGAATTAAAAGTGGGAACTCAAAGAGATCCTTATATACCAATGTTCGTGCCAGCACTGTTCACAATAACCGAAAGGTGGAAACAGCCCAAATGTCCATCATCGAATGAATGGATAAATAAAATATGCTATATGCATATGATGGAATATTATGCAGCCTTAAAAAGAAGAGAATTCTGACACATGCTGCAGTATGGATGAACCTAGAAAGCATTATGCAAAATGAAATAAGCCATTCACAAAAGGACAAATACTCTATGATTCCACTTCTATAAGGCACATAGAATAGGCAAATTCATAGAAACAGAAAGTAGAACAGTGGTTACCAAGGCCTGGGGCGGGGGGAGGGGAAAATGGGGAATTATTATTTAACAGGTATAGGGTTTCCGTTTGGGGTGACGAAAATGTTCTGGAAAGAGACAATGGAGATGGCCGCACAACACTGAGAACAAAGCCACCGAATCGTACACTTCAAAGTGGTTAAATGGCAAATTCTGTGTTATGCATATTTTACTGAATCAAAAAAAATTTTTTTTAAGTTTTCTTACCAAAGAATGGGTGTCATGATAGAGGCACCTCCCCTCACCACTGAAACAAATTATGATCATATGATTATGGTTTTAAGTAGCATTAGCTCTCTGAGACCTAGGCATCGCAGAGCGGGCAGAAAACTCTCTCACCCAAAACAATGCAGAATATTTTAGGAAACAAACTATATGACCTGCATCTCCGGAAATCCCCTCCCAAGTGGCTAACCACAAAGGGAGGAAACATACCAGGGTGAAACCAAAAGTTTACAGTCAAAACTTAGAGTCCATACTATTTCATTCTGCACAAGATGAACGCAGTGCAGGTATTCACATCTGGGGCATTCGCTATGACTGGAGCATTAAACTTTCTTTGCCTTAGTCTTTCTTTGCCCCATATTTTAAGGAGATCCTTATTCCCAAATGTCTCTTAAAGCAAATTGGTCTATGGCATTCAATTAAACAGAAGCTATTTAAAACTCACTTGATAAATCACCTGCATATTAAGTCAGCAGAATTAGGCAGTATCCTTTGAAGAGCTCTGATGACAGCTGGGGATGAAACTGAGTTACTGTTAGTCAAAATGATGCTACAAATGATCGCTGAGCTAGAGATGCTCTAGCTACCAATACTAATTCGATGCAAAAAAAAAAAAAAAATCTTTTTTTTTTTTTGTTCCAGAGGACACCCTTAGTGGAATCTATCATAAAATGTAGGAACATCTAAATGAACAAACAATCCAGAGTGGTATCCAGAAAAGGGAAAGCAAAATTGATTAATGTTGTGAAAATAAGTGGACTTAAATTATAGCGGTAAAATTCTTTGGCAAAATTTCACACGAAGGTGAATTTTTCTAAACACATAGTCATCATGAGATTAAAGAGTGTGCAAAGGTTCGGGTGTTGGCTCAGTGATAGCAAAGGAGGGGTAGGAAGAAAGGGAAATGCTTCTCAAGGGAGGAAGGTAACAGCCCTTCTAAGTCATTGCAATATACGATGACTGATGTGCTTTGAAATCTATAAGTTTATGGGTCTCAATGAGCTGGGAAAATGACAAGTTAAGGAAGATAAATTAACAAGGTGTTAAAATAAAATATTTAGTTGAGGTACAAGAATACTTAGATGCAAAATTTACAAAGCAGATGGCATAAATCATCATCATCATCATCATCATCATCATAACAACAACAATAAACAACCACTACACACCTATTAGAATGGCCAAAATCTGGAATACTGACAATATCAAGTGTTGACCTGGTCGGGGAGCAATGAGAGTGCTCATTCAAATGCAAAGGAGGACTTGGAAGATGGTTTGGCAGTTTTTTTACAAAACTGGGAACACTCTTACCATATGATCCAGTAATCTGCTCCTCGGCATTTACCCAAAGAAGTTGAAAGATTATGTCCATGCAAAAATCTGCACATGGATGTTATGGAAACTTTGTTCACAAGTGCCAAAACTCGGAAGTAACCAAGATTCCCTTCTGTAGGATAAATAAACTGGGACACATCCATACAGTGGAATATTTTTCAGTACTAAAAAGAAATGAGCTATCGAGCCATGAAAAGACATGGAGGAATCTTAAAGGCATATTGCTAAGTGACAGAAGCCGATCTGAAAAGACTACACACTGTATAATTTCAACTACATGATAGTCTAGAAAAGGCAAAACTATGGAGATGGTAAAAAGATCAGCGGTTGCCAGGGATAAGGTGGTACATGGAGGATTCTTCATGCAGTGAAAATAGTTTGCATTATATTATATGATGAATATATGCCATTATACATTTGCCTAAACTCATGGAATGTACAATACCAAGGGTGAATTTTAAGGTCACTATGGACTTTTGGGTAATTATTATGTGACAGTGTAGGTTCATGTGACAATGCAAGTTCATCCATTGTAACAAATGTTATCATTCCGGTGAGTGATGTTGACAGTGGAGGAAACTATATATGTGTGAGGACAAGAGGTACATGGGAAATATATGTACCTTCCTCTCAATTTCGTTGTAAACCTAAAACTGCACTAAATAAGGAAGCCCAGCTTCCTTTCATTGCAAACCACCATCTTCCTGTAATTCGCCAGAGGGAGAGGAGAGGCCCCTGCTATACGTTCTCTAGGCCTTTCAGAGAACGCGAGTTGTTTCTTTGGCCACAAATTTACAAGAAAGGTGACATTGTAGACGTCAAGGGGATGGGCACCGGTCAAAAAGGAATGCCCCGCCGATGTTACTATAGCAGAGCCGGAAGCGTCCACAGCGTCGCCCAGCATGCGGTTGGCATTGCTGTAAACAAACAAGTTAAGGGCAAGCTTCTCGCCAAGAGAATGAACGTTGAGCATGCTAAGAGCCAAGACAGCTTCCCGAAACATGAAGGGAAAGGATCGAAAAAGGAAAGACGCCGAAGAGAAAGGGAGCTGGGTTCCACCGAAGTGCCAGCCTGCTCCACCCAGAGCCGCTCGCCGTGTGAGAACCAGTGGGAAGAAGGAGCCTGGGCCACTGGAGCCCATTTCCCTGCGAACGCATGGCACGGTACGTGCAAAAAACGAAAGAACTTTCACTAGAAAAAAATGAAGTCCAAAATTAGTATTGATTGTTTATCCCCTCAGAAAACAAAATAAAATAAATAATAAAATAAAATAATTATTTTTTAAAAATCCTACTGGGTGTTTTGCTAGTTAAAGCATTTATAGAAAGATGTGAGGTCAGACCCAGTACCTAGAGGGACAAATTGGCTTAAACAACAAAGGGGATCAGAATATGCCACCCCAAAATATGCCACTTTGGCAAAATGATTATTCTAAACTAAAGATGGTTGAGATTCAGCAGATAAGATGGAGGAGCCTTCTGGGAGCTCCCTTACCTAACTAAAAGTAATAACTTCTGAATTTATGGCTGCCATAAATTCTTCTTCAGAGTGGACCTACTCCCGGCAGAGGGAACATGAATATTGCCTACCCCAAATCCCTTCTCCAGGGGAGGATTATGACCCCCAAGAAGACTGAGAGACCACTTATGCCCGTATAAACATTATTGCAAACTTTACCTCTGATCTGTTCTCCTAAAAGCCCATTTGCCCACTCTAAAGGAGCCTATTTGTCTTTCCCATAAGAAGCCTTTTCTCCCCTACTCCCTTTCTTCTACTAAATAAGGTATCTAATCCTTTAACTCTAACCATTTAAGAAGACAGCTATGTCCTTTGACAGTTCCCATGTGCATAGGAAAGAAATCTTTTCCCCTGTTAACCTGTGTTTTGCGAGAGTAATTCATAGGCCTCAGGTACTGAACCTAAGAGGAGAGAGGAAAAGTTTTTTCCTCTCCCCTACAGCATAAAGGAGGAATTTGTTGGCTCAGCTAACTGACTGCAGGAAAGGTAGACGTGAGCTGGTCCTCGGAGTGACCACAACCAGAGGCTAAAACACCACCAACCCTTTCTCCATCTCTCATTACTGCTTCTCCCAATGTACCAGTCACATTCTCCCACCACAGTCTAGCTTCTTCCATGAAGTCAGTGGGTACATGGCCACCAAACAGCTCATACCTCACAGGTTTGCCACCTGAGATCACCTGAGACCCTCATCATCTGGCTGAAGGTCAGAAACTTTCAGGACTGGTGAAGTCTGGAAAACATGCCAACCTCCAGCCAATCACCGGGTAAAAGCAGCAAATTTGGAAGAAACTGGAGATTCCCATTGAACCTCACGTGGAGAAGCAGTAGTTTGAGAAAAGAGTACTACTCCAGGCAGATGAAACAGCACCCACCCACTGCAGAGTCCTTCCAAACAGCACTGTGAGGACCTCAGAAACAGTCGGGCCCCCTACTTGGCACGTTTAGCACCCCGAATCCTCATATTTTGGCCATCCTGTACCCTGGATTTCTCCGCTAACATTGTTTGGCAGGAGGGTTGGAGAGCAGTAGAATCCTACCCAGAGCCACAGCCAGTCACCTGGAGCCTTTTTTAGGTTGTCAGTGCTCAGCTCCCAGAGGAATGGACACTTCTCTTTTCCATCTTGCTTTATTCAGACAGCTTCTGGAACAATGTTGGCCAGTATCTGAGACTCCCATAGTCTCTACTACATAGCCGTTCACGTTTTCTCCCCACTCTGTACACCTTTGATTCAGTGTCACATGTCTTAAAAACCCAGACCCAAAACTGAACTGGGCCATGCTCCTCTTTAGAGTGGATCTTGGTATCAAATCATCAAACAATAATGATGGGGAGCCAGCGAAGACCAGCCCTTGTTTCCCTACTCTGCCCACTGCCAGCTCCGTCTTTGTCTGCTGAGACCCACTCTGCACTGGTACCCAAAAAAGAAAGTAAGAGAAGTGTCTCTACACCATGAAAACTGTGTGTCACATCCTTCAAAGCTTTAGGGAGATAAATTTAGACATAAAACAGGAAGTAATTCTCTACATAGCTGAGAGTGATCTAAGGGAAGTTATTGCCTGAAGATAGTTTAAAGCTAATGTGTGGGGGAGAAGTTCTCAAACATTAGAATGGATCAGAATCACCTAAAGAGCTTGTTAAGGTTACATTATTGGACCCATTCCCAGAGCTTCTGATTCAGAAGGTTTGAGGTGGAGCCTGATAATCTGCGTTTCTAAAAAGCTGGTGCTGTTGGTCCAGGGACCACGTTTTGAGAATGGCTATGATAGAGGTTCAAGAGCAGATAGGCAACTGGGCTCTCATCTGAAGTTGAAGGTGTTGGGTCAGGTCAGCTACGGAGCTCTTTAGGGCTGACAATTATAGTGTTAAACAGGTGATTACTTATCACTTCTGTCGAGCTTCTCATTATTCTTAAATAACTGTTCATTGCTTACTTTATTAAGATACCATAAAAATTTCCAATAGCATCAGAACTCTCATCTAGATACAGCGAAACCTCATTAAATCTGCTCTCTCCATACTTCCTGTCTTTCTCATGCCACCCTGATCCCACGCTGCCTTTCAGCTGCATGTCTAAATCCCCATCCCACCCCTGGTCTGGTTGACCTTGGTCTCAGGTACCTAGTGCTGGAGTAGGGCGTTGCCAAACAAGAAGGCAGCATGTGACAAGACCTAATTAGCAGAATGAGCCAGCACTAATACAGAAGAACAGAAGTACAAATACCAAGGAAGATAAAAGTGGCAGAAGACTGGCTGAAGGTAAGTCAGGATCAATCAGGAGATGGTGTATGTCCACCATCTCCACGATCCCGCAAAGGTAAGTTAGCTAATTTTTCATGCACCAGCTCTATGGCCCCTTGATCGGGATCCTCTTAACACCCGGGCTTTTTGGAATTCTGGCTGAATTCCGGCTGACCAGGTCAACGCTGAGCCCATCCTAGAGAGGGAGAAGAATTCAAGTGGGGATTGAAGATAGGGTGGGGAGCAGTACCTATGTTAGAAGCTGATAGGAGCTGAATGCCTGGAAGAGTAAAGAGCTTTCCTTCCTTAAAAGTGAGCCAAATAAATCAATCTTCACCTCCTTCTCCTGGGCCCTCTACTGATCTTCTTTGCTTCTCTCGCTTTTAACATCCTGACTCTGTGAAGGGAAAGAGAATCAAGTAGGCTTAGAGACAGGTTGTCCCTTTACTCTCGTTAGAAGTTCCTTTCCTGATATGCCCTTGATTTCACCAGTGATATACGGAAGTACTTGTTCTCCGAAGGAGGAATGAAAGGCGGAGATCCTAGGTTCTCCGTGGAGCAACGGTTCTCACTCTTGACTACATATTGGAATTAGTCGGGGAATTAAGAAAGAAAAAACAAATCCCAGTTACAAGGCAGCATGCCCAAGCCAATTAAATAAGAATCTTGGGTGCGAGACCCAGATATCAGTGTATTTTAAAACTCCCCAAATTATTCTAATGTACAGACAAGGCTAAGCACCACTGCCCGGGAGATTAGGCATCCCTTCTGAAGCCTGGCTACACAATAGAACCACTTGAAGGACTTTGAAAACTATGGCTGCCTGTCCCCCGCCCCAGACCAATTAAAATCAGGGTCTTTGGGGATGGTGGCCCAGGTATCAATATGTTTTTAAGGTTCCTCTGGTGATTCTTTTGTGTCTATGTGATACACTATATATGACACAAAATTTACCATTTTAACTTTTTTATGTATGTAATTCAGTGGCATTAAATACATTCACAGTATTGTGCAACCATCGCCACTACACATTTCTAGAACTTTTCATCTTCCCAAACAGAAACTCTCTATCCATTAAACACTAACTCCCCATTCCTCTCTTCTCCCAGCCCCTGGTAGCCTTTATTCTACTTTCTGTCTCTATGAATTTGCCTCTTTTAGGTAGCTCATGTAAGTGAAATCACACAGTATTTGTCCTTTTGTGACTGGCTTATTTCACTTAGCATAAGAATTTCTAGGTTTATCCATGTTGTAGTATATGTCAGGATTTCCTTGCTTTTAAGACTGAATAATATTCCACTGTATGGATACACCGCTTTTTGCTTATCCATTCATCTGCTAATGGACATTTGGGTGGTCTACACTCATAGCTGTTATGAATAATGTTGCTGTGAATATTGGTGTACAAGGATCTGTTTGAGTCCATGCTTTCAATTCTTTTGAGTATATACCCAGAAAGGGAATCCCATGGCAATTCTATGTTTAACTTTCTGAGGAACTGTCATATCTTCATGTGATTGTTATCTGTAGCCAAAGATTAGAACACTGGTGTGTCCAGCCTGTCTCTGACACCCTAAGAGAGTACTGATTGGTAGTTGGTAAATATTATTGAATGAATTCCTTCATTAATTGCATTGTAGCCCAACGAAGTTGTTATTGTCACAAAGTCAAAAGACTTGCGGGTGGATTAATGTAGTCAGTACCCTTTTGAAAACTCCAACAAAGTGTCTCATGCCCACAAGAAATATCACCTCAACTGCATTTCCTCCCTTCAGTTGAAATGTGTCCCCAGTAATTTGTTAGTACTGATCATTTAAGTATCAGAGTTTCTGAATGATTTGCTTTGTCGACAGTAAATTAGACCTGATTCAAGACTCTTCCTATCATAATGCCATATCTATTATGATACCTAGTATTATGCCTGTTATAATACTAGTGCTCAGATATTTTTTCTTAAATAGGAAGGAGAGTGTGTTGCACATGTGAATGTCTTCCATCTCATAAACCAGTGGTCCCCAGCCTTTCTGGCACCGGGGACCGGTGCTCCTATGAGAATCTAATGTCTGATGATCTGAGGTGGAGTTGAGGCGGTGATGCCAGCACTTGGGACTGGCTACAAATTCAGATGAAGCTCTGCTGGTGCTTTAACACCTGCTATGAGGCCTAGTTCCTAACAGACCAGAGCCCTGTCCTGGTCCACGGCCGGGGGGTTGGGGACTGCTGTCATGAAACATTGCTAACCTGTTTGCTGATAGCCTCGCAGGTGTTCCCCCGTATGTGAGGAATTCTCTCTCTCTTGCTACTCCACAGGGAACTTTCTCCTCAGTATTTTCACATGGCCTTCTTGCCGCCAACAGATTACTCCTTGTCAGAAGCAGACAGTGGATTTAGTCTCTCTTGTATTCTAAGCCCTGTAATAAAAACTGACAAAGACTGAAACGTAGTGGGAATCTTAACTAGCTCATCCATCTGAGTTAATCCATGCCTTTCACTGTCTTTGACTTGACTACTTTGCAACTCTGCGACAGAGTTGCAGAAAACTTATAGTACTGCAAATAATTCTTAATTATAAGTCAATAAATTTTTCAGGTTGAGGTTCAACTGATTTCCCTTCTCCACTGTGGAAGAAGTCGGTTTTGCATTTAATAAGCTAATTCATTTCAGCATCTTCCTGGGCTTCCATATTTATCTCATTGTTGCATTCTCTTTTTAAGCGGTTGTAACACCTTTCTGGTTCCCCTGTTCATGAATGTGTTAAATAAAATCTTTGACACATTTTCATTGTACATTTGTTAACAGTCAGGAGTTTAATTTTCTTAAAAAAAAAAAAAAAAAGTGTCCTATCAAAACCCCAGAGCACCAACACCACCAAATGCTGGCCAGGTTGTGGAGCAACAGAAATTTTTATCCATTGCTGGTGGGAATGCAAAAGGGTACAGCCACTTTGGGAAAAGGCTTGGCGGTTTCTTACAAAACTAAACATACACTTACCATACGACCAGCACTTGCACTCCTGGGTATTTACCCAAAGAAGTTGAAAACTTATGCACACACAAAAACCTGTACATGGATGTTTAAGCTTTACTCACAATTGTCAAAACTTTGAAGCCACAAAAAGCTCCTTCAGTACGTGAATGGATAAACTGTAACACATTCAGACAATGGAATATTACTCCTTGGTAAACAGAAATGAGCTGTT
The DNA here is from genome assembly GCF_014176215.1 of Rousettus aegyptiacus. Taxonomy (NCBI): domain Eukaryota; kingdom Metazoa; phylum Chordata; class Mammalia; order Chiroptera; family Pteropodidae; genus Rousettus; species Rousettus aegyptiacus. The sequence continues at coordinate 83,182,605 of NW_023416287.1, forward strand.
GAGCTATGAAAAGACATAAAGTAACCTTAAATGCATATTACTAAGTGAAAGAAGCCCATCAGAAAAGGCTGTACGATTCCAACTATGTGACATTCTGAAAAAGGCAAAAATATGGAGACAGTAAAAAGACAGGTGGTTGCAAAGAGTTGGGAGGAAGGAGAGAGAAATAGATGAGGCACAGAGAACTTTTAGGGCAGCAAAGATGCTCTGTATGATACCACAATAATGGACGCGTGTCATTATAATTTGTCTAAACCCATAAAATGTACAACATTAAGAGTGAATCCTAATGTAAACTATGAACTTAGGGAGAATATGATGTGTCAGTGTAGGTGCATCAGTTGTAACAAGTGTACCACTCTGGTGGGGATGTTGCTAACGTGGAAGAATTGCACAGGTGATGGCAGAAAGTTTATGGGAAATCTCTGTACCTACCCCTCAATTTTGCTGTGAACCTAAAACTGCTGTTAAAAAAAAAAAAAAAAAAAACAATAAAAACGAAACTAAACTAAAACTCTCCTTTAACAGTATTTGGCACCGAGCCTGGTACAAGACTGGCATCCAATAAATATATGTTATTGACTTAATAAATGAATGGATGAATTTAGACAAGCACATGTACTCCTTGCCATGGACAATGCATCATGAAAAAGGGAGTGAAATACTAGTTCAATGTTTGGTACTATTTCAAAGTCGAAATCAAAATGGGAAAATTCCCCTAATCCTTTGGGAGATGCCGGCAAGAAGGGGCTGTTGGAGGGTCCTTGTGTCTGAGAGTGGACCAAGTGGCCTCAATACAGAGGCTCTGTCAGAGGTCACTAAGGGTGCTGAGCATGCAGTAATGGTGGGAGACAAGAAATGCCGTTTAAGTCACAAGACTCCTGTTTCCGTTCCTTCTCTTGCATACAGATCCCAAGACCTGCAGGTTTTCTCCTATGCTGGGCTGTCGCGAACCTATCCAGATATGAAATAATGTGTCGTTCTGGCATTTTTACTTAGAATCCTATCTATAGACAAATTGTGTAAAGGAAAAAAAATTTATGAGTCAGTTTCTAGATTTGTGAGTGTTTTGAAGATTACATCAATGGATTTCCATAGAATGAAACCACAAGCTTCCTGCCAATTGTCTGGATTCACAAAGGTCTACGTTGTTTTCAACTAATGACGAAGAATTCATAAGTAAATTATCTATAGACATCGATGAACTTTTAAGGGCATTTATTTTTTTTATTTTTATTATTTATTATTATTTATGCCTACAGCACCTGGTCTTCCTATGTGGTCTCCCTAGGTAATCTCGAACTAACCAGGCCCGACCCTGCTTAGCTTCCAAGATCAGATATCGGGCTTGTTCAGGGTGGGATGGCCGTAGACCATGGACCATGCATGACTTCGCTGGGGCGTGAACCCAAAAACTTCTGCATGTTAAGCAGACATGCTAACCGCTACTCTATGGAACCACGTCCAAGGGCATTTAAAAGCCAGATCTCCACTCTGTTTTTCTCCTATGTTTATATAAATGTAATGGTTGATATGTAGAAAAGAAAGTGAATTACTGTTTATTATGATATATATATATAAAATCCTTCATTTAATTCTCACGACAATCTTTTGAGGCAGATACTGTTATCTTCCACTTTTACAGATGTGGAAATCGAAGCTGAGAGGTTAAATGACTTGCCTGAAGTCACTAATAAGTGGTAGCATCAACATTCAAATTCAGGGCTAACTCTAAATGTCACATTCTTGTTACCATACCATCATGCTCCATAAGAGAATCACGAGAGTGAAATTACATAAAAATATTAAGGTCTGGTTGGGGGGAGAAAAAGACCAGTCATAAAATGTAATGTCAGTCCAAGGTAGAGACTGGAGTGTAGTGGGTGGGGTGACTGCATAGGTTATAAAACTGATAGGTGGAAAATAGGATACGAACTAGAATGAAATGAGGGAGGTACTTGTCTTGGGGCATCTTGGGGTGGAGAAGCAGTGAAGTGGGTGGAAGAATGTTGACACTATCAGTACCCGGGTGAACTGTACTGTATAAAAATGCACCCGATCAAACTGGGAAACATACTCACAGGGTAAATAGACTAGGTACACATTTTAACCCACAGGCACATACGAGAAGCTGCATAAGCAACATCTCACATATGATAGCCTTAGGAAAAAGGTCTGTAGAATCTCAATTTTAAAAGACTAGGAGACTAGACTAATAAAGACTAGAAGATTTGATTTCCATAATTGGCACACGCAGTTAATAGACTCACAATGTTTGTTCAATGAATGAGGACAAAAGAAGGCACTAGAAGTGTCAGGGAAAAGGTTTACCAAGACAAACTGAATCTTAGAGAAGCTTTCACATTTGTTTTACATATCAATTCCTTTAATTCTGGTAACAACTCTATATATTTCCAGTCCCATTTTAAAAGATGAAGCAAAGAATTAAGTAACTTATTCGAAGTCGTAAAACTAGAATTAAGCAGCTCTTTCTGGATCCAACGGACATGCGCTTAGCCATTACATCACATTCTAAAGTCTGAACTTACAGTGGGTGAAAAAGCAGCATAGCGATTGCTTGCGCTGAGAAATGATGGAGACTCTATAGAGCAAACTGCCTCACCGACAGGTAGTGAGAATTTGGGTGTCCAGATTATTGCTACAGAAAATCCTGCTCTCCTGTGTGATGAAAAGCTAATGCACTAGAAATTGTTCCAGGAAGCCTTGTGTCTTAGGCCTGGCTACCTGGTCGCACTTTGTATATTGCTTTTGTCTCAAATGACCCTATAATTTTCAATGGGACGACGACTTTGAATATTGCTAAGATTGAGAAAGCAAGTTTAGGTGCAGGCTCCGTTGTCAACTATTCTGGACCTTTCCAGGGGAGGGCACTCTCTATAAGGTTGCGTGCTTTGATTTATGAAGATTGTGGGTGCCAGTCTGACTCAGAGGAAACCAGGTGATTCCTGATAAAAACAATCATTTCCAAGATCTCATTAATTTTAAATACGCCACAGTCCAGTTTTTTTGTTTAGTTTTTTTTAAGTCTAGGCACAGATTTCGGGCAATTTCCATGAAATATCTGGCTTCCAGCACCACTTCTCTTAACAATGCCAAGCACATCAACCCCTAAAACAAGGAAGCCTCCGCTGAGGTTGCCCAAAGCGGGTGCTGGTGGCATCGCCAAGCACACGCAAGTCACTGAGTCAGCGGAGCGCAGCCCGGGGAGCGGGCGGCCGGGGGCCGGCGATGGAGAGCCGCGTGCTTGCGTCTTCGGCGTGAGGCAATCCTCCTACGGTCTCGGGAAGCCCCGACGCGCAGGCTTCCTCGCGGCGGTGGAGCCGCCCGGGCGTAGTTCCTCCACCGCTTCCTCCTCCAGCTGCAACCACCCGACCCTTCCTGCTCCGCCAGGACTCCACCTCCGCGGGTTTGAAGCTCGCGCCCCAGCGGGCGCAGCGGCCGCGGCGCAGGCGGCGGAGGCGCAGGCGCAGGCGCAGGCGCGCGGCCCCGCCCCCGCCCGAGGCCCCGCCCCCGCCCGAGGCCCCGCCCCCGCGGCGCGGCTGGCGCGGCCGGTCTGCCCCGCTCGCGCTCGCAAACCTGTCTCGGCAGGGTGGGGAGCAGCGCTTCCTCCTCCGAGTGCGGTGCGACGCCTCCCGATCTGTCCTTCCGCCCCTGCCTCCGCGGTGCCGAGACGAGCGAGGGGGCGAGCGGAAGGTGCGCAGGAGCCGAGGCCCGCGATGCGGCTGGCGGGAGCAGCGGCAGTGGCTGGCTCGCCGGCGCGGGACATATCGCTGTGCGGGGAGCCGCTGCAGGCCCTGCCGCCCCTGGCCTCGCAGCCGCCTCCGGCCGCGCCCTCGGGGCCGCCGCTCCCCGCTCCGGGCAGCGCGACCCTCAGTCGCCTTCCGGAGGCGCTGCTGCGGAGGCTCAGCGAGAGCTTGGACCGAGCGCCCGAGGGTCGGGGTTGGAGGCGGCTGGCCGAGGTTGCGGGGACTCGGGGGCGCCTCCGGCTGAGGTGAGGAGCCTGGGGGCGCAGGGGGCGGGGCGGCGTCACATGGGGCGCGCTTGGGCGGGGGGCACGGGAGTGGGGTGATGCACGCTGGTGCCGGAGAGTATGGGGGGGCCACACGAGACGGTGCATGAGCCGCCGACGTGAAAGGAGCGCCGAGGGGAAGAACTTGGGGAGAACTTCGGTAATCTTCTAGAGAGAACCTGAACCCGGGAAAGTCCTGGGAATTCGACAGCTTCGGGATTGGACCCCGGGTGTTCGCACCCTTTTCTCTTGCTCCTCCCCTTGAGCCGAAAGGGAGAAGCGGAGGTTGACCTAGGGAGATCCTGAGAGAAGGAGGGCTATCTGGAGACCGGTATGATAGGGCAGTAATTCCGAAAAACTTAAAATGCAAGCCAACGGGATGTGGACACTGACCAAGAAGACCTAAGAAAGGTTAGGAAGGAGAAGTGCAGGTAAAGAGATGACGAAAGGGAAGAGCTTGAGGTTTTTATGGAGAGAGAGAAGGATGGTGGGAAAGACAAACTAAACTCACCATCTTCCTCCATCAGAGCAACTTACCAAGTTCTCTTCTTGACTTCACCATGAGCATTAAATTATAGGTAAAACTGTTTTCCTATTTTCAGCCTTGGAATCGCTGTACTGGTGGTTCATGAACTCTTGGTCTCAGGACTCCTTTAAACTTTTCATTATTGAGGACCCCAAAGAGTTTTGAACGTGGGTTCTAGATATTACATACACATAGTATATGCTGCTATTTACCATATTAGACATTACAACTAAGAGGTTTTTTAAATATTAACTTATTTTGAAAGAACTCATTACACATTAACAGAAATCACATGCTTTTGAGGAAAAACAAACTTTTCCAAAACAAAAAAAAATTAGAAAAGTGGCATTGTTTCACATTTTGTAAATCTGTTTATTGTCTTGGCTTAATTGCAGAGAGCGGACTGCTTTTACGTGCCTCTGCATTCAGTCCGGTGCACCGTCACAGGTCATTTTTAACTTTTCATATGACTAAACTTTGTCTTGCACTGTAATTATTTGTATACTTATTTATAAGCTCATTGAGAGCAGGAACCATAGCTCGAGTCTATGTATCATGCAAAGAACCTATCTTAGACACTCTGAATATTTTGAATTGTGAGGGGAAACAGTCAAAGTTATATTTATTGAGTGCCTATGATTTGCTAGAAGTTCCAGAAGATAAAAAAAAAAAAAAAAAAACAGGACAAATATTCAGCTCCTATTCATAAGGACTTATCAAGTAATAGGCTGTCATTCTAAAACATTCCCAAATGTTAAGTGCTATGTTGGGTGTGAATAATGATAAAAATTTTGATCATTTATTAAGCTCTTAGAATATACTAACATACTAAGTGTTTACATGTATTATCTACTTTAACCCACTCAACCTTGAGTTTCGGAGAGTTTGGAATTAAACCAGAGTAATGATGATTTGGGATTATTTGGCCATACAGAGGAGCAACAGTAATAGCATGGAATCAAGAAGTGGTAAAGTTGCAAAACTGAGCAGACAAATGGCATAATTTTTTTTTCTGTTCTAGGAAAAACACATTGTGCTTTTGACTGTGCAAAGAAAATCCAAAATACTGTTATTCTAGGCCCATAGATTTCTGGATTTCTAGACTTACAATAATGTAAAAAGTTATCTTCTTCGGGGGTCAGATCACCAGATCTGTGATTGGGTAATTCATGATATTAACTAGTACTCTAGTTAGGGAAGGCTCTGCTTGGTGATGAAGGAGAAGAAAGCAAGGCCCCGCCACTGCAGAAGCATGGCCGATGGAATTGAAAAGCAGTGGATACCCTACATCAGGTGTTCAGCTTTTCTCCCCAAGCCTTCAGTCATGTTTTGTTCAAGGCTACAGAATGATGTTAGCTTTCTTTGAGGGAACTAACACAATTTTGAGGCCACATTTCTGGTGGAGCTAGTGGAGACAGAAGGGTAGTTGCTTAGCAAGAGGTGACCGACAGCAAAGGGCATGCATTGTTGCAATCTGGGAACTCCACGGTGGGAAGTCTGATAAGAGACAGGTGGAGTGTCACCAGTCTTCCGGGATGCCGAAGGGCAGTTCGGAGGAGGTTAGTTGAGGTGAGGAGAGTCGGGGCGCCCTGAAGGTTGGAGAACTGAGGAACATTAGGCTCCTGTACCTATTGAAATCAGAATTAAACTGACATAACAAAAGGTTAGCACTGAGAACTTAGGGGCTAGAGAGTGACAATGGTGGGGGGGGGGGGCAGCGCAAGGTAAGGCTTCCTGTACTTCAGACAAAAAAAAAAAAAGTTATTTTAAAGTCATTTCATACCAATGACAAGAGCACCTCTGATAGTAGAAGGTCCTAAAGGTATTCTCCTCTGATGTCAAACCTGAGAATTGTAACGTGCAAGTCCAAGTGGATAACAGTTCCCATGAGGATGTGGGGACCTTTCCTCAGAATCACTGGCTTCATAGCCCCAGCATCTCAAAAGTTTTCACTTATTCTATTTCTTTTCACTTTTTATGACTCTGTATGTCTTTCCTCAAACTAGATGAGAGTTGAATAAATAAACCATACATGTTTGTTCTGAACTGTCTATCCAGGATTAGGAATAAGTTCGAATGTTTTCAGATGTTTATGGATGGCCCAGAATAAATCCTTGTCTATAGTAGCTTAGCTTCCCACAACCACATACATATGAGTATGCCTGAATACAAACTCAGCCCTAATTCCGTTTCACACCGATGTGATATTAAGCACCGTTCGCTGTCAGTGTAGACAGGCACAGGTTCTGAGTGACTTGCCCAAGCTTATGTGAATTTCTTGGTGGCGTGGAACACGGGAGCCCCAAAGATAGCAGAGCTTTTGGGAGATTCTGATGCTGCCTAAATTCCGTGAAGAAGGGACCTTAGAAATAAGGCTCTGGGACACAGACCAAGGAAAACGACCTGTCATGGGCACCCGCTGCTCTTTTAGCTGCAGAAATCCTGACCTCAGGGAGTTCATAGGAATGAGAATGTGTGAAAGGCTGAAGCAAAAGCTCTCCTCCTGTCTCTGCCTCCTCCGTCTCTATCTCTGCAATCTCCGAATCTCCGAGTGGCGGTCAGGCTTTGTGTTTCTTCATCCACACTTCACCCAGTCCCCTTAGTGTTATCCTTGTGTTATCCTTTACCCTCATGACCTTACATAGGTTTTGGTTGAATACTCTCAGTTCCTATCTTCAGTCCATATCTTTGCTTTGAACTCCCAGGATTCACATCCTGTGAGTAATGCCTGTTGGCCGTCTCCTCTTGGATGACTCATAGACGTCTTCAACTTAACATCTTTTACCCTATAAGCCTCTTCTTTCTCTTGCAGTTGTCTGCATCTCAGTAAATGGCAACTGTATCCCTCCAATTTTTCAGAAACGTTCAAATCGTTCCTGACTCCACTTTCACACGCCACATCCGTTTTCTCAGCAAATCCTTCCCGCTGTCCCTTTAGTTCAGATCTAAAATCCCACCCCTGTGGCTACAACACTGGGCCTTGCCACCATTATCACTTCGCACCTGGGCTATTCCGATGGCTGCCTAACTTCTTCTGCTTTGCCCCGCCCCGTCTGCTCTCGATACATCATCAGGAAGAATGATTCTTTTAAAACGTCAAATCAGATCTTATTCTTCCTCTGCTCAGAGCCACTTATAACCATTGTATGGGTGTGTGTGTGTGTGTGTGTGTGTGTGTGTCTGTGTGTCTGTGTGTGTGTGTGTGTCTGTGTGTGTGTGTATCTGTCCATCTATAGAAAAATTCAGGAGGATAGGGAATTTCCTTTTGTGTACTGCTGTATCTTCCATATCTAGGGAAAAAGGCCGGCCTATTTTAGGTGATTAGTAAATAGTTGTTGAATTAAGGAATAAAGATTCTAAAAAGTAAATGTACCAAAAAGAGAAGCGAAAGAACTTAAAAACAGTGCCATGGTTTGTACCCTAATAGGTATATAAAATGTTTTATTTGATTAAATTTATTTATTTATATTTTGGTGACATTGGTTAACAAAATCCAGTAAGTTTCAGCTGTACAATTTAACAGTAATGATTATCTATTTTTTAAAGTAAAGATAAATATAGATATATTTTTAAAAAGCAAAGTCCATTTGATTCAGCAATAGTCTTTTAAAGTAAATCAGAAATTCCAAATTAGGGCTGGTAGAAACCACTTCAAAGTAGTCTTACAGGAATATAACTAAAAAAGGAAATAAATAAAAGTTAGGTTCATATGTGCATCATCTTAGCTGAAAGCCAGTGCTCATGCGGAAAATCAGTAAAAGGAAAAGAGATACAGAAACTTATTTTCCTCCTGTGCCTCGTGTTTCGGAAGAGAAATCATTATCTAGTTCAATTTGATCTTTATTTGGGTGGGAAAAAAGACATCGTTTTTCTCAATATCAGTATAAACTTTAAGTAAGGCATCCCTTGATTGCATTTGACAAGAAGGCTTCTTAATTTCATATATCAGATCCTGATAACCTTTCTAAATCATAAAAATTATATCGAGCATATAGCATCCCTGTTTTTTTTTTTTAATCAATCTCATGTTCTCATTATTTGCAAAATTAGTAATCCCTATATTATCTCTAATAATTGGTTCCTTGACCTGAGCATTACAAGGACAAGTAAAAGAAATGTTCATAAAATAAGGACCAACAGGCATCTTCAGCTTTTGTTCTTGCTACCATTGGAGTCACCGTTATTTCTTCAAAGAAAGGACACTTAACCACTTAAAAAATAGAAAAGACAATCTTTGAGTAAAAGACAGTCTTCTTATCCTTATTTTTATCATTTTACAATGGACTTCAGATTGTGCCGCCAGTGGTCTGCAGTCCAGAATTTGGGATTGGATGATCCGTATTATGCTGATTCACATTTAGCAAGAATAGAGTACTGAATATACAGATGTCATGAGGATACTTAGAAAAGAATACCTACTTAATATAGTCATAGGACATTATCAGGTTACTAAATAGTGGCTACTCAAAACATTTTCAAGGAAAAGCTAAAACATTTTCAGAAACATAATTAAGAAATTAACCTTAATATCCTTTGGATATCCCCATATTTTATTGCATAAGAAGAGCTTTAATCAAGTTTTTACTGTGCTAAGTACTTGTTACGTGGATTATCTAATTCTTACAACCCCATGAGATAGATACTATTATTGAAATTATTTTAGTTGGATACATTTTTTTATGAGCTAACCAACTTTATCACAGAATTATAATTGTGGGGTGACCATTATACAAATATTGTAAAATGGCAACCTTTTAGTGAAACTGATCAAAATGAATTTGAATTAATATTTCAAGTCATACGAAAACTTTCTAACCTTGACTCTGCCACACTTATGGTACTATTATGTTTGACACCTTCCACCTATCCAGGTCTCTAGGCTTTTCAGTTATGATTGAAATTCACTCCATAATCATTCAATTATGAATAACTGATATGGGCAAGATGTATTTTAGATATCAAGGGATTAAATATATATATGTATGAACATACATGATGGGGTTTCTGTTTTCAAGGTACTGTACTAAGTCTAGTTGGGTAGAGAAGACATGCTTATGGGATAAAAGCCCATGGTTTTAAAGCAAAATCATGTCAAATAAAACATGTAGATCAGGGGTCTGCAAACAACAGCCCATGGGACAAATTCATGCCACTGCCTGGCTTATGAGCCAAGAATGGTTTTTATATTTTAAAAACTGTTAAACGAAACAAAAAAAAAACAAGAAGGAATATGTGATAGATACTGTATGGTCCATAAAGCCTGAAATATTTACTCTGGCACTTTAAAGGAAAAGTTTGCCAGCCTGTGGTGTATAAGATAAACACCATTAGGAGACTGTGGCTAAAGTGTGTTTGATGAACCTCACGGAACAGCTAGAGTTTGTATTGGATTGTAATGCAGATTGGCAGGAGAAAAAATAATAAGTTAATTAATTTTTAAAATTGGCAGGAAAGGAAGAGGTGTCTGCAAAGGTGAATGAGGTACAAATTCAGCTGTACATCAAGCAGAGATTAAAGGTTTGGGTTGGCCTTTGTTGTTATGTCTCTTCAGGATGATGGTTGTTTTTGTTTTGATTGCTTGATTTTATTTTTCTCCTCTTAAATGTTTCCTGCCTGCACTTTTCCTTCCAATGATATGATTGAAATCCAAATTCCTTGTCCCATTATTTATGGACTTCTACAGTCCAATCTTAACCTGTCTTTCTAACCTGGTATAGCACTACTGAACATAATAATGTTGAAAAGTACATTGTGTGTGTATGTTAAATAATGATACAAAGAAAAAGATAGATTCTTGAGAGCAGGGGACAGCCGACTTTTTCCATAAAGAGCCAAATAATAAATATTTTCAGCTTTGCAAACAAACTACTAGCTCTGCAGTTGTAACAGGAAAGCAGCCATATACATTTATGAGTGTGTCGATGAATGAGTGTAGCTGTGTGCCATTAAAACCATTTACAAAAATCAGGTGGCTGGATGGGTTTGGCCCATTGCCCCCTGCGTTGGGGTGTTTCTGGGCACTTAGACGTACTTTGAATGTCAATAGCACTGCTTTTATTTTATTTTTTTAATTGTTGAAAAAATGGGTGCACATAGTGAAAAATTCAATAATACAAAAAGCTTTATAGTGACAAGTGAATCATCCAGCCACGAGCTCTGCTCCCCTAGTTTCCCTTTCTGGGGCAACCACAGCTACCAGTTTCTTGGCTACCTTTTCAGTTACTGTGCATACATAAGAACAAACACATATTCTCGCTAATAAAAACAGTATCATGTAGAACATTGCTCTGTATCTCACTTTTTTTCGTATGAATATAGACACATTACTTCGTTAATACAAAATACTATATGTTAATTCTTTTCATTTTTCAACATGTCTCAAAAAGGTCTCTTCCTCTTCTTTTGGATCTTATATGTTATGTTCTTACAAAAAGAGTAGAAAAATGTGTCTGATCTTCCTATTCCCTATTCCCACATTAAAGGTAAAAATTTTGATCAGCATCAAGGCCAGATTTCTCTAATGTCCAGTTTCTAGTTTCCTCTCATTCTCCTGATTTCGTGGTCATGGGAGCCGAGGTAGAGATGGGAAGAAAGAGGAATGGTCCGTGATGGCGGGAGGGGGAGGGAAGCCCAGCAGCATTCGGAATGTGCATAGTCTTCCACCACTCGGCAGCTCGCCGTTTACTCCCGGTGACACCTACGGTAGTGCCAGACACAGAGTGGGCATGCCATCGGAAAGAGAATCGTTGACTTGCGTTAACTCTGTTCTTTTCAGCTCCCTGGACTTGGAGCAGTGTTCTCTTAAGGTCTTGGAGCCTGAAGGAAGCCCAAGCTTATGTCTGTTAAAGCTGATGGGTGAAAAAGGTTGCACAGTCACGGAGTTAAGCGACTTCCTGTTGGCTATGGAGCACACTGAAGTTCTTCAGCTTCTCAGCCCCCCAGGTAGGTTTGGCCCCTGGGCGTGTTCTCCAGGAGTCCATGGAGACAAACTTGACGGGTCGTATCTCATTTGACCAGATGTGTGAAATATCTTTGGAAAAGGTAAATGTATGGAGCCTCATTTTTTTCCCCAGGCTGAGACTAAAGAACACCTGAAAAGCAAATATAATGCACAATGAATGGATTGTGCTTCCAAAAAATCAGCTGCACAAGGCATTTTGGAACAAGTAGAATCATTTGAACATAGCCTGCATATTTGATATTATGGAATTATCATGTGATGATAATGGTGTTGTAGTTCTGTAGAAGAATGTCTTTATTCCAAGGAGATACATGCTAAAGTAGTCAAGGGTAAGATTTCTGTGACTTATGTTGAAATAGTACAACCAAGAAAATAAATATACACATATTTATTTATATATGTGTGTGTATGTAAATGAGATAAAGCAAGTATGACAAATATTTATTAAGTTTTTTGCCGATGTGATATTTTTGAAATGTCGAATGACTCAACTAAATGTTTTTTTTTCCCCCTGAATATACCACTATCAAATGAGGTTTCTCACTTCCAAAGTCAGATGTGAGGAATAGGACACATTCTCTCCTCTTCACAACTACAGATAGATTTGGTCAACTACAGCAGTGTCAGGAGGGGCCAGGTCATCTAAGTCATCTGATGACAGTAGCACCCAGACCTTCTTTCTCAGGGGCCCACTTCACCATGACAGGCCCTACAAGAAGCAAAGAAGCCAATCAAGATCTGGAGGGCCATAGACGTAGGATTTGATGCTCTCTATTTTACATGATTTTGATGTTCGCAGTTTTTATTACACAATAAACTTGTAATAGTATTTTTAAGTTAACCTGGGGAACCTAAAATTCTAATTTTGTGTGTGTTTGTGTTAAAGAAAAATTAGTTTTTACTTTGTCCATTCCGGGATTGGGAAATTTGGGGCACACGGGAGTGGTATGCTATCCATTACCGATACCAGAAAGCCCAGCTCATATTAGCACAGTAAAGGGAACATGTTAGTCCTTCCAACTGAAAAATCTTGAAGCACATTAGGCTTCAAGAGAGGAAGCAGGGAACAGCCCTGTTTCCAGGGGTTGGTTTATTTCCATCTTTGCTCTTCCGTTCTTGTCATTGGCTTCCCCCTAAGACTGACTTTCTATGTAGGCACAAAATATCTATCTACTGGCCATTCTTGAATTCATCTTTGTCCGGGCAAAAATTGTAAGATTCACTCTAGTTAACTGAGTTTGGTCACATGCCTGTCTGTACACCTGTCACTGCGGACAGGGAGATGGCTGCAGTGCCTGGCGTAGAGCCAGGAGTAGAGTGAGTGGAGTCAGCTTTCCAGAAACCACACCCATCAGATCCCCACATGGGTCACCAAACAGAAGTGGGCCAGTTGGAAGGAGAAAGGGGGTAACAGATGCTGGGGGGGTCATTAAAACTCTGTTACAATTGGAAAGGACCCTAGGTTATGAGTCAGGAGACTTGGACTCTCAAATTATCTTCTGCTTTACAAGACCTAATGTAGGTGATTAAATAGGCCTCCTATAAATGTTTTCCTTGTGTTACACGCTGTCCTGGATGCTCGACGTATGTTTCTCAGCCTCTTCACAACAAGAGGAACGGAGTAGGAGTAACTAGCTGTAACGTAGACCCCCTCTGCATAAAATTTGTTATCTGTCACCCATCAGTAAACTTCTCCTTAAGGGGACATTTATTTATTTTTATATCCCCAGTGCTTAGAATAAGTACCCAGACATTGTGATGATTGAAATCTGCCAGTCTAGGGCACTCAGCTCCTAAGTTCTCATACTTAATAGAATACTAAGGCCTCTGAAAATCTAAGAAACCTCTCTGGGAAGTAAATAAAACTTGTATATCTCATTATCTTTTTCAGTAATTACCCTTAATTACTCTGACCATTGGTTGCGGGATCTGATAAAGCTCAGTAGTTTCAGGAAGAAACAATTTACTGTTAGCTTTCTATCTGCATCTTATTTGGAAAATCTAAAACACTATATTTACAGATATTAGAACACAGAAATATAGGAATTATAGAGCACATTGAGAATAATAAGTACCGTAATTATATTAAGAATGTAAGCTCTGATAGACTGAACATAATTTGAGATTTTGCTCTTCCATTGAATAAACTTTTATTGTATTCCAATACCTTTGCTATTCCAGGCATTGTGCTTGGTACTATGAGTTCAAAGAGAGCTAAAACAGTAGTTTCTGCCTGTTGAAAGTTCATCGTCTAGTAGGGAAAACAAACTTATAAATATTCACATCCAATACAATCATAAAAACAAGTATGTGTAGAGTAAGTTCTATCTCAGCTTCAGTTTTTGCTTTTCAGTATATTCGTGAATCTTGGTGAAAATACTCTAATGTTTACTGTCTTTTTTGTAGTAGAGCAGTTTCATAGGAGGACATTAGTTCACGGGCAGTGGCTGTAGAATGGATTTTCTGTTTTTGAGAAACTGACCGAGTTTCTTCTATGTAATGTTTGGGGTAACCCAGAAGTATCGGGGGACGCGTTCCCCCATCTCTAGGAGGGGGTCGTGGCGTAGGAGCTGGTCCTCGCCCCCTCTCTGTGGGCTCTGACGCCTGATACGTTTTCTGGAGCAGCGCCACAGGACTGAGGTGTAACCCTCCTCTGCTTTCTCTCTAATTGAGCTTTGCCACAGCACTCGGGTCGGCCAGCTTGCCCCGCAGTCTGGTCCCGCCTGCACTTTATTTTAGAGAAATTGCCTGTAGTTTTTATGTTTGAATGGTGGTCCATCCCCATTTTCCAGCTCTAATTATTTCCCCATTTTTTAATTTTTTTGGTCACCTCAGTGAGAATTGGAAGAGGGTGGGCGCATGAAACGAATGTGCTGAAATGTTTGAACCAAAAGTCCATAAAGGTTTTTTAGACCTTTGCTCTTTTCATTAAAGGATCAAAAACCCTGTTCCCCAAGCAGCCGATACTGACATCTGTATCCTTGGAAAATGCGGATAAACTTAGATGCGCAGTTCAAGCTTTTTTTACTTGTTTCTTCCATTTTAAGTGAAAACATTTCGAGTACATGTTTATACACTCTTGTCAATGAGAGTTATGTAGATCACACAGTGGTGGCCCAGGAAGTGATGCCTTGACCTGGAATTGGTTGGCAAAGCCTGGACAACGGGCGATGTTTAGAGAGAGTTGACGTTTCATATGCGGCTTTCACTGGACGAATCCTAAGGTTCTTGGCGACTCTGCTTTTGTGATGTTGCCGGTTTACGTCACTCCTCGTAGAGCAGGCGCTTCGCTCCCTGTCCCGTCGCAGATGGCAGTGGCCGAGCCACGTGCAAACCCTTCGGCGGCACCTTTTCCATTTGCCCCGCCCCTTTTTTTGTTTTATCTCACGTCACTTGTCAGTCTCTTGCAGCACACACTCACTGGTATGTTTCCAATTCCAATTTTGCTTTTTATTACTTTTGTCTCTAAGACGAGAGCAGGGACTGGTGAGTAGCATTCTTGAGTATCCATGATACCTTCAGTTCACGCCGTATCACCACAGCCGTGTGAAGGAACAGAACGGTACCAGTGTGAGCATTTAAACTTCAAACGTGAGCAAACATTTATGGGATAAATGAGGTTTCCAGAAGTTGTCATGTAGCCAGAGTCACAGTTGCCAACAAGCGTAGTTTAGACCCCAGGTCGACTGACCCTGACCTGAACTCAGTAGCATTTTCATAATGCTAGGAAATTTCTGGGTTGTTCGAGAAACCTAGTTATGGATTTTTACCTCAGCCGCCTCTTTGACCCAGGGACTTTCTTTCTTTTTCTTTTTTTTTTTTCTTCCCAAATTAAAAAGTACTCAAATACTAGATCTTATTTACAAGGGATTTTTTTTTGTTTGTTTCATGAGCGACAGACGTTTTGGAAGGAAAGTATCAAGAAGCGGAAAGGGGCAAAGGCAGCGTGGATGGGGATGAGGTTGAGGAAGGAGCAAAGAGGTAGAAAGGGAGCAGTAGATGAAATCCGAAAGAACGCGTCTCAGCTCCAGCACGGCCATGGTCACTGGGCCACGCAGGAGACCAAGGGACCTGATGAGACGAGGTTTAGCCGCAGCCGGTACAAATGTAAATTGACTTGGAAGAGAGACAGACATACGTGGACATCCTGTGGTTGTATAATGGAGGAGGTCGTTGCAGAAGGAGGGATGGTTGTTTATTCTGGGACACCGTGGGAACTTCTCAATGACAGCGTAGACATTTTCGGAACACCTCTGAGAGCTTTAGATGGAAGCCGATGGGGAAAAATGTTGTGGTTTGTGGCTCCTGAAGATAGCTTCGCTGTGATGTATACCTAAGATGGGTCCCTGGAAAAGCCGTTTGTCAGTTACTTCAATATTTCAGTGCATCAGGAGAGAGAGAGTAGCTTAAGGGGACCCTACGGTGAATCCTTTCGCCGAGAATCCCCTTAGCGCGTTGGGTCTGAAATTCCAGCGGGGGCTTTCGTTTTGCTGCCGAGCAAGGCCCATCCCTGCTCCGCCCCGGTGTGTGTTGGAAGCACCGTCCTCATGTTCCATCACACCTCGTCACATTCTCTCGGGCTTACAGGAAAGCAAGAAGCCTCTTTGACTTTGCAGATATGATCTGAAAATAGGCTTGTTTGCCAGGAAGCTGTGCATTTACCCTTTACAACAGAACTTTCATTTGTCTGCCGCGCTACGCCCTCCGGAGCGCTGTGCCATGTTTTCCTTACCTTTGTTCAGCGCCTTCTGACTGGCGGGTGCTGCAGGAGAGTGGCTGTAGGTTGGCGAAGGTTCCCCGTTGCACAGCACTACGTGGGAGGAAGGAAATACGTGTGGTTAAAATATGGGAGGTATCGCGACTTCTTTTCTTTACAACTCATTAGGAGCGGTTTCTAAATCACATTTTTCCTTTCAGTTCTCAGTCTTTGAAGTAATAAGTAATAAATACATGTATTTGCTTGCTCGTTGAAGACGAGACTGCTAACATTGTTGGTCCAGGACGCATGTATGAACTTTGAGTTCGAATGTACATTAAAAATAATTGAGTCTTGTCACCCACACAAAGGAAGGGTACCTTTGGACCGTCCTGGCCCCATGGGCCCTTTCCAGTGAAGTCGTTCATCCCTTTGTGAGACACTCAGGGAGAAAGCCTTTTAATCTCCATCATCCTTGTCTCTTGGCTCTCTGTATAACAGCAGAGAGTAACTTGCCTTGGGAAATTTGTCGTCACTGTAATGGCACAAGATACTACGCTCTGCCGGGCACGCTCCCTTCAGCGAGAGAGGCTCACCGTGGCGGACGAAGGGATTGGCATGGGAGGCGTGTGAGGGATCGCTGGCGGGTGGCGATGGTGTGAGGTGGCAGATGCGCTAGTTAACGTGCTTGTGGTCATCACCGCACAGTGTGTGTGTGTGTTAATCATTGTTGTACACCCTGAATATATACAACTGTCATTCGTCCCTTACACCTTAATAAAGTTAGAGGGGGGAAAAGAGGGGGCGAGTGGGATGACCCAAATAAGAGGGTTTCAAAACCTAAGAAAACTGTGTTTGTATCTGGTTTTGCTATTTTACAATGAAAAAAATTAGTCTCGGGTTAAATAATTTATCCAAGGTAATTTGGGCGACCTTCTGCAAATTACTTAACTTCATTTTCTTCATTGTAACGGATCTAATTGATAGCTAACTCATATGGTTATTTTGTAGGTAAGAGATCAAAATGCTTGGCACATGTAAAAGTCAGTAGATTGCTGACTTTAGTAATAATAGTAATTATTATTATTATTATTTGCATTCATTCTACAAATAACGTGTTGATCACCCACTGTATCACCATATGCAGGCCTCGTTCTAGGGGCCGGGTAAACCGATGACTAAGACGAACAGTGTGCGGTCTTTGCTCTGTGGAGCTTCTGTTTTAGTAGGTAAGACGGACAATAAGAAACAGGAATTTCAGGTGATTAATGCAGTGAAGACCACAGAACAGGGTGAATGTAACAGAGAACCAGGGAGGGAAAGTAGCTGACTTAGAGATTTTTTTCCCAAAGAAGCTAACGACCTAGACACTGAGGAAGAGAGCATCCGCCTTGAGACAGTGGGGGGGGGGGGGGGGGGAGGGAAAACCCAGCCGAGGACTAGTAAGTGGAAAGGCAGAAGAATGCTTGTCTTCCAGAGGAAAGAAGACCAGAGCGTCTGGAGCAGGGGTGGCCAGGAGAATGGTAGGGGACGAGGTCAGAGAGGTCATTTTACGTAGGGTCTTGTGGGCCAGGGTAAGGGGTTTGGGTTATCTTTTGAGTATAATGGGAGGTCGGTCGAGGGTTTCAGTCAGAGCAGTGATGGGGATTAATTTCTGCTTCAAAAAGACATTGAGGCTGCCGTTTGGAGGTGAGAAAACAAGTCCGCAGGCTGTAACGACAGTTTAGTCGGCTGCCGGTGGCTTGGGTTAAGGTCGTGGCATCCAAGACGGCGAGACGTGGAAAAGCTTAACGAACAGGACTCGCAAATAGATCACTAGTGGAGAATGAGGAAGCAAAGAGGAGGGATGCGGGATGACCGCTAAGGTTTTATCCTGAGTAACGACATACGGGGGTGGCCTGGAAACTCCCTGAGACGGAGAACGCTGCAGGGTCTAGTGGACGGGCGGATTTTGTTCAAGAGAGACGTGGTGTAAGTTAGGTTTGAGACGACTATGAGACATCTACGTTTTAAAGCCAGTTTAGCCACACCCACCATATCACCGTATTTTTCAGATTCATTGTTCCCGTCTGTCGTCGCAACTTTTTTTTCCTCTTACCGCCTCTAAACGTTGAAAATCAGAACCTTTGTATCGTGAAGGTGCGATGTCAGCCCCTCCTGGCAGATGAGTGGTTGATAGGAGCATTGAAATGCCCCGCCGCGAGTTTGCCCGCTTAAGCAAGAGTGCTCATCCCATTTCCTGATGTCACCAGGTACTTTCCGGCCAGGGTGTGTGACAGGATTCACAGACAGTTCCTCTGTCCGCCCTATGTGCACTTGGTGTCAGCATAAAGATTAATGACTGTGAAGGCTCCGCCTCGGCAAAAGTTTTATAAATTCTTTTTTTTTTTTTTGAGAGGCTCTAGTCACTAAAGATTTTCGCACAGGACTTGCAAATAAATAAATGTAAGAGGCACGCAATAAGCATTTACTCATTTTGGATTTTCATATCTTTTCAACATGGATTTCACATATATAGTTAGTTTACCTTATCTACTGTTTTTTTTCCTTAGAAGATTTGGGACCTTCGATCTATCCAGGTTGCTATTTAGATTAACTCTTCAGTTGCAGTCTCGTTTTCCTTTGGATTGGTGGGTTGAGAGGAAAAAGAAAGGATAGAGGAGGAAAGGAAATTACAGTCGGTTCAGGAAATTAAGCTTTATAAATAAGTTTTGGTGATCTTTTCTCCTCCCTTCCTGAAAGCCAGCCAACCCAATTTTACGTGTTACAACCTTGGCAAATGTAAAATTTCCTGACTTTGGTTTCTTGTGTTTCCGTTATCTGTTGCTACATAACAGATTACTCCCAAACCAACAGCTCAAAACAACATTTATTTTCTCACCCTGTTTCTGAGGCTAAGAATCCAGAATCAGCTTCACTGGGTGCTTTGGGCCTGCAATGCGATGGAAGCCAAGCTGTCAGGCAGGGCCGTAGCCATCCGAAGGTCAGACTGGGTTCGGAAAATCCCCTTTCTCAGATGGTTCATTCACATGGCTGTTGGCAGGAGGCCCGAGTTTCTTTCCTTATCGTTCGGGCCTCTCGGCATCCTCATGACATGGCAGCAGGTTTCCCCAGAGAGCGTGATGCATGGAGAGCGGGGGCGGGGAGAGGGGGACATTCCATTATTGGCTCCAGGATTTTCTTTGAAACTCCTGTCGAAAGTTTTCCGAGTTTCCAGTGCTTATAGTCAAATGAGGAATGTCTGCATCGCATGTATCAAATTTATATCCTGCTGCTCTGTTTCTGTTGCTTTTCTGCTTACAGAATAACTCTTGGTAATACTAAATGATAGCGTTGAAATTCAGATGTCTTTGGTAGGCATTTTCAGCGGCTTTCAACTTGACACCTGTCTTACTAACAGCGCACTCACGCAGTGGAAACGCCGGCCACGTGAGCATCTGTGGCCAGGTATTGGAAGAGCTGGCAGTGAGCCCCGCACAACCACGGTTGCCTGGCACACATCTGCCATAAGGTGCATCCCGGTGTCAGACGCGTGAGAGGGTGGAAACAGTGTTTCTAAGAACCGAAGAAATGTGACAAACAATCTTCTCCCCCAGTTGTGGGAAGTAAATAGATCAAAGTCTTCTGCTGGCGAGTTTCTCTCTTCCTGGTTTTACAAAGCCGGGAACTCACGCACTCATCACCGCGTGTGTGGGGAAAGAGATGCGAAGGGGTGACTTATAACAAGGACGAACATGCAGGTTCTTTCCCAAGTGCTCCTTTTTTCACTTTCAGAGATGTGAACAAGGAAAACCCCTCTTCTGTAACTTTCTTTATTTAACTCGTTTTCTTTAAAGGAATAAAGATCACCGTAAACCCAGAGTCAAAGGCCGTCTTGGCTGGACAGTTTGTGAAATTGTGTTGCCGAGCAACTGGACATCCTTTTGTACAGTATCAGTGGTTCAAAATGAATAAAGAGGTAATTTTTTAATGTCTTTTAATTCCTCTGTCATAAAAAGATAGAACGATGGAAAATTAAGTAGCATTAGTAGCTTTAGTATGTTTTTAGGGATTTCGATCTGACAGGCATTGCTGTGTTATTACGGAAATATTCAGTAATCATTATTTTGGTAAGAGAATTCCAAAATCGTCTTAACAAAAAAATTGTAAGCAATAATAAAACCCATTCTCTCCTCTAAAAACTGTGGAAAATAGGCATTACTTGGGGCAACAGTGGTAACAAATCACCAGTATATCCTTACAAAGTTCTTTACAACAAATTATGTTCCAACCAGACCCTTTAATTAAAAGACTTTAAAGGTGACGGCAAAGGCCAATGCAATATTATTTTAAGGATTTCACATAACTATTAAAAAAGTTAGGCTATCGTGAGATTCTGAAGTAAAATTCAGGCGGGGGGGGGGGCTTTTATTCCTTTTGTGGAAGTATTGTAACCCTACATCGCCAACACACAATTGGCAGTCATGTATTAGGAGTCTCTCTTCTCAGAAGTTCTCTGAGCCATGAGCCGCCACTCTGCCGCTGGGGAGTTCTCGCTGGTCTGGCTGACCGTGCTCTGCCCCCCTTAGTGGGCTTCTCTCCCTCGTCCATCTCCCCTCAGCCCCTTCCCTCCTAGATCATACTTTGAAACTCCGCATTCTTTTTAGCCAGTTAGTCAGGTAACTAAGCTTTCTTCCTCACTCAGCCATAGTCCCCATTTGCAAACCTAAAGCTAAGTTAGAGTCGTTCTGAGATGACGAGCTTTTCTTTAATGGGGTCACCCTATGCCTTAGAAGAAACGTGTGGTTTCATATTTCCAGTACCCGACCACCACCACCACCACCACCACCACCACACACACACACACACACACACACACGCACGCACGCACACACACACGCACGTAAGGTGGAGCAGCTGCGAAATGTACTAAAAAGATGGCATGTGGGCCATGGTACCAGACAAGCCTATGTGGGAACACTGGCTGTCACCCTGAGCGATGGGAGGTGCCTGTCGCCGGTGTCGTGGGAATTTAGCAGACAGGATGTTCTATGTGCCTAGGCTTTCAAGAGATAGTAACCGAAGTTGTTTTTACATTTCTCTCAATTGCAAAGTTGCTTTCATTTTAATAAATGCCTTTCGAGGGAGAAATAATGGAGAAAACTTACTATATTAAGTATATCATTTATAAATTATGGCGCGACTTGAGAAAGGGAGGAATTGGAAACCAGGAGAGGATTGTATGAAGCCTAAAAAGGAAAATATTTCACAAACAAGGGGCAGTCAGCGTTTTTAGTGCTGCTCAGAGGGGTGTAGTGTAGATCCAGGATGATATATTTGGGGTTTTTGTTTATTTAAGATACAAGGTGTTAGAGGATGTTTTTTGAGAGTGATACAGTAAAAGAGAAATAGATGCTAAAGCAGAGAAAGAATTACAGGAGCAAGATCTGAGAGGGTGGGACTGACCGACAGGAAAAAACTTATCTTCCACCCTCTTATGTTCAGTCCCTGGGGACCGTGAATTAACTGACAAAATCCAGACTAACAAGAGAAAAAGCTTATCTCATAAAAGAAGTAGTTCTATGAATGGTTAGAGTTACAGGTTTATATACCTAACTTTGTAGGGAAAAAGTAGGAGGGAGAAAAGCCCTCCGTGCGAAGAGCAAATGGGTTTCTTTAGGAAATAAAAAGGAGTTTCTAGAAGAATAAATGGGAGATAAGAAAGTTCGTGATATTGTTTACTCATGCAGGTGTGAGTGGTTCTTCCGTCTTCTTCCTGCCTGTGTAACTCCCCTGAAGAGGGGATTCATGGCAGGCTGGTTCTTGGTCTCCTTCCTGGGAGTGAAAGCCGCCCCGGAGAGGGAATTTATGGCAGCTTCGTTTCCCAGAAGTTTCTGCTTTTACTCAGATAAGAGAAGCTCTGAGGAGGCTTCTCTCTGCATCTGTTAAATCCCAAGTGTTCAGCTTGAAGGAATCTTCATATCAACTCTGGGGTTCTGAGTGCATCCTCACAAGTCCTAACCCCAGGGAGCCTTTGGTAGGAAGACACCTTGTCCATTTTAACAAGAGGGAGGAGGACAATTATAAACAGGTACTGACGTAGATGGGTGTGCGGTTCGTTGGCAAGAAGAGGAGAGAGTTCTGCGTGCAGTCCGTGGCTGAGGGGAGTCGGATTGCAGGAGGCGGAGGAGAGAGAAAGCATCCGCTATCAGTCTAAAACAGCAAACCCAGTAGACTAAGGTGGCAGGGTTGCCAGGCGGTGCCAGGTGCAGCCCGCCCTCCCAAATCTTCAGCAAAACGCTCTTGCTGTGGCACAGGTTCTGAGAGGGAAGACAGTTGAATTCAATGGCTTGGGGCTTGGGGAGAGAGAGAGGGCTGAGTTTGTTAAGCACTTGACAGGGGGCGCAGCTCTTGACGAAGCCCTTGGCGATGTGTCAGAGTTGGGTGGCATTGATAAATAGATGGGGGCAGCAAAGGTGAAGCAAACCTTAATGCGGTCACCAAAGCTTGGACGGCCATTTCTTCCCACTGCGGATAATGGCTTTCCATCACCCTTCTTGGAATTTTGCAGATGAGAAAATGGGACTTGAGGTGAACTGACTGGCTCATGTGCTCACAGCTCATTTGGTCAGAAGTGAGATTGGTAGCCTGGCCTCACCATCTGTACTTTGCATCTCACCACGGGGTTTGTCATGTCGTATGGCTACTTAACTCACAAATGGTGCAACTGTAGTTTCTTTAAATACCAAGGATGGAACAGTTAAGTGACAGAACAGATACTTTTCTGTTAGTTTTGGGAAGACACATAGGAGAGAGCTTATTAACTCTAATAGATTTGTAGGAGACTGGATTGCAAAGACTTCAGTCCTAAATTACCCAAAATGTTGTTTGTATTTTAAGTAACAGATATTTTAGAACTTGGGGAAAGATAGACTTTTCAAAGCTCCAAAGAAATCATACATTTTGCACAGCGCATTTTATAAGGCATGTTTCGATGAGTCATTCACCAGTGTTCTCTCATTGATTCTTTCACAGATTCCAAACGGAAATGGATCAGAACTTATTTTTAACACAGTGCATGTAAAAGATGCAGGCTTTTATGTCTGTCGAGTTAATAATAATTTCACCTTTGAATTCAGCCAGTGGTCACAACTGGATGTTTGTGATGTCACAGAAGTAACAGGAACCTTCCAAGGTAAGTGGTTAAATTGCATGTCGGGAAGGGAATTGTCTTATTTTAAAATGTTTACTTCTAAATAATTTCAGAGTATCCAAATATTACCCAGAGCCCACCTATAAGGTCCCCAGTTGTTAAGATTTTATCCTGTGTGCTTTGATGCTCTTTCTCTGTGGGGATACACATACATGCACACGTACACACACACACACACACACACACACACACACACACACACACACGCCTTAGGATGACACAGAATCCTCAGTCTGGCCTTGCCGCTGCCTCTTCAAACTTACCTTCTTTCATGGATTTGAATGTTGTAGTCTCTGGTTTTGGAAGAGGAAGAAAATCTAATATAGCCCTACTCACTTTTTAATTCCTTCTTACACTGTGCATTTTCCAAAACTACTATCTCACTCCTAAAAAATTGTTCTGTGGGATAAAACGCCAGAGTTGATGTTGACGTGAAAAGGCATATAGTGTATCATTTGCTGCGATCAAGCATTTCACCAGACCATATTTTTACTCTTTGTCATTTACCTTTTTAGTCCAACAACTAGTATTGATCAAGAAAAGAAAAACCGATCTGCTCTAAAGAGTAGCTATCAGATACCATTTTGTTTATTCACACACACAGTCAAGGTCATATCCTTTGTCACTTTTGCCAAACAAAAAGAATGGGAGGGAAACAGGTTTTTTGTTACTAGTCCGTCTTCCATTCTTCTCTCTCAATTTAGCTTTTCCTACACCTAGATCAGTAAACCATCTCTAAAAATAGTCATGATTTATTAGGAGAGTTACTTACATCTTTCTAGAATATTTCTGTGCATGTAATGTACTTTCATATGTTTATAAATGAAATCTTGTTCAACAAATATTATTGATCTCCTGCAACGTGTGAGACACTGTTTCATGATAGAGACCTGGTGTCACATAACATGGACAGGCCCTCCGTCCTCAAAGAACTTAAGGAATAACGAGTGAATGTTCCAGAAATCATGCACTCTGATACCTGCTTTGAGAAGAAATGCTAGTGGTAGCCCATCCATATTTATTCAATGCAAATAACAATACTCTTTATTGTAATAAGTCAAGTTCAGTCAAATAGAATATAGAACTCTCTGGTTGTACGTGAATATCACTCAAGATGTTAATAAGTTGTTTGCCCCGACCAAAAAGATTCTGTAGCCAAACGCGTTCGGAAGCCACGTGAACTGTTTTCCCTCTTACATACATAGGGCATACTAATACTTTGAAAGCTCTGAGAAGTCCTGCAACTAAAAAATTCTGTTTAACTTTATTTAAACCCAGAATTTTCTAAACTTATTAATCCACAGCATTCTTTCATCCACAGAACATGTCTTAATATTTCTAGAAGTACTAAAGTTTTATGAAACACAGTTTGGGAGATGCTATCAAAGATTATTAAAAAACGAAGGATGAACTTGAAAACACTTTTTTTAATTGAAGGGGAAAAATTTATTTTTAACCTAGAGGTTTTATTTATGTTTAATAATATATATATTTTTTTAATTTAAGGAAGTTTGGATGGTGTCTCTGATTCCAAGTTGCAAATCTGTGTTGAACCAAGGCCCCAAAAGCTGACGCCAGGTAGCACATTGGTCTTGCAGTGTGTGGCCATCGGAAGCCCTATTCCTCACTACCAGTGGTTCAAAAATGAATCCCCGTTAACACACGAGACAAAGAAGCTATACATGGTAAGCACTTGGATTCGGGAAGGGGGTGGGTATTTTTGTATTAATATGTATAATAAACAGTATAATTGAAAATTAGGGTAAATAGTAAAATTCATGTTCTTTGGGGTGTTGTCATGTTTTCAGAATGTTTGTTTCAAGTCCCTTATTATTTCATACTGATTCTTATATTTATCTTATATTCTTATATAGTACTAGAATACAATAATAACATACATAAGGGCTTATACTAAAATGTCAATCTGTATTGTGGGAAACTCATTATTGGAATTATGATATCATTTATTTGCTAATAGTTAACCTCATGAATGGAAATAATCTAAAAATGTCTAATACCTTCTGAAACTTTGTTTCATAGTTTTTGTAAAGTACAAAGTAACTTTCTTTCCAAATCAATTTAAATTAAAGTGGAAGAGGAACTATGTGTGTGTTCTGATATTGTTATAGGTGCCTTATGTGGATTTGGAACATCAAGGAACCTATTGGTGTCATGTATACAATGATCGAGACAGTCAAGATAGCAAGAAGGTAGACATCATCATAGGTAAGCAGCATTACTCACTGTTCCGACAGGTGGTGTATAATGTAAGCTATATAAAATGAAACATTTAAGCAAAGGAAATCCTACTGCTTTTTACTCCATTAATTTAATGATTGTTAAGTGTCAGGAGTTATACTGTTTGTAAAATTTTGAGAGAATACATACTAAATTCATAATCTAGGTTCATATTCCAAGAGTGGAAAAAAAACCAAAAATGGTTTTTTATTTAGATCTTTTCTATTATTATTTTTAAATTTTATAGTTTATTTTAAACGCTTATGGCAAAAATGTATTAAAACTTTACTTATAAAGAACTTGATTTAGTGGAAAAAGATGTTTAGTAAAACATTTTTAAAAAACAAATATCACAAGCGCGTGGAGGAAAGAACGATGACTAACCAACAATCCCCATTACGAAGTACGTAACTTGGGAGTTCGTTCTAGTTGAGCTTCGTGCATTTATAGTCGTGTTGTTAATAGTAGATGTTGATGCCTGTGTCGCTTTGCCAACATATCTCTGTGCTGTTTATCTCTGTTTGCTTGATGGCTACCCTTCCTAAGATCATGAATTACATTACGTTCACATTTGTTTTCTCTGGAACAAGGAAGGACACGTGAGGCAGTGGAGTGCACTGAAGGTAGTGTGATCCTTTGGTTGGAAACCAAATGTCCCGCATGCTGGCTCCGCTTGGGATCGGCGGAGTGCTCTAGCCTGCCGAGTGCAGTGATGGAAAAAATACGAGCTCTAAGAAATAGCTTCGATCTAAGGATGGTGTGTCTTTGTCTTTGGGAGTTTGTAAATTGCCACAGACACTGCGAAATTGGCACACATGAAAATAACTAATTGTCAGTTGCTTTTCTATAGCACATGAGAATAAAATTTTGCATTAACACCTTACAAACGGTGAACATTTGCAATGAATTCGTAACGCACGTTTTGATTTTCATAAGATTCGTGAAAAAGATAAGAGGGCTATACGGTCACGGAAAGTAGTTCAGATTATTTTATCTATCCTTTCACCGTGATAATATGCCTCTTGAGTGTGAATGTAGTTGCTATAAAACTTTGAAGGCAGGAGATTTATTGTTTAACATGTTTTATCAAATATTAAATGTTGTTTTTCATATAAAATTGATAAGGCCCAGTTTTGAAGCTACAAAGCCGTAGATCACCATGTCACCTTTATCACAATGTACAAAGAAAACGGAAAATCTATTTCAACAGAAGCTCCTAATTTGTTTTAATTAAAGCATTGTACATAAGTTGTAATGAGTAAATTTTAAAACTTAAGAGTATGATATCACATTATTTTGCAAAATTAAGTTTGTGGATAGCAAAGTATTTTTTCAATTTCTGCCTCTTTAAACTATTGTATAACCTTAGGCTCTACTTGGTAAAGTAAGAAAATAATGTTAAATCTTATGTTTCCTGATTTTTCTGTCCTTCCTATCACTTTGAAATACTGTAATCACTGTTTTCATCCTAATACATAACTGTGAATGGGAGTTCCTAGCAGAAGAGAATTCCTGTCCTGAGCTCTGCAGGCCCTGTATGAGGGGAGCTCTGTGAAGAAATCCTAACCGAACCCCTCTTTCTTCTCTGACTCCTTTTTTTGCCTAATTGCATGATTTTTAAAACTTCCTAACATTGGAGACCTCTAAGAATAAATGAACTAACGTTGCTCTCCTACTGGGCTTCAGGGCGATGCTGCCTGAAGTCATGGCCTTGCGGTGCTGCTGCTCCGCTTGCAGGAGGCTCCCTGTGACGTTCGCAGGAGCAAACACACCGTTAAATAATGACGTGCAGACACATCTGTTCAGCACACTTAGAGATGAAAATCCAGCTATGAAACCGCTCTAGAAATCGCAGATGGAAAAATGAGATCCAGCTTTTCTTTCTAAAAAAGTCTACAGGGCTGAGACATGTTACAATTGGTGGTCGACACATACCATAAACAGTGCCCTGGGACATACATCCTTTTTTTACCTATGAAGCATGATGTCATCCATTTCACCTTATGTTTTTTGTTAAGAGATACTGTATCAGGACCAAGTGTGGATTGAACAGGTGGAGCTCAGGGGATTTGTCAGGGCAGTGGAAGGATTCCGTATGACCGCGGTAACGGGGAATGCACGTGTGCAAGTTTTAAAAAACCATTTGGTAGGAGGCTAGAGGAGGATGGATCCCAGGGTGGAAGGCAGAATGCGACAGAAGAATCTAAATGTATTACAAAAGTGTAAAGCAGCCCTGCTGAAAAGGAGAAGGAAGAACAGGGCGCTGACCTAAGCCGTCGGAAATTAGGTCCATAAGACGAAAGGGAAGGAGATTGTATGTAGCTCTGTACTCCAGCTGATGCTACTCTTCAGTTGACTTTATATCACATACAAGAGCAAGTTCTGTCTAACGTCTTATGAATAGTATTACTTAATGTTAATTTTTATCTTCATAAAGTTTGTAAAGGAAAAGTAGGTGGCTCTGAGGTCATGGATATTTGCTAGGTGAAGTCCTTTAGCCTGAGGGTGTACGTTAACCACTCTGAAACCACTGTACCTCCTGAACCACACCGCACCAGCCTAACCATGAGAAAAACATCAACAGATCCCAAGTGAGGCATTCTACCCCAAGCCTCGCCAGTAGTCCTCAGAGATGTCAAGGTCATTGAAAGCAAGGGAAGTCCGAGAAACTGTCACAGCACGGGGGAGCCTAAGGCCACACAAGAGAATGTAATGTGTTGTCCGGAATATGGGGTCTTTGAACTAAAAAGAATATTAGCGGTTGTGACGGATACCCCCGCCTGACACAAGATGCTAAAAATAGGGAAACTACGTATGAGCCTACACAGGAACTCTGCACTGCCTTCACGGAAGTTCTGTAAACCTTAACATGTTCTCAAATTAAAAGTTTATTAAAAAAGAAAAGATCATTTGAGATTACTAATTAGTTTCAAGAAGTTTATAGTTGAGGCCACAGACAGACCTATCTCTTGACTGTTTGGTCCCATAATTGGCCAGACTATCTAAAACTTTTAACAAATTATGACCACTTAGATTTGATAATTTAATGAAAATAATAATAGCTTAGAAGTCTTCAATGCTATCCACAACAGTATTCTTCCTATTTAATATTTGCATGGCTTCTCATTTAAAGTATTGGGGTATTTCTGTACTGATAAAACACTATAACATGATTTAATAGCTCAAAATCTTCTTCGATTAGTATTACTATTTGAGCTAAATTGACAGATTATTTAATGCTAATCTATTTTATTTCATTTCAGATGAATTAAATCATTTTGGGCATTCCGGTGAGTAATACAAACATACAACGTTAATTTTAGATTTTTAAGTTAGCAAATCCAATAACTTAAAAGATACTACAGATATTCTTTTGCTGTAATAGTATAATAGTAATGAGTAACAGCCAGAACCATAATTTAGGACTGAAATTAGTACTTACATGAAGTGCAACTTCATACGAGTAAAAATACTAAAAACATTCTGAATTGTACGACTATAAAGGTAGAAAAGTCAGTATACTGAGGCAGCGTGATCGATCAGTGTTCTTTCT
Source organism: Rousettus aegyptiacus (assembly GCF_014176215.1). NCBI lineage: Eukaryota > Metazoa > Chordata > Mammalia > Chiroptera > Pteropodidae > Rousettus > Rousettus aegyptiacus. The sequence continues at coordinate 83,211,801 of NW_023416287.1, forward strand.
CATTGTGTATGACTGTATCATGAAAAGACAGTTCGTGGGCGACGTGTATGATCTTTAATTTGAAGACAAGAAGCAGTCTTTGAAAGAGTGACAGGAGTAACATTCCAGAGCTCGCCAGACCCCTGGGACCTCGTTCACAGTTCCTCAGTCATAGAACATACCCGAACTAGTTGGGCGTTGGGGGCAGTAAAAGGGGTGCTGCCTGGAATAGTGGGCGCTGTACATGTAAGCAGTTGGCCAGTGACCGTTAAGAGCCTGACACTTGGAATCAGAACAGATTTCTAAACAAGTTCAGCTAAAAGGAAAGCCTTAACTGAGGTGACAGGCAGAGAACGGTAAGGACCCTGAAGACAGAGGACGTCTGTAGGTTCTGGGCATTCTGATGGAACCTGCGAATATGCCTGAAAATAAAACCTTCCGGGGCTAGATTACGAAGGCAGTGTGTCATTTAACATTTATAGAGATGTCTCTTATTTCTAGACATGGTGTATCTCGTTATTTTAGCACCGTATTTTGTTAATAAACATCTATTATGGTGAGTGATGACTGGGCCGAGCTAATTACATGCAAGCAAATTAGACAGACCAGAAGGCCAGTGTACCAGAGTGCCATTCTCGCCGTACCAGCCTGGAGCTCAGGGGAAGCCTCAGTGAGGAAACAACCAAACCGACCGAGTGTCGGGGAGCCAACCTAGTAATGTAGCTGGTTGTTTCTCTTGGTCTTTTTAGAACCCTTTTTTCCTAAATTGGTCTGTCATTTCTTGTCCTTTAGTGAACATCGTGAAAAGTTATTTCAGGAAGACTTTTGCAAACCACCATTCTGAAGTTTTCTTGGCATCCTCTTTGATTATATCCTTATTCTTCAGGATTCAGAGAAACCAAAAGAAATGAGTTTTTTTTTTTAAAAAAAGAAAATTTAATAAACTTTTAATAGACTCCAGAAACATAAATTATTAAAAATGCAGGAAAAGCTGCCTTGTCTTCAGTAGTAGACACACTAATGATTAAAGTCCGTCTTTCCCTGCATGCCTTTCCTCATGGTCCTTGGGCATAGGAAGTATTTCATATTATGCACGGTACTATGGAATGAGGTTTACTCGTTTGGTAGCTTTCAGCGAGTGACTTAATCTCTCTCTGCCTCAGATTCCTTATCTATGTCATGGAGGCAACAGTCATATGTGCCTCACAGAGTAAAGCGAGGTCTGTTGCAGTCAGTTATATCGAAAGCCTGTAGCACAGCGCCAGGCAGGCATTCGGTAAATGCTAGATCCTCGGCTGCCTCTTATTCCCAATGTCCACTGTGTTCAGATTGTAATTCCTGCCTAGCGTGTGAAAGATTATGACCCCCAGCTGTGTCAGCTACCAAAGGCATTCCCCTGCTCCTGTTCCAACTTCGTCCGTCCAAGTATTTGTTTTTATCAAGAATCTGGAAAGTCTTAAAACCGTAAGTTAGCTGTGAGAAAGCAGGGTCTGTCTGTTAATTCCGCCGATGTTATTGTTCGTTGTTTCCACGAACCCCTAACCCTGAAGAGACTCGTATCATGAATCCTAACACCCTATATTTTTTTGCATTTTTATTTCATTATAGATAATAAAGAGCAAACAGCCGACCAAGCTTTGGGTGAGTAGAGCTTTAAAATGCTTGATCAAAATATAGCATATATTTCTTTTATGGGGATCACAAAGGGATTTAAGACATTTTAATTTGACAGCTTTTGTAAATATTTGAATAACATGGGGACCAAATGGTTTGTTTTGGATATTTGTAAAAGAAATTAAGGAGATTTAAAAAGATTATGGATTCAGTTCTGGGGACCAAGTCAGCATCTCTGGAGTGATTTCTCCATTTTGGCAACATGCCAACAAATAAACATGTAAGCAGAAGGAAGCGCGGTGTCCCCTAGGAGGGAGTAGTACTGTCTCTCGGTGGGTTTCGCGGAGAAGAGCAGCGGAGAGGTTGCAATAGCAGCTCCACGTTTTGAAGGATGAGTAGAACAGGGGCCTTGCAGACAGAGGGAACCTGAGAGCCTAAGTGCAGCATGGAGCGAAGTGAGAGAGTGTGCTGACTCCGGGGGACTACAAGGAACGCCCAGCGCTCTGGAGCAGCGAGAGGACGCGAGAGAAGGGGGACGCCAGGCCTGCAGGAGGCCCGTTTCTCGTGCTGCCAGTGCGATGAAACCTTGGCAGGCCAGTGAATGAGAGTCGACTCTCTGAAAGGCCGGTCTCGTATCGGTGTAGAACGTGAACTGGAGGGAGATGTTTTGGTTAGGAGAAAAACTAAGAAACCGTGGGAATAGTCTAGTTAAATTAGGGAAGTACCGGTGAGAATGCAGAAAAGAACAAACCCAGAGGCTCGCCGGGCAACGGACTCCGGAAGCTGTTTGTGTCATCTTGTCATAGGGCATAAAAAACGGAGAGGAATCACCATGCCTGCTGGGATTCTCACTTGGCCCGCTGGGCGGCTAGCAATACAGCCCACTGGGCTGGAGAATACAGAATCGCAGGCAAGCTTCAGAGGAGAGGTGGCTGTCAGTTTGGGACCTCCCCAGTCGGAGGCATTCATGTCACATCAGGGTGTAGATGCACAGCAGGCAATTGTGTACTTGGATCTGGAACTCCAAGGAACGGTTGTGAATGTCATCAGTAGACGTGAAGTGTCAACCAGGGGCAGCAAACAGGAGATTGCTCCAGTCCTTGGAGACAAGGGCATAAAACTGGCTAACCGTTTTTTTGTGTGTGCATGGGATTGGGGTGGTCCATGGAGTATTTTTTAATAATTATAATCAGTTGCTGCTCATGATCATATGTCATATAAAAATTCAGACGTCGAGGTTCTTTTCGAAAAGTGGCAGCTGTCAGTTGTGGCTAAACAGTGGTCGTCCCTTTAAAGGGGACACGTGCTCACCTGTTTTCCCATTGTGGACATTCGATCTACCTCACTCTCTCCCTTTCTCTCCCGTCCCCTCCTTTCCTATGTGTCTTGCTGTATAACTAAATTTCTTTATATGATGGCCAGATCCCCGACCTGGAGGCTGTCAGACTTCCTACAGTTCAGACTCGGAACTGGCAAAGTGCCACGCCACATTATGTTGTTCAGAGAGACGGGGCAGTCCAGATTTGGGGGTTGGGTTAGGAGATGGGGTGAGGGTGACTGCACTCCATGAGGGCAAGGATACCATGGCTCATTAGGAGACTGTCTTTTACGACAGCTGGAAAGGTAGGCATGGACTCGAATATGAATGACTTTGCCAGATTGAGGAATTTGGACCTTATTTCTTAGCATATAAAGATTCAAAATTTTTATGCATGTTCAACCAGTCAGATTTGATGCTAATACTCAATTTTTGATAGATAGCCGGAGATTTTATTTAACAGATACTTACATGGCACTAAATATGTGCCAGGACCTTTTCCAAATGCTTGTGAATATTGATTCATTTTAGATGAGACGTGATGAGTAACACACCGTTACATAATTAAACTTAGAATTAATGATATAACATGGTAAAAATGTTTAAAGAATACAATGCATTGAACTTTGGAAAATGTCTGAGATCATGTAGTTAAAATATCTTTCTGAAGTGATTTTATTCTATTTCTTAATCAACTTTGATTTGTGTTTCCTTTTTCCAGTCTATGTTCAAGAAATTGTGGGTGGCTCTTACAGTAAATGTTTTTCTACAGAAAATTTCTTCCATTTATTTTATCACTTGAAAACTATCGTAATTGCTTGTATAGTTGCTATTTTGAAGTTTTCTTTGATTCCTCACTCTTATCTCCTCGACTTCAAATTTTACTGTGTCTTTCTCTATCATCTCTCTAAACTCTGACCTTTCCTTTCCCTTTCTGCAAATGATTTCCTGGAATGAGTCATTGTCATCTCTTATTTCGACCACTGCCGTCTGCTTCTTTATTCCAAATCCTCCTCAGCTCACCTACCATTCAGGAACTGTTTTACACGTAGATTGGGCACGGTAAGATTGATTTACTCATCATCTGTATTGCCACTAAATTCAAGAAAATGCTTTAAAACATTTTAGAAAGTAGCTATTAAAAATTATCATTAGGGAAAAATTTTCAAAGAATTATGATCAATTATTGATACATATATTTTAAGGCACATAGTTCTCAAATTGTGGAACTCTTGCATTCTGTAAACCAAGTGTCTTTCCAAACATAACAAAACCAATGAATAAAGAATTGATATTAGCAGAAACAGCCTGCGTTGTTCAGTTTGACAACTGGGTGTTTTTCTCCCAAAGACCCCAGTGGTTTTTTTCTGTTACATACGTTATAATTGTTTTCTGCTAATAAAACTTCGTTTAGGATATATACTAAAATTAAATTATCATAGTATTCTATGAAAACCCACTATGATTTACTAACACCTGAGTAACTTTCAGGACCCGTGATTTGGGCCATAACAATGTAAGCCAGAAATTGAACTGACTCCTTCACTGTATTGAGGTTGGGTCTACATTTTTGATAGGGTTGGTGGGCTCGCAGGAAAATGCACTGAAATTTTTCTTTCTATGGATTAGCCAGCTAAAAGTCATATTATATAATGAGTACTTTGGTATACGAGTGTATATCTAGTTTAAGTAAGAAGAAACTTAAAAAAAAAAAAAAGGAAATACAGTGATGTTAAGTTTTATACTGCCTCCTATTGAAATCCATCCTGAGTATTCTCAGCTTTTTCACTGAGTTCAGTTTAATTGAAGCTTTATGTCTGAATCCTTATATATTAAGGAGTCTTAATAATTGCCATTTCTTTTGGGTAAAAGAAGAGATTATCATTTGTATAGGACTCAAAGTGACTTTTATTGAATTAGAAATGTGGCTTAAGTATTATTTTTCCTCAAATGTATGTATTCATAGGAATAGGCAATTTGCAAGAAATATCTGAAAATTAAATGTAGAATAAAGATACCATGATGTGAAAATATTGAAGGTTTTCCGCCACTTGAAAGAGTAACATTCCTTGAGGTGATACTAGTTTTTCTCCAGACCTCATTTAACACTAGACTTAAGTATTCTGTGGGAAGAGAAGAAATTTCACCAAAGATTTTTTTGATGAAATTTAATCAACTTAATGATTGGAAATGTCTGAAATTCCGTTAACTATTGCAGACATCAAGTGAACAGTGTGACTGTGCCTGTTACCATTTCATAAGAGCAATATTCATAATAGTTTATCAATAAACTACGTCGCAGAACTTTGTGACAGAGGCTAGTCACCTCATCCTGGCCTGTGTCAGCAGGCGGTGGCCTGCAATCCTGCACAGTGTGGCTCTCAGCCACATGGCTGGTACTGCCCTGTGCCCGTTACACCACCTCCACTGCTCTCTGGTGCCCCCTTCACGGAGTCACTCTGTAGTATCTTCAAGAAAAACGTCCGAAGAGCCTGCCGCAGTCACGCGTGGCCTCGAGGCTTTAACTTCCAACCCACCCGGACTAGAATGGTTTGGTTCTGAAGGCCTCACACGCACTAAGCTGCATTAGCCCTCCACGGCTGTTTCTGGGCGAGCCGCTCACCTGATTCACAGGCCTGCTGGGAGTTTTTAAGGTATAGATGTGCATCTTTTTTGCCCCATAAAAACAAACTTTTTTTTTTGTATGAGAACACATCCTCGAACAGAATCTCAGTGCACTGAGGTCAGAAAATAAACTGTTACGATATTCATACAAAAGTCTTCACATATCCCTAAAGTAGCCGCATCTTGCCTAAATGGAAAATATTTTTTGAAGAAGCTGGGAGAAGACAGTACGTCAGCTGAAAAAATACAGATTCCGTACTTAAGTCGCGACTCTTCTCACGCTTTGGTACTTCGCCTGACTTGCTCCGGTGCGAAGCCTTCCTGTTCCTCTTTTTGGTATTCTTTTGTTAGCCTCTCAGTTGTCAGCAAAACAGGACCTAATTTGTAGGGAACCCGATTTCAAACATTTCTTATTTAAATGTGCTGTAAAAGTCTGGTCGAATATTATATTCTTTACTAACGTTGTAATTCAATGGAAGTATACTTTAATATTAGTTACCATTAAGCTTCATGTACAGCTAATAAACATCCTACTAAATAATAACGACATCTTATTATAAGGCGTATTTTTTATTATATGATACTATTTCCATAGGTTTTGTTTTAATCTTTATATTCTTGAAATCTCTCTCCCCCTCTCTTTTTTTTTTTTTTAACAGCAAAAGACAAGGTTGCTCTTTTGATAGGAAATATGAATTACTGGGAGCACCCCAAGCTTAAAGCTCCTTTGGTGGATGTGTATGAACTGACCAACTTGTTAAGACAGCTGGATTTCAAAGTCGTTTCCCTGCTGGATCTGACTGAGTATGAGATGCGTAACGCTGTGGATGAATTTTTACTACTTTTAGACAAAGGAGTATATGGTAAGATATTTATCATCTTTGTTCTTATAATTATTCACTCCTTTTTATTCTTTCTACAAGTTAGGTTAAGAATTAAAGATCAGAAAAGTGCAGTAAACACGTTGTTGAATTGAGTTTATTCCTGTAAAGAAGATAAATGTGATCTTCAGCTCTGTAGTTCCATATGAATAATTTGTTAATGTCTTTACTTTCACGTCTCTTGTTTTGTCAAAACAGTATTGTTTATATTAGAATTCTTACCAATTAGAATTCTTAGGTGATTTTTTTATTGATGACAGGAACTATAGTACAATAAAGTGTAATGACCAAATGTCACATTGTATACTCATATATGTAAAGTACTGCTGTGTGTGTGTGTGTGTGTGTGTGTGTGTTTAGAGTATAAAAGATTGTATGTAACCCAATGTGCATTCTGAGTTTGTTTCTTCTTTCTGACGATTGCATGGCATTTTCTGGGTCTTTTAGTGGGGACTGGAATTTAACGAGGAAATGTTGGTAAATGAGGCATATGAAAGCAGTTTGTAAACTAAAGTTTTATATACCTGTAGTTAAAGATGAGCATCCACAAGAACTGTAACAGTAAACTTTTAATGATTTTTCTCATCCTTTCATTTAGCTTAGTTAACACTGCATGTATGGTAAAGATTTTCTAAAGAGAGACAATGTGCTATCAGTAGAAAGCGATTTCTTTGGTAATTTATTTTTTTTAATGGGTATAACCACAAATATGGGGACGCCAGCTGTTGAGCTCATTCGAGGCGTATTTCATGGGAGTCGTGCCTGCCATGATACTGCTCAATAACAGCTGGCTGCCAGGGAAGTGGCATTTTCAGGCCTGTTGTTAGGCCAATGATAAACAAAAAGCATCAATTTGGCTTCTACATCTTTCAGATTATTTTGCTTCAGTTTCAAATTTAGCCTTATAAGTAGATTGATATGAGGCAAGCTTGGCGGCATTCCTAATGGGTCTCAAAGGAGAATTTTTCATGGAAGAAAAATTCTTTTTTAGGATTTAACACATTACCGTATATGGGATGGGAGAAAATCGTAAAATCTTATTTAAGTGGACTTTTTCTTAAATAATAAGTATTACAATTTTAACACAGATTTATCAACAAAGTGAATACCTCAAATTTGGGGTTTTGCCTCTTATGCTGACATTATAGCAACATAATCTTGCTTATGAGTTTATAGAGTGATTACGAGTGATGACTTGTTGAATCTACTCATTTTTTTAATGAAAATATGAGAATATACTATACAATTGTGCTCCCTTGATAATTAGTTTCTATTTTTAATCTAGAATAAGGTGGTGGTTTGATTCTTTTTATATTATGTAATTTATCTTAGTTTTAAAAGTGCCAAGATAGCTTAAGTTAGAAAAGGCTTTTAAAACTTCACTGAACATAATGAGGTAAAAGGAAAAAATATCAACCAATTTAGATTTTTGAATGGGTGAGGTATTTTAAGAGTGAGGGAATTTTATGAAGAACTAGGTACTTGATTATTCGTTCCCATTTCTTTGACATTGTCACCTTGGCTTTAAGTTCTTTGTTTGGCTTTTTACATCGAACCTTTACATTGCCCCTGCAAAGTGGAGAACCAGAAATATTTAAAAGCTGTGGTGAGAAGGGTTTAGCTTATGCCGAAGCTCTGTCCCAATACGAAAATACCATCTTGGAGTGTGGAATAAAGAGACGCATTAAAGCCAAAGGGCAGCTTCAGAAAGCTAGAAAGCTTTTTAAATCCTCCTGATTCGTGTCTTAACAGGGTGGCCGCATTATATTTTGAAGTATTGTGACTACCCCAAACATCAGACACATCTACATTAAATGTAAGTGTGGTAGAGGCCGGAGGGCGTAGGGCATCCCTCCTGGACTGTGCCTTTACCTCCAGCCGATAGCCCCAGAGACCAGCTCTTTGGCGGGAGGGGGAGGGGGAGGCAGAGTCAGCACGAATAGTTCAGATATGGAAAACATAGGCACTCAAGTTTATGTCCTTTTATATCATATTACCCATGGGTTTGTAAAAGAAGCAAAAATTGCAACAGGACAGAAAATCAGTAATTCACTTTTAAGCATCTGTAAACATCAAAAACACACTCTAAGGACAGAAATAACCAACTTATACTACAGTCCTTGAAGATAAATAAGAATGAAGATTTCCCGTTATCTTACTTAGATAGCTACAGTGTAGGGTGACTGTTTGGCCTAATATCTACCGCACCCAGTGCCTTTCTGCATCCCTCACTTGCTGCCCCTGAGCTGAGCTTTTGTGGAGAAGAATATGAAGGCCGTCTGCTCAGAACCTGGCAGAAGCCTTACGTGGAGGAGTCATTCAGTTCCGTTTCCCACAGAGGGTCAGCAGTGGTCCGAGGGTGAGCTGGCCTGGGGTCAGCACTCTGGCTTTTCTGCTCATCAGCGATGTGACTGGGAGTGAGTTATTTTGCTTTTCTAAGCCAAAAAGGATTTCTAAAATGGATGGGCTAACTTACTGAGGTGGTTACAGGATAAATATGATAAAATAATTATTTCTGCCTAGCACACCGAAAGTGCTCAAAATATCGTGACTACAATTATTGTAATTTCCTGAATTCAGGTTTTCTTTCATCTTTAGTCGGGGTTTTGAACTAGGTAGCATTTCGCTTCAGGCATCAGAGAAACCTAGCTTTTGTGTGTGTTTATATATTAAGGTTTAGCCTACGATTTCATGTGAAAAAAAAAAAACGTTTTTTTTAAATGGTAGCGTAGTGAAGTCATGAGACACCAGTGCGCTGATCTTTCATATTTTCTGAAAGTGAAGTTAACGAGGACTCCGCAGTAGATCGTGGGGAGTCAGTGTGACACAGCAGGGTGGTTCACCGGGCCACGCGCGCATGCCCGTGCCGTCAGCCGGAAGTCGTGCGGGTCTGGGTGAGCCGTTAGACCTCTGGCGTCTCAGCTTTTACATCTGTAGAAGGGGGTGGTACTACTGCCTCCTTTGTTATGAGACGCGAGACACGCGCTATGAGGATTATATGACGGAATGTGTGAGTAGGGTACTCGGCTTGGGGCAGCGCCTGGCCTGCGGTGACCGCGCTGTGAGTGGACTGGCGGGGGTGGATGCCCTCATCAGAACGCTGTGCAACTCACGCAGGAAGATTTAACATTTATAGCATTATATTTTTAACCACATTAAATCCTTTGTCACTTATAAAGAGATCTATTTTGTCCTGTCCTCGAACAATGGGATAGTTAATTAAATTAATAGCAGTACTAGAGATGGAATTTTTAAAATACAATGATTTGGTCTGATTTATTTTACATAAAAATACTTGAGATCTCCTGCAATGTAATTGGGATGTAGACTTTGATATAAAATGCTTATTACTTTTCCTAAATCATTTTGGGGCAGAGAAAAGGTTTTAAGTGCCTTAGTGGCAGTGATCGCAGAGCTGCGCACATGGCGTTGACATGATGGACTGCACGTAGCCTTCCCTGCATGGTGGAGGCGGACCTTCCCCTGGGAGCTGCTTCTCCAAGTCAAGTCTTGCCGGAGCCCGACCTGTGAAATGACATCATGGGGGCAATGCCCAAGCTGTCTGCTTGGCTCTCTCTCAGGAATATCAGTTGTAGAAATGTTAGCATATTAACCAAAAATCAGACTCTTATAGAAAGGTCTCTAGGCCCACCTCTGTCCTCATCAGTTTGCACGGTTAATTTTATGCGTCCAAAAGGTTTGTATTGAGCTGCTGTTATATCCGTAGCCCAGATCAGAAGTACCCTAGGTGTCGAAGGTAATCCAGAAAATAAAGAACATGATCTGTACTCTCAAAGTACAAGTCCCTTAATATAAGAGGGAAAAAAATGCTATATATGGAGTCTAGTAGTTTTTGTTGTTGTTGTTTTTTTTAATACCTACAGCACCTGGTCTTCCTGGGTGGTCTCCCATCCAAGTACTAACCAGGCCCCACCCTGCTTAGCTTCTGAGATCAGTCAAGATCAGGTGTATTCTGGGTGGCATGGTCGTAGACTATATATGGAGTCCAAACATGTCTCCGCTATGATTTTAAGCAAATCATTTAGTCTTTTTAAATTTAATTTTATCATCTATAAAATAGGGGAAGAAATCATTTAAAGATTGTTATAAGGATTAAGATCAGATCATATGTATGAAAGTGCTTTAAAAACCATGAAGATACCAGTGTATAAGTCTGATGTCTTTATTATGATCATCTTTTATCAGAGAAATTAAATATATTTAGAACTGTAAAATGTCAATAAAAGCCAGCATGTGATTGTCAAAGAAGGCTGCTGTAGGATTTTAAAATGGGGAGAGACTGACGTGTGTTATTAAGCTAGAAACCAAGGGGTAATGTGCAGAGGGTCTGAACTTGAGATAACTTCGAGGACTGCTTACGGTCTGGGTAGATAGAAAGGAGGTGCAGGAACTGGAACAGGGTCACAGATGTTAAAAACAAGCATGTCTTGCTCTGGAAGCAGTAAAGAGACTGATGGGAAGTAGAGTCGTATCTTGAATACTTGATAGAGGATTTTAAGTTTTGCTCTTTCTAAGTAATTCAGTGGTTTTCACTGTATTCACAAAGTTATGCATCAGTCACCTCATTCTAGAACATGTTTATCATCCCAAAAAGAAACCCGTATCCACTAGCAGTCAGTCATTCCCCATCCCTCCTCAATAAGCCTACTTTCTGTCTCATTGGAGTTGTCCGAGACATTTCGTAGACGACGGAACCGTTCCGTATCTGGCCTTCTGTGTCTGGCTTCTTTCACTTAGCGTAACGTTTTCAAAGTTTGTCCACGTTACAGCATTATTTTTACAGCTAGGTAATCTCCCGTTGTGTGGATGTCCCACATTTTGTTTATCCATTCATCAGCAGATGGACGTTTAGCTTGTTTTCCCCTTTCTGGATTTTATGAGTAATGCCGCTGTGAACATTTCTGTACGCATTCTTGTGTGGGCTGTGTTTTCAGTTCTCTTGGGTGTATACCTTGGGGTGGAATTGCTGGGTCATGTGATAATTCTAAATTTGACTTTCTGAGGAACCGCCTAACTCTTTCCAAAGTACCTGCACTGTGGTGTATTCACTCCAGAAACACGTGGTTTCCAGTTTCTCTGCAGCCTTGCCGGCACTTGTTATCACCTTCTTTTTTATTTGTTTTTAGGCGAGGCAGCCCTTGGTGGACCTCACAGATTGCAAGGACCTTGTCAGCTTACGATCCCGTGTTTTTTATTTTTGTATGTCTGCAGCACCTGGTCTTCCTAGGTGGGCTCCCATCCAAGTCCTAACCAGGCCCAACCCTGCTTAGCTTCCGAGATCAGATGGGGTCGGGCGTGTTCAGGGTAGCACGGCCGTAGACTTCTCACCCTTCTTTTTTATTATTAGCCATCCAGTAAGTGCAGAGTGGTATCTGGTATCTCATTGTTTCGTTTTGCACTTCCCCCATGGCTAATGCTGTTGGGCATCTTTTCATGTACTTATTTGCCATTCGCATGCCCCCTCTAGAGAAATGTTTATTTAAATCTTTGCCCATTTTTTAATTGGGTCTTTGTCTTTTTATTGTTTGTCATTTTGTGCCTGAAATGTTGCATCTGAAAGAACCACCTTTCTCATTTTGATAGGATTTTCAAAAAATAGAAGGCCTGGATCCTGCCCCCTTTGGGACTAAATGAAGTGTGTGTGTGTGTGTGTGTGTGTGTGTGTGTGTGTGTGTGTGTGTGTTCAAAGCCACATTCTCTGCCAAGAGTTGGAGCTGTAACTACAAAGGATTAGCATCTGTGTTGTTGTTCTTTATCTAAATCCCTTTTTTCTATTAACTTTAGAGTATTGTACAAAGAAGTCTTATATCCAGAATTCTAAGAGAACCTGCTAAAGCAGACTTCTTTTCAGGAAAGTCTTTAGGGTTGTTTGGTGCAGGTTTTATAATATTGTTTCTTAGTAAAAAAAATAATGGCTCATCTATTGAATCCTAAAATTAACCCAAATTTTAGATGATTAATTCAAGAGACTGTAGATGGAAAATTACGGATACTTAAATCTCATAACAAAAAGAAGTAACAATTCATGAAATCAGATTTCCCCCTTCTCTGCTTAGAAAAAGCCACAGGTTTATGATTGTATCCCTTACTAACATCGTATGGGAATGCCTGTGGAATTTCTTACGCTCGATACTGCAGTTGCTGTGTAACTTGTGTTCATTTGTTCATCCATTAAATACTTACTAAGCAACTGCTGTGTTCCAGGAACACACAGAAAAGTGTCAGACGCCCTCACCCTGAAGGAGCTGCTGGTCTCATGCAGGAGACAAATGAGTTGGCAAAGAAGTCCTTAGCCTTATTCTTTTTATGTACATCATGACATAAAATTGCATTCCATATTATACCGTTGTTTACAAGTGTATTAGTTCTATGAATTAAAATACACTTTAGAACAACATCTTGATGTTGATTTAAAATGCAATAATGAAATGAAGACTGTTGCCAAAATAACTTTTAAAGCAAATTTAGTTAACATTGTATTTATCACTGACTATCTCTTTTTTTTAATTAATTTTTTTTATTTTTTATTTTTTTAGGTGAGGCAACCCTTGGTTGACCTCACAGATTGCAAGGACCTTGTCAGTTTACAGTCCCATATTTTTTATTTTTTATTTTTTACGCCTATAGCACCTTGTCTTCCTAGGTGGTCTCCCATCCAAGTACTAACCAGGCCCGATCCCGCTTAGCTTTTGAGATCAGATGGGATCGGGGTTGTTCAGAGTGGCATGACCATAGACTGGGTATCTGTTAAATAAGCTTTCATTAACTTGAAGAAAATAAGAAAGCATGATTTTTTTTTTAAAAAGTGCTACATACATGTTCAGAGTTCAATGTAGAGTTAAATTTTGCCCCTTTTTTTTCCTTTTCAGGATTATTATATTACGCAGGACATGGTTATGAAAACTTTGGGAACAGCTTCATGGTCCCTGTTGATGCTCCAAATCCATATAGGTCTGAAAATTGCCTATGTGTACAAAATATACTGAAATTGATGCAAGAAAAAGAAACTGGACTCAATGTCTTCTTGTTGGATATGTGTAGGAAAAGGTAAACTAGTTTTTGTTAAATGAAACTCGTTTGAGTTAGTTAAATATCAACCTGTGAATGTTAAGAACCACTTAAGTTTGTGATTTTAGATTATAGATAAAACTGATTAAGCAGAACGCTAGGGGATTTAATTATTTTAACTCTTTTTTCCTGTTTGCTGTAGAACAGAAGTAAAGAACTAAAGGGCCTGGGCATTTACTCATAGATGCAGCTCTTCAGAATGCCTGTAGTTGTCTCTAATAATTGCTGTGGTTTTCCTCCAGAAAGTCACAGAAATGGCGCCCAAGGCATTGGGGCCTCCGGCCATGCAGATCGGTCCTGGCCTTGTAGATAGTGAAAGTTTAGCAGGACCATGTCCCTTTGGGCTGCCCCTGTGCTGCCGAGGAGGGGAACTAATGAGTATTCCTCTCGGATTTACAATTTTTCATTTGCTCAGCATTTACCGACCAAAATCCAATGCCAGAGTTCATATAACTCCAGTTTTAAAGCTAACAAGAAAAGATGTGACTGTCTGCTATCACAACAGTGTAGGCACCCTGGTTTATTTTGGGTAATAAATACGGAGCTGATTTGATAAAAGAATTTTAAATCTGTAATTTCAAGTTGTATGTAGTAGTGTTATATCCTATCTTTACTGTATTATATTGATGCTCTTTTAAAAATGCCGTTTACCTGTCCGTATTTGTTTCTGTCCTTCTCCTCTCCTACTTCTTAAATAGAAATGACTACGATGACACCATTCCAATCTTGGACGCTCTAAAAGTCACCGCCAACATCGTGTTCGGATATGCCACGTAAGAAAAGTTTATGTTCAAGATTCCTTTATCCTTGGTTCATTGTTTTGTAGATCAGAAGCCTAGGAAATACCCATAGACATGTAGTCGTAAATTTTGCCTCCTTGATATTCTTGAGAGCAAACTTTAAATAATTGACTATAGCACCAACTTCTTATCTTGGCATCTCTTTTCAATAAACACCAGTGCATAAGGATGAACTCCTCGGGATGTCTCTCTCGCGAGAGGCGGGGAAGCCAGCGGGGCTCGTCGGTGTCTGTGGAAGCCCCAAGTGGCAAGCGTCTGCTCTTTTACAGATTTTTCTTTTTACTGCTGTTAAGGTGTCAAGGAGCAGAGGCGTTTGAAATCCAGCATTCTGGACTGGCAAATGGAATCTTCATGAAATTTTTAAAGGATAGATTATTAGAAGACAAGAAAATTACTGTGTTACTGGATGAAGTTGCAGAAGGTAAAATAAAAAAAATAAAGAGAAAGCTACTCGGGTTCTCTGGTAATTATTTTATTCCTACTGTTCCTGTGCAGGTTCGGAATTAGTATTTATTTTATAAAACAATATTTTTACATAATGTTCAGCAACAACACTCCTGTTTAATCCCTTCCTTCTCTCTTGACTCAGCCGCATGCCATCTGTGAAGCATTACTTGAATTTACAAGGCTGACTGCAGACATGATGTGAAATAAATGAAATTTAATCCTCAGAGCTCTTTACCTTCTTCCTATGCCGAGTGAGGTTTTTTTTTTTGTTTTTGTTTTTTTCATTCTTTCATTGGACTAAGAGCTTATTTTATTTTTTCAATTACAGTTGACATCCAACATTATTTTATATTAGTTTCAGGTGCACAGAACACTGATCACACATCCACACAACCCACGAAATGATCCCCCCCCAATTCGTCTGGCACCCACCTGGCACTACACATAGTTATTACAGTATTAGTGACCGTTTTCCCTGTGCTGTACTTCACATGCCCGTGACTTTCGTAACTACCAGTCTGCACTTCTTAATCCCTTCATCTTCTTCACCCAGCCCGGCAACCCTCTTCCCATCTGGCAACTGTCAGTTTGTTCTGTCTATGAGTCTGTTTCTGTTTTGTTTGCTTATTTTGTTCTTTAGATTCCACTTATAAGTAAGACCATGTGGTGTTTGTCTTTCTCTTAGCATAACACCCTCTAGGTCCATCCGTGTCACCACAAATGGTAAGATTTCATTCTTTTATGGCTGAGTAATATTCCATTGTATCTATATAGTATACAATGGAATATTACTCAGCCATAAATTGTATATGTACCACATCTCTTTCCAGTCTTCTGTTGATGGACACTTAGGTTGCTTCCATACCTCGGCTATCGTAAGTAACGCTGCACTGAACGTGCATACATCACTTTGACTTAGCGTTTTAGATTTCTTTGGGTAAATACCCAGAAGTGGAATTGCTGGGTCATAAGGTTCTATTTTTAATTTTTTGAGGAACTTTCAGACTGTTTTCCGTAGCAGCTGCTGAACTTAGTGGTTTTAAATTATTGTTTGAAGGACATGCGCCTAGAGTTTTAACACTATGTCTCCCATTCCCTGGTCCGCCTGGTGTGGTGCGCGCTGGTGGCAGGTGCTGAACGAGTACCTATTACATTAGCGGATCGACGTGCATTTTTTGAAATACATTTTTATAAGCTATACCAAAAAGGAGGAAATTCTTTTGCAAATCAAACTCACTAGAAAATGGAGTTCTGTGGCTATTCCGAAGATGGCAGTTTTGAGTGCGAGGCACCTGGGTGTTTCGCAAACAGCTTTTAGTCCATTTGTTTATTTTCCTGGTCTTATCAGTGTCGATTGTTCAGCGGGGTCCCTGAACCACTTTTCCGTTTCACAGGCGGCTAGGGCTTGGGCCGCCTCCAACCAGAGAAGTTCTGCTTTTATCTGTTTTACCTATGGGGCTGCTGTTTATGCTCTTGTTTAAAAAAAGTTTCTGCTGCTTAAAAGAAAAAAACCTTTGGAGTATGTCAGTTATTTTCAAACTGAAATCTATGAAAGTGCTTCAGAGACTCTAAAATGTTTTAGATTTCTCATTTTAAAGTATAATTTAACTATTTTAAAATTCAATAAAAAGCACCAGTTCGCCTTTATATGATATATACCAAGCATGCATATAGCATAACATTTGTGTTGAGTTCAAAACCTAAAACTTTGGCCATACTATTTATCAATATCTACACGTGAGTAAAAATTAAAATGAGCCTGGGAATGTACACAGCATACTGGATAATGGTGTACTTTGAAGTCTATGGTAAAAATAATATAATTTAACTTTCTCATAGATGTGTAGTCATATGTTAATAAATGGATGTGTTTCTCAACAGAGCATAGACATAGTACCGTGCCTGCCCATCCAGTGAAGAAATACATTTTTAGCTCTTTGCGAAATTCAAGGCTTAGAAGATTAAAGATTCATTATTAGAATTATAGAAGATAAAAGCGAGAAACAGGCTTTGGAAGTGAGCTGGTTCAGTACTTTTATCTGTTTGCTCACTGCCATATCCCTAGCACTTTGAACCATGTCCGGCACGTAGTAAGTAGGTGCTTAGTAAATATTTGTTGAGCGAATTAAGTGATATTGAGACTCTAACCTGTTTTGGAGGACAGCTCTTGGCCAAAATATTTAAAACATAATGAAAGAATACTGGTCTTAAAACTAGTACTTACTTCTTATCTTTTAGATATGGGCAAATGTCATCTTACCAAAGGCAAACAGGCTCTGGAGATCCGAAGCAGCTTATCTGAGAAGAGAGCCCTCACCGATCCCATACAAGGCACGGCGTACTCCGCGGAGTCCCTGGTGCGCAACCTCCAGTGGGCCAAGGCGCACGGTACAGTGGAGTAGTTTTTTTGTGAGGTTTTTCTACAACACGACGGGTTTTTTTTTTTCCTCCTGAACATACACCTTTCTTCCCAATTTTGCAGTGAAAATATTTTAGCCTCGTGGGCGGAACCGAGACTAAACAGATGTTTCAGTTATAAAGGTTTACACTGATTTCCCTGATGTTGGAAATATTAAATTATTTAACTCATTCTCTTCACTTCGGTAGAATTAAAAGTATGAGCATTTTAAAAATAATTTTCAGTTCGTCCCTTAGCGTCTCCTGCATTGTGAGCCGTCGAGGTGTTCTGTTTCAAAAAATCAGACCTGTGTTCTCATCCTGCCCCTGCCACTCGATAAGCATGTTATCTGTAAAACGCGAGGCGTAATAGTTCGTACTTGGTAGGGTTGTTGATACTGAATGAGATCACAAGGGAAAGAAAAAAGCTCATGACTATTACTGAGCATTCTGTCTTGGACACATGAATCAGTGGGTTGGTGATTTAAAAAAAGTAAGGTGGAATTGGTGTCTGTAACTTAATTACCTTTGGTAAATCTATGTGATTTAGTGAAAAAGGAAGTTTAAATTGTTGACCGAAATAAAGATTTGGGGTTTTCTCAGAGTCCCAGATATCTCTGCTGTGAACCCCTTACAGATGACTGAAGGTCACTGTGTTTGTGGCGCTTCTACATAAGATCTTTTCATAAGATGAAAAGATTTATTTTTGGTAAATTAACATATCAAAACGCATTAAAATATAAAATGCCGTAAATATATTACCTTCACATTCCAGATAATTGAATATGTAATTGAAATTGATTATTTTCCTTTAAAAAAAGCTATAAACAGTAATAACAAAATTACAGTGCTGAAGAGCAACAGTAAACAAAACCTTTTATAAAATGAAACTAAAAGGCCAGATAGAGTCTATGGTCATGCCACCCTGAACGTGCCCAATCCCATCTGATCTCACGCTAAGCAGGGTCGGGCCTGGTTAGTACTTGGATGGGAGACCACCTAGGAAGACCAGGTGCTATAGGCATAAAAAATATGGGATTGTAAACTGACAAGGTCCTTGCAATCTGTGAGATCAACCAAGGGTTGTCTCACCTAAAAAAGTAAATAAAAGACCAGATAGAAAGTATTTGTAACAAATTTGAAAAGTAGATAATTTTTTATAATAAGGAATTCATGCAAAATAAAAAATGAAACATCAAGACCCCTCTCAATAATCAAAGGCTACAATTTCAACAATACACACAGTTAAAAATATATTAATAATTAAGAAACAAATATAGAAAATGGCAAATTAAAATAGTAATTATAAACTATGATGGCATATTTATTTTTTAATCCCATCAAACAGATAGACTGTTTGAAAATTAATGTTACTTTGTGGAAATGTAAAGGTAAAAACAGTATGTTTATAGTCTGTATAAGTGGAAAACTGTTACAATTGTGAGGAACCATTAAATAGCTCTATCTAATGATCCTAAAGCATTGAGTGGATATAAAAACTATTGACTGATAGAAAAATAAACCCAAACATATTATATTCAACACTAGAAGATTGTTAAGGTAACAAACCTTCAAGTAATATTATACTTTATTAGAAACTTTTTATGAAGATTGCAGCAACAGGAAAAATAGATCTACAATTATATGTAGATTTTTGGTCACTACTGTAAAAATTATACATGTGTAGGGGCAAGATCCGTAAGAAAACAGTAAATGAAAGATTTTTATTTGCTTGACCAGCAGAATATTAGGCTTTTTTTTCCCTTTTTTCAATTCTGTTTGTGAATCTTTAGATAGTGTTAGTTATATAACATTTTTAAGCAAAAGGAAAAGCTCTACCTCTATTTTGCCCCATAAACAATATTTGCTTGCTGCTTATCATCAGAAAACTTACCACTCTTTAAATAATTATTTATAAAGTGTTCTTACTGTTCTTTTTCAGAACTTCCAGAAAGTATGTGTCTTAAATTTCAATGTGGTGTCAAGATTCAATTAGGATTTGCAGCTGAGTTTTCCAACGTTATGATAATCTATACAAGTATAGTCCACAAACCACCTGATATAATAATGTGCGATGCCTACGTCACCGATTTTCCTCTTGTAAGTCTCTCCTTTTTCCTTTTACTTAAAATATAATAATGTGTCCTCACTTATTGAAGACTAAGTTTTGGAAAATTTAAAGCCAATGGTGATACAAAAGAAATATGTATACCGATATATAACATATGTAAATACTTACTTGTATTTTAGCAACCGTAGTCATATTAATTTAAAAACTAATTGCCAACATCCCTTAAATTTTTAGAAATGTCTTTAGTTCACCCTGGAAAGAAGCCTTTAATTCCCTGTACTCTAAATAAGACGTCAAATGTGAAGGAATAAGATGTGCTCTACATATGTCAAGAGTTATTTCCCCTTAAAGACTGTTTCCAATATGAGTTACTACAATAGTATAAGCCTTTTTTGTCAAGTCATGGTAGTATATTGGAAGAATAGAAGCCTAGTACTGTTCTTCCTAAACATTTAGATGTGATATTTGTTTCATTTCGGCCTAAGGAAGCCAATAAACGGTACTTCTCTTTCCTACATAGGTGTAGTAGTATATGGAGAAGTAAGCAAGGAGCAAGACAGGCAAATCTAAAACATCACCTTTGCTACTGGTACAGGCTTCCTGGAGGGCATAGCTTAGTGTGAGAACAAATGGTCCAGCACCGAACCTCAGAATTAGACAAGTCTGTCCCCCAGTCATGGCAACACTCCCTGGCCAGCACAGGCCTCCCTGGATGTTGGGCAGGGCAGAGCCTGAGGACTTCTCTCTGGAGGACCAGAGCAGACCTGCTGCTCTTGGCCAGGGCTTGGCTCCAAAAGAAGAAAAAGGGAAGGGCCGCCTTTGGCATGTCCTCGTACTCTTCTTAGATGTCGGAATCATGTAAGTCCCTCTGCACCTTCCCAAAAATGATGAATAAGGAAGGAGAGTCCAACACAAATGGGACTCCAACTTAAAAGGAATCTTGAGGTTAAGAAGTGTTTCTAGGGACAGTTTGAAAGTAACTATCCTTTCAGAGCTAACTTTTTAAATGTGTCAGCAGAACGTTTAAAATTCCTGTTATTACTCTGCAATGTCGTTTTCACTGTTTCTTTAGTCCTGGGTAAATGATTACCTATTCAGGCCAGAATTCATGAGCAGGCAAGACCTGTTAAGATGGTTTTATTGTCATAGACATTGTTGTGACTTTCATTGATTTCATTAATAACTTTTATTGATTTTCACAGGACCTAGATATTGATCCAAAAGATGCAAATAAAGGGACGCCTGAGGAGACGGGCAGCTATTTAGTATCGAAGGACCTTCCCAAGCATTGCCTCTACACCAGACTCAGTTCACTGCAAAAATTAAAGGTTACTGCCTTTCCTGTTCATTTCCTATTCATACCAATGGAAAACTGTATGAAAGTGAAAACTCGTTTCGTTGGGTGAACCTTGTATTATGTGCTGCTTCACTGAGTATGAAATTGAAGTACAGATAAATGACCTACAGAGAGTCTTAGCAGAGACCCTTTTCCTATCATATTATGTTTCTGACGATGCCTGAGGGTTTTTGCGTGAGAGTATTTGTGATTACCCTCCATGCTGTTGAAAAATCAGACATGTGGAGCGTAGTCTGCTTTTAAATACCTTTAGCATTTTCAAATAATCATTTCCTAGTCCTGTGACTTTCTACGAAACAAATGGCAAAGTGGAATTTGAATTTATTTTTATCCTTTTTCATTTCTTATTGACTTACAAATCTGAAGCTACCTCTATATGGTTGAACTTTCTAATAAAAGCATCATCTTGCCAAATCTGAGTTTTTAATTTATTTATAGCTGCATGACCATAGACTGCATTAGCCCAAACTCGAGGAATGAAATGGGCACTACTGACAGTTACACAAGGACGACAGACATGGACCTGTTGTCACCCTGGTCGTGGCTAATCTACTTATAGTCTTTTACCTTTGAAATACAGCCCGTTATCTGAGTCATTTGCGCTTCTCCCCCTTTGATAGTGGATTATTATTTCATAATATTTTTAAAACAGCTAATCTTTTCGAGCTAGATGTGAAAAAGCTAGATTATTGTTTCATTAAAGGCTCTTTCCCCAGCCCCACTGCTTGGAAAATACCTTTTCACTGTTTGTCAGGAATACAATATAAGATCTCTGTAATCGTGACTACTTTCAGTAGTGAGAACTAGAATTATACTAATTCACAGTATTGAGTGGGGGAGAAGGAAGATGATTTAGCCAACCTTTCTGAGCGTAGGGAAGGCATAAACGATGCCTTGAGGATTTGGAACCTGGGAAAGGAGAATGAGAGTGGAATTTCTTTGTTGTTAGTTTTGTTTTTGTTTCTTCCTGCACATGCGTTGTATTGTAAGACTCAGACGCAAATGACAAAGCCGCCTTGTCCTTTTCAGGAACACCTGGTCTTCACGGTGTGTCTGTCGTACCAGTACTCAGGATTGGAGGACACCATAGAGGAGAAGCAGGAAGTGAACGTCGGAAAACCTCTCATCGCCAAGCTAGACATTCATCGAGGCCTGGGGAGGAAGACTTGCTTTCAGACCTGTCTCATGTGCAACGGCCCTTACCAGAGCTCGGCCTCCACCGCGGCGGGAGCCGGAGCCGGGCAATACCATTCCTCTCCAGACTCCTTCCTGGGCGTTTACCACTCACACCTCGGCAGTTCAGGTGACGTCATGCCGCCAGACAGCTGCCACTGCAGCCGGACTGCGGACGCTCTCCTCTCAAGTCACCACACTCACCACTACTCCTGTCGGTTTGGCAGAAGTAACGTGCCAGTCGAGACGACTGAGGAACTTCCATTCACCTTCTCCGACGGGCTCAGAATTGCTGAAAAGTGACCTCTTCGGTTTTGGAAAGTTACCGTAATGACGAGATGCCTCATAAACAACAGCACTTATGTAAAGTGAGATACTGTGAAAGAGGAAGTACATGTCTTTAGAGAGAGAGAATTGGTACCAGCTATTTCGTGGCTAACTCGGGACTTTGGGATTTTGGAATTCTGTTATTTAGTCACAGAATTCCTCTTCTTTCTCTTTGAAGATGTTGCAAATTGACTGATTTGTTCTGTAGAAGTAACATATGGATGTGTATATGTTTATTTGTACAAAATAAGTAAATGTAAAGTAATTCCCAGTTTTTTTGCATTGTGTTTTGAGTTTAGT
Source organism: Rousettus aegyptiacus (assembly GCF_014176215.1). Lineage (NCBI taxonomy): Eukaryota > Metazoa > Chordata > Mammalia > Chiroptera > Pteropodidae > Rousettus > Rousettus aegyptiacus. The sequence goes on from NW_023416287.1 coordinate 83,234,179, forward strand.
CAAACTGCATTTTGAGCTGGAGAGATGGGTCAGCTGAGTCTTTCTACATAAAAGTTGCTAGCACCAGGCTTTGAATATTTTTTTAAATTTCGAAGCATTTCTAAACTTAGAGGAAAGTCACAAAACTAACACAAAGATTCTCATATTCTCTTCACTTGATTCCCTAAATCGTAATGTTTTTCCATGTTTATCATTTTGTCTCATGGATGTATGTGAATTTTTGTATGTGTATTTACACATATATATGTGACATTTTTTCCTAAGCTATGCAAAGGTAAGTTACCCTTTTTCCTCTAAATAAATACTTAAGTGTATACTGACTTAAAACAGGAAATTCTCCTACATCGCCACAGTACAACTGTCAAGAAAATACCTAGGATTCCCAAACCTTCCTCTGCTGTAGCCTGAATACTGAGAACCACGTGTGTATCTCATTTGTTTCTTTTCCTCAGGGACTGCCGTCCTGTGCTCCTTGTCCAATAGCTAAAAATGATTGTTTCCTATATTTTATCTGGCTTCCTAGTTTTTTTTTTTTTTAATGGAAGAGTAAATCCAAGTCTGTCATTTCATCATGGCTGGAAGTGAATGTTTGCAAATAATTTTTCAAAATAATCACATATTCAAAAACAATTTTGGATGAATTTGCTTATATTGCAAGAAATGTCCACCTTTCTGGGCAAACTATTTCCTTTCCTATTCACTATTCCACCCACACTCACTTGTTAAAAGGCAGCTCGCATCTCCCGTTTTAGTAGAGTGAATAGTTCATCAATATTATCCAAGCTTAAGGTGTAAATCTTGATGCAAAGGAAGGAAAGCGAGTAAGCCTTCGCAGTGGGGCGTATCGCTTTCTACATGGTAGGTATAAATGTTTTACACACGGGGGGGGCAGGGGGGGGTCTCATTTACCTCTTGACAGCCTTGCAATTCAGGTGTGAAGAAACTAATTGTGAAGCTAACCCAAAGTGTTCCTTCACCCTGGGTAGCCCAGCTGGCAAATGGCAGAGGCAGGATGTCTCTCCAACCTAGAACACAGCCCGGTATTTTTTTCCACAGTGCTGCTGCTTACTGTCCAATACAGACAGGATGCACAATTGTTGAATAATACGTGCCAAATCGACACAAACATGCTATAACATTAAGTGCTCATATTTGATGGAGTATTAAGTATCCTAAGAGATATAAATCTTCATCTGAAGTTTGCAAGAAACCATGACATCTCGGATTTGATAACTTCGTCTTGCTGGTTTTCCAACACAGCAGAACAAATGCCAACAGTGATTTCTGATGGTGTAAGCACGTTAACAGTGCGGCTTAATATTTCATTCTAAGTATATGAAAAATATTTTTTAAGTATCGACACATTCTTAAAGGAGAAAGTAATTTACCATCTTTTAAGTGTGAAAATCACGGGCCACATTCCAAAACACTCCAAAGGAGTTGACCTAAAATTAGTGATGGTGCTATATTATGCTCAACAGAACAGAGTTCTGACGGACAAGTGTTAAAAGTTTTTTTTTTTTTTAAAGAATTTTCATAAGAATTTTTTTTTCTTTTTAAATTATTTTTCATTCTGATTATATAGGGGCTTCAACATTGTTTTCCATCTTAACAGTTGCTCTGTATCCTGATATCTGCGAGTCATGATGTAACCACTATAACAGGACACAGCTTTCTTTGGAGAGTTTTTCCACTCAACTTTGTATAGAATGGTCATTAGCAGATTATAAAGTTTTAGTGTTTTCTCTAAGACCCATCCCTTTTATAACATATTCCAGGGATCTCTGTCCCCTGGGCTGTCAGACTCAGGTGCAGACATTGCCATCTGACCTCAGTGTCCTCTAGTCTGTTCCTCATCAAGTGGCTTTGTCTCCTGTGCCAATTTCCTGTTCTGACAGTTGACCTCATACCCTCGTACCCACAAGTATGACCGCATACCTGTGACTTTCCATCTGTTCAGAGTAGCTCCTCTGAAAGGGTAGGAGTGGGGCTCCCCACCTCTGTTTCATGTAGAACGACTCTGCTTTTATGTTTACATACTCCCCTTCCAAGTTAGCTTTGGTTTGCATAAAACAGTTTCTCAGCCCAAAGCCATGGATCCTGTCTCCTCTCGCCAGATGGCACCATTACTTGGGGATTCTCCCCTCAGACACACAGCTCTTCCCCGTACCAGCTGGGGGGCTTTGGGCAACCACAATGCTGAGAAAAACGGGAAAGAAAAAACATCCTATCTGAGCTGTGAGGGCTTCTGGCCTCCCCGTTAAAGGGACGAGTTCAGTACGCCTGTCCGCTTGAGCTGCTGACGACAAATAAAGGCCATGTGAGCAGGTAATGACCAGTGTGGCAAACAATGCAAAACTCGGCCCTCAAATCTCCGCAGGCCCCCGTCCTGGTCGCCTGGAAATGGCTTGCTGTTAATAATTCTAGCATGCACCCAGAGAGGAGGGATCAGCGAGTGAGAAACTCTAAGGCCCTGATCAGGGGAGGAACTGGCAAAGAACCTGCCTGGGGACATGAGGGGGTTTCTAGGTAGCCCCTTCAGGACGGCTGGCTGGTCCACTGCCCGCCCCACCCCCCACTCCCCCGCCCCGCCCCGCCCCCGGTCCTGCGTTGGGTCTTCCGTCTGCTTGAGTTCATGCCATGAGCCATGATTGCCAGCAGAGGGCAGCACAGGCTTGAGTTTGTCTTCTGCTCTCAGGTCTAGGGAGTCAATTCGCACCTTTCCAACCTGTGGGAAGAATGCACCGAGGAGGCAATTTTACGTTTTTACTACCTAGAGCTTCCACACACGCTCAGGGCCTCCCCATCTAGCCAGTGGCAAGGAAGGCCAGGAGAGCCTGAAGAATGCATGAGGGAAGGCTGCCCGGACAGTGGGGGCTGGCAGCCCGGCTCAGCCAAGCCACCAACCAGCGGGTGCCAGTGGGCGTTGCTCTCTCCTCCCCTGTCCTCCTCCACCACCCCTCCTCCGCCCCGCCCCCGCTCCTGGTGCCAAAAGCGAGAAACAGCGGGAGGCGTCGCTCTGGGTGTTGGCCACATGCCACCGCCCTCCTCTGGGGGAGGCTCCTGCCTCCTGCCCACCGGGGTCCCTCTCAGGAGGGGTCAGGGCACAGGAGCTAAAGAAGCCACAGTCCCAGCTGACCTCTGAAACCTGCACAGCCAGACAGAAGGCCTGCGGAAGTCTCACCGATGTGACCATGGACTTGAGCCTTAGAATGGAGTGTCAGTCATGAATGAAGGACTTACATCCCTCCAACTCTTTTTAATTTTTTAAAATTTTTTTTTTTTGGTAATGATTGTATTTTTTAAATTTTTTTAAAATTGTGGTAAAATATACATAAGGTAGAAGGTATACTCAACCATTTGAAGTGTATGGTTCATAATGTTAAGTGTATTCACATTGTTCTCATTCTAGATTTTTGTTGGGATTTCTCACGTGCAGAACCAGAGGCAGAGAGGGATACAGTGAACCTCCAGGAAAAGGCAGAGCCCTGGAGAATGCTTTCGCTGAGAAGAGTGTGGAAGGAATTCCAAGGTGGGCATGTTTTCCAGGCCATTGTGCACCTCTCTGAGGCCCTCCTGGTGTGGAGGGTGGGGGTTATGTCCTGTACATTTACATACTATAAATGCTATTTCAGGTGCACTATGCAAGTCGGCACCCTGTGATTTTAATGAACCCCTCCTTTCTTTGGCTTCCTGAGTGTCCGACCTTGCCTCTCAGCCTGCACCCATTGTCACTGGGGAGGGGCTGTGGGGAGGAACCCAACAACTACCCTAACTGGTGACAACCCACATCTATTTCTCATCGCCTCACTATACTCACAGAACAGAACAGTACAGAACAGTACAGCCTTTCGTGCCCAGCGGCTGGTTTATTTGTAGCCGATTTGTGCATCAAGGCACGAATTATCTGTTACTTATTTTTGATCGTTGAGTCCTGCTTTCATTTGTATGTGCAAATGAGTGATATTGGAATAGACTTCAGATAATGAAGTGTTTCAGTAGATGTTGAGTACAAAAACACAAAAACAAAAAAAAAGTAAAAGCTACTGATTTGCCGATTAGCAGTTTGTGCAGGTATCTGTTCACTCTCCCCCAAGCTTCGCCAGCCATCCTTAAAATGAAGTGTGTGCCCGCCCTCCCTCCCGCGCTACGTCCCCTCCGAGTCCCGTGCCAGGAAGTGCCCCCGCGAGGCAGCTCATCCCAAGACTCGTCAGTTAAAACGAACGATGTCTGGCTTTCTCAGCGCAGGGCCTGGTTTTGCAGAGAGACGAGGATATGAATTCCGCGTTTGGGGTGTCCATTCCCCTCCCATCCTGTGGGACCAATTTAGATGTCCATTTCGATTCCTTTAAACCAGGGTTTCTCAGGCTTGGCACAGCTGAAATTGGGGAGCCAGCTAACTCTTCGTGGTTGGGCGCTGTGCTGTGAACTGTGGGATATTTTAGCAGCAGGTTATTTACTGGCCTTGGCCGACCAGATGGCAGTAACACCACTCAACACTGAGATGCCGTTGCGACACCTAAAAATGTCTCCAGACGTTGCTAAATGCCCTGTGGGGGTAACATTGCCCCCAGCTGAGAATTGCTGGTCTGGTGGTCAGAGGCCAGGGGTGTCACAAAAACAACAACAAACAAAAAACAATGCACAGGACAACCCCCACGACAAAGAATTATGGGGCCCCAAATGTCAATAGGGCCGAGGTCGAGAGGCCCTGCCCTGTTTAGCCCAGCATTACTACTTAAGTCCCTTTTGATTTTTGCATCCTAACAGACTCCTATCTGATACGCCCCTCAGATTTTTCTCCCGATACAATCAAAGGAGTGAAAGAATTCTATAAAAAAGTAAGAGCTTTGAAGAGAGAAGGTATGTTTATCCTAAACTTGGGGCTATCCGAAACGGTGGAGATGGCACTAACCCCTTCAAAGAGAAAGCAGAGCAGGAAATCGGGGCTCCAGGGGCAGTGACCAACAGGACGCTGAGGGCGTGGCGGTCATGGCTGACCCGATGGGCCGTGGTTTCTGTGGGGAGTCTCCCAGGAGGAACTTCGAAGACCTGATACTCAGAGAGAAGGGCAGTGATGAATCAGGTGTGCTCAGGGCCTGTGTGGGCGGCAGTTTGGGCTGGGGTACAGGGAGAGTCAGAGGTACCCACGTGCTCGGGGACCAGATCAGGTCCTAGAATCTACCATGAGATCTAACAACAGGATGGATTTGTGACCAGGACCATTTCGGAGGTTCCGGATGTCACCTTGTTTTCTTTACTCTCTGGGGAAGGTGAGGCTCCCCACCTTTTGAGCGGTGCTGATTTGGGGATCTCGTATGAGCTGGAAGGCATTGTGAACCAGCTTTCTCTGCCATGAACTCTCTTCAAATCTGGTTCTATGAGCAGCAGAAAGGAATGTTTACATTCAGTGCATGTGGTTCCTATCCAACTCTTCTCACTAAGTCAGAGCCAGGGACGGTCTCGTCAGAGACAAGCAAAAAGAACTCATGTGCTTCAGTTGTTATAAAATCCGTTTTCCACTCTCTATAAATGCTGTGGCCAAGGCTAGCTCCTCAAGGGCATCTATCAACCAGCATAGCTGGACTTGAAAGGACTTTCTCTGCTTTCCAGAGAGGAAATTGGTGCTGCTCCAAGATCTCAACCCTCCTCTAGCTCAGGAGAGTCCCAGCAATGGCCTCCTTTGCCCCCATGGTGGGGACACAAGGAGCCCAGCTCCCGTTCACACATGTTAGAGCTCTATTGGGCAGCTCGTGTGTGAAATATTCCATCGTCGTTGGACTTAGAGAAATTGATGTTATGGAAACGTTTCCATATTACAGAAGGTCCTCTTCATGACGTCATTCTGTCTCTCTGCCATGATGTCCCAGTGTGGGAGGCAAAATAATGGCCCCCCAAAGCCACCCACATCCTAATCCCCAGCACCTGGAAAGGTTGCCTTCCAGGGCAAAAGGGATGGATTCTGCAGATACAATTGACAATCTTGAAGTAAGGAGGCTATCCAGGGATGGGAGGGGAGTTCTTTAAAGATGGAAGAAGGAGCCACAAGCCAAGGAGTACAGGCAGCCGATAGAAGCTGAAAAAGGCAACACTTTTCCCCCTAAAGCCCCCTGCCAGCCCACCTCTCGGCATTCCTGTCTGCATCTTCCCTCTTGAGATTCTTACACTCATTTTAACCTGATTCCACCCATATTCAAATGTCGAGGCGGAAACGAAAGGATGATGTGAACCCTTCAACTCTCCCCCTGTTGGGCTGCTCCCCGACTAGTCCAGAATTATTTTTCAGAACTTTATTCCTTCCCCAAACAAGGAGTCTCCCTAACCTAGAACTTACAGTGCAGAACCAGGTTGCTTACAAGGGAGTTTTACGCCCCAGACTTGGGGTCGGGGCTGGGGCAGAGGGTACGTTGAAGACCTGCTCGTTCCTCGTCCCGACTCTGACGCCATATTACTCAGATCGATGGCGAGCCAGATTCTCTTTTCCAGCCAGTCACTCCCAGGGGATTTTGTGAGGATTCACAAGTTCACTTTTAGAAAGAACGCCTGCATGAATAAAAAGTCTCACGGCCGGAAATTCTAATGCCTTGTAATGAGTCCTTATAAAATCCCGACGGCTCTTAGAAACACGTGTTGCTTCCAGTCGTAGTTATGAGATGCTTAGCCACGTGCAGTTCCAGACACGTTACATACAGAGCCGCCATCGCGAAACACGTCTGATGTGCCAGGTAGAGTCACACTCATTACAGACAGGAGCTCGTTGATTTAGGGAGACAAAGATCACCTGTGACCCGGGCTCCCTGGGTACCTGAGAGGCACACGAATGCCCACGCGTCACCAGCAGGGGGACGAGCGCTTTGCACAGAGTGGGGAGGACTCAGTAACGAGAACGAATAGCATTTCTCTTCACTGGAGCAAAGGGAGATGAGCCAGTACCGGAGTGACCAAGTTTGGGGCAGAGAAGCAGAAATCGAGGATATCGATAATAGGAAGTCTACTACTGCTCCTCTCGTAATGTACAGCTGAGAAGCGCACAGTGCGAGACGGGGGCTGGAGTCGGTTCCCGAAGCCAAGGCTTTTCTGCGCCGTTCTCTGCTCCTCATTCCTGCCGCTCCGTCCCCACATCGGCACGGTCCGGGTAGGAGGACCCCGAGGACTTGGAGTCTCTCTAGAAGCTGTCTTCTGAGTATCATCCCACTGTGAATGCCGTCGAGCGCTTCTCAGAAGCTCACTTATGGTTTGGCTCATTCTCAGAAAAGGACAGGACGGAGAAGAGGGACTTTCAACTGTGGGAAAGCAGGGTAAATAAGTACAGAGTAACAAACACAGCTTGCGTTCTTTATTCTTCAGTTAGGATGGGGGGGGCGGGTCATTGCATGCAAATGGCCACCAGGTGGCACTGTTATTCTCTAAAAATGCTTCACGGGGTGTGGGGGGGCAGGAGTGTGTGCATCTGTATGATGAGGTGAGGGATGTTGTGCCTGTGTATGGTGTGTGTGTGTGTGTGTGTCGGTGTGTGTGCGTGTGTCATGTGACATGTGTGCACATGTGTGTTGGGGTGACAGACAATTTCCCTCTCACCCACCCACCACCACTCAGCCAGGCGGCCAAATCAAATCAAAGCAACCTCCCGAGACGCCTTGGGGAGGACAGCGAGGTCCTCTCTCCATTGTGGCCCACAGTCCCTCCATCACTTGCTTTCGTCAGCACACGTGCACGGCTCTCCCCACCCCACCCCCCCCAACCCTAAACAGGGGAGGCTTTATTGCTTTATTGCTTTTCAGGAAGACGTCCCCACCGTTCTGACAATTTCCTGCCGGAAGGCATGTTCTTTTGAAAAAGAGAACTCTAGACGCGGCGGAGACCTCGGAATGCTTCTCTCGCGTTGGCTCTTCAGGCACGTTTCGCATGAGACCCTCTGGATCTGGAGGCCACATGGCGCCGGGAACTGTCCCCTTTGCCTGGAGTCGCGCCAGCGCGATGAGACCCACCTCCTTCCTCTGGCCTTGTGTGGCGTGCTCCGCAAACGCCTCTGGACGCCAGCCTGGCCCTGGGCCCTGGAGGGCGAAAAACCGAAAACCGTCGCTGTTCGCCGGCTTCGCTCTGTCTCCGCCGGCGTCGCGGGCGGTAAGAGCCGCGCGGGGACGGAGCGACCGCCAGCGCCGACGCCGTGGACGGGTCCGCACAGGACGGGCCTCCCGGGACGTTTACGGTGCTGAGCGCTCGGCGTCCAGGTGCAGACGGCCCTTGGCACCCGCTGGGCGGCCCGGGGCGGGCCACGGGACCCGCCGCGGCCTCGGTCTCCGCATCTGCGCTTCGGATCGCAGATCGCAGAGGCCCAGGCCCAGGGCGACAAGGTCAAAGGCCGTGTCGCCGGCGTTCCTGTGCACCGAGCATGCGCTAAATGCTGAACGCACAGGAATTCCCTCGATCCTCAGAACGACCCGAGTTTGCAGAGGGTGAAAGTGAGGCCTCCGGATGCGAAGTGTGGCGTGGGCCCTCGGAACCGTCTGGGGAAGGCCCTGCAGGCCCTTGTAAGAAAGACGCTGGTCTGGGGTCCCCTCCTTCCCCCGTGAGCAACGATCTGGGGTCTTTTTGTCTGTGTGGGGTGGGGGCGGACGTCTCAGGAGGGAGAAGATTTGGGTTTATGTCCTCTGTTGCACGGGCCCCTGGGTACCCTCCTCTGAGCCGGAGATGCAGCCGGCGAGGAAAAGGCACCTTGTGAAACGGGTGACCGAGTCTCCTGCAGTCACAGTGTCATGACATTTTCCAGGTCGAAACTGTGGTCCCTAAGGAAATGGCATTTGGGGAATGACGAAAATCAGCAAGTTATCCCTCCAGAAGACACGTATTTTCGTTACAAAGGACTTAATGTAACTAAGTCACGTTTGTGAAACACACTCACACCTTACCCCTGGGGCTCGGGCGGGAACAGCGGTCACTTGGACAGTGGCTGCGTTCTGAGATCTGGAAGCTCACATCCTTAAGAACAAAAACGTCTAAACGTGACGAGGAACGGGATCTCTCTGAAGGGTACGGCAGACCTAGTTCACAATGCTGGCCGCTGTCTTTAGGCCTGGGTGGCTTTACTGGCCCCCTCGAGGCCATCAGGCCTTTATTACGCTGGCGGAAACCCGAGACTGCAAAGAGCATGGAGACTTTCGTTTGTTTTTGCAGTGCGTGTGTGCGTGTGTGTGCGTGTGTGTGTGTGCGTGTGTATGTGAAGGAAATGAAAGATAAACAGGGAGAAAGAAGTGAGGAGAGATGGGCACAAAGCAGGAGGCATGAGAGAGGCGGAGGGGGAGGGGGGGAAGGGGGGAGGGGGAGGGGAGGAGGGGGGCGGTGGGGGAGGGGCTGGGGGAGAGGGGGCCACAGCAAAAGCAGATATGAGACACAGCGGCCAGAGCTGGAAGAACTGCGAGTCCCTGCAGTCGAGGGGACTGTGGAGGGAGAAGACTTTGGGAAGCACCTCGAACAGAAATGCTAAGAAGAACACCCAGTTCTGACGGGGCCGCTCAGAAGATGCCAAGTGTGAGGACTCTGGGGCTGAGGGCCAGGACCAGCCGCCAAGCACCGAGCGGGGCTGTCCGGGCTGGTCTCCTCATCAAAGGAAAAGATCCCATCCTCTTCCTAGCGCCTCCTCCCCCTTGGGCCTGTACATAAGGAGCTCTCTCATGCCCACAGGCCCTTTTCTGGCCTTCTGCTCCCAGCGGGGACTGAGGACCTTAATGGCTCCCCTCCCTTCTGGAGCCCAGGGCTCGAGGTGTCCACAGCAGCCACCAACTCAGAGGAGGGACGGCCTTGGAAGGGCCGGCTCCTCCCTTCCTTCCCCCACTGCTTCTCCCAGCTGAGGCCCCCTTCACAATGGAGCTGGGCCAGGCCCCGTTGCCGAGGGAACCGGCAGCTGGCCCAGCCCCCTTCCCCACAGAAATAGCCAGAGGAGAGGACCAAAGGATTAAATTGCCCTAATCTCCAGGCTCCAGAGGAGGCTGGGAGCCAGGCCAGCATGAGGTGGCAGCTCCCCATTGGCCCGGAGGAAGCAGAGGCCACTGGCCTAGTCCTACCTCTCCCTTCTGCCCACCTCCACCTCCCTCTCCCTCTCCTCAACCGCAAACCCCCCAAAAGGGAGACCACCAATTTTGCTTCCCTAAGAGGGGAGGGGAGGGCGAAGCCAGCCCCTGGCTTAACCGTTCTCATCTCTGGCTTGGCATGTAGAAGGAGCAGGCCGCCCCACGAGGGACGAGTTTTGTTTGGTTCTGGTTCATTGTAAGCGTTGGTGCAGGTGAGCCGATCACCTCCCACCTGCGGCCGCGCGCACGCGTTAAGGTGAGCCACCGGTTCACCCTCTCCCCGGCCCAGGATGAAGGCTGCGGCATGGCTTTCAAGGCCGTCCTTGAACCATCCTTTGGTTTGGGGGAGCTCACTCCTAAACCACACATTAGGGCACGCGGGTCACTTTAAAAAATACCCACCTGCAGGCCTCAGCGAAGCCTACAGGTTCAAACTCAATTATTGTGGATTGGGACTCAGGGAAAGGTATGTTTTAGATGCCGTGCTGATTTTCGTGGGTCCCTGTGTTGAGAACCACGGGCAAATGTTTCAGAGACGAGCTGGTCGAGGCCCGGGGGGGAGGGAGGGGCTGGCCCAAGCAGACACTGGCCACACAGACAAGGGACAACAACACAGGTTTCTTGACTTGAGCAACGTGTTCTTTCTGCCATATTCCTTTTTCTGCTTAAAAATATTTTTTTGAAAGTAATATGTGTACCATTTAGGAAATTTATAAAATATAGAAACGTATAAAGGAGACACTTAGATCATCCGTACACCGCAACACCCAGCGTCAGGCACTGTTAACATGCTGGGTTATCTTTTCATCCGTTTTTACGTACTTAATTTACAAAAAGTTCACACGGCGTTTACAGCTTTTTGTCTTCTTCCTACCCCGTTATCGCTGGTGGGATGAGCTCCTTAGACACTGCTGAGCAAATTGCGAATCGGCCATTTTTTTTTTTTGCCAGGCTCTTTGGCAATGAGTATCAAGAATATTTTAAATAGATCACCCTTCGGCCTACTAATTCTATTTCTAAGACTCTTATCCTCAAAGAATGATCCGATGCATGTAAAAAAAAAAAAAACAATAATTTACACAGACTTTCACGTTAGTGTTAGTTATAATAGCCAATATTACCGATCTCATACATGTCCAGAGCTCACAGGGCTGGTTTAACCATTTGTGGTTATTCACGAGAAGGCATATTCTGTGGTCACATTTTTCAAAGAATGTGTACCAGCTAAGGTAATCTTTCTTTTTCACAGTCCCTCCACACCCTGAGACATTCGTTCTCAAGAGTGTCTTAGAGCAAGATCGTCCTCTGATGCTCCTGTAACTCCTTCGGGTGTCCCAGGGCCCCCATCTTTCCTACGCAGGCGGCTTATAGCCTTTATTCTCAGAACCAATGTTTTGGCAGTTTATTCCCTTAATTATTATTTATTATGAATTACTTTTCCTTGTTCTCTGGCCTGTGTGTCTTGCGAATGTGTACTGTGGGCGCAGGCGTGTATGTAGGTGTGATTGTGTGTGTGTGTGGGTGAGAGAGAGAGAGAGAGAGAGAAAGCTCAGGATTATATAAATGGCTTGAGGGCAGGGCCACGATTTCTACATCTTCAATCTTTGCCAGCTCTGCAGTTTCGGCGTCGCTAAAGCTAAATCCATCTTCCTCAATTCTGTTCTAGTTCCACGAATAACTTTTCGAATGCATAAGCGCACCTCTCTCCCCGAACAAGCTTTCTTCCTGCAGTACCGATTTCTGTAGTGGTATCACCTAACCCACCCTCCTCTGGGACACCCAGATTCAAACGCTTGGAACCACTGGCCGCGGAATCCTAACGCGGGAGTTTTTTTTTTTTTAAGGTCTTGGCGTGTGTCCCTCTCTATCCTGTTACTGACGCCCCCACCACTTCCTTCCCAAACAACTCCATCTCTCGACTGAGCCACCTGCTTGCAGCCTCTCGTCCCCTTGAACCGTCCTGTATTCAGCCACTTGTTTAAGTTATTTTTACCCTGTCACTTCTGTTCAGAAGCCTCCCACGGCTACTTTTCAATGAAGTGCCAGCTTCTTAGCCCAGCGCACGAGTGCTTCCTTAATTCCGCCCCAACCCACCCCTCCTCCCATTGTACGGCACGACGCTTCCTAATCCGCATCCCCGAAGCCTGCCAAATCCCCGCATGTGCCAGCCCCAAGACGCATGCCGTGTCCTCGTGACTTCTCCACTTCCCAGCTGTGCGCTATTGGATAATTCGCTTGACATTGTCGATCTCCGCCCTTCATCTACAAAATGGGGATGGTACTAATGGTAACTTCTCTACGAGATGGTGTGAGAATAAAGATCTATGAACGCAAAAGCCGTCATTGATTCGCTCACGGTTTTGCAACGGGGGCGGAGTTTGACAGGCAGCTCTTATCTGCTACATACGGTGTCGGCTGAGGCGGCTCAAGGGGGCTCGAAGCGGAGCGGGGGGCGGGGGGGGGGGGGTCTATTGCCAAGGTGGTTCCCGCACATAGCTGGCAAGTTGATGCTATTGGCAAGTGCTCGGCTGGGGCTGCAGTGCTGGAGCCTCGACTGTCCTCCATTCGAACTTTCCAGGTGCTGTCTTGGACTTCCTCACCGCGCCCGCCAGCTGGGATCGAAGAGAGAGGAAGTAGAACTTGCCAGTCTTCTTCAAGCCCAGGCCTGGAACTGAGTGGCACCGCGTCATTTCGACCCTACTCCATATTTGCTGAAGCAACCAGAGGCCCAGCCTGGACTCAAGGAAGAGAAGAAATGGGCTCCGGCTGTCCCGGGGCACAAACACAGGGAAGGAGAGACTTGATGGCACCCATCTGGCAAGACAAGTCACTAACGTAGGGTTTTCCCGCTGCCCTATCTTGTCCAGTGGAGGAGGCGATGAATATTTCACATCTACCGAACTCTCAAGGCCTGTGACTTTCATCGGATCACTGTCTTGAATCACGAGTTGGCTTTTCCCTGCGCTGTGATTAGTCGTGACATCCTGGTGAACAGCTCGGTCTTCGAGGGCAAGTTCCCTAGCTACACCGTGCATCTCTGTATCCCTCCCACAGAGATTTACACGTCGTAACCGCCATGAATATGCAGCACTCGATTAACTTTCCTCTGATGGCCCTCACTGGGGGCAGGGAACATAAGAGTTGCTTTTACTGAATTTTTGTACCGCGGGAGCCTCGCGGGGCTCCAGGAAAAAGCCGGAGAAACAGCCCCTTTGTTCTCCAGCTCTGCCCGGAGCTGGGCCCGGAGCCCTGGGGGGGGTCGGGGAGCTCAGTGAGGAGCTGCAGACGGAGGGAGGGCTGGCGAGGAAATGCCATTCTAGACCCTCATTTCCGAAACTGCTCTGTGATTAGCGTGGCTTTGTGCTCACCCCAGTCCAGAGGCAGAGAGAGGCCAGCCCTAGGTCATAAAAAGCACCAGGAAAATACAGACGCCGGCCGCCTCTACGGCCCTGCGCAGGAGGTTAAAGGATTTGCTTTGTTGTTTGTTTCTCTCTCTGACTAAAGCTAATGATCCCAATTACTTGTTTAAAAAGTTCACTTGTGATTGTATTTTTAAGTTTATTTCTTCTCAAAACCAGGCTTTACAGCACGTTTTATTTCTTCAGCTCTGACTCGAGCCCAGTTGCCCGGTCTCTGCAGCAGGGAGGGTGGCCTTGGGGTCACAGGTCAGAGGTTAGGGGCCCCTGATTGTTCCCAAATGCACTTCCATGTAGCTATGTAGCTGTAGGTTTGAACTTTGCATTGTTGCTTGCGGGGAGGGGGGGGTGGGGGGGGGCGCGGGGGGGGCGGGCCTTGGGGCCTGCACTGGAGGGGACGCCTGAAGGAGGCCATCTCTGCAGGTCAAAGGCGGCTGCCGTGGTTTCACTTGGCTTATGGTTAGAGTCAGTCCTGGACCCAGTCCCTGTGGCGCTCCCATGGGCGAGAGGTGGGGATTGGACTTGGGGCAGACACGCGGTGTAACCCAAAGCTGCAAGCCTTGCAGATTCACAGTGGCTTCGGAGCCGGAAACCATCAGGATTAGCGTCAGCGGCTAAAAATTCCCCCGACTGCTCTCAGAAGCTCCGGAGCGTTTGCCCAGAATGGCAGGAAAGGCCGCTCCCTGCCCAGAACCAACCGAGGGCGCCTCGCTTTCCAGCCCCGCCAGGATTCTGTGAAGCAAAGCTGAGTGCAGGACCCTGGGGCTCGGGAATGAACTCTAAGCTCTGGCCCAAGGACGGAGCAGGTGTTCGTAGGAGAGCAAGTTGAAGAGGTCAACGTCCTAGACCAATCCCCAAACACGTTTCTCTACTGATACCTAAAACCTACCATCGATACGACGTAAATTTTTATTTACTGACATGGAAGGGTGTGTTAAGACATATTGTCACATGCAAAAACCAAGCAAGGGTAATACACGGTGTAAGATCTCTTCTACATATGGGACGCACGTGCACACACGCACAGGAAAAATGTGGAAGAACATACGTCAGAATGTTGATAGCAGTATCCCTGACTGGTTGGATTTCAAGTGAATTTTTTTTTCCTTTCATTTTTCTGCGTTTTAGAATTTACTTGTACTACACACCTTCCTTGTGTAATTTTTTTTTTTTCAAAGAAAAAATCTAATATTCGTGAATCAGTTCTTTAGGTCAGTGTCTTTCAAAATGCCATTTTAAAACACCAACGTCACACTAGAAAGCTTGCTGAACAGTCAGATCCCTGGGTGTAATTCGGACCTGTTGGGTCAGAGTCTGGTGGGGGGAGGGGGAGGGGCCTGGGAAACAGCATTTTAAACAGCCTCTCCAGGCAATTCTAAAGGATCGTGATGCGCCCGTGAGTGCTGGCTTCCTTCCGGGGCTCTTCCTTCCGGGGCGCTGGCTCCACTGCGAGGCGTTTCAGTGGCCACTCGACCCCGCCCTGGGCCTGCTTTCCTTGCTGACTCTTCGCCCCTCCCTACTTCTTTTCTCTTTGTTCTCAGGAACTGGAAATAACCTTTCAACCCTGGCCCCTCCCCTTGCCCTTGACCAACAGCCCACAGGCAGAACTTCCCAGCATCCTCTCCTCTCCCTTTCCCAGCCTCTGATCTTCTCTTTCTTCACAGCACTTTTTTGGCTCAAAGGACTTACTGCAAAGGTTGATTTGCATCATTATGTAAGTCAAGGAAGACTGAAGCTGAAACCAAACTAAATGTGCCAGCAGGCAGCAGGGGGAGAAGAATCACAAGGTAAGCCTGACCCTGCTCCTTGATAAGCACCTGTTCCTAGTTAGGTCTTTAACCTCTCCAGGCCTCGGTTTCCTCAGCTGTAAAATGGAGATAGCCATACCTACCTCACAGAGTCGCTGTTAAAATGTTTAAAAATAAGATTGTGTGTATGTGCAAAGCACAGGAGGTGCCCAAGAAAAGGAGCTACTACCCACGTGAACCAAAGAATTCATGAAAAGTCTGAGATAGTTCTCAAACTCCCCATGGAGTTTAGTAACAATGCATATTATTAAATCTTCCCCCCAGATAGTCCAAATTCATCCCTCTGGGGGTTCAGAGCTAGTCACCCCAAGATGTACCTCTGTGGTATGTGGATTGTTTTGAGCCAAAGGCAACTTTAGCCACAGGCTCAAGAGAAACTTCTGCCCCTCCCTTAACTCCTAGAAGAACTGAATTAGGGGCCTTGCCCATAGGAGATGATAAGAGATACAGTCTTCTGACCTATCTGTAGGGCAGGGCAGACTTCTATTTGTCAAGCCTCTGCTCTTCTCGTCATCCTACAGTGACCCTTTGATGCCCTCAAGGCATCTGACCTCAGCCTTGGCTCAGGATGTCTCATAGTCAGGTCCCCTTCCTGTCTCTGAACCTTTCATGCATGTGGGGGGTCTCAGGTGTGTGAAGTTCCCATACGTACATATGTATTAAATTTAGTTATTGTCTCTTGCTAATCTGCCTCATGTCTATTTGATTAAACCAACCAGAAGAACCTGCAGGGTAGAGGAAAGCTTGCTGCTCCCCCACTCCTCCAAGGTGAGGCCCCAGAAAAAAAACTGATATTTACAAGGCGATTCTTTCACACTTTGCGGATGGCCCCTGATCACACTTTCAGGAACCCTGTTAAGACTTTCACCAGCAAAACAGAAATATGTGCAATGACCAAAGTCCTCTACGTAGACAGTTTCTGCTTAAGCTGTCGGTCATCCCGGTTGCACGACATCACATGTTGGCTGAGGCCTGGCTGATCTGAGCTGGGCCCAGCTGGCCACGGTTCCAGGCTGGGATCTGGGACCAGGTCTGCTCTCTCTTGTCTTTCGTCTCTGCTGGGCCAGCAGGTGCCCAAGGTCTGTTCATCTCATGCCACGTCTGCTAATATTCCATCAGCCAAGCACTTACACATCCACGCCCAACACCAGTGTGGAGAGGGGCAGAGACATTATACTCTGCCTCAGAAGCATCGGGGGAAAACAAATGCTGTTTCTCTAAACTGACTGTGGCCTACAGCCTCTATTCGTACTGTCCATGAGCCAAGAATGGCTTTTATGTTTTTTAGGGTTGTAAAGAAGAAACCAAGTGAATAGAATCAAACCATGCATAGCCCATGAAGCCTAAAATATTTACTACCTGGCCCTTTAAAGAAAAAGTTTGTTGATCCCAACTGCAAGCCATCGAAATGTCAAGGTTTTTATGTTAACGCAGCATTACTACACAAATGGAGGTGAGCAATTTCTTTTTTTTCTCTGTGTTTTTAAGAAGGATTTAAAGATGTTTCTAAGCTGGAGCCATGGAGAAAGAGGAAGGGAACCATTAAAAACAACAAGAGAGGGAAGTTAATTAAAGGAGAATGGTCTTGGAAAAGAAGGGCCCCTGGAGTGGAAGGCACAGCTTTTTCTCTGAGGCTGGTGAAAATGGGTTGGGATCTGGTCCCTGGAGAAGAGGGTGGAGTGGGAGGGGTGGGATCGAGGTGTGACACGGTTGTCAGGGAGAATGAGAGGTCAAGACAGGATTATTCAGGGACAGGAATATGCAGCTATTGGTGTCGGGAAATTGTCAGACTTGGAAATGGGCAAAGAAGAGTCCTGGAGTCCTTGGACAGAGAGCAGGGGGTTTTCTAGTGGACCTTCAGGGAGCTGTCTGAGTCTACAGGGTGTAGCCTTGAATTGTTTTTGATTGACTAAGCTATTGAACAACTCTGTGGGCATAGAAATTACATTGTAGAAAACTGAAAACATAAATTTACCCTGTCCATAGGAATGTAAAGATTCCTGTTCATGGCAATGTAGAGGAATAGTGTCCTGTGGAGAATGAAAATCTAATTTCCATTTAAACCTGTTGTAATATTGTACTGGTTTCTGCATTAACTGATGAGCTAAATAGAATCTTTGGCGCCCATTCGTTTGACGTTTGCATGAGTGTTATGATTTCACTTTTGTGAAAAGTAGAATGTAACACGGGTTACAAAGAAAATAAAGAGCCTTGGAGATTAAGAAGAATATACAAAAATTTAAATGACTTTTAAGATTTAATGCCTGACATCCTCTTTCCATAAGCATTTGTTGAACACATACTTTAGGCCAGAAATTGTACGGGGAAGTTAGAGGAGAAGACGACCATCTGCACATTGCATTACGAGCTCTGAGAGCTATTTTACAATCTTGTAAGTTTAGAAACCTGATAGTAATGCAATGATTCTTGTCCAGAGAGGGGCAAATGAATTTTGTCCGGTTGAGACACGACCGATGCCTCTATTACCATCTCCCCGACAGAAGCCAGTTTTGCATTTACGTGCCTGCTCTTAGAATTCTTCTCTGAACCGGTTTTGAGTACTTTACTGGTTCTCTCATTAATTAATGAGCTAAATAAAATCTTGGACACATGTCTATTTCATAGTTGTGTAAAAGGTCTAACACTGCCACTTTTAAAAAATTATCTTCTAACGTCTAAGATATCTCGTTTGGCCGTCACTACAGCCCTGCGAGACGCCCACTGCCCTCGCCGTTATGCCCCTGTTTCAAGGATGAAACCTTCGAGGAGCTAAGAGCTTAAGGTCACATTAGCAGAGATTGACAGAGTCAAGGCTAGGACTTTGGGAGCCTTCTGCTTCCAAATTCCCTGTTCTTTACACTGTTAATTAAAAAAAAAAAAAAAGTGACACCCCATCACCTTATTTGCTTGTCATCGATGAGCATAGGAGCTGTGACCTACTAAGCAAATGGGTAATATTCTTGGGTACATGATGGCTCATGTGGGATACGGAGCAAGGAGCTGCTAAGATGTAACCGCTCACCTTGCCAAAAGCAGAGAGCATTTGAAATCAGCACAACAGCAGATGAATAACAGAGCCATCAGGAAACAAGTATCTCCTTATTTTATTCCTCTCTAATAGATCGTAAACCAAAATTCTCAACAGAGGAATGTCTCACGAGCACATCAAGTCATCGCCTAACATTGTTGATAAGGTCTGTGACTTTAAGTGAAATGACATATAACAAAAACCAATCTTACCACAGGCTAGCTGATATAAACAAGATTTAAATGCCTATGGCATCTCATCAACATTATAATGAAATGACACTGAGCAAAGCAGGTTAGTTATTCGAGGTCCTGCTGTACTTCCCAAAGTCTTATCGTTTTGCTCCTCCCACAAATTAACCGGCCCCCAGGCATGGTAGCGTTTCAGGTGGTTCCACTCTAAAGGCTTCTGCATTTTTTCTCAGTATGATCACTCCTTGGCCACAAAAAGCCTAACATTAAATGAACACCTGTGGTGGATGAGCCAGATGCTGTACAGGGCACTTTACGAATGTCGCCTACACAACAAATATTCGTTATGGAAGTATAATAACGCCAGTGATGCAAATATGACAATAATCTAAACAAAACACAACAGGATCTCTGCTTCAAGTAGTTGAGTCCAACGGAGAGCCTTATGGAAAGACAGACCATCACAACGCAACATGCCAAGCTAGGGTGGGTGCGAACATGGAGACCCCAGTCCCTGCATGTTTGAGAGAATCATAGAAAGCTTAACCAAGCTGCAGTTGGCATCGAAACCTGAAGAATAAGTAGGAGCTTGCCTAGAAGAGAGAGGAAAAAGTATCCAGAAGCTTCTAGAAAGAGAGGAGCACTGTAACAAAGGGGAAGACAGAGCACGGGGTATCCAGGAGACAGCAGCCCAGAGTGGCTGCAGCAGTCACTATGTAGGGAAGAATTCCAAACATGAAACCAGACGAGTGGCCAGCGACAAGCCATGGCAAGCCAAGGTGTGGAAACTTTGCGGCAGCAGCAACCAGGAGACCCGCTGTCCCAAGGGCTGAGTATACACCCTGCACAGAAGGACCCACGGGACACCTTGAAGGCGGCGAGGGTCCCCTCAGGGAGGTAGTCATACCCTGACGATCGCATCAACACCAGGTCCATCCTCGGTTTTCCACCCATGTCTAAACCCCGAAATAGCTCCCGTGGCGCTCGTATTGGTCAGTTCAGGGCTGCTGTAGCAACACGTCACACTCAGGGCAGCTTATAAATAACGGAAATTTAGTTCTCACCGTTCTGGGGGCCGGAAAGTGCGAGATTGAGGCGCTGGCAGAGTCGATGTCTGGTGGGGGCCCGCTTCCTCACGGACGGCATCTCTGCTGTCTCCTCTCATGGCGGAAGGGGCAAGGGAGCCCTTTGGGGCATCCTTTAGAAGGTCACCAGTCTCGTTCATGAGGGCCCGGCCTTCACGGCCTAATCACCTCCCAAAGGCCACGCCCCCTAATCCCATCACCTTGGGGGTTAGGATTTCAACATATAAATTTGGGGGAGACACAAACAGTCAGACGGTAGCTAAATTCAAAACGGATGCTCCATGCAAGCTAAGAAATCGATTTGTGCAGTTGTACATATTTTTGTCATTGGATTATTTCACCACGATCTGAGGTCTCCCATCTTTTTGCTGTGAGAGTTTAGGTTAGGAAAGAAGAGGGCACATGTTCGATGAATCTGGAGGAGGTACATACTGCCGTGGCAAGGCAACTGTTTCCATGGCAACTTTACAGAGCAAAAGCCAGTTTCTGCCATCTGATCAGCAAGGTCTTTGGAAATACTGATTGGCAGGATACAAATGACCCCCTTGGAGAGTGATGTTCTTGGGGATCTCTCAGGCCCTACTTCAGTAAGCATCGGTTCCCTTCCCTTTCACCATTTGCCACTGCCCAGCCTGCACCCAGCCCCGCCCTCCCCAACTCTCACCCTTCACAGAAGGAAGCAGGGTGCATTTTCTCCACCGACATCCCCATGCACGGGGTCCTGGGGAAGAGTCTGCAGAGATTTAAAAAGAAGTTAATCTGTTCCCAAGAGAGGGCCTGCCTCAGCTGGCTGACAGCTTCATCTCCCCTGGGTTCCTAAACATTCCTTTTATTTTAATGTGCTGTCTTTTTATTAAGTACTGTTGAAAAGAAACAAAATTTTGGATAATTGGGCAGTAGCAGCATCTGTTACAACAAAACAGATACAGTCATTAAAAGTATCTGTGATAAACACCGTAGGGAACAGCCCATTAATTTTTAGCAACAAGGGGCATTTTAGCCCTTTATTCTCTCCTCAGATAAATTCTCACTTCTTGATTCTTTTTCGATTGGTTTTGACGTCAAAAAGAGAAGTGGGAATTGCTCCCATATGCATGCTCATCCTTCCATAGAGCATCTTTGGGGTCCCAGGACCACCTACATGTTGAGGTTTATGTTATAATTGAAGCCCCTACCTCACCCCGACACCATGCCTTATCACTGCCCGTTGCACCTGCTTAGAACATCTCAGTAGTGATTTTTCAGAGATTTTCTATGCCCCGCTCATTTACTCTTTAATCCTGCACTTCCCAGCACCACCTTGCATTTATTGACCCCAGAAATGGGAAGATTTTGAAGACAGCAACTGTATCTCCATGTTGTCCAGCCCAACGTCCAACACTCAGAAGGCCGTGTTAGTTCCTATTGTTCACGACAAGTGTCATAAACTTAGCTGCTTAAACGGCACCCACTTATTAACTCAGTTCTGTAGGCCACGTTTAACTGGGTTCTCTGCTCTGGGCATCACAGGGTTGAAAAGAAGATGTCAGCTGGGCTGGGCTCTGGGGAAGAAGCCACTTCATTCAGGTTGTTGTCAGAATTCAGCTTCATGCATCTGTAAGACCAAAGTCCCCATTACCTTGCTGGCTGTCAGCTAGCGGTCACTCTTGGCTCCTAGAGGTGGCTCTTTGGTCCCTTACCATGACCACCACCATCTTTAAGCTAGCAAGGGCGATCAAACCCTTCTTAAGTTTCCAGTCTCTGACTTCCCTTTTTGCCAGATAAAACTCTCTGCTCTTAACGGTCTCATGTGATCTGATTAGGCCAACCCAGATGGTGTCCCTTTCGATTAACTCTAAGTCACTGATTAGTAACCTGAAGGACATCTGCAAAGTCTCTTTTGTCATGTAATATAATACAGTTTGGGTTAATGTCACATCATATTGCCAGACCCTGGGATTAGGATGGGAAATAGGGGTGGGGGAGCATTTTATGATTCTTTCTGTCACGAGGATTTCCGAATTCATGCACAAGCAAGAACTTTTTGCATTGGAGGGATCTCCGCCCATGCGATTTCTGTCCACCCTCCTCGAAATGACGAACATTGATGCGACCTGCCGACAACTGCACAGACCTAACTGGGCACCATGATGGCCCCAGTCTGGTCCCCTGTCACACAGTAGAAAGAGCTGGATATTTCTAACCCCCATAGCTCATCACTCCTAGCAAGCCCATGACTTACCTCACCAGCAAGCCATCAGCTGCAGTCAGCAACTTTGCTCTGAGTTGGGTCCGACGTGGTCCATGGGTCTTTCAGCTTTGAAAAATGCCTGCGTCTCTCCCCCAGCCTCATCCCCTAGAGTGGAGACCTGCACTGGATCAGGATCCTGGCTTGACAGCAAAACTTTGCCATTCATTTCTCAACCCTTAGTTGCTTAATCTTTTGTGTGTGTGTGTTTTTGTTTTTTGCCAGCGGTCTCCCTGCTCCCTGACCTGGTCCCCTTGAACCCATTCTTCTCTGTCCCGGGCCAGCACATTCTGTTCCTCTCTCTCCTGCAGCTCCTGGAAGTCTTTCTTCTCCTCCACCTGAATGCGTGAGCGTCTCCCGCTCCCCACCCTGGATGCCGCTATTTCTGGTTCTCACCGCACGTCTCTCTCATGCTGTATCTCAGCATCACATACAGGCGCCTGACACGTGGTAGCCCTCGGCATATAACCATTCATTCCATGAACGAGTAAGTGAATGAATGAATTGGCGAATCTGAGTCATCGTGCTTTTCTCATCGTCTATTATTCTTTCGTAGCAGTAGTATGGGGTTGCCTTCCTGATTTTAGGATCAATCATTTATTTATTCACTTATCCCAGGGAACACAAACATCAGTACAAATTGGATAAACATTTTCTCCCAGGCTATTGAAGAACTTGTACTCAGTAGAGGATCTGGGGTGCGTCCTTCTCTGGGACAAGCTTTGCCAGCCCGAAGGTGTCTATAAAATTCAACATCCAGGAATACAAGTGACTGTCAAATTTAATCATTAAGATTCCATTAAGACTGCCAATCCAAGACTGCGATAGGATTCCTTCCTTTTGTTAAATACAGCATTCTCATTGTTTTTCACTAAAAGAGACACTTAAATTTGCTTCCCACCAGGTTTGAAGCTGGTGCCTAATGTGGCTGAAAATGTCACTGAGCCCAGCGAGGAAACCCAATGCGCTGGGCTGTGGGATGAATGGTGGCCTTGTTTCTGAAGCCATTCTGCTTTGTCTGCTGGGCTCTCAAATGACATGTTTGGACACAAAGCTTCTTAGGTAGGAATTACTACACTTGCAGGCTTTCCTAATTTGGATTGAGGTTTATTATTTCAAAGTCTTTTTTCAAGATTAGACTGTAGTGAAGTTTTGCAGCTGAGTCACTGCAACCCTCATCTGAAAATGTTTTATTATGTTTATTAGTATTCTTGGTAATTTTTTTTTTTTTTTTTTTTTTTTTTTACATTTCCTCTTTGAAAGTGAGCCATCCTGCACTGAAATTTTCCAGTGAGGATTTCACTTTCTTCCCATTGAGGTCATTTCCTTAACCTCCTGGAGATGTTTATCTTCAGGAGTTTAAAACCTTTCTGGGTAAAGAGAACATGGAGGAGACAGCTGATAGGGCCTCGGGAAGTCAGACTCCTCGGGGAGTTTGGGGAAAGAGAGACTGTTTTCGTAATCACTGTGACTCTTAGGCCTGTAGATTAAGAGGCTCCTTTAGCCATAAGGGCAAGTTTGGGCCAAGGGTCCCGGGAGCATAGGAATCATGACCTTTGTATTTGAGAGTTAGTCTGTGTTTCCTACTCACCAACCGTATCCCTGGGGGATCGCTTCCGCAACCCCCACGGACATCGAAATCTGCACATGCTCAAGTCCCTTACATAAAGCGGCATGGTTTTCACATATAACCTATATTTGCATATAGGCCGCAGCAGTGTATGTCTAGACATTACTTGATTTATATGGAGTCAGTGTAGTGCTTGGTACGTAGCAGGTTCAAGTTTTGCTTTATGAAATTTTTTTTTTTTTTTTAATATTTTCAGTCCACAGATGTGAAACCCATGGATACGGAAAAACCACAACAAAGGCTTTTATCCGTGCTTTCCCCTCTCCCTTACTGCCTCTGACCAGACCCAGAGCCTCCCCGTGTGGCCCCGTGTCATGTGACATGCTATGCCCCCTGTTTCCAGGGAACTTTGAATAACAAACGATCTCTTTGATGGTAGTCATCTCTTGATCTTTTGGTCTCATCGCGCCTAAAGAATAACAAAATATATGGTCTTTAAACACCAACACTGCTTTCAGACACACTCCCAGGAAGTAAGAAAGAAAGAGGAAGAAGAATTAAACCTGTGACGGCCGCTTCAATCCAGAAGACTGAGAGACAGGAGAATCTGTGAAAGGGAAGGGCAGGCGACATTCTCTGACTCTGGGCACTATCCGGGTCAGCTTCGTCGAGAGCTTGGGAAGTGATGGTGGGTCCACCTCATTTCCCTGATGGGCCATTAAACCTCTGAGAATTTAAACGATTCGTCCCAGGCCACAAAGCCACACGAGTAGGCGACAAGGCCAAAATTAAAACTCAGTTTTGTTTCGTTAATATTCGAAGCCAAGGCCAACCCAACCCCGATCTCTTTGTCTAAACACCTACCATGTACATCTCCTACCTCACGCGGGAGCTTCTCCTGGTTCTATTCCAAAACAGCATTGCCGTCCAGCACATCCCTTTAATATCAGAGATGAAGTTTTGGGACATTCTGTTTCCTTCTCAAGGTGCTCGAGATAGTCAAGCAGCAGTTTTTCATGAGTATCTGCCATGTTCTCTTCTCTGGGATACATGCAATGGGGTTCCCATATATGATCTACACCTAGGGAATTTATGGCCTCATGTAGGATGTACAACCTACACGGGGAGAGCAAGATCAGAAAACACAGGGAAGTATTTAGTCAGCTACCAAATCGTGTATTACAAAATGGACAAATGGAAAGCATTTGGGAAACTGCTGGGAACTTCCTATAATTGAGAGAATTTGATTAAAACCTCAGATGCAGAGCAGTTGGGTAAAGAAAAAGATAAAAAATTTATTTTACACAATATAAAAATTCCTCAAAAAAAAATTAAAAATAAAATTATCATAGATCCAGCGATCCCATTTCTGGATATACAACTAAAAGATCTGAAAGCAGAGACTTAAAGAGATGTTTGTATACCCGGGTGCATAGCAGCATCAGGCACAACAGCCAAAATCTAGAAGCAACCTGCGTGTCCACAGATGGATGAATGTGATATATATATATATATATATATATATATATATATATATATATATATATATTTGTAAGACTACATCTATGATTACATAATTATTATACAGGAAGGAAGTTCCGACACATTTACAATATGGATAAACCTCGAGGACATTATGCTAAGTGAAAGAGCCAGTCACAAAAACACAAATATTGTGTGATTTCATTTACACGATTTACCTAGAGTAGTCTAATTTGTAAAGACAAACAGAATGGTAGTTGCCAGGGGCTAAAAAGAAAGGAAAATACAAGATTATTCTTTATAGGTACAGTGTTCTCGGTTTGGGATGATGAAAAAGTTCTGGAGACAGTGGTGGCGATTTATACAACATTGTGCATGTCTTAACACCAACAAACTGCACGCTTAACATGGTTAGAAATCATTAATTTTATGTTATATATATTTTACCACGATAAAATAATGAATTTTAAAAAATCGGCTCTATCCCTTTAAGCGCCAAACCTTGAAACTGTTTTTAATGGAAATTTTCTCAAACCTGTGACGCATGCCCCCGCTTTTTTTAAATGGAGCATACTAGTCATGACCTAAACGTGTCCTGAGGGTCGGCATCATGGGCTAGAATGAAATGCAGCCAGACCTCTGCGGTTACTGCCCCGAGTTGGTCCAGTGAGTTACCAGCCGAACTCACACTGCTTGGCGGTCCACGGCTTTCGGCCGCTTTCCCGCTCTCCTCCGTCCCCTCCCTAGTTTCCTGCAACCAGCAGGTCAGCGTTTCCTTTCAAACTGCTGTTTCATTATTTTCTTTAATCTGCTATGAGCTAAGAAAGCGGAGAAAGACGCGTGTTCCGATCGGGCGCAATGTAAGAATGAGCAGGCTCCCCAGAAAGAGGGGGTGGCCATTTTAGATGCCACGTGGTCAAAACCAAAACAATTACTGTGCTTCCCAGGATGGCTTTTTCTCCAAGGCTCCTCAGCTTTGTCGTCTCTGAGGTCCTCGCGACTCCACCCTCTGCAGTGAACGCTGACCGCCCCCTCGCAGTTCTGCTGTGCCCGGTTGATCCTTTTGACCTCTTTCCATTTCTGGAAACCGATGAGGCCCCCGTCGTTGCTTTTTAAAACTAGCGCAAGAGCTTGCTTGCTTGCTCGCCCTTTCATCCTGCCTCCTTGCACCTCGTAATCACAAACTACAATCTTTCCTTGTTGTTGACACTAAATTTTTCTTTCAAAAACGATCGGTAATGTCAGTCCCATGCCTATGAAGCATTGACGACTCTTTATTGCAATGGAATTAAATCCAAATTCACCTCACAATCCGACCCTGACCTATTTTTCTGGCTCACCTGATCTCCAACCCCCTACCCCCAAACCCTGACACAATACTCACAGTCATTTTCATGACTGGAATACCTCCAAATCCGCACCAATATTTCTCACTCTTCGTGGTATGTCTTTATGAAATGGCACATTTCTCAAGTCCAAATTCAAATATCGCCTTGGCTGATCCCACATTAACCTCTACTCCAAACTCTCTTTCTACCCTAAATCAATCACTCCCTTCTCAGGACATCCAACATGGTTGTTCATACATTGGACAACCTTACATTAGAAGCTAGCTGCTGGCTCAGAAGGAAGCTCCGGGCAGAATGGGCACTTAGAGCATCATATTAAGCACATTGAATTCTGGTTAATTGCCTGACTCTTTCCTGCTACAAAACAATGCCTTGTTCAGTTTCGTATCCCAATGCCTAGCACCACACCTTGAACAAGGAGACACTCGGTAACTATTTACTAAATTGAAATGAAATGTTGAGACTACAACATGATTTGAGCACCTGAATTTGAGATTACCAAAAAAAAAGAAAAAAAAGAAAGAAAGAAAGAAGGAAAGAATTGCATTGGAGCCAATTATAATTATAAACTTAATCGAAATTAATATTTATGAACACAAGGATCCTCTCAGCATGAAAAAGTCTAATTGACAGTTGGGAAGATATTTTGAGGCAGAAGTAACAGCCATGCCTCTTGTCTACTGTTGGCATGTCCTCGCCCACAGGTACCAACCCATTTTGTACTTGGTTCAGGTAGGAAACCACATGGTGTCAGTCCCTCTCTGTGAGTATTACCCCTAGAACACCTTCATAAGGTGCAGGGGATCCCAAGCACAGGCAGACCTCGGAGCTATGGCGGATTCGGGTCCAGACCATCGCAATAAAGCAAGTCATCATCATTTTGCTGGTGGAGGGTCTTGCCTTTAATTCACAAAAGAAAAAAAAAGAGAGAATGCAACACCTGTGAAGTGCAGTAAAGCAAAACACAATTAAATGAGATGTGCCTCTATTTAAGGAAACAAAGTATTCTATGGTAGCCCTCAGCATTTTGGATTATTATTATTCTTGGGTAAAGTTTTCTCCCTGGATTGACTGGGCTTCTTAAGAGCATGGGCACTGTGCTTGCCACATATTAAGTGCTCAACATATGTTTTAGTAAGGTATTGGATGGATGATGGGTGGATGGATAGATGAATGGATGGATGATGGGTGGATGGATGGATAGATGATTGATGGAGGGATGATGGATGGATGGACGGACGGACGGACAAGTATTATACTTTCAACAGTTGACATGAACTATTGCCTTTCTTACCTCCCCCACAGTCAGAATGCCATAGCTCCATTTCTAGGCTAAACAGAAAGGATGGGCCTGCTTGAAAACTGAGACTGGGATTTTTTTTCACTGTTGCTTCAATCATGCATCTTTCTCTTGAACTATGTTAGCTTTGGAGGGTGGAAAACAAAAGAGACAGGGAGATCAATTCGCTCAACAGTTTTCACCTGTTCTTTCAAAACGAGCATTTATGAAGAGTTTTAGAAAAACTTATTTTTTAAAAAGGTTGTATGCTCACTAGATAAAAAATCTGAATGGTTGAAAGAGATACAAATGAAGAGTTGTACTCAGTTCTCCTCCTCAGCGTAGCCACTGATAGTACTTTCTTGGGCATCCGTCCTTCTAGAGATAGTCTTAGCTTGTAAAAGCAAGCCCATAGATTTTTCTTCTTTAAGCAAGTGGAAGCCTACCACATACCAGCTTTTCTCAACCTTGGCTGCGCATCAGAATCATTTGGGGGATCTTTCCAGAAAACTTAAATCAGCATCTTTGGGGGAGGGACCCGGCCATCGGTATTTTTAATATGTAATGATTCCAGTGTGCATCCAGAGTCAAGAGCCACTGCCTTTGTTTTCCAACGTGACATCTTTAAGATCCTTCCATACCATTATATGAAAATGACCTTTATAAAAAAACAAAGCAACTGCACAGTATTCCATCAGATAGATGGAATATGAAGGGGATTTTTGAGTACCAGGTAGGTTCCCATTTTTTGCTCTTACAAAATAGTGCTGCAATAAATAACCTTTTACATCTACCATTTTGCACATATGCATGTATATCATACATTATATATATATGTGTGTGTATATATACACACACACACACACACACATATGTAGAATAAAGTCTTACAAGTGACATTGCTGAATCAAAAAATAAGAACGTTTGTAATCTTGCTAAATATTTGTGATTTGGCTAAATAATTCTCACTAAGTATTTGATAGGTGTTACTAAACTGCCCCATGAGGATCAGTTATTAATCTGGGTTCGCAAAGAGTTTTGGGAGTGGAAAGTGTGATTGCGTTTCAGAGATGTATATGCTAGGACATAATTACGGTACTTGGGCTTAAATTTCAAAAAGTGCCTAGAAATTGGAGAAGCAGATCCTTTGTCATAATCAGGGTTAGCAGTGTCTTTCCTGATAGGGCCGCTGGCGGCTCGGTTTCTTGTTCTTTCTTGTCATTAAAGAGTTGTGTTCTCAGAAAGGAAACAATATGTGCTCTTTGATGTGGTTCAGAAAAAAGACACCAACCCCACATTTTAAAATGCATTGTAGAAGAGCTTCTGGAATCGGTTCTTTAGAAGAAACACCTCCCAGGGCTGTGGCTCAAATGCGAGAAGCCTTTAGGGCACTCAGAGAATTTCTGACTCTGGAGGAATCCTCTCATTTAATAAAACACAAAAGCAAATAATGAAAAATGCAGCCACAATTATTCTCACTCTGATGGGAATAACTTTCCAACCCGAGTAAATCTTGACTTTGAGGACATGCCAGAAGCTAAAGACAGTAAATCAAGCACTGAATTAGAAACACACTCTGGTATAAAGGCATGCATTCCTAGGAGCAGAAAACAAATTCCCTTTTGGAAGTTTCCACATTTTTATATGATTGAAGATTCTGCTCTGTAACATTCATCTCTTCTGCTTTGTTCTTTAATCTTCATTTCTCCTCTGCGAGGGGCAGACAAACACAGAGAGAGTCAGAGACAAACAAAGACAGAGACATGGAGATAGAGAGGAAAAGAGAGTTCGGATTTTTCTTCAGCTATGACATGTTTTTAAAATAGCTATCGGGATGTGCTGAGAGAAATGGACCACAATAAAATACGTCATTTTCATGTCGAATGCGTTTTATGGTATTCCTATATTTCTTGAAGAAATTCAAGCATCAGTCTTTGAACAGTTTGTCGGTTGAGACTCTTTGATAAAAAGCAATAGCAATTGTCTCATGAACTTCAGGCAAGAACAAAAAAGAAGGAGGAGGTTATTTGCATGGTACTGGTAACTCACAAAATTGAAATCAAGAAGCAGGACAGATCAGGGGACCACAGTGGTAGAAGCTCATAATGAGATGCTATTAGAGATTTTTCCGTCCAGTGATTTTTTTCAAATTCTCAGGAAAAATAACCTGATTGGTTTGGCTTCATCACCTGGCCACCTCCTGTAGTCAAGGACAGCTGAGTTTGACCCCGGGAAGGGGTACAGGAAATTGGGAAATATGCCAGGAGAACTATAATAGCTGCTCCCCAAACACTCAGTAATTTATAACCATGAATATTTGATCTGGGCTACATAAAAATGCTATTTTGAGATGCTATCACAGCTTATAATTTCACTCTTTATGAAAATGGGTAGAAGTCTGATTAGGATTAGGACCCGTATGACGATACTCGTACACCCATGTTCACGGCAGCGTTACTCACAATAGCCAGGAGGTGGAAGCAACTTACGTGCCCGCGGATGAACGAATGCCTAACCAGACTGTAGTGTCTACATACAATGGAATATTATTCAGTCTTTAAAAAGGAGGAAATCCGACATGCTGCAACATGAGTGAACCTCGAGGATATCGTACCAAGAGAAATAAGCCAGTCACGAAAGGAGGAATGTTGTGCATTCTTTTCACATCAAGCAGTCAAACTCAGAGGCGGAGAGGAGAGTGGCGGTTGCCGGGGGAGGGAGCGGGGAGAGATTCAGAGTTGTCGTTTTGCATGTGCATCGTTTAGGCTTTGCAAGATGAAAGAGTCCTGGCGGATGGGCGTGCCACCGTGTGAACGTACGTAATGCCACCGAACCGTACACTTCATGGTTGAAACAGCGAAGTGTATGTCATGTGGCGTTGCTACAATTTAAAGAAAGCAATAAGCGGCGGGGGAGGGTAGAGATGCCAGCAGCAGAGGTAAGGCCAGTGCAGGAGGTGAAATTAAAGAGGTGAAATGGAAGACTCTATTTCGACACGGGGCTTCCTATTCCATGGCTCGCAACCGGTTGGCTGGCTTGGCTGATTTCAAGTGTTGCATGTGATCACTCTTTAATTTACAGGATAAAAAATTCATGAGTTCTAAAGAGAGATTTCTAAGGCAGAAAATGACTTCTTTTTCATATATGTTACAAGTCTAGCTGGGGTAACCTGAACCCCCTGCACTAATCCAGGCTACCCTCCCTGGATTGCTCTACAGAGCCCAGTAAAAAAAATAATAATAATAAACTTTATGACCAAGAGCGCTATTTCATTTCCCGTCTAAACTAACCCTATGAAAGGCCGCCCTTGCGGGATCATGCAGACATGAGTGAGGCTTAACTGTAAACTAGACGCATCTAGATTTCTACTTTCTCTGCCAAAAAAGCAAAAACAACAAAAGCACACAGCAAAAATGCATACAATTTAAATACATAACAACCGCTGGTTTTCATCTGAATAATTTACAGCCGGTCAAGCGGTGAGGTTATCGATAGTCTTTCACGGACATAATTACTGCACGGTTAGCTTCAACACGTTATTTATTACCCTTGCCAGACTGTGGATTTCTGGTTCGTTAGGTTGACTTCCCCACTTATTTGGTCCCTCTTCGGCACTGAGGCCCTCCCAGCCCATCACCATTCTGTAACTAGTCCACATCCATCAAGGTCTCTTCTCGAAAGTCTTTCTATAAAGTCTTCATGGACATCCTCAGATCGCTTGCTCCAGGAATTAATTGCTATCACATGAATGACTTTTTATTTTTTATTTATTTATTTTTTGTTGTCATGGTGCATAGGACTTTGGGCTTCCAAAGTAGAGTTTTCAAAGTTCAAACCTGACTCTCAGACAAATGTAAAATGAACACATGTCCATTATTCATGTAACTCATTCACAAGCATGCCAGAAGGATGACCAGCTGGTTCAAAGGAGATTTCAATGTACAGAGGTCTGTGCGGTCAGTTGGAAAAGGCATCTGAAAATAAGTTTTCGAAGTTACAGACAAACCTGATTAATGTCATGCGGGGCAATAAAACTAGAACCTCTGATGCAATCTTCACTAGTTTTGGAAATCCACACGTTAACATGTAACTTCAGAGAATCTGGGCCTTAGTGAGGCCTTAGTAAGTAGAAAGAAAAACAAAAGTATATCTCATAGAGAATTAAACTTCGAGCGGGCCTTGGACTAGACAATGTCCCCATGTGATTTAAAAAGGGTATGCAGTCATCCTTTACCTGGTATCAAACTTTTTGGATAATTTTCCTTGACTGGGTCAATCATTCAATTTTACGAGGAAACGCAAGTTTGGAGAGGTTAGCTAACTTGTCCAAGATCACACAACCGTTGAGGAGGGGAGCTGGGCTTGACATGAAGTCTGCTTGACCACAGCACAGTCCTTTTCCAAATGAAGGCCAGAGGTGGATGAACCACGGCAGGCAGAGTTTGCAGAGGACACGTCTTACCCGTGTGTGCACAAGGGAAATCGGGGGATACGAATGCGTGTTCATTGTCAAGAAAATCCCATGACCTACCTGGGTCACCTCTGGATACCACTGGTGACATATAAACCACAGCTAAGAAACATACAACTAGTTGACCTTAGGTGCCATTAGGCAAAAGAGTTCCATGATTCTGCATTTTATTTTAGCAGCTGGACTGTAAGTTCTTGGACAGCAGGCATTTAGTACTCATATATTTACTCAAGAAGTATTTTTCAGTTCCATTTGTGGTAGATCATATGTTCCAAAGGTAACCACACCTACGTATTTATCCCATGTCACGTGCTCTTCCTACATGGGACCGATACTCTTTCCGCTGAGAAGAAACAATGGTTAGCTCACCCCTTGTATCTGCTCTGACCAATGGAAGACAGCAAAAGTGAAGTGTGACTTCTACACTAGGTAGTAAAAAGTTCTAATGTCCGCCAGGTTCTCTCTCTCTCCCTCTCTCTCAATGCTTGTCCTTAGAACACAACCATCATTTTGTGAGACAGCCCGGGCTACACAGAGAGACCATGTATGGATGTTCTGACTAGCATCCCCTGGTCCCAAGCCAACAGCCAGCACCATGGGAGTGAATTCCAGAGATGGGAGTGAATAAGCCAGCAGATGGTTTTAGCCCACAGTTTTCGAGTCTTCCAACTGAGGCCCAGACGTTGTAGAGCAGAGATCAATTATCGTTGCTGTGCCCTGTCTGAATTCCTAACCCACAGATGGCGAGAGTCTTTTGTTTTGTTTTGTTTCAAGCTACTAAGTTTTGGAGTAATTTTTCATGCAGCAATACACCATTAATACACTATGTTCTTAGCACTGTGGGCAGTAACACTTTCAACTTTTTGTCAGCGGCTCAGATGCAGATGTCATGGCGCATCCTTCCTGACTTCTCTGAGTCAGGACTTTGAACCTTGCTCACTGGGTGGTGTGCGGTGCTCCCTGTCTGACAAAGGAGGCTCCCAGCATCTGTGTCTCAGTCGTGGAGGTTCCTACTTGTAGCTGGGTGTGCCACAGCTCCCGTCAAGAGATAGACACTCATAGCCCTGGAAAAAAAAGCCAAGTGCTTGTCCTGGAAGTGAAGAGAAATTGGGATGTTTAACAAAGTAATGATTCTTGGCGGGGGCGGGGGGCGGGGAGGGGCGTTGAGCTGAACTAAAGAGTGAAATTCAGTGGAGGATCAGACCAGATGTGACAAGGCCTTGTCCACCCTGTTGTCCAGATGACAATATTTCAGTACATGTTCCAGCCAACACGCAATTCCATTTTGTGGGAAAAGGCTTCGCTGGTGCAGAGGCGTGCACACCTGTAGTGTTCGGAAGGATTCTGCACACATCTCCTAAACTCTCAACGGTCGATTGTGCTTCTTTACATTTCCCAGCTCCTAGCTTAGAGGTTCCCAGCCTATGGGGTAGGAGATCTCCCAAGTCCTCTGCCAGGGAACCTCAGTTCAAGAGAAAAATAAATGAAATGGACCTCTGATTAAGCCATTCATCAGTGCAGGGCGACTGGAGCTTTTGACTTCAGGGACACAGAAGCCGCTTAAATCCTTTTTCCAGGATTAGGCTTAATTTAGATAAGGCTTACTTTCAGGAATATTCCTTGTTTAAGAGCACGTGCACAATAAATCACTACAAAGAGTCTCATTTTAAAGATTCCCTGATTAATATAATTTTACTCCCATTAGCTGGAGGCTGTATTTAAAAAAAAAAAAAAAAAGACAACAAAAAAGCCAAGAAACAAAAAGAAGGCAGGCATATTACATCGCCACTAAGAAGTCTTATTTCTGCCATTGCTAGCACCATCATTTCTCTGAGTCTCAGTTTCTTCGCCTATAAAATGGGGATAATAAAAATCCGACTCATGGGATTGTTCTGAGGATTAAGTAGGATAATGCGTGGATAGCCTTGCAAACGCACCTGTCACACAGTGAGAGAATGAGAGCTGTTTCCCTGACGCCCTCTTGCCTCCTGCGTGCATTTTACTCATCCATGTGTTTATCACGTATCTCGGCTAGAATGGGAACTCCGGGCCTGCACGAACCTCTAGGTCAGTTAGAGCCTCCTGGGGCCTAGACTCGCGGCTACCACAGAGTAGGTGCTGAAGAAATAAATGACCCGTTTTTCACATGCTTCTAGATTATCGTGTAACTAAACCGTCCCTGATAATATAAATAACAACTGTTAAATTAATGAGGCGGCTCTATTGCTGTGGTGACCTCTGTAAGCAAATCAAAATCTAAGCCTGTGAATGCCTCAAAGTTACAAGTTCAAAACCTAAGGAGGACCAGTCACGAACTGCCAATAGGCTTTAAGCGAGAGCCAGTCAAAGATCTTGCTTTGCTTCCATCTTTTCTCTAGAAAAGGCTTTCTCCGAGCTCCTGCCTGTGGAGCGCTCCTAACCACTTCTTGAGATTGGTTTGGGATCGTCCAGTTCACATCAATTTTTCCTCAAACTCTTGAAAATTGATCACTACGTATCAACCAGATACTAAGCTAAGACTTTACACACATGATCTTAATTCTCACAACAGTTCCGTGTAGATATTATTCTGCTCATTCTGTGATCTTAAAAAAAAATCAAGCTTTAGAGATAGTTTTTAGATAGTTTTTAATGTTCTCTAAGTCACATGGCTCCAGGCAGAAATAAACTCAGGCCTGCCTGCAACACGTATTCCTTTAAAGTCGCATAATGCCGTCTTTCCCACTAGGAGACACTTTGGAAATTCTGTCCTAGACAGAGCAGCCTCTAGTCTTTATTACTTGATGGTGAAGCACTAATCCTGGTATTGGAAATTCCATTTGTTCTCTCTCTGACTGTATTAATCATAGTTTTTAACTTTCTGTATCTTATGACCTTTTGGCATCGTAGAGGGTGGGGCTTAGAGATGGAGGGAGAGCCTGCCCTTCCCCGGGCTAGCTAATTCTTAAAGATAATAAATAACAACTTGCCTGAAAGCACACCTTTTATATGCAAACCAGCCAATCTCAACTCTACAGCCTGGATGACCTCCTTATCTAACTCGTACACACAAAGTCAATATTTCCCATGTCCCAAATCATCCCAGAGCCAGGTACCAGGCACCTAAAGACCACCCCTGGAGCCCAGAGCCTGCCACAGTTATTCAAACTAGCCAATCCTAAGCAGTTTACCCTGCCCTGCTTTGCCTTTTCCCACAGAAAACCCAGTAAAGGCACAGGCCTCAGCTTCTAGCTTCTTCCGTCTGACCCAAACCTGGTGCTTCCCCTACGGTCCTGCGTGGCATGGCACGCCTTCCTCCCTCCGGAACTGTAAGACATAAAAGCCTTCCCACAGGCCTTTTCTCCTCTCTTCTTCGTCACCCCTTCTTGCATCCCAGTGTTTGCAATGTTAATGCCGCCATGTTGGACCGTAGGAACGGGTCCCCGACGGCTTGTTGGAGCAGATTGTTTACTTCTTCAATTTGTCTGTCTTGTTAAGCAACTGTTCTTTGGGGTTTTCTGTCACTCATACCCAAGCTGAACCATTAGTAATTCAATGCAAATGGAGTAAGTGTGGCACTCAGGGAGGTGGCACTTAGCGATAAAATTGACGACTGCCTAGCTAGGCTGAGAAATTGCATTGTGTGGACAAGAAAGGTAATAACGTTAATGGCTTGCTTTTCATAGCGCTGTATAATTTCAAAGCATTTTCAAACATATTTTCTCTTTTTGTTTTTACTAAAGTATAGTTTACATTGGCAATGGTGTTTTAAGGATACCCTTTCTCCCGCCCCTCCAGGACTCTCTTAAACCGAAGCCCAGATATCATATCATTTCATCAGCAAATATTTTAGCATGTATCTCTTAAAGATAAGGATAATTTTTATAGCTCTCCGTTTACAAGGCTGTGACCCCCACGGTTTATGATCTCTCCGAGATGTAGACTGTACCGCCTTCCGTGTAGTCTTCCCAGAGCTGGAGGCGGGGCGGGCTTCACCGGCAGGAACCCCGATCGCCTGCAGTTGCACAGACCCCAGAGCTCAGAGTGTGCAGCGCGCTGGGCTCAAGGCTCTGCAGTCACCGCATGAAAACTCGTAACCGTTTCTGAACGAGGGCCCCACATATTCATGTCGCACCAGGCCCTGCAGATTATGTCACCAGCCCTGGCGACAGCTTAACCAAACAACGAACATCGGTGATGGCATGAGGCACAGGGCTGGGCTCTGCCAGGAATGCAGCGCACTCACCATCTGCCCACGGCACCACCGTCTTTCCAGTCTGCAAGTCTAAACCCTTGGTATCATCTTTGGCCCTTCCCTCTCCCTCAGCCTTCCGTCTCCTCACCGTACAAACTATTACCAGATCCTCACATTAGTAACCCCAGAAATGCTGTATAAGACAGGAAAGGAAAAGAAAGCTAGTTTTAAGCTCTCACTTTGCAGGCCGGGGAATTTTATCACTTATCCAAAGGCGACCAGATTTACCACAGCGAAATCTCAGAAGACCAATTCATAAACCAGAATTCCAAAGTATTCATGCCCAGTAACGGCTTGAGTGATCAAGGGACTGCCACAAATGGTCTGCTGGTCAAGCCATCGGTCTGGTGAAACGTTGGACACTCATGGGCATGTTCTTGTTCTCTGTCGCTCCCTTCAGAGAATCCATGAGGACCCCCCGTTTTTCTACAAATTAGTCTTCCTTGAGACAGATCCCGGCTCCTCTTTACAAGATCCTCCTACTTCATAGAAGTCATGAGTCCCAATTCTTATGTGAAATATCTCAATTTCTAAACATTGATATAGAAACCATCTCTTCTTTTTTCTATATTTCTGATGCTTTGACATCCGGAGACCGGCTGACTCTGGAGGGACCCTCCTCCCAGAGAGAGTGAGAATAAATAATTCACCTCTGAACACACTTTCAAACTCAAACCAATCAATCCAGAGCTCGCACCTCGACCTCCTCTTTTATCTGGTTCTCATACTCTGGTCACTATTTACTTGCCCTATTCACCCCCATGGCAGGCACCAGACAACCAAGGATACCCCCTCTTACCCCTGAAGCTGCTGACATTATT
Organism: Rousettus aegyptiacus; assembly: GCF_014176215.1. Classification (NCBI taxonomy): domain Eukaryota; kingdom Metazoa; phylum Chordata; class Mammalia; order Chiroptera; family Pteropodidae; genus Rousettus; species Rousettus aegyptiacus. Next base: position 83,271,207 of record NW_023416287.1, read on the forward strand.
CAAACTAGCCAATCCTAAGCCTGCGGACCCTGCCTGGCCTGTTCCTTCCCACGGAAGCCAAAGCCACCTTCGGGGCTCTTCCCCACCGTCCCCCTTACCTTCTCCTCACCTCCTTCTGCGTCCTGACAGCCCCCAGGGCTTCCTCCTGTTCCTCCCTGAACCTGTTCCTCCCTGAACCTCGGTGGGGCATATCCCCTCCTCCTGAGAACTGTCATGAACTATCTTTTCAATAGCAATCATTTCCCGATCTATTGGTCCTATAAAACTTCAAATTTTCTCTTGACACACTATTTTAAAACTAATTTATTTTATTATTTTATTTTATTTTATTTTATTTTATTTTAAATGGCGAAAATAATGATGTCTGTTGTAATAGAAGAAAAAGGCGAACATCCATGAAGCCTGCCTATACTGGCCTTGTGCCATGCTGCTTTCCAGTGGTTCATTTCATCGAATTTTCACATCACCCCTGTATTGTAGTGTAGTGTATCATTTGTTTCTTTCTTACAGATAAGGAACCTGGGTCCCAGAGAAGTTAATTCCTTGCCCAAGGTCACCAAGTAAGTGGCTTAGATGGAAATCACATTTGAGTTTTGAACTTGCAGAAGGCAGGATTAAGGGAGGAGGAGAAACAGAAATTCCCAAAACAGAGAAGATTGGAACTCGGGGGATATCACAGAGGCCACGGAGAGATTTGTCCAAGTGGGATGGCCACATGATAATTTCCTTGTCTTAGAACATTAAGAAAAAAGAATTTGTTAGCATCCATTGATGATTAAAAGCTGAATAAATATTTTGTCTTGTTACAAGGTATGTGTTTTACTTTGGATTTAAAAATGTAAGGCCTTTGTCAAATCACAAATTGACTGTAGTGGAAGAGGAGTATCAAGCCTCGAGGTAGGTGTTACTCCGAGTTAATAAAACAGCTACTAGTATTGAGCTAATGGACCTGTAAGTGGCTGCTGTAACTTGGGCCCAAGGTCATTCCCATCAGTTTGTACCAGCTGCTACACATGTATGTGTTGAGGATGCTGAGTGATACCCTTGGAGTTTTCAGATTGTTTATTTGCATATATAAAGAATGCACATTTAGATCCGATTGTTTTTTAATGTGCTATATAAATGTCATCTCAAAATAGAAGGGATCCAAGGTATCTCATTTGGGGAATATTATTGGAGTGTCTTGCCAGGTTAAATTCTATTTGCAGCTATATGACTCACGGTGCCACTAGGATCCCCGAGTAAAAAGAATAGCAGAGGAAGGGTGGCTCCTGAGAAGACAGGGTCCCACGGGGACACCGAGCTGACCCTGGACCTCTGAGGTGGCAAGGACGTTGGGGCCTTGGCCGTGTGTGTCGGAATCTAGTCCTGTACCTCACGTTCATACTGTCGACCATGAAACAAAAGCCAGTTAGGTATTCTATCACCGAAAAGGATTTATTCGGGAAAAGGAAAGAATTGCAATCCTGTACATGCAGCCATGGCCAGCCACGTGGAAGTTCTATCCAGACAAATATGGAGGAAGGCCTTTATTAGAGGAGAAGAGGAAGTCAATCGAGGGGGAGGGGCCGTGCCAGCCACAGAGCCCTGTCGTAAATATAGATTTCTTCCTGGAGGGCTCTCCGGCAACCTAGGGTGTGAGAGCACCTCCTGCAAAGCCCTCCTGACGCCCGTATAAGTGAGGGTCGCTCACACATTTTGACAGTAGTATCAGCTAAATTGTACCTCTTGCTAGAACGAGCTCCACTGAGCTCCACTATGGTCTTTAGGTCTGAGGTGAGAAACTAGAGAAATGCAGATGGGCTGAAATTACCTAACACTATTCAAAATCCCAGCTCCGGTGCTTAAACCAGGAGGCCGGGGCTCAGGCTTCAATGGCTCAGATCACGTCGCCTGGGAGCTGCTGATCCTGGGCCCGGCGCCTCTGAGCTGAGACCTCCAGGACCTCCCTTACGCAGAGGTATTTCAAACCCTCTGAACTGTCCTCGGCTGAACCTTCTTCCACTCCCCCAGGCCTGCTAAGATCTATTTTAAGAGCTTGCAATCTAAAGCAGTAAGGAACCAGCAAATACATAGGGTTGGAAATGAAAAACATTTTCTCCAGGGTTGAGCCAAGTCCTGGGGTTAAGACTTGTTAGTGGAGCCCACCTGCTATCCTTTCAAATAGATAAAAGACTTTTCAGCCTGTGCCATGAAAAACTACATCCACTCCCCACCGCCCCTTCCGCTCTCCTATACCCTGCTCCCCCACCCCCCAAACCCTGTAATTAAAAAGGCGCTTTTCAGACTGGAATACAATTCAAGCAGGATCATTATGAAAACCCTGCCCTGTCTCTGTGGTTACTGACAACTCCCTTTGTGTAAATCTCATTAAATCAAACCAGAGACTCTGGGTTTTGTGAAAATTCCTAGGAAGAGAAAACTATGTTGATTTTAGAAATAATGTTGCAAATCTCAGATAGGAGACCTCTTTGCATTAGAAAGTAATTATTTATCTCTGGAATTGCTAACAAATCAACCGTGAAAAATTGATAATGATTTTTGTCGCAGGCATCCTTTTTCTACTGTGGTAGCATTCTCTCTATTTCTCTTTCCAGGAGGAACAGAAGGCTTTCTTTGACAAACTGTCTTGTTTTCATGCCTTTAAGAAGACAAATGAAATTGCTGAAACTATTGCTTTAGAAACTGTTTTCAATTTATTTTTATCCTATACATTTTTGGTACTTAGGATCAATTTGCTTCTCATTTGAAAGGAAAAATGATTCCTATTCAAACTGTAAGCAACAGTGGGTTTTCCTTATTCCCTAAAAAGCTGGAAGAGTAAAATGGTTCTTGTATAAACTTAAAGACGACGATGAGATTTCCCTATGTCTTACAGAGTAGCCTGCTATAGAGAATACTTACACTTTTTATCTGGGCCTAGATGTTGTGTGAGCTGCTATTTTCCTTTTTTCCTCTTTAATTTTGTTACTTCTATCCCCATTCTAGAATTTCCGAAGTCCTTAACGATAAAAAACGTTCCTCCTCCCTTGTGTCTTTCTCCACAAAAGGATGTAAGTGGCTTAGACGTTTCCTTACCATCGAACGCATGGACAATATTGGGCAGTAGTCTGGGTGCTCCCGGAAACTGACGATACGACCGACCCTGCGCTCTGCGCTCTGCGGGCTTGTGTTACGTGTGTGCCTTTCTTTGCATTGATTAGAGCTTCTCTTTGCCACTGTGCCCAGTCCTAGCGACTAAGAACGAGCTCCTTGGGAGCTTCGCTTAGAGGATTAACTTCTACTGACTCATAGGTCTTCCAGGAATCTTCCTCATGGCCTGCCTTGCTTGAGTTCGTGCTTATTTCCTAACTTTGCACATGGTTGCTCCAACCTGTGACAGATGGCCAGGTCGGGAAAGAGGCAGACAGCCGAGGAAATGATAAAAGATCATGAGTGTAACTAACTGTCAAGGTACATAGCTGGGATAGAGACTCTGAACGCCACGCTCAGCCCTGAGCCGCCCCCTCCCTCATCTCTAGACTCCTCCTGGCTCCTGCCGCCGCCCCCCACCCCCCCACCAGGTGCTCCGAAGAGCTAGCTTTAGCCTTGTACTTCCGTTGTGCCCCCTTTTTTCCTCATGTTATTACAGAATGTCGTTTCCCTTTGTCTTTATCCTGCACTAGACAGTACGGCGTTAACTCTTCCTGGTTGGGGTGGGTGCTTTAGTGCTGCCACATTGCTCTGCCCAGGATGCTCGTTTACAAATGTGGAGCGCTCTCTTATCTATTACAAGGAGTATCAGGAAGTACCAGTGCTGCTGGACCTCAGTCAGACATACAGAAAAAGGATAACCTTCTGGTAGAATAATCCTCAGATGGAGAGAAACGGAGAGTGCGTTAGATCAGAACCCACAGTATCTTTATGCTGAATGAGCCCCGTGAAGACCTAGGAAGACCCTAGAAGGCTTAGGAGTAGAGAAAAGAGTATCGGACAAAGGGAGGAGGGAGGGGAGGGCAAAAGGGAAGAGGATTACAGAGGCACACCCTCTCGTGAGTTTACACAGCGATTAGCACAGGGAAAATGAGTATGTATGAAGGCAATGCTGATTATAGTGCAGGGGGGGTCATTTGAATAATCATGAATATGTTTCCATGCATTTGGACCTAATGGGACAGTTTTCCGTCTTTAATGAGGCGCTGGCGCGTGTTGGAAGAGCGGGGGGAGAGGAGAGTGGGAGCAGAGAGAGGGGGCCGAACAATACGGGTCACACGGTTTGGGCGCACATTTTTCTCACCGCACAGCTCCTCGCAGTCCAAAAAAATGTGTAACGACGTCCTGGGTGCCTGTCTGTGCGTGGGCCAAAGTGGTTGGCTGTTTCTTCTAAACCTGCTCTGCATTCGAAGCAAGCCGTGGGGGAAACGACACTGTCCTTAGCAGGTTATGAAACTGAGTTTTAGCAAGTTTTCCAAGGTCACGCAGCTATGTACTGGCTGAACCAAGGTTTCAGATGCCTCTCCGGGCTCACTTCCAAGTGCATAGCATAAATATATGTCCCTTTTGCCTCTGTCAATTCTAGTTTATGCCTACTGTCCTGCCATAATTACTAATCAATTGTCCCTTTCATTAGCAGAAGTGTAACAGATGTTAATGGTTCGAAGAAAGCACCGTTTATTTCTTTTACCTCCGGTCCCTAGCAGGATTCCAGGTGGCCCTAAATGATGGTGGTTGTTTTGAAGAGAAAGATCACAGGAGGGCAGATGGCAGGAGGCAGGAAAGGCATAGAGGGATGGGGGCATGTATATGTTCTGTGAATTGTGCAGTGGGAAAAGGAAGGAGGCTGCAGAAGTGTAGAAGTTTCAATCTCAACAAACCAAGATGAACTTGCTTCTCAGGAAAGACATGCATGAAACCGGCTCTGCACAAGGCAGGGCATAAATAAACCAGAATGCCAACTCAGTTATTTTCTACAAAGAGAAACAGAGCTCCCGTTGGTCCAGGCATGCTCCCGTGGGTGGTACAAGCAAGCAGAAGGGGAGGTAATCTCACGTCCTGCAGTGAGGCGAGCCTGGGTCCAAACCAGCTAGCTCTTTTTCCGGTATCTGCAGTTTGACCTTGGGCAAGCCCTCTGGCTCTCTGAGACTTGGGATCCTCGCTGGAAGCTGGACTGCATAAGGCCGAAATGCAACAAGGAGTGTACCCGAGATGCCTGGTACAGGATGCCTACCAATCCACGGGAGTTATTAGGCCCTCCCTGTAGGGTGAAGCTCAATCGCATTCGGGTTGCCAGCTCAGTGGGAACTAGAACAGGGGAGGTGAGCAGTGATTTAGCTGTGCATCCTCTCTGTGCAGGACTCCACTGGCCAGGTGAGCTGGCACCTCCCAGTGGAAGGTTCTGGGTCAAGCTAGCAAAGCAGGAGTCTCACTGGAGTTTATTTTCCCAGGGTTCTAAGGGAACCACCTCCCACTCCCTCCTCTGATCGAAACATTCTTTCTTTAGATATGCTAATACCTCTGATTAGATTACAGTCTAGTCATGTCTTGGCAGGCTTTGTCTCTTAAGGGGACTTTGCCTATCTCAGGCCTTTTATATTAGACTTTTTAATAGTTCACCTCTAAAGGAGGCAAAACTTTTAACCTTATTACCAAGTTTCTTCAAGAGATCCCAGCCTGGCTACCTCAGCCTGGACCAGGGCTCATGTGTTCATCTGTCCGTGTATCCATTCAACAAAGACATTTTTTAGTGTCTACTGGGACCCTGGGTAATTTTTTTTTTTTTTAACAGAAGAAATTACATCTTACTTTCCTAATCTATAGCCTGGGTTGTTCAATGAGTTGTTATAAAGATGAAATGAAGTCATCCTTGAAAAAAGATTAAATGAGAAAATCTTGGGTATCATAGTATATGGTTTATAGTAGGCACTCAAGAAATGTGTCGAATGAATGAACAAACATGACCTATGATTACTGTTACTCTTGCCATATACCAGACACTTTCTACTCTTTGGGGATATAATGGTGAACCAAGCATGGGCTCCATCCTTTATGGAGGATAGAAACAGGTAAGCAAGCCCTGGGCTATGAAATAAATGCAGTTATTGGGGATATGCAGGCTTTTACTAGAGCTCTTAGCTGGAGGACCAATGTTGGCTGGAGGACCAACATTAGCGATGAGGTCTCTGAGACTCCTCAGAGAGCATGGGCTCCATGCTATGACACGAGCAAGAGTTAACCAGGCAGAGGTGAATGAGCACCCTGGTGCAGATCCCTCAAGGCAAGAAAGACTTTCCTCCAACAGTGAGACCCCGAAGAACTGCGGGACTACACCTTGCCAGGGGATTGGGCCTGGGAAGAAAAGCCTGAGGAGTATGCAAGGGTTGGGTTTGGAGGGCTGAGTAGACCACATGAAGGAGTTGGATTTTTCCTAAAAGCCTCGGAGTGTTTAGGAGACAAAGGTCCACAGGCTTGATAAAGGTGAGAGCGTGGAGGAAAGGCCGAAGGACAGCTGTGGATGGATGACTCGGGGCTTTCCGCCTTGGATTCCATATGGAGTCATGGTCAACAGACATGGCTCCAGAATGCTGGGGTTGAATGCTGACTCCATCAGTAAAGGTTTGTGTGCTTGAGAAAGTTACCTAATCTCATTTGTAAATGGAGATAATCACAGGACTCAACCCTGGGGTTTCTGTGAGAACGTGGGTCAGATGAGATACTACATACAGAACGAAGTATATAGAATATTGCTTGTCATTGAGTAAGTGCTCCCTCGGTGTTGGGCATTATCCTTGACACTTGTCACTAACACACCAGGAAGTCCCCAATTCTGCAGCCAGCTATCCCAACTTGCAACTGAGGAATGCAGGGGGTAGGGGGAAGGGGAAAGTACCAACTGCCCAAGGATGGAAACTCCAGGAACTTGGAGCTCCTCCTCTTAGTTGAGTCATAATTCTTACGAACTTGGTTACTTGGTTTCGGTAGCTGATTAGAAAAGGAGGAGCTGCCTGAAGCAGGTCCCCAAGGAAAGGCAGATGTAACTCCTGGCAGCTCAAGGAAAATTGAAGTATTAGGAGAAACAGATGCGAGAGCCCGGGCAGTAGAGCAAACTGGTCATGTAGGGCGAGTGTGAGAGTGCCGGGCACGCGAAGCGTGCCGTTTAAAGCCTTCGCTGTGTTCTAGAGCAACTATTGAGAGCATAAACGCTCTGTTCAGAGCACAGCTTGCCCATGAAGGCAGGAGAATGTTTTATGAACTTCATAAATAACATTATGTTTACGAACGACAGAAATAAAGTTATGTTAGACAGGACATAGTAGATTTCCAAGAGATCAGAGCAGAACAGCCCAGAGGTCGGTATCTTTTTTCTGAACCTGAGCGCCAGCCAACCTGCCTGGCCATCTAGGTTTTGACTTGCTCTTTCGGGGGTTCTTTCTTGGCTCTTTGAAATTTTCTTGACAGGTTTTCGATAGCAATCCAACCCCTTTAACCTCATTTTCTTCCTGTATCCCACCACTGTGTAATCGGTATTTGGTCACTTACTGCAAGACGTACTGAGATATACATTGGTCAGAACTATGCTGTAGCGTTAAGGCACAGCCTAGCTTAAAAACTTTAGCAAGAAAAAGACATACATGGCAATTTATGTGTACAAAGGTAGATATTTTCTGGTTGTTTTTTGTCTGTTTATTTGTCTTTCTCCAAGTAGGCGGGATATGGGACAGGCAAAAGGAAAAGAAATTTTGGCTTCCTTCTGGGTGAAAACAAACTTCAAACCAGGGCAAGAAGCGCTTATTTTCTGCTGCTGGGTAGAAAAAGTGTGCTTTCCGAGCTTCCAACCAGCCCTCTGGCTTCCTGTCTCTGGAAAAGACCCATGAGAAGAATGCCACGGGTCACAAGAGTTACTTAGCTGAGCAAATACACATGAGTGATTGGGGGAGAATTACAAATCTTCTCTAAGTAACCGAGTCAAAACTAACAATACCCAGTTGTCGGAACATCAAATGAAGCTGCCCAAAGTATCACCCTAGACACATCCAAGTATTTTGAAGACAGTGTTTAACGAGTATAGTTTTGTCTTCTAGTTTATGGACATGAGAGCTCAGTACAGGAATAACAGAGTGAATACAGTTGGGGAAGGAAATCCGGTGATCGTAGATGGGGATACTGGGCAAGACAAGGAATGGATAGGGTTACGTTTAAAAAAAAGAGAGAGAGAGAGAGAATTCTGTTTTTACTACACAATTTATGGCCCAATTGCGATTTGTATCAGTAGGATTCATAAGCTGTCCTTTGCCTGCGGTTGACAGGTTGGTATGTACTGGTGGTCTTAATCCAGTATCCAGACCAGAAAGCAAACGTTTTCATCCCCTGGAATCCCCGTTACAATCGAAACACGTCCAAGGAGACAGCGGAGGCCGGATGGAAATGCGGCGTGCATCGTGGCACCCGTTAGCACCGAGTCCTCGGTTGGCGCCTCGTTGCTTCGTGCTCTTTCCCTCGATTCCTGAACGCTTCTTCGTGCCTCCTGTGACAAGGCTCCAGAACACCTGATTTTGGGAACGAAGCCGTGAATTCAACAGACCACATCTTAGCCTCTGGAGTTTTGCATTCGAATGGGAGGGGAGAGGAATTAAAGGTGTGAAATGATTAGGGTTGCCAGATTGAGCAAATAAAAATACGAGATGCCCGGTGAAATCCGAATTTCAGAGGCATGATGAATAATTTTTTTTTTTTTTTTGTATAAGTAAGTTCCGAAGATGGAGTGTACTTCATCTGGTCATCTTAAACATGATGCAAGGTAGTGGTAAGTGCTTCAGGACTAACGGAGCAGAGTTAAGAGCTAGCTAGGGACGGAAGGGTACAGTTTTAGTTAGGGTGGTCAGGCAAGCTCCCTCTGACAGGTGAAGATTGAATAGAGACGTGACTGAAGTGAGCGAGGGAACCAAGCAAGTGGGTATCTATGGAAAGAAAGAATGTCCGAGAAAGCAGGAACAGCACCGCACGGGCCTTGAGGTCCAATTCCAGCGTCAAGAATTGGGCTCAGCACCAGCAAGCTTTTAATAACTGATGTTTAGAAGAAAAAAAATCAACCGAGTAAATTTAAAGATCAAATTGGCTTCATTCAAAGATTCAAGAATCGGGCAGCATTCCATCTGGCAAGTAGTTAAGGAGCTCCAAGAAGCTGAACAAAGTGGAAGGGTTTGCTAGGCAAAAGGGGAGCGAAAAGAAAGTTTCCAAAAAAAGAGTGGATCGTTTCAGGTAAAGTCACTTTTCTTCGGGGGAAGAGTGGGTGTATGGGGGGAGGGGTGTCTATCATGCAGATGACCTCACTAGGGCTGATCAGGTAATTCCAGATTGACTGGTTAAAGGTCTCATTCCTGGGAGAGGTTGCAATGCAATTAGATTAGATATTAAGTCTTGGTTTTCTGACACGGAGCTTGGCACAAGTGACTCCATCTTGGGCCTGTTGTCTCACCTTTGTTCTTTAAACTGACATGGGCTGGTCTAACTCTGGGTCAATCCACAGTTCTATTAGCCACGCATACTAGATGCTAATTCTACAATACGCTTATCAAAGTCTAAGTGGTCATGGGTGGAACAGGACAAAGAATGGGAAGGAACCAGGGTAGTATGGGGAATTGCAGAGCATGACGTGAGAATGGAATTCACTCTCAAAGCTCCATACCAGCGGCTACGAGGGCTCCTTGGGGACCTTGTGCTAGTACATGGCTCCATGCTAGAGACTACTGCTGGGGTCTCCTAAGGCAAATGGGTCTGTCAGATGGAAGGCTTGCTTTAAATCCATCCTACGTGCTTACTAGTTAGGCATGAGCGTCAGCGCCCCTATTATTTCTATACCTGCACATACACTTCATGGCTGTTGCGCCCATCATCAGAGAGTGACTTGGATACAGATAAAGAATAGTTTTCCAAATATCACCTAGAGATCCACAGCTCTAAGATGAAGGGTGGCCTTCCCCGTTTATATTTGTTCATGAGCTTTTGCTATTTAATTCTAAGTACTTCGTATTCATACCTTGGCTAAGACAGTAATAAAAAATGAAAGCATCTTCTTTTGTGATAAGTTTCCTAGCAGAAACAGTAGAAATAGGTTAACACAAAGTAAACAGGTTAAGAGAATAAAAATCAAAACACAGTTCTTTCCCCAGATCTGCCCTATGTATTCCTCAGAGTCTACCCACCTGATCATGTAGGAGTCCGGCAAAGGTCTGGTTTTACAGATGGCAAGAATTTCCCCCTTTTTTTGTGATTTGCTAAGGACAAAGGGATCAGACCTTTTAACGGAGATTTTCCTTATTTACCCAAATGCTTTGTTATTTAGTAGGTTCCAGAGAGGAAGGCTTTGGGATGCTTCTGTGCATGTTTTCTCTTTTCCGTCCAGTCACCCGGCACCGTGACCTCAGACGAGATGGATGAGGCTAGAGTCAAATGAGGAAGGCCTCGGAGGAGCCCAATCAGTGGAAACCAACGCTGGCTACCACCGCCCCTACTCATCTCAGCTGGGATACCGAAAGCCTAATCTACACCTTAGAATCCACATTAACGTGATTTTGCTATTCCATTATCTTAATTCGCATTTTTTTTTAAAATTCCAGAATTCACCTACACAAGAAAATGCTTTGATTGTTTCTTAGAACTTCTCCGAAGATCCACCAACTCTTCTATGGAAAATACACAATAGTTAGTGCTCTAAGAGTCTTGAAATCCTTCACCTCGAAGTCCTCACCTTGCTGTTTCCACCAATCCTGGACTCTTATATCTCCCAGACAATTTCACCTGACACCAGGTTTCCAATTCTCAATAAGTTCTGACCTTACCAGCCTTTCTCCAAGACACTGGCCAAGTTTCTGAGGTGGTGTTCTTCCTTACTGCCCATGGTAAGCCTTAAATTCGGATTTGCCTTATCGGCAGTTTGTGATCGTCATGTTTGGGGCACCAGCTTTTGACAAAAGGGCCCTTTTTCTTTTAGAGGAAAAAAATGACATATTCTACACGCATTTACTATGATGAACTAACTATTGCTTTAGGGCTGTCTGGTGAGACGAAATTGGTTGAAAAGAGGTCGGTGATTAGTTAAGAAGTCTATGTAAGGAACCAGGTGAGAGATTCCTGCTTAAACCAAGTCAACAGTGCAGGTAGGAGGCTGCAGAGAGAACTGGCAGAGCCCTCCTGAACATGGAGGGAGGCGTGGAACCTGACAGAAGGCTGGAGAAAGGAGTGTGGCGCCATGGAGGGCCACGCTGGGAGTAGAGAACGGAACCAGAAGAGGTACGTGCTTGGACCTCCCGAATTTGAAGTAGTCGTCAGTCGTTTCTTTAACTCGCTTGGCAATTCATTGTGATCTGGAATTAGGAGAGATGTTAGGGTTAGAAACACAGATTTCGGGAACCAGAATAAAGACATACGTAAAGCCCTGAGGGTGAATGAGTTTTTTTCAAGAAGTGGAGATTTAGAAAAGAAGAGGGTCAAACAGAACCTTGAGAAAATCCATATTTAACAGAGGAATGCAGAAAAATCGACTAAGAGGAGAGACTGAGAAGGAATGGTCTTTATGGAGAGGGGAAAGGTCGTGGAAGAGAAGAAGAGAGAATTTCAAGAGGGGCTGGTATGTGGAGCCCCGTGCGGAATTCCCAAAGTAGGGAAAATCCTTCAGGCTATACTTTGATTAAGGGAGGCAGCCAAAAGGGGGCCAGAGGGCTTATTTTATGTCCCAAGAGAAAGGTTGTTAATCCCCCTCTTGACTTAATTTGTGTTTAGAGGGTAAGAGTAAGATGAACTCATTAAAAGAATCTAGACAGATGGAGAGCACCTAGAGGGGCTCATTTAATGCTCTTTTCGCAAAGCTACTGAGTAGAGTGTCTGGTACATGGCGCCTAGTGCCTGGGGTAGCTTAACTGGTTGTGGTTTATGTTCTGAATTTCCCATGTGCTACAATTGAGTTGACTACACCCTATGTGATGACTGGGATGGACGGGACGGAGCAGGGTCAGAGAAGAGGACCTGTCGGAAGGGGAGGAGCCAGGAGCTCACCGTGAGGGTGAGTGTGAGTGATGCGATCTCGATTTTTACATTCGGTGAGAGGCTGAGGTGGAAACTCTAAAAGAATGCGAGGATGGGAGGAGGGGGGAGGTAGATGGGATAAAAGGGGTCGAATATGTGTGACAGGAAGAAATCTAACTATGGGTGGCGAACACACAATGCAATATATATATGACTTAACTGTTGAATTGTATACTTGAAACTTATTGGATTTCGTTCATCGATGTTACCATAAAAAAAAAAAGATGATAGTGCTATGAAAAAAAAAACTATTTTTTTCTTTTCTTAAAAAAAAAACTATGTGATGAAAATTATTTTTCTGATACTTAGAATGGGTTTATTAGACACCACATGCATTTTATTCCCCCAAATCTGGACTGTCAGTGCAGTGAAACTGAGGAATACAGGTTTTCACTGTGTCCAACAAAAGCTGAGCCCGTCTACTCCAGGAACTCAGTGGCTTTAGACTTTTGATAAATCACACCTACGCATTCACGTGTAAATTAAGCACAGGGAGTATTATTCTGTCATGTACATTACAAATTATGCACAAAAATAGACGTTGAAGAAGGTTGAAATTATGATGGGCTAAAAAAATGTCATTACAATTTGATTTCCTTTGTTAGCAGCACAAAGTGTTATGCTCTCATTAAAATTCTTAATATTGAACATGCTTTGTTGGGGGGGTGGATCTTGGTTTAACATTGTGATAAAACGACTTGACGATCTTGTTCTAAATTGAGTTTTTTCCAACCTTGGTTGTCTTAAATGCTGTTATAGAGGGAAAGAATGCTCTCTGAGTTATGTACCATTGGAAGAGGTGGGTTATTTTTACCACTTACTTCGTGGTAATGCTAATTTTCTCAATACCACCTACCAATTATGCAAAAGGTTTAGTTGAAATTTGGGTGATGAATCTATTTCCTGGTGTCAGTCAATTGTTCCTGCAATGTGACTTGGAAGATGTTGCATTTGATATTTATGTTTTAAACAAACAGGTTCAAATACACCAAAACCCCTCACGTGGAAGATTTTTTTTTAATGGTTTAGAAAATTCTGTTGATGCTATTTTAAGCACATATATCTGATAGTTGTCAAAGGTAATATTCATAATAATTTTTAGCACCAAATCATGAGTGATATCCTAACACCTGTTTCTAAAAGGCTCTCTCCGTAGCATGACTTTCTTTCTAAAAGCAATCACTTCTTTCTCATGGTTAAATATTATCTTTACCTCAAAAAGACAGACTTAACATTTTTTGTTCTAACAAAATATCTGTCAGATAGCACATTATGGACAGCATTTACCAAACGACAGGGTCAGCAAGTTTGAAGCTACTTTTTAAAAAATGACAATGAGTAATTTAAAGTTCTTTGCCATACCATAGCCAGGAAACCACTGTGTGATACAAAAGATTTCAATAGCCATGCCATCTTTCAAAGTGCAGGAGAGTTGCCCTTAAAGAGACTGTCATGATGTCCTCCTTAATCCCCCGCCCCCCACTCCCCAACAAAATGAACCTCGCCGATGATATCCCGCGGCAAGGTATGAACTTCTGGCTTCAGTTTCTTCGCTGCAGTAGCTTATCTGTGAATGATTCAGTGATGAGTTTTTCTGCGCGGAAATTTTTGTAGCTTAATCCCAGAATTTTAACTTCCTGTATAGAAGCTGCTTCTTTCGTTGCTATTGTTACACAGCTGAAAAAATATATATATTGTTTTGACTGAAGAAATCATTTACTGTTGAGAATATATCTTCTCTGCTAAACTTTATTTAGTGGTTCATAAAAAATAAGTTTTTCCAGATATGTCATCATTGGAACAGGATCAAGCACATACCCTAGGCAGTAGCACGTTAGAAATAGCTATACTTTTCTTTCAACAGTAGAGCAATCCTCCCACACTGTGTAATTTATTCTAATACATGTTTCTTCAAATCTACAGCAATATTTTCTAGGCATCTTCCAACTGTTTGCTGACAAATGAATGTATTTTATTTTGCAGTCGTATTTTCTGGTTATTATGTTCATATTTTAACATTTGTTTATTTATCTGTTTTCTATCTTTTCAGAAATAACCACGGTTTCCCCGATGTTATGTGGCTTTGGGTCTTTCGGCATTAAATACATTTATGATTAAGTTTAGCAAAATTTACAAAAAGTATTGGATCATTTCTTATCTCTAAATGTCATTGGAAAAAAATCCTATAGGCGTTTTAATCGATGTTGATATTCTGAACACCTAATTTTTATATGCTTTTCTGTGTGTGATGGCACTGGGGAGACCTCAGCGAGCCAAAGTGTCATTGTCCTTGACCCCACGGGTTTCTTATCTCATGGGGAGAGAGCCAAATAAGCCTGAAACATCGTGTGAAAACTTAGAGACATGTGTCAGGAGCACCCATACTAAGCTCGTATGTGTGGAGAGAGGTCGGGGAAGCTTCTTCAGGTGAATGACAGAAATTGAGACCTAAAGATAAATGAGAGGTCAATGAAGGGGCTTGGGGAAGGGTAGGGACAGTACTGCAGAAAGAAGGAACAACGGCACGAGGGCCTGACACTGACAACAACCAGGTCTCGGTCAACAGAAGTTCAACAAAATGGAATCTTGGAACGTGAGGGAGGAGCAGGGAAGGATGTGAAAGGGCAAACAGGTCGCATCATGGAGAGCCTTCTAGGTCACTTTTATTGTGTCTGGACTTTATTCTAAGGACAACAGAGATATACAGAAAGGTTCGAGCAGAGGACTGACCGGCAGTATTTTTAGAAAGGTTCTTAGAGTTTTCAGTGTGGAGGACGTATGGAAGTTGGCCAGGTCGGAAGCCTGGAGATCTGTTAGTGACCAGTTCCGAACTGAGATGATGATGGGTCAGAGGTCGATTTGGGGTGATGGACATGGACAGAAGGGACTGGAACCAACACATACTTGGCGATGGAGTAGATGGAAGGGAGGAAGGGCCATCAGAGGGTGCAGTCGATGGAGAAATGGCTCTGGCTTGGTGAGTGTCTTGGGCTGAGTTTCCTGGAAACAGACTCTGGGTATTCTCTGGAAATCCACCTGTGGGGGACTGAAGAAGGCAGGATTAGGCAGGACGAAAAGTTGACCCACGATGCTGTGGAGACTGAGACCTCAGCCAGCGTATAGGGAATCCTGGAGCCTGGGTGGTCCTCCAGAATTGACCCGAATTGAGACAAGAGGGCCAAGCCTTTGCACCTCTGCATCAGCCAGCATTGTCTGCTCCCTAGAAGGGGGTGTAAACCTGGGCAAGACAGTTCCCAGGAACTGACACAAGACGGAAGTCATGGCAGTTTTCAGGGAGGGACTCAGCTGTGAGTGGTCAGTAGCTAATATTCTCAGCGACTAAGGGATGAGGGCATCCACACGAGAGAGGTTATAGACAAAGTCCTACAGCATCCACTATAGAGGCAAAAGATCTTATGTTTACTTTGAGGCGTGCTTATTTTCAGGAGCCTGCAGGTTTATCATGCATTCCTTAGTTCACAAATAACTAGTTAATTTCAATTATGGGAAGTGCAAGGCATTGTGCTAACCGGTGCAGATGGTTAGGGTGTTGGGGCAGATGCAAAGATGAAGATTCACACACACAGTGCCCAGGTAGCCTCTGTACTGCAGCGGACCAATGAGATTCATTCTCAGATGGACCTGAGTCCCCATTTCCTGCGTCTTGATGGATTAAGCCTATTCCTTTTTCTTTTCTCAGATACCTTCCTAGCTTTCCCTTCTTTCTCTTCCCCTCCTCTCGGACTCAAGAGTGTAGGAAACAAGTCCAAACACCAGTTCCTCTCACGGAAGCCTAAAAATAATGTAAAAGTAACAGAGGGGTAGGAAATCTTACAAAGTTCTCAACACGTCTTGTCCTTTGGCCCACAGTTCCTGAAGAATTCTTTGCTGGTCTCTCAAACCCGAAGCTTTTTAGCTCTTCTGTGATCCTTTATAGCAGGGGTCCCCAACCCCTGGGCCACGGACGGGGTATCAGTAAGCGGCCTGTTAGGAACCGGGCCGCACAGCAGATGAGGGGTAAACGAGCAGCAAAGCGTCATCTGTATTTGCCCCCATTCCCCGGGATGAGCATCACCGCCTCAACTCCGCCTCAGATCATTAGGCATTAGATTCTCATAGGAGCACCGGTCCCTGGTACCAAAAAGGTGAAGGACCATTGCTCTACAGTTCATAAACCAATACTTTTCTGGGCTCTTCCCCTTCTCTTTCCTTGGGCAAGGTTGTGTTTCCAGCATTCAGGTCTGCAGGAGATAAAGATTAGTGGATCCATCCAGTAGTTAGGACTCCTAAATAATGCCCAGCTTTGAACTATTCATTACACCGAGTTGGCTCTGAGGCCGTGGCGACCTCCATAAGCAAACCCAACTCTAAGCCTGCAGATACCTCAAGGTTACAAAATTGAATCAGTAGAGCAACCAATGTTAAACAGCCCACTGGGCTTTAAGCTGTAGCCATCGAATCATTTCCTTCCTTTGCTCCTGTACCTCCCGTCTTTCCTGGTTCCTGTGGGCGGAGCATTCCTAACCCCTTCCAGTCTGGCACTGCCTGGTTAGCACGGCTTTTTGCTGACACAAACTCTTAAGATTTAATGTGCCTCAGTTTCTCTTTTAACAGAACATAGTCTCCAACCCTTCAGGATCTGAGTGAGAGGCCTCTGCAGGCATTTCCAAACTAGGCTTCAGGAACGGGGAGGTGGCTCTGCTACAGAAAATCTATAAAATCACTAAAAAGGATAAGGGCGAGCCCCTCCCACACCTCCCCTTGGTTTATTTCTGGCAGGCTAATATTAATTTAAATCTGCTTATCATTTCTTTCAAGGGTATGTTTGTGGAAAATACCAAAAAAAAAAAAATCCTGATTCTATTACTATTTTAACACTAACAAAATAAAAGACGGATTTTTTTTTCCTTTGCTGGTCACTAAGCTACAGATTTTTACATCGTAATGCTAATGTCGAATAGTGTAAGAATCCTTTTAAAAAACACACCAACACATTGACTATATTAAACTCACTATAAACGCTTAGGCTTAGCTTAGTTTTGAGCAAAAAAATGTATGTAGCTCAAGTCACAGGGCTGACAGTTGAGGAGTGGTTTGCAAGGCCAATTGATGGTGAGATAAAGAAAAAATCCTTTTCTTTCTTTTTTTTTTCTGTCCCTCAAGGAACACACCTTTGTGTGCACTGCCTAACAAAGGAATGTCCCAATTTCATAGTGGAATTCGGAGGGGAAGTATGATGTGAAGACTGATATCTATATGTGCTTGCAAAGCCTGCTTCAAACCACAAAAGGATTAAAAAAAAAAAAAAGCTGGGATTTTCGCAATACACTGATTGGAGGAAAGACTCAGACACTGAGAGTTAGCAATGAAAACAGCAACGAGAGAATCTGAAAGGCTTTGGAATTCCTTTAGTTTCTATTTGGCATAAGAATAATATGATTTCTTTGTTCCGTTCTTTCTTATCTCCAGCACTCAAATAATAGTTCATTTCATTCTTACTGCGAGTTACTTCTATTGTTGCCCAAAGCTGAGTGGTCCCCAAGATAGCCTTACATATGTGGAATAGAATGAACCTTTGTATGGATATTTTGGAAGAGGGATCGTGTCAGTTTTTAAAAAATAACTTACACTAAAAACTGTTTTTTTCTGCTGTGAAATTCAGTGATTTCATCGAATGGACTAAGATGGGTGCTTTGCTTTTTTACCGTTGGTCTACCTGGCAAAGAGGTTTCTCCGAAATCTTGTAAAAATACAAGTGAGATGATTTGCAAGAAATTAACTTTTACTTTTGGCTGTTTATGGTTTTTAAAAGTAGATGTAATGTTATCTGTTGCCATTTCTGCAAAAATGAATTGTGCTTTAAAACTAATTTCCTCCAGTCGAGCCTTGACCAAAACACTGGGTTTTGCACAAAGCTCTGCTCAGAAAGTATTTGGCATTATGAAGCCACAAGGCAGTTAGTTCTACCCTGAATACACTTTATGATAAGCAATACAGACTTAAGTGCAATTCTTCTAACTGTTCAAACACTGCTGTGCTTTCAACTCCTAAAAGAAGGGAGTGGGGGAGGGGCGCGAGCGTATTTGAAGTAAACAAAGAATTCAAATCTAGGAAACCTAGGATTTAGTATGGTATGCATATTATGAAATTCCATATATTGTAATACGTGCAGCCTATCAAGCTTTCAGATAAGCAGGTCTTTGGAGACTTTTCAATGCACGTAATGTTTTCACATGCGTATTAATAAAGGCCCACCTTTGAGAGAAGGAAAAAGGCCTCCATTGAAATGAAATCAAGCCCAGGTAAAGCTGAAACCCAACGCGCAGCGTGCTGGCACTGTTTTCAGGCTAAAAGAAGATGAGAGTTTCAATTTCATCATCTTGTAACACTGATAAATGTGATGCCCTGGCTGGCAAAATTCGCAGATTACATAGGTCTTTCTAAACACGTGTAAATGTGACCCAATTTGTGAAACTCCAAACAATTTCCTGTTTGAAATGAAAGACCAACAACTCTTCTGTGAGACAACCATTCAGTTCATTTACATGAAAAGGCTTAAACAGCAAAAATGCTACTTCAATTTACATCATACGGTGTCCTCTTAACAGAGAACAATGGCTTCCTCGATGGAAGTTAATGCAACGGAAAGGCATAAAGACTAAAAAAAAAACACAAAAAACTTCCCAGCACTTTGCAAATATAATCAATTAATGTAATTTAAAACAAAACTCTAAGAAGCGTTTCCCATGTGGGGAGTTTTCACTGCTACTCGAGTAACATGACTATCTTCAGAGTCCGATCAAACAGGAGTGAGCCTTTTTAAGAGGTCATAGTGACATTTTTTTTTTTTTCAGATTCTTCTATTTTGTCTTATTTCCAGGGTATGCACAACTAGCTTGACGTGGGGTTTCTGTCTCGATTTAAAGGACCTCTCGATTGAGTGCAGGTCTGTGAACCCTGGAGGAACCAGGGCCAGGCGCTGGACAAACAGCGTACCTGATCTGCTGGTAATAGATTCATCGTCTCCCTCTCCGATGTGTGAAGGATTACGCACTTTTATGGTCTTCACGGGGTTTATATATGTATCTTTTTGTGTTCTGTAGGCTTCGACCACCTGCTGTACGTACATTACGTGTTTGCTACATCTGCACCCCACCTCCCTTCTTGAATTTAAAGACCTAGCTATTACATCTTGTTTACTCAATATCATTTCCCCATTAAAAAAAAAAAAAAAAAACTACATGAACTGAACATGCCATGTTTCAATCTGGCCCCAGTGGCTTTTTCTCTGAAAGCAAAACGTGTGTGTGTCTTTTACACCAGGGCTTTCTCCCCACCCCAGGGGGTGTCTTCCATTCTTTTGTGGCTCAGTTTAAGGCGAACAGGGCTCCAAACCACTAACTAAACCGAAGAGAGCCCCTTCTTCCACCTCCAGGGAGAATCTCAGAGTGAATCTATCCGAAGATAGCGTGCTCTCTTCTTATTTGCCACCATTACGAGGATAACAAAACACCACCTTGGCTTCAAGATCCTGGGTAGAGAGGCTCACGGTCTTTCTCAACCATCTTTGGCGAGGCCTTGCTTCCTTCCACTCGAGTAAGTTGCGGCTTGGGGCCATGGAAAGGACTGGGTGAGAGCCTGAAATGTCGTTTGAAGGAAGAAAGAGAAAAAAAAAAAAAAGAAAAAAAAAACCCCAGCCCTCCCTCCATCCCCTCACCACCACCACCACCCCGCTCTCCGGGGCGAAGTTGCAATCCAGCGGCCCCAGATGGGCGAGACTTGGCAGGTCTGCGGGGCTCCGCTTCCCTCCGCGGCGCCGGCGCCGGCAGCGGCCGGGCGTCCGCGCCCGCCGGCCGCGGGGCCTCGCGCTCCCGCTGCCTTCGCCCGAGCCCTCCCTTCCCCCACGGCCGCCCCCTCCCCCTCGCCCGCGCTCCCTTTTGTTCGCTCGCGGCGCGGCCCGAGCCGCCGCCGCCCGGGCCCGCACCCCCAGCCGTAGGCCCCGGCGTGGCGGGCCGGCCCCGCCGCCGCCGCGCGGCCTAGAGCGCGGCGCCCGGGGAGGCGCGGGGCGCGGGCCGGGCGCACGGCGAGGCCGCGGCGGCGGCGGGGCGGCCCGGCAGCCCGGAGGCGGCGGCGGCGGCGGCGGCGGCGGCGGCGGCAGCGGCGGCGGCGACGGCGGCGAGGCCGCTGCACGGCACACGCACACACAGACCCCGGCAGCGGGAATGCAGACGACACGCCCGTAACATGGAAGCCGCCGCCGTCGCCGCCGCTACGACGACAGCAGCCGCAGCCACAGCAGCAGCAGCCGGCGGCGCCGCGCTGAACAAAGGTCATCCGAGCTGCGGCCCAGACGCCCGGGCTTGACCGCTGCGAAGGCCAACCCCGGGAAGGGGGTGGGTGTGCGCCTGGGGGGCGGGGGCGGCGAGGAGGGGGCCGGGCGGGCGAGCGAGGGGTGCAGGGCAGTGCGGCCAGGGGCGCGGGTGGGCTCCGGGGCGAGGCGGGGCGCGGCCCCTCGTGCCCGTCCCTGCGGGTTGGGGCGAGCGTGTTGAGGCGCAGGCCCTTTCGCCCGACTGCAGTGGCCTGTCCCACCCTGGCCTTGGGGACAGCTGGCCTTCGCGCCCCGCCAGCTTCCTTGGGGGGCCGAGGACAAGCCGGTTTTGCTAGGCCCCACAAGTTCAGAGAGGGGGGCCACGTGAGCGCAGGAGCTCGCCTCCTCCCCCCTCCAGCGCTGGCCGCGCACAGAGGAGCTTTAAGGCCTCTGTGCCCCCTTCCCCACTGCCCCTTCGTCTGCCCCCACCCCGCCCCCACCCCAGGCATCTCTAGTTTTCTGCCCCGAGGTGAAGGGATTTGGACTTCTCCCCCCAGGTGCTTGAAAGAAGAGAAGGTTGGAGGAGGAGGAGACTGGGGGGGCTGCTGGTGGTGGTGACAGGGCTGGGAGAGAGAGGAGAGGGACGGGAGGAGGGGGCTGGGTGGGGTGGGGGTGACAGGCAGAGAGGAGCCTGGTCAACAAGCCAGCACCACTCTGCTAGGAGGCCGAGGCCGGCTCCTGCAGCCGACGCATCCAGTGTGAGGAGACACACATAGATTGCTTTCCTGGGGGCTCTTTGTCAGCCACCAACACAGAGAACACACACTGACACACACGTACACAAAGATCTGAGCCAGGTTGTGGGAGGTAAGTGGGGGAAGGAGAAGGAGGGGGCAACAGTGTCTGCGGTGGGTTTTGGGGCGGAGGGGAGGGGGGGATGGGCCCTGAGGGGCTCTGGGGTGCTCGTGAGGTGGGCATTTCCAAGACTGTGTGCTTGTGTGGTGGGCGGGGGACACACGATGACCTTCCCCTCTTCAGGAAGACCTAAAAGCGAAAAGCAACCCCCAGCGAGACCCCCCTGTGCTGATGGTTTTCAGGGACTTGTTGGCAACTCGGCGAGGGTTGCCATAGCTTTTTTATGTAGGGTGACCAGAACCGGCTGAAACTGGTTTGAGGCAGATCAGCTCCTGAACACAATGCAGTCACTGAGCTACTACAGTGGGATAGCAGCTTCCTCCCTTCATGGCAGCCAAAAGCAGAGGAGCTTTGCAGGAAGGTACCATCCCAACACAGTATGTGAATGCACACTTAGACACCACACAGCACTGGTACGTGACTAATGGAGTCCTAAAAGATTCTGTGTAGGGAAGATGGGGAAAAAGGTGCAGGTTTGCAAGGTCTGAGATTACTTGGGCTTTTCCTGCCTTTTTCTTTTGCTTAAGGGATGGACAAGGAGCTGAGATTTATGACCCTTATTAAAGAAAAAAAAAATGCGACTTGCTAGGGTGGGGACACTTGGTTTATGCAGTCTCTCTTGCTCTCTCTTTCTGTTTTTAACAAAACCAAACCAAAATGAACTGATGGATTTGAAATGGTAGTTTGTTTGTTGCTGGAGAATGCTACTTTGCATGCTTTTTTTTCTCTTGCAGGCTATGTTCTGTTTTGTGCTTTTCCTTTTAGAAGCTACTAAAGGGTGTTGGGGATACTTCTGACTATTATGAAGGCCAAAGGTAACAGTATTGTTCTAGCAAATGAGCATAAAAGCTTTTCAGTGATGCTGTAAGGCATACATGCTGTCTTTTTTTTCCCTTGTAGGCCTGTTGACTGGGGCTGCTTTTAACCCTTTCATGTTTGCAGAGAATGCAACTGTGTGACAGTAACTGAACACTGGTCCAAAGTCTTTCCTAAAGGTCAAGGTTCACCAGGTGAGATATGATATTTTGAGCATGGATTTAAGTATTTATTTGAAGATCCATTCAGACACAGACCGACAGTGGATTGGTACCCTGGAGATAATATTGGGTTTAGAATGGAGAAGAAATACTCGTAATGTTCTCCCAGTCTAGTGGGATTAGGGTGACTGTACGATGGTATTGCTATCCAGACGAAATGAGAATGACTTCATGAAATCGCGTGTGTCTCGTCATTTAGAAGAGTCAGGCCTGGAAAGAAGCAAGTTTAGAGGATGGTAGGCGTCAGGGCCTTGTGGAGAACGCACTGTTTTGCATAAGACTAAAGCAGTATACATGTAGCCTTTTCCCGATGATTACAAAAACAGGAAGGACTTCGCCAAATCGAGGCAGCCTCACCACCTTTTTTGGGATTTGAGAAGTCTGAAGGTAGATTTGCCTTTTGTTCATTCATCACCTTTCTTTTACCTTGCTCTCTCTGTTAACCTGAAAGGTTTTTCACTGCGAGTCAAGTGGTGGAATGGCTTTTATTGATTTTGGGAGCTGTTGACGGTGAGTTTGCCACTGGATTATTTGTGGCATACATTTTAATATGGAATCCTAATGCGGGACCAGGAAGAAAGCGGGTAGTCTGGTTTCACCTGTAAAAAGATGCCTGTTAACTCGAAGCTTTACAGCAGTGGACGGTGGAAAATGTCTAATGCCTTAAGAGATAGCAGTTAGATTGGAGCTGGCATTTTTATGCACCCTCCAGAAGCAGAGGTTTCAGAGAGGCGGAGGAGAAAGCAGTAATGAGTGTAGCCAAGTGAAGAACAAAGGCAGCGTGAGCTTACAGGGGAACACTAAACATTTTGCCTTGGGGTTCCTTGTGCAAAGAACTTCCACTTCCCCAAACAGGAAACCAGCAGCTCCAGAATCACATCCAATATGATGTCATCAGCAGATAGAACTGCTTCTGTCTTCTGGTTTGGTAAAAAAAAAAAAAAAGTACAGTCAAGAGGAGCTCATAGAAGACATGATTGAAAATAAATTTCTCTTCCACTTTGAAGGGGGCATTTTGTTCCTTTTCGCGGTCAGCTGAACAGAGCGAGCCTTTGCAGGAATGCCGAGGATCTTAGAATTGGTTGTGTGCTGGCAGTTAGTTGGTGGGCAGAATATCTGCAGTGGAGGGTGTCAAGTATGCGAGGGTTTTTATTGTGAAAATGTTTTTCATACGAATGCAGAGCAATCCAGTGTGTGGAGAGAACAGGCAAAGGGAAACAGGGGTGCATGGTTAGCTCAGAACACTTGGTGCAGCATTTAAGGGAGAGAGAGACGTAATCTCAGACTGGTATACCAGTACATAGCTTACGTGGGGGAACAGAGTTCTTTACAAATCATTGTGCTCAATCGGTTTTCAGTTCCCCACCGTTCCGACTGGCAGAGGTGCTGTGTCAGAGCGTGGGCAGAAATCTGCTTGCGAAGCAGACCCCAGTCCACGTTGCGTGATGTGCTGCCCCTGCTTTTTTTTGGTGTCAGCTAAAACTCGGACGGTTAATATGATAAACTTTAATTAGCTCAATACAAGAAGCCGTTTTATAATTTAGTCCCTCACTCCTGCCTTTGGAAAGTCACTGATTTTTATTTAACGTTGACTGCTACTCCCTTTCAAGGACTCTTTCCTGATAAAGCGTTTTAAAAGCCCTTTCTGTAAGGCTTTGCATGTCTCAGAATGTTCTGGTTTACTCTCTGTGGTTTTTAGCTCTGTTCCTCCCCCCCTCTCTTCCCTCCCCCAGAAGCCTCTTGGAAAATAGCATTTGTTTTGCATTTAGGCCGGTCTTTCCAGCTGCAAATGCAGCATGAGGTTGGAGAGCTGGTTCTCCAGGGCAGTAATCAGGGAGCTCATCTTGGATTGAGGTCTGACTCAGGTGGCGAGCTCATGCTGAGGTATAACAATGTGGCAGGCCTAGGTCCCTTGGGAGAGGATCAGAGTTTTCTGGCTTGGGAATGTGAATGTGAGTGTGCAGGACAAGTCGCAGCATTAGCATTCTCTTTCTTGGAAGAGCCAGGAGGGAACAGGGTGGCACCTATCCTTAGAGCTGGGGCCTGTTTGTTGCTGTCGCTTTTGCCTTGGGGGCAGCCACACCTGGAGCTCGGGAGCCCATCGCCTGGTGGGGACTGTTGGCGGTCACCCTCTCTGGAAGAGGAATGTGTGGGTTTGGCTGAAGAGGGTACCCTGGAAAGAAAGTGTCACTTGTGTATTGAAACTTTGCTTGTTTTTGTCAATTGGCTATTTAGAGTAATTTTTTCCATGTTAAAAAACCTCGGATCCAGGGCTTTTAGAACTGAGCCTCCTGGTTCAGGAGGACTCCTGCTCTCTCTTTTTTTACCCTCTGTTGTCACAAAGAGATTCCCCGCCCCCACTCACCTTGATTCCTTTTTAAAGGAGGAAGGAGGTATCAACATGTAAATGGAATGTTCTGCTTGGACTTTTGACTAGGATGGATTAGAATTTTAGGATCTGTAGTCTCCCATCCCCTTTATTTCTTCCCTTGAAATGCTTTTGTGGGCATTGCTGTGGGGGTACAGTCTGTCTTCTTTTGGTTTTGAATAGCCCTCCCCATATCCTTGGTAGAATTCCACCAGGCTGTGCACAGCCGGAGCAGGGGCTACTCTGATGAACTTCACAAAGGTTGCCAGTACTTGGGGGACTGGGAAGAAGGTCTGAGGTCGCTGCCTCTGCATTCCGCTAACATCTTCCTAATCAATACAGTTCAGTCACAAGGAAACAATGACAGCAGCTGTGGAAAATGCTAAGGAAAGTCACACCTTTGTGTTAATTATATTTAGGGGGATGATCTTTAACCAAGTCATGATTCCATGAAACATTTTTGGTTTTCGAATTTACATGCAGTAAAATTTACTCTATGGTGTACAGTTCTCTGGGTTTCGACAAGTATATATATTGCTGTGTATCCGCCACCGCTATCCATAATGAGGAATGGTTCCATTGCCCCCGAAACTTTCCTCCTGCTCCCCCTTTGCAGTCAGACTCTTCTTCCTGTCCCAACCCCCTGGCAGGCCCTGGTTTGTTCTGGCCCTGTGTTTGGCCTTTTCCAGAACGTCACACAAATGGCTTCTTTCACTTAGCAAAGCACCTTTGAGATTCATCCGTGTTACTGCGTGTATCCATTCTTGGTGGTTCTTTATTGCCAACTTGTAGACCAGTGTAGGGATGTGTCACAGTTTTTTATACATTCGCTGGTTGGAGGACATTAGGGCCCCCGCCCCCGCCCCCCAGTGTTTGGTGGTTGTGAATAAAGCTGCTGTCAACATTTGCATACAGATTTTTGTCTGAACACTATGTTTTTATGTCTCTTAAGGTAAAAAATACTTAGGAGTGGGATGGTTGGGTCATATGGTAAGTACATAAGAATTACAAGTTCGAATGAAAATAAATTCAGCTCGTTGTAGCTCACAAAAAAGATCTGGCCTCGTGAGCTGCAGCTTAGACGTCCCAAGTAAGAGATTGTAGAAGACGTTATCTGATGACACACGACGGATGCGCGGATAGGCCACTCTCTAACAGGATGGCGTGCTTTATAACCCAGAACTAATCAGAATTAGCTAAAAAGTGGAAACAAAAAACTGCAAGTGGTAAAATCTCCTTCATTTCCTACAGCAATTATTTTTAATCTCTTCAGAGACATCTGGCAGTTTAATTTTTACACGTCTTCAGGTTCAGCGAAACACCAAACAATAATAGAGTCAAAGTTTTGGAAAGTGGTACCAAAGATCTTTGTTGAAATCTTAGTTGTGTAAACAACTAAATCATAATTTGTCTTATTTATTGACTGCCAAAACGGTGGTGGTATTTTAACATTCGAAGTTATTCAGCTTTCGTGCCTTTTAAGGAAATGAAAATGTTTAAGCAATCTCAAGGCAATGAAGTAGGTAGATTTTGGGAACTTTTTTTTCAGAGGGTAAAATAGTGTTCAGGATTGGGAAGAGCAAATAGACCTGAGGTTATGGTAATATGGAGGGAGGGGCCCGAGAAGGGGGGAGCCATTGTTAAATTGGGGATTATTTCTCCACTTAGCAGATACTTACCGAGTGTTTACCGAGCACCGGATGTTGTGCGAGGCACCGCTAGTACCAAAGGAAAAGGGCTCCAGAGGAAAATCTAGTGGGAAGTAGCCAGCAGATGCTATGACAGGAATGTGAGCAGAGGCCACCTAATGCCGGGCGAGGGAGGAGCCCCCGAAGCAGTGGCTTCTGAGCCGAATTGTGAATGACCAGTAGGAATATGTAAGTCAGGGGCAGAGACTGGGGGAAGAGCACGAGAGGCCACCGGGGCGGCACATGGAAGGGCCCGCAGGGAGCCTGGTGTTGCCAGCAGGGGTGGGGGGGAGGGGCGGGGGAGAATGGAGGAAACTTAGGAGGCAGTCAAGGGCCAGACTTTGAAGGTCATTTTGTAGAGCCCGCTCAAGAATGGACTTTTTTTGTGTAGGCAGTTTAGGCAGAAAAGACTTACTTTTAATGACAAAGGTAAGTCATTACCTTTGGGGCAGTACCGTGAGGATGGAATGCAGGCTGTTCAGGCTGGGGGGGGTGGGGTGGGCGGGTTGCAAATGATGGGACCACCACAGCAGAGAGGAGGGGCTTGACCCCAGGTGTGTCTGTGGGGTGGCGTGGTGGGTGGCGACCGCTTCAGGTGGCAGGTGCTGCCTGATGGGATACGGGGCACGATGGAGGAAGAGCGATAGAGGCCCTTGAGGTTACTTGCTGCTCGTTGTTTCCGTCTGTGAGTTTCCGAATGCAGAAGGCAGAATACATTCGAAGGGTGTGGGCGGGTGGGGGGGCTTGATACAGTGAGTTCAGGTTTGGGTTGAGTTGCCCAGATCTCCCAGATCTCCGTCTCCCAGATCTAGAGGTCTAGATTGGGAGAACTTAGCATAGCACAGAGATGATAAAAGAGAGACGTAAGAGTTTCAGGTCTCATACGATAATGGATTATATAGTAAAAACCATGAGTGAAGTGTGGGGGTGCTGAAGAACGTAAGACGCACGTTTCAGGAAGTTGGAGGGCCAAGCATTTCCAGAAGGCAGAAAATATTAGAAGCTAACCCATGTAGGTACTGCAGTCTGTCGTGGCGGGCCTTTCCATGTGTTCTGTCATTTCACACCGAAACAGTGAGATGGACTATATACTGTAATTCCCATGATGCAGGTCGGGGAGGCAGCCAGAGAGCCCGGCCAGGATCTGCCAGCTCATCGACGGCACTAGAGGCAGAATTTAGAGCTTGCACCTTACCACTAGGCTGTTCTGCCTTGGGGGAGCACATTTTGTGGTTATGGGGAACCCGCGGAAGGTGTCTAATGGGGTGGAGGTGAGGGGGAGGAGTCCGAGAGAGGGCCCAGGTAAGTGCTAAACTGCACTGACGATGTTTCAGGTCAGAAGTGGCAGCCGGCCCACGTAATGGGGGAGGGGTGGAGGTGAGGTGGAGTGGGGGGTTTTGGGTCACAGTAAAGGCCTTGGTTTTCCTGATTTTAGTCATCACAGGAGAATCTGTATCTACACCAGAGACGGTGCTGAAAATAGCATGTTGAAAAGACAAACGTTTTTCCTGGGACCAGGCTGAGGATACACGTTGGAAGGGAGAAGGAACAAAGAGATGTTTTTGTTTTAGTCTTTGAAAGAGATGAGAAAATAAAAGTAAATGGAAAGTGGTGTTGAGAAATATCTTTTGTTCTAAAAATAAACATAGTTTAAAGGATTTTTTGCATCGTCTTCTATAGACCAGTGGTTCTAAATTCTGTTTTATAATGGCAGGGGAGGGGGGTGGAGCAAATTCTGCTTCATCTATATCTGGAGGCAAATTAGTAACTTTTAGACAAACTCAGAGTAGACTTTTTAGTGGACTCACGTGTTCCCTCCTAGGCAGGCTCCAGTCCAGGGTTCGTATTGTTTTGTTTTCAGTCAGATATCATTGCAGCTTTACATACACGGAGATTCCAGGCACGTTGGCGGATTCTTAGAGGCCTAAAGATAAAATCAAGGTGCAGTTCTTGAATGTTTTCTCAGCTCAGCCTTTTCTTTTTAGAAGGTAAACTCCTGCCTTCCACGGGCTGACTCATGAGTCCGGTAATGGGTATTGATTTTGATCGTTTTCTTCTGCGAGGAACACATTCTTTCTAGGGATCTGAATGGTGAGAATTAGACTGCAGAAGAACTTACTAGGTTAGGAAATTCAAAGCCCCGTGGATAGGTATATTTCAGGTACTTACAGTGACCGCCTTGTTGTCTGCAGCGAGCCCATGTCAGGTGGAGGGGAAGGGGTCACCCCGTGGCTGGTAGCGGGTTTGCAGTTAGAACCCAGCACTCTGGGCTCATAACGCCGGGCCGTTGTGTCGTTGCTTTCCGCCTTCCAAAATTTACGGTATGTTTCGATGGTATATAAATCAGCAAATATTTGTAACACTTCTATCACGTGACTCTGAAAACCATGAGTTATTTGGACTGAGCCTCACACAGGCAGGTGCTCACCGATAAGCCAGCCCTTCACGCTGTTGCTGATTTAACGCAGCGAGAGCGGGAGAGGTAGTTTGAGGTTTGTAGCTTGAGAACCGACTGTGCTTAGTATTCTAGTTAAATCCGGGGGGGTAAGGCCATGGAGATTCTCACTTGCCTTTGCCTAGCCCTCGAGGATATAAATCTTTGTTCTGCCACCGACTAACTGTGGGACCTTGAGCAAGTTACTTAAATTCCAAGCGATACTTTTCTTGAGTTTTTTAGTATTAAATGCATGTGAAGGTGCTCAGCAGAGTGCCTGGTATGTAATCAGTCTTACTCATTCTGTGTTCCTCAGCCCCCTGTTTTTGGGGACAGACCTTTGCCTGTCATTCTTTTTTTTTCTGTCTTGGTGTTGTTTCTCCTGTCCTTCCTTTGATTTCATTTATAATTAGATTTTTTTTGGGGGGGGAGGGGCATGGAAACACACACAGTGAGTGTCTCCTGCCTTGTCCATAGGTCTTCACTTACAGCTGCCCGTGTTCTGCTTAAAAGTGGGTGAAACGTAGGCATCGGGGTAGCATCCTTGTTCCTACCTGGCTGTGCGTCCATTTGTAGGTGGAAGATCTGGGACGAACAGTCTTATCCTTCAGCTGTCTCCGCTTCTAGGAAAATCCAGCCCAGTCGGTGAGTGGCTATAGTCTAGATGGTCTGTCTATTGGTGTGATTTATGTTGAACAGATTTCAAAAACAAACAGCTTGATTGTGGAAATAAGGCGGGTCGGCCAATGCCTCTCATCTGTCCCTGTCCCTTGGCATTTTGCTTCCCACGTTTGCTCAACTGACCATATATTTGTTTCTTGCCCACTGGGTTTGGTGGTGATAGAAGACTGAGTGGAAAAGGCTCCCAGGGTCTGGGGATAACCATTTTGTGTCTAGAACTGCTCCGTCCAGTATGGTAGGCACCAGCCACGTGAAGCCGTCGCGCACTCGCGGTGCGGCTAATTGAGATGAGCTGTGAGCATAGCCTCTACACCAGGTTTTGAAGACTCACATAGAAAAAAAGGCTGTAATGGATCATTAAAAGATTTTCGTATGGATTACATTTGGAATGCCGGGATACTGGAAACTAGGGACCCAGGTCATCATCATGCACTCGGCTCCCTGTGTTCTTTACGGTTGTCTCTGTGCCTCTCCCTTTGTAAAACTGCATTCTCTGTCACGGGACATTCTCTCACCTGGCAAACATGGCTGTCCCACAGCCCTTAACATTTCCATGTCCTCATGTAAACAGGGAAACGACACCTGTATTTCTTAGCCCCACTTCCGGTTCTCAAGACCAAAGATCTCAGTGGGCCTGGCCTAATCAGCTGCGGCTCGTGGGGCAGGGTTGCTACTAACCCTAAATGGGTGACAGTAAGTAGTTTGCAGTGGGCTCGTGAGACATCCCCTGAGGGAGGAGGGGTCTACTGCAGTAGGAATCATAAGTTAGATGCGATGAGCTGGCTAGTCGAGGCAGTCCTCGTTTTGCAATGCAGTGCTTCGGAGAGAATGTCCTCGCCGTAAGAGCAAAATCTGGTAATTGCCTTTTTGTTCAAACATCAGCAAAGCCCTTGAGTGAACGAGTAAAGGCAACGAGAACTGATTTACACGTGTTTATTAGTGAAGGTGAACAAACTGGAGGCGGAAAGGGAGGGGCCGCCTTTTTGCAGAATACGTTCTTGTTAACATATGAAAATAACATTGTTGACCAACTGTTGGTTTTTTTCAGTGGTAGGGTGGGTTTTCCTTGGTTGGTGCCTACAGCCTAGAGCACAGAATTGCTGTCTGACTACACTGTTTGGGGAGTGCAGTCTGTAGCTTTGCCTTGGTTCATTATTGTCAGAAAATAACTTACCCGTGAGTGAATTACATTTGTCTCCTTAGTATTTACACTACTTTCCGACATGCTTACTTGGGTTCCAGGGAAGCGGGGGCAGGGGGGAAGAATACACAAAAGGAGAGATTGGATCTAAGTAGAGGTTCCGGTAAAGATAAATTTGGGGTCGAATTGTGAAAAAGAGGGATGGAGCTTGGTTAAAAGAGAAAGATGATCCAAGGAGGAAAATGTCGGAGGAGTTTAACATGAGAGGAAGATGTGCAGAGGATGTCGAGCACAGCTGTCTGGCTAGGACAGAGATTTTGAGCCAGGAAATGATGAAAAACGAGTCTCAAGGAAGATTAGCTCAAGGTGCCTTGGTCAGCCTGGGAAGGTGCAGCTAAGGGAAGCTGTCTGTTCGGGGCCGCTTTTGATTTCTGAGTGGTCAGGTCTCACAGTAACCTTGACAGGTCGGTGATCTTCACTTATTTTCTGCCTGAGGAATTTGAGGCTCCTTAGTGCAGGAGCTGGCTTCCACACCTGGGTCTTTCTGACCTTGAAGCATGTACCTTTTTTTTTACCATTCTTCGATGTAGCAGCCAAACTGTATGAGCTGTTTAGTGTGTAGAAATGGAATCTTTTCCCTATTTTCTATTTATTCAGAATCACAAAAACAATATACTTAGCTTTCAGTATTTGCTCCATAAATGCATAGGAAATGCTGATTGAGTAATGTCTTGGACTGAGACACCAGAGGTAAGAAATTTGGCCAGAAGGCTGGAGAAATTGTTCATGCCCAATGTCTAGGGTCTCATGGGTGCACAGATAGTATTTAAAGACCTCTCGTAGATACGAATGTGTGTGCGAGCGTGCACGTGTGCACGCATGTGTGTGTGTTTGAGGCCCCTCATAGGTATATATCTTTTTGGCAAAGTGCAAGTCTGGTTTATCTGGCCAATGTTAATTTTGGGAAAGATGAAACACATAGTTTAGCAGTTGAGTAATAATAATTAGGCTTTAGTGGTTTTGATGTAGATGACTCACAGAGTTTAAAAAAATTTCTGTTCCTCTAATCTTGAGCATTAGGATGTTGTTGACCTCTGTTGGAGTTTCAAATTTAGCTGTAACTTCTTTGGTTACACAGTGCTCTAATTTCAGGTCATTGAGGATAGGAAAAATTTGTTCTGCATCTGTTGTGCTGCTTAGGAGACCTCGCTGGGCTGCCTTCCTCAAGAGGCACTTCAGCTAAGAGTGTTCATTGTTATATCCCACGCGGTTGTTGGGGATTCTGAAGGCATCTGGCTTGTTATCATCACCTATTTGGGAGCATCAGAGTTGTGGCTTAATTTCTTCCAGGGCTTTCTCTGTGCCGGAATCCGATGGCTGACCTTGTTTTCATGTTACAGTCACTCACATTACTAAGTGCTTATTACTGTATTCTGGGTAATGTGGTGAGCACCTACCTGGATAGTTTGTTTAATCCTCACAGTAACTCCATGAGGTAGATCTTATTTCTATTTCATACTAGAGAGAACAAGCTTAAAGAAGTCCAGTAACTCGCTTGGCTTCTTACAAAGGGAAGAGTGAGAACTCACTCCATTCTGTCTTACTGCAAAGCCCACGCTCTGAGCCACTGCAATGTACTGTGGTTTGCAGGTATCATTTTTATAGCTAATCGGTGGAAGGCTCAAATATCTTTGAGGTTCGTAGCCACTGCCTCTGGGTCAACCAATTACTTCTCCTGTTGTCATGATCTAGGAGGCATTTCTTGCTCGTTCCATGACACTGATGTGGCCTGGCTACCGAAAGTAGGTAAACATGAAGAGATACCTTGCTCCCTCTCCTGGTTTTTCTTCCTGTACCGTACGTGTGTGTGCCTACTTGTGCGCATGTGCAGTTTCCAACATTGGTAGCTTCCTTTTGCCAGTACTCACAGAACCAGTCAAACAAGGTTTTTGCAGTCATTTTTATGGCATTAGAGTTACGGCAGAGACCCTTTAGAAATACTTGTCATTGTTCTTTCTCCATATTTGGGGATTTGTTCCCTTGGGCTGATACAGCGGTGCCCCTGGGGAGGAACGACCAGGAAAAACGTGGAGTCAGAGAGTCGTCCTGGGCGGCAGGAGGCATCTCCTCCTTACTCTACTCCTGAAGGCACTCTGTTTCCTAATCTCACCTCCCAAGGAGAATGAATACTTTCTTAACGTTGTTCCAAGTGTGTCTCAGAGATGTCTCACCCTGAAAGCTTCCAGCTTTACAGCAGCTCAGGTGGCTCTCCCCGCCTGGATCCCCAGGATTGAAGGTTCACACTGAAGGTTCACATCAGCACTTGCAAGTTCAGAGAAGCCTCGAGAAAAGAAAGCTGTGTGCGTGCGTGCGTGCGTGCGTGTGTGCGCGTGTGTGTGTGTGTGTGTGTGTGTGTGTATTTAACACGTGTTTCCCAGATGCTTAGGCTGCAGAATCCCTTCTTCCCCCTTTTTGGTGCAAAGTTTAGCAACAGGAGGAGTGTTCCTGGGTGAACCTTGGCCCTGACTGTGATGGAATTAATGAAGCGTGAGGGAGGGCCTCAGAGGAAGAGGGGAGAACTTCCTCCACTCTCCCCCCCCTTCCTAGAAGACAGCGATTGACAAAATGTTGTCATTCATTCTCTGTTTTTCTGTTTTCCACCTACCCCAGGAAGAGAGCTTTTAATTCAATGAGTTTATTTTTAAAGTCAGCAGCCAGTATGCATAACTTTGGGGGGGGGGTGCCCTCAGTCCAATTTTGTAGATGAAAGTACTGCATTCTATGATTCCCAACGTGTTCGAAGTGAAGTTGGTGACCAGTGAGAATTGTTTAGAGATTCGGCGATGGCGTCATTCTGGAGACGGCAGAGGAGTCGCGGTAACTGTAACCATGGGGGAAGCCTATGGGGGGCACCCATTCGTCCACAGCCGTCCACAGCTGTCCGCACCCGTCCTCAGCAGCCGGGCGGGAGCAGTGACTTGCCATCCTGTCCATGCTCAAAGGCCCTGGTGTGGAGGACGGAGGGATGCGGGTTCATCGTGAGTTTAGGAGGCTCAGGTCGTGGTGGGAGGAGGGCCGGACGGTAAGGGGAGTCTCCGTTCACTTAGAGCAGCACCGCTGACGTTTGAGGCTGGGTCATTCTTTGTCGTGGGGGTATCCTATGCATTCTAGGGTGCTTAGTGCCATCCCTGGTCTCTACTCACTAACCCCCTCCCCTCCCCCACCAAGTTGTGTGACAACCGGAAATGCCTCTGAACATGGCTAAGTATCAGTGGTGGTCAGGGTGGTGAGGGGGTGAGATCACCCCAGTTGAGAACGGGCTTAAAGCCTGTAGCAAGAACGGTACTTCCAAACTTCCGGGGAGTGAAATTCCGGAAGAGAGACCGCCCAAGGACGCACGCAGGCGTCGCTGAGCTGGAGGTCCCCAGGAAGTGGCGAAGACCCTTCGGCTGCGCGTTTGCTCGTCCACGTTTCCTGATGCTGGACGTCTCAGAAATGTTTGCGAATACTTTAAATTTAGCACCTAAGACAAAGGAAAATTACTGGTAAAATGAGTAAGGAGACAGCTAAAGTAGAGCTGCTGGTTTGGTGGGAGGCTGGAGTGTCGTCTGTGCAGAAGTTTAGAAGGCTTATTCAGGTGACAAAGGAAAAATACGTTGAGGTTCCCCTTTCTATACACAAAGTAGCTCTTCTAAAGTAGCAAATCTGTACTTTGGATCAAACTACCATGGTGGAGATGCGACTAAAAAGTGTAGTGTTTATAAAATGACAAAAGAATGCTTCCAAAGCCTTTTGAGTTTTCCTAAACCAGGAATCCTTTGGTTTTAACATTAATAAGTAACTTCTTGGTTTAGAGATATTGGAATTCACCAACATTGCTTTAAGAAAAAAGAGGCAGTTTGTATCCAACAGTAAAGGAATTTAGATTTTTTTTTTTTCTGGCTTTCTCATAGCGAAGCTATTTGAATAACCCACTTGAAGCAGAGGCCGTAATGAATTTTCCTGAAGTTTATTAATGGTGACAGGTTTAGCCCAGACCCTTTCAGTATTTCTCATTGACAAATTAGTAAATTGCCAGCACAAAAGTCTTTCAGTTAAAAGAATGTATATCCAGTGGGAAATAGAGCTTGTGCAAAAGTAACCTTTGACAGAATTGCCAGGATTGATGATTTTGACTATCCCCAAGTTCACAGGAAATTTAAACTTCCGTCTACTTCCCTGTAGGTATGAGATTTTGAAAATGCACATTCACACTTAGGTAGATGAACTTTGAAAACCATTTTCCCTTGTCAAAATATTCGATGTGCATCCTGAGCCTTTCTATGAATTTTACATATATATATTGTATATATCTATATGTATAGACATAACAGTGCAATATTCTTATGTTAAAATTTTAATGTAGCATATATATTGTTTTATGAC
Organism: Rousettus aegyptiacus; assembly: GCF_014176215.1. Classification (NCBI taxonomy): domain Eukaryota; kingdom Metazoa; phylum Chordata; class Mammalia; order Chiroptera; family Pteropodidae; genus Rousettus; species Rousettus aegyptiacus. Next base: position 83,306,261 of record NW_023416287.1, read on the forward strand.
TTGATTTTTTTTTTTTACCACTAAACAGTGTGTCCTGATTGTTCCACATCAGTATTTGTAATAGCTCTACCTTACTTTTAATGACTGCATAGTACTCTATAGAAAGATGTGTCATAAACAAGCAAATGTACTTAACACTATTAAAAATGGTGAAGATGGTAAATGTTACGCTACATGCATTTTATCACAACTAAAAAAAAGAATGTGCCATAATTGATGTGTTCATTTCCCTACTGGTAAACATTTACATGTTTCCCCAGTGTTCTGCCGTATTACAAATAACGACACCAAATGCGTTTATACAGATGCCCCTCACTTTGGAAGATTTTGTTTCTTTGCTTTTAAAACATTGCCCCGGTGCCCTCAGATCAGTGACATGTCGTCCAGATACATCAACTAGGGTCCTGGTCCTTTTTTTCTATGGGAATAACCAAGGAAAGTACAGGATTTTTCTTTCTGGACTTTTAAGAAATTTTTGTTTGTGAGGGTGCTGTCGGAGAGAGGGAATCCTGCAGCGATCTTAGCCGACTGATGGTTTTCTTTCATTTAGCTGGTAACTCAGTGGGGGCCTGGACAAGCCCTGCCTTGAGCACCTTTTTACTGTCACACACCAAGATATCTGCAGAGATGGTCTGTCTGCCCAGGGAGATTACCTAGTTCCCAGAGGCATTCCTAGAGGTGAAATGAAGGACGCCCCGCAGCCAGATAACTAACTGGGTTAGGCGGCTTATTCCAGAATGTGGTCGTGGGCTGGGAGCAGGCTCTGGGCAGAGCTCAGCCAGCTGTTCAGATCTGTGTGCAACCATTTGGTGTTTAGTTAACTCTAGCGTCTGCGTCTAATTTTTTTTAGCTGAGCCATCTTTTTAAATGCTAACCCAAGGGCAGTCCTGCCCTTTAAATTTACATTCTGCTTTCTAAAGAAAAACACGGGGCAGGTATTTTTGGAAGCTTTGTATATTCAGTAAGTAGATATTCACTGTTCAAGAACCTTAGTACTCAGGGCAAGTCAGCACAATTCTATTTTTGACTCTCAAGCAAGAAAAAGAAAACATTGGTCATGTGGATTGACTGGAGTTGCTTAATTTGGGTACGTTCGATGCTGGTTTGGTCTCAGGGTGACCGAGCACTCTGCATCTCATGGGTGGGCAAGGTGGTCTGGTGGGAGAAGACAGAGATAAAGCAAGGCGGGCGGGGCCTGTCACCTTACATCCGGGCCTCCACCGAAAACCACACAGCCAAGCAAGCAGAAGCCACGAGCTTGAGCAGGGGTTTCTGTGTCCTGGGGGACGAGCCAGTATTGCGAGCTGTGGCGAAAGTGACCTCTCCCAAATCTGAGTCCCTCTCTGAATGCTGGGGTGGGCCGCGGTTAGTCCCACTTCCTGAGGAAGCGACTGAGGCGGCCGGCTGTGTGAAAGCTGCTTCTCCCAGGAGTCCCACGGGGCCAGAGGAGCAGAAATCACACGCTGTGTGATTGTCCCTTAAGCCAGGGGGCTTTGGCACTGAAGGAGCCCTCCACAAAGGGTCTTTCTGTTAGGTTAGCGCTGTGCTTTCAAAAATGATTTCTTACTGCTCTGCTACTCTGGATGTCCTATACCCTGGGAAATCGGAGCCTTAGACAGAGAGAACTTTATGTCCTCCTTAAAGAACTTTCTGGAATTACGTTCTGAACTAAGTTATGAAAAATCCATATATTTGACTCGAATGATACAACACAGTCTTCGTGGGATATTTAATTTTGTGCAAGCAGATTCAGGCTAAACCTCAGTAGTTCATTAATAGAGGAAAATGAAAACTGGGCATTTTGGAACTTGCATGTGATTTTACCAAAGTACAAATGAAAAGTAAATATTAAATCATTCAACTCCACGTGACAGTAAAGAACCGCTTCAAATGTCTCCTATCATGACGCAACACCATGCATTTCTAATTGTAAAAATACGTCATCAAATATTTTCATTTTGAGTTTTGTTTTTTTTTAATGGGAATGTGTATGATTCAAACGTTTCCTTCTCCTTTTCTCTTGTTTTCAGCATGCTGTAGACCACATTTTCTCTTTCCTTGGTTTTCCAAACTTCCTTCTCAAGCATTTAGGTAATACATAAGAGTGAAAAGCTCTGAGGTTAGGGAGGAGGAGGTGGCCCAACTCCTTCCGGGCTCCCCGTTTCCACGTAGCTGCTGCCGTAGAGAGGGGAGTCTTTTCAGGGTGCACCTTAAACCCATCAGGTTGTCTTTCTTGAGCCATGTGACATATGTCCCCATGTTATATCTTTTTCTTCATGTTACTTTTACTTGCCTCTTCCTATCTATCTTTTTTTTTTTCCCCTGTAAAATCCATTTATTAAAAAAACAGCACTGACACTGACTTGTGCATTCTACTTAAAAGGACGCTTTTCCGGAAGTGGATCGAGTGCTTAAGAAATTCTAAGTAACATTCCGCGCTGACCTTTGTCAGCGCTTAACTGTTAGAACCTGGGCTCCTCCAAACGCTGGACGGCCCTGGGCCTCCGCCCCAGCTACCTCCTCCCAGCTCTTCTTTCCTGGAAGAGTGGTTGTCGCCTCTGATGGCTTAGTTGTTGTTGTTGTTGTTCTGTCGTTTAACTACACCTAGGATCCGCTTGCTGAAATCCCCATGACTCTGAATTGCACTATTAAAGGCATTTTTTCCCTCTCTCGCCCCTTCTCTTCAAAAATTTAAAATAACAAAAAGTATGATTAATTAGATATCAAGGACTACCTATAGGGTTAGCAGCCTCTGTTTGAAATGCGAATGTCTCTGCATGTCCCTCCCCCTCCCTCTCCCTCTAGTAGGTAAATGGCTCCTTCCCTCCTTTTCAGAGGATCTTGGGAGGGACCCTCGTACATTTAAAAATCATCATATAAGACAGATTATGCGCTATAAATGGGATCAAAAATTTTCTTATTCTTGATTTTGGTTTTGATCTGTGTTTTTGCATACGTTTTAAGGCTTTTCACCAGAAATGAGAATTAGTAACAGTTTTGACTACAGATCACCTAAGAAAGTTGCCTGGCTACTTGATTCTGCCTTGCCAAGCCTTTCTTGTGGACCAGTTTCTTTTTCATCCCGGCCCGAGGCGGTGTTACCTGCTGGCCTAACCAGTTTTCCCCCTCTCCTGAGGCTTGATGAGCCTTTGGGTTCGCACTTTCCTTGAGTTGCGGGAAGTAATTTACTGTTTAGATAAGATTTCCTTCAGGCTAAGAACTAACCCTTGGGACAATGAAAGTAAAAGTTCTGAAATATCGGGCATATGGATAAATATAGATCCTTATCCATAGGCGAGCCTAGCATACCGTGAAATCAAGAGTGGTCTCCCGACGGATGGAATGATTGACGTTTTCTGAGACATGTTAAACATAAGGGGTATACTTTAAGGGCACGAGTCGATGATTTTAATGTCTTTCCCTCCTCTTTCATTTATCACATGAGCTGAAAATACACCTTCAAAAAAAAAATCTTCCAAATTTTCAAGCAAATGGGTGAAACTCAACACTGTGTCTTAAAGGTTATTATTATTATTTTTTTTGAAGTGTTCTTATTTTTACAAGAATTCTTGAAGGAACGCCTCTGGTGGTTTCTTGCTTTGGCAGAATTTCTCTGGAAAATATCAAAATCTAAAATTAAAAGTGTATTCTTGAACAAGCGTATGCGTCGAGTTAACGCGGACATATGTCTGTGATATGATGGAAACACATAGACATAGATGTCTGTGATATACTGCTGAACGTAAAAAAGTCTATTCTGTTAAAATCCTGTGTGTGTCTGTTTATGATTATGCATGTGGAAGTTTGTGTCCCGAATGTTGTCAGAGCTCATCTCTGTTGCTTACACTTCTGGGTTGCAGAGTATTTTGGCACAAGGCATACACTACTCTTATAATGAAAAATGTTTTTAAATTCTAGGAATGGAAGAGAGGTATTTTGAATAAATGACAGCCTGTTGGCTAAATAAAGCTCTTTTCAAAGATGCTACCTGGGCATTCAAGTTAAGACTGACTCTAAAGGAACGGTGTGCACACAGATTGTGGTTATATTGGCTAGAGAGCCCCCTGACGGGGCTCTGAGAGAGGCAGAGGAGGCGGTTGCCATCACGTACCAAAGAACTCACACGTTCTGCTGGTGGACGAAGTGATGAGGCTCTTGACTGATCGTTTCTGTAGCGCCCGGTACACAGAAAGTCTTAAGAAATGCCTGTTTACAAACTGAGAGCAAGGTGGTTGTTCCAGATCTTCAAATCAGCAGTTTTTGATTTGTCCTTCAAAGGAAAAAAGAGGAATGATTTAGGAGTTTCCGTGAGTTCCTGAATATCTATTGTGGAATAAGTTAGCATTCAGAAATGAGCTAATTGAGAAGCTGTATATATTTTTGGATCTAAGTGCTTATTAATATATTAGAACTGCCCAAAGACCTTGCTTACCTGCGAAATGGTCAAGTTTACTATTTGTTTATCTCGAAAGGGTTTGGCTTATGCTTGTCATGTCTGTAAGCCAGAGAGCAGTGATAGCACTTTTTTACTTAACTGTGGATCAGCTGAGTGGTTCTAGGATATCCTGATTTTTCTGGGACGCCCCCAGAGTGTTCACCAGATTTATTGTGGTCCTTAAGTTGTCCTCTATTTACCGCCTTCGGTAGTGGGATAGAAGAACTATTTCCTTTGGTTCCAACTCGAACCACTTAGGAGAGATGCTCCGTAGCCCACCTCTGTCTGGCCGGTACCTTCACAGTGGATTGTTACCATCTTCTTGTCGTTACAGCCCATCATTTGTCTAATCATTCTCAGCAGTTTTGCAAAAGAAGCATAAATATTTGATTTTTATCATAGAAAGCCTTTCCTGTGTCTAGGAAGGGTTTAAATAATAAGTGAAAATAATTTTCTCATTCTCAAATCCAATAAACCGTGGCTGGTTCTGGGTATTAATTTTCGAGACTTTAAGATTATTGACTTCCTTATTCTCCTCTAAGGAATTAATCATTTGCTGTTTCTGTGGTTTTGATTTTCCTTCTGCCCATTTCCCTTACTTTGACTTGAAGTCTTTCCCAATTGTCAGGAGCTCCTTGGGGTTTTATGAACAGAAGTAGCCTATCAACTTTTTCTAGATATTTTGGCAGTTTTATCTAGGATAATATTGTGCCCTACCTTGAATATTTTATAAACTAATGTTCATTAAGGTTTTAGGGGCTGTTGGAATCATAAAAGATGCATTGTGGGACTTGGAGAAAAGTTAACATCCCACAGGAAAGGCCCAAAAGAAATTGCCTCTTCTTCCCCCACATCCCAGTGGCACTGGGCCAGTAGACAGAGGCTCTGGGTTTTCTGTGTAAATTGTCACTAAAGTTTGACCCAAATTGGATTGTCTAACAGGGCGTGCCAGTGACAGCGGGTATTGGTGGCCCTCTACGGAAGAGTAGATATGTTCTGGATGCCCGACCATCTCTGCTTTGTCTGTGTTTTTGTGATGATGTCTCCTTGTTAACTGCAAAGCAATGGACTCATTTCTTGAAGGTGGTAGTTCCCAAAAGGGACATAGCACCTCTGAGATGCTCTTAGAAGGAAAAAACGGGTCTGGAGATCAAATAGATTTGGTAAACATTAGATCTCCAAATCCGTCTTTGAGGTTTATAATGCACGTTACTATATTAATGGGGATGAAGATTTGGGGAAGTCTTGTGGTAAGGAAACCAGTTAAAACTTTGTTTAACCATTAGACCCTAGAATCTTCTTCCTTCCCTCCAAATATCTGTAAACAGGGACAGTCGTGGGAAACGGTGATGTAGAGAGGTTTTGGAGCTGCCTCTCGCCAGCTCGCCGGCCCATTGTATGTGCCTCTTCTCAGCCCACTAGTGACATATTAGTTGCTTGAAATGTATTATTGTGGGAGTATTTAAATCACAGAAATGACTAAACACTAACAGTTGGGGTTCCCCACCCCTCCGACCGCGGGGTCTTAACAGATCGCTAACACTCTGCTGATGTCTGTCACGCCGTTTGCTTGGAGATGTCACACCGAGGGTACCGCACATTGAACACATTTCTAAAATTCACTTGTCTTCCCTGTTCAGTGTAGCAGGTTTTCGTTTTCGTTTTTTTTAAATTGTGGTAAAACATCCATAATAGTTTTCACATTAACCATTCCTAAGTCTACGATTCCATGACGTTAAACACATCAGCCTCAACAAACCGTTTTTATCGCCCCCCCCCCCCCCCAGCAAAAACTATGAGTCACCGAAACAGTAACACTCCCTCTCCACCTCCCCCAGCCCCGAGAACCTCTATTCTACTTTACTGTCTCCATGAATTTGCCTGGTCTGGGCACCTCACCGAAGCGGAGAGTGCAGCAGTTGTTACCTGGCGGGTCTGGTGTGCCCGGGCGGAGACGCCCTGACACCTGGGGTGGGGTGGCGGGAGGTGGGGGTTCGCTGCACACGCGCCTGGGACGTCTTCAGCCGTGTGCGTCTGCGTGCGGATGCCTTTTTATCCCTCTCCCCCGGTGCAGACTTCGTTCCTTATAAATGTAATCTGTGAACCTCCTCACATCCTTTAGAGGTATTACACGAAATAAAACGACGCATCGTGTATGTGTGTAAACAGTGAAAAGGCCAGTACATTGGACGGATTGAAAACGGTTGGAATTAATCAGAGAGTTGTCTTCAGGAGGCTTCAAATGGGAGGAAGATAGACTAGGAGTCGAACAGATGAAGATAAACCAGCCAAAGAACAAGTTGGGAGACGAGGTCCCGGCCCTGTGTGACCTCGCATGTTGAAATGGGCCGCGTGGTTAGCTAGAGACATAAAAGGCTGCACGGACTACATTCTTCAAAGGCCATGGTTGTGTTCTTGGGTCAGGTCTTGGGTTGTAAGCCTTTTTATTCCTTCTGGCCACCACCCCCCCTCCCCTCCCCACCTCCTCCCTCCCTGCCTCCTCCCTCCAGGCCCGATTTGAATAGAAACAGAAAATTCTCTGGGTTAGGATTTCTCTTTGATACTGGTCCTGGTCTAAGGGGGACTTGTTATTGACATTTTATTATGCGTGCTCTTAGAGTTGGTAAGTTTGAAGGAACAGTTCAGCTGTGTCTGAATTAAATAAATATTTTTATAAGCTGTGTACTTTTCTGGAATATAGATAACTGAAAGTAGTCGAATGCTGAAAGTTTTTCTTCACCCTTTTTTTCCTTTCCTTTATATTTAAAGTCACTGAGTAAGGGTCTTCTAAATACATTGAGGCTGGGAAAAAGAGACCTAAAAAGACAAGTGTATTTAAAAGTTATTTTTGAACGTTCATGAAACCTAATTTTGCAGTCAAAAATGACCGTTTCTGGATTTTCAGTAATATCAGTTATATATATTCAGTTATATTTTCTCACAAGTAATGGAATTTGCTATTTTTCACTGTAAACAGTTTTGGACCTCACTAAGTATAGTAACTATTTTCTTACTGGGACAGATTTGCATTTGCATTAGGAAAAGCCCTGAGTCCCTTTCATGCTTTTTTGTAGAAATGAGGCTTGAGGAGCAGAGCGATTAGTAAGTTGTTTACATTGAGTTAATAGAGGTGTAATTGATTGTTACTTATCTATTTTTAACAGTTTTAACTTTTTGTTAAAGTAGTACATGTACGTAGATTTTAAAAAATCAAACATTTTCCTGTCCTTACTCCTGTAGGCAGTTAACTTCATCTCTTTAATCTGTTCTTCTGTTCTTATTTCTAAATAATGCACCTTGCTAAATTTGGACTTTCATTTGAGCTGTTACCACCCGACACTCTCTCGTGATGGAGGTAATGAGTCTATGCTATGGAGCAAAGGGTCTGGGTTCCGTTCCATCCTTTCCTGTTTACTGGCCATATGTCTTTGAGCAAGATACTTAACATTTCTCTTCCTAATATATAAAGCAGTAATAATAATAATTAATAATAAATAATAATAATAATAATAATAATAATGGCCACCAGGCTTGCCATTAATGCTGCAGGGCCTGGGGCAAGGGTGCAAATGGAGACCAGATGGCTAAATATTTTAAAAGGTATAATGAAATATTTAAAAGTTATATTTAAATATTTAAAAGGTATATACCATATGCCTAAATATTTAAAAGGGTTAAATCAAGCTGTATATATGGCCAGGCCCCTTCTCCCACCAAGGCAGGGCCTTGCCAGCTCCTGAGGTGTCTCTCAAGACCCAGAGTCTGAGACACCCTCGTCCTTGCCTCAGCCCTGTGAGACTTGAGTGACAGCAGGACTCTAGCCCGGGAGGAAGCTGGGCCTGGACCCACGGAACCTGGCCGCAGACTGAGCAGCTCACGGTTCCCAGGGCGCCCGGATGGTTGTTTTCCATCCAGGATGCCTTTCTTGAACTTCTGCCACACCTAACTTTTCTGACAGAGATTTACAGGCAGTTGTAAGCACCTCCCCAAATCCATACCATCTGTGCAGGGGGAATCGGGGAGCTCAGGCACCCCAGGGCAGAGGCTGTGATACACACACACCACCTCCCCCTTCCCCTGTCTCTTTCCCGTAATTCCCATTTACTCAGCCAGTTTCCAAAATTAAACAAACAAACAAAACTTTCCTGAGAGACTGAAAAGAAAAAAATAACCCTGTGTTCTATAGTCTTTTAGATAAATGGGTTGTTGCAACCCAGGCCCCAGGCAGAGGCTCCATCCCTTTGGTGGCAAAGGTACCGAGTGCCGCTTTGGCAGGTGGGGACTCGTGTTCACACAGGCCACGGCCCTTCAAATAGCACCTGGGCACAGCCAGTCCTATGCAGTTGTTTGTTCTACTCCTGACATTTTTGGTGTCCTGTAATTTTGCTATGGTGTGGACTTTTTTCATTTGATCAGGGTTAGAGGGTTGCCAGATTTACCAGACAAAAAAATACAAGATGCCCAGATAAACAGTGGAACATACTTACACTAAAAGATTAATCGTTGTTTATCTGAAATTCAGATTTAACTGGGCATCCTGTGTTTTATCTGGCAGCCCAGTGAGGGCCCTTTCAATCCCAGACTTGGCTCCTTTAGTCTTGGGAGATAGTCCCGTATTTTTTCTTTGATAATGTCCTCTCTGCGTTTTCTCTTCCTGAAACCCTCTTATTAGTCAGAGGTTGGACCAACTGGATTGAACTTTTAATTTTCATGCCTTTTCTCTCCTATTGTTTAGCTCACTTTTCTAGTTCTACTTTCTGGGAGAGAGCCTGATTTCCTTGACTTTATTATTTTTTTTAACCTATTTAATCTTCTATTTGAGTTATTAATATTTATTACTTCTAAAGTTCCTTCCTGTGTTTTGGGTGCTTCTTCATAACTTCCTGCTTTTCTTTTTCTCTGAAGATACTAATTATGTATACATTTTTCTACTCTTTGCGGCAGCTCTGTCCTCTTTTTTTTTTTTTTTATTTTTTGGTTTATTTTGGTCTCTCGTGTTGGAGGCTTTCCCACAGGTCTGGCGATGTTATTTAAGGGTGAGGCTGTGAAAATCTGATCGGAAGCTCTGCCTGCCTGCACAGGTGAGACTTGTCCTTTGGGGGGCTTCTCTGTGATCATTCATCAAGTTGGGCTCTTTCTTGAGGGGCCTCACAAGTCAGCGCCTGGACGCCTTTCACTGGAGCTTTCATTTCTTAGGGTGCCCATTGATCCTCCTGCCTGAGGCCTAAGCTTGGCTCGTGGCCTGAGAGGTGGAGGAAATGGAAGGGCTGGCTTTCTGTCCCACACCTCGCTCCGCGGCTCGGACAACCCGGAGAACTTTCCTCTTGCCCTTCCCTCGCTGTCGCGGGTTGCAGAGGGTCAGGGGCGTCACGCAAGGGCTCTGTGCACTGACATCTAGCCATCCGTGGTGCAGGCCCCACCTCGCCGCCTCCTCCCGGGCCTGAGCTGCGTCGGAGCCGTTTCCGCAGGAATGACGGTCCTCCATCCCCACGGCCGCCCCCCGCCAGGCCCTTGACTTTGCCGAACCAGCTGCCACTCTCCCTTTTCCCACAACTTAATTGGTGACTCACGTTGCCTTCGACTCCATTCTCACCGCCCTGTCCTTTGGGCAGATAGTATTTTTTTTTTTTTTTGGTAACACCTTTATTGAGATACAAGTCACATATTATACAATTCACCCATTTATAGTGTACAGCGCGTGGTTTTTAGTTTAGTCACCGAGTCGTGTAACCATCTCCAGTCGATTTTAGGACCTTTTCATCGCCTCAGAAAGAAACCCTGTTCCTTCTAGCCGTCACTCCCCCGTCCTCCCAGCCCCCCAGCCCTCGGCAACCACAAGCCTCGCTCTCTACATATTTGCCTATTTTTATCTTTTTAAAAATACTTTTAATGTCATCTTTGTGAAATTTCAGGAGCTTGTGGATTCAGTCAGCATTCTTTCATGGCGAGTTTTTGCCACGTATAAAATAGTGAAATACCGAAAACATCCTGCCTATTTCTCTCCCTCTGTACTCTGAGGGGACCGACCGAGGTGCCACCTCCGACAGACGGGGGAATTTTCCTTTGTTTTCTCTCCCTCTCCCTTCCTCCATTCCCGTATTTAATGTCTCCGCTTCTGGTCTGTGGGAGCAGAGACTCGCCGAGCCCAGATCGGCGGCCTTCCTGTCCACTCGGCTTGTCGCGTCTGTCAGGGGTCCGAAGAGCGGTGGGTCGTCCAGGGCGGTTGTCCCGGGAGCTGCCTTGCCTGCCCTTGCATCCGGGCCTCCGAGGGTCGCGGGGGCTGAGGAAGTGGCGGCCGTGTGCGGCGTGGAGCTAGACCTTCCTGTCGGGGACGCGCACATCTAACTCCGGGCATCGACTGTGTGGTCCGCACGTGCTCTTCGGAGAAGTTTAAAGCTGTTCATGGGCAGCTTCACAGAATGGACTTCGGGGCTCTGACTGAAGCAGTTAGGGCGCGAAGGCAGACACACGGACAATAATGACAAGCCTGCGGGAGTGGAGCCGCAAGTTAGTGTGGCCTCAGGGATCGTGCTGAATAGATGTTAGCCGTTCTCGGGGCCGCCGCCAGGGAGCCCCGTCCCTGTCCCCCGTCTCCTCTGGACCTCTGGGATCCCTCTGTGGGCTCTGCCCCCTCCCCTCTCCAGAGCAGCCTCCCTTTCTTTTTCCTGGGAGAAGGGGCAGCCGCTCAGCGTCCCAGGGGACCCGATGGCCGTGGCTAGACACCTCTGCGGCACGATGGGGACTCCTGGGCCCGCGTCTGCTCTGACTTTTCTCTGAGCCCAGTCTCTCCATTCCTGTTTTTGTCTAGTTCTCTTCGAGTCCCTGAGGACTCTCTGCGGCTGCTCGCGCTGGCTCTCGGCCGTCTGTGGGGCCCGGTCTGTGAGCCGGGGCCCTGTGCAGCCTGCCAGTCAGCGGGGGAACAAGTTCTAGGGGTGAGGGCTGGGCCAGGGTGAGGCAAGGAGCGGTTGAGGTTGCAGCCAGCCCTCGGTTATGCTTGACCAGGGAGACAGAGTTTTGAAATTAAGAGAAAGGGTCGTGGGACATTGTGGTATTTTACTTTGCGAGTTGAAATTTTGCTGCCCTGTAAGAGGGAACTGCATTTCCTTCCATGTATGAACTCCAGGTGACCGTACCCAGGGCCAGTGCCTAGAGTAGGACTGGACGCACGTCCACGGTAGGGGAGAGGCCGTGCGCTTTGACGTGAGGGGCCATGAGGAACCGGCGCCAGGAATGCTCCGGCTTCTCCTTCCATCAAACCAGCATCACTGCAGAGCTGCTTCACTTTCTTTGTTGTTGTTAATGAACTATTTTTTAAAAATGTATTTCCCACTTACCGTTAACATACAGTGTGTATCGTGTCAGTCACATGGCTGTTGTGGGCCCAAACAGTGGCCTCGTTAGGGCTTCCCGTGAAGCATGGGGAGAGGGGTAAGTGATCATTCTCTTCCACGCGGCCCGTACGACGGAATCTTTAGGAGGCACCTATTTTTTTTTTTTTTTTATAACTTGTTTTATATATTAAACTATCAGTGATCCAATTGTCATATTGCCCTCCGTTGGGCAAAAAGAAAAACCAGATAATCATTTATCGTCTCTGGCCGCAGACTGGGGCTGGCTGTAGCTGCTGATCATCTGTCATTTTGGGCCCCGAAAGCATGGAGAACGTCAACTTTTGGAAATTCCGTTTCTTATAAACTTTGGTTCAAAAGCAGCTAAGTTGTTTGCTTTAGTCAGTGGCGGACGTTGAGGCCGCTGCTGGTAAGAGGATTAAATGAAAAATTAATCTGTACGTATGCCGGGCTGTCGTTTAAACTTTTTAGGAACCGCCCCTGTTGATAGTGCCTTCGTAGCATTCCGCACGCGGTGGGCGTAGAAGGGCCGTAGCTCCCATCCCCCGCGCTCAGCCCCCTCCGGGCACCTCGCTCCTCCCACCCCCCTTAGCTATTCGTTATTGTTCTCTTACCCTTTAAGAAAACTTAAAGTCTGTGCTTTATTTAGATTTCCGTAGTTTTCACCCAATTCCCCCCTTTCTGCCCCAGGATCCCGTCCAGGATGCCGCACCGAGTTTGGTCCTCACGTCTCCCGAGGCCTCTCGCGTGTGTCAGCCTGGCAGTTTCTCAGGCTCCCCTGGTTTCTCGTGACCCTGTCAGTTTTGAGGGGAGCTAGCGAGGTGTTTGTGGCATGCCCACAGTTGCGATTTGTCTGATGTTGTTTCGTGATCAGGCTGGGGTGATGTGTTTCTGGGACGACGTGCTGTTGTAGCATCACATCGAGGGGGCATATCACACTTAGGACTTACCACTCTTGATGTCGACTTTGGTCACCTGGTCCCGGTAGTGATTGTCGGGCTTCTCCACTCTGAAGTTACTCGTTTTTCTATCCCTTTTCCAGACTGTCCTCTTGGGAAGAAAGTCCCTGAGGAACGGGGAGTTCCTCTTCGCCTCCGTGAGGGCGGGGCATCGGCATAACCCATTTGACAGTCTTCTCTGCTTTTCCCCATTCATTCGAGCCATCCCAGCCGTTCGCGTCAGTGTGGAGCCCTGGACGTTTACTTTATACTTTGGGTTATAATCTGATACCACTTTGTTGCTCGATGCGCCAGCTTTGGCCGTCGGCGTCCGGAGCTCTTGCAGTTGACCTCTGTGTCCCTTTGACCTGCCCCCCCCCCCCATCATTTTGGCTCGTTTTGGAGCACTTTCTTAACTTTCTGGTACCACAAGGCGTTCCAGGCTCGTTTTGTGCATTTCCTGCCCAATCCTAGAATCGGCCATTTCTCCAGAAGCCCTGGTTCCTTTTCGTGGAGAACGGGGCTAGAAACGAAGATCTGGGCGCTGCACGTCTCCTCGCTGTTCGTTTATTGTCGCTTTTTTGTCCACTTTGGGGGGGGGGTCACCTTCTCACATGACTCACTTTCTGTCTTTTCTTTTTTTTTTTCTATCCTTTCCACAAGAATGCCCAGATTTGGTTTTTAGAACCGTCAGATTTTTAGAAGACTAGATCAATACAAACTTAATATTCCCTGGGCAAGGAACGAAGCTGCTTTTTTATGTGGTTCGAGTTCCAGTATCAACGCTACATTGGACTCTGCCTATAAAGTTAGATTGCATTCGGGCCGATGATATTTTTGGTCTGTGATTTGTATCTTTTATTATGGTTTCCAAGAATTTTAGAGATTCATGAACCTTGGGGAGATAGTTAAAAACTTATTAAAATTAAACCTTGAGCGTTCGGTTTCATCAAGGCAGAATGAGCACATGAACTAGAGTGGACCGGGAACTGGAGATTTGCATTTATTATTCCCAGTTTAAGGTGCAGCTAATTAGGTTGTAGAGTGCGCCAGGGGCAGTGAGATGGTTTAACGAAGGAGATTCAAGTGGAGGCGACAGGAACAATATAAAATTCACGTCTTTGTAACATTTCCCCTAGATTTGTCTTTTATGGGAAACCCTGTTTGAAAACCACTTTCTCGCTGTGAAATGTCAGTAAGCTGTAAGCTGAGATGAGCATACTCTTCTCCATGTCTCAAAACCAGATAGGGGCATGCATTATTTTCTTTTTTCTTCTCCACATCACATTAATTTTCGATTGATTTTTTAAATTAACTCTAAGGCTCAAAACTTAGAGTTTTTTTTATGATTCTCAGGGCTCCCTTGGGGAACACTTCCCTGCAAGGGTTCTCACGATTCGTTGGATTCGTTGGAGGCGGGTGCTCGGGTCTCACCTTCTCTGACCTTCTGCCCGTCTCGGAGGCGGGGCCCGGGGACGCTGCAGCCCTTTCAGATGCGACCTCAGCCAGGGCCCCTCCACTGCTGCTCGTGGGCTGCGGCACGCGGCCTGGGTGGCGCTGCGTCTGTGCAAATCCACAGTGGTGGCCTCGCTCGCGGCTGCAGAGTCACCTGGACTCAGGTGAGGGTGGTGCCGCTGTGCCTCTGGTCTGAGCACCTCTTCTGTCCACCTCTGTGCTGCTGACCTGGTGGGTCAGTTGTGCCTCAGCCTCTAACTCCGGTGGTAACCGAGGCCCACGCCTCAGCCCGTGGGTTCTGTGACAGACAAGGTGAGCCCCTGACCTCTGGCCCTTGGCCCCTCAGGACCAGCCTCCCCACCTGAGAGTGCTGCCCACTTAGCTTGTTCCTTCTGTTGCTCACACCTAGACTCTCTGTGACAGGGAAGGTTAATGATCACAGACTGTTCTCTACAACCCGGCCCTGACTTGGCTGCCCGGCCAGGTAGGTCTCCCGACCGTAGCCGTTCCTCTCCCCCTGGGATGAGGAGTAGGAACCTTCCCTGCAATGCGCTGACCACTGGCCACTCCTTGTTTGAACTTTAAGCTTTCTGTGCTTTTGCGTGCGGGCCGTGTTTGATCCTGACAGACAAGGCCCTGCTCTCTGCATCTAAGTGTCGGCGCCCCCTCCCTCCCACATCTCGGGGGTTGGGTGTGTGCTCGTTGCCCTCCTTTTTTAGGTGGGAACCTTTCCGACACAGGCCAGGGAGCGGAGAGGACGTCGGTGCTGACCGGAGCAGCACGGAGCGGTGTCCTGCACACGAACCTGTCGTCTGTGTTTGTGTAGCTGCGGTGTTGAAAGTTCATCCTCATCACCAGGTTTTGTCCAAGGAAACTCGGTTATTTTCGGGAACTGTAGGGATGGGTTGTCCACGCCCCTGCTTATTTGTTAAGTGACGAGAGTGTTAGGTCGGTAAGTTCTTTTATAGCGCCGCACAAAGAAGTAAATAGGAAATTCACCATCTCCCTCCATGCGTTCATTCTTGCATCGTTCACCGGACAAATATTTCTTTTACAACTAGTAGGCAAGCCATATAGAAAGCAGTTTAAGCTTTCTAATAATCAGCAACACAGAAGTTTGCATATAATAAATCGTCATTTTGTTGCCTTAGACATTAGCCAGTAAATATTTATAAAAGTAGGGGATATGATGAACTTACAGTATATGATGAACTCTGATGCATGACGGCAGCAACAAAAATTAGTACAGCCTTCGGGAAAGTCGTTTTGGCATTTGTATTCATGGATCGGAAAAAAATGACCTGTGGTCGGGTCAAAATTTGGGAACTGGTGCATCCCTCTTTTCAGAGATTTGTGTTCGTGCAGTAGAAGCAGTCCGGCCTGAACGCGGGGTGAACAACCTTTGGCCTTCGCTGTGTCTTTTCGTCTTGTGTTTGTGGAAGGCCTAGGAAGTGCCTCGGAGCTAGTGTCTTCGTTCCGCAGTGTGAGAAATGCCGGAGGTCCCCCGGGGCTTCTCGTATCTTCCTGGGGAAGGTTTGGGTGTCGTGGATGTCGGAGGGGCAGGTTGGGTGGGAACACGAGGGCTTCAGCGTAAGTTTGACAGAGGTTGGGAGGGACACGTGGAACGTATGACCGCAAGTGGAAAGGTGGCTCTTAAAGTAGAATTAGGACTGAATGTAGAACTGTGCGAATTCTGTGACTGTGCGATCGTTGTGACCACAGGAGTTGCCGGGTTTGCCTTGGAATAAAAATAGATGACAGTCCGAAGGGAGCCACGAGGGGAGAGGATGCTGGCAAATGACACCTGCCGAAAGGCCAGAGGCAGAGGGAAGGGTCACAGGTCACAGGTCACAGGACAGGCACAGGGAACAAGGGCTGGGGAAGGACCGTGTGGGGCGTGTCCCGAGGCACTCGCTTCATTCCGCTTAGTAGCCGGCTGTCCAGTCTTAGGTGGCAGCGTGCACCTTCATTTAACATTTTATTTTGAAATAATTTTATTTCATGGAAAAGTTGCAAAATAATAGAGTTTTGGGCCTTCCCTTGTTTATGGTTGCTTAAAAAATTTTTTTTTTCACTTTATATGCAGTAAAATTCTCTGGGTTGTGACAGACGCAAAGAAGTGTGTATCTAGCCCCACCACTGTGGCACAGAACAGTTCTGTCACCTCCCCAAGGCCCTTCTTAAAGCCGGCATTGGAGCATGGGTTGCAGAGGGGCCAGGAATTGTCCCCGTGATGGAGAACTTGACTGGGAGGGCAGTACGCCAGTGAGGCGGAGCCCCAGGGCCGAGTCTCTGGGTCGAGGCCGGGGGAGGTCTCCTTATGCCAGGAGGCAGGTGTGGGACAGACAGAGCTCGTCCACCTGGCGCTGGCAGAGCCAAACTCTAGACACCGGGGACGGCAGGGGAGAGAGACTGGCTGTTTCATTCTGGCCGGTGCCATCCGGGTCGATGGGAAGCTGATGCTCAAAAGCCTGAACTCCCCGATGACGTGTAGGTTACAAATTCTAAGGGGCGCATTCCCAGAGCACTGTGGGTTAGGGGTTCAGGGTCCTGATGGGAGCTGACAGGTTGGAGCCGAGGGTAATAAATCATTTTCATTCTGAGGTCACTTCCTGCCTCCCTCTGTCCCCTGTGTCAGGCCTCATGGGAAAGTAGCCAGGGGGTCATTCCGCCTTAGGCCTCAGGAGCTGAGACATCACTTAGGTCAAGATGTTATCTGTAGCTTGCCAGAGGTCCCTGTGACCATTAGTCAGGTCCCGGCTACTGTCCTCTGCTGCCTCCGGGGTTGCTGATTATCGGGGGAAAGGTCAGGTCTCAGGGTTGTACATAGAGAGAGGGATAGGCTTTCTAGTGCTAGCATTTACAAGGAAATGTAATCAAAGTCATAAGGATCCCTGCTTTCAGCTAGAGGTGATAGGGGTGACCAGAATCACAGGGGAAGGGCAGCAAGCTCTTGGAGGAGGACCGGCTCGGGCAGGCCAGCTCTGCAGGGTGGGCAAAGGCCTGGAGCAAGGAAGGGCGTGGGGACAGGTCTTGCCTGGTGCCTCTTATCTGAGAGGTTGACTGCGGGCAGGAAAAGGCAGAGGCGGGGAAGGAGGTAAGAGGAAAAGGTTAGACACGCCCGTGTCCTGGCAGGGTGGGAGTTGCAGTCAGGCAAGGAGGGTTGTGGAGCTTAAGAGACACAGGAGCCCCGGGGACATGGAGCAGGGATTGCCCAGTGTTCTCTGGAGGTTTTCTTGGCAGCTGCAGAACCTGAGTGGAAAGAGCAAAGGAGCTCTTCACGGCTGAGCTTTTGTTTTGACCCATGAGTGCTGGGAACGGGGGGCGGAGGGTGGGGGGTTGTCGTGCGCAGTAAGCCAGGGGCTGGCGGTGGAGCCGAGAAGGCGGAGGTGTGTGGGGACCATTTGCCGACGTGGCGGTGGCGTTCCCTGGACTGCTCCCGAATTCCCTTGGCTTCTCCTTAAGGACAGGGGAGAATGGTGGGCGGGGGAGGGCGGGGGAGCCACCCCCATTCGTACAGCCTCGAGGGAAGAGTGAAGAATAACCACCGGGAAGGGCTGGGCCTGGATTATGCTTGTGTGCCCCAGGCTCGTGCCCTGATGAAATGACTTCACGTTTCCAAAAAGCAGTTTGCACTTTCACATCAGTTATATTCAAATCAGGAATATTAGGTCTTAACCGCAGAGGAAAACACTATGTTGGCCCAAAGTAGCTCTGTGTATCGACCGTCGGTACCATCAGAATTTAGTGAAACAAGTGACTATCTGCCCTGGATTATAGCAGTCGTATTTACTGGTTTCTTCTGAACGCATACAGAGCAGAATCCACAAAATGACCGTTGTGTTCACGTCCCCTGGGTACGAACCGTCGTGT
Source organism: Rousettus aegyptiacus (assembly GCF_014176215.1). Taxonomy (NCBI): domain Eukaryota; kingdom Metazoa; phylum Chordata; class Mammalia; order Chiroptera; family Pteropodidae; genus Rousettus; species Rousettus aegyptiacus. The sequence goes on from NW_023416287.1 coordinate 83,324,311, forward strand.
CACACGCTGCATGTTGCTGTGGTGTAGGCCGTTCAACCAACGACATTCTCATGTTGTCGGCCTGGCCGGCCCCCTCGGGCCGAAGAGGCACCTTTGGACCTACAAGGTGCTCTGGCTTATCGTCAGGATTCATTCGGGTCCGATTAGTGCAGGACAAAAGATAAAATGAGCATGGGGCCTTCCAGTGGCTCGTAATTCTTACATTCCTTCCGTAGTTCCATTTATATTATACATACTTAGACATTCCCACATGCACATGCATGTGTTCGTATTATTATTTATTGTTTTGAAACCCTGTTTTGGAGCCCTGATCTCCTTGTCTCCCCCCACCGCCCCTTTCCTGAAGAGGAACAGCAAGGCAGAGGTTCTTAACAGCTTCTCCAGTAGCTGGTCAGATTTAAAAAAAAAAAAAAATGCCTTGAAACCAACATCCGTTCCCAGCTGGTTTAGGAAAAGTGAAGCAGCAGAGGCAGACCTGGGGACCCGAACCCAGCCGGCTGGGGGTGCGTGGGACGGAGTCGGAGGGAGGAAGTGGCTGTCCCCGATGAGCAGTCAGATTGGAGTGGGGGAGAAGCACAAGGTCAGTGGGGGGAAAGAGATGCGAGCCCCTGCCCTCCCCTTCCTTTCTTTTGTGTGTGTGTGAGGGGGATGGGTGTGTGTGGGGGGGGAGACGTTGAAGAGATGTAATGATAGAAAGCCCTAAAAATGCCAAAAGTGAGAGAGAGACTGGTGATGGAGGAAGCTCAAGGGTCTGCAGACTCGCGTAATGGATACGACCAGGACAGAATGTGGGCGGCCGCAGAAACCAATCCGTGTGGTTCTCTGAAGACATTTAACAACTGGGCGTGCTAGATTCGTCTTCTGTGAGGAACAAAATAAATGTGAAACATTGCATAACATTAACATATGTCGTAAGAACATTTTATATTCGAAGGAAAGATGAAGAGGATAGAAACATGAGTTAGATTCACGAATGTATTGAATTATTTCTTTAAAAAGGGCTTCCATGGACAGGTAGTGCTAAAAAATAATGACCAGTGTAGTCCCCAAAGAGAATAACAGACCTTGTATTACTACCGTCGTTTTATGGAAGATTCGTATAAGGTGGCCGAGGTGGTCAATGGATTTTGATTTGTTTTTCTTTAGGATTATTATGATTTAGAGTTCATTGATTTTCCTTGAAGAAAATGTTAGTTTCTCCATTCAAACGGGGAGCCCAGTGTGCTGTCTCACTGCTCGTACTGACCTTCGAATATTCCTCCTGGAGGCAGGACCCCGGCTGGGGTTAGGCATTGCTCTCTGGGGATTATTTGACAGCCATGTCCACGGTTAGGTAATGCCCAGCCTCTTATGCCATCATTCTCGAGGTGGACGTTGGGAAACAGCTCCATGAAAGACAGTTCTTTTTTTTTATTGCAGAGCATAAGAAATATGATTAAGGGGTGAACAGATTTTTCCCAGGTTTTTCTATTGACTTGATAGCTTTTGACTTTTGCCAGCAAAGATGAAACAGCTTTATGTAATTTTGAGAGGCTTCGGTAGGAAGGGAAGTGTTTTGTCTGTGTCACAGGGGTAAAGTGATCATGTGACAGACACTCTTGTGTTCTTTCAATTTTATTTTCCGTAAATAGGCCTAGCTAGCATTTTTCCTCCCAAGTGTCTTTGGGTAAAAGAACATTCTACATTAAGCACAAATGCTATTAGCGAATTATAGGTTATGTAAATGGGGTTTAGTTTTAAATTAAAAGACTGTAAGTGCCTTTGAAGGAAGATATATTTTATGGAGTGTAAATGAAATGAAAGACATTGCTACAATAACTAAAACTAATTCTGTTTGAAAATCAGGCTGTTGAGGCAAAGCTAAAACTTTGAGGTCTTTTTATGTTATCTTTTAAGAGAGAAGACTGAGATTTATTTTTGTAATGTTTTGAAGAAAAAGAATCTATTTTTAAAAGAGTAGTACTTAGGAATTGGGGTGAAAAAGGAAGAAAACTTTCAAACATAAACATTTCTCTTTGTACTTGATACAACTGAGAAATGAAGTGGGAGTTAAATATTCCTTTTTCTCCCCAGTGGAAAATATGCTCTTGCCTTCCCCCGTGTGGGAAGGTAACGGGTAATAATAGGACAGTGCGATTGTGGGTATGCACAGCATTTCTATAAATCAGAACAGAAGTGTGACGTTACAGAGGGCGGTGTTTATTACACTAATTATACAACGCCAGGGCGGTCAGGCCCCCCGGCCCAGTGACCTGGGGTTTCAGAGAAGGTGACATGCTGTCACGGGGCCACCAGCACGCCGGCTTTTATGCCCGTTGTGCGTTGTCGCCCTGGAGTCAGGATTCCGTCAGGTGAACCAGGGCCGAATCATAGTTTTTAAAACCGCTGCCGATTCACCTCCTGCCACTCTGAAGCGGCCACGTTTGCGCCCCCGGCTGGGTTTGCCCGCTTCCCTCAGGAGAAAGCATAACTCTCGGGACATAGAGGGATGGAGAGCAGGGCGTGCGGCTACGGAGAAAGAGGTGCTCCTGCATCTGAAACTTCTCCTCAGCTTCTTGGGGGGCGGGGGGTGGGAGCGTTGCAGGCTTGGGCGGCCCTCTCTGGGGGTCTCCGCGCCTTTACTTGGCTTTACTGAGAGGAAAAGACGCGGGCAGTGTGGTGGGCATCAGCCTACCACTGACCGGACGGTTTGCTCCTGCTCCTGCTGTGGGGAGCACTCGCGCATTGATAAATCGGGTGGGTAGGTACTCGCTACGTGTAAACGGAAGAGAACGATAATCAGAATCATCTGTTAGTCTCCCACGTGTTCGTGAGAATACCTGCCAGTCGCACCGCGGATCTGAACTCTGCCGTGTCTCGTGGGTGTGTCCTGGGCCTACCACCCGCTGGGGATTCGAATGGCCTCTCATGGTCTTTTTGCTCCTGAATTGACTGACTGACTGCCCCTCTGGCATGAACGGTGTGAGTGAAACTGGATGACGTCTTCTGCTCACCCAAATCAGAAGGAGAGGGCAAATGACATGAATCCCGAGTAGCCCTAAAGGAGGGACGGAGGGACTGAGGTGGAGCCACACTTCCCCTGGGACTCCCTTGGTCCAAGCTTTGGATAAGTGGTAGCATTCACAAACTACCTTCACCTCTGGTGGGGAGTTAGAGGTGGCTCACAATTCTGCGACTCGAGTTCTGTGAAAGCAGTGACTTGCAAACTTGGATCAGCATGGTCGGTAAAGATAGACCAGAGGAATGCTTGGCTAATGGTGGTGTTATTGTGAGTGTTCAATTTATCACTGAAATATGATGCTTACAAATAAGAGTGGTGACATTCAGGGATGATTAATGAGTGGGTGGACTCTTAAGGAGATAATAGTAAATGACAGACGGATTTTTCATTCCCCATATCTTGCAGTTTAAGTGTTTAACTTCATTTTTGAAAGAAAATCATCATCACAGACTTTCGTGCTGGGTGTGACTTCTCGGATACTTTCACATCGGTGTGAGCTGAGAAGTGTTGCTTTCTTGTTTCCTCCGTGCTTTTCGTCTTGGCTGTAGTTTGGTGCTGGGGATGCGTTACTCTCCGTCTGATCCTGCATCTGCCTGTCTGAGAGGAGAGCGGCCATGAGCGTTTTCCCCAGGCGAAGCAAGCAATCGAGAGAGAAGTACCTTGAACTTCTTGAAGAGCTATGTTAGCTGAGACAAATGCGAACGGAAGGTCGTTTATTCTTCAGTTCCTATTGAACGATGATTGTTTATTTCATCTTCCACAGTAGTTTACCCCAACCAAATTCTTAGAAGTGTCTGGACATGTCCCAGAGCGAGTTATTATGTTGAGGGTGTTTTAGCAGCTGATGATGGATTCGTACTTTGAGTTTTCACAGGTATGTATGTTGTCGCCTGAGTAGAAGTTCAACCTTGACCTTTGTATCATTTTCATTAGCAATGCATGATCTTTTACAGACTGTCCAAGGAAATACATGACTAAATACTCCAGTGAAATGTGGAAGAGGACTTCTTAGTGATCTAAGCACATTTAAAGGAGGGATAACCTAGAAAATATCGAAGAGGAAAGAGTGTGTATCTACACATCAGTTAGGCTAATTTTTCCAGTGAAAGTTGTCTAAAGTCAGCTGGGACCCTCCTCCCTTCTGACATAGATTGTTGGTTCCTTCTTCTTCCCCTATCTCTTATTCTCCCTCTTCTTTTTCCTTCTCTTCTTGGCTGTTTGTCTTTCTTCTGCAGAAGGAAGGAACAGGCCCACAAAGGTCCCCTCCCTTCCTGAGGGTCTCAGAGCTAATGAGTGACAAAGCTGGGTTTCAGCCTGTTCTTCTGTTACAAACCCAGCGTTCTGGCCCCTGACTTGTAGTGTGTTCGTTATCTGGCATTTGTGGTGTAAAGGTGAGTGAGATAGTCATTGCTCATCTTTAGTCAGGAGGTAAGAAGAGACAAGTATCACACTGTAGTACGTACCAGAAAATAATAGAATCACAAGATGAAGTGCCCCGGGGGTTCAGGCTGGAGAACGATCTCTCCTCCAGTGGAAGTTTTATCTGTGCCCCGCAATCACTTATCCTCTGCAGGCGGGGTGAAGGGTGCCTAGCATTTCATGTAGTTCTATATCCTTCATCCTTAGTACTAGCTGTGACCGTCCATTTCCCTAAAACTCTCCACGCTCCTACTGCCCAGGGCTTTGCGGATACGGGTGGGAACGCAGCTTCAGAGACTAGCTTGGTGGCAAAAGAGGGGGCCTTCCTTCCCCCACGCTGTTAGTCCTCGGGTGCATGCTGGTCACACACGGAGAGCGATTTCATGGAAGGGCTTCCTCGGCTCCCACAGCCATTGCCCCACTGTGTTGGACGAGCAGTAATCAGGAGACAGCTGTGCGCTACCTCAACCATTAAAACCGCTGAACTGGGGAGGGAGAAGGAAGGGATGCTGTACTTTCCTGCCGGGAGAGTATATTTTTTCCCCTTAACATAATGCAGAAAATTAGGATTAACTGAAAACGGAGGGAATCAGCATCTTAGGGATTTTTTAAAAAAAAATCCCGGATGGAACTTTATTAGCAGTAGTTGCCCTCTTGTGGGTTGGGGTGCTTACTTTTTCTATGAGTGAATAGATATCTATAATTGGGTTTTTGATTGTAATATAATTTCTTTTAATTTGATATCCCGAAAATGGTGGTGGCTGTAACAGTGATAATTTTGCTAGTGGAATTAAATGCTGTCCAGATCAAAATGTGTTTGGAAGTAGCTCTTTGTATGATGAGTCCAGTGATAAATGACAGATTTTCTAGTTGTCACGCCAAAACCTGCTTTTTGGGCTGTAACGGTTGCGATCAGCTTCATTCTTGTTAAAGAGCCGCCACTCTGATAAAGCACTTCGGAGGAATTGCTTCGAAGCTGTAGTTTTCAAGGCCTTAGACACGTTCGCTGGTCGTTCGTTCACGCTGAATCGGAATTCCGTAGTCACAGTGACCGCGCGGTTGTCGACGTGCTCTTGGCGGCCGCCGCTGGGTCAGCGCGAACCTCGCGGGGATAGTTATCGCGTCGTCACGAAATGCCATTTGCTGACGGGATGATTTTCTGTGTGTTTGACAGAACATCTGCTCAAATCCATGACCATGGGGGATATGAAGACCCCAGACTTTGACGACCTCCTGGCTGCCTTCGACATCCCGGATATGGTCGACCCCAAAGCAGCCATCGAGTCTGGGCACGACGACCAGGACGGCCACGTCAGGCAGAGCGCGCACGCGGACGACGACTCCCACGCGCCGTCCTCTGCCGACGCCGGCGTCAGCGTCATCGTCAAGAACGTCCGCAGCATCGACTCGGCCGAGGGCGCCGAGAAGGACGGCCACAACCCCACAGGCAACGGCCTGCACAACGGGTTTCTCACGGCGTCGGCGCTGGACAGTTACAGTAAAGACGGGTCGAAGTCCATGAAAGGGGACGTGCCTACCTCAGAGGTGACTTTGAAAGACTCGACTTTCAGCCAGTTCAGCCCTATCTCCAGTGCCGAAGAGTTCGACGACGACGAGAAGATAGAGGTGGACGACCCCCCCGAGAAGGAGGAGGCGCGTTCAAGCTTCAGGTCGAATGTGCTGGCAGGGTCGGCTCCCCAACAGGACTACGATAAACTGAAGGCGCTGGGAGGGGAACCCTTGGGCAAAACCGGAATCTCCGCTCCGGGCAACGCAGAGAAAAACAAAGTCGTTAAGAGGGAAACAGAAACAAATTCCATAAATCTGAGTGTTTATGAACCTTTTAAAGTCAGGAAAGTGGAGGATAAATTGAAGGAGAACTCCGAAAAGGTGCTTGAAAACAGGGTCCATGACGGGAAGCCGAGCTCCGAGAAGAACGACGTCACCCTTGGCGGCGTGGTCCCGGCAAGGTCAAAGCCATCCTCCAAGCTTTCTTCGTGCATAGCTGCAATCGCAGCTCTTAGTGCTAAAAAGGCTGCTTCCGACTCCTGTAAAGAACCAGTGACCCATTCACGGGAATCCTCTCCATTACCAAAAGAAGTAAACGATAGTCCTAGAGCCATTGACAAGTCTCCTGAGTCCCAGAGTCTCATCGACGGGACGAAAAAAGCGTCCCTAAAGCAGCCAGACAGCCCCAGGAGCATCTCGAGTGAGAACAGCAGCAAAGGATCTCCGTCCTCCCCCGCAGGATCGACACCAGCAATTCCCAAAGTTCGCATAAAAACCATCAAGACGTCGTCCGGGGAGATCAAGAGAACAGTGACGAGGGTGTTGCCGGAAGTCGATCTCGACTCTGGAAAAAAGCCTTCCGAGCAGGCGGGGCCCGTGGTGGCGTCCGTGACCTCGCTTCTGTCGTCTCCGGCCTCGGCCGCCGTCCTTTCCTCCCCCCCCAGGGCGCCTCTGCAGTCGGCGGTGGTCACCAACGCCGTGACCCCCGCAGAGCTGACCCCCAAGCAGGTCACGATCAAGCCCGTGGCAACTGCCTTCCTCCCGGTGTCCGCCGTGAAGACGGCGGGATCCCAAGTCATCAATCTGAAGCTCGCTAACAACACGACGGTCAAAGCCACGGTCATATCTGCGGCGTCCGTGCAGAGCGCCAGCAGCGCCATCATTAAGGCGGCCAGCGCCATCCAGCAGCAGACCGTTGTGGTGCCGGCCTCCAGCCTGGCCAACGCCAAACTCGTGCCAAAGACTGTGCACCTCGCCAACCTTAACCTCCTGCCTCAGGGCGCCCAGGCCACCTCTGAGCTCCGCCAAGTGCTAACCAAACCTCAGCAGCAAATAAAGCAGGCAATAATCAACGCAGCAGCCTCGCAACCGCCCAAAAAGGTGTCTCGCGTGCAGGTGGTGTCGTCCCTGCAGAGCTCTGTGGTGGAAGCTTTCAACAAGGTGCTGAGCAGCGTCAACCCCGTTCCAGTTTACATCCCCAACCTCAGCCCCCCTGCGAACGCGGGCATCACGCTCCCGACCCGCGGGTACAAGTGCTTGGAGTGCGGCGACTCCTTCGCGCTGGAGAAGAGCCTGACCCAGCACTACGACAGGCGCAGTGTGCGCATCGAAGTGACGTGCAACCACTGTACAAAGAACCTCGTGTTTTACAACAAGTGCAGTCTCCTCTCCCACGCCCGCGGGCACAAGGAAAAGGGAGTCGTGATGCAGTGCTCCCACTTGATCCTAAAGCCAGTCCCAGCAGATCAAATGATTGTTTCTCCGTCAAGCAATACGTCTGCTCCATCTTCCACTCTTCCGAGCTCCGCGGGGGCCGGCGCACACACTGTAACAAAGATTCAGTCTGGTGTAACGGGGACCGTCATATCAGCTCCTTCGAGCACACCCATCATTCCAGCTATGCCTCTGGATGAAGACCCATCCAAGCTCTGCAGGCATAGTCTGAAATGTTTGGAGTGTAATGAAGTTTTCCAGGATGAGACATCGCTGGCTACACATTTCCAGCAGGCCGCAGATACGAGTGGACAAGTACAGTATCATTTACATTTTGGTGTTTCGGTGATGAAGCTGTAGACATGAGTGCCCTATATATATATATATATATATACGATGCCCTTGATTTTAGCGGTGGGAGCTCAGTGAAATGATGGGCGTGTGCGTGCGTGCGTGTGTGCATGCGTGCGTGTGTGAGTGCGTGTGCAGGTGCACGCACGACCATGAGAAGAGAGGATGGTTTTCCTAGAATAGAACAACGCTGGAACACGAAGCTTACTTTAAAAAGCTTGCGGGGAAGCTGACTCTTCTAGGTAGAAACTCTGTGTACTAGCTGGGTGTAGGCACCTTAGATTTAGGGCAAGTGAGGGAATCCTCGGTTGTCGGGCCTTCGGGCCGTGTGTGGGAAGCCCGAGATCTGCTTCATCATAGAATCGTCCCACCGGAGTAAGTCCGAGTCAGGCTGCGTCACCAGTGTTCCTCAGTCAGTGGTAATTTTGGCACGTGTAAAACTCCCGTTGTTATTTATAATTACTGTCTTTTATGCTTAAACGCACCTAATTGGTGCCCACTTTCATGGCGTGCCTGTTGACTTAGGATGTTGGTCCAGAAGTGTATTCAGTAATATTCTTCACTGCAGTGAATTTAAGCTACAAATGGAAAACTCATTTCCATTTAAATAGGACACCTTTGCCTTTGTTTGCAGCCTTTGTTTTTTTTTTTTTTTCCATTAAGTGAAGTGTAGGTTGGTGTTGATGAAATGCATTTCACAGTAGGCATCAGGTTAGCCTTTCGCCTCTAGCGTGGCTAGTCTCCATGAGGCCGGGTTTTGGCCAGTAGATAAATGTATTTTGTAAATACGTGATACCCATCATTTGAAAGTAACCGGACATGCCGAATGAAAGAAATTTGAGCTAGAGAGACCAAGTGATTTATCACCCGAACCAGAAAACTTACGACATTGGAAGGGGGGACTACTAGTTTGAGCTAATATACTGTGGCCAAAAATTCTGTTTATGAAGACCCAGTGGTAGACCGATCTTTCCTTTATTTGCCACCAATATCTTGTTGATAAGGAGGTTTGTGCTGTGATTCAGACGTCTAGCAATGTCCCGACAGTCAGCAACTAAGTTAAGTTTCTTTGCGGAAGGAATTTTGGGTTTGGGGAACGGAAGAGCAGAATACCTCGGTTTTCCCCTCCAGATTTTCAGTTTAGCAGAAGTGGGAGCGATGGAGTTTTGAGGACCTGCTTCCAGCACCGGACGTTCAGTGTCTCATTGGCTCTGACAGTGACACACACAGAAAGAGCGAGGGGGCCAGCTCGTTCCAGAAGGCAGCGACGGGTGCCCCTCTTCTGGCGCGTCCTCGCGACAGTGCTGGGCTCTGGCTGGGCTCCCTCTAATCGTGTCACCACCTCGTCAACGGGGTAATATTTCTTTCCTTTCTCAAGAAGAAGCGGGAAAACAGCCAAACCCATCTCCTTGGTTCTGCTAGTTCTGTCGCTCTGTTTCTGCGTCCGCTGGCATGTCGCACGTCCTCGCTTCTGAGGGCGGGTCTCCCACCCGCCTCTGGCCCGTGCACGCCGGTCAGTGAGTGACAGTTCGAGCTGCCCTTACAGATGTCCGCTCTCTGTGGCTACCTTCTCTGGTAAGCAGGGAGGGCGTAGGCAGACAGGTGGAAACTTTCCTTCTCCCTCGTTCCCCTGGGTCTTGTTCTCTGTTAACCTTTAGGCTCAATGGCCAAACCGGGGTCCAACGGGCGAAGTTCCTTTCCTCGGGGAAGGAGATTAGCGTCTCCTCCTGTGCGTGCACTTGCTTTTGCCTTGCCTTTCTGTATTTCAGTGGGGCAGCTGTATAGTGCAGCTCACCTGTCTCACCTGGAACACTAAGGAATGAGTCAGGGCTGGATATACATTAACTGTAGGGCCAAATATACACTCAGCCAGACGTTCGCCCCCTATCATGTTTCTTAGCTAAGCATCCGGCCAGCTCACCTGAGGAGAGTACCTTTATCCAGTGAGATTCAGCTGCCCGCGTGTATCCACGCGCCCCTGGCTGGCTGCATAAACATGGCCCACGATGCCCTCTTCCTTCCCCTCCGCGGTTTCCCTCTCTCCTCAGACTCAGCCAGAGGGTCCCGTGTAGACCCAGGCGAGCAGTCAGTCTGGTGTCCTGCTCAGCCGCCCGGGCTGCGCCCGCTGTCAGCAGAGGGGCTGCTACTGCTCTGCGCTCAGGTCATTTAACCCAGCCTGGTCTCTTCCAGTCCAGGAGGTTGGTAGGGTCCTATGGCTATTGCCGTACTAGCCTCAGATGCCATGGAAGCTAGGGTGGCCCTCGCCCACTGCCGTCACCTGGCTCGGCATCAGGTAACGGTGGCAGTAGGCGGTGGGGCTGCAGACGGGAGGAACGGAAGGGAGAAGTCCTTCATCGCATCATCTCCAGCTTGCCAGTCACGTGACTCCCGGCCAGCTCCCAGTCTGTGAACGTAAATTCAACTGGGGGATAAAAAGGCACCTCCGTAAGCCGTTTCCTCCCCGAGAACGTCTCACAGAGTTTGGGTACCAGTCTTTCCTGAGCACCTGCTTTCCCCTGTCGCCCCCACACCTGCTTTTCTTTCTCCTTCGACCTTCACCTTCTTGGTAGCTCGCTGGTGCCCTGAGGAAGAGCAGAGGACCTCGCGGTTGTAACAGCCCTCCATGGCCCACAGCCTGGCCGTGCTTTCCAGGACGGGAGCCCGGCGCAGTTAGGCCCTGTGCCTGCGGCTGCTGTTCTCCCTGCCGGTTTCCGAGACCTCCTCGCGGCCGGGCCCCTGGGCCCGCGCAGTCCTGGTTTGAGAATCACCCACAGGGGAACCCCGAACGGGCCTTGCTGTCTTCGTGGATGCTGAAGGTTAACGCGTGTGACCTCAGGGCCACCACCTCCCTTGCTCATCGCCGTTCAGCTCTTGACTTTCTCAGTCTAGAGAAACGTACACCTCTCGACTGGCAGCAAGGGTAGTCCTCTCTTCCCCCCGCCTCCCTCCATCCCTGGCATCGGGGACGCCCCTCCCTCCCTCCCTTCTGCCCGCCGTCTACTTAGGAGTGCCATGAGAACTTTTAGATTTTACCTCGTGATGCCGAAGCGTCCTACACTGGTGTTCTGGATCCTCCTCAAATCACTTATATATTTTTAAATTGATCCTTTTATTTCAAGGTCTCTTTAGATTCCTGTGAGATAACGTAGAGAGCTCCCGTGGACCATTTATCCAGTTCCCCCAGTGGTGACATCTCGTAAACCTATAAAGCCGTCACGACCGGATATTGACGTGGATGCGGTCAGTGTACAGAACGTTTCTGTAACCACAAGGCTATCTCTCGTGTTGCCTTTTTAGAGCCACCCCGACTCCGTTCGTAACCCTTGGCAACCACTGATAAGCTCCCCATTTCTGCAGTTTTGTCATTTCGGGAATGCTATATAAATGGAACCATACCATGTACAGCTTTTGGGGATCGCCATCATCCCCCGGAGGGTCATCCAGGTGCTGCATGTATCAGTCGTTCCTTTTTATTGCTGAGAGTGCCCCTCGTATGGTCGTATTCCCACGGAGTGTTTAACCGTGTAGTCCACGGAAGGATGTCTGCATTGTTTGCAGCTTGGAGCGGTTATGAATGATGCTGCTATCAACATTTGCATACAGGTTTTCGCATGAACATAAGTTTTCATTTCTCTAGAAGAAATGTCCAGGTGTGTAATTGCCAGATCCCATGGTAGTCGCATATTTATATTTTCATGAAACTCTTCTCCAGAGCAGCTGCACCGTTTTATATTCCGTGGGCAGTGATCCGGCTTCTCTGCATCTTCATCAGTGTTGGGTGGTGGTATTTTAGCCATCTCGATAGGTGTGTAGAAATAGCCCATTGTGGCTTTAACTTGCGGTTTTCCAGTAGCTAATGAAGTTGAACATTGTTTCTGTCTGTTTTGGTGAAATGTCTCTTCATGTCTTCTGCCCATTTTCTAATTAGATTTTTTTTTATTTTGTTGAGTTTTAAGAGTTCTTGACGTATTCTAGATGCTAGTCCATTGTTGAGATGTGGTTGCAAGTCTTTTCTTTTCATCTGTGGCTTACCTTTTCATCTTTTAAATAGTCTTTGGTAGAGCAAAAGTTTTTATTTGATGAAGTCCAATTAATCAGTTTTCCCTTTCATAGCTCACGCTTTTTTTTTTTGGTGTCAAGTTCTAGATGCTGAAATTTTTCTCCTTGTTTTTTATATTGAACCAGCCTTTCATCCCTGGAATGAATCTGATTTGGTCAGGCTGTAGAACTCTTTATATATATTGCGAATTATATTTGCTAATATTTTGTTAAGAGTTTCTTATCTATATTCCAATAGGTTTCTTTTGTGTTGCTGTTTTTGCTTGGTTTTGGATAGGTTAATATTAGCTTTATATGATACATTGAGAAGTATTCCCTCTTCTATTTTTTGGAAGAGAATGTATGATTTGGTGTTAATTGTTCTTTAAATATTTGGTAGAATTCTCCAGTGAAACTGCCTGGGTCTGGAGATTTCTTTTTTTTTCTTTTATTTTTTTCCTCTTTAGAATACTCGCTGGACAGGAAGGAGGGACTCATCACTTGATGGGGCAAAAGTTTCGCTTCCCCGTGGGCCTTCTCTGACTCCATCTGGGTGGGGGTGTTGGGGCGCCTGACTGCATACAGCCTCAGAGGGGCCTACGTCTGGGCTCCACCTGGCTTGGCGGGGTGGGCGTGGGGCCACAGCTTTTCCTGTGGTTTAGTTATAGTACAGTAGCCATTGTCTAAAACTTTTCTCTTTTACTAGGCCGCCCTGTTCTTTCCTGGAGATTTTTTGTTTGTTTTTTTTTCCTACCCATTGTTGTTTCTGGGTGGCCAGTTTCTTCAGCTCCAAATCTGGGCTATTCGAGGCAAAAAGACCCAGAGAACTCATCACCTTGTCATCCCTTGGGTCCGGGGACCCCTAGCTAGCCTGCCGCCTTCTCTCAGCCTTTCAGAGGCTTTTCATGTTCGCCTTATACGTAATGCCCAGGCGTTTGCATTGTGCTTAGCGGATGGAGTAGGGAGAGGTACCTACCGTACGTTTTCCTGGAAGTGAAAGTTTCCCTCTGTTGCGTAAACGTCGGAACGCAGCCGTTCTGCCTTCGGGGAGAGATGCCGTCGCCGCGTTGTCGGGCTCTGTCTGCGGCTTCGGCCTGTGATGATGCTCAGCCGTTTTTTCGGAGCCGGGTTTCCTGGGAGGACAGCGTTCCATTCCGCTCTGCGGGACGTCACTCTCTGAGTCGCAGGCGTCCGTTCCCCCTGCCGGGTGCAGACACCTTCCTGTCAGCCCCACCTGGAAAGGCCGGCAGGAGCGGGGGACGCGGGGCGGAGGCGGGGGGACGTGCCCCTCGCTTGCACACTGCGCAGTCCGGCCTCTCAAGGCCTCAGCCTCTCTTGGGAACAGCCTTTTCTTGTTCAGTGCGGTCACCACCCTCCTTCACCTTTTGCCTTTCACGTCCTCCCCCTTTCTGGTTTTTGACTCTAGTTTATGGTTCGATCAGACCCTTCCCTGCGTTTTCCCAGCGTGCTCGTTTGGACCCAGCAAAGGAGCTCTCTTTGCTGTCACCGGCGGTGGCTCTATGTGCCAGGTCTCCTTCACCATCTCCCCGTACATACGTGTTTAGCCTTTTGTGACTTTGCCGATGTGTAACGGGGTAGAGTTAGGTTCTGGTGGCATTTGCTGAATTCTGCCTTGCCAGTTTTTCCTCCTTTTACAGATGTTCTGTGGACAGTCCGTACAAAAACAATGGTGGTCTTAGAGAATCAGAGTGTCACTGTATTATGAACTGGCCCCATGCTCAGCAAGCCCTCTGGCGCAGGTCTCTGCTCAGAGCTTGCTTGGGATGTATGGTTTAGCTCGAGGCCCATGTGGCTCCACACCCCCTCAAGCCCTAATCCAGGGCGTGGAATTCTGTCACACGCTGGTACGTAACGGGGGCAACAAGCCGGGCGTGCCCGGGCCCAGGGTAAACCGTCCTCCCGCCTGCGTCTGCCTGCTCACCCCGCAGGGACCAGGCAGCTGAGGGGAAGGGCAGGATGGCCGAACGTCTTTGCTGGATGCAGCAGAAATGGGGCACGCAGGCACCTGCTTCTAACGCCAGTACATCTGCCCTCGCCGGGGGTTGGTGCCCAACCTGTCTGATGGAGAAGCGCGCTTTGGGGCACACTGAGGGTGGACAGGCAGGAGACGCTTCCGCGAAGTGCCGTGAGAGCTGGCGCCTGCAGCTTTAATGATGGATATTTAAATGTGTCGGAATGTCGTTGCTTCACTGTGCTGTAAAGCCAGGACTAAATTTAGCCATGCGCGGACTGGAAGTGCATACCGCGACCTCGTACTTGACAGAGCCTGTTTTCTTCCTGTAGAATCCACATCAGCCATAGAATCAGAGAATGTTACGGGCCCTATGGTCAGGTCAGTTACAGGCCCTATGGTCAGGTCAGTTACGGGCCCTATGGTCAGGTCAGCCCTTTGGTTTTACACTGGAGAAACAAATGCCCGGCCAGTGGCAGAATCAGGGCTGACGACAAGATTTTTTTTTTCCGCTGGTTCATTACTCTTTCCGTTGGTCACGTTGATAACCTGAGATAGAGATGCATAGCATAGCGTTCTACGACTGCAGGACCGCGGGACTCGTGTGAGAATGGACTTGGGTTACGCCCACATCCGCATTGCGAGGGCAGATGCAGGTGACGATCTTCGGCAGCCCTCATTCTCAGAGACGGCCGGCTCAGTTTAGTTTCAGGCACTTTCTGGGCACCGTCAACACAGCGTAGTAAGTACACTGAATTATCTCGAGCAGCCCAGCCCGCTCTCATTCCTAGACATACTCTGCTCATCCAGATTCTTCTGGAAACCACAGAGCCCACCTCAGTTTCTTCACATGCCCGAAATATCATTGTTAGCTGAAGACTCCTGGCTTTCGGCTTTTGGGCCTGTTGTCGCAAGTGTAGTAATTTTGGTCAGACTCGCCCTGTCCCAGTTTTCTAGTTCAGTGCCATTGACCCCGAATTTACCTGTATCCTCCAGTGACTCATCTGAGTGGATTATATGTGTCAACCACACCGCTTTCCGAAAATTTGCTCGTTTAACTGTCAGCTCTGATTAGGGATTTTTAGTGTAGCGGAATGATTTGAGGACAATCTACCACAACCACCAACTAGCTTCGGGAGCAAATGTATATATAGTCACTTCTGCTGGGATTCTCTTGATCTGTATTATTTCCTTTTAAGTGAGATCTGAAATGAAATGCTTTTGCTGTGTTCTCATTGTAAAATTGTATGAAAGCGACAGCCAGGAAAGAAACTGGTGTACTTTATTTTTGTTATTTTTGGTAATCATACCATAGACAGACGATTATGAAACTGCTGTTATTGAGGCCAGAACAATTTACTTCGCATTGGGGCCGACTGCGAAACCGGCAGCGTTTTGACTTCTAGATCCAGCGTTTCAGGCTGTTGCAGGCTTTTGGTCTCTTTGAAATTTAAGCATAAATATGTGTTCTATTTACTCATATATCTCTAGCATTTCTAACCTTTCCTTGTATACCTTTCCCTGTATACCTTTCCCAGGCTGTTTTTCTCCCTAAAGTATAATTAAAACACACGGAATTGTTTTCCTTGTTCTCAGATCTCTCTGAGCCCTGACTAGGGTCACAGTGAGCCCTGCGCCTCGCCCCACAGCCTGGTGCCACTGCCCACCGTGGATCTCTGGGCCAGGCCTGGGCAGAGAGAGGGCGCGGCCTAAGTAGTCGTCAGATACGGAACGTGATTACTTTCCAGCTCTATTTTCCTGGACTCGCGTTCCATGGCTTTTGGAAAGTAATATCTTACTTTAAAAGAGTAACAGTTCTCTGGACAAATGAGTCTGCCAACAGTAGAAATTACCATTTTTTTATTTAAATACTAAAAACATTTATCCATTTTCAGATGATGTATAAGTAAAATGTCAGAAGCCACACGAAATCATTTAAGTGCATTTTATTATACATTTTTTTTTTTTTAAATTTAAAAGGCAGGTAGGTACTGCCCCATGAAACTGCTTTAGCCTCTTGTAAATAGCCTCAACTTTTAGAGAGGTAGCGTTTTAAGGTATGTTGTAGTTTCTTTGATTTAAAAAAGGAAAGGAACGTCAGGTTCTCTTAGACCACAAAAATCCTGACTGCTCCTCTGCTCAAATACATCCAGTCCAGAGACTGTGTGTCCTGGCTACTGATGCAAAGGACCCCAGAGAAGCAAGGAGTGGAGGGTGGGGGGTCAGGGGTTGGGGGAGGTCCCCCTTTGCATCACCAGTACATCAGGAAACAGGGATAACAGCGTTACGAAACACAGGTACGGTGACTGAAACGCGAGAGAATACTCGTGTGAGTTTAAAACCGCCGATATCACACGAGCATCAAGGGGGAGGAGGTCTGCCGTCCAAACAGCGTGCTTTTCCTCAGGATGGAGTGGAGGCGGGGAGTGGAAGCAGGTAAACAGAAGTGTGGGAGGGAATACAGTGTGATGGATACATACGCACCTGCGCGTGTAAACCGAAGAGGAGGTCTTGATCCCGCGTGACTCCCCGATGATAGTCCCCCATTTCGGTCATCGCAAAATAGGGAAGCCTTTTGGTGTGGGGCTGTGGTCCACGCTGGTCCACACTGGCCCTCACTTGCTCCTTGCACTTTTGGATCTAAAGTGGAGACGGATGAGTGCGCATTCCTGTAGCTGGTCTGAGGGTAGGGTGGGGGTGGGGGTGGTGGAGGGATGGCTGCCACCAGCTCGCACAGAGCCCCACGGGGCTGCCGGGGACCACCCTGCCACACAGTGCATCACGAAGGGAACACTTCCCTCTCCAAGGACTGATATGAGAGAGGCCGGTATTGAAATGCTGGTGTTTTCAGGTGACCCTGTTAGTCTAAAACATTTTTCAGTCTTTGCAGTCACAGTTTTCTGTCATAAAGAGCATTTAATAACTTACAAAGCCTATTTTTAATTGAATAATTTTGAGACTTTATTGTTAACATGATAGAAACAAAGCTTTCTCATCCAGCCACACATCTATGACCATTCGTGTAGTTATATATGTATTATAAACATAAACGGCCGATAGGGGAGAGTATTGAAGCACTTCGTTGTGAATTTTCTATGTATTGTGAAGGATCTTTTTGTTAACGTATCTTGATGAGAGAGAATGTGAAAATTTTTTTTCAGCTTTCACAGAACGCGCACCTTTGTCTCCTGTGTAGATTTTCTATTTCCGTTGCTGTTTTTTCCTGTTGTGAAATAGTGTAAGCACTCTGCTTTAGCTCAAAGAGACGCTGCGGAGGGCGGGCATCATCTCTGCCCCTCGCGCACGATGCTCGGCGTTATTTGCTGATAGTTTTTCTCCTGTGTATTTTTGTGTGTGCATTCCTTGTAACCCCCATGCCTGGCCTCTCACGAGCACTCCATCACAGGCCTTCGTAGCGGTCAGAGAACCCAGTTCAAATCCTGGTTCTCACCCTCAGTAGCTGTGGGGCTGTGGCGACTTTCTTAACTTCTCCAAACCTCATTTCCTCATCTGTAAAATGGACATAATATTATCTATCTAGTTCATAGATTATTATGAGAATTAAATGAGATGTTGTATCTAAATGTATTTATTTAAAGTACTTAGTTCATCACTTGGCTTATGGTGGAATTATCAGTCTGTCTAACTAAAGTATGTCTTGTCTTTAATATAGTATATATTGATTTTATTACTAAGTGCAAGACATTCTAAGATGCCTGTGGAAATTCAGACATTATAATTCACTGCCTGTGGTGGAAGTAGATAGAAAACTTTAGTTCAGAGAAACAAATTACCTGTGATAAGGTAGATGTCAACAGGATTTTATAATTAATGAATCTGTTGATTGGTTTTCTTTGCTGTGGCTTGTTTTAACCTTTGGAATATTGTTATTAGAAAAAGAAATGCTGTTTTTTAATGATGCTAACTTCATCAAAGCTCCCTGTAATGTTCTTATTTTGTGATTATAATAAACATTTTGTGGGCTAAAATTTGTATTTTAGTTCTTTCAGGAGAAAACGAAGAAAGAATTTTCAAGTGAGTTTCTGATTTTTGTTAGAGTCACTCAGAAGTTTAAACGTTAACTTGGGCTTGATTCCAAAGCTAAAAGAATAAAAAGTCTTTTTAAAATGTCATAATTCTGTTGTCATTATAAAAGATTACTTTAAATCTTAGCTAGAATCTATATTTTGAGGCTTTCTTTGTATATTTTGGAAGCCCATAGACACTTGCATGAATATCCAAATAGTATTCAAACACATTTTATCTTGTGCTACGTTAGGTTTATTTTTGGAATAAAAGTACTACTCAGTTTACATTTAAGATTTTTGTTTTTATGTTTAAAATATATGCCATGTTTAGTGCTTACATCTTAGGGGATGAAAAATAGTGTGTTTCAGTTTTTTTCTGGTCAGTTAATGATCTAGAGCCTTTCCAAAGAGGATTTTAGTCTTAATTTTATTTTTTATGTGGCTAGATTTTAAGCTCTCCATTAAAGTTTCTTTTAATATCTAAATTTATGTATCTGCACTTGAGTTCATTGGTTTTAATTATAAATCACATAATGTCCAGTTCCTGCATTTAAAAATCAATTCACGTAGAAAAAAGAACAACCGATTGCGGTGGTCATTCTTATATATTCCTGTACTTCGGATTTCACATACACCGAAATGACTTAAAAATAGAAACTGGATTACTTTCTAATTCATTTTTATTATTTTGAAGAAGGTTTTTTTTTTTTTTTTTTTGAGTTGTGGGAACCGTGGCTGTTGTCAAGGTAGATGCCCATAAACTTGTAATTATGCATTAAATATTGATTTGCTTACATAATTTGCAAGAATACCTCCTCTTCACACCAAACAAAATGCAGAAGTAACAAAATCGGAACACTCCCTAAAGATGACGTTCCCTTTTCCTCATACTTTGGGATGAGCCTGACTACATAGCACATGTTATTTTTATTTTACAGGGTAAGGAATTTTCCACTGACCATTTTTAACTTTCGGGTTGTGCTTTTTCCTCGGGCTTAGAGTCGATTATCATCGTATTTGAAATGATCGCTGTGTGATTATTTTGAGGTTTAACCAAACTTCTTCGCGTCTTAGAAAATACTTCGTAGGACCAACCCTGTCTCCCCCTTTGGTTTGTTTAGAAGACTTGCACTATCTGCCAGATGCTGCTTCCTAACCAGTGCAGCTATGCATCCCACCAGAGAATCCATCAGCACAAATCTCCCTACACCTGCCCCGAGTGCGGGGCCATCTGCAGGTCGGTGCACTTCCAGACCCACGTCACCAAGAACTGTCTGCACTACACGCGGAGAGTTGGTTTTCGGTCAGTATATCATTCACTTACGTCCAAGTAAAGCTCGTTCACTTAGGACCGCACAGCGTTTCGAATGGCCTGTGCGCGTAGCGATCAGGGTCATACAGTGATACCTCGATTAACAGGTCCTTTGGGAACCGAGCTCGTGTGTGCCGTAGAGTTCATCCGTTTGGATCCTTTAACGTGGTCTTGGCCCGCTGGCCCGCACAGAGCTCAGGGGAGGCGGAGCCCCTCCTTCAGGCAAAATCGTGCAGGTGGCAAAGTGTGGCTTCGATTTGACTGTTAGAGACTTTTCTTCCTGCACCCTTTCTAGCACACTGTCGTTGTCATGCTCTCTAGAGCATTTTTAACCCGTGCAAGAACACCGTGCATTTCCGGACCTCTCAACCCTTCCTTTCCTCTAGTCAAACCAGCAGGGATGCGATGGGTCCTCACTGTCATTCTGTCATGTTGGAGGGTCGGCTGTGTGTCCTTTCCTAACGTTGCTCTTTGTGGGAGGGCCTTGCATGCCAGATGACCTTTCTTTATTCCCGCTTCTCCATTACCCGAGTTCACGCTTCTCCCTCATGTCCACACGTCTTAACTGTGACCTCTTTCACCACCCCCTTACGATGCTCAGATGTGTCTTTTACAACATCTGCCAAATCTGATGTTAGTTCAGCTAATATTGAGTGACCATGTACTTGAACTTTATCCTCCACTTTGTGACCTTCTGAAATGCATTCTGCTACTTTTTATATTTTGACCCAGCGAAGGCCCACCAAGAAAACCTGTTATTGATACACAGTGTCTTTGTTAATAGAGGTATTACTGTATTGCGTGTTTATCTTAAACTCATGTTTGGTTGCCTGGTATCTGTAATGTTAGATTGCTAATATACAGTATTTTTTTTTTTTTTTTTAGTTGTAATATAGTTATACCATGTTTTACAAAAACGGAGTCCAGTTGGTATATTTGAGTTTTATTTCAGTTAAGTTTAGGTTACGGCATCACCAGTTCCTAGGTGGCTCTGTTCATTTTTCTTTTTTCCTTTTCTTTTTTTCTTATTAAATATTATTATTTATGCCTACAGCACCTGGTCTTCCTAGGTGGTCTCCCATTGAAGTACTAACCAGGCCTGACCCTGCTTAGCTTCTAAGATCAGACATTGGCTTGTTCAGGGTGGCATGGCCATAGACCATGGACCGTGGCTCCACTGAGGCATGAACCTAGGACCTTCTGCGTATAAAGCAGACGTGCTAACTGCCACACTGTGGAACCACATCCTCTGTTCATTTTTCTAACACTAAGAGAAGCTTGCTTCACATTTTTATCTCATGCCTCCAATGTTTAATGGATTAGGAATCTACTCGAGTAGAAAACCTTTGGTTTGGAAGAAACCAGAGTGTTGGGTACCAGTTCTGCTGCTAATTGTGCAGTAATTCGTGTGTTCTCTCTGTGCCATGGTGCCCTGTCTATAAAATTGGCATGACCCTCACCTCTTTCTCCACTGGGATGTTAGAGAGTAAAACAGGATAATCAAAATGCATACTGTGTCCTCAGGGAGAAAGTAACACATTGAAGGTGCCCTTGATTCCACAGACTCTATACACAAGGTAATTTGGTTCTCATCCCATGTTTTGAAACTGTTGTTACTGGATTCTATGTTTAATGATGGAGAACAGTTCTACGACATTTTCTGAGTACTATTCTTTTAATGGATGCCAAACGTTCCTCAGATGTTTAGTTTATTTTTCTAATATAATGAAAGTAAACTTAGGTTGGAACGGGGAAAGGAAATAAGACATCTATAACTCTAGCTATTCCTGGTACCTTCTCTAAATTAAAATAGAGGCTCAGTAGGCAGGCTTATAGTAAGTCACTAGGAAAAGCCCATCCCTCCCTCCCTCTCTCTCTCTCTCTCTCTCTCTCTCTCTCTCTCTCTCTCTCTCTCTCTCTCTCTCGGCCCAGTCACAGAGTTGCTTAAATTGGGGGCTTTGAATTTTTACTAAAATTTTTTTGTGTTTAGTATAGATTTTTTTTCTGACACGAAACTTATAAGCTTTAAAGGTACTGTGTTTGTATATTCTGAAGTTTAGTTCATGTTTACCTCTTTATGTAATAGAAAATAATTTGACCTTAGTTTTTTCCTTGGCTGTTTCAAATAATGGTCCAGTGTAATATCGGCTGGGGTTTAGCAGCCCTTGGCCTTGTATGTTTTCCCCTCCTTTTTGGCTCTCTAGTTTTTCAAATTTTTTTTTTTCAAAAAAAAATTTTTTTTCAGGCAGAGACGTCTCTCTAACACGATTCGCACATCTTACTTTGTCTCTTCTTGATTCACTATGTTTTGTTTTCTCCCTCTCCTTGATCATATTGCATCTCCCGAACACCGAAGGAGTCATTTCTAGTTTCTGGTTGATTTGGTAAAAGTCAAGTATTTATCTGAATTTTTCTGCTTCTCAATCCATTGGATCTGCATCTTGAAAGTAGAATTATAGAATTATATAGTGTAAACATTTTTTTTTAAATTAAAAAATAAAGAGAAACTTGATTGGATACCCAGAATACAACAGACTTCTGGTATGTTAAATATTTATTAATAGACTGATTCTTAGCAGCATTAGGATACTCTGTGACCCTTTCAAATTCTGCTGTCTATTCGTCTTATTTGTATTCCCTACTGGCCTCTCGTTGCCCTTGAACCTTTTTTCCCCACTTATGGGCAGGTATTTTACAACTCTCTCTTTTCTTAGTTCCTTTGAAATGCTCGTCTTTCTTTCCTTACATTAGGAGGGTTTTCCCTGGGCCTCCATGGACTCTTTGGACCAAGCCGTAGCCACCTCCTTCATCAACTGTAGATCCTTTAACTTGCTGTTTATTTTCTTTGGATTAACTCTTTCTCTCACACAGGACGACTTCAGAGAATGAGCTCTTTGTTCCTCTTTTGCCATTCCTTGGTCTTTTGCCCTTTGAAATCACTTTTCTACCCTTGATGGGAAAATCCTTTGTTTATGAGTCATGCTTGGTGTAGAAGATCCTTCCGTTTCCTTAGTAACCCATCTTTTTTTGTGTCATGTAATCTTTCTCTTTCATAGGAATTGTAGACTTTCGGGGTTGGGAAGGACTAAAAAATGATCTTCTCATTTTACAAATGAGAAACGGGCCTAGAGAGGATCAATAATAACCTGTTTAAGACATCACAAGTTCAAGTTAACCCCAAATAATTTCCGTATGCTTGGGTGGCTTGATTGCCTAACATAGTAGTTTAAGTAGATGGGCTAGAGGAATATTCCTTAATTATTCTCCTTTTGTTATTTAGCGTTTTTATGTATATGCTGCTCAACATTTTGCCTCTAGTCATTTAAAATGCTTATGCATTAATAATGATTTTTCTGAAGTGCCTGCAAAGCTCAACATGGCACGCTTTAGAACACATGTAATTCAGAGCATGCCACTCTGGCACGACTTCGGAAGCAGCTCTGTGAATTCAGAAGTGAGATTCAAAGACTAGAAACACCTGAGGTTAATACAGAAGTCGCGGAGCCCCGTCTCCTGGAAGGCTGGCCCTGCGCGCAGTCCTCCTCTCCAGGTCCCATTCATATCCAGGAACACGCCTGTCAGGTACATCGTATCCGTGCAGAGAGCCCACAGAGACCACTCTGTCAGGTGTGGACACAGGGCGGCCTAGGTCGTCCCATGCGTGTGCTGCCAGTGTTGCTGACGGTCCTTGTGTGAGAGAGATGTGGCCGGGGAGAAGTGCATTGAAGTTTTAAAGTTCGTTTCCTTAGGGCCAGATGTGAACAAGGAATGAGCTCATCAAATTATCAGAAAATCAGGAAGAGGTTAGCTAGAGAGGCAGTTACATTTAGAGATGTTGATTGTTCAGAAGTTTATATGATTTGTGTCCTTTCTTAAACAAATATAAGTGTACTTAGATTTATTTTCCAGGAGACACACTAGGTGGGTGACCTTCTCTACCCGATGGGCCCCCAGACCTCCTGCTATATTAACCACACCAGTGTGTACCAGGAAACAGTGGCCACGGCTTGGGAGCCGACACTTCCTCGTTCCTCTGTGTGTGCCTCTCTTGATGGCGTGTAGGGTTAGATAGTGCACATCTTCCACTGGAGATGACATTTGGGTAGAGGGGACGGCTAGGAACCGCAGGGCCCTGAGGTCAGGATCCAGCAGGTAGGAGTCTTCTGCAAAGCCGGAAGTCACAGGGTCTCGCTGTGTTCCGGGCCTCGGTACGGCCTCCATGCTGTTATTCTCACCCCAGTCTGGGCATCCCTTCCAAGAATCTTTAAGATGCTCAAATTCTAGAGCATTTCAATTTTCTTCTTCTTCTTCATGGTCTTCCTTCTTACATATAAAAATGGGAAAAAAATGAAGCGCACTTCCAAAAAGCTATTAGAAACCTCAAAAGGCCGTTACAATGCGTTCATTTTACACAGTTAAGTTGCACGTGTGTGTAAGGGTCTCGTTCTAACGACTGCGTATTTATTTCTCTAACAGATGTGTACATTGCAATGTTGTGTACTCTGATGTGGCTGCACTGAAGTCTCACATTCAAGGTTCTCACTGTGAAGTCTTCTACAAGTGTCCTATTTGTCCAATGGCGTTTAAGTCTGCCCCAAGCACACATTCCCACGCCTACACACAGCATCCCGGCATCAAGATAGGAGAACCAAAGTAAGTCACGCTCCGTTTGGCTTTTACTCCGCTACTTTATTCCTAATGCAGAGGAGGTGGTAGTTCCATGGAATTAAAATCGAAGATGGGAAAAGTGGAGATTCTGGCGCTCCCTGTAATACAGCCCGCACCTCGGAGCTCGGAGCTCCCGGAACCTCTCGGTTCTTTCAAAGGGAAGTCTTTGTCCCCAAACGTCACTTATTACTATTGCTCTTGTCATCACTTTTTAGTACACAAGTGGATATTTATAAATTTTGTTCTTTTCCTTATGACGATTTTAACAAGTTCTAGGAAAACTGTAAACAACTGTCATCTTTCCATTTTTTCATAGTTTCTTTCTTGTAGGATACACTTTTCACAGTAACATAAGATGGAGTCAATTTAAGAATGGTTGCTGGTTACTGAATTTAACTTTATAGCCAGTATTTGTCCTTGATTAGTAAAGGTATATTTCACTTTTGCCTTAATCTCGCTCTTAATATTGTCAATGTTTGCTTTCTCCGTGCCTTTAATAATGACGTGGTGCTTCAGCAGACAGTTACGGGGCTGCTTGTCCACAGGAGGGGGAGCTTAGCGAAGAGGAGTAAGCGTGGGCCCGGAGTCAGAACCCTGCCCCGCCCGCCGGCTGTGTGAACGTGGACGGTCACGCGCTCTGTCTCCGAATTCGTTTTCTCCTCTGTAAAGTGAGGGTAATGCTTATGTCCCAGGGCCTGGGTGAGGATGAAACGAGACGATACGCTCCAAATGCCTAGCACACGGTCCCCACATCTGGGGCACGGAGGGGCTCTGTGCCATTCGTTTCTTCCCACGTCCCCCCTCCGCACACCCCCTTTATTTTGTGCACATAATAGCGCTGGATTAGAGACGAATGGTCATGTTCACTTTTTCCCCTGTATTATTTACGGCACTGTAGGATTTGATAATTATAATAGATTTGCAGCGTCAAATCTAGTGGAGTGTTTTTGCCCATAACTCCATAATCAAGGAAGTATTAGGGAGAAGATATGCAGGTATGCCATATTATATTGTCTGGCTTTTATTGTAACATTTAGTTGTAGGGAAACGTTATTGACTAAACACTACAGAAATGACTGTTTACTAAAAGACTATGATAAAGTGAAGTTTTATTCTAATAAGACCTTCACTCTGATCTTTGTAGATCCTCAAAATGAGACAGCTTACAGATTAGAGGATCAAGACACAGCTTGGTGTGTTGAATCCAATGAATGACATTGAACAGTCTTGGTATTTGTATTTGTGGCAGTCAGACTCCTGGACACCAACGTTATCTTCCCCCCAGTGAACATAGTTTTGATTGGGCCTTTATTCAAATAAAAAAACTTCATTCACTGAAGTGTGCATGAAACCTGGAACATTAGTTGTTACCTGGAAATACAGGGCAGCAAACGATTAAAATAAGCTAAAACAATATTCCTCAAGTGCGAGTAACGTGTAAGAAAACATCATTCCAGTATTTTCTTAACACGTTTTTGACGACAGTGGTTCCTTTAATGAGTGTGCCAAGCCTAAAGATGGGCTTCGATTACTGCGTTTTAAACTATAAAGCAAATTTACAAATACAGTGCAACGAAACTCCCCAATCGGTGAACTTTAAGTCAGCAGCACTGATTCGGGTGACGACCGGTGCTGGGCTCCACCGAGGCCCGGCGGCGGCACCAGGTGCTGCTCCTCAGGCCCCGTGGCTTGTCACCCGCTGAACTGTGCCTTGAGATTACTCTTTCCCACCACCCTCCTCCGTTCCACCTCCTAGAAGCCCTTCCTGCACCACGCTGGAAGGCCGTTCGGCCTACGTTTGACCCAAAAGCGTTCTTTTGGCATCAAATCCATCTCCGTTCTGTTTAGATGAGCATGAAATCAATCAGTGGCCCCCACTCTAGTGGAGCCTCAGGCGCTGAAATCTCCTAGCAGTGGTTGTATGCAAATGAGTAAGAATTATGCAAATGATTTATATTAATTTTTAAAGACTAATGTAAAAAATCCCCCCCCCCCCATCTTCTTTAGAGAATATATGGAAGTCTGAAAATATACCCATAAAGCCCGGTAGGCCCCCTCCTCGGTTTGAAAAGCACGGCACCAGATTTCTTTTTCTTAGTGAACATTTATGTGGGTGTCGCTCGGTACTCGGCCTCTTCTAGTGCTTTGCTCCCTGTTTTCCAGTGTCTGGTCAGGCACGTCTCCCTGCCCTGAAAAAGGAAGCTTTGAACACCCGTTAGTCTTTTTTTGGGTCATTTGAGATCATTTTCAGTGTCCATGAGTGGATTTTATGATGACGCAGTATTGCATCTGTTTCTGTATTTTCCTTGACATCTGATGATACATAGCAGTTTCTTTTGCTGCTTTGTGCCTTTTTATTTGCCACTTCTAAACGTATATTAAGTGGATACATGAGAACTCCAAAGTTAAGAATTGCATTAGAGACGGATTTTGAACAAGTTCCTGAGAACTAAAATGCGTGTGGAAGTAGAGTCACGGCCCAGTGGAGGACTTTGGAGTTGGACGAAGCTGAGTTTGCTCAATGGCCCCGGGACTGACACACGTGAAGCAGATTCTCTCGTCCGAGTCGCAGGGTCCCATCTGTGAAGTGGCTGGTAGCGTGGATTCGCCTGACGCAGGGGGCAGGGCTGGCGCGGTGCTCGGGATGGCGCACGTACACCTGGTTAGGTTCAGCCAGTGGCGCTGGAGGAGGTTCGCGATGTCAGAGCTTAGAACCCCTTTATTCATTCGCTTTTACGTCCATTTTCAGGGTTAGCACTTGGTCCCGGAGAGTTTCAGTTGCCGTAAGTGGCACCCTCGGCCAGAATCTTCTCATCACGTCACGTTGGGGATACGCAAAGCTTACCTATCCTTGTAGTGGCGATGTTGCTAACCGCCGCCATCCAGTCCAGTCGGCGTCCCCCATTCCCTGTAAAAGTCGCTGTTCCCCTTTCATAGTTGTTAGTTCATGGGGCAGAATTCTGCTATTATACTAACAACCTGTTCCTCAGAAAAATGCCTAAGTAAGTTGATTCTCTGTGCTCTCTTTACTAGAAGGCCGCAAATCAAAACAAACAAAACCCTACTCCAAAGCATGAATAAAATGAGCCATGCCATTTTTATGAAATAGTTATTTCTGAAAATGTAAGAACAGAATCCTGAGAAAATTTTTAGCACAGCTAGTAAATCTTAGTTCTTTTCTAGAAGCTGTTCTTTTTGTCTTATTGTCGTGTGCTGATTACAAAAAAATCAGGAAATACAGACGAGCAAAACAATGAAAGGAGTACACATATGATCATTCAGCAGGGATAACGAGCCATATGCCTTTTGGGTTTTTTCCCACTCCCTTTAAAAAATGTAATCGCATCATACATACTGTCTCATTTCCTGTGGTTTTAATTTTCATGAAAATCTTTTCATGTCATTGGTATATGTCTGCAACATTCTTAAAAATTTTTTTACAGAGCTGCTCTCATTTAAGTACTTATATTGTGAGAATATTTACAAATCTAAGCTATTTAAAACAGGAAATGAATATCTTTGCCACACCTGGTAAAGTTAATGATGCCACTCCGTTAGCGTCCACCTTTTAGCTGTCTGGTGAAACCTTTGTCTGATCTTAAAGAATACTCCCATCCCAATCAATAGTGCTTGTGCTCTGTGCCAAAGTAACATGTCAAGACCTTGTAAAAACAAGTGTCACCCACTCCAATTAAATCTATAAATCTTATGTGGAAAAAAAAATTAAATATGTAATTTTTTGACAATGAAATGCAGCGAGGTTTGAAGGTACATGAGAAGTGTTCTCTTAAGACCCCAGGAGGAAGGATAAGTGGGTTCAAGAGGCTTTCCTTTTCTTTAGCTTTGCCACGGAAGCATCAGATGAAACCTCAGCGTTTCTTTGTTTTTTCATTTCTGACTTTCATCTTCAGTTAGTGTTTCTCTGCTATTTTCTTAAGCTGCTTCCTAGGATTCTTTGTGCCTAGTCTCATCATTCTTCAAAGGACACTCAGGTCTTCTAGGGCCTCCCCCTAAGGACCAGGACAACCTGGAATAGTTACCAAAGAAAGGGTGCCCTACCGTGGGCACACACGCTCACCGTGGCCTGTCACCGTCCCTGGAGGCGAAGGTCATAGCGGGGAGTGGAGGAACTTCGCTTCGCCAGACTCTCGAGCTTTAGTGGAAGGTGTCGATGGATCCAGGGGATTGCCTTCTGAAGGTTTAAATTTGTGAAATTAATTGAAGGAGGTTTTTTGATAGGTCCCAAAATGGTTTGCAGTGGACAGTATTTTAAACCACTTAAAGCATGATGGACATTCGGGTGTTGAAGTGCGGGACTTCCGTGGGGCTTCCTGTGTCAAGAATAGAATGATGACGTTCAAGTGTAAAACTGCTACTAAGTCTAAAAGAAAACTTGGAACAAGTAACAGTTTGTGCAGTTATGGGAGTTGAGCTGGCTTAGTTCATTAATCAAAATCTTTTTTCAAGTTAGGGTACCACCATGGAGCTGTGTTCCTTGTCTGATCTTAAAAAAAAGAACCCTCAAAAACAAAGAAAAAACCAAGGGTGCATTTGCTGGTGTTAAAGTAACTAACGAGTGAAAACCTTATAAAAACGTGTCAGTTGTAAATCTGTAAGTCATACAATGGTCATTAATTTAGACTTCGAAGTAAATGTGGTTGAATGTATCTTTACCTAAAATGTTAAGACCGACCTGCACTTGAGTGATACCAGTTGCCTTCAAAAGTTTGTTTCTTTTAATTGTGTTTATGTGTTCTCAACTGCTTCTGCCTCCTGAATTCTTGAGTGATGAGAAGTTAGTAGCAGTGTCTTAGGCTTGAGAGATGAGGGCTGACTGACATTTCCATGTACTCCTCTATTTTAGAATAATATATAAGTGTTCCATGTGCGACACTGTATTTACCCTGCAAACTCTGCTGTATCGCCACTTTGACCAACACATCGAAAACCAGAAGGTGTCTGTTTTCAAGTGTCCAGATTGTTCTCTTTTATATGCACAGAAGCAACTCATGATGGACCATATCAAGGTGTGTGCGCGTCTCTCCTGTCCTTTAAGTGAATTGCAGATCCGTTCATTGGTGCCGAATCAAGGCTGAGCTGCAGATTACGATAGAGCATGTCAAGGGAAGGGGTAGATGCTAATGGCGGGCGGAGAGCAAGTCACAACGTGCCGACTTCACATGCTCACTTGACTGAGGGATGTGCTCTTTATTCCCGAGTCCCGATCTGCATACCATGAAAGATGAATGCGAAGTAACCAGTGCATGCGCTGATACTGGAAGAACAACAAAGGGTTCTTTTTTTTCTCTCTGTGAACATGATGACTTTGAATTTAACATTTTTGAGAACTCGGTGGTGTGTAGGATTTAGAAATAGACAGGAGCTCTGACAAATTGTGTAATTTGTATAAATGTTGGGGTATTTAGAAAAATGAGGATTTTTCCCTTAAAATTACTTAGGCCGTTAAGTTTGCATTCTAATGGATGCCCCTGGATATTTTGATCTTCTTTTTATTTCTATCAAGACTGCATGTAAATTGACTATGAGAGGACCAGACACAGCACAATGTCTGGTGGGTGGGTGTTCAGTTAATGACATGAGCAAATGTCCATTTTGGATCATGCATTATCCAGCCCTAAAGGGGGCACTTAAACCTCTCTCTAGCCTTTTAAGCTCACTAAGGGCAGCTTAGTTTGGCCTCTTACCTGTCCACTGTGATAGGTGAAGCAGTTTTATTCCTGTGCGATTAGGAGATAATGTCCATCAGCTCTCAGAGATTAAAGTGATTAAACTTTTTTAAAAAGAGAAACAACAGACCCAATATTATCATGAAGTCAATCTCTTTCTCTTAGTTTTTCTTTCTTTTTTTTTTTTTAATATATTACACAAAAAAGGTCAGTTTAAAGAGCAAATCAAGTCTCTGCCTTAGTCTAGTGTCCTCTTAGTTACGCGAATGGACTATGAATCCTTGGAATTTCCTGTTGAGTGAATGTGAGCCCACGTGGCGTGACCTCCTGTCTCAGAGGCCTTCACATCTCTGGGAGTCTCCACGTTAGAGGCCAGGTGGAGGTAGTGGCCGTGTGGCATTATTAGGGTCAGTCAGAAGCATGGGAGGTATGCGTCATCATTCTTACTTGAAGAACAATAAAATCCTCTTAAAGTATTTAAAGATTTTTTTCTAAAATTACAAAATTATCTTCACAGTAAATATTTCATGAACGAAATAGGAAAAACTAAAAAGTGCTTCTAAAAATGTAGGGACATTTAGGGAATTAGACCCAATTATTTTAACATACTATATATGACAGGGAGCAGGGGAGAAAGAAAAAGTTGCTTCTTTAAGAGGCTTTTAAGGAATTTGCTTTCTGGAGCTCATCTTGACTTCTGGAAATGGGGTCGTGGAATTTGAGGTTGGGGGTCTTCCTTGCATTAATAGTGAATTTGGAGGAATACAAGGACCCAAGAAACAGACTGAGAGGAACAGTGAAATCCTGGGGCCCCAAGGAGGAAAGAATTGTGTTTCTTCATTTCAGCCTTTACAGCACAGCACTTAACGGAGTGCTTCTTCACGGGGCAGGCCCCTGCGCTCCTCACTGGCAGGTGCATTTACAGTAAACTTTCGAGTTACAGTCATTCGACAATAAGTTATCCTCTATTGTTACCGGAGCTACGGGAAAAATCAATTCTAAAGTAATTAAGTGATA
Organism: Rousettus aegyptiacus; assembly: GCF_014176215.1. Taxonomy (NCBI): domain Eukaryota; kingdom Metazoa; phylum Chordata; class Mammalia; order Chiroptera; family Pteropodidae; genus Rousettus; species Rousettus aegyptiacus. The sequence goes on from NW_023416287.1 coordinate 83,355,026, forward strand.
TTTCTTTTCTTAAACATTTGTTTTTAATAAATAATCTTACTTTTACTTCCAATGCGAAAATAAAATCAGTTAGAAATTCTCACGTCCGCGCACATTCGGTCACGCTCTTGCCATGGCAGGATTATTCGCTACTTCTCTGTAGCTTCTCTCGAGCCCAAGGAGGTTCTCTTACAGAAAGCACACTCTAATACTTTACCTTCAGCTTTTCAGTTAGGAAGGACGTGTGTGCCTAGAAACTTAAGAAAAGCTTATTAGAAGGTTTTGGGTTTTGGTTTTGGGGGGGATTTAAGTGGTTAAAGATGTGAAAACACGCATTTTGTTTTGAAAAAGGCCATGTAAACACAGAAGCCCCTGCCCTGCGTGGCAGACAAGAAGCCAGAGCACACTCTGTGGCTATGAAGACGTCACGTCTCGCCCCGGATTTTCTTTTTACAAAAGGACATTGGACATGCAGCTTAGGCCTTTTTTAAAAGGGTAGACCTCTAACCTCTGCTCACAAGAAAATTATAGAACCCTCCTTTTTCCCTTCTGGCATAAGACAGTATTGAAGAAGGTTGGCCACTTCTCAGTGCTGTTTCGAGAAGACCTTGCCTTTTAGAAAGTATGATGGAATGTACGCCGAAGGAACAGCTTCTTACTCGCACACTCAGGAAGGAGGGTGGAGCCGGGACTCCGATAGGGGAGACCTAGGCGTGCTGATGCACCGTGGGAGCCGTGTGTCGCGGGGTGTCTTCTTTATTTGTTGGCTCACGAACTCAGGCTGGTACGAGCCTGAACGCCGATCGAAGACCCTGTGCACAGATGAATTGTACATTGAGGCGCAGACTTTCTTGCTTCCTTGCTTTTTGTTTTTGTTTTGTGTTTGTTTTGGACTCCATGCTTCTAGCACACAAACCAAAAACCAAAGTGAGCCGGTCTTTAGAATCAAAGTGCCCCAGAAGAATATGAAGTCCTGAGAGTTTTAAGTTGAAGATAGCGGTTGAGGTTAATGAGAATAAATAGCGAAGCAGTTCCAAAAGGCTTTTTCAGTATCCACTGTGTATAGTTCACAAGTCTGGGTGCTGTCAGTGAGGAGGGATGGATTGGGATAGCCTGTAGGGAGATTAACATTACCTCCTGAAACCTCAGTGAAAACCCAAACTGTTACAGGTATTCCAAGAATGCGAAAGGCATGAAGGGGAGAGAGAAGGGTTTGCCATTCATGTATCAGTCTTAGGTTTGTTGCCGTTAGTTAGCTGACAGTCTTAAGCACCCACCGACACGTTAGCCTGTTGAAACGTTTCTGGGTAGATGTGAAACCAGAAACGGTCTGTCATAGGGTGGATTCACTGTGGAACAGGAGGGATAGAGTGCCAGGAATAATTCGGATTTAGTACAGAAGTCTTTCTTTAAAGAATTTTAAGATGGCATAAGCAAATAAGTTTTTAAAAATAATTTGGAACTAGAAATGCATATCTTAATAGCAGTCATAAAAGTTAATACTTCTTTAACTCTTTAAATTTATTTTTTAATTATAGTTGACCTCAAAGTAATACTTTCTCCTTTTTTTTAAGCATACATTTTGCTTAAATTTTCTTCACATATAATAAATATTTCTGAATGAATATAAAGTCACATAAAAATGTCTGTTATGTATTAAGATAGTCCACATGTGCTTTCCCTGAGCGGTGTGATTTGTGATAGAATTTCTTTTCTTTTCATAACGTAGTCTATGCACGGAACATTGAAAAGTATCGAAGGGCCGCCAAACTTGGGCATAAACTTGCCTTTGAGCATTAAGCCTACAACTCAAAACTCAGCAAATCAGAACAAGGAGGACACGAGATCTATGAACGGAAAAGAGAAGTTGGAAAAGAAATCCCCATCTCCTGTGAAGAAATCAGTGGAACCCAAGAAAGTGGCCAGTCCCGGGTGGACGTGCTGGGAGTGTGACCGCCTGTTCACCCAAAGGGACGTTTACATTTCCCACGTGAGGAAGGAGCACGGGAAGGTAAGAGCGGAAGCTGCGTTAGCATGAGGGAGAGCGCTGGACCGACGGACGTGACCTCCAGCACCTGGGTGCGTTGGGTTGGGCTCTGTCAGGAATCGTTAGCGGGGTGACCTCCAACATCACCCAGTGTCCCTGAACCTCAGTTTCTTTATCTGTGAAGTGGACGCTTCCCCGTCCTTCTTTGCTCCGTGATTTGGCTAGTAATCGCCTCCACTTGCACCTGCACCCCTGAAGGCTGGCACGGAGTCACCTGCCCCCTTCCCGAGGAGACTGAGGACGAAGGGGAACCAGAGTTAAAAATGTCTGAATTTACCTCTTGACCCAGTGACAAGTAAGGAAGAAAGCAGGAGAGGAAGAAAGTAGAGTTTTAAAAACTGCTAGTAGCATTTATATGACTCATGTGATTATTTCCTGAATTTGGTAGTGGGAAGAGGGACCTCATCCTTAAATATCCAGAAGTTCTGTAACAAAATCACTGAAATTTCTGAGTTGCAATATGTATATTCTTTCTCTTTTTAAAACAATAAGCACATATATCCAACTAATATGAAATTTTAAAAAATAACCATTATTAGACTTAATGTAACTAGCAAGATTATTTTTTAATATTATTATGATTATCTCAAAACTGGTGTGTTACGGTCAGAATCCAGAGAAAGTCTGCATTACCTTGGTTCTTATGTAACGTAAATCCCTCATACTGTATAGCAATTTTCTATTTAATGTGCTGTCGAGTTGTTGGAAAAACTGGGGTGTATTTCCTGTAGATTGTCCCCCAGATTTCTGGATTTGGGTAATGGCTTCCTTTTCACATTATTTAACCTGCTTCTCTTTATCCCATAATTGTTAGAAATTTGGTTAGATTCAGTTTGATTTTTTTTTTTAGACAAATGTACATTATAGATGCTGTATTCTTTTTGTATCACATCCCGGGGCACATAATACCATTTTGTCCTACGTTTGGTGTTACTAAGATTGATTAGTGGCTTCAGAGACATTGTGCTTTTAAAGAAACCATTTTATTGCCTAACTCATGCTAATCACCCAGATAGCAATTCTTGGGGAACCTATGGAAACAGTGCACAGGAATTGGTTTGTAATTAGTATACACTATATCTTTGAAGAGTTTGTTCCTCGAAGTGCTTGAGTGTTACTCTGTAATTTAATTTATCTATTTGCACTATTTATTTGAACTGCTCATGAAGCTAACAGTGTTTTATCTCGCTACCCTCCAACCTCCAAACGGTATAAACCTGCCTTTGAACATCAATCACAATGATCGCAAACTGCAAAGAGATGTTTTTATTTTATTTGGTCTAACTGTACTTAATTCAGTGTCTCCTCATATAAAAATTAGTTACTTACGGAATATATATGGCTTTAGTAGCTCATTGCTTATTTCATCATCTCAACTTCAGGCTCTCCAAATAGGCCATAGCCTCTCACAGTATTCATTGTCAATATTCGGTAGTTCTCAAGGGTCAATCCTCGCTAAGCCTACCGTGTAAATACCCTGCCAGTCGTTCTTTCAGAATCTGATGTGATGACTCTAGGAGAGATCTTTTCTTGGCGCCCAAACTGGATTTCACGAATGTTGAAACAGGAGCAGACCATAATTACTTAGCTGTTCAGTCCGTTTATTTCTTGTGCATTTGAGATCTCTGGAACCATCCTGGAACATGTCAGAATTCCTCGTTTCTTTGTCTGGCACGTCTGACAATTATCGGGCCTAGAGTATAAAATCAAACTTAACAGGCACTTAAACGGTTGGCCTTGGGCTGCAGCGCGGAGCCCGCCCTGAAGCCAGCGTGCGAGAGTCGCAGCATGTGTCAGAGCCGTGGTCCCTCCCAGAGGAAACGCTTGGCTTAGGAGGATTTTAGGATCAGCTTTGAAGAAGTCGAGCCCCTGCTTTTGGAATGAGGCACCTCAGATTAGGTTGCAGTTTCGGTTCCGTCCACTCGGCCTCCTGAAAGAGCTAAAGGGAGATGCGGGAGTGGGGTGTTGGGGGGAGGAGGAAGGGAGAAAGAAATGCTGCACAGAGTCAGGACCCCCACCTCCAGGCGTCCCACCTGGACAGACACACGGCCGTCTGTTCCCATTCTTCCTCCCTCCCTCCCATCAGAATACTCACGTCGCCTCTCTTGCATTCGAACCCTAGACTTCAAACGCTCTGTGCTCTGTCTTTTCTCTTCCCTTCAGACAGCCAAGCAAGCACCTTGCCAGCCGCACTTTGCCCCTCGACCCTCGACCCTCGGCCCACCACCTTTGGGCTTTGGCTTCGCCTTTGTCGCCAGACCCACTTCACTTGTGACCTCGTCGTTGAGTCCGGGGGACATTTTTTTTTGGACTTTTTACCTCGGTTGACCTCACTGCAGTATTTCCCACGACTGGCAAGTTCTTCCTCAAAGAATTTTCTACCCTAAGTGTCGAACGCTGCGCTCCCGCGTTTTCTCGTGGTTGCCAGACCGTCGTCAGGTTTCTGTGCTGGAAGCTTTTAACTGTCCGTCTCTGGGGAATTTCAGTTACTCTCATAACTTCACTTCTCGTATAAATGTGCAGATAACTTCCAAATCTCTGTCTCCAGCTGTGGTTTCTCGTCTGCATTCCGGTCTCCGAAATCCAACCACTTATCAAGTGTCGGCTTCTTGGATAACTCAGAGAAGCTTTAAGCCCGCCCAGCAAGGAGCCCCCCCCCCCCCCCCCCCCCAGGATTCTGCAGTCCAGGCTTGGCGTCCAGCATGACCTGGCACTGCCTGCCTTCTACCCAGCCCTCTCCCCATCCATTCACTTCATACCCTTCAGCCCACCCATGTGTCTTCGTTCAGGCCACTGTTAGTTCTTGCCCGGATTGTCGTTTTCACTCCAGCCAGGACAAGGTTTTTTAAAGAGCAGCTCTGACTGTGCTAAGTGTTACGTCCTCATTGCACTCAGGGTCGTCCACTGGCTTCCTGGGTCTCCCCTGATCCACCCCTTGCTGTAGCCATGCCTCAGACGGCGCACACGAGACAAACGCAACGACCAGAGGTGCCTTGGACACTGCTCACCTGTCTCTGGGGCATCCATTCGCTTGAAAGCCCCCACCTTTCAGGTGGCCGACTCCTCTTAGTCCTCTAGCTCTCAGCCGAGACATCACCTCATGTGGAAAGCCTTTCGTGGTGCCTGCCTCAGACTCAACAGGTCGTCTTCCTGCGTTTCCGTGGCAACGTGCGCTTCCTTTATGTGTACTCACCAGGACATGGTGGGTGCCACTCCCATTAGACATTTTATCGTTTCTTCCTCTCTTCAGTTCCCAACCCTGGCTCGTGGTCAGCTGAAAAATATTTCTCGAATTAGCAGATCAACAGTAGGTGCTGATTTGGAAGACACTGACTCCCTCTTAGCTGTAACTTCCTGTTGTTTTGAACAATGGGAGTCATGTGTGCTTTAGTGACCTCACAGTGTCCTGTGTTGTAGGCACCCAGAGGGAACTGTGTGTGAGGTGACAAGCAGCCTGCAGTCTTTTTGGGTTTCAGATGAGATCCAAATACGCTCCACACATATGAGGGATTTGAAAAGTACGTTCGGCCAAGTGTCTCGGGTGAGCGTAGGCGTTTGCTTCTGCCAGGCTGGCGGTTATCGGGAAGGTCTGCTTTTACCAGCTTGCCCGGTGAGACAGCGCCGTGTGTGTGTGTAAATGTTCCGAACCAGCGAACTGGGAAGGTTCCCTTGATTGACGATTTTGGTAACTGGGTCTAATTTGGAGGGCGCGGCGGTGACGGCAGTGACGGGGGTGGCTGACACTGACCGAGGGCTTGCCGGGTGGCATGCGGTGTTTATTACCTCACTTACCCCGGAAACGGGCTCATGAGGGTAGGTGCTGTCTCTGACCTCATTTGACAGACGAGGAAAGGGAGGCTCAGTGACTTGTCACCCCAGCGCCCATGGCCGGTACACAGCAGACGCAGGAGTCAGTCCAGCCTCGAGCGCTATGCTGAAAGAGCGACTCGGCAGAGCAGAAAAGCTCGGCATTGCAAAAGCTGATTAATTTTAATTTCATTGAATCTTTTATTACAGATACGAAACAGCAAATATATGATTTTCTATCCATCATCACTTTAATTTAGGCATTCAGTCTTGGTTAAAGTTGTTTATGGCGTCATTGAATGAATGAATGAATGAATGACTGTTTGTGCTTCTGGAAAAATGTCAAGAGTAGTAGTCTATTCTTCACTGGGGACCTGATGCTTAACTGGAGTGCGTGGCAGTTGTGGTTAATAGCGCTTCGGTGTCGTTAATGGATCTCATAAATTCCCCTGCAGAGTCATGGGATGCTTTGGAGTGGCTCGTATGTCCTGGCCACTGCCTGGGATGAGTTTGGGGTCTGGCCGGATGGTAGCCAGCGGTGGCCTTCCAGGGACATAGAGGCTCTTCCTGAAGAAAGAGTTTCAGAAACCCGGAGTGATGCACACGCAAGGGGCCCCTGCCAGCCCCTGGGAGTCCTCAGGGAGCAGGGCCTCTCAGTAACGAGGAACGAATTAACCAGAGCGCTGGTTAGCGGGGCTGTGCTGGACCGTGAGTGCGGCCAGTTACACTCACTGCTTTTTATAGCCAAAGGTTGGACCTGCCGCTTTGCCCTGCTGCCTGGCAGATGGGAGCCTTTGGCCAGAACGACTGGCCAAAAGGGAAGGGGCCAGCATGGACTCGTTAAAGAGGAATGAGAAAATCCCTTAACGTGCCGGCGCGACAGGTGTCAGGTTGCGTCTTCGCACTGGAAACACAGCGCCCATGGCGTCCTTCTCCGCAAAGCCAGTCCCCGGCAAGGCGAGTAAGAAGTAACGGGTGGGAGCTGGGTGCTTGCTGCCCCCAGGGTGACGCAGATGTTGGCAGATGCGTGGGCATTCGCGGCGCGTCACCCACCAGGGCCGCTATTGCTTTGCAGACTGAGGAAGGCACTTCCTCCTGGGCCCTTCCTGTTTATCCCTCGCACGGTACTCGGTGTCAGGAGGGAGAGGCTCTCCTAATGCTGGGCCGGTACCCTCGCCAGGTGGAACAAATCTGAGTCCTGGCCCTGTCTCCTCCGCTTTGGGTGAATGTGCTGGGACTCCCTGGCTTAAGAACATTGTTATTAAAAACATCGCTCACAGCCAGGGACTGACTTCTGTCACTGTCACAGACCAGCAGTTCTCCTCTCCCTGGTCCCCTTCCCCGGTGGCTGCAGGGGTCTGGCCCTGGCCCTGCCCCTCCTGGCCCTGTCTCTCCAGGCCCCTGGCTCTGCCCCTCCTGGCCCCTGGTCCTGTCTCTCCTGGCTTGCTTGAGGTCAGATTTTGCTCTCTTCATGCTGCTAGAGCCTTATGGCAAAGCCTTGGCCTCCCACCCTGTACTCTGACCTGCACCCAGACCAATGTCCCCGAATCCCCTCTCCTCGTTACCTGTCAGACCTCAGTCCCTTGCTGTGCCCCAGGTGCCCTCCTTGCCCCGGCATCCCTGGCAGGTGGAGCGTAGGTGCAGATCCCATGGGGCCGAGGGAGGGTAGAGGAAAGTAGCTTCTCTTATGACCCGAAGGAGCCAGATTTGCTGCGGGATCCGGTTTCTGCGGTGAATGGGCACTGAAGTCCTGTCAGGCTTTAGAGTATCGGTCCAGTCTTGTGGTTCTGCTGCACCACGTGAGTAGGCTTTCAGGTGCTTGCCCAGGAATGCAACATTAATTTGTATTTTTTTAGGAAACTATGTTCCTAAATCCAGCAGGCACATTAGATTTCTTGGGTTTTAGGAATTTAGTGCATGATTGTAAGTCGATATTACTTGAAGCCCAAAACAACCAGAAAATAATTTTTCAGGCCTCCCGAGGGGATGTCAAAGGACATAGAAGGCTGTTCTGGCATGACCGACGTAGTAAGGAATAGTGGAATAGCACTAGCGGGCCACAGAGAGGCCATGCGTTCCCACCCAGGGTACAGATGTGGGAAAGCTTCAGCCCCAGGGCGAGTGCAGGCCTGCTTCCGGAATTTCACCCTTGTGCCAGAAGCCGCCTTAGAACCCCGAGTCCTCCCCTCCGCCTGAAGGTCAGAGTGTGGGCTTTTAAGCCCCTACCTGACCCCAAGTCGTGGGCGGGAATCAACTCTTGTTTGCCGGAAGAGCCGGGGCCTAATGTGAGACCTGAGCGAGGAGGAAGCTTCCGCCAAACCCGTTAACTCAGAGCGTGCTGCACATGGGTGCCGCACACCGAGAGCTGGAAGGATGGTTCTGGAAGGAAAGAGGCGGGCGATCCACGAGCCATGTCTTTTCTTCATATCCGCTCAGAGCCAAGTCGTCACAAAACTGGGGTCAACACCAAGACAGGGAACCCAGGCGAGCCTTTCAGTAGCCGCCTGGAGGCTCGTGCTCACCCCGGGGCCCTGGCCTCTCCGCGGGGACACGCCACGGTGTGCCCTGTTCTCACACCGCTGGGTTCGGTAGCCGATGAGACCAGCCGGCGGCGCCTCATCCATACGGCTTGTTTAGACAGCCGGACGACTAGTATGTCACGTAGGACGAGGACCGACAAGAACAGAACTGTCATCGGTCAGATTTAATGTTAGCTTTTCACATTCATGTTTGCTCATTTGCTTTTTAGAGTTCTTAACGGATTTCTTACAGATCATCTGATACAGACAGTGATTATCCTTAAGAGCAATGACTTTGTTTTTGTCTTGATTTGTGGAAATCGTATTAGAAAGAGTCTACGTAGGTCTTCAGACAGTATATTTTAATTTTTTATTCTGTAACAGTATTAAATCGTTATTTATAAAATAATGATTGCAGAGAAAAATCTCTCACAGTGATCCCTTTTAGATTGCTTTTAATTAAAGAAAGAGCAAAAAGATTGTATTAAAAATCACATTAGAAGAAAAACATTTTACACATGCCCTCTTGTAGTACTTCCTCAAGTACTGGATTCTCCGAGAACAAAAGTAATAGAGAAGTAACTAAGGAGGCTTGGGAGATAGGACAAATCTTCATAAGTGGAGGCGGGGTGAAACAGAACCAGGCCCAGAAGAGTTTTGCAGCGGGATGTTTTTCGGAGGCATGTGGTCTTTGATTCCTGAATGTGAGAGCCAGTGAGTGGCCGAGACCTGGCTCTGTTTTCCATGGCATGTAAGACAATGGTCTCACTGAGAGTTAGCAAGCCGTGGCTCCCAGGCCGGCCGGCTGTTGGTGTAAATAATTTGTTGAAGCACAGCCACGCCCATTCATGTATGAATCGTTATCTGTGGCTGCCTTTGAACTACAAGGTGAACTAGTTGCAACAGAGGCTTTATGGTCTGCAAAGCCTAAAGTATTTATGGTCTGGCCCTTTACGAATAAAGCCTGCCAGCCTCTGCTCTAAATTTATTCTCCGTGTTTAAATATTTCCCTAAAACACTCAGTTCCAATTTGTAGAAGCTTGGATTGCATAGTACTCAAAAATTATTTTTCTTGGTGCTTTCACACATATGTAAGTCGAGTTTCCTGTTCTCTGCTTGTCTAAATACCCATTTATTTGTATGTTCTTGGATATGGTGAGACGGGAACTGGAAAATCTCACCAATGTCCTAGATATTAAGTTCTCTCAGTAAGGACTTTGGAATTTATGATCCACAGTATTTTAAATCTTGGGGGAAGGCTGTTTGCCTGCGTAGGAGATGTTTTCTAAGGTAACATGAGCGGTTTGGGTAAGCAGGCTTATTTCTTATGATTTGCCATGTATAACTGTGGGTGATCTTTATAGAAAGGGAACGGGACCTTTCCAGTTTTGTGGGCGCACACTCACTATATCCAGATCTACCATGAATACATGAAGAAACGAATACCTACGAAGCGTTATTTTTTTATTATTTCTCCGGTGAAAAGTTTTGAGAATTCTCAGAGTGAAAAATATATCTTTTATTATTTAATAGATACGCTAATGATGTTATATATTTCCTCAGTGAATTTCCTTTTTTTAATTAAACGTATGGGGGCGACGTGGGCTAATAGCATTATCCAGGTTTCAGCATACACTTCCGTAATAGCGTCATCTATCTATGGCGCTGTGTGTTCACCACCCAGAGTCAAATCTCCTGTCACCAGATATTTGACCCCCTCCACCCTTTTCTACTTCCCTCCTGTTTGAATTTCCTTTTTTAAAAATTCAACTTTGTCGAGTTATAATTTATAAGGTATTCTTAGCATCTTTCTAGCCGGTAGAAAAACTAGAGACATATTAGACTATAGATTTTTTTTTTTTTTTTAACCTGTTCATGTTATCAGTCTGTACTATTTTTAAGCCTTTGGTTTGACTGGGTACTTGCATATTATAGGAATGACGTACAATTATGAAACTCTTAGAACGGCCCCTTCATGCATACTTCGGGGATGTTTAACTTTTAACCATGTTTGTTCTTTCGCGTGTACCTTTCTTTTATTCTGTTAATACTTATGAAGTTACATAGCATTTGCCATGCAGAAATACAAATAAAGTGTAAAATATAATTCTTGCTCTGCAGATGCTTACAAGTGGGTAAAAAAAAAAAAAAGCATAAATATTTTAAAAGCTAAAACCAGTATGAGTTTGGGTATGAAACAAGGGTCTTGAAGGAATCACAGGGTGGTGTCTAATTAAATACTAAGTGAAAGGTGCTTTCAAGTCAGATTTCAACGCAGTTCTTTTTGAGGCTCTATAAATAGAGTAAGCACTAAAATAACAGTTCGGCCTTCAGGGAGGTTGGAGAAAAGTAGTGTGAAATTAATGAAAATTATGTATAATAACATGGAAGAGCAGAATCAGGCTTACGTCTAAGGTACAGGAGGCAGAGATTTGAACATGGCTGTTTCGTGGGCAATCGGTCGGGGTTGGGCGATGCCAGGGAAGGCTTGCACGGAAGAAATTCTACCCAAAGAGGTGTTTAGAGGCTGCGTGAGAGGGCTTCGCCCTGTGTACAGAGCAGCAAGAAGAGGGTGGATGCGGTGCAGACCAGCATGGCAAGCCGAGTGGTGGCCAGCAAGTAGTTCTGGATGGCGACGTGCTGGGAAGGACGTGAAGGGAGGTGGGCACTGGCGGAGTAGGAGGGTCCAAGAGCCTCACTCCCTGATGCTGAGCAGCAGTGGGCTTCGGGGTAGAGAAGTGCCGTGCTGGGCCGTGTGTCCAGTGGTTTGCCCTGGCGGCTGCGTGGGATATGGGCGAGAGGGGACGGTGGCTGGAGAGGCCGGGAGGGCCCACCAAGGAGCTGAGCCGAGCTGGCCGGAGGGCTGGCGAGGGTGGGACCGAGTCCCAGGGAGAGGGAAGACTGTCTCAGAAGGGCAAGGAAGGTGTCGTCGTCTTCAGAGGATGTGAACTTGCGTGGCTCTGAATGGAAGGTTCATAAAGCCCTCGACGTAGTCAGTGATGGTTGAGGACGAGGCTGTGGACTCTGGAGGGTCCAGAGGCGGAGAGACGGCTCCGTGAAAACCCCTCTGCATCCGAACGCAGCGCTCTGCCCTCTTGTGACAGAGGCCGACTCTGTGCCCCTCATAAGGACAGCCCCTCATCTCTGCACTCCGTTCAGCCCCCTTCCTGAGCCCCGCAGGGGGTCACAGCCGTACTTGTCCTCTCTCCCGCATCTTCAGCTTTCACGACCATCCTCAAAATCCTGCAGCGTGCCGTGGAGCCTCTTATTGTAACGAAGCGACCTTCCTGACCCCACTCGCCCCCTCCACTGTCTCCCTTTGCAGCACATCTTTCCGGCATCGTTTTCTCTCCCGACAGCCCCTGCGTCTCTCCCCCCATTCAGGCGTTTCCACGCCGCGCCACCCAAACCCCTCTAGTCGCGCTCCCCGGTGTCACCACACCCGGGGGTCCGTGGCTTTCTTCGGCGGCGGCGTCTTTGGCCTGTCTGAAGCATTGTCTGCCAGGCACCTCTTGGAACGCTTTCTTCGCCAGGCCTCTGGGACGCTCGTTTCTCTTGGTTTCCGTGCCACCGCCCATGACAGCGCTTCTCGGTTTTCCTCGTCTGTCTAGCCTGTCACTGTCGGTATGTCCGTTTGCTCTCACCAAGTTCTCGTCCAGGCCCATGATTTTAAAAGCCGTCTATGTCCTCGTGACTGGCAGATTTATATTTCTGGCCTGGCCCTCTCCCCGGAGTTCCAGACTTGAATGTATCTTTACTTAGGTCTCCAATGAGCCTATGAAACTTAATGTATCTAAAATGTAACTCTTGATTCCTCTCCTTCCCTAAACCTGTTTCTCCCCTACTTTTCCAGTTAGTAACTGGTAACTCTATTCCACCAGGTGCCCAAGCCAGAGAATTTGGAGCGATACTCGCCCCCTCTTTTTTTCTCCTTAGTTACCCTCGTCCAGCCCATCCACAGATGCTGCTTGCTCTCTATCTTTGAGGCATATATAAAGTCATCCATCTATCATCACCTCGACTCTTCAGGCTCCGGGCAGGTAATGTGCGTCTCCCCTGATAGTTGCAGACAGCCTCTGCCCTGGTTTCCTGCTTCCACGCTTGGCAGCCAGACCCTGCTCAAACCCTTGAGTGTCCCGTCACGCTCCTGGGCAATCCCGAGCCCTCCGCATGGACCACAAGGCCGAACGGTCCGCTCTCGGACCGCCGTGCCTGCCATTCTCCCCGTCCTCACGCCATAGAAAACCACAGGAAGGACACGATTGGGAAATCCAGGTGGCTCAGGAACGTGTGGGTAGATGTCCAGTATCACTAGGCATTGAGGAAAAAAACTAAGTGCAGTGTAGTATTTTACCTACTACTTTGCGATGTTGAGGAATAGTGACCCGGCGTCAAAGACTCTTGGTGGACAAGCACCGACTTACACAGCTTGTGTCCTCTTTGAGGGCAGTTTCCCAACAAGTGTCAAAGAACCTTCACATTTTTACAACTTCCAAACAAGAAAGACTACTTTCGGAAATTAATACAAAGGAAATAATGGGTCGACGACAGAAATAGTTTCCCGTAATTACTAAAAAGTTGAAATAACCTAAATCATTTACAGAAAATAGTTAAATTATGGTCTGTTTATAGAATAGAGTACTATGCATGCATTAAGAAGAACGTAGAAACATCAAAATACATGTAGCTGTATGTTTTACAAATGAGAAAATCATATGACAAATCAGTTTGTAATATAGACTCATCCTTATGCACATAGTACACATAAATATGTGTTTTCAGAAAAGAAATAGGAAGAATACATAGCTAGATATTGACAACGGTTACTCAGTGAGATTAGAAGAAATCGTTACTCTCTTGTTTTGCAATAAGCAGTCGTTATTTTTATAATTGGAAAAAATAAGAGGAAGTGGAGGCCACAGATCCGCACACACCACACGTGTCACACTTCATTTAGCGAACAGCGGCCGCCGGCAGCCATGCCCCCGGTTTCCTGGTCCCCGTCTTGCCCAGGGCCGCTAACCTGGCCGTGGGCGCCGCGCCTGTCAGCGGACCGCGCCTCGTCCGCGGCCCCGCGGGAAGACGTGTTCTTCCTTCTCTTCTGCCGGAACCTGTCCCTGTGCGCTGGCTCATCTCCTGCCTTTGCCCACGGCATCTCCGTGTTTTTTTAATAGATTCTTTCTTTTCAGTATTTAGACACGCTCACATCTCACCCATTTTCCAAAGACTTGACCAGTGCTTGTTCTGTGCCCTGGACTTTGTCCTAAAAAGTTGTGGCTCTCTGATTACCGTGCAGCACCTGCTCGTGTCATTCCAGCAGATAATTATGGATTCAGTTATTCTTTCCTTTATTCATTCATTCACATGGGAAGTAGTTTCTGAGTAGTATCTGTTTGCCGAAGGCCAGGGATGTAGAGATGATGATTCACAGCTTCCGTTTTTAGTGCAATTACAGGGGAATGAAGTTCACCCTGAAATGAAAAAAAAAAGACAAAAACAAAACTTGTAAAGTTCAGGGTTTTTCTTTGGAGGAAAAGGTATACTCCCTTAGTGTTTCATCTGTTAATTCCATACGATGGAATGCTATTCCGCAGTGAAAAGGAGTGGAATTCTGATACACTCAGCAGCATGGGTGAGTTGCAAGTGTGTTATGCCAGCGAAGGAAGCTGGACTCAGAAAAACTACCTGCTCTACAGTATGGTTCCATTTATATGACCAGCGTAAAACCAAAACTATAGCATGGAAAACAGATCAGTGGTTGCCGAGAGCTGGGTGGGGGAAGACGAGTTGGCTGTAAAGGGCCACTTGGGAATTTGGGTTGGGGGTGATAGAGCTGTTCTATATCTTGATCATAGTGAAAGTTACTCAACTGTATCCACCTGTCAAAACTCGAACTATACATTCAAGAGTGAATTTTACAGTTTGTAAATTATACGTCAGTAAACCTGACTTAAAAAATTTTTTTTAATAGTGCTATATTCATGTTCGACAAATCCAAGCAGTATGGAGTACAGCGAAAAGCCTTATTCCCACCCCTGCTCCCCATAATCACTAATGCATCTTGAAGTTTCTCTTTACAAGTATCATCGTGGGTGGCTCTGTGTTCTCATTGTCACCATTTCTAACGGAACACGGCTTGGCAGCATGACTTTCTGCACTAGTTTCTTCTACGGATCGTGTGTGTCACGGTCGTTTTCACATCAGTGCATTGCGATCCTCCATTCTTTTCTGCAGCCACATGACAAGAATGTTGCATAGGAGCACATATAATGTATTTAACCAGTTCTCCTCTGATGGACCCCACATTTTTTTTCTCATGACACAGCACTGCAGTGAATAACCTTGTACATACATCACTGCCGTGATAACTCTTTGTGTTGAAAACGCAAATTTGTTCCAACACAGTTGATACGTCAGGGAACAATTGGAGCATAATGTGAACTCTTTGCTCACGCGCGATTTCCTCCCTGAGCACAGAAGACTGGGAGGCGGGGTTGCGTGGGAGTCAGCGAAACACACACGCACCGCAGCCTTCCACCTGCGACCTCTTCTCCCTTCGTGTTGAGTCGCACTGGTCCCCACCCGGTGTTACGGCTTCCCTCCGACCCTCCAACCTCAGGTGACCCCCCTTCCACCACTTCACAGAAACTCGGCGAGCCACAGCGCTCTCGCGCCCACTTCCACAAACAAACCGCAGGTCCTTTTCAAGGGTAAAAGTGTCATTTTTTTTTTTTTTTTGCAGTATCTGTGTGTTTCTTAACCATTTAACATGTATAAAGCCGTGCTGCCGTTTTATGAAATGTGCCACCGACAGTTTTTGAGTATTATGCCCCTAGCTTGCTTTTTGATGGAAGCCCTGTAGTTTTTATTGCCTGACTTTGCGTAGCGCAGTGGTTTCTAACACGTGTTACGCGTACGTCATGTGATAGCAGAACTGTACCCACCGCGTGTGGGTCTATCCGTAAAATAGATTCCCCCATAAAAAGAGTCCGGAGTTTAGGAATTAAATCCGAGAGATCGCTGCTGTGATACGTTTAAATCCTATAGTTAGTTTGGTTTTTCCTTTTTCATAAAAATGTTGTGATAGAGCTGAAGATTGTGTGTCCAGCATAGTTTGGGAATAATTCTGCTCCCGTTAATCTTAAATTTTGGGGTGTGTCTGGGTATTTGGGTCATCAAGAAGGGCGTTTGCATGTTGGTGCAAGGCCAATGCCTCTTGGAGGTCGCAGTCTCAGGAAAAGGTGAAATCGATGTCTGGCCAGATGGGTTTGTGGAAGATGTGGCTTTTCTCCCCCTAACCTCTTGAGTGTCACCTGACACACAGAGAGGCCTTGAAGCCAGAGACAAGAAGGGCTTAGTCATCAGAATGGACGATGTCCGATTGTGACAGGGCCAGTGGCAGTGCAAGACACATTCACCCAGTGCCATCTGAAAACAATGGACTTCAGAGGCATTTTAAATCCCAGAGCTCAGACCTGAGCCCAAGGCCAATGCATTCAGAGCAAAGGAATTTGCTAAGAAGAGCTAATGCTTTCTTTTCTAAAGTATGTGAAGATAAAAGAGTCAACAATTAGAGATTAGGGAGGAAGGTTAAGAAGTAGACCCAAGTGTTTATTTGATATTTTTACTGCAAAGTTTTACAAAAATCTTCAGACTCGGACAGTTTATTATTACTTCCTTATTTCTTCAAAGAGTTCACTTTAAAAACAAAATAACTAATAATCAAGTAGGAAAACATGTTTCTTTTCTTAACTACAAAATGTCCAGTGAAGGCTATATAGGTCCCTCAATATCAGCCTACACTCTATGGAAGTCAGAAAGAAGTAAATAACATTAAAAGTTTTGAAAACAGACGATGGTAGACTTTATATTTTCTTAATATAATATAAAAGATACTTTATTTTTTCTATTTTTGCTTGATAATTCTTTCTGTGTCACAAAGTAGCAGTGTGAACTATTATAATATTGAAGATGCAGTTATGAAAATAAATTAGGTAAAGTGCCTTTAAATAAGTTAATATTTAAATTTTAACAAAGAAGAGTAATTTGTTTTGTTAGGTACTGTGAACGCAGCAGGTTGGATTTGGAAACTGATGTTTAAACCTGTAATTTTCTTGTCACGAGTGATTTTGAAACCCTGCTCCATTGTTTTGAACTTGCATAGTTCATTTCTGCATTTTTTTTCATAAAGATGTTGAAAAAGAATAACATCTCACACGTTGTCAACTTTTTGAAAATAGTAATTATTGATTCGGCTAAGCAGCTTTTCATTTAATTTATTATCCTCTGCGGATTTTTTTTGTTGTTGTTGAAATTTCTCATTAAAATTTTGGGGGGCGGCTCCATAGTGCAGTGGTTCGCACATCTGCTTTGCATGCAGAAAGTCCTGGGTTTGTGCCCCAGGAGGAGCCACGGACCATAACCGTGTGGGGGGGGGGGTGCCAGGCCCCGGGGGTGCCAGGCCCCAGGTGCATGCTCAAGTGTGTGGGGCGGGGACGGGGGGAGGGGGGAGATGCCCCGCCTTCAGAGATCTAGTTCTTAAAAAAAAAGGAAACGGCAACATCCATAGGTCAGGAGTGGAAGTGGGGGGAGGGAGGTAGGAATTAAAGAGGGGGAAAAAATTTTGGTTTGCTATTAATGTAACTACATGAGAACAAGAAATGCAATATTAAACCCTTCACCTGAAATAGAAAATGCAATTTATATTTCTCAGACCTCTTGCCCATCGTATGGTTAGAAAGACATATTTCAGTTCTCTGCATCCTTCAGAATTCTTGCTGCAACTGTCTTGCTTTTAGAAAGACATCTAGTATTTTGACTCTCGCAGGTGATCTTAACATTGTCCATTTTTTATATGTACAAAATTCAAAAAGAATTAGATATTCATAGATATTTAAAGACCATTTTTGAAACATAGTAGAGCTGTTCATGACTGTTCTTTACTTAAAGCTTTATTTTACATGTAACCTTGTATTCCTTCTCAGGCTACATAAATGTTTATCCAGCTGCCTACGGAGTACTAATGGTCCAGTTCATGTGGTCACAAGTTTTTATGAAGGGATGCCTTTGGGAAAAGGGGCAGCATGTGTCAGAATACCAACTAGTATTTACTTCATAGTCTTTTTTTGTCAGAGTATATGCTTAGTAGGAAAACAATAAAATATGCAGTAAAAGCAGTGATATGGCCCTCATCTTTAACATGGAGGAGAAACTTCCTCCTTTGCCTTTGCCTGGCTCCAAGACCCTTTTAAACACCTGCCAGACTGATTTGCTTTATTTAAAAGGTAACATTTCCACTCTTTTAAAATGAAACTTGGATACGTAACTTTACTATTATTAATAAAGAACATTTATTGAGGATTTCTTTGTGTCCCAAGCACTATGTTTGACTCTTTACTTAAATCCCTCTCTTCCCCTGCACCCTCCATGGGGGGGCACTGGTGTGATCCCCACCTCGCAGTTGGGGAGTAGATGCTTATCAGGTAGAGACACTTTCCCCAGGTCACACGATTCATGAGTGGTAGAGACAAGGGTGCCAACCCATTTCTAGGAATCCAGACCCAAACTCTCAGCCACTTAAATAGATTTGCTTACCAGGATATGTTTGTCAGGTGACTAATGTAAAAGTAAGTAAAAATATATTTATTGTTATCATTTAGCTCACAATCGCTTATCTCTTATTGCCAGAAGTAGTAGTATTTGAGAGAATTTATTCCCATGAGAACTTATTCCCACTTCAGCCTTATTTTTAGTGAGGATTGAGCCAAATTTTGTTCCATTCATGAGGCCAAGAGCTCCTTTTTGATTTAATTTACTTGTGATATATTGTCTCAGTGCAGACGGCAATGCATGTCATACCTTAAGAATTTGTTATATTAAAGTTAGGCCACTAATTTGACTTTACTGTCCTGCACGGAAATCATTGACATGTAACATGTCTTAGCCAAAGTGGGAAACTTGTAACTTTTGATTTTTATATATCTCTCGATAGCTTTCTCTCACTCTCTCACTCCCTCGCAAATATATGCATACACTCCATTTACCAAGAGGCAGTCTCCATAAAGTAGTTTCAAACTTTTGTGTTCTTGAGGTAACCAAATGGTATTTAAAACAAAAAGGCCTTCTGGAAGACTCTCCCCTTATATAAGGAATAATTACTCAACCATTAATGAGGGAAGAGTTAAAATGTTTAAAATTATCCAAATATTTAAATTAAAATGGCACATCGACATTCTTTCTGGATACAGTAAATTCAGTGATGGCTTTATTTGGTACTTACCGAAGATTTATGTTTTCATATATTATCTGCTTTTAAAAAATAACGTTTATTACGCCTATTGCAAAGAAAATTTATGTAACATTTTCTCTTATTTCAAACATCTGGGTGTTTGTGTTGAATCAAAAACATAAGTATTTTTGAGAAAAACATAATTTTTTACTTTACGATAAAGTTTATCCTGTTCTCTGGAAATTAGCCTCTTCCCAGTTAGCCAGCCCTGCCTTCTCATTTTATTAAACATCTTTCAAAAGAATCTTCTAGTTTAGTTACTAGATCGCTAAACAATTATGAGTCTTAAACTCTTAGGAAAGAATTCTTAGTTTTTAGAGTGTTTTCTGTTTTTATTCTCCTAAGTGACTTTCTTTCTTTCTTTCTTTCTCCTAATAAAGCAAATGAAAAAGCATCCTTGCCGCCAGTGTGACAAATCGTTCAGCTCCTCGCACAGCCTGTGCCGTCACAATCGGATCAAGCACAAAGGCATCAGGAAAGTTTATACCTGCTCGTAAGTCATGGTCGCTGATGTGGGAAGCCAGGGAAGGGTGAAGCTGGAGCTCCGAGGTTTTCTGAATTTTACCATTTTCCATTTTCCATCCTCTCTGTTCCACGGTTTATAGATGTCATTGCTTAATCATATTCTGTTGTTTTGTCATACAGTTTCTCGATTGGGTTGTAACACTTAAAAATAGTAAACTTAGAAAGGAGCAGTTACTCGCACACCCCGTGCAGAGGCCTGTGCTCTTATCTGTTGTCCAGAGATATGTATTTTATTAGCGAGGACTCGGGAGACGTGACCGGTTCCCAGGTGCCCGGTTGTGTGAGCTGATTTTCGGTCCCTTTACACACACAGGGAGCGGCCAGCGTTGGCAGGCTGAGCTGTCTGGTTGCTGTCGTCCGTGGTCCAGAGCAGGCCCTGATGGGGTGGGTCATGGAGTCAGCCCTCGGCTGGACCCCTTGCCCCTTGGCTGGAGTTCAGCACCTCCTCTGGACACACACTATTGGCTGAGAGGCCAAATGCGTGGGGCCGAGTGGGCCAACGCACCAAGTGGACCGCGCCACGCAGGGGAGGGTCGCAGGCCGCTTGGTGAAGGTCAGAGCTTGTTGTGTTATCACTAGCGAAAAAGCTCTGTCACCCACTCGGCCAGAACGTGCCGAAAGCGAGTCGATGTGACAAGGTCACTTACTTTGGGGCACTTTCTCGTCAACGACAGAGACCTGGAGGACGCAGGAGCCCCGCGGCCGGTCCGCAGTGCGCATGCGCCGCGTGGCCCCGCAGGCCCGTGCCCGCCGGCGGCGCTTCGCTGGGCCGTGGTCAGCGAGGGAAAGTTCCGTGGGGAGGAAAACGGGGATGTAATCGAAAGCTGAAAATGACTTCGGTGAGACGAAAACATAAAGTCTGTGTGTTGAGGTGGCACAGGAAGAATCAGAGAATTCCCCTGGGCTTGGGGGAGGGTGGAGAGCCCGTCACGCGGTGGTCGGGCCCCGATCCTCTGGCCGTGACGCGCTGGGTGGTCGTGGCCACTTCACGTGCTGCTGCGTGTTGGTGCTGGCCCCCGACGCCTCCGCGAACAGGGTCTCCATCCTGACAGCGTGGGACCGAATTCCCCAGAAGCCGTTCTGAAGGCAGCAAGTTGGGTCTACCTATGCCAAAGATGCCTTTCATCCCTCTTCACCGCAGTCTTATGTTTGATGTCTGGTTTATAGCATCCGTAATCACCATGGTCATTAACCTTTTTGTTTGTTTGTTTACCTGGTTTTGGCCTGTTTTATTAAGAAAACAGTTAAATTTGTATCTTCCAAAGAAAAACTATATTCAAAATCTACTGGGTTTTTTTCCCTCCTCCACACAAGATAAAATGTGAAAACTTAAATAATTGACCTATTTTGGGTATCTGGTCACCGTTTTCTACATTCGAGTCTCTGAACGGACTCCTGTATTTGAGTGCGGGGTTCTAAGCAGGTGTGCCTACATGAGGACGTCGACCCAGTGAGACGCTCTGTCCTCCCTCTGTTCTGGCGGAGTGAACAATAACAGCCTCAGTGTGAGGCAGTCAGAGAGGGGCCCTCTTTGTAGTAAAGCGTCTCTCGCATCGTAAATCCCGAGGGCACACTCCGAGTCATTCATTATAAAGAAAACTTTTTCAAATTGAACATTCTCCGTTTTAAAATTAAAGCCGCCTAGAATTGCAAATTAAGTGATCCTTTTAACCAAACCTAGACAATAAATATTTCCTCCGAACCAAATTAGGCTGCAGAAACAGAGAGAAAACTTTTCTAAAAAGCTGCAGAATTTTTTTTGACACACATTGAGAACTGTGATTCGTAACGAAACTGTCCTTTCGCTCCGGTCTTCAGCGTATCTCACTCTTTCTGAGCACGCACTTGGCCAGTGAAGGCCCCGCAGCAGAGGGTGTGTTCTTCGAGGAGGACGACCCTTCAGCAAATAGGTTACCTCCTTTCCTTCTGCTCCACAGGCACTGCCCAGACTCCAGGAGGACCTTCACGAAACGGTTGATGCTGGAGAAACACATCCAGCTCATGCACGGCATTAAGGATCCCGATTTGAAAGAGATGACGGAAGCCACCCACGAGGAGGAAACAGAGATCAAAGAGGACACCAAGGTCAGGCATTGCGGACGCCCCCTTTACGGTGAAATTGTGTTGACTTGCTTTTGGCATTCATTCTTTTTATCTAAATTGTTCTACTGCTACACAGTTTCAAAAATTCAGACTATGCATGGAGGTGTAAGATAACAGGTAATCTTCGACACCCATTCTGACCTTTCCTCTTGCTCCTAAGAGGTAACCCTCATTAGGTTTCTCTCATGTCCTTCCAGAAATAGCTTTAGGGATGGACTTATATAAATAAATTTAGAAATTTGATGTTGATTCACCAAAATGATCTCTTAGCCAGAAGGACCGTATAAAGCTAGATTGTTTTTCCCTGGGAATGTATCGATTGTGACAGGGTCCTAATAAAAATGGTTCTTTCTCGCTTCTCTTTGTAACCATGAAAGCTAAAGCTACAGCTTTGTACCTTATTCTTATACATCAGTAGATAGTGAGCTTGGGCCAGGTCACACCATATATTGACCTGTGTACCAGGCATGTGTGTGCTGAGTGCCCTCAGTGAAGCAGCAGTTCAGCAGGTGTCAGAGGGATCTGCTGTACTTGGCACCGTCTAGAATGTACCTGGTTAAATAAAGCCTGTGTGTGCTTTCAAGGAGATAATCCTTGAGTCAGGCCAGTCAGAATCCAAGCCAGGCTAGTATCTCATTAGGTAGTAATTCTTCCCCTTAAGTGATGGGGGGCAGATAGGGGGAGTTAAAGAATACAGACAGAGGGGCAGCTTCAGGTCAAGGTGTTTGGGGTCATACCTTCAGGTCAAGCTGTATGAGAGGCGCCTTGTGAACAGGGCAGAAAAGATGGGAGGGAGCCTTCGGCTTGGAGTTTTGGAGAGGGAAACGAAGGGGACTTGACGCAGGTCGGATCTGGAAAGCTGGAAGGGAGGGAGGAAGGCCTGGCCTGAGGGGAGAGGAGGGTGGCGGAGGGAGTGGGCGGGAACGGGCGGGTCCTAGGCCACCTGGGTCTTCCCGTGGCTCCGGGTCTTAGTCACAGAAAAGGCAGCATCAGCATTTTCTCTCGCACAAGGTGCTTTTCAGTCCACCCAGCCCTGCGTCTCCCTGGCCCCATCTACGCGCCTACTGTTGCCCTGCTCCGGCCCCACTGGCCCTTCTCCTGTCCCCGACACACGCAGGCCCTAGCTCAGGCCTTGGCAGGCACGGCTCCCGCGTCTGGGCTCTGCCCGACGCGGTCACATGCTCGTGTCCTCCTGCTACAGCCCCCTGTTCACCTGTTGCCGTCACCTGTTCACCTCCTGCCCCCTGTTCACCTGTTGCCGTCACACGCTAGGTAACCTAACCACCTGCTGCCCGCCCTGCTTCGCATCCCCTCTCCCACGTGCGTGGTCTTCCTGTGTATGACACACTGTGGATCGGCCACTTGGTCGCTGCCTGTCACACTCCATTGGCGCCTGTGGTCCATGGAGGCAGGGACTTGTGTGTCCGCCGCCGGGCCCATGGGCTGGAGCGAGGCCTGGTAGCACAGGGACAGCCTTATTCGTGGAGCGGGTGAAAGACGTGAGCCTCGGGTCAGGTGGCAGACGCGCGGCTGTGAGGAAACCCAAATCCCCAAGGTCACGGCTCACGTTTTCCGGGCGGCCGTGGAGCCCAGGAGAGCTGGTCATTTATCACCCGCAGGGCAGGACGGCTTTCACTTGTGTCTGCTTTTTTCTCAAAGGTTCCCAGTCCCAAGCGGAAGTTGGAAGAACCAGTTTTAGAGTTCAGACCTCCCAGGGGAGCAATTACTCAACCACTGAAAAAGCTAAAGATAAATGTTTTTAAGGTTCACAAATGCGCCGTGTGCGGCTTCACCACCGAGAACCTGCTGCAGTTCCACGAACACATCCCGCAGCACAAGTCGGACGGGTCTTCCTACCAGTGCCGCGAGTGCGGGCTCTGCTACACGTCGCACGTCTCGCTGTCGCGCCACCTGTTCATCGTGCACAAGCTGAAGGAGCCTCAGCCGGTGTCCAAGCAGAACGGGGCAGGCGAGGAGAACCAGCCGGAGAGCAAGCCCAGCCCCGAGGACGGGTCGTCCGACAGCGCCGTGTCCGACAGGAAGTGCAAAGTGTGTGCAAAAACGTTTGAAACTGAAGCTGCCTTAAACGCTCACATGCGGACCCACGGCATGGCCTTCATCAAATCCAAAAGAGTGAGTTCAGCCGAGAAATAGCCACAGACCGACCTTCCGTGAGGAAAATCCCTGTCCACATTGGAATAAAAAGAGACATTTTTGTTACAAAAAGTTTGCAGTATAATAGCGTTAACAGTACCGTCTAGGCTGTTGCGATATATTCTCTTTCCCTCGTCGTGTATATCCTCAATAAGTATTAAAACAGTATTTGAGTTTAAAAGAGTTTGTATATATTTAAATGAATAACTTTTTATACTCTTTGTTACATGTTTGTATCAGTATTTAGTAGGAAATGTTTTGAGTTTTGGTTTTGTTTTTTTTTTTTTTTCGGGTTAGAATTTTTCTTTTTGTATTATTTCTTTAACACAGAGTTCTTAGTAACAGGGGCAGTTCCTGAACTCAAATAAACCATTTTGTATGTTATGGATTTAAAAGGGTTAATTAATTCCAGGCTAAGACAATGCCTTTTTTTAGTGTTTTTAATTTTTAGAATTCACTACATAAATTGTAGGTGATCGTGGGTCTCAAAACACTAGGGACTTTTAAGTGTCTTAGCACTATCCTCAACGTGCCTGCTCGAAGCCCGGGAGCGCGTGATCCAGACACACCTGCCCGCACTCCGGGGGCATGTGGCGTCTTCCCCAGGCCGTGCCAACCGGTGTTTAAAGCAGCCTTGCACCTGGTTTCTTTCCCCGCGGCGAATGAAAACTCAGGCCAGAAACCCAGTAAGGGAAGGGGGATTTCCTTCATTCCATCTTAGAACGGGGGAAGGAGGATATTCTCAAGGTAAAAATGGTGGGGGGGTGCTGGTGTTTTTCCGGTCAGATTGGCAAGGCTGGCTTCACGAGCACAAAGAGACAAAGTCACGAAAGGGCTGGACTACTGTAAAAGTTACACACACGTAGTTAGACCAATAGATTTATATAGTCGCGTTTTCGTCATGTAATTTATTAACTATATTATAAAGACAACTACTTAAAGATATCAAGTATTTCTCTGGCTCTTGACAGGAAGACAGAAATCGTAGTCGACTTCACCCCTTGCTGTCTCAAGAGTTGGCATTTCCTGGGTGCTACTGCCGAACATTCTGGTACTTAGAGTGGGGATGCTCAGCTTTAACCACCAACTTACCAATGCAGCAGCCTGCGCCCGGCGCCCGGCCGTTAGACGAAGCACTGAGCCGCCTGGGTCTAGTTCGTTCATTTCAATAAGTATACTTCCTCTCGGCAGCTCTGCTTTATTCAAAGTGCAACAGAAGTAATGTTCTGTCCCTTCCGTTTATAGTTCTCTGGGAAAGTTATATTTTTTTTTGGTTTTCGTTGTTGTCTTTTCTTTGGCATTTTATATCTTGTATTGATCCCCAAACATGTTTTGTACTTTTTATTTCTTTTTTTTTCTTTTTTCTTTTTCTTTTCTTTTCTTTTTTTTTTAAGAAAAGCAGTTCCTTTGTGTATATATAGATAACTTGCATGGTTCTACCGTAGTCAGCATTCGGTTGCTCAGAAGGTCTTGCTGCTGTGAGGTGTTACGCACTACACCCGTCATAACTGTATCAAACACATTTCACGTGTAAATAAACGTGGGACGTTTGGCCCTTGTCGTTCCGCGAGAGGGTTATTGATGGTGGGACTGCGACATCCTCATGAAACTTAGGAGGAAGTGATGAATCGCAGGGACAGGCTACAGGATACCGCCGACTTCTTCCCACTCAGAAGAAGGACGCATCTGCTCTCCTTAGCAATCAGCCGTTTCGTCAGCTTTCTTGTCGACTCCATCAGGACGTCGGTGCCATCCGAGGGCATGATTAAGTATTCCTCAACTTGAAATGCAATTGCTGTTACTTGTTATATTTATACTTGTATTGCTCTAAGTTGTATTCATTGCACTTTCATAATGTTTCTGCATTTGAACCTTGCAATAAACCTGTGTGGTAGGCTGCACAGGTCTCCCTAGCCTAGTTTCACAGTTGAGGAAGCTGAGCTCTGCTTAAATTCTTTGCCTAAGCCCTCATAGCTGGTAAGTGGCTTTGCGTATTAGAACCCAGATATTCTTGCTCTAAATCTAGTGCTCGCTCTATGTGTTTATGTACATATTGACAAATATTCATTTATTCGACAAATAAAAAGTATATGCAAAACAGGATACTAGAATGTTTTGTTTGTGGCACTATAGTTTTTATACAAAAACCTGGAAATCTGTCTACTCTTAAATATCCAGAAATGCTTGGTAATATGAAATTAGCATCGGTTAAATGCCTACTTGAACGTCCAAGAAAGTTTTTAAAAATGCCCAGAGGCACAAAATGAAGAAATTGCAACCCAGAGAAGAAAAACAGCACAGGATGTTGTAACCCCGTGAGGAAAGCTGGGTGGTCGAGCTGAAGAGAGAATTGGTGAACTAGAAGATAGATAGATCAGGAAACTGGTACCTGGAATCAGAGATCAGGAGATGAAATACGTGAAAGCGATTAGAGGGACAAAATGAGATCTAACAAGTTTGATAGTTCCAGAAAGTGGGGACAATATTGGGAAGGGCCACTGTGGAAAATGCTTAGCCATTAACAAGGACATGAATGTTTCAGGTACATGCGAATGCTGAGCAAAAATCCACATTGGGACTTGTGAATTCCACACCTTCTTTGTTAGTTGTAGATGTTGTGTGTGGTTGCCTGGGCATTTACGAAACAGGATACAGTCAGACCAAAGGCGGAAACCTGGGATATGCTCATGAATTCTCAGGAAGTCCCATCCCCTCTCCTTGGTGGGGAAGTGGTTGCTGAGGCTGACAGAAAAGGCTCGGGTCAAGTCGCGAAGAGCCTTGAATGGTGGACTAAGCTGTCTGTACTCCGATAGAGATTTCTTTGAACAGGAGAGTGACATAACCAGATTAATTGGTGACAGTGTTTAGGATGGATGGTAGGAGAGTGTATCAATCAGAATAAGTTAGGTTATGCTGTGGTGACAACGCTAAATCTTAACGGCTATGACAAGGAGACATATTTCTTACATTTGATGTTCATTGAGGGTTGACTGGAGCCAGGGCTCCAAATCTCCCTTGTCCCCTTACCCACTGTCACAAAAGTTGCTGGTTCCTGTGGCAGAGGAAAGGGCACTCTGTTTCAGAAGTGGCAGATGTCACTTGTTACACCTCCGTGGCCGAAACCAGTCACATGGTCTCACCTAATTACAAGGAGGCCAGGAAGTGCAATCTTCCCACATGCCCAGAAGGTTGAAGGCTGAAAATACCTGAGCAGCATAAATGACTGTCACAGGAATAAAGTCGAAATCATTGTGCCTACGGTGCTAATACATATGGGCATGAGGACTTGACCTAGGGTGCTGGGAGTAGACTTGAGAAGAGGCTGCAGTTGCAGGTAGAATTTCAGAAGCAGCGTCAAGACGATTTCATGCCTTGGGATACAGAGAAACAAAGGATAAGTCTCATCAGAAGTTCAAACCCAAGTGATTTCTTAAATAGATGTTTTCCAAGGTTGACATTACTTCAACAGAAATATGCAAGTAAAAATCACAGCTGGTTAATGGGGAAGCTGATGCCGTAGAAATACATGCAAGATACGTTTTTGTTTGAATGTGTGTGGCTGGATGACTTTATTTTATTAATATTTGAGTAATAGTGATACATCGTGAAGAATGCCAGCAAAGATCAAAACAAAATGAGCAACAGTAAAACGTGGGCTTAGACCACACCGTAGAGACCACTTCTTCCTCCCAGACACACTTCCTGCAAAGTCCTCACTCCTACTCCGGTAAGTATTCTAAAGAACAACCAGTTACCCCACCCGAAGCTCTCGTGGATGCTTCTCCCCAGGGCCAGTGGGCTGATGAGTTCTATCTCAGGGTCTTTAACCAGACAGGGAAATTTTCTGTTGAAAACTTTGGCCAAGGTTAATATATTATTACTTCATATTAATATATTTGTTATGCTGTGAGTACTTTTTTTTGTTTAATGGCTACTTGAAAGAGGAAAATGTGTTTGAAGAACTTCACAAAATAAAATACGACTTAAAAGAACCATTAACCTACCCAAAGAAGGGTCTGAAAATAGAGGCGTGTACCAAATGCGGAATGCTATCTATACCATTTAGTTACACACACATACACACGATGCCATAAGGGTTCCAGATTGTAGCTCTTCATTTTAAGCATATAACTAAGGAACCTAGATATAGTTACCTTAAAAACTGGGCTCCTGTTCGTACACCATTCATTCTTCATTTAAATGGACACTTGAACTTTCTTGTTTATTTCAAGTTTCTTTTTGAAATTATGACTTTAGCATCCCCACAGAGTTAATTACATATACCTTAGGGATATGGCGATGCAAACTCAATATCTGCAAAGAGCATCTCTCCCAGCTACTTGAAGCTTCTGGACTAGCCAGTTGTTATTTCCATAGTCATCATTACTCTGAAACCACTTATTGGGAATAGCCCAGCTTCAGTCCGTGTAGTTTGGGTGGGTGTGAGGCTGAGTTGGAGACTTGACTACTGTCAGTCTTATAAAAAAGAAAATTCTCTTGTCATCCATTTCCGCCTCCCTACTATCCCAGTTGATTATGGTGCACATTTTAGTCAAGGCTCTTAATTCATTGAGTGATGGAACTTGAATTATCTTAGCCTATGTTTTTCTGGGAGTTCGCTCATTCACATTTGCTGCCTTTGTTGGAGAGGTAGATCGGGGGTGCCCAGCATGAGAACCTGAATGAATTAGGGTCTTAGCAGGACATAAAGAGCACATTAAAAGAGGTTTAACTTTAAAAAAAAAAAAATGGAGAGGACTGCATACAGAGCCATGGTCTGAAACAGGGATATTGAGACCCCCAGGGGCTAGCGCTGGTGGGGAGCAGGCCTGCTGAGCGGCGTCGGAGCTGGAGCCCCAGAACGGGGCTTCTCCGTAAGAGCCAGGGCCACCGGGAGCAGGAGGGAGGGTGTGGGAGGGACATGGCAGAGAAGCTGTCTCATCACGCTCAAAGGTTTCCCGCCTGCGCCTTTCACTAGCCAAAGCCAAATAAAAGCCAGAGGACAAGGAGGCCCCAGGAACGACCTGTAATGTCAGCGATGGGGCACAAAGCAGGACAGGGAGGGATGCGTGATGGGTCTGGGATACCACGGGGAGACGGGATGATGGCAGACAGCCTAGAACGCACTTTCGGAGGCGCCTCCTCTACCCCCATCTTCTTGTCGACATGCACCTTATCCCCTACAGACAGGCTGTGCGTGAGCCGGAAACGGTACTCTGCAGTCCGCATTTACCTTTTCTAATTACCCCACCGGGTTTATCCTATACCCTTTTTCTAGTGGCTGTTTTTACTTAAGGAAACAGAAGCGCACTTCCCCAAAAATACTCTTTACTAGTTCCTAAATTCAGTCTATGAGGTGAGTTCTGACTCCAAGCAGCATGATTTATAATGTTTCACAGCATTTAAAGGAACTGATTACTCAATTTGCTACTTTATTGCAAGCTGCTTGTCCTGGAGCTTTTCTAAATTACACTACCAGGCAGGTCTGTTTCTAAACGCAATCCTTCGCAAGACTATTTTTATCTAGGCGAGCTCTGTAGTTAGAGTCTACTATGTCTGATTTTCGGGTCAAGTCTAGTTTAATTCAATTGGTTATTTCTGGAGAATAAATACCATTTATTTGATGAAAGAGCAAAGAAGGCATAGATCGGAGAGGATGGCGTGATCCTGGCAAGAGTCAGGAGAAGCAGAGCTGCGTGTGTCAAAGGGAAGGACCCTTTCTTGAAAAAAGTAGAAGACATCGCCTAAGTAGAGGTAATGATTTTGTCAATTGAGTGTCTGATACCCTTCCAGCGTTGGGGACTCTGCCATTGCATGACTCTCAGCAAGAGATGGATCTTGCCTCTTGCTCCAGAAGCCGGAAGGTGACCCCTGGCAGCCTAGCCTCAGGCATAGGATGACCAGTACTTGGCCAGAACAATGCTCCTGCTTTGACTGTTCTGGAGATTATACAAAGAAGCAGGGACAGATTGAATTTATTCATTCTGGTGCATGGTGGCAATGATCGTGGGGGCCGTGGATGGAGAGTTACCTTGTGAATTGCACTTGCCGGTCAGGGGAAGGGAAGGACCAAGATGCGGGAGGAAAGGACAGGGGACATTCCTCAGCCTCCTGCCCCCTGGGGAATCAGTCTGCCTTCCAGGAACCACTGAGCTGTCGTGGCCCCAGGGAGTGCTGATGTCACGGCCGGATGTTTCAAAGCTTAGACTCTCGCTCGCCTCTGAATAAGACCCCATCCCAGCAACTTGAGAGTATCAGGTATTTTAGAAGAGACCAAGACAAACGGAAGCGTGTGCCTTTCCGTAGCTCTGAGACCGCAGGGGACCTTCCGTTGCCTGCATCCCGTCCGCTCACCGCACTCATCTTCCCGGCCGTTCCCTCAGTGCGCACCCTCCTTCCCTCCACAGGGCCTGGCACTTCCTTCCCCTTCGCCATTACCCCCACGCGGGCCTTTTCACTTCTTTCAGGTTGGCTCAGAAGTCACCTGCTCAGAGAGAATTTCTGGGTCACTTTGCTGACGTGTGCCCCACCCCACCCCTCCAGCTACAGCCCACGCACATTACTCTACCCGGCACGATTTTTCTTCCTAGCACTTATCACTCCGGACATTTCAGGCGTATTTGCTCATGGCCTGCCATCAGCTTCCGGATTAATGTCCCGAGCTGTCCACCACCTCCGCCTGCTTTCTCGTCTGTGGTCTCCATTGCCTCGCGGTGCACGAGGCGTGGTTTCCATCCTGCAGCCTGCGAGCAGCAGCTGTTAGTTACGATTTTCCTATCAGGTCGATCCTTTTCCTTGTCAGCAAAGACAAATCCTTGTTTTCTCAAATTCATTGCCCGGCGGTGAGAGGCCTAACGCGCTTTCCTTTCCATTGAGCTAGTCACGGGACTAAAAAATGATCGTGGCTTGACTAGCGCCAGCAAGATGAGCGCGGCTGCCTCGGCTGCCTCGGGAAATGATAAAGGCCTGCTTTCAGGAAAGGTAGGCGTTGTTTATTTTCACGTCCTATTTTTATGCCTCGCACAGTGCCTTGCATAAAACAGGTGGTTAAAATGTCTTCGTGAAAAAAGCAACAACTGAATCTCCTTGAACCTGATTAGTGATAATTTTCCCCCCCCCCTTAGGGCTTGGACAAATAGTAGAAGAGTCTTGCGCTATTATTAATTTCCCATAAGTAAGATTTTCTTTTTTATTTAAGTGGTATTTTAAAATCAGTGTAGGTGGTTTTTATACTAATTATTAAAATGTGGGTGTATATTCTGCTCACTATGTTTTTTCTCCCACTTGACAAAAGATAGAGTATTTATCACTGAATTCCAAAACGTTTTTATATTTTCAATGACTACACCGTGTCAACAACTGACTTGGAAATAAATCCAAGTTTTAGAGACTTTTCTGTTTAGTCACCCAGAAGTGGGCCCTCACTGGAACGTGACCATGCAGGAGCCTTGATCTTGGACTTCTAACCTCCAGAAGAGTAAGAAATAAATTTCTGCTGTTTATGAGGACTGGTCTGGCATTTTGATACAGCAGCCCCAACAGACTCAGACCAAAGTCTGGGACGCTAGAGGCTACTGTGAAACCGTGACCCACAGGAAGTCCAGCTGAGTCTCAGCCACCCCAGGCCAGGTATGGACTTGTTCCCACAGTGTAAAGAAGGTTAGCATCACATTTTAAATGTAGTTAGGGAGGCTGCTATTTAAAGAGGGCCTTTCTGGAAAGAAAATATTTACACCCTGAGGAATCCAGACCCACACATTTCATGTTTCCTTAAAGCAGATGAGCCCTGTCCCCCGTGGCTTTCTGGCAGCATCATTTCCTTCCCAGGATGTGTGTTCTAAGCCCCACGAGATGATGTCCTTATTTACCCCACTCCTTCCGTGGGGGAGTTCATCACTCCCACACCTATGTGACTTTCAAGTAGGCCAAACACATGAACAGATGCATGGAATATCCAGATGATCACGGAGAAGTTCTCCTTCACTGACCACTTCTCCAAATGTTTTATAGGTCGGATTCATAATGGTGCCAGGGGAAAAACCCCATATTGCCTCCAACCATTCTCGGTATATTTTTAAACCCAGAGATCTACGTAAGACCATCTGACCAGAGAAAATCTGGCCTTATCCACGTTAATCTGCATAACTAATGGAAGCCAGGTGGTCAGCAGCCCTCATCTCTACAGCGAGATTTTACCCGACAATAACAAGTTATGTATAAATTGGTTTCCATGGTTTGTGGATCTCGGCCGCTTTGCAGGCGGCTGAGGAGATGCAGCTTGTTCCTGCATGTTAAGGAGTGAGCAATGTCGTATTTTCCCTCAACGTGTTATAGACTAGTGTTTCATAAATATATAAGACTCTTTGTCTAAGAGGGGAGCTTTATCCTGACAGGTTAAGCAACAATGATGGTCCTGACTTTACTATTTTGTCTACTTTCTTTTCAGTTTCTATTACCTTTTGTTTCTCCTGCGAGAAATATTTCTCTCAAGTGCATGCAAGACACTGATGAATTCCTTTCTGATCTGAATTCAGTGGAGCCCAAAGAATACGCTCTAAGAAGTAAGTTGGTTTCCGTGGCCTGTTGGGTAGGTGAACAGAGGGGCAGTCTGAGGTTCGTGCTGGAGTATTCTAGGAAAAACTCTTGAGAGTTCAAAATATAGAACCGAATAGAGAGGAGGAGATGAGCCTCAATTTACAAACTGCGCCAGGAAATTGAGAAGGGAAAAGGAATTT
This sequence comes from Rousettus aegyptiacus, assembly GCF_014176215.1. Lineage (NCBI taxonomy): Eukaryota > Metazoa > Chordata > Mammalia > Chiroptera > Pteropodidae > Rousettus > Rousettus aegyptiacus. Next base: position 83,387,183 of record NW_023416287.1, read on the forward strand.
TTTTCCTGTAGAAGGCAATTGAAGTGCTATCAATTCTAGCCAGAAGGCATCTTCTGAGGACCAGCCCCTTAATAAGACAAGAATGGTTTATAAATTGTATGATGCTGTTTACCATTATTGGAGTTGATAACATTTCATTGTCGTATGACATAGCTTGTGGTATTTCTTTTTCTAGACAGTGAGTCTGCTTTGGAGAATAAATTGCTTCATTATTCAGGGAACGAGTCATGCCCATTATATGTTTGATAATAAATTTTGAGGAGCATGCTGGTGAATGGGCTGGTTCAGGCTGGCAGAATTTCGACTGTCGCCAGACTGCTTTACGTGTGATATAGATGATTTCAGGCTGCCATAATTTATCCTTTATTAATTGCCCAAAATTATTCTTGTAACTAAAGAGATACATACCTTCCCGTCAGAAAGGGGTAGGAAATGTGTGGTACCCTCTCTGGGTGAGTGATTTATTGTCGATGCTGATGGAAACCACTGATGAGGAAAAATGTAAAAATTCACTCTTTCTGATGCCAGAAAAACGATCGCAGCAATTTCCATGTCCATTTTGAACACATTCGTTTTCTACTGGAAAACAATCGGTAGCTTAATGTAATCCTAAAGGTAAACGGAAGTTTGATCTAATAGTGAGTAATTCAAAACAGCACAAGGTTTGAAGTAATTGCCATTGGGCACTGGATTAGATGTCCCGATATTTAATGAAATGGTGGGAAAGATAAATCCAGCGAATTCAACAGCCATCTTCAAGTCCCACGCTGGAATCGATTTTGTTTTGCTGCAACACTTGGTGATATCGACAGGGAACATTCTGACAAACCCAGGCCAAAGAAGCTGGCCAAGAATCTCCAGAAGGTACAATGACTGGCTCAGACTCCTGGTGATCAGATATTATCACCATTAGTCACAGCCTAGTTAACACTTTATTTGCCTTCAAAGGTCCTCTATTCAGGTACCAACGATGTGTCATCTGTAGAATCTGAAGAAATTGAAAATCATTTTTTTTACATTTATTTATGTATTTTAAAAAATGTTAGCATTTTCTTTTCTTTTTTTTTTTTTTTTTTTTTGATTAAAAGAAAAATGTCCCCGAGATGAATGGTCCAAGAAAGATTTGCCTGATTTACATAAATAAGATAGATGACAATCGCTTAGTTTAAGAGCTGAATGCTGCTATTTCCAGTTATTCTTACTGATTTTCATTCTACCATCTAGCATCAGCAAACACACGACATTCTTGTTTTGAAATTTTGCCTCAGATTTCCGAGCCCAGGACATGGTTCTGGCCTTCGTTCTCAGCATGATTTTCCTGACAGTCATGCGGATGGAAAAATCATAAGGGTCAATACAGAGAGAGCACTTGTTCATGGCAGGCACTGTCCCCAGCCCTGTCCAGGGGTTCTCTCCCCTGTGGGGAGAGTGTTTTTATCATCTCCGTTTTATAAATGAAAAACTGAGCCTCAGAGATATAAAGTATTTTTGCCTGAAATAAGTGGCAGAGACAGGATGCGAGCCCAGGTCATCTGATTCCCACGCCTGGACTTTCAATTACTGCCTCAAATCAGCAGCAAGAGCAACAGGGGAAAAGGAGCAGCAAAAGGGAGCGAGGCAGAGCTGCATGTGTTGATATGGAGGGAATGTGCAGAAACACGTCAGGAAAAAGGGTGCAGAACAATAGATACGGTGCGTGAAGTTTTTAAAATGCAAATGAAGGCGCTCTGCTGCTCTGGGAGACATGCATGCGGGGGGCGAATGCCTGAGGAGAGCAACCTCCGAATTCAGCGAGAGGTTGCCTCGGAGTGGGGGGTGGTCAGGGTGGGAACGCAACCCGCGACAGGCCAGATTTCAAATGATGGGTCAAGTTTTATTGTTATAAGCTGAGTGAGGGGAGCATAGATGTTTCTTATTTTCTTCTTACGCCCTTCTAATAAATTAAATGTGATATTATAATGTTTTAAAACTCCGCCGCCCATCCGAAGCATAGAGATGATGCTCAGCAGGGCGGCGGCGGCGGGAGGGGGAGCGGGGCGGGGGGTGTCTACGGAATAAGGTTGAGACAGGATCCTGGAAATTCAGGCAGAGATGTTTGGCCTTGCAGAAGGGACCTAGAGTCACCGCTGTCTTAGAACAGGAGAGAGACTTACAGAGACTTAACCTGGCTGTGGGGAGGATGCATGAAAGAGGGTGTAGATGTTACAGGTAAGACGAAGATAGCAACATGGCTCCAAAATAAGGTTCCACTTCTCCGTCCTTCTCCGTGTGCTCTGTAACGGATGCTCGGACAACATCTTAGAGGGAACAACACCCATCATGTTTGTGTGCTTTGATCTTGCCGCCCTCTTGGGTCGCTGTCTGATGTTATCCCCCTCTTCACTGCCAAAGTGCTCAGGCCAGTGGTCTGGCTCCCCTGCTTCCGGTTCAGTTTGATCCACCATATACGTTCGGTCTCTCACCATATACGAAAATGGCGCCATAAAAGATTTCTGCCATCCTCCCCCCCTTATTAATCATTTTTTTCCCCTCAATTTTCTCTCTTCTTGACTGCTATGGTATTAACCGACTTCCGCCTTCAAAGCCATCTCTTTCTAATTCAGGGACAGTTCCCTGTCCAAGATGTCCTTCCTCAGTGAGACTCGGTCCTCTCTCCCCTCCCCTTTCTCTCTCCACCTGACTCTCTGCACGTTGCTCCAGGCATCCAGGCACGTGTTCCTTTGCTCATCCTACTTTTCTCGTAAACTAATCACGTTTTAGGGACAGGGTGGAGCCATACAAGTCCTGCTCGCCCTGTCCTTCGGGCGCTCTCGTCCCGGTTAGGTCAACAACCACCTGCGTGACTGGCCTCGCCCAAGCCACGGTCACTTTGCCAAACAAGTTTCCTCAGCTGCGAAGTGGGGAGGCCGTGTTTCCCCGTCTGAAAATCTGCAGGAGTTTTCATAAAAATTCCAATGCTTGCTCCTTTTGGCCTTATCACACATGTTCTAGAAAAATGATTTTGTGTTTCTTCTTCTGGATATCTTGTCCCATCTTTACGCTGGAAAGGGGCTTCCGGAAGCTGAGGCTCATGGTTTATGCCCTGTTTTGCAGGTACTGGGTATATGTGTATAGAACTGAAAGAGTGGGAGACTAGAATGTAGGAAAAAAGCTGTCGAGAGGAGACACCGAGGCCATGGGACATTTCTTTGGTCCTGTCGGACATCTGGTTGGATATTTCTGCAGGTCTTTTGCCATGAGCTGCTGTGTTCTCTGACTGTAACCGCTCAGGGATCTCAGCTCTCCGTACACTTCTCGTACCTTCCCCGAGCACGCAGCCGCTGCTTCTAACTTAGGCCCAGAGCTTCCCCAGCCAGGCCTCCTACGCTGACGAGTAGCATCCCAGAATACCCACTAGGAGAGGGTCGTATCCTTGAGCCGTTTCCTCCAAACAGATATATTGAAACCTTAACCCCTGGTGCCTCTGGCTGTGACCTCTTTTCGAAATAAGGTCTTTGTAGATGTAGCTACATTAAGATGGAGTCATACTGGAGTAGGGAGTGCCCTAATCCAATGACTGTCGCCCTCATAAGAGGAAAATAGACACATGCAGGAATGCCACGTAACGACAGAGGGATGCATCTGTAAATCAAGGAACGCCAGGGATAGCCAGCCGCCAGCACGAGGGAGGAGGGAGAGATGGGACAGTCTCCCTCGGGCCCGCCCAGAGGAACCAGTGCTGCTGACTCTTTGATGCTGGACTTCCCGTCTCCAGCACCGTCAATAAATTTTTGTTGTTTTAAACCGGCCAGTCTGTGGAAATAAGTTAAGAGAGCTCCAAGAAACAGAGTGATAGCCTCTCAAACACACCCTCTAGAATGAAAAAACAGCGCGTGTTTGTTATCTGAGATGAAAAACACAAGACACACACACACACACACACATACACACACACACACCCAAAAAGAGCGATCAGTCTCAGGTCCTGGCACTCATTTTTCTTGAGAAGTAGCAGACCTACCCCTGCCGTCTCATAATGAGCAGCCGGACCCATCCGACACTGTCTGCAGCAGAGGCCTTGCGGGGGAGGCTTATTTATATGGAATTAAAACTGTGCTCAAGACACTGAGACCCCATGGTTTCTGTGTTTTCACATGATTTCTGCATTTTCCTGCACTTTATTCCTTACGGACAGAACGAGGGGGAGGGGGAGGAAGCCTCCGGTTCCCAAGCTGCCTACAAAGCTTTTCATTTCCTGTTTCCTCTAATCTCCTAACATCCTTGAAATCTTCCCCCAAGCAGCTACTTTTTCCATAAAAGCGTACTTAACCCTTCAGGTCCCTCGTCCCCAGCCCCTCCCCCAAGTCCCTCAGCTCGCCCTGGTGGCCAGGTGGCTGAACTTCCTGCTCTGATCACTTACTCCCTGGGGTTTCATCGAGCATCTCCTGGAATGATGATTTCATGTCTCCCGTCTGTGTGTCTCATCTTCTCCTGGAAGCCGAGGCCTGTGGTTTATGCTTATGGGAGGCAATCCAAAGGAGACATTCACGGGGCTGGCCAGTCCCTGGCCCCAGAAGAGCCTTTGTTTTCCCGTCACCAGTGGAGAACCATCTACTTGATCTGCAATCTCAGAACGTAGCCTCTTTCCCCAGCCACCCAGTCTGGAGGACATTTTACTTAAGGCCAGCCACTTTACCTGTGCTAGAGCTGGGAACAGAAAAGATGCCGAAACCAAAAAAAAAAAAAAAAAATCTTACCCTAGAGAAAGGGTGACACCATGGGCTCCACTGGAATTTCTGGGCGAACTGGATTTCCGATGTCCATCCCGTGATAGGCTGACACATGGTCCCCAACACGATATCCGCATCCTAATTCCTGGGACCTGCGAATGTTACCTTGTATGTTATACTTTACAGATGTAATTAAGTTAAAGATCTTGAGATGGGGAGGTTATCTTGGATTATCCAGGTGGGCCCGAAATTCAATCACGTGTATCCTCCGAAGAGAGAGGCGGAGGGGAATGGGACATACAGAGGAGGAGGCGATGGGACCACAGAGGCAGAAATTGGAGTGACGTAGCCGCAAGCTAAGGGATGCGAGCCGCTCCCGGACGCTGTAAGAGGCCCAGAATGAATTCTTCCCTGGAGCCTCTCGAAGGAGGGCAGCCCTGCTGATTTTGGCCTTCTGGCCTCTAGAACTGTGAGAAAATAAACTTCTGTGCTTTTGTGGAAATTTGTTACATCAGCCACAGGAAACTAACACACATGCTATTCTTGTTCTCCAAGTTCAAGATTAACAGTTGGCCAGACTATTTGCTATTAATGCCGAAGATGGTTGTTACTTTTAGGATTTGTTTATGGCTTAGCATTCTAGAAGCTTTGCTCCCTTCAACTTCATGGCACAAGTGCATCCATATTTTAAAATTAATGACCATTGACCAAGATCTTTTCTCTATTCAAACTCGGATATTAACCAACACCGCATTTAATATCCGTATATCATTACTATCATGTTAGAAAAAAATTTGTCTGCCAATTAGTCCAGCAGAATCGAAAAGAGTTTTTAATCTTTTGGTAATGAAAACTTGGAACAACTGCCATGTGATCTGAAGTAGCAGGTAGGATTAATCATTAATTTTTTTTATTCCTCCCTTCCTTGACAATCACAATGGATTTTGACTTGGATGGTGCCCATGGCCAGACACCTCAGGTTTTTGACAGAAACTAATAAAGGACAAAGCAGGAAAAGGGCAACTTGCCTATTTGAGTTCATAATCGGAAAGGGAGCTAATGCAATTGAAAATTTGCATAGCATACAAAATAACCTCAGCTAGAAAACCGTAAATCTAATCCAAGAGAACCAGTTTACAAACCAAAACACCAGCTGGAAAGAGAATGAGAATTTGATCTTCTCTGGCGAGGAATTGGGTATCCCCCTGCATTCATCCTTCAGACTGTGACCTGAGGATGAAGACAAACTCAGTATCGACACCTCTCTTATTTCTATCTCCTTCAAACCCACAGTCCCAGATCCCTAACTTTCAAGCTACAGAGTTAGGGATACCCAGGTAGTGATGGAGGAAGGAATTTGGAAATCGTTCAATCTATTTATAACTAAATACATTCAGTTTTTAAAATTGCTGTGTTATTTTTCTTGACACAAGGGAGGACCTCAAAATACATTGGTAGAACTGGATTTGGGGCAAATAGACATAATTTTTTTTCAGTTTATTTCGACTCAGTAAATGTTTATTGAGCTTCTCCCAGGAGACATCTATGAATGAAGACAGGGACCTTCCGTCACATGGGAGGCAGACAGGTGAACAAGTCACGCCTTTTGGTGTGATGCACTAAGTGAGAGCCTGCAGTGCTTCTTGGGGGAGACTATCCTGCCAAGGCTTGAAGGATGATTCAGCACTTGCCAAGCAGATGGGAAGAAGGAACATACCAGGCAGAGAGTGCAGACAAGTACAGGCCTGGTGCGTCCCGTACTGCGGAGCAGGGGGAATGGCTGTGGGCGTGGGAGGATAAGCCTGGAGAGGCAGGTCAGGTCACGAAGGGCCTTTGAAACCACGCTCAGTCTGGAATTAATCCTGAAGATCAGAGCACTCAAGCCTGGCTACACATAGGATCACCTGGAAATTCTGAAAAACAATTAATGCCCAAACTCCACTCATGACCAATAAAAATCACTCTTTGTGAAGGTGGGGCCTGGGCATTAGGATTGTAAAAAAAAAAAATGCTCCAGGTGAGCCTAATGTTTGCCTAGGGTTGAGAATCACAGCTCTAGATCAGAGATCTACAAAGTTTTTCTCTAAAGGACCAGACAATAAATATTTTCAGTTTTGTGGGCCATATAGCCTCTGTTGGAACTACTCACTCCCATACAGGCATACCTCGTTTTATTTTGCTTGGCTTTCTTGTGCTTTGCAGATGTTGCATTTTTTACAAGTTTCAGGCAAGGGCCCCCCGCCCCCCAAGTGAAAAGATCACAGCTCACTTTATTGCCGTACGTGCCTTACTTCCGCGGTCTGGAACCCGCCTGCAGCATCGCTGGGGGATGCCTGTCTGGCGAAAGCAGCGTGGACAACATGTGGGCGAGCGAGCTGGCTGCGTTCCAATCGTTCGATGCATTATTGTCGGTCCACAGTGGCCCCTCCTTATCCTCAGTTTTGCTTTCTGTGGTTTCAGTTACCTGTGGTCAACCTCAGTTCGAAAATATGACATCGAAAGCTCCAGAAATAAACAGTTTATATAAGTTCTAAATTTCAGGCCATCCTGAGTGGTGTGACGAAATCTCATGCGGCCTTGCTGGGCGTCTCCACGCTGCAGACCCTCCCGCCTGGCAGTCATGCAGCGGCTGGCTGTCTCCGCGATCAGCTCGACTGTCCTAGCATTAGTGCTGTGTTCAGGTCACCCTGATTTTGCTTGATGATGGCCCCGAAGTGCAAGAGTGATAACAGTTCGGTCATGTCATGGAGAAGCCGCGAAGTGTTTCCTTCCTTTAAGTGAAAAGATGAGTACAGGACAATAAGATATTTTAAGAGAGAGACCACATTTACATAATTCGTATTACATTTATTTTTATAATCGTTCTGTTATATTAGTTTTTGTTGTTAATCTTGTACTGTGTCTGATTTGTGAATTAAACTTTATCATAGATATGCACGGAAAGGTAAGAACATAGTTATGTATATCGGGTTCAATACTCTGCGGTTTTAGCCACCCCCTGGCTAACGTACCCCCCAGGTTAAGGTGGGGGCTACTGTGTTATATTTACTAAGTAATGTCTGAATCTGTTCTCACTGTAAAGGAATCGAAACAACACAGACAGAGCTCAAGTCTTTTTTGTTCCCTCATCCATTCTCAGTCCCCTTCCTGGATAACAGCTATTATCAATCAATGTGTCTCTAGACTTTCTAGAACTTTCCAGAATTTTCTTTGTGTGTATCCATTTACAAGAAAGATATTGTTCTATTTTGCAAAATTTAAAAAATATTTATTGTTCTTAAATTTGATTTTTTTTCATTTAATAATATGTCTATATAATCTGTTTTAAGAAAAAAATGTAAAATTATAAGTAAGGTCACAAAAGAAGATTTGAGGAAATTGTATGCTATCCAAGGTAGATGAAGTAAAGGGGGTCAAATATAGGGTTTAGGGGGAGGGTGAAGTAGGGTAAAGGGGATCAAATATATGGTAGCTGAAGGAAACTAGACTTTGGGTGGTAAACACACAATAGATTATACAGATGTCAAAAGATAATGTACACCTGAAAATTATATAATTGTATTAACCAATGTTACCCCAATAAACTTAATCAAAAGTTAAAAAAAGATAAATTGCATGCTATCCAATGATTGCTTAATACAAAAATTATGTCAATTTCCCCCCGTATAATTTATAAACTTGAAGCAATATCAGTCAGTATTTTAGTTAGATGTTTTGAGGAGCTCAATAAATTATTTCTGAAATTTTCTGAGACTTCTAAAAATTTTCTGAATACAAATTTTCTGAAATTTGTATAAATGATTAATGGTCCACAACTAAGTAGCTCAACTCAAAAAATAAAAAAGACTAAAGGCAGATACTTAATATACTACAAATCTATAATAGTAAAAACCATACGGTTTGGTATTAGAGCCAAGATTGACTTCATAGGCCTGTCGCCTTTGCAGTCAGATAGGGCTCCACATTTAAATGGGGGTTCCATGCTTGCTTTAAGTAGGATTTGCTGTCACCATCTTGAAATTCTTAATAATTTTTAAATAAGAGGCTTGGCATTTTCATTTTGCATTAGCCCTGCAAATTATGTAGCCAGTCTTGACTTAAACTAAGATTGTTGAAAAATTAGAACAAAAATTGCATGCTCAGAAGAATGGATTTCTATCTGATGAAAGACACCATAGATAAAGAACTGACAGATAACTGATTGAGAGTAAATATTTCAGCGAATCAGGTAGACAAGGACAAATATATAGAATAACAAGGAGCTCTTGAAAATCAAATAAAAGAAAATCCATTAAGGAATGGGCAAAATACAAACAGAAAATTTAAATGTTTACAGAGGACTTAGATGGCTGACTGACAAAAATATGAAAATTAAAACAATAATTGGATATCATTTTACATCCATGAACTATCAAAAATGAGGATGCTGGACAATGCAAAGAAGAGATAGGAACCAGCATCCCTTTTGGAGCACAATCTGGTGGGATTTATGCAGTATTTGTGGGCCTTATGATCCAGCAAGTCCCACTCATCGGAGTGTATATGTGAGTTAAATCCTCACGTAGGTCTATATGGGGACACACGTGAGGAGTTCGTCTCCATGGGTTTCTGTGTGCTGGAGGCCATTTATGTGTCCATCACCCGGGAAATAGCTAAGCCTAAGATGGTCGTGAATAATTATAGAGCAGTTAGAAGCTCCGGACTAGATGAGCACAGTAAACACCACAAATAGTACAAATGTAGCACTGAGTGACGTGTGGAAGCAGGAGGTCTAAGGTATGAAGTCATTCGTATAAAGTAAAAACACAGTTACCCAAAACGAGAACACCTACCAGTGAAAGGATATATGGGGAAAGGAGGAATTTGAGGGAGGCGACGAGCGAAGGGGAGATGAGGAAAGATGAAAGAAAAGGAACGATCTTAAACGAAGGGAAGACATCGATGAGCGCGACCCCAGAAGGCTTTGCAGGACCAGTGCTGAGAGTGCCATCAGCCACGGGACGTGATTATCGAACTCTTCTGCTCCCGTTTAAACTAAAAAATTTAGCTCTCTCCAAGATACGGTTCCACAAAATTGGATAAAAGAATTTTAAAGACATGAGTATTTTCTCCTGGCTGTATGGTGGGTCGAGGGACAGGGTGGCGGGGAGAAAAGCTACCAAATTTTAGTTCCATATTTTTATTCCCCAGAAGCATTTATTTTTTAAAATAATTCAATTCTTCATTTTGTATTGTATTATTTTATTTTATCTTATTTTATTTTATCTTATTTTATTTTATCTTATTTTATCTTATTTTATTTTTATTTTATTTTTTGGCCACAGACCACATAACCAACATGAGAGCATACATCACTGCTCTCCTTCAGTGATGAGAGGGATCGTAGATGCAAAATGCAGGCTCGAAGAGTGGCATCTGGTATATCTGTCTCTCTTCTTTCTTTGATCGTTTAAGCTTGCTAGGTGTAAATGGTGGAACTGAGTGCCTGTACATTCGTTTAAAAGTGACTCAAGGAAGCTAACTTTGCCCACTTCTTTTGCTTTGAAATTCAGTGTACGACTCTGTCGGGAAACTTGGGAGCAATATTCTCGGTGGAAACATGGACAGGCTGGGATCCTACAGTGAGTGCCTCTCCGCCCATACTCCCTCGTGGAGCTTCCGAGGACAGTACTGCAAGATTCATCTCCTGCAGGTGAGCACGGAGAACCGGAACGCATGCCCTGTAAGGACCAGTAAACCTCATGATGTAGAATCCATTACAACTTCACCAATTGCTTTTCTTAATTAAAAAAAAAACTATTAAGATATTTTGCAAAAAGTTAAAACTAAATTTTAAGCAGTTGGAAGAAAGTCAATAGTGTGTTCTGAGCATGGGGCATTGTGGGAGGCAGTCGTCCATAAAACACATATGCCTGCAGATGTTCCTCTTACTATATTATACGAGGAAATATCCCTGGAGGACCTTCGTGGGTCAAGGTCAAGTCCCAGCCCACATCCCTAGGCATTAACTCCTGACTCACCATCAGTTTTCAGAATACCAAATGGGCTTTCCGTTACTTATAATCCTTTCCCAGAAACAGAGCCCCAAAATGTGTATTTGAGGTTATCCTAGCAGACAGGCTGGGACTTTTATGGATACATCACTGAGGTCACAGGGCTCAGTATCTTCAAAGCAGGTTAATTCTTTTACTGCTGGGGGAAAAAGAACTAAACATCACAGCCTTCAACTACATATAAAGACAGACTTTATGCATATCACACAACACTAAAAGAACATGTTACTGGTTTGGTAATAACACGAGTATAAAGTAACAATAAGAAATCCAAACCCTCTAATATTGATGCTATAAAATAGTCTTAGAACGGTTAACCACTGGTGATAGGAAGATTATCACCCAGCTCCATTTGTCTCGCTGAAAGTTATGATTGCTTGAGGGTTTAATCAGTGTGTCCAAATGTCATATCCTATTTTCAAAGCAGATTAATTTAAATGGCTTGGTATCAGAGCAAAAGGTCAGGTCTACATAATCACGTAAGTTATATATTTAGAAGCATCCCAGAAATTTTTTATTTATAATTTGATCTTTGCTTTATTGGGACAGGCATTCTAATTGTTGGCTTGATTTGTTAATAAAATCTTTACTCGATGCATTGTATCTTGTTATGAAATAATGACAACTTGGCAATTTCATTGAAAATCATAGGAGTGTTAACTGTTAATATGGGAGAGAGATGCACCTGGGTGGACTGTCCCACATGGGTGGCTGCTTTTTTATTTATTTATTTTTATTAAAAAAATTTTTTTAAAAAAACGTTTACAACACCTGGTATTCCAAGGTGGTCTCCCATCCAAGTACTAACCAGGCCCAACCCTGCTTAGCTTTTGAGATCAGATGGGACCGGGGTTGTTCAGGGTGGCATGGCCATAGGCTACATGAAGCCTTGGAACATATTTTCATTGAAATATGGGTGCCTCTGACGCACTGTGATGTCACTCGAACTGCTCTGTCATGGAAAAGCCATCATCTCCAAAGAAGTCGGCAGACTTTCCTTCTTCTCATACCTTCCTCTTCCCTTTCCCAGTGCGCTTCATTGATGAGTAATGCAGCAGCAGCCTCACTTAGAAACGATCGTGCAGATATACCCTGACCACTAGCATTAAGGCACGTGTGACATTGTGTTTCCCAGGACGGAACCGACTACAGCGTGGGTGTGTGCGTCCCTGATTCGTGTGCCGAAGAGGATGTGACTGTGATGTCTCAGCTGGGTAGGTCCAGGGAAATAATTGTCTCAGCATAAAGTTTGAAAAACCCCAACTCCTTGGAGCCAAGAAAGGCTGTTCTTTTAGGACTGAACCAAACTTTCGTCCTGATCAATTCAATAACCCTAGAGTAATGGAGTCTGGGCAGCTTGGGGGCGGAGGTGGTAGAATAGGAAGGGAGTCGGTAGGATGGAGGAGAAAAGCAGTCAGGAGAGGCAGGAGCTGCATCTCGAATAAAAGTTTAAACTTAAACGACCTCCCCTCACACTCAGCTGCCTGGTCAGGCCTGAAGAGAGGAGGCGGGTGGTGTCCGGTTTCTATGCAGTGCGAGTTCGCTGCTGTGGTCCATGTGTGGGGATCTGTCAGCTGCTAAACCCAGAAGCCATGCTGAGCCAGGCGTGTGTGAGGCCAGTGTGTTGTAATGGATTAGGGCCCAGCATTTGGTCCTGATTGTCACCTCCCAGCTCTGTGATCCTGGGCAAGTCACTTAATCTCCCCATACGTCCGGCCTCTTCCTCTGTACAGATGGGGGTGGACGTGAAAGTCAGTCCGGATGTAACTCTGCAGCCTTTCAGGCGTATCTGACCTTAGCCATGAGGAATGAACACCATTTAGTCTGTGTGGAAACTGGTTTGATTTCCCCTAAATCTTTCAAAATGTTCAAAGGAAGAGCTTTAAAGCCTAAAACTTCTGTCTTTTGTATTTACTCTGGTGATTGAAATAAGAAGTAACAGGGCACATTAAAAGGAAGACTCTGTTTCTCTACTTCCCAAACCAAATGCGTGGGTTTTCCCCTCACATGATGCAATTCCGACACGAACTACCTGGAGGTAGTGCTGACCCCACAGATTACGGGCTCGGTGCCACAAGACTGCTCCCTACTTCAGACACCAACCATAAATAGTGGGTCCTGTGGTTACCCACACTTGTGTCTAATTTGGCTGCAGATCAGGGGTTCCCATGACACTTCAGGTTTGATAATTTGCTAAAACAGCACTGAACTCAGGGAAATCCTTTACCTATCATGACTGGCTTATTAGAAAGGACAAAACTCAGGAATAATAGTCAAAGGGAAGAGACGCATAGGGCAAAGTATGTGGGAAGGGGCACAGAGCATGCGTGCCTCTTAGTGTGGACCACCCCTCGCCCCCAGCCGTCAATGTGTGCACCAGCCCAGAAGCCCTTAGAATTTCTTTCTGTAGGGGTTTTATGGAGTTTCTGTAATGCAGGCATGATTGATGAAATCACTGGCCATTGGCGACTGACTCAAACCCCAGCCCCTCTTTCCTCCCCAGAGGTCAAGGATGGTGCTGAACGGTCCAACCCTCTAATCACATGATTGGTTCTTTTGGAAACCGGGCCCCATCCTCTTAGAGTCACCTCATTAGCATAAACTCAAGAATGGTTGAAAGGGGCTTATTATAAATAAAAAACAGATGTCCTTCTCATGCCTAGCACTCAGGAAATTCCAAGGCCTTTAGGATCTCTGAAGCAGGAACTGGGGATGAAGACCAAATATATATTTCTTATTATGTTATGATATCATACACATTATTAAAAGTCCTCTTTTAAATGTTGATATTACAATTAGTTTTCAATAACCTTAAATTGCCCTCCGAATTTATGATTATCCCTATAGCTACTGGTAGATTACCTATTTATCTAAGCAAATATTTTATGCAATGTTAAGAAAACCAATTGTTACAAATCAAATTTCAATTTCAATTCTTGTTACATAAGTCATGAGTATCCTAGCAGCAAAGATAAATGTGCAATTGTTATTAAATTAGCATTTCAAGAGAATAAATGACTCCCGAAGTCTAAGTTAATGTTCATTATTAAGAGATGTTACAAATTAACCTATTTTTTTAATGCTAACCTTATAAATCGGAGTTGACATTAGAATAAAATGGAAGGTTAGAAACCATTATAAAGCAGAGCTATTTACTTATTTTTCAATTACAATTGGCATACCATATTATATTAGTTTCGGATGCACAACATAGAGATTAGACATTTATATAACTGATGAAGTGATCATCCCGGTAAGTCTGGTACTCATCGGACACCATACGTAGTTATCACAATATCACTGACTGTAGTTTCTATGCTGTACTCCGCATCCCTGTGGCTATTTTAAATAACTGCCGATTTGGACTTCTTCATCCCTTTCGCCTTTTTCACCCGTCTTCAGCCCCCCTCCCATCTGGTGACCACTAACATGTTCTCTTTTTTACAAAGATGTTTTGATGATTCTCTGAGAAACTGGGAGAAGGAAGGGCCCCAGTTAGGGCGAGCGGGGCTGGCTTGGCGGGTGCGTTCGTGGGCTTAAGTCTTCGCTGTCGAGGTGCTTCTCCAGCTTCTTCTGCACAGAGGCAGCAGATAGAACCGGGAGTGTCTTCGCCCACGAGAAAGGTCCCATCTGGGAAGGATTTGTCAGCGATTCCTTAAAGCTTTTTGATGGAGTCGACAATATTTCCTCTGCTGATGTGGGGGCAGCCGACTCAGCAATCACAGAGGCTGCCGTTTGTGCAGACTTTGCTCGTTTAGGGCAGGAAGGCGGGGCATCGGCAGTCGGGCACGGGCACGGGTGCAGATAAGCCACGAAGACATGCACCCAGTTTTGCAGAGAAAGGGGAAACGATTCTGGACGGAATCGTTTTGCCCCAAAATGCACATTATGGTTGCCGTAGTGTGTTATAAAATTTCGACCAACATTCTTTGCATGGAATCCTGAGACTGAAAATATGTAACATCAAAGTGTCGAGATTCTAGATGGAATTTGGGTGTGATGATTACAAACCCGGTTATAGGTCCTAACAACTCATATCTGTGTATTTCGGGGTCACTTATTGTGTCCCATTCCATAGGGATCATTGGGATGGAAAATTTTTCCTTCTACCCTTCTAGATTCTTTGGCTGATCTAATAATTGAGATAAGACAGATTAATGGGGAAAAACAAATTTTTAATTTTGTACCTATGGACGCCCCATAAAAATATGAGACTCAAGGACGAGTCAGGCAGTGGAGGCTTATATGCCATCTTGAGCTAAGGAATGAGATAGGGGCCTGGGGCTTCGAAGGGGAGGAGGGTAATTCACAGGGCAATAAGGAGAGCAGGTGTTTGGTGGATGTTTGCCTTACCAAACAGATAAGGCATTTGAATAAAAGTATGTCCGGCAATAGCTCTTTCTCTGAGCCAGGCCCCCTATCTAAATTCTTTAAGGCGGTTTGGGACGGCACGTTCTCCCCGTCAGGATCCTGTACCATAACCCGGGTGGGGAAGATGCTACCCTCCCATCTCAGCCTCCATCGCTATGTGCTGTGTTCTCTGTGTGTCTCTCTGTGTCCGCATTTCCCTCTCTGTATAAGGACACAGCCAGCCATACTGGATTTAGGGTCCACTCTAACCTGGTGTGACTTCATCTGCAAAGATCCTATTTCTGAGTAAGGTCATAGTCATGGGGCTTAAACCTTTCTGGGGGGGACACAATTCAATCCAGAAAACTACCTAATACCTAATTTCCTAATGTGGCTAGATTGTCTGAGTCGCCTTAAACACAACAGGGAGTTGGGAAGGTGGCCATTCAGCCACTTAGCCCAGGGTCCTGCGCTTACAACATGCTTGACAGACATCAGACAAATTTTAATTATGAAGCAAAGGATTTTATCGGGTCACAGGGACAGCACAGAGCTGAAAAAAAGAGGGCTTAGTGTAAGGGTCTGTTAACACTGAGTTAGCAAACATTATTCATACTCAACTTTGAAAGGCTGCATATTTCCATTTTTAGAAACTCTCAGTCTGTCTCCTGTCCTGATGGAAATTGCAGAACATTATATGTTGATCACACTGTCTCCATTTGCAGGGCCCAAAGCAATGAGTACTGAGCTGCCTACAATCAGCGTTTAACAGTCTCTTACAACACACTGTAAACTGTCTGCTCTCCTATGCTCTATTAGGCTAATTTCATCTTGCTACACCGATTACAATTAGAATGATGAGGCCTCCATAGTTGAACAATGGTGTCAGAACTTCAAGGGATGACTCCTCCCCCCCCTCCCCCGCCTCCCCGCTGGGCCCTCTCTCTCATGGTCCCTGTGCGCTGATTGAGGAAATGGAGCTATTCTAATAATAACTCCTTGAATCACCCACAGAAGTGCCTTCCCATTAAGGACTCAAAAAGAATCGAAAACATTTCACAGAATACCATTTTCCATTCTCAGTTTAATTCAGAAAATATTTATTAAGCGCTTTTATATGTATCACATGTATGTACTAGGGGACAATCAAAACAGCTGGGACTTACTCATCTTAGGAAACCTGCAATTTAGTAAGAGGTGCGTGCGCCTGAGGCTGCTGGGAAACGCTGTCAGGAAATACACGCTCCATCTCACACGGAGTGCTGGGGATGGACGGACATTTAGAAGAGCTTTGGGATGTGGGGAAGGACAGCCACTTTGGAGAGGGTGAAGGGGGCAGTTTGTAGCGAGAGCTTGAGCTGGCCTGTGTTAGTGAAGGAAGTGAGGTCATGGCAAGACGTTGGTGGGAAAGAGAACAAATAAAGGTTTCAAATGAACTTTTCTTATTCCGCTGTGTCGACCCAGAATCCGGCACTGGGTAGTTACTGAAGGTGATCGAACGTGCATGGGCTACCAGCTGGTTTTCTTCACCACGGCAGGATTCAGAGCTGGGTGTAGGTGCTTCTCCTTGGAGCTGCTGGGACCTGAGGATGTTAGCTTGGGTGATTGGATGAGGTTGGGCAAGCCTAGCAAACCAGCTGTCCAAAGGGAGCCCTATTCTGAGGGCCTTGGCCTGGTTCCCATCCCAAGTGCTGCCCACTGAGCAGTGATTTGGTGAGTCCCTATGTCAGATTTCCAAAAAATACCACTGCCTGAGGGGCTCAAACAAAAGAAATCAATTTCTTGCATTTCTGGAAATCCAGGGTCAAGGCGTCGGCAGGGTTGGCCTCTCGCGAGGCCTTTCTCCCTGGCTTGCAGATGTTACCCGCTTGCTGTGCCCTTACGTGGTCCTTCCTGCGCATGCTCTCATGTCCATGCCTCAACTTCCTCTTCCTTTAAGGATACCAGCTGGATTGATTTAGGGCGCACTTCCGTGGCCTCGTTTTCACTTAATCACGTCTCCGAAGGCCTCACCTCCAGGTGGAGTCACATGCTGAGGTGCTGGGGGTGGGGTTCAGGTCTTCGACTTGATTTTGGGTCCTCTCGGGAGGACACACCCACCCGGAGCCTTCCCCTCCCTTCCAGTCACATTCTGAGTGACGGGGACCCAAGAATTCCCTGCCTGGCTGGCTCCCAGCCCCCCTCTAAGGAGTGACTGCAGCGGGTAAGGTTAAGGGATACAGCGTAGGTTGTCTGGACTCGTGCCCGTAAGGTGCTTGGTGGTGTGGGAACAGAGTGTGGGAGGAAAGTGCTGAGCCAGGAGCTGGGGGTAGGGGCGGGCGCCCCCGTGTGC
This sequence comes from Rousettus aegyptiacus, assembly GCF_014176215.1. NCBI lineage: Eukaryota > Metazoa > Chordata > Mammalia > Chiroptera > Pteropodidae > Rousettus > Rousettus aegyptiacus. Next base: position 83,404,627 of record NW_023416287.1, read on the forward strand.
TCCTGCCCCAGGAGGAAATGTAAGAGCTGGGCCTGCCTGTGCCCTTTCCAGCACCTCTCCAACACCCCCCGCCTCCCCGCACACACACGCTGCCTCCCTCTCTCTCTTCCAGCATTGCTCTGGCTTCTTGGCTGGGCCAGAGCTATATAGAGGTTTAAAAGTCACTGCCACACTCCAGAGTGGGTAAGGTGATGGAGCTGGGCAGAGCCTGGACGGCATTTTGTGCGTGTCTAGCTTGGATTCCCTGTGGGGTAGGGCGCCGTGTTGACTTGTCATCCAGGTTTGCCCACTCTGCAGTGAGGACCCGGGTTTCCTGTGTCCTTCAGGGTCTGGACCCCATTGCTCAACGCTGGGGGTTTCGTCCTCAGGCAAACTGCTGAAGGAATTCCCATGGCAACCGAGGCCAGGTCTGCTGCAGCCTGCTTTTGTGGGCTTTGGGCCCTGTGCGGCAGCTCCTCTCAGAGTTAGATGCGGAATCACCATTGTTGGAGACAAAGGGTGTCCGTTTTTCAGATGCTGTTAACGCCTGAGCTTTTTTGGAAGGGAGATTCAGATCTAACAAAAAAGCAAAGGAAGGTGAAGGAAATCTGATGTGGAAGCCCAGAGGTAGACTTTATCTTTTTATTAATTCTGTTGTCTTACACACTTTGTTGCACGTAGGGCTCTAAGTGAAATTTTTTTAAAAATGGTTTTTCGACAATGTAGATAAACTCCAACGTTTTTACATCTAGATTTTTGATTTCCCTATGGCCTCTAAGATGTGCTGTGCAGTTAAAGGGGACAGAGGAAGGTCCTGGCTGCTGTGGCCTTGCGGGGTGTCTGCAGAAGTTCACCACAGGGTCATGGCTTGGCTTTGTAGGCCCAGGAAGTTGATTTTCTGTTTATCCAGGGTCATGAAGCTGGAGGCCTGATCCACAGGGCCCAGAGGCTCATGAGTGAGTAGTTGATTAACACAACAAACTAGAACTTCCAAAGGGAACAGACAGGTCAGCTGGTCAGTGCACTTCTTTTTCAGTGGAAGAGTTTTATTTGGGAAATTCACATACTACCAGGAAGTAGCTCGGGGAGCATCAGTTCGGAGCAAGTGGAATTGGATGGAGGAATTCTGCTGCCGTGTCCCCTGTGGGGACCTCTTTGACAGAGAACCCTCACTCTTGGCCAGTGCTGAGGATGCACAGACAACTTCTCCTTATCCTCTCGTCTTACCCTTAACAGGTCACAGTTCAGAATCACAGTTCATCATATACTGTTAATCTTTTAGTGGCCTAATCGGACATCCAGAAACCCTTCAGTCACACTCATGGGAACAGTGGGTATTGGAGGTGAAAAGGACATTAGAGTCCAGAGTGTCCGAGCCACCCTCCCTCATTACACCGATGAGGAAATGAGACCCAGAGAGGCGAAGTGACTTGCCCAGGGGCACAGAACAAGCTGGTTCAAACCCAGGCCTCCTGTACGCAAGTCTAGTGTGGCGGGATGAGGTAGCACGAGGAAATCAGAAGACCACATCCTACATCCTTCAGGTTCGTACGGCCCCGGGACAAGTCCCTGCCCTCCACTTAGCAATAACAATGAAGACGACCAACATTTATTGACCTCTTACTACGGGCCAGGTACTTTCTAAGTGCTTGACAGTCACTATTACATTTAGTTCTCACAACAGCGCGCTGAGGTAGGTACTGTCATCTGCATTTGCCAAGGGGAAAACCGAGGCGTGGAAGGATGGAGTAACTTGCCCATGGTGATACAGGAAGGGGTGGCCGCAGGCTCCCACACTGCAGGACCTGCATTCTTAACCGCTATGCTTAGGTTTACACACTGATCTAAGGGGGAATTGTCCTTGCCTGTAAGATACGTGAAGAATAGCTCCTTGTAGGGTTGTTGATGGATTGGAAATAATGACCAAACATGTCTCATATCTATCTAATGGGTGCTTAATAAACAGCAGCATATTTTGTTGTTTATAATTGGCATGGTGGCTATTTTGTGAAACCATGCCGTGTCCCCCATCCTTTGAGGAGGACTTGGATGTCCCCTAGTCCTGTGGTTCTCAAAGTGTGCACTCCAATTAGCAGCAAGGGCACTTGGGAACTTGTTAGAAATGCAGATTCTCAGGTCCCACCCCAGACCTACTGGGTCAGAAGCTTGTAGGGAGGAGAGGCAGGAAGAATCTATTCACCAGGCCCTCCAGGTAATTCCGAGTCACGCTTAAACCTAAGACTACTACCCTGGTCTTACCGCCGATACCTTTTATGAACTCTCTCTTGCTATGACTAATTAGCCGTGTCCTAAGTAGGTGCTCCTCAGCTTCCGTTTCAGACAGCACCTTTCGCCCACCTTGTGGGCATCCTTCCTATTGTTCTTTCTCATATTGCCTTTATCTCTCTTGTGGGGACCTGTTTGCAAATACATTTGAGCTGGCAATGGTGCCTTTTCAGGACTGTCCTTTTCTGCACCGTATGTGAGGAAAGAGGCCAGAGTCTGGGCAGGGTGGGGGATTCAGGAGACCTGTGGGCCACCTCCAGCTGCACTAAAAGTTCCTAGTTCTCTGAGTTTCCACATCTTTGTGCCCTATTTTCCCTATCTTTAAATCAGATATATTAAGAGCCAGCTGCCCTTTCTAATGTCAAGATTTTGTTTTGAAATAAGAGATATGAAAAAATCTTGAAAAAATATTTATTGTCAAGTAAAGTATTAGTAACACAATGTTTTTTTTTTCTTGGTAGATATTTTAAGATTCAGAAATGCTTCATTTTTGGCTCCTTCTCTGTCTCTCTTTACAATGAATTCTTCCTCCCCATCTGGAGGGGGTGTGGCCAGATGTGCTGCTGGACTGTTTCCCCTGGACGTGTTTGCTGCCGTGTGTCTGTGAGTACGGGCACCTGAGCTACCTGCTTAGCGGGTGTGTGCGATGGGGCTGTTCTATCAACTTCTACTCACCAGCTACACTGAGCCATTTCATTTTCTGCCATTGAATGCTGTCCAGCCAGTGCTGTCTATATACAGGGAGATCACCATTCACCTTAGACACGAAAATTCGAAAGAATTCAAGAGGGAGGCTGGCCACGCCCAAATGTCATTAGGTTTCAGGGTCACTAAGAAGCGTATCCTGTCCCAAAATATTCCCGTTCCTGTCATGTGACCACTGAAGATCAATTTCTCTTAGCCGAGGCATCGCTTCTCTCACAAATACCCAGCAGTCTTGCCTGGTACTTCTGCTTGGCATCTCGCATTGCCAGAGGCAGAACTGCTGGCCCCTAGTTCGAATCATTTGAGAAAGTGCTTTCCTGAAAACTTCATTTAAACTGCCCCCAGGGGGAGACGTCCAAAGCTCCCTTTCTAAAAGCTTCTAAAAGCGAGTACCAATTTAATAAATATACAAATTGATTTAATTTACATTTTGAAAAAACTGGTAATGAAGGTTTTTCCCCTAAAGTTTATTTATCTGCTATTCATACTCTTCCTTCTCTCTTCTATGTGTGTGCTGGTTGGGTTCTTACGAATTTTTAAAGTTCATTGTAAAGATAAAGGGTATGAATCCTGAGCCATATGAGCTACAAATATCTGCCTCAGTGTGTTGGTTGCTTTTTGTTTGTTTGTTTATGATTTTTTTTTTTACAATTATAATGAGTTCAGAGAAATCCATTAATCGTTTTCTATGTGATTTTTTTATTCTCAGAAAGCTACTTCCAACCCCTAAAAGTGTTGAAGATTCACCTATATTCTAGCAGGGGACTTGAGTGGATTTGTTTCTGCTAGACTGTTTTCTGCGCGTCTTACCGCAGCGGCGGTGTCTGTGTGATGGGAGTCTTGGCATCTTCCCATTCGCATCTTCTCCCTGCAGGTTCCTCACTGTGCTGGGCCTGGTCCTTCCTCTGGCTGGAACCGTCTACGTGGCAGCCAGGCGTTGGGCGTCAGACCACAGGGCGTCCCCAGCACACGACGCGCATTCGGCCACTTACGGGAGTCTGCCTGTGAGAGAGATGGAGAGAAGTGAACGAAGAGACGGACTCCGATGGGCCGGTGGCCTGGCCCATCTCTTGCGGTCAGGAGCCCTGAGCGGAGGGGAAAGTAGGCATTTTAATAAACGAAGAGCTCTTACGAGAGGCGATTTAGATGGCATGCCACTGGAAAATAATTCCTGCACTGCCGGAGTGCAGTGAGTGCCCAACCGTGTCTAACTGCCAGTGTGGAGGCTGGGTCTCTGCTCTTCACAAGTCAGTCTTTGTTGGCCATCAGTGTGTTAAGGCCTGAAAATGCTGCTTTATTTCTTGGGCGCCGTTATCCAGTGTCTTTTTGTGCTACTGGACGACTAGGTCAGCGCGGAGCTTGGGTTTTGCTACAGCACTCCTCTAAGGCACAAGTCCATGATCACAGTGTCTGTTTCCAGTGTGGCAGCCACACGGATGACTCAGAACCTCCCCGGCATCACCGAGGTAGACGGTTTCCGTAAACCGCAGCCGGGGGAGTGAGTCCGCAGCACAGCTGATTTAAACACCGCAGGGCATAGCCGAGTGGGAAATAGATAACCCGGCACCAAGCAGTGAGAGGCTGGATTGCGATGAGTCACACCGTGTTGTGTTTCAGTTAAAAATCAAGAGTATTGCCTTCATTCATGTCCACATGCCCATATGGCAAGGCAAAGAGAACACACACATGCACGCACACACTCACACACACACTCACACACATGCACACACGCGCACACGCACCCAGAAGCAAGAAGAGCCTTGTCATACAAACCCCTCTAGAACACGTGAAAGGGTTTCTGGCAGAGCCCCCGGTAGGCCGTTCCTTTACTCCAACTAAGGGAATAAAAATAAAACAAAATGTCAATAAATGGACTAGAAGAATAGGAATAGGTGATAAGGTGGCTTCAGGAAGTCCGTCCGGCGTGGAAGGCATAGCAATGACTTTATCAGATTCTGTTTGTATCTTCGGACAAAAAACAAAAACAGCAGGAACACCAACAAAAAAAAACCCCAAACAACAAGAAAAACAACAAAAAACTTATTTGTATGGAGTTGACGTAAAGGAAAAGCTTAAAGGTCCCTGGGCAAGCAGCCTCCTTCCCAGACCAGGCGCCGGGCCCGCGCCCAGCGCTCCCCGACTACCCATGATGGGGAGCTTCACGCTGAGGTTTCCACGGACTCCGCCCCTGCCGCCCTGCGCTTCGGGCGCCTGGGGTCTGGTTTTGTTCGCAGAAATTAAATCTACTCGCTCTCTTGTTCCTATTACAGCCCCATCAGATTTTGAGGATAGCTGGGATGGCTCCCCCAAAGTCTGAGAACCCCTCATTTCTCACATGACAAGTTTCAAGAACCCTCTCTGCTTCTTCCCTCTGCACCATAGAAGGTTCTGCGGCGGGCGTCGCAGAGAGAGAGCACGTTTAGCAACGCCCCCCCCCCCCCCCCCGCACCTGCCTCGGTTTCTAACTCTGCCCTTGGTCAGGTTATGGCCTCGAGGAACCTCAGTTTCCACATGTGTAGAATGGGGGCCATATACTAGAATTCGCTGAAGGAGTTCAATGAGATGATGTACATGCACCTTCCTAATTGGTTGTTCTTTGCCTCATGCTCTTTAATTAATCCAGGAGAGGGGGAGGGGCGGGCGCCAAGCCCTCTTGTGACCCCGACCTCCATGAGGTTGACTGAGTTCCAGGGACGTGCCACATGCTTCTAATTGTCAGCTCGAGGGAGAGCCTGCAGTCAACAGAATCCACCATTGCCGATCACCCGTAGGAGGCTGGTTTAGCCTCCTATCGATGGGTTATAGAGCTCTGTATTTTAAGGTCAAATCACAGGATTTAGGGCATGCACACATGGTGTGGTATTAGGAATTGGCTACTTCAGATTCTTGGCCCAAAATGAAACTTTATGATCTAAGGTTATATTAGCTTTTTCAGCAACTACATTTAACTGAGGCCTCAAAATGGGGGATTTCTCTGCTCTGTTGCTGTAGCAATTTTTTATTTATTTTTTTTTAGTCTTTAATACCATCAAAGTAAAATACCACATTTCTGAATGTTTGTAAAGAAAAATCGAGATGGAGAGAACCCTGGGTTCAGCATTTTCTTCTCTCCACCTTTACACTCGCCAGCGAGTCAAACCAACCTAAGACCACCAAGTCTTCTAGGAGTTTAGAGCTGTATCGGGTACTCTGGATCCCTGGTTCTTTATCTTCCAAATAATCATCGCATTTGCTTAGTGTGTTTTCCTACACGTGGGCCTGTCCGTTACTATTTAGGTGAAAAGAATAGGAGCCAATGTTTGCGAATGTGTTCGTGAAGTTAATGGCTATGGGTTCCAGCCTCTGGAGGTCAGGTTCTTACTCTGTGGTCCGTTGCATACAGTGGCCTCACGGTCATAATGACTAGAGAGTCTGAAGATGCTGCAAGGGTTTTTATAGCCCTGTCTTGGCCAGCAGTTCTCAGACTTTGGTGGGCATCAGGATCCCCGAAGATTCAGATTCGATTGATCCAGGGTGGGGCCTGGGGCTGTGCATTTCTAGCAAGGTGCCAGGTGATGCCGAAGCTGCTAGTCCAGGGACCGCCGGCCACCTGTATCATTTCATCCATTTCTCCCTGTGCCCCTGTGCTTTACGATACTTTCCGTTTACAAATGAGTAAAGTGGCACTCAGAGAGACTGCCTTCGCTTCGGACCAGTTTCTTTCAGAAGATTTTATAAGCTGCTGCTAGTTAAGCTGACCCACAAGTAGAATTTAGACAGGAAATAAATAATGAAGCAAAATGTACTCAGCACTTGCTTTTGCCAAATTAGGCCCTGGGCCAGATGTTTGACAAACGTTCTCAAATCCTCTCAAGAACACTGCCAAAAAGTGTGCTTAATTTAAAAGCGAGGAGAGAGGCTCAGGAAGGCTAAGAAACTCAGTGGAACTCGGTAGAGCCCGGGGCCTGTATCTGTCCATTGCTGCATGTGGCTTCTCGGGGGGCTGGGGGGAGCCAGGTGACACTAGGTATAGGACCACTATGGCGCTGTGGTGCTGCTCCTTCCTGGTGAGTGAAAATTCCTCTGCATGAGAGGTGAGCTGCATGCCGCCTTCAGCCAGGCACTCTGAGAGCGACTCCAGTGGAAAAGCTCAGAGTTACGGCTGGACCCTCAAAATAGAGCGTAATTACATTCTTCCATTTTAGAAGCTGGTTTAGATTGCCAGAGCTTGGTTGCAAGCTAGCTCTTGCTTGTAAGTTTTAATTATGCAACGGTTTCTGGCCCCTACAGTGTTTTAGGCACAAAGCTATGTCCAGGAGAAAATATGAGTCTCTTAGAGGTGGCCTCTGGAGACCCTTGTTTCACAACTCCAACCACTTAATAGGCTCTCAGAATGAATTAAATTAAAAAATAAATAAATAAAGGGAACAAAGTCAGTATAAGGGATTAACCATTCTTAAAGCAATAGGGCTTAAAATAGTGAGCATACTATCTGTGATATTATCTCACTTGCTCTTCATGATAATCCTATGATCATAAGATCTATTTATTCCCATTTTGCAGATGTGGAAACTTAGGCACAGAGTAGTTTAAGTCACTTGATAGAGGTCACAGAGCTCATAAGTGACAGCCAGACTCAGAACCAGGAGTGTCTAACTAAAAGGCCGGTACCCGTAGCTCCTGGACCATCTACCCCTCTGTTCTCATACCTGTGCCTTGACAGGTAGGGATGTTATTTGCAGGTGGTTCATTCTTAAGGGAGCACCAGGGATGCCATTTTAAATGGAACGCTGGCTTCACGTGGTTTCTCGATGCTGTCTGAGTTCTCCTCCCCTCAGCCCTCTGTAACACAGGACCATGGCCAGGCACTGGCATCCTGGGGCCTGCGTAAGGCAGCGTGCTCTGTGCAAGGCAGTGTGGGTGCCTACCTCAAGTCAAGTCTGCTAGGAAAAGTCAGGTTTCACTGGGGAGGAAGACCAAGTCCAAAGGTCCACATACAGATCAAGAGGGGATGATGAAGAGCCGAGTGGAGCCTCCCTGGGTCACAATGAGGGAAGGTCTGGGTGACAGCCAAGGTCACTGGTGGGTGTGTTTTGACTCTTGTTTGTGGAGCAGCGTGGGACTGGTCTGGCTTCGGGGGGGCCAGTAACACCTTTGCTCTCACCCAGGATTTCTAGGAGCTGTGGACCGTGCTCTGAAATGCTTTTCTTGGCAGAAGAATATGCCAGCCATCTGGACTACCAGCATGCCAGAGAGCACCTGCCCTGCACTGAACGGCATCCGAGTCTTGAGTCTCCTCTGGATCATGTCGGGGCACACCAGTCAGATGACCGCGTGGCTGTCTTTGGGTGCGGAGAATTGATGAGCCTTTCTGAGCAGTCAAGGAAGAGAGAGTCCTTTGTGTGACAGGGTCATGTTGGGCCACAGGATAGGAGGCCACAGCCTTCCCTACGAGCAGCCATCCTTCTGTCTTAGAGACATAGCCATGCCCCATAGATGAGTTATCCAAGCCAGTGTACAGTGGCTGCTTTACCTCCTGTGAGGTATAAATCAAGCACCTGGTTACCAGGTGAATACTGATACCCAGGTATTATATTTTCATCATCCAAAGAGCTGGGTTTCCTCTCACCATGATTAATAAGGCCGGAAACTAACATTATTATTTCTCCCGGAAAGACGGGCATATGTAAATAAATGTTGTGCACTAGTCTTGAATCGATGTTTCTTAACCTTCTCCCGGTCTCTGAGCTCCTGAAGTGCTCCCATCAGTGGTAGTGGTGCTCTGTAAGCAGAGGCCAGATACACACATCAGACTTGAAGGGAGGGGGCCGGCCCAGGGTGGTTTGAAGGACATACCAGGAGCTCAGCATCGGTCCATGAACAGGTGATGCTGCTTTAGTCCCTAGGGGGCCGTGACCACTATGAATGCACAAAGGAGCACGAAGCCTTAGTTAAGGTTAAGTACCTCAGGCATCGTCGTTTATTTCTAGTCCACATTCTCCTCTTAAGTGAATTACAGGGATGCACGACACCCTCCCTGTACAACTGAAAGCCGAAGGTGTTCCTCTTGCCTTTTCGGAAAAGCTAAATCACGTGATTTTCTTCTACTAGACAAATAGAAACTGCTTTTTGTGTTTGTTACAGATAATGTTCTCGAGTGGAAGACCAGAGTACTTAAAAACCCACTGTACCTTTGTTCTCGGAGTGGCCCCTTCTACCTGGGGGTTGACACATTTTTCTTGATCAGGTAATATGGTGTTTTGGGTTTTTTTTCTGCTATTGTGCTTATTGCTGATTTGGGGGGTGGGCGGAGGGGTAGGATATGTGTATGTGTTGCCATTCTCACTTTAGTAAGAAAAACTGAATGGCTCACGTTTACTCGCCTGGCCTTTGCTCTGTCCTACTCGGGACAGTTCTGCTGTCACAAACTTCTCTCCTTTGTAATTTCAGTTTATGAAATGGGTCAGAATGTCTCTCTAAAATGGGCCTTTTACAAAGGGTGATTTTATTTCTCAAAATTGTTGATTATTTTGGTGGTTCTCAAATTCTGATCCATGTACCGATGCGAATCCGCGATGAAGTTCCCTATTCTTACTATAGTAAAATGTGAGAGAAAAAAAAATAGTGCAGTGTTTCATAAAGCTGTGTTTATTATTTAAATAATAGTTAATTTAATAACTACTGAGAGGTAAAATCTCTTAATTGTTTGGTAATATCAGGCGCTGCGTTACGTACTTTGCAGCATCACCTGATGCAATCCTCATGATAGCCCTATGCAGCAGGGACCATTGTTAAAAGTCCTCATTTTGTTCGTTGTGGTAAAATTCACATAACATAAAACTAGCCACGCAAAGTGAACGATTCAGTGGTATTTAGCACATTCGCAGTGTGTGCAACCACCATTCCTCTCTAGTTCCAAAACATTCTCATCATCCCTGAAGGAAACCTCATACCCAGTAAGAAGTTACCCACCAGAGACCCCTGTTTAAAGCGCAGTGCTGAATTGTTCTGGGAGGAACATGGAATGACAGATCGGGGCTGGATCCTGGGATTCTCAACCTTCAGAAGGTGGAAAGAAGGGGAGGGGCCCAGAAAGGAGCCTGAGAATGAGCAGCCGTAGGGGACTACTAATAACCAGCCCTTTTCTGTAACACTTACCTTTCCGATAGCCTGATGGCTGGCTCCCTCGCCTCTGTCAGGATTCTGCTCACATGTCACCATCACAACAAGGCCTTTCCTGTCTCCCTATTTAAAATAAACCCACCCAGCATTCTCCACTTCATTTTTCCTGATCCGTTTCTTCTCATTATCTATTGTAGCTGCCCCTCCCTCCCTCCCTCCCTTCTCTCTTTCTCTGCCCCTGCCCCCGGCCCCCCACTGGAATGTAGGGCAGGACTTTTTCTGTTTTTGTATTGCTATCGCCAGTGTGGAAAGCAGTGCTAGGCACAGAGTCCTGCTCAATAAATAGTTGTTAAAATGATTTCTTGATTGTTTTATCTCAGGACTCTGGTGTGATGGTTTCTTAGGGTAATGCAGAAAAAGTAGGGTACAGAATGAGCTGAGGCCTGTCCACTAGTAGCAGCTCATGCTAGGAGGCAGCCAAGGTGACAATAGGTTAGTCCAGGAAGGCAAAGGTCAGAGTCCACCATGGGCAGCAAACCCAGGAGAGATACGGAACCACTGGGCACCAGATTTCCAAGACGGCATAGCTGGGTCTAACCAGGCAGGTGAAGCCCAGTCACAGGAGACCTGGGGCATGCACGGAGGATGGTGAGGTCCTCCCACAGTCCAGCAAAGACCAGAACAAGGCAAAAAGAGACCCTGTGTGTTAGATGCACTGGTTGGCAGCGCTCCAGGCCCTGGGAGAGAAACTGGCAAGGACCAATCAGGATGGTTAGAACCAAAGCCAAAACTCCAGCTAGAGAATTGCCACTAGCAGGGAAGAATGAAGGGCATGAGAGGCCACTGGTCATCCTGGGCCACCAGTGGGAAACCGAGACAGCAGAGAAACCATCGGTCAGCTCTGAGTTATCCAAAACACGGATAGTACATGCCCCCTTTATTGCAAATACCTCCAACCTGGCTCGGCCCGGGGCCTGGAGAGGCTGTGCCTTTTATCGGTGGTTCCGAGAGTCTGGTCCCTGCACCGTGGCACCAGCATCATCTGGAAGCTTGTTAGAAATGCAGATTCTCAGGCCCTGCCCCGGACCCACCAAGTCAGACTTTTTTTTAAAACCTATTTGCTTTTATTTCTCATTGCCAGTCTCGGTAACTTTTTTTCCTTCTTTTAATTTTCATTTTATTACTTTAGAAAGTGCATATATTCTTTTAAATAAACTTCTTGTTCGAACAATAGAACTGTCGCTAATAGCGATACCCGATATTATCATTACGTTAAGAGCTTAAAACCTTTTCTCCTATACAATTCTTACAATAAACCTATAAAGCCAGAACCAGTATCATATCCATTTCTACAGATGAGAAAGTTGATGTTTAGAGATGGAAAAAACTTACCCAAGTCTCCACAGCAAGGAAAGTTAGAAATGAAATATAATGTTTGTTTCATGCTGAAACCATCTCTTAACCACTACGTCACCAATGGGTTTCCATGGGAAAACCAAAGAGTTCCAATTATCTTTAAGAATAACTAGCGGGTGACGGTTTGGAATCCTTGTCCACCACTCCGGGTGACTTCCTACGTCTCTGCTGCAGGGCTTTATTCTCTCCCGGTCTGTTTAGGTCTCTGGCTCTCATTAGCCTCCTGGAACTGGGTCTCTTGCTAGGGCCTCTTTTTCTGCCAGCCTTTTTCCTTTGTCCTGTCTTCATAAGCATACAGGCTGGATGGTGTGCGCCCGCACACAGAGTGAGACCCACGCCTTGCTTAGCAACCAGGCTGGCAGAGGGGAGCCGCCAGTCTGGCTGAAAAGAGAGTCTCGCTCAGGCCTCTGATTCACTCTTTCCTGAAATTCAGAGGAGGCTGGAATCTGAACTGGCCATCTTACTTCCATACCTCAGTGTTCTTTCTTAGATGTCTCTATAAATTTTGTTCCTATTATAGTGACTCCTATTTGCTGCATTTCAAAAGAAGGTTTAGCTGGCAGAGAATAAAGACATTCTCCAGCCCTCCCCGAGCCCTTCCAAGTCCTGCGCAACACACATGGCCTTTTGCAACAGGAAATACATTTGTCCCTTAGGGAAACACCCAGAAGGATCCCTGGCATAAAAGTCAAAAGGTTGGGAAACTCATGCACAAATTTGCTTACCATCAAGTTATAGCTCAAAGGCATAGCCTCCATTTCTTTAGCTGAACGTTCTGAGTAATGAATTCGTTGTCAGAATTCTAAGTGGGATCTTACACAAACCACATAACAGTCTCTGAGTCTTAATTTTTCTATTCAGTAAGCAGCATCAATAAATCATCCCTTTAACCTAATTGAGCTATTTATTCCTCTAATTATTCACTCAGCAAACACGTATTGCAAACTAGTTTGGGATGGCTCAGGAAGCAGTCCTATTAGCAGTGGTGATAGAAGGTAGCCTGGCGCTCGGGAGATGGAAGTTCTTGATGTTGCTGTTGCCGAAGACCAGCGTGGCAGTTATTAGTGTCCAGCAGGCGTTTCTGGCTCTCCTCCCTCCAGGCAGCTGGTAACATTCTACTTCCTGGATCCACCGGGTTGGCAGGTCCCATCACTGGTTCTGACCAACGAGTGGTTTCTGGTATTGCCATCATGCTGAGAGCTGTAAACATGTCCTTTTGGGGCTAGGACATGTAATGGCTGGTTCGAGGCCCTCCAGAACTCTCTGGTCTTCTGCCATGGTCACTCGTGAACTTCGAGATATTGGCGGCTTCGTCAGCCTGGGTTCATAGTGAAGAAGTTGCTGACCCCAAAGCTAATGGCCCTGGGCATGTTGTGCAAGCAAGAAAAACAAACAAACAAAAAAATGATTGTTGGTTTAAGACTTGAAGGTCTTTTGTTCCTGCAGCATAACTTATTCGATCTTGATAGAGATAACCACATGAATCACCTGATGAACCGTATCATTGATAAATAATTCCTGTGACCGCTCTCTTTCTCTCAGTGGCTGGTTAAGTGCAAGGTCATTTTTAAAGATGCATCAGACTTCAGAAAAAGGATTAACTGCTAATGTCATACTCAGATACTACTTCAGTCGCCTCTTAAGGTAGGCTATTTGTAAAATTTCTCAATCGATTATTGCTGTGTAATAATTGATTATTATTTAGTTTCTAACCCTTTCCTGAGAGAATTTTCAAAGAAAAAAAATGAAATAATTTTCTTTCTTAAATACAATTGGTTTTTTTTTTTTACTAGTTTTATGGCTTTTACCAAAGAAAGATCAGTTTTCATGGTATTTGTCCTAATAGAATTTGAAGTATATTAAACTAGCAAAAATGTCCTCATTCCCTAGCTGATGGACAGCAGGTTTCAGTCAATGTACTATCAGATTTTCATGGACTTTGTATTCCATAGGAGAATTTATATGACTCCTGTAAATTGGTAGTAATTGGATCCTGTAAATAAGAGCACTAATGATAAAAATAAAATAAGATACAACCAGGAGGGGGGCTGGGCCAATGGTGGTTCTGCCGAGAGGGAGGCGGAACGGTGATCTTTACGAATGTGTGACTGTTTGGAGCAGAAGGGTGGCATTGTTGAAACAATACGGAATTCGTGGAATAGCACAGTGGCAGGTATGTAAAATGACGGACAAAGGGTAGGAAGTAAAGGACCTTCAATTCATGTAACCCAACCCCCCTATTTGTGTGTTTCTGAATCATGGCGAGCTGTCGAACGAGGTAGATCCCAGCTCTCGTTACTCGCAGTCCAGGCCCCTCTGTTGCCCTGTACTCTCAAGAGATAGGAAATGGAGTGCCTGACACAATCCTTTGGGCTCATGAAACGGAGTAGGGACGGTCCGACTCTGCAGTTTGTCTGCCGGGCTTGCATTCCGGCTCGGTCGCCCGCCGTGTGGCTTTCAGCAAGTGTCTCCTCTGCGCTCGAGTTCTCTCATCTCAACAATGAGGAGACTGATAGGACCACTTAATCGGGCTCTCACGAGAATGAAATATGAAGAACTTGAGAGAAGCACATGACACATCGTAAGCCTTCGATAAGTATAAGCTGCTATTATTCCTATTGGTTATTTACATCTTTTAACTGTCTCGTAAATAGGTTAAGAATGAGTACGAGCTAAGAAATAGACCTTTACAGATTTATTTTCACCATAGGAAGGACCGAATGCTTATTCTGTCAACATATTTTGGGTACATGGCACTGGGTTAAGTAGCCTGTCCTGCCCTGTGGTTTTCTGGAGGAGAGGAACTGGCATTCCAGCCAAGGATTCACAGTGATAATAAAATAGATTAGTTAGGGGTTGGAGTGGAGCATCTGATGGCATGGTGGGTTCTGCCTGGTAAACTTGCTGTAGAGGGAAAATCCTGGAGCTGGAGATTTAGGAGCAAGAAGTGTTTTACTAGGAAGGTAAAGCCCTGATGAAGGCAGGGAGAGCTCAGGGTGGTGGGGAGGACCCCTGAGAGTCAATTACCGTAATGCTTGGGCAGAAGAGCAGGATATGGACAGGCGATTGGCAGCGGGAGCGGAGAGAGGGCAAGTCAAGGACACTCGAATTTGCTGGCCTGAGCGGCATGGCAGATGGAGGTGGCATTCTTGAGAGAGGAAGCTCTGGAAGAGTGCCAGATGGGACCAGGAAGAGACCGAGTCCAACCTAAGACAAAACTGTTGACAAATGGAGGGAAGTGTCAGCAACCCACGGTCCGAATGCGCCTTCCTTAAGGTAAACCCAGTGGAATAGCAGCCGTGCTCTTGGCCGTTTGATGTTCTCTTTCATGTTGATAAAACTCACTGTTATTACTCCATTATGATTCCTTACTTGCCCGCTTCCCTCCAAGAGGAGTGCAAGTAAGACGATTTGTTCACATTCACTTTCTGTATTTATTGAGGGCCCTGAGGATTCAGCAGTTAATAAACCATGCAAGTGCCTTCTGGCAGGGGGATTACATTCTAGTGAAGAGAGGTAGGCAAAAAACAAGTAAATATGCAACATTCAATTGCAATATCCTAATACATTTATAATAGGTCAGTGGTGATAAAGTGCCACAATTTGGAGAAGGAAGAAAAGACGAGGTCTTCTTCTGCAAGGATAATCAGGGAAGCTGACATTTGTCCAGAACCTCGAAGGAAGTAAATGAGTGTTCTAAGCAAAAAACAACAACAACAACAACAAAAAATTCTGTGAGAGAAGAAGGATCCATTCAGGGGGAAACCAAGCGCAAAGGAATGAGGAGGGAGGATGATTGGCGTGCTTGGGGAACCTCGAAAAGCCCAAAGGTGCTGGAGTGGAGAACGGAGAGAAAGGTCAGCACAGGGGCAGGTGGGAAGGTGACCCAGGTCCTATAGGGTCTGTGAGCTGTCTGCAGGACTTTCTGTTTTATTCTGACAGGAGGAGCCCTTGGATGCTTCCAGTAGGGCAGTGGCATGGTCTGATTTACATTTTAATTAATTAATTAATTAATTAATTAATTCATATTAAGTTTATTGGGGTAACATTGGTTAATACAATTATATAATTTTCAGGTGTACATTATAATTTGACGTCTGTATCAGATTTACGTTTTTAAACACTCACTTTAGCTGTAGGACAGAGAATAGACTCAAAGAGGCAGGGGTAGGAGACAGGAGACCAGTTGCAAGCTACTGCAAGTTACAAGAAAATGCCAAAATCCAGCTTCTAGGAGTAAATGGGTGCAGAGGTTATCTCATGGGAAATGAGGAGAGTAGATGCTCCAGACCCTTAAAACTGTTGCTTATTCCAACTAGAAGCCCCATTTTAAAAAGTAGTATTGTCTTTTTTTTTTTTTAATAGGTTGTGATAAAAACGTCTATAACAGATGGATATAGACAAAAATTAAGGCGCCCCCTTCTAGTCTCACTTCCCACAGGACACCTTTGTTAATAGTTCTTATGAATTCTTACAGAGACTTCCCATATATTTTTATGCAGTTTTCCCCCATGAACAGGATTATACTACATGCTATATTACCATACACTATTTTGCATGTAGCTTTTTTTTTTTACTTAGTGATTTAGCACTGGCACATTTTTCTCTTTGCATGCTAAGACCCGCCTCACTGGTTTTAAAGGTTGCCTGGGACGACACTGTGGGGTGGACCATCATGTAGATAACCTGTCCCATTAATGGGCATAGAGGTAATTTCCAAGGTTTTTTTTTTTTTTTTTTTTTGCCATTTCAAACAGTGATACAATGTATATACATATTTGTACAATTATATGAGCATGTTTGGAGGGTGAATTCCTACTAGTACAACTGAGGGTTTGGCGCATCTGATGTTTTGATGGACATTTTCCAATTTACCTTCCCACCCACTAGATCTGAGAATGCCTGCGTCTCGAATGCCCACAACAATGGCTAGTATTGCACATTTTAGTCTTCAAAAACCTAGTTCGACTTTAAATATTCTTGGAGCTTGGACAGAAATGAAGCACACGTACACGTATTTATTTATATGGAGCTTTCAATGTTTCAAACTGTTTTCTTATTGATTTCATTTAATTCTCAAAAAATCTTAGGGGTCAGCAAGCCTCCTCCTCCTTAGAAGAATCTAAGAAGAAATCATCACCTCCCTTTTCCAAAAAAGAGGGAAGAGAGAAGTGGTGTGATTTTCTCGGTGTGAAAAATTTAGACAAAACCAGAACTCACGTTAATAGTTTTCCCACTCTTCACGGGCACGGCTCACCCAGCAGCCTCCGCCCCTCCCCCACAGCTCCTGACTCCAGGCTGCATTTTAACCAGCACCCAGGGGAGGGGTGTGGGTAACAGGTGGGGAATGCCGCCTGTACCAGGCTCCCTCCTGAGGACATCTGACCTGAGCATGGGGCTGACTCAGTCTCCCCGGGGAGGAGGAGGAGACAGATGGCGGGAAGGCAGTCTGTGGGAGCAGCTGCAGGACATCGCGGGGTGGCTCATCTGGCAGGACCCGGCGCCCAGCCGAGCGGTCGCTCGCTCGGTGGCTGTTGCCTGAGCTGATCTGGGATGCTGCGCCTTGGCACAGTCTGTCGCCCTTGCCCTCAGCAGGGCCAGCCCTGCTCCCCAGAGGGCCACTGTCCTCCCGCCCACTGGACACTCTCCACGAGGGATGTTATCACTGTGGGCAGGGAAGGAGACCAACAGGTCTGCGTCCAGAGTGCAGACCAGAGGCTGGGGGCTGACCCATGATTGCGGGGGGTGCTCACCTCCAGCAGCCCCGCCCTTCCCATCCGCCACCCCCACCCGGAGGAGGGCGCTGCTGGGCATGCGCGCTGCTCTAGCCGTACGAACCTGGACTTTTAAACGTGTTCCTTGAGAGAGGGCTCTGATCGCGGCCCACCCAGAATCCATGCCAGAATTGCGTGCACCCCGCTGCTGCAGCCTCCCCTTAAAACTCTAGGCCTGCGCTGTCCCCTAGGAAGCCACCAGACGTGTGGCCCATTGAGATGTGCTGCAAGTATATGACACACACCAGGTTCTAGACTTTAATAAGAAAAAAAGAATGTAAAATAGCTCAACATTTTTTTTTATATTGGTTACCTGTTGAAATAATAATATTATGGATTTATTGGGCTCAATCAAATAGATTATTAAAATAAATCGTACCTGTTTCTTTTGATTTTTAAAAATGTGGCTACTAGAAAACTAGGTGGCTATGTGGCTTAAATCACATTTCTATAGAACAGCGCTGGTCTAGACACCTCGTGCCTTATCCATCATCCCTATGGCCGCTTCATATCCAGCTGGGAAGGAAGCAGGGCGTGAGAGGAGGAAGGAAGAAACAAAGCAAGGAAAAGAGAGAGGAGAAGAGGGAGGGAGGGAGGTGTTTTCATGCCGGGAGGTGCCGTGCACAGGACATGACTGGTGTCAGGTCTCAGGGCTGCTGTATGGTTGAGCCACCTTGGGCAGGTCACCGGAACTTCCCTGAGCTGCAATTCCCTCATCAGCAAAACAGAGGTAATAGTATCTTGAGGCTTAGAAATAGCTAAACATATCTAAACGTCTCCCAGCACAGTGACCAACACGTACGACTTGCTCAATGAAGAACAGTATATTCGCATCAGCAGCACCTGAGCCCAACGTGATAGGTGCTCAAGAAAAGATTTTGAACCCACGAGTGTTTGAGGCGTGTCTGGGAGGTGGTCACCCAGCCAGGGCGATCTGTTTCAGAGCGTCTTATCCCCATCCCACCTCGGGGACCGACGGGAGCCACTGTGGAGTCACCTTCTCTCGCCCGGCTCTTTCCTGCCAGGCTGCAGCCTCTTCACATGTACTCCGTGTGCTTATTGGTCGGATTGTTCTCCCTCGCTCCCTGGGGACCCATCTGGGAAGTGCCCAAGTTCCACCTGGACAACTGCCGGCAAGCGTGGTGGACAAATTTGCTGTTGCTGAATAATTTCTTCTCAGTCCGGAATCCGGTGAGTCTCAAGTCGCTGGCTGTGAGGGGCAGATGGCCACGAAGGTGATGTCTCACTTCGTATGGCTTGGTGAACTTTCCTCTCTCTTCTGGCATGTTCTCTGGAGTAACAGTGATGCCGTAGGAAGGTGGGCTGTGGGCAGGGTGGCTAACGTCTAGTGATGGGGTGGGTGATACTGCACTGGTCTTGGCAGGGGCAGGAGCTGTGCAAAGCAGAGAGAGGGAGCCGGGTAGTGGGCACTGAGGGGCCAACCACCTAGGTGAGCGTCCTGGGTGCACTGACCCTGCTCCATCCCGGTTCCTGCTCCAGTCCCTGTCACCCCACAGGGAAAGGACACTTCTTTCACCTCCACACAGAGAGCCCGTGATGGGACGGACCGTGGCAACACACCCTCACCACAGTGAATTCTATTTAGTTTCTAGCCAGACCCGACACAGCAACAACGTCTGTATATATCCGTCATGGCTTTCCTAAAGCCCTAATCGCCTCATAATGAACTTGGAGCAAATGAAAACGAAATAGCTGTAATTAAATCATGTCACTGGTTTTCGCATACGCTTTGAAAGTACACGCATAACCACCCACTCGCTGGGTGGCTGCGTCCCCCTCACAAGTGCCCGGTGGCTTCGACAGGGCATACGTCATCTGTCACATCAGCAGCACCCGAGCCAGCACATGATAGGTGCTCAAGAAAAGATTTTGAACGCACGAATGTGCATCTCACTGCGTCCAGGTGGGCCCAGGCCTGTCACAGGAGCCCACGGAAGATCGGCTGGGCTGTATTCCCAGACGTGGGCTGGCGTGGGTCGTATGTGGGAATCAGTGGCAAGGACGCAATCCAGTCGCCTCTCTGAGGCAAAGCCACCATAAGTCCTCGGAAGTGGAGGTGTGAGGGCCATCAAGCCTCGAGTCCTCACCAATGTACCCAGTGTGGAACTTGTCTCTAACTGGGACAAGGAAAGCTGTCACTTCCGTTGGATAAATCTGGTCTCCCTTGGACGGAGTGGGTGGGAGGGGGACGCCAAAGCGCCTTTTATCGCTGAAGCACTGGAGAGAATTGTCCCCAGGAATTTCCTCACATTGAAGAAGAAATACAGGTAGCCGCCTCGCTTCACACCAACATGCAGAGCCTGTGGAACGACGGGCCTCTGACCAGACGAGTTCATGTCAATCATGCGTGGGAACTCTGGGTTTCCCACACATCTTGTCTGGAGCCAGGCCTCTGTTCTAAATGGACGCATTCTCTCCACCAAGGACGGGGGCCGGGAAGGCAGAGAGAACAGTGACCCTTCTGACTCCAGCCGCACCGTAATGATAATCATTCCTTACGCTCGTGTAACGTGATAGAGTTTAGTTCCCATAACTGTCCTAGGCGATTAGCTTTCACTGCTTTTTTTTTTTTTATATATACAAGAGAGAAAAATTGTCTGAATTCCCATTTTGTGAAATGGAACCTACCCTTCAGGCTCGTTGCAAGGATTAGAGGAGATGAGACATGTGAACTATCTGTCCCTCAAAATTCTTTTTCCTTCCCATGGACATTGCCGCCGCCTGTCTACCGAATTCCTCCTCTGGACCAGACAGGGAGACCCGCCTCGTAAGTGAAGGAGAGGGCTCACCTTTGCTAACCTTCAACTCTTCTCTTTTCAGTGCAACGGCTGGACCTGGTACCTGGCTAATGACTTTCAGTTTCATCTCATGACACCAGCGCTCATCATGGTCCATGCGAGGTGAGTCTCATCGGGTAACGTTTCTCCCCACGTGGCCTCTTTCACGGAATGCGTAGGGAATACTCCTGCCCGAACGCGGGATCCTCCGCCGTTTACCTCTGTTTACCTCCTTCCACACTCTCCTCTAATCTTGGTCCTGGGCAAGTCTTGCAGAGTTATAATCAGTGTGTATGTAACATCTCGGGCTCAGCTTTTCCCATTTAACACCTTATAAACATTCCCACATATTGATATGACCCGCATACTTGTCAGGTTTGGGATTTATATACCATTTTTTATCGTGGGGCATCTAGATTGTTTCCAGTTTTTCATGGTCATAAATGGCGCTGAAATGAATGTCTTTGAACACAGTACTTTTTCTCTTAGTCATTTCCTTAGGGACATATCTGTAAGTGGGATTACTAGGTCAGAGGGTAGGAACAATTTTGAGGTGCTCGATACATATTGTGAAATTGCTCCCTGGGAAAAGTGAAGTAATTTACAGCGCTCCAGGGAACATGTCGGTTTACCTGCTTCTCCACATTGGGTTTTTATCTGCCAAATTTTTGTTAGTTTTAGAAAAGCTCTAAGAATTCAATAATTTATGGAGAGACTTATTGTTTGTGAATCATCCATGCCATATTTAAAAAGATTTATTCTCCTCTTTTGTTAAAATACGTGTTCAATTTAAGAACATTGGAAAAAACATCAGGATGAAGAGTGATTGGAGCACAATCACCCTAGATCCATTTTGTCCCCCAAGGAGAGGTAAATGTGTTGTCAGTATTTTAGTGTTGATCCTTCTGACCTTTTTTCTGCAAGGATTCTGCATATACACTTTAATATCTTTTTAAAATAGTTTTATGAATAAGCACTTTCCTATATTGTTTTATTTTTTAAGTAAACATAATTTTAATGTCTACATAGTATCCATTCTATGAATGAACCCTGGTTACTTATACTTTCCTCTATTTCCAAATGCTTGGATTATTTCCAATTTTATGCCTCTATAAATAATAGTCTGATAAACATTTCCATGGTAACCATGGGTCTCCAACTCTAGTGTTTCTTTAGAAACACTCTTAAGATGAATTATTGGGTCAAAGGGCATAAATATCTTTTGGGATCCAGTCCTCTGGCTATCTAATCACGCCATGGCTAATATGGAATGTTAATAATACAAAACAAGACGTAAACTTTGCTATTTTGATATGTAAAAATGACATTCCTTTTTCACAAGTCTTTTAAGTCTCTGATTACTACGGAGCAGGGCTGAATTTCAAATATGTGTTGACCAGCCTCGTCTTACAGTTATCTGTTCATGCACGAGGCATACATTTAAATCTCAGGCTGCATCATGATGTTGCCATTTGAGCCTCGTGCAAATATTCAAACTTCTTGGGCAAGGAAAATGCATCCTATTTTTAATTTATTCTAAGAATTAAACATTTTTTAAAAGGCACATCTGCTTTTTAAAATCTGCATCTTAAACACACAAAGCCTTCTAATTTAATGTTTTAACTGACCGTTTAAAAAAAAAAAACTGTTCCATGATTATCCACTAAGAGGCGATATGCTGGTAGAGCGAGTTCGATTGAGTCAGAAGACATGGGTTCGAATCATGACAGGCGAAGACTACCTAGGGGGCCCAGGGTAGGTCACTGGACTCTCACGGTCATTTTTCATGTCTATGACACGGACACGATAACACTTCACATCAGGGATGGAGGATAAAGCGAGATCACACGTGCGGAACCAGCTCAACCAGCTCAGCGCTTGCTTGTTTGTGATGTGCAACCACATATCAGCATTCCACGTAACTGACATTGTCCCCAGCCACGTGTCCAAGCAGTGGCACCCCCTTGCCCTTCCAATATCTGCAGGTGCTGAGGAAAGGGTGGCTGGAGAATCTACCGAGTGTCTGCTCAGCCAGGCCCGTTCAGCGCTGGCCATCTCGCTGTCTTCTCGCACCAGCCCCACCCCGCGGAGGGTTCCCTCGTCCGTCCGTCCGAGCAGCCAGTCCCCTTCCTTCATTTCCTCTCTAACCACCCTTTCTAGAAGGTATTGCCGTGGAGCAGATTTTAACGAAGGCTTCCGGGACTGGAGGTTTTGCATTCTTCTTTGGCTCCGCCTGACCCCTTCTCACAGGCTTCCTGCTTCCCCACTTCTCACTTCCCTCTGCTCTGAGGGGGACGTGGAGACCTTGCATGAGTGCCAGTCTTGGGGCGGGGGGAGGGCAATGGCATCTGTGCCTAAATGCATACTGCGGAGGGAAGGGGGGGGTGGTGCGTGGCCCAGGTTCTTCTCTGCCCGTTCCCCCAACACAAAAGCACCCTGATCTCATGTCTTATTCTCTCGGGAGGTGAAGGGAGTGTAATTTTTGATAGTATAATAGAACCGACAGCTATAGAAATGAGATCTGATAATCACATTGCTATTTATTTTAGGAATAAAGATCTTTTTAAAAAGCTCTGAACATCCTCTCCTAGAATCTAGACCTACCACTCTATGTCTATTTTATTTGTATTCACATCTCCCCAGGATGAAGCCACTGAGGGTGGAGGGAATTAAGAATGAGTGCGATCACCTCCATTCACCCCAACATGGGATCAGGCTAGGAAGGCGGGAGTAGATAAGGTGACTTTGGGTTGGATGGTGAGCAAGCTCCCCACCCCCAAGTCCCCTTGAGGGGCTGGCTGATCGCCTGAGCATCCCTGGGTCTCTGATTCCTCCTGCTGCCAGGGGAGGGGCTCCCCGAGCAGGAGCTGAGACGTGCTCAGGACTCTTCCTCCAGCCAGGTAGTCAAACCCTGAGAGCTCCCTTGGGGGAAAGGGTAGCAGCTGGGCCCAGCAGAGCCACGGCAGGTCAGTTCTCTGGGGCTGTCACGGTCTGTGATGGGCTACGGCCCCTTGGAGGGCTCAGGAGATTTCAGCGAGTGCCCGCAGGTACAGGTGGAGCAGGTGTGAGGCATCCGCAGGCTCGGCAGCCCTGGCAGAGGAGACGGGCAAGCGTCTGCCGGCCTCCTCAGAGGCGGTACTTGCAGCGGGATGCTCTGACTGCTGGCAGTTGCTCGTGACTCTGCAACTACATTTAGCTTTTACATGGAGGAATAGAAGGTAGCCTTTTTTTCCTTTAGAGGACACTCTTGCCCAGAATTCTAGTAATTCAAGGACAGCCCTAGAGGGTCTGGCAAAAGGCAAGGTAAATAACCAGTGTTACCAGTCCTCCCGGCCCATACTCAGGGCAGACATTGCTAATCCACCACAGCACCACTGAGCGAAGACTCCTCCTCCATCCACGGAGCGACACCGAATTAGAACTGGCTCTCTGGATGGACATCGCTTGCTCCCTGCATCACGGTGCTGACAACTGGATCGTGTCTCTTCCCTTTCTCACGAAGAACCACGGCAACTTCGAGTGGTGGGATAGGGTTGGCAAAGGTGTTAACCCAGGTAGGGTCGTGCCTGGACGGTCTTGCACCTCTGTTGGACGTCTCTTCTGTACACCGCAGACCCTCCTGGTCCCAATCCTCACAATTCCGAGTAGGTACAACCAGACGGAGCTTCACGCTGAGCCCGTGTCCCTACATCTCATTTCCTGCGGAACCTCCTACATCCTACGGCTAGGACTCTTCAGGAACCCTCTCGGCCTTGCCCGGGCACGATCCCGAAGTGCGGAGGAAGTCGTTTGTGTGGGGTCACCCTTGACCCTCGGGGCACAGAAGACAGTAGGAAAACGCTTCCCTCTTCCATCCCCCAGGACAGTGTAGGTACATTTCATGAGATTCTGCAGAACATTCCGGAAGAATCGAGCATCGGCCATTTTGATAGCTCATCTTTGCACTGAATTTCCCTGCTCCCCTGTTTCACTACCCCATCCTTCCTTTCCACCTCCGTGTGAACTATTTGCACCCAGATATTTGTATCAGAGTTAGTTAGCATCCTGGTGGGGGGAGAAACCGCCAGATCCCCCTCCCCTGTGCCTGGAGTCGGGGTGCCGGTGCACCCAGTATCCCCAATCTCCCAAGTCAACTACCACTATGTGTGTACGGTGCTTCATAAGTGACAATGGACGTGCCCAAGCATGGTCTTATTTCGAGCTGCACGATAAATTTCAGGGTGGGGCAGGTAAAGATACCTTCATTCTCCCTTTCTGGAGAGGAAGCTCAAGTTCAAGTTCCTGCCTAGCGTTATAAAGCTAGTAAATGGTCAAATCTAAAGGCTAGCTCAGATTCTCCAGTTCCAGCCCAGCTCGCACGCCTTTCAGCCACAGCGGCCCCATCAGCCTCGCTCAAAGGCGGGCCTACCAGGAGGCACCCCTGATCGCCAAGGTTTCAAGTCTTCGGTGTCCACAAATTTTGCTGTGGATGAAATGGAAGAACATTCCTGTCAACGTCCTCTCTTCTTTGCAGAAGTAAACGCGTCCTTATCCTCCTCGGGGCCGTGCTGTTCTTGGCATCTTTCATCACCACAGCTCTGCTCACACTGGCTCACGACCTTCCGGTGGTAGCCCCGCCAGAAGCCAGGTAACCACGCCTCCCAGGCCGCGGGGCTCCGTCCCTTGCCTGTCGTGAGAATGGCCAGGACCTCCCAGGGAGGCCTGCCGCATGAATGCTGGGCTGTTTGCACTGTGCTCATGGGCTTGTGGGGAAACTGGGAGGGAAATGTTTGGCCTGGATAAAAAAGTTGATCGCAGTTCTGTTTCCAAACTTCTGAACCTTTCTACTTGAACGGAGGGTCTTCTCAACACTGAAAATACTTCTCGGAGGAAAGGAGCGCCCCCGTGTGGCTGTGTTTCTCCTCCAGTGGCAAACGGGCTGGCTCTCTTGTTGGATGGAGAAACATAAACTTGAGGAAGTTGGGGTTACCCCTTCGAGGTCGCACAGTGACATAGGTGTGAGTTGAACCTAAGACCTTACCCACTATGCTATGTTGCCTCCCCAGTGAGGTACGTATAACGATTCTTCCTCATAACCACCCTGTGTATTTAGTAATAAACTGGTCATCGTATTCTCAATATAACAGTCAGAGTGATTCAAATGAAAATCAGACCCTGTCAGTCATCTGCTCAAATGCCTCCAATGGCGATCCACTGCTCTCAAAGTAGAATCCCTGTCTGACCTCATCCATCACCCCCCTACTTGCCGACTCTGGATCGGCCTCATTGGCCTCCTCGCTGCCACACGTCAGGCACGTTCTCTCCTCAGGGCCTTTGCACTTGCTGCTCCCTCACACTAGGATGCTTTTCTTTGGAATCTAGATCTTGGCAGGGCTTGCTCCTTCAATTCCCACAGGTGTCTGTACAAACGTCACCTTCTTGGAGCCACCTTTACCAACCTCCCGGTGTAAAACAGCCCAGAGTCCATGCCAGGTACATAGTACTCACTATGTATTTGTGACTGGAATGAATGAGTGAGTGCATGAATGAATGAATGCATGACTACACCCTCGACCTTTTGACCAGGGGAGCATCGTGCCCTTCTGTCATGTCACTGACCTCTGTGGGCATGGCCAGGTGACCAGGAGGAGGCTCGCTCCTATCCCTCCCAGTGGTTCTCAACTCTGGATGCTTATAAGTCCCTCTCATGCTCCCAGAAAGCACCATCTCTAACCAGTGGAATCAGAATCTTGTGGGGTGTGGCCCAGGCAACCGAATTTCTATGAGCTCCCAGGAAGAGATTCACTTCTTTCAGAGGAGGCTCACTTCTGAGAACCACATTTTTAGAGACGTCGTGATATTCCAGCCACCAGAAAGAAACTATTGAAAATGATTTCCTTGGGGTCCAGGGTGGGGGGCCCAAGGAAATTTGGAATTCCAGCAAGCCAGCGGTGGCCTATGGTACAAGGTCACCGCTTGTCTATCGTTACTGAGGAAACAAACAAACATACCTCCAATTTCCTTAAGATTTGCTGATTGCCTCCACGGGCATCTGAGCGACCCCCTTTCTCATGCCCAGATCAAACATAACCTTCCTTCTCATTTCCTTGTGATTTTAGTGAGAATGCGACTATGTTGTATTTCTCGGAGTATTACACCAAGCCCTACTGCCGATTCGGGCCATTCCTCGTGGGCCTCTTTCTGAGCATTTTTATGCACCAAAACCGCCAGGGAGACGTTCTCAAAACCAAGGTAAGGTTTCCGTCTGCCTCACTGCGAAGGCCAGGCCTGCGTGGGACTGGGGTGGCCCATGTGGCCAGGCTCTTGCAAAGCCCCAGGCAGGACCCAGCCTGCTGCGCGTTTCTTATGCCGTGGTGCATTAGTGATGTGGTGGGGCTAGATGATAAGAGTGGCCTTACCTTCTTCACTGAGCTCTCCTAAGAAAGCTCCGGACCTGGAACCGAGTGGGGTTCCACCCCCTGGAGCCTCAGGACACAGCTAAGGAAGCCACTGACTTCGGAAAACTCACCCAGTGAGATTGCAATGGCAAGAGCCTCCTCTGAAAGGGGCTCTTGATAGCACATGTTCTTTGACCCACAAGACCCGAGGGCAGAACATGTCTTACTCGCCTCTGAATGCCGGGCACCTGGTTCTGAAGTCCTGATTCGCTGAAGGCACTCAATAAATGAATGGAAGAATGATAATTTGCATCTCAATGAAGAAGAGCCAGGAGTTCCCTTGCATGGTTAGGGTACAGTGCCAACGCCATATCTCTTCTGCTGGGCCCTACTTTTGTTTGCCTAAGTCTTGTGGATACCTCACCTAGACATTCCAGAGAGGAGGCCCTGGCCCCTGGGAACTTTTGTGTTGCTCATGGCAGGGACAAGAGATAGGGCTTAATTGGAAGGAATGGCTATTCAGGGGTTATGTGACCTTTCCAATAGGTCACAGTTATGACATTGCCCTGAAGTGCCCAAGTAAGTTGTAGATTACAATGGAGTGCCATTAAAAGGGGTGCTTCGGGGTAGTCCAGGTTACGTGGGTGCCCAGGAAGAAAATGGGGGCAAGCAAAACAGGAAAACCTGAAATGCAGATGGAGCATTTGGGAACCGATCTGAGGCCTGGCTTAGGGCCAGGGGCATGGAGTTAGAACGCAAGTCAGGCTGAGATGGAGAAACAAGGGACAGGACGGGTCAAAACGGTGAGAAGCCGGAAAATAAGGACCCCGAGGCCAAGCCGGAGGCAGCCAGGTAGGGGCTGTGGGCTAAGGGCACTCATGTTTGTGGTGGGGGCGGAACCAGTCGAGAAACCTTATTTGGTTAAAGGACAGGACGAGAGATTAGCAGTGTGGGAGTGGGTTAGAGCATTATCTTTCCTTTTTTAACTTTCATTTTAAAATGATTCAAGATTCGCGGCAAATAGCAAAAATGGCACAGGAGGTCTCGTGTCCCCTTGACCCAGGTTCTGCCACTCGTAACATGTTATATAACTATACCACATGGTCACAACCCAGAAATGGACATTGGAAGAATCGGTAGACCTTATATCCACTGGTTTTTCGTGCACGTGTGTGTGTGTGTGTGTGTGTGTGTGTGTGTGTAGTTTTGTGCACTTTTATCCCACGTGTAGATATCATTTGTGCAACGACCACCACAATCGAGATACAGAATTCCTCCGTCACCATGAAAACCTCCCTCATGCTGCCTCTTTATAGTCACACACCTGTCCTCCCCTCCCTGCCCCAACCTGAACCCTTCGTAACCACTAATCTGAACCTTCCATTTTAGTCAAATTTGGGCATCGATTGAGGTTTACAAATAGACATCTAAAGTGACAATAATAACACACAAAGAAGGAAGTTAGTGTAAAAGGAAGTACATACACAGGACCCAATGGGCTCTGCTGGCGTCTCTCCTTTCCCTGCAGGTTCAGGCTCTGCTGGGGTGGACTTGCTCCCTGTCCACCCTGTTCGCAGTGGTCGCTCTGGCGTACGCAGTGGACGACACCTCCGTGACCCCTTCGGCTGCCGCTGCTCTCTACCAGGCCCTGCACCGGGCCCTGTGGGCGGCGGCCGTGGGCTGGGTCGTGCTTGCATGTCGGGAAGGCTATGGAGGTACGGTGCTCATGTGGCTCACTCTGCCCCCTTACAGGTGACAAGTGTGAAGCCAGTGTATACGGGGGGACCTTTACTTGCTGATGAGCGACTCAAAAAATGTCGATCTGTCTGTATCCTTGGGGAAACCACCCCACATGTTCTGTTTAGGATCTTTATACTAGTTTATGCTCAAATGCCGATTCTGGAAGAAAAATTTTCAGACACCTCAATGACGCTGGTTTGGAAGTTGGAAGAGAACAGGTAGGGTCACGTGGTAAGACAAATTTCCCGGCGCAGGACAAGAGTTCTGGGCACACCCGCCCTGGGACTTGGTGTGCTCATCCGCCAGGAGATGCTGTGTGGCTGCCCCGATGCCCTGCGGCCCCTGGATCGCAGGGGACTGGTTTCGATTCAGGACCCTCGTCACAGGCAGGAAGTCAAGCTAAAAATGGAGCTTCAATAGAAAGAATCTTCTCCAGATTAGAACCGTCTGTTCTAGTCGCCTGAGATTTTCTTTCTCTTCTTCCCCATTTGACATGAGGCAGGAAATGGATACTTGAGGTGTCAGCAGATGACAAGGCAAAGCCTGGCAGGAAGCGTCTAGAAGAGGTTCAGGCCCCGCGCTGCCCAGAAGCCCTCAAGATTTGGCACTAACGCCAGGTGGAGGCGTGACAACTTCACACCGTCGGGCAAGGACCGGCATGAGCTCAAACTGTGGCCTGTGAACCCCAACCAGGTAGCTAGCAAAGGTGGTTAGAAACCACGGTTTAAGGAGAAAAATGACGCAGTGGTCACACCGCCTCCCGCCGCCTGAGCACACGCTTACGCCAGGCCCCGTGGAGAACTTTCCCCTATGACCCCAGGTCACACCAACCACAGCCCCACAGGCAGAGCTGTAATCAGCTCTGTTTCTCAATGAGAAAAGTGGGGCCTGGAGATGGAGCGACATGGGAAGGTCGCACAGCCGGGGAGTGGCCGGGCGGCTGAAGTGAACCCAGGACCAGTGCAAAGGCCAAGGCCCACGTTTTCTATTTCTGTGCAACAGTCTCCCTCTCAGCTGTTTGATTATTCAAATTGACTTTGAATTTCGTGAGTTTATAATGATGAGGAATTTTTCTCTTTAATATTTTAATTTTAAAAGCGTTGCCTTAAACGGAGAAACGATGTTAAAGAGGAAACGGCTGTGTTCGCTCCGACTCTTGTATTTGCATCAATGGGCAGGTGTTTGGGTCACATGGCCGCACACGAACACCACTCCCACTGGTGACAATGACCCTGAGCTGTCACAGAGCCTCAGAACATAAACGAACACTCTCCCTGGCCTGACACAAGCCACGTATGGTGTGGTGGCCAATGTCACGGCATTCCTTCTAACGTGAAAAGTTCTACTGGGTGCAGACTAACTGGCTCATGCGCAGCATGAATAGAGAGAAGGGACTTAGCTTAAGTCAGAACATTAAACGAATTGAGGGTATTGTCATTACAGAGGAGCTGGGAAATGCTATTGCCTGAGTGCAGATGCTATCTCTGTGAATCCAGTGACCAACACACCCTCTGGGTCTGTCTTGAGCAATTTATCTTTTCAACGTGTGTGGTCATTAACCCATCACTATTACAGGGGTGACCAATGTTCTAGGTTTGCATCTCCAACACCATTTTAAGATATCAAGATTGATGAAGGTGAATGGAGAAGGTGATGTGTTGGATAAATTTTGAGAAAATATGTCCACCTGACAACCTTCAGAAAAAGGAACCTATAAAAAAAACTTTTAATGACAAAGAAGAGGTGTTTAATGAAAGTCTCAGGACAAGGTGGGATCTTTGTGGCTCAAATCATCTTCTCCACCATCTTCAGCCAGTGCCAATGCAGGCCACTGGTCTAGTTCCATTCAAGGTCATAGTCTCCTTCAAGGTCATATTCTGTCGTGTTGCTCATGTGTCTCCTTCAGTTAAAATCTTTTAGTGGTGCCTCGTCATCTACAGCAGTGGTCCTCAAACTTTAATTATAAATTGATCCATTCTAAAGATATAAGAATTCTTTTGGCTCCTTAGTAGTGGCTTAAATTATTTTAATTCTAATTTTACCTAAACACAAGCAAACCTAGATACAAATTCTTTATGTCTAAAGCACATATATTTATAAAGCCAAAGTAAATTTATAAAGCAACCATAAAACTATAAAACCAATAAAATGTGAATTAACAACATTAATTTAATGTGATTGATGGTTGGCAGGGGCCAGTTGTAGCTCATGACATGAACATGGTATTGTTTGCTTTAGGACATGTTCTTTTGTGTTTGGTTTACCTGCTGATTTAATTCTCCTACAACTATGTTATTTGTTCCCCAGTGATATCTTACTTCGTCTTATCGTTTGACATTCAACTGGGGGCAAATACATCTTTTGTGCATGAGTCCATCTCTGTTTATTCACTCGATTAGATAAAATATTTATCGAATGCTTCCTCAATGCTAAGCACTGTCGTAGATTCTGGGGATGTCGCCATAGACAAAAAACTTCTCTCTTTTAGGAGATTACAATGGGGTAGGGAAAGCAGAGAAACCAGGAGACTCTATATTAGTATATTAGTCCCCAAAGATACAACATCCCAATTCCTGGGTCCTTGCCGATGTGGTTAAGTCAAAGGTCTTGAAATGGGGAGGTTATATTTTGGATGATCGGGATGGGCCTTACGTACAATCACATATATCCTTGTAAGAGGGGCAGACGGGGATTCGCCCACACACGGAAAAGACAGGACATGAAGATGGAGCAGAGAGATTTGAAAATTCTGGTGCTGGTTAGAGTGATGTGGCCATAAGCCAAGGAATGCTGGAAACTACCAGAAGCTGGAAGAGACAGGAACGGATTCTCCCCTGGACCCTCCAGAGGGAGTGTGACCGCCAACACCTTGATTTTGGCCAATGATATTGATCTGGGACTTCTGGTCCCTAGAATAATGAGAGAACAAATTTCTCTTGTTTCTAGCCACCCTGTTCGTGCGATTTGTTAGAGACGCCATAGGAGACGAATCCGAGACCAAAAAAGTAAATACATTCATATTATAATTTCAGATGCAGATAAATACAGTGACTAAAATCAAAGCAGGGAATTGGAGGGTAATTGGAACAGGGGCGCATTTGCAGCGCGTGGTACGAAAGCATCCCAGGCGGAGGGAATGCCGAGGCAAAGGTCTCCAGGCTAAATGATCCTAGCAGGTGGGAGGAAGAGAGAGACAGGGATCAAGGGTCCAGGGAGGAGAGAGATGGGAATGAGGCCAGCGAGGAGGGCGGCAGCCAGGCCAGGTCACATAGAGCCTTCGAGGCCCTGGAGGAGAATTTAGATTTTATTCTAAATGCCGTGTGACTTTAAAGGATTACTGTGGATGTTGCATGGGGCTGTCGGGTGGCAAGAAGGAGAACGGAGAGACCAGCGTCTGTCAGGAAGCTACTGTACTGTCCCTGGAGGAGGAGACGGAGGCTTTCACAGCGGAGGTGGCGAGCAGTGGTCGGAGCTGAGATATGTTTTTAAGAGAGATCAACGGCACTCTGTGGGGTTTAAGAGAAAGAAAGGAGTCTGGGATGGTGGCAAAGATTTTATCCTGAGCCGCTGAGCCAACAGTGACCCAGAGCTGAGAACTGGAGATGAAGCTTGTGCAAAGGAGGAACAGAAAATTCTTTTCTGTGGCTTTCAGCAACAGAAGTTGATTTTCGCACAGTTCTGGAGGCTAGAAATCCAAAATCGAGCTGTTGGCACGGTTCTCCCGTAAACTCTGAAGGAAAATCCGTTCCACCCTCTCCGGGCTCCGGGGGCTGCCGGCCATCCTCGGCGTTCTGCGGCTCGGAGATGCATCGCTCGGATCTCCGCCGCCCTCGTCACGCGGCCCTCTTCCAGGTCTCTCTGTGTCTGCCTGTCTCCTTCTCTGTCTCTTCCAAGGACACTCGTCTTTGGATTTCGGGCTCACTCTCCTCCAACATGATCTCCTCTTAATTACATCTGCAAAGACCCTGATTCCACATAAGGCCACGTTCTGAGGTTCCAGGTAAACAAACATAGCTTTTAGGAGACCGCTGTTCAGCCCACTGCACATGGCCATAAGTCCTATTCAGGAATCTCTCATTTAATTTTAACTATTGCACATTAAATAGCCACAGGTGGCTATCATATGGGACAGCACATTTCTAGAAGATATAGGAAGTTATGGAATATTTGTCCTGAAGGGGGCCTGGAAGTTGACCGAATGCAAGCCACTCGGTAACAGGTACAGCGTCTGAGGCCCAGCGATGCCACTTGCCTTGTCCCAAGGCCCAGCAGCGCGTGCGGCTGCACCCTGACATGATCTCTCGAAAGGGCTTTGCGCCTTATTTTATATGTGGAATGTTCTGTGCTCAGGGTTTGACGCCACGCGAAGGAAATAAATTGACTGTAGACTCAATATCAGCATCTCTCATATTTTTATATTCCTGCAATGGGAAGTTGTTTTTTGTTTGTTTGTTTGTTTGTTTTTGGTGAGAAGGGGAGGGAGGAATTCTCTTACATATTATAATGAATGGAGACCTTCTTAGAGGAAGTTCACAGACTTGGCCGCGGCACCCAGGGGAAGCAGCGATGATAGGGTGTCTTCGCCCGCCCAGGGAGAGGCTCACACCTCCGTGAACTGGGGCCTATTTCCTCCAGGTCTGGCGAACCGGCTGCTTTCTTGCAATATCTGGGGTTTCCTGGCCGAGATCAGTTACGCGTGCTACTTGACGCACCCTATCGTCATCATCCTCTACAACGGGCTTCAGGAAACGCTCATTCACTACAGCGACGCCAACATGGTGAGTCGGCCCAGCCCTCAGCTCTGCAGCGGCTCCATCCGGAGCGGCAGAGCCACCTCCCGGCCTCGCGCGAAGCCCGGCTTTGCTGTTCTCCTTGTCGGCGGGGGCCTAGCGCTCTTTGTTTTATCTGAGGGAGGGCGTCAGCACAGGATAATAGCTTTGTTTCATTTTTTAACGGTTAGGGCTGTTGGTTTACGGATCTAGTTTTTTGACAGCCAGGATGGTTAATATCGGAACACAGTTTGGCTTAAGATCCAGACACCACAGGCCTCTCGCAGTGAGACCGGGCCCACGGGGCCCCTCTTTCCCCCCAGTTCTATCTTTTCTCCGGACACTGCGTGCTGACCTGCATCGCCGGGCTAGCCCTGACGCTCTTCATTGAGAGACCGTGTCGGGAACTGAAGCGGTGTCTTCTGGGATCGATGCCTAAAGCGCCGCGGACGCTCTAGTAACACCCGAAAGAACAGACGGCGCTTTATTAGCGGTGACTAGCAAAAGCTGCGGTGGCCTTGCTTACGCGACGGATGCTTCTGTTCCTGGAAAGGGGTGTGAGTCTGGTTTTGTGAATGTTTGTGATACACAGGTTCTCTGTGTTTAATATAGGAAAGAGTCCTCGAGATTCGCTATATAAAAGAGTTCTACAATCATCTTTTCAGTAGCATGATAATCGCCCTCTGATAGATCCTTTTAGCAAAAAAAAAAAAAAAAAAAAAAATCTGGATATTTTTGGTCTCATCCTGTATTTATTTTCTGTATCAGTGATTATAAGAAAACATCGAATGTAGTAAATTTAATGTAATTTGGGTTACAATGCTGACTTTTCTCATTAAAATC
This sequence comes from Rousettus aegyptiacus, assembly GCF_014176215.1. Lineage (NCBI taxonomy): Eukaryota > Metazoa > Chordata > Mammalia > Chiroptera > Pteropodidae > Rousettus > Rousettus aegyptiacus. Next base: position 83,438,415 of record NW_023416287.1, read on the forward strand.
ACAGCATGTAGTTTTCCTCATCGTAATTGTTTTTGTTATAATAAGACCTCTGTAGACTCGGTATCTCGGGATGATATAACTCACTAACATGCACAATTCCTGGGTTTGTTGTTGCGAGCCTTACAAACGTTCTTTTCTATAACATGATCCCTGTTACGGGCGGGGGTACATCGTATCTCCCAAAAAAGATACGAAATTCTAATCCTCCTAGGATATGAGGCCGTGGGTTTATTTGGAGACAGGGTCTTTTTTGGAGGCGGTCAAGTTAAAATGAGACTCTGTGTGTGTGTGTGTATTTGTGGTGTGTGTGTGGGGGGGGGTCTGTGGTCCTAATCCGGTATGACTCATGTCCTTTTAAAGAGGGGAAATCTGGACACAGAAATAGACGTGCAGCTGGACACAGAAGCAGGGGTGACCATATGAAGACACAGGGAGAAGACGGCCATCTCTGAGGCAAGGAACACCCAGGATGGCGGGCCAACACCAGGAGCGGGAGGAGGCGAAGAAGGGTCCTCCCCCGGAGGCCTCAGGGAGGGCATGGCCCTGCCGGCAGCTTGGTTAGGGCTTCCCGCCTTCCAGAACACGGGGGCCATACACTCGTGTCATCTGATGCCAGCCAGTTTGCGGCCGTTTCTTTGTTACTGCAGCCCTAGCAAAATAATCCCTCAACCCAAGCTCGCATCGGAGACAGGAGAGACCCTAGCACGTGGCCTCCATCCCGACCCCCTCGGTTTCCAGGAAGGAGACCCCGAGATGGGGAGAGACTTGCAAGGCCGGATGGAGAATCTGAAGTCTAGGTTCCTTCCTTGCGTGCAGTTTCTCGGTAACTGTCCCCACTTACGTATGACTAACACCGCCTGCAACACACTTCTCTTTGTGTACTTAATAACCGAAGGATTTATCGACGGTCATGGGGCTCAGAGGACCTTATGAGCACAGAACGCCCCTCATCTGTGTCTGCTCTTTGTGCCCTCAAGTGGATCTGTGAGGGAGACAGACCCCTGAGGGGTCAGGAGGGCTGCGACCCTCAAATCCTTTGATGGGCAATTGACAGCTAACCTTGTCCTTCTCCAGCCAGCCTTGGGGGACAAGCCACGTCTCCCTGAAGATTCTTCTGTGGGCAGAATCTGACAAGCCTGGCCCTGGCGTGTTCAGTGTGTGATAAAACTCACACAGCTGATGTTTCGGGCAACTCTGGGGTCCGTCAAGCTCCGCGGGAGCCCTCTGGTGGCTGATCGGGCACCTGACCCCCCCTGACTTAATCAGGCCTCGGAGGAGACCTGGAGGGCAGGAAGCATTTGCAGGAGAACACTGCAGTCCAGCTGGACCCCGGCGGGAAACGAGTCACCCACCAACATTGCTGAGCACGCAAATTGCCGGTTGTTTCTAGTGATGAGGCTGGAAACCCAGGGCCCTTGGCAGCAGCTTCCCAGGTACTAACGCGGCCTTCCAAAGTTTTGTCCATGAGAGAAAAAAAAAAACTAAAAACCCTCTCGCTACTGCCTAGGAGGATTAGGATTTCGGATCTTTTTTGTGGCTTTTGTTTCAATCCACAATTCCTTAGAAGTTGAAGATTTTTTCTATAGGCTTCGTGGACCTTATTTGGATCCTGAAACAAACTGTAAAGAACCATGTAACGTTCATGAGACAATGGGAAATTTGAACGCTGCTGGCGTTGGGTGGTATTAAGAGCTTATTATTTTTAAATGCGCTAACGGTGTTGTGGTTATGTTTTTTAAAGAGTCCTTATCTGTTAGATGCATACTGAATACTTATGGACAAAATGATGTAAAATCTGGTATTTTCCTCAACATAATACCAGAAGGAAGTGGGCAGATGAAATAAGATTGGCCGTGTAGCCATAATTTTTCAAGTACATGGGACCCCATTATACTGTTTTCTCTGTTTTTTTTTGGTATATGTTTGAAGAACGTACACTAATAATGTCAAACAAATTTATAGAGGCAGCAGGATCAGAAGAGAGTGCCAATTAATGGGCGCCTCCTCTAATTCTTCCTAAATTCTGAAATCCGTGTTCCATCTCACATACCAACCTGTGGATAAAAATAGGTCGCCTCAACAGTGTAGAATCACCCCGACAGGCCCAGAGGGACTCTAGCCTCCCTTAAATGTCTCCTGACTGGTTTGGGGGAGAATCCAGGGAGATCTTGCTTGCTCTGTGAACACCTAGACTCTGCTAGTCCCATTTTAAGGGAGCTGGCTCTCCGCAGCCCACGCCTGCCCTGCCCTCGGGGCTGCTGAGAGCTGGTGGCGGGGACCAGGGCCTCCTACACTTGCTGCCTTCTCCCGTGACTTCTCTGGCAGGATGTGCGCTGGCCTGGCTTAGTGTTCAGGCCGCTGTGTCCATTCAGAGCACAAACGGCCTCCACAAATGCCACCGGCAGCTGAGTCCCCTCTGCCCCCACTCATGCCCTCTGCGCTTCCTCATTCAGGCTCTGACGCGGTGCTGCTGGGCGCCCGCCATGTTTTCGTGGAAAATGCCCGTGCAGGTTTTCCTCACTTGGACGCGCAGGTCCGTCTTCTTTGGATGCACTAGGAGTCCATGGGTGCTGGGACGCAGGGGGACCCTTGACTGAGATTCAAAAAGGAAAACGAAACTCTCACTGTGCAGTGTTGAAAACCTCGATCGGTGCACATGTAAATAAGCCAACAGGACAGCATAAGGAGGTCTTTGTTAGAAAATATGCAAAGAGAAGCCGGAAGGAAGAGAGGCAAAAGGGTGGCGAGGTCTGTCCGCTCAGGCGTGACACTAGGTGGGGGAGGGCGGGGATTAGGGGGAGGGCGGGGAGGCTGCTCTCCTGTGTTGCCTTCTCTTAAGTAGAATCAGAATTCGGAACAGGCAGGGGCTTTAGAGATTATCTGCTCAATGACACCATTTTACGGAGAGGCAGCTGAGGCTGTGAAAGTTGTTACCTCTCCAAGTTCACACACCTGTCTTCACGGGAGCAGGACCACAACCTGTTTCGCTCGTGTGTATGGTAGAGACAGGGGAGCAAAAGAAACCCCCTTTGCTCTCCCTCCCCATACCCGGACTTATACATACACAGCGTTTGTAGGTGTGTGAACACACATGCGCACACGTGCATGTATATGTATTCACATACATGACCCTGTTCTGTTTCTTACTTTGCAAAATTTCCTCTTAACAACAAAGTCTAGAAAAATCAACGTTACCTGCCTCGAGGACATCTCTCACCTCTTCCGTGTGCAGAACTGCGATGAAGCAACAGCCAAAGCAACGGTTTCAGACCCGTGGGGACATCTGTGCTGTGGCTGACTTCCACGGCCTTTCTGTCTTTTGCGGGAGAAGTCACTTCCTGGGCTCCGCTCCCTTTGGTTTGAAGAAATCCAGGTGCAGAATCCAAAAAGCTTTAGCCGCATGTGTTCGGGCGACCACAAGAGGGCAGCACCTGAGAGGCCGTGGGCCCCGCAGCCTTGTGGAACCGAGCCAGAAGATTCCCAGGAAAACGGTAGATGGGTTGAACTGTCAATTAGGAGAGTCAGTACTCACGGTTTCCTCTTACATGGCCGGCCTACAAGATACTTGAGAGTGTCGTGAGGAACAGAATAAGGATTCCACTTAATCCTCTTGGAAACATATTTCTAACCTGTCTGTTATTTTCAACTGAAAACGACTTACATCTTGGCAGTGGTTGCCACTGACTTCTTTCCGGAAGAACTCGAAATGAACCCCATGTTTCGTTTATTTTCAGTTATTAAGATGAGGACTGCCTGTCTGACTTGATTTTAAAGTTCCTGGATCTTTAGCATCCAACACATCAGAAAAATGCCCAGGAATGCCCTTGGTACCTCCATCCCCACTCAGGTTAAGGGGCGAAGCTGGACGTCCATCTTTGGTGATGGAGGTCTCTTTGGGGGGGGGGGTTGCTGGCATCCCTGGGTCAGAGGACGGCTCAGCCCCAGGCCGTTCTGGGGGTTCCGGGACTCCTGATCAAGGCTGACAGTGGGGGCCGGCCCAGAGACACCCCAGATCCGAGGACAAGCATGGGCCCCTTTGGGAGTGGGGAAAGGTCCCAGTGCCTTCTGGGACCACATTGGGACTAGATGCTCAGGACTCGGTGGCATTGCCCGGCTCTCAGGCCGGCTTCCACGATCTGCCCTGGAAGCTCCGTTGGCGGCCCTTCGGGTGTTGACCGGAGAGCTGCAACCCTGACTATAAGCCGTCCTTGGTACCACTGTGAGACAGGCGCACAGAGCGATTTGGTGGCGCTGGCTAAGGCAGGGGCCGGCGAGGTTTATCTGAGGAAGTCTTCCAGTGTGGTTGCTAGACCAGCGGCAGCAGCAGCAGCGTCTGGAAACTTGTTAGAAAGGCAGATGCTCAGTTCCTAGCCCGGACCTCCTGCATCCGAGGGTGGGACCCAACAACCAGGGCTTCGACAGGCCCTCCCGATGATTCTGCCGCAGGCTTGAGTTGGAGAACCACCAAAGCAAGCACTATTTCAGTGGAAGTGTTCGCAGATGCAAAGCCAGGTGACGCTTGAAGTAAATTATAGAGGAAATGCGAGCCAGAATATAGAAAAAGGGTAAAAACAGAGAAGAAAAAATTTCGAGCCAGCGTAGAGTGTAGGAGCTTCCTGTCTCCTGCCTGGGTGTGTAGCTGCACCTGCTCCAGGGTATTATTGGCAACTTAATACCTTTCCGCCCTGCCCTGTCGAGGTTATTTGACTAAAAACCACCCTTGTAGTAGTGACCTTTTATTCAGCTAATATTTCCGGCCTCACTGCCTCCAAAGCACACAGAGAAATCGGAGGGATGATGAAAATCTTTAGATTCTACTCAACGCTAAAGCCTTCCCAAACACGGCGTGCTTTTCAGAAAGAGTTTCTTTTTATTAGGATTTCAGATTATCGAAAGGTTATCTGTCTCCTGTCCCTAGAGGGATCCAAGTAAAACGAAAGAGAGGGGAGAACATATTGTGACATGTGGCGTGTGCTTTCCGCCCCCCGCGGGTCCAGCTGCAGTTGTGGGCAGCCAGGAGCCAGATCTGGGGGTTCTTCCTGAAAATGTGACCGTGAGCCCAGGAGGCGGATGCGGGCGGCTTATCGGCAGCTCTCCCCAGAATGAAAACGTCCTCTGGTGTCCTTCCAGATTTCTGCTGCTCGAGCCGTTGGAGTCGCATGTGACTTCCTCCTGCCTCAGTTTCCTTTCTGGAAAATGAGAGCTTCAGGGCCTTAGTGCCTCCGACAGCCCTCTGTCCGCCTCTTTCACCGCCCTCCCGGCTCTCTTCTGTGTTACGACCATCTTCACTCCCCGAATTTCCTTCTCTAGTCTACACAGTTTGTGCTGTTTCATAATCTCAGATTAATTTTCGTTTCATACAAGAAGCCCCTTGCCTGTCTTGTTCGAGCCCACAAATCTATGCCTCGAGGTATAAAACTGGAACTTAGAAGAGCTGATTTGAATCATTAAACGAACCACTTGACTCGGACCTCAGTTTCCCCATCTGTGAGGTGCTGACCATGTGCAGACAGAACTATCTCGTTTAATCCTACAACGGCTCGTTGAAACAGGAACTGAACAACCCTTTGAGTTAGGAACTAAACAACCTTTGGAAGTCAATACTATCGATATCCCTGTTTTAGAGTGGAGGGAAATGAGGCTCAGAGGAGCTGGGTGAGTTCCTCACGACGGCACAGCTAGTCGGCGGCAGAGCCTGGATCGGCAGGCGCATGACCCCAGCGACAGACTCACCGCCACTTGTTAGTAACCGTGGCCCTTCCTGCATTGCTGTTCATCGTAAGAAGAAAATGAGACAACATCAGTAAGAACCCTTCGAAAGCGAAACCACCGTATCAAGGAAAGGAAGTGCACTGTATCTTCTCGGGCTGGTAGGGGACCCCACATTCCGTCCTTCCTGTCTAGTTACTGTGTCTGTTCGAGATGTCTGGTCAACCTATTTTACCAAAGTGGTCAAATGAGAGGGAACGAAAGGAAAACAATTTTAAGAGTCTGAAACACAAACTCACAAACAGAAGCCACAGAGGGACCCGAAGTGCAGGCTGGCAAGGCCCGGGCGGTAAGATAGGGCCTCCTTCCCCCACACGGTCACAGACACCCCTCCCCGGACCCCACGACGACGGCCGGCGCTGTGTGGCGCTGAGGGGGCCGCTCAGCTTTCCCTCGGCACGTGGGGTTTCTCCTTCCACCTATGATCCTCTGTTCTTCCCCATTCTTATTTCTCTCTCACTCTCTAATCCATCCCCTCTATCCTGTCACCTTTTCCCTGTTTGGGAGACTATTTGTCCACCGACATCCATTTTCTCCTTTGTTCGTACTAGCAGACACATGTTTGCCCAGCCGGACACCATTTCCCAGCCTCCTTTGCAGGTACAGCCATGTGACCAAGCTCCCACTGACGGAAAATCAGCAAAAGTGGAGCATGCCGCCACCTGGATGCTCCTCCTCCCTTCTGCAGCCTGGAGCTGGACACGGCAGAGACCCATCCCCAGCAACATCGTGGGAGATGCAGAAGGACGCCTTCCGACAACCAGTCACATGTGAGTGAGAGAGACGTCTCTGGTCTTTAAAACACTCAGTTGTCGAGTCGCTTTGCTCCTTGCACAGTCCTGATGAACACAGCTTCCCGCCTTGCCTTGTCTTCCCTCTACCACTTCATACTCTTCCCTCTTTTCCATCTTCACCTTCCACGCACCTGCCAGGCTCTAACCCAGCTCTACTTGGAACTTCCTTGCAATCACATTAACGCAGGGGCTCCCTTTTTCCTTAATTAATAGATAAGCAGGAGAGTGTGAACCTGTCTCCATCCCAAAAGACCGATGTTGAGCAACTGTTAAAAACGAAAATTTTCTAATTATAAAAGAAACACTGGAACTAATCAGTGATTATAGCAGGGTTGTAGGATACAAGGTTAATATACACAAATAATTTGTTTTTCAGTTTAGCAGCAACGAACAAGGAGAATTTGAAATTAAAAACGCAATACCAATACATAGAATCGGTTTCGATCAGTGAAAATAACCGTTTGATACGATACTGGTAAATGCGTGTCGTCATAAATTCATCCAAAGCCATAGAATGCGCAGCAGCAGCAGTGAACTATGACCCAGCTGATGGAGTGTGAGAGATAACGATGCTCAGACGTAGGTGTGTCTCAGCGCCGATGCCCCGCTCAGGAGCCGGGTGTCGATGAGCGGGGAGGCCGTACCAGTGTGAGGGCAGCGGGCACGCGGGAAGCCCCTCTCTCCCTGCTCGGTATTCCTGCGAATCTAAAACGGCTCTCAGAAAGTCCTTGGAAAGAAGGAACACATATTCTCCGTTCAGAAAACTTGGCGAGACTAATGGACGCAAAAGGAAAAGGAACGAACCGAAGAAAATCAAACTGCTCCCAAGTCTATTGCCCAGAGTGGCGGGGTCGCGGGCGGGGGCCGGAAGCTGACTGTTAATATTTTGGTGTGTGTACTTCCAGGATTTTTTTTTACTGTACACATTCACTCATTAGTTCGTATCTTAATATGTATGGGTTTCAGTCGTTGATTTTGACATTACAAGACAAATAACTGAAAGCGCGTGATAGAAACAATTTTTTCTTTGGTATTTGAAAAAAATGTGCCTATGAGTTCACATAAAAAGAAAAAACCCTCAGTAATGGCATGCATATAAGAAAATTAATTAAAGGTGATATCTAAAAAAAAATCCCTTAATAGAGCTCACAAAAAAATTTCATATCTATTCATATAATATATGCGCCAATATAAGTACTTTATATTTCCTGACTCAATAATTAAAGAAAGACAGACACGTTTGCTCCCTGTAATCCAGACAGAGTTGGCCTGACGGCCAGTCGCGTGGGCAGAGAAACGCTGGCCGCTGATGAGTTCAGTGACACCGATTTCATCTGTGCTCAGTCACTCTACTCCCCCGAATTCAGATGCAAACGAGCTCTGAAACAATACGATTTTCCAGTTTCTCTGCTCATCCAGCTTTCTCACGTTACTTGCATACCACGTCCTGTTAAAGTGTAAAAATGCTCTCTCTGCACAGGCGGAGGAATGAGCTGCCTTATTCCCTAACTGCAGGCCGGCAGGGACCTGTGCCTCTATCTTGGGTGTGGGGAGGGGGAAAATGTGGTTTCCTGTCATCGCCCAAGTTGAAATGAGCATAATCGGTATCTGATGATGAACTTCGAACATACTCTGCTCTGGTCCGGAAAGAGAACTTTTACCTGCTGCTGAGAGTAGGTTTGGTTGAGTAAGATGGGTTTTTTGGAGAGGAGAGGAGCAGGGTGATATTTTTATCAGGTGTGGAAATGAGCCTATTAAGAAGTTAGCATGGGTTGAGGACCAGTCATGGACCTGAAGATGTGCTAATCCCTTTGGATGGATTATTTTATTTAACCCAACCTGAAGTCATTACTATTATTTCCATGATATAATTGAGGAATGTGAGACTCAGGGAGGTTAAGTAACTCGTCCAAGGTCACACAGCTGGTAACTGGCAGAGAAGGGTTGGAACCAAGGCCAGCTGATTCCTGGGCATGGGCTCTTAATCGGTGCTCGAACAAAGAAGAGAAGGCAGTCCTTAGGGCAGTCATTTACAGGCTCTGAGAACAGAGATGCTCATGGAAGGTTTGCAATGACAGAACAGAGGCTGTGGCCCACTGGGAGGCTCTCTTCCACTTGTTACCAGCCCCTGGGTGACAGGACTATCACCCTCACTTATCTCCTCCTGCAAGGGGCTGTATGGGGCTCCCCAAGCCCTTCTGTGGCCTAATTCTCCACTTGGTGTCCCATGGAGAAGGCTCGGTGCCAGTGATCAATGGGTGACCAGACCCTTGGGGCTTGTCCAGCCAGGGGACATGCTAAATGCCCTTGAACTCTCCCTTCCTTGCAAATGTTTCTAAGGAGAGAGGCGAGGAGAGAAGCCTGCCACACAGCTGACCAGGGACTCTCCTGATCTCAGAAGGCTGCTTCTGGGACGTCCGACTGTTGGTTCTGGAGCCAGTGGAGTTAGCCCACATGTAGGAAAGAACTAGGAACCAGATCTGTGAGACCTGAGATTGCCACATTAATGATGCTATTTTTAAAAGAGGATGTGCGGGTTGGATTTTGGTTAAGGCCTTGAGCCTTGACCCTGAATGCATATCTTGTTTCTCCAATGAGAGAATACATTCTTGGCAGGTGAAATATCTCTCCTCCTTGGATTACATGCTCTTCGTCCCCTCTCGACACCCAGAATCTGTCTGATTCATTAACTGGCACCGAACAGCTGCCTTCAACTTGTCCCCTTATCTTTCATGTGCATGTCATTGCCTTGTGTATCAGCTTCGTAGGGCTGCTGCAGCAAACCGGAGGCTAGAAGTCCAAGATCACGGTGTTGGTAGGGTTGGTCCCGTCTGAGACTCTGAAGGAGAATGTGTTCTGTGTCTCCACCCTGGATTCCGGAGGTTTGCTGGTCGCCTCTGGCCCTCCTTGGCTTCTGCTGCATCTCCCCGACCTCTGCCTTGACCTTCACGTGGCGCCTCTCCTGTGTGCACATCTGTGTGCAAGTTTCCCCTTTTTATAAGGACACTAGTCTTTTTTTTAAGGTTTTTCAAAAAAAAAATAGGAGATGTATAAAAGAAACTTCAAAAAATAAAAAAAAAAGTGAAACCACTGCTCAAAAGATAGCTGCCATTAAATATACGAAAATACGACATTGCCCACAGGAAAACCATTCCGTTCACGCTGCAGGATGACAGACAGTCTCAGTGTGGGAACCGAGCGCACTTTGTCCGCGAAGCCCTATTATTTTTACAATGCATTTCGAAATAGGCTGCGATGCTGTAAATTTGCTTCCCCTACCCGCACTCCAGCTCTACTGTCTGCTCACAGACAGGTGAGGGAGGCTCTTTGCTTTTCCCTCTGCTCGTAAGGGCCCCGTCTCAGCATCGCAGCCTCGGACCTGCCCAGGGGCGGGTTTGCAGCCAGGCCCTGCAGCCGGGGGATGGGGGTGGGGGGGGTCCTTTCATTTGGTCTCACAGCCTCTCCCGTGTTGTACGCAGATTTCTGACACACTCTGTTGTTTGGATGGCCGTGTAAACCGTGGCGGGGCTGCAGCTGACCTGCGCCAGGCGGGCCTGCGGGATGGAACTGGGTGGCCATGGAGGGGAAGCCCGCATGGGGGCCGGACCGTGAAGGCCAGTGGGACCTAGCCTGGACGCACAGCTTGGAGTGGGGGAGAACAGCGCGCCCAGAACGAGCCGTCCCTCACATTGCGCTGTTTAGTCGGGAGGGTCCGTGTGTGACCTTCTGCTTGTCCCATTGTGTCGCAGGGACTCTTTGGTACTATTCTCGTCACTGACGTTGTCTGGCACTTCCCTTTCTACAAAGCCAATCAAAGAGCTGTGGGGTGGGGGTAGGAGGCAGGGAGAGAAGACACGAATGTGGCTGGGCCCCCGGGGATGGCTGAGAGGCCCCATTCGGGGCAAGGCTGAAGCCTCACTGGGGTGCATGAGGCTGCTTCCAACACCACTCGCGTGGCCTGGCCGGGTGCTCAGGAACGGAGGGACCGAGGTGCCCACGACCCACCTTCGTTCCCACCTTTGCCCTGTCCTCACGTCCAGGCAGGTTACCCACTTCCTCTCTCCCCTGTCTCAACACTTCTCCGAGAAAGAGTTCATGAAACTTGACTCTGACGGGCTAAATGTTTGCCTTAGGGTCAAGGCCTTCTTGTTTTTTTGCTTTCAGGGCCATCTGTTTACATAACAATAGTGCACATGACATCATGTTGGGGCTGCAGCCAAACTTCTCCCCAGTTTTCTGACCTGCTTCTCCCAAATCCTCAGGGAGGTCTGGCCGGCCTCCTGCTCATGCAGGGTTCCCGTCCAGTCGCTGGCTGCCCTCCCTTCCTCTCCCATGTCCACGTTCGCTTCTAGGTTCTGTCTCAACTTCCTGCTTGATTTGCCTCCAACCCCCTCACTCCCATGGAGTCCAATCTGCTTTGGGTCGTCCCAGTGGTCAGGGAAGAGCCTTTCCAGAATCTATATACTGACCAGGAATATCGAAGCTAGGGACAGGCGCCAGTGCTGAGGGTCAACGTGGGTGGGCAGAGCGGAGGACAGCGAGATGGGTGGAGAAGGGCTTTGGTCAGGAAGGAAATGGCAGTGATCCATCGCTGGTGAAATCTGACCCAAAGAAGTGGCAAAATCCCAAGTCCGAGGAAAGCCCAAGGCGACAGGCAGCCGGGGCGTTGTAGATGTAATGAGAAACCACATGCGTTGAATCTGGATGAGATGCGTAGAGAGACACCTACTGAAGTTGGATGGATTCTGAAGGCCTCTGATGGTATTCGAAGTCTGGCTTCTGGTCAACCTGGCTGATTAGTTGCGCCTCTGATTCCCAACCATTCAGTGGGCTCTTGGAGACTGGATCTACCCTGGCTCCCTCTTCCCCAGGCTCTTGTGGGTCCTGCCTCACCTGCAGCCTCACTGCAAAAGGCATGTGGTTTACATGACTGGATTGGCTTTGTCTCCGCAAAGTAATTAGTTAAATAGTGATAACATTGGGATTCTTCTCTCTGGAGGGTCTTTGGACTTAAGTGGGTGCTTTAAGCAGCAAAAACCTTGAATCATTGGGGGTCATGATTCTAACAGCCCCCCAATCCCCAGAACCCACTTCTGAGCAACAAGTCACAAAGCCTTGCATTTGGGATTTGACTTCTCCTGACCTCGTTCCCTCTCCTTTACTCAGTCTTCTGTTCTTGCGTTTCCTGATACTTATGGCTCGACTGAGCAGCAGGCCCCAGCACGCGGCCTACTTTATGGGTGTGAAGCGGACTTCGAAGACTTTCGATCTTTCCTGAAACATGGATATTGATTTCTGGGTAGCATGAGAGATAATAAGAGAGACAGGCCTCTTAGGTCCCCTCCTCCCCTGTAAATCAGCATGAAACCATGGAGGCTACGACCGCCAGGATCAATAAAACAGGGGGACGACAGGTAGGAGAGAACGGGTGTGAACGTGGAATGAATCCCTCTCGTATTTCAGACCAGAGACCGTGAGAGCGCGGCCAGACAGCACATTCCTTTCTTCTTCGCGGTATACACTTCATCGTTCACCGAGGGCTCTTCCACAGTCATTTTCCTTGATGGTAGTTATCCTGTTTCTCAGATGAGGGCTTGGGTCACCCTGCTGGTCGGTACCTGGCCAGGTTGAGGGCGGACCCTGTTCTTTTGATCTTAGTGTAGGACTCTTTGCAGAATAAGGCGCTGCGTTTCTTACATCAGCGTGCTTTTGTTTTTCAAAGCAGAACTTTTTCACTAAACAGAAGCCGAACTCTGTAAATAAAATTACTAAAGGACAGACCAACAGGGTAAGAGACTTGGAGTCCTACGATTATTTGAAGAACTCTCAAATGTCTTTTGTGCACCAGGAGCTGTGTTAAACCACCAAATTCACTCCTCAAAAGTCCCTGCAACGTAGGCATATTCTCCAAATTTTAGAGATAAGCAGCCAAGGATCTAAGAGGTTGGGAGACTTGTCCAGGTTACTTGGTGTTATAAGCTGAATTGTGTCCCCACAAAATTAATATGTGACATTTCCTTCCTAACCCCAGCACCTCAGACTTTATTTGGATATAGGATCTTTGCAAACAGAATTAGTTAAGATGAAGTCAGAGTAAGCCACTAGGACTGGTATTCTTATTAAAACAGGGGGAATTTGGACACACAAAGAGAGACCACCACGTGAAGATGAAGGCAGAGATCAGGGTGATGCCACAGAAACCATGGAACGCTGGACTGCCAGCAAACCTCCGGGAGCCTCGGGAGAGGCACGAAACAGATTCTCCCTCACAGCCCTCAGAAGGAGCCAGCTCTGCTGACCCCTTGACCTCAGACTTCCAGCCTTCAGAACTGTGACAATAAATGTCTGTTGTTTAATCCCCCAGTTTGTGGTACTCGGGGAGGGTCACCCCCGCAGGCTAAGACGCCTTCCACAGGGTGGAGCCGGGCAGCAAATCCATGCCGGCTCCAAAGTCCCCCGCTTTGGGCTCTGAGGCCAAGGTGTGCCATCAGCCTGCTGGGCGGAACAGACGGAGTGCTACGCAACACATTCAGGAAAGCATTTCTGGGTGTTTCAGAGGAACCACTGTGAGTGAGGGGAGGTAGTGCTGGGTTAATCGACCCTCGAGGCTTTGTTTTCCGTACCTTCTGTCTTCCGGGCACAGCTGGTGAGAAGAGGTGGCTGCCAAGTTTGATGACAGGCGCCAGGAAGTACAGTGGGCACGTGGGGAGCGTCTCGTGATGGAGGCTCTCCCCAGACACATCCACAGGGTTTCTGGACAAATGGGAACTTGCGGACATGGTTTTGTCCCCGCTTTTCTCCAGCTGCACTTGGGCTGCGGTGTGCAAAGCTCGGTCCCAGTGAACCTCCACGCGTCGATGCAAGAGCATCCTTCTGCTAACAGCTCTTCGTCAGGCTTGCGGAGACATGCAAACCGAGAGCAGGGTGGCTTTATTTGCCAGATAAATAGCTGGAAGGATGTATTAGCACAGAGGCCTCTGACCAGCAAGGCAAATGAAACGACGGGAAATACACGATTTTGCAAATGAAAATGAAGTTCAGCTGGCTAGAGGCACCCAGGAAGATCTGCGTATCAAATACGGAGAGTGTGGGGGAGAGGCCCCACAGCAGTCAGGGGCCCGGGGCGGAGTCTAAGCCAGGTCACTGTTAGAATAGGAGAGGGTTTTCTAACGACTTCTACTTCATTCTTGTCAATGGCGGGACACACAATTTAAGACGTGTTTGAGAATCAGTGTCATTTTGTACGGTATGAGCAGCCCACCAGGAAAAGGGCCTCACTTTATTGTCATCTCGGGAGCTCTCTAACAAGCTTCCTAGAGGTCACGTAACTCTCTAGAGAGGGGAAGGCAACATCGGCCCTTTGATTGCTTTCTATTGATTAGGGCCTAGAAATCTCACGATCAATAAAGTTAGATGTTCGTTTGTAGAAAAGAATTACTGATGAAATGCAAACAATTTTGTTGGTAAAGGAGATAATTTCAGAGATTATGACTTTTTTTGCCCTGTAGGATATTAAGCTATTTTTAGAATATAATTCAGAAACCATAATCCAGCATTCTGTCTAGCCACCTGAACTTCTTATATCTTCCCTTAAACTGGCTTTATCATTCTGTTGGTTTCCTCATTAACGAGTTACATACAACTTTGACATGCGCTCACCATGTATTTGAATGAGATTGTCTTTTTCAAACCCTTGTAAAAGTATACGTGGGTATTCCTGCCCCTTGGGCAAACGGCCAGTTAAAACTCAGGCTCTAGACCACCAGGGAACAAAAAATACCAGCAATAGTATTGCTTGTCCGCTGAGTTCAAACTTCATTATCATTTCTGCTCTTGGAGGAATTCTTTTACTTTCCTGACAGTTTGACTGTGTTTTTTTCTTTTTTTTTTTTTCATTTATTATTATTAAAAAAAAAAAAAGGTCAATGTGCTATATTGAAAGAGATCTCTCCGAATAGCTAGTCTGCCATATTGATCAAAATGGAAGTCCTTCCCATTGACTTTTTAGGCAGTTAGCTATTGATTATATTTTGCTACCCAGGGCCTTGCTGGACCAGGAGAATGCCTCTTCGTTTTCCATCATCTGCACTTCCCGTTTATCTCAGCCCCTAGAGGGTGGGAGGAAGGCTGGGGTGGGAAGGAGGAGGGCTGGGGAATGAGCAGTGTGAGGTCCAGAAAGGTACGGATGTCAGGGAGACTTTTTTTGAGGCTCCTGGGTTGTTACTGATCAGTGAAAAGCCCTCGCTGTGGCAGATTGCAGCTCGGTGTGGAGGGGGAGGGGCTTGGAGGCTCCCAGGGAGCCTCAGCATTGGGGGGCTTGCTGTGTTCTCACCATGCTGTGGGGCATCGGGGGTGGGGGTGAGCTGCCAAGTAGCCTGTGACCCTCCCCAGGGCTTCCTGGGATCTTGCTCAATTTTAACAAATGTACGACCCTGATGTGCTGGTACTTCTGGCAAAGATATATTTTGGCAAATGCAAAATCGCAAGTGAGGTTAAGTTTCATTCGGCATAGCAGCCGTTCTGTGGCCAGTTTTCCGGCATCTAAGTAAATTGGCACTTGAGCATATCCTCAGGCAGCAGCCTACGGAACTTCTCACCCTGGGCTGCAGAGCGCCTCTGTGGGGGCGGGGGGCGGCGGGGTCAGGGAGGTAAGAGCTGAGGGATGTTAACGACCCCTCACTTCCGTTTGTTACTGTGGCCAGCACCTCCTTTCCATCTCCACTGTTCCCATCCGGGTCCATCATACAGCTGTAAACATGTTCTGTATTGCTGACGACTTTTTTGGTAGCCAGTGACAGAAAACTAGTATTATCCAGCTTAAACCAAAAGGAGACTTTGTTAAAAAGATGCCAGGGGTCTTGTGGAACCCAGGACAGGAACAAGGTCATGCCTGGAACCCCTGGAGTATGGGACTCGATTATCATCAGGGCTCACTCTCCGTCGCTCACCTCTGTTCCGCCCTGGGCACCTGTCAGGTCCTCTTCTCCCTCTTTCTATAAACACATTGTCTCTGGTTCAGGAGGACACATGACTGTAGGTAGCCACAGGCCCTGAGGGAAAGGCCCCCAAGTCCAAAAATTCTGGGGAAAGACTCGCGTAAGCTGCATCAGGTGCCCAGCCCTGGACTGGACCATTATGACTATGGGGATGGCTCAGTGTGGGCGGGCGTCTCTGCCAGGACCTGTGGCTGGGACCTTGGGACCATGGGGACTTCTCCTGGCACTTCCCTAGCTCTCCTGCCCGTTTCAGTTCCCTGTGCTCAGATATTGGCCCCGAAGTGGAGGGCTTGTTTACCCCACAGCTCTCTCTTCCACCAGCAGGGCTCTGAACTAGGTCTATAATGTTCTGTACTGTCTCCCAGGACCTGCCATACCGTCTGAGGGCCCCAAGGCTGGCCTGTCCCAGAGGGAAGATGTAGCTTCAGATTCTAAATCTTCCCAAGATTTAGATGGCATGGGTCCTCATCATTCATAACATTATAAATGTCTAAAATTATCCTTATTATTTGTTGTTTGATTATTGCCTGTCTCCCTACTAGACTAAAATGCCATGCAAGCAAGAACTTTATCTGTTTTGTGCATTGTTCAATTTCCAGGTCCTAGAACAATGCAAGTAGTAAGGATTCAATAAATACATGCGTTTTAATGAGTTTCTTTAAGAACATCAAACCCCTAATTTAGAGTTCACAGTTAGCAGGGTCACGTCATTCAGTTGCAGAACTGTCACATGTGCTATTAATAGATTTGCCACACCTCTCAATGTCCTGTTTTTTAATCTCTACCTGTGAATGCTTTCCCCCAGCGTAGACAGCCAAACAAGTTACCAACTCGGGTAACTTAGTCATTTCAGAGTCTGAGATTAAGGTGGTGAATTCCTGACTTCTAAGATCAAAGGTACCATTCGGACATAAAACCAAAGAGATGGGAAGGGGGACACCATCCGGCACGACTAATTTTTGAATCACCTTCAACACTCTAAGTGACGGTCTGGAGAGGGCAGTTCAAGGGGAATCAGTAGAGGTTACGGGGTTGTCTTTGCATCCACCCGCTTTAAGCTGAATCCCGCAAGTGGAGCTAAGTATAAACGCACACACTCTTTTTAAGACTGATCATTCCAGGGCGGAAATGCATTGTCTGGACCTCTGAGTGCCTTGCCCATGTTCCACAAGTCACAATGGTATAGGGTAATCGAATAGAGATGGGTAGAGGATTTAAGGACAAAGTATGCTGAGTGACAGCCCCCAAACTCACCAGGGAGTCAGGGAGTTAGCCAAGAAAGAGAGGTCAGGTAGACCCACAGAGACAGGGGCTTGAGGTTAGACCACCGGTGATGCGTGTGGATATGCAGACCAGAGGCCATGACAGGACCTCAGCTACTTCAGTGTGGGCAGTGGTGATAAAAGCCAATGATTCAGCAGTGGAAGAGGTCACATCTGAGGACAAGATAAAAGAGGTTACCTTTCCAAGGATGCTGGAACAGGAGTAAAACAGATCAAGAGAGAGAAGTAGATGCAAACATGGCCCATGAAAGTCAAGATATGCCTCCCTTAACTCAGCTGCCATCTGGGGAGGAAAGGGAGGGTGTATGAGACAGTTTTTAAATAATCTCAAGTAGACCCAGTTTTAAAACTGGAAGTGACTATATTAAGTTACTGCCAACCAGGCAGAAGGGGGCTTTAATATAACTCTTCTAAGTTATAGGAAAATATAGTTACATTTTTGCTCCTGGAGGCCATGAGTGTGAAACTTATACTTGTCACAAACATTCGAGGGCACAGCTTCATTTCTACAGTTGAGGAAACTGAGGCCCAAGGAGAAAGATGGTTGACACTTCAAGGCGTCACTGCTATGTTGTGGTGGGGGTTGGGGGGGTCATTGCCAGGAGGACAGCCCAGATTTCTCAACTCTTGTTTCAGGAAACAGCAAGAGTATGTCTATCATACTCTTGAAGAAAATATTGAGCCACACCGTGTAGCAAATGTATGAAAACATCTCCCTAGCTTTCTATTTCGAACAGACCATTCAGTTAAACTTAGAAGCCAGATTTTAAAAGCTCTTGACTGTCTCATGACAGTCACATAACATGGAACATAAATTAAAATGAACATCTTTCGTCAATGAATATCATCTTCCTTCTTCCTTCCTTCCCTCTTCTTCTTCCTCCTCCTCCTCCTCTTCCTCCTCTCTCATTACTATTCCTAACACTTTTTTTTTAGTATAAAATTCCTCACGGCTGGTTGTAACAACTGTAAGGCAGGGAAATAATCAGAGGAGTCGGCTGAGATGGAAGACGGTAGTAGTTGGAAAAATGGCTCAGGCACGATACAACTCATTCCTGCCCAGCCAGCCAGGCTCCAGTGTTCTGACTAGAACTGACCGAATTCCAAGTCATCCATCAGATGTCTTCCTGCTCATGCTCCATTCACAAATGAGTCTTAACCTCTCTCCATCAAGCACATCTAGACCAGAACCCCTGAGACTCTGCTGTGTTCATGACTTGGGCTAATGTTGCTTCCAACACCATCAGTCTATAGGCAGTAACTTGAACTTAGAAACCAAAAGTTGAAACCTCCATCTGGGACTGTGTCTGCTCACACAGTTCCGGGGTCTTCAAAGGGCAGAGCAGAGCTGAGGAGACCAGGTGATGTAGCGAATGAAAGTGCGAGTTTGGATTTGGCAGAGTTGGATTCACGTTGTGTTTCTACCATCTCTTAGCTTTATGATGGTGGACAAGTTACTCATCATCTCTGAGACTTATTTTCCATTTTTTGTAACAATGAAATTGATAATAAATAGAAAGAGGCATTTAACTCACACAAGATAAGCATGCAAGAAATGCAATCTCTAGTATCGCTTCTGTAACAATTCCTAACCTCACACATAAGGGCTGCCCTAATGTGCTAAGAGGCTTCTAAACTAGAGGGCATACTTTTCATTCTGGCCTAGCTAGTTCGCCCATTATACTGCAGAGACATCATGTCTGTATGTTTACAGCCTCAATTGAATCTAAGAATTGTGTCTCATGCACCTCTGGATTCCTACTGTTTGATGGAGCAAATAAATCGATAAGTGAGTCGATTGGTTTATGGGAGATTCCTTAAAGTTCTATTTCTGATTATCCTAGAGTGGAGCAAAGGTGCCTGAGATTTATAAGGAGAGGGTATATATAGTGTCAGCTTGTGTTTAGGAAATTTCATATGGAAAATCGATATGCCTATTTCTCTATGGAAAAAAAGGAGAAATAAAGCAATACTATGTTTTGGTTTAAGATGTACAATAAGTCAAAGACAACTGTATAATGACCAAGATGTAGGCAGAGGAATGTTTGATTTCTTATACTAACTAAACTGGATTAAATCCTGCTCCTTTTCCTAGGAACAGGAGGAAACAGGCTGATAGAAGCTAACACTCTATTCGATATCACAGCACTGTTGGAGATGGAGAAATAAGAAGCTAGGAACAGAGACAGAGAGGCTGAGCCCCTGTCAAGTGTGAGGCTGGAGCTTCTTGGGGTGCTTGGTGGTCCTTTAAGATTTCACTTGACTTTAACGACTTCCTTTGAATCAACAAGTCAAACAGACAAAACTGGGGGCCCAGCAACATCAACAACAATTGGGCCATGAGGGATCTCCAAGATCACATTTGTCACAGCCCCACCACGCAGCAGGAACATGTGGATGCTGAGGGTCCACCCTGCCCTGTGGCCGGTGAGGTCAGAAGGATGGGTGATTGGGTGTCACAGCTTCTGTTTTTTCTCCTTCATCAAATGAGCTTCTTTTCCTGTTTTTAAGGAACTAGTGTTAATAAAGTACAAGTTAAACAGTGCTGAGCTTAATTTTTAGTAAGTGGCTGTCCCCTGCTCTATTTTTGCTAGAGAATTTCGAAGCCTTTCAGTGTTTCCATAGAGACTTTATGATTGTCCAGTCTTTCGGAAGATATGCCAGCCCCGGGGTAGAAATTTGACCCAGATAGATTCTGGATCCCTTTGAAGCATTAGATGTTATGATTCTAAACAGAGAAATTGGCCAATAGCTGGGTGGGTCAGGCTCTAAAATCACCTACGACTGAAACACACCAATTATTTTATTGGAAATGTGGGATTCTTGTAACAGTATTACACCAAGAATTGCATAATTCTTCACTTAGCTTTTGGTAGACGAGATATAAATATTTGACCATTATTTTAAAGGAAATTCTGTAAAGCCTAGTTCAACAATTTGTTTTGTTGCCCCCTCCAGGTTTAGCTAATCGTCTGACACTGAAAAGTCATTTCTCTGTCATTCTCTCAGGAACAAGCTAGTGCTTCTGGTTCACTGTCTTGGTAGGGAAGGGGCATTATGTGGCGTTCTGCTCAGTTCTTCCTACCTTACTTGCGAGAGAGAATGTGGGGATTCTGAGAGTGAGAGTTACACCTATTACAGATACACATCCGAGAACTGAGAGAGTAACCACAGGTGGAGCTACGCACCAACTGGTCCCCTCTGAGTCAGCCTTGGGCTAAGACTTCATCCACCACCTGGCCACCATTATTAGCTCCTACTTTGACTTGTGGGCACAGTCCGTATGTTATTTTATAACAAGTCAGATATTATCAATATAGGTTTTTAAAATTTGAAATAAATTTTATTTTTTTTAGAGCAGTTTTAGGTTCATGTCAAAATTGAGTGGAAAGTAGCGACTTCCCAACACCCTCTGCCCCTATATAGGCACGGCCTTCTTATTATCCATATCCCCCACCAGAATGTACATTTGGTATAATCAATAAATTTATATCGACGCATTGTTGTCACTCAGTTTACATGAGTGTTCGTTCTTGGTGTTGTAGATTCTATAGGTTTTGAAAAATATATAATAACGTGTATCCACCATTATAGCATCATACAGAAAAGTTTCACTAAACTTCCCCTGTGCCAAAAAAAATCCTCTGTGCCTCACCTAATCATCCTTCTCCATTAACCCTTGGCATCTACTGATCTTTTTACTGTCTCCATAGTTTTATCTTTTCCAGAATGTCATATAGTTGCAGTCATACAGTATGTAGCCTTCATAATTGGCTTTTTTCACTTAGTAATATGCATTTAAGGCTCCTTCCTATTTTTTCATGTCTTCATAGCTCACTTCTTTTTAGCACTCAATACTATCCCATTGTCTGGTCATACCACATTTTGTTTATCCATTCACCTACTGAAGGACATCTTGGTTGCTTCCAAGTTTGGGCAATGATGAATAAAGCTGCTATAAACATCTGTGTGCAGTTTTGCTGTGGATGGAGGTTTTCAACTCCTTTGGGTTAAAACCAAGGAGCATGATTATTGGATCATATGGTAAGAGTATGCTTATTTTGTAAGAAACTGCCAAATTGCCTTCTAGAGTATCAGTGACCGATATGGTTTTTAGCTTATAGATGATAAAAAGGGTTCATGGAAGTTCAGCAACTAGTTCCAGATTGGACAGTATGCAGAGATTTCCACCCAATGTCTTCCTGCAGTGCTCCTTAAGCAGTGTTCAACTTAAGCAGTAGTGTGGAGGCCAAGTCCAAACGATGTGGCCTAAGGATGCTCGGCTGGATTCCAGGCTTGTTGGTCACAGCGATGTGAACTCTTTCTTACTCCTTTTCCACAAACCTGCTCCCCCCATAGCTCTCTTGTCTCAGTTGAAGAAAACTCTATTATTTCAGTTCTTCAGGCTCAAAGACCCTGGAGTCACCTTTCTTTCATCTCCCATACATCTCCTTTCTCTGTACATCTTTCAAAAACTCCTAAGTACTCTATCTTCATAATATATCCAGAATCTGAATACAGGTAAACACCTTTACTTCTACCACCTAATTCAAGCAACTATTAGTGCTAATTTGAACTATCACTGTATCATTCTGATAGACTGATGAGAACTGTGTCTTCCACTTACCATTTTATACAGCCGATGTTTAGAAGAATTTTACACAGACTAGCTTCTAGCTCTATATATTTGAAACCTTGTTTCTCCTTTATTATCCATATACTTCCAAGGCTAGGTGTTGTAGGGCACCCTCATATCAGGATACCACCTGTACAGCAACTTCCCGTGGTGATGTCAGGTGAATTGGCACCGTGGGTGGCAGTTTGCCTAGAAGCTATTTACACCAGGATGGCAAGAAATGACCACGAACCACATAGGTATATCCACTAAACCCAAACTAAATGTATCTCCAAATCAAATTCTCCTCAGCTGTATCCTCAAAATGCTCCTAGTCCCTCCAACACGAGGGGAGCAGGATACAGGGAAGTTGAAATGCAAAGAAAACAGGACTCAACCAATAGCATCTCAAATATCTTCCTCTGAAATTTTTACACAACTGTATAACCACTTTCTTCACGGCTTGGGAAGGGGCCTTTGCAAGTGAAGCGTCATGGTAAGTCAGTTTCTGGGACATTTTTAAATTGCAACCTGTTCCCTTCCCTCAGAGCTTCTTATCCCTCTTATTTGCCTTTCAAAAAAAAAAAAAAAATCATAGTACCACCACCCTCTAGGTACTGTTTATTTTCTTATTTACTATGTATTCTGCTAGAATGTAAGCTTTATGAGGGCAATGATCTTTGCTCTCTTGTTCACTGATGTTTCTCAAGTGCCTAGAACAGGGCCAGGTGCTCCAAAAGATTTGTAAATAAATGAATGAAATAAATAATATGTAAATGAGTGAACGAACTACAGATAATCTAGGATCAGGACTGTAGTAACCCAAAATTTACAAATTTTAAAATTTGAGTTCTATTCCAGATTCTGTCACTTAACAGTGGTCATGTTATTGAACTTTTGTGCGCTTCTATTTCCTCGTGTATTAAATAATTTCGTTATTTATTCATGCAATTAATATCCGCTGCGACACAGCTATGATCGAGAGAATATATCCTTGCATCCTCTCGCTCTCTTTCGCTCAACTCCTACTATCCCTGCAGAGCACGGAACCCGTCGGCTTCAAAAACCCCGCCTCCTCTCCGCCCCGTCCCCCATTCGGCACAGCCCGCCGTCGGTGTAGAAGCCCCGCCTCCCTCGTGCAGTCATCCAATGGCCAAGGTACACGGCTCTGTGAATACCAGGGAGCTTTAGGTGTCTTCCTGGCGCCTGACCAGAGTCTTGGGGAATTCCATTCTTCTCGAATAGTCACTTCCCCAAGGTACCCCTGCGATATGCAGGATCACCCACTCCCTCAAGTTCCCTCGGAAGCGTCGGACAAGGCTCCGGAGCCCCGTCGCTGCGCTCCCTAGGAGCCCTGGGTCCTCACTGGACGAGGCTCTCGCCCCGCGGCATTCTGGGAGTGGTAGTCTTCTTCCTCCGCGTTCTTTCCAGGTACGCCGGTGGCCGAGACTACCATTCCCAGACGCCTGAGCGAGTCACCAGTCAGGTGGCCCGCAAAGACGCGGGGCCGGTGGGCGGGGGCCCGGCCGGTGCCCGGCAGCTTTCTGTGACACCCGGAATCCGCGGGCCCCCGTGGCCCCAAGACCCTACCATGGTGCGCGCTGGCGCCGTGGGGACCCATCTCCCCGCGTCCGGCTTGGACATCTTCGGGGACCTGAGGAAGATGAACAAGCGCCAGGTATCGGAGGCCCGCGTTGGGGGCGTCCCCAGGGGCCGGGGCTGGCTGCGACTGCGGGGAGTCAAGGCATCCCAGTAGGGCTGCGGCAAGGACAGCGCCCCGCGACAGTCCCGACGGGCTCTCAGAGACCCAGGGTTCAAATCCACACAGACCCACGCGTGGGCACGTGTGTATGCTTTCTTGCACTGACAAGAGCCCAATTAGGGAAGGATGGCCAGGAAGGGGGAAAAATAGAAATCTGGTCCAATGCACGTCAGATGCACTTGACAGAGCGAGGAGAGATGACTCGGCCTTGAGTGACATCTGTCTGCACGTGTTCCAAGGGCCACCTGGTGGAAGAGGGAACAGATTTCTCTGTGGGGCTCCTGGTGCCCGACGCCCAGAGAAAGGCTGCCTGCCGATGGAAGGGACAGAAAGGCAGGTGAAAGTAGAGAACTTTCCGACAAGGGGAACTGTACAGTAGCGCCTCCCAGGGCAGTTTCTTCCCATGCGTGGGACTAAAGAAAGCTCCTTGTGCCTAGAGAGCTCAGTGGTAGAGCTCAATCACTGTGGTCTGAATCTGTGGTCCAGAAGGGATTCCAGAAGTCTTCTCTAACTTATTTTTTGTTCGTTTTATTGAAGTATAGTTGACTTAAAATATTATATTAGTTTGAGGTATCTCTAACTTCTTTCTCAGGTTCTGTCATATGGTTGCACCTTGAATATAGAGGGCATTTAGCTTTGGGTCTTTGGGTAGCTGGGGTTGATATGTCACTCTTCCGTGACCATTTTTTTGGGGAAAACTTCCTTCTTGCTTTCTCCTTAGCCAGCTATTGGCCGGCATTACTGTCTTTGGGTCTTTTTCTTCAGTATAAGGCAAGAGAGAGAGTAGGGTCTAGAAATGAAGCCCTATCCCGGAAAAATGCTTAAGCTTCTAGATAGAGAATTTAGGGGACCTGTAGGGCACACATACCATGATGGCTACTAATGGAGCCTAATACTTCTATCGATACTAAAAATAAAGTATGCCAGGAAACATGGAAAGTGGGAAGTGTCTTTTTTTCAGTTATAGTTGACATTTAATATTATATTAGTTTTAGGTGTAGCTCATGGTGGTTATACATTTATATAATTTATGAGGCGACCTTCCAGTTAAGTATAGTACCCACCTGGCACTATACATAGTTATACAATATTATTGACTATATTCCCTATGCTGTACTTTTTATAACTACCAATTTATACCTTTTAATCCCTTCACCATTTTCACCCAACCCCCCAACTCCCCTCCCATCTGGCAACCATCAATTTGTTCTCTGTATCTATATGTCTGTTTCTTTTATTTTTGTTTGGTTCTTTATTTTGTTGTTTAGATTCCACTTATAAATGAGACCATATGGTATTTGTCTTTCTCGGTCTGACTTATTTCACATAACATAATACTCTCTGGGTCCATCTATGTTGTTGCAAATGGTAAGATTTCGTTCTTTTTTATGGCTGAGTAGTATTCCATTGTATATATGTACCACATCTTCTTTATCTAGTCATCTCTTGATGGACACTTAGGTTGCTTCCATATGTTGGCTATTGTAAATAGCACTGCAGTGAACATAGGGTTGCACATATCTTTTCTAATTAGCATTTTGAATTTCTTCGGATAAGTACCCAGAAGTGGAATTGCTGGGTCATAAAATAGTCCTAATTTTAATCTTTTGAGGAACCTATATTCTGTTTTCCATAGTGGCTGCACCAATTTGCAATCCCATCAACAGTGCACAGGGGTTCCCTTTTCTCCACATCCTCTCCAACACTTGTTTTTTGATTTGTTGATGATAGCCATTTTAACGATTGTGAGGTGACATCTCACTGTGGTTTTAATTTGCATTTCTCTGGTGATTAGTGATGTTGAGCATCTTTTCATAAGTCTGTCGGCCATCTGTATGTCCTCTTTGGAGAAACGCCTATTCAGGTCCTCTGCCCATTTTTTAATTGGATTGTTTGGTTTTTTTGGCATTGAGTTGTATGAGTTCTTTATGAATTTTGGATATTAACCCCTTATCAGATATAAGATTGGAGACTAGCTTCTTCCATTCAGTAGGTTGTCTTTTCGTTTGTGGATGGTTTCCTTTGCTGTGCAAAAACTTTTTAGCTTGATATAGTCCCATTTGTCTTTTTTTTCTTTTGTTTTTCTTGCCTGGGGAGATACATGAGAAAAAATATTACTGAGAACAATGTCACAGAGTTTACTGCCTTTTTTCTTCTAGGAGTTTTATGGTTTCGGGTCTTACATTTAACTCTCTAACCCATTTTGAGTTTATTCTTATATTTGGGGTAAGGTCATCCAGTTTCATTTTTTTGTATGTATCTGTCTAGTTTTCCCAACACCATTTATTGAATAGACTGTCTTTACCCCATTGTTTATTCTTTCCACACTTATCGTAGATTAAATGATCATATAGGCATGGATTATTCTGTTCCTAGTGGGAAGTTTTGATTGTTCTTGAAAATGGTATCAATTCTTATGATTTGACATCCTGTTTCATTTGTCCAACTGTATCGAAGAGGAGGGTGCTGCCCATGGCAGAGCACGAGTTACCCCTTTGGGCATCTGGCTTCAGCCCCCCCACCCCCGCCCCACCCCAGTGGAATTTCAGACTAGTGCAGTAATGTAGTAAAGTTTGGTGACTTGAATTTCATGAACTGTGTTTAGAACCCGGTTGTCTCCAGGTGCTCATGGCCGATGAGTTCCTGGAAGTGTCTGTGATTAAGATGAGTTGTGTCGGCAATTATTATTAGCTTAAAAAACCAACAGCAAATGCCCTTAGCTTTGAAACTGTCCCCAAGTAAATTCTCCAGGACACAGAGCTTTATTTAAAAATCTAGACTTATGGGACTGATTTGCTGATGGTTAAAATTGCCGACTACTGGAGAAGGCCTTCTGATGAATGTAGCAATCCCTAAACCATTCTGCTTTTTGAAAGACCTGTATATTCCCACTCTTAGTGAAAAGGCCTGTCAATAGCTCTTGCACTGCCCATGTTTTGTTGGTCTTCTAATTAAAATTCAGACGCTCAAAGCTGCTGCCTCCTGGTACTTTTTTTTTAAAAAAAGCTTTATCCTTTTGCTTGTTCCTTTTTCTTTTTCCCTCCAAAATAGCATCCTGTGACACCTTGTCAGGCATGCATGCTCCACCAGTCCTGGAAATGGGTCCTCCTTTCTCCGCTGCCCCTGCTTACTATTAATTAAGGCAAGAGTCACATGCAAACACAAGGGCTCTTTGTTTTCTCAGTGAGGAAGAGGGGAAGAAATACAGCTACTGGCATTTCTGCTGCGCTCAGCCAGAATATCTGGTCTCAAATGTTTCTTTAAAACCTTCAGACATTAGCTGTTTATTTCATCTTTAGTTGACAGAGACTGAGGGTGGGCTTACTTCTAAACTCTGCTGGGTTATGAAGTGCCACGCATACCAAGTTAGTGGGCAAAGAATAACAGCAACAGAAGGCTCCCATGAAACGTAATGGTTTGTTTTTTAGATCCCAGTCAGCTCGTCAGTAGTTCAATCAGAATGTTTCTAGGTTCCAGAATTTCAATCTTGGACGCGGATGGATTGGCCCCGTAAAGGTAGGGTGTTGAGAGTGTGAGCTACGGTTTTGCGGTTAGCCCAATTGTTAGGTTTTTTAGCATTGGCCATTTCTTTAGCAAATAGATATTCTGCTCAAAGGATGTTTTTTTGAGGGATTGATTTTCCTTCCCCTTGATGAATTTTTCAAGCATAAAAAAATCATACTAGATTCTCAGTATGAGAATATATTCTCAGTTCCCAGTCTTTATTAGATAAATGGCAGGATTTTATTATGTACTTTTATCAGAGTGGAGCCTAATAGTTTGAAAACCTCTCTATAAATGACAGTCTCTGTTTAAAACCGCGCCTTGGGGCTTTCCTAACCAGGTCTGTAATTCAGTATGAAACGACATTTATCAAATTCTTTAAGTCAGGCCGAGCAGGTGCACAACTTCCGCTTTAGACTGATGTGACTAAACCAATTTTAGTTTCGACGCAAATTTTGATGTATTATAGCCCAATACTTTATATTTGCTTTGTCCTTCAGTTTCCTTTTTTGCTCTCCTGGGGATTTAATAATAGTTTCATAATTTGCTTTTGACATAATAGCCAAAGAGTTTTTTATAAATGGTATGTAACTTTAATTTTGAATCAACATTTATTTTCCTGTTTTCCTTCATTATGTCAAAATATCATCACAGTTATTTTAATTCACTTTTTATATCCCCACTTTCAGTCGTATCCTTCCTAATTACCTTGAATTACATAATTTCACATAGGTATAATATTAGCAAGAGACAGTTTTGAGTTCTGCTTTTCCTACCTCAGCATCATATCAGAATATGGTTTCATGTTGTGTCACGCTTCAAAACGACTACTTTAATGGCCACATAATATTCTGTCAAATTGTACTTCTCTTAAACACTTTTTCCCCAGATTTTGGACTTAATCCATACTCAACGTATCTTAAGTGTTTTGTCATGTCATTAAAAGGCTTTAAGCATCGTTTTAAATAGTGCAGTAATTTGCCATTATTAACTCAATCATTTCTCTATCGTTGCTCATTTATTTCCTTTCCCTTGTTATTAGAAATAAGACTGTGATAACTGCCTTGGGGCCGTAATTCCCTATCTGCCTTTATTTTGACTGAATTCCCAGAAGTAGAATTACTAGGTGAAGAGTGACCTCTTGATAGCAAATTGTTTTCAGAATGGTTATGTCAACTTGCATCCCCGCCACAATGTACCCTTGCCAAGCACTGTGTATCAGCATTAAAAAAAAAAAAAAAAAAAAAAAAAAAAAAATCCTTTAAATGTTCTAGGCCAAAAAAAGTAGGGGCCAGGAGAGTGGAGGCAGGATTTGGTTTGAACACTTTAAATATTTATTCACTGCTTGTATTTCTTCTCTGAGCAATTTAATAGTTTTAAGCTTTTATCTTTTTTTTTTTTTTTTTTTTTTGCTCCAAGATAGAAAACCAGGAAAGGAAGCAAGATCAATAGAAAAGCAGAAGCTAGAGAACAGATGAAAGCGTGGTAACTGACAGCCAGAGAAAGCCGGAATCCTAAGCCAGCGGTGTGGGAAACTGAGGAATAGCCCTCCCCTGAGTCCTCAAAGACTCAAGTACTGGCAGCACCCATGTCTCGATCTGGGGGTAAAGGGGTACTGGAGCTAAAATAAACTAGACCGAGTGAAAAAGCTGAGAAACAGGCCCCTAGCTGTCCTCCCCACACTCCTCAGAGCTCTTCCTCTCCCAGGTTGGGGTCTGGAAGTTTCTTCCCTGCAGGCGTAAGTTCATACTCCTGGAAGGTCCCTGAGTAAGGGTTGCCAGGCCGGGTGGGAGATGTGGATACTGTGCCGGGAGGGACCACGTGCTGATGATGAAGAGAGACGGGGAGGGTTGCGGTCCGGAGGAACAGGATCCCCACGGCTGGGTCGAGGGGGCGACTGGGTTGGAGACATGAAGATCGAGCACACCAGTTCAGTTCCAGGTATGAGGCAGAGAGCAGATGGTTCCGGGGAAGGGAGGAGGTCACTGGAGATGAGGGCATCCAGGAGCTAAGACGCCAGAGTGTCAGGCGGGCCATCCACACGGCTCTTCAGTCACCCAGGGCCACCAGGGGGGTTGTGAAGAGGAAGCCTGAGGCAGGTACCGGAGCAGGGAGCCGTCCTGAGGACAGAAAGGGCAGATGCCCTGAGGGGCGTGCGTTTCTCACAGTACTAGGCACAGTAGACATTTGGGCCAACAGATCAGCTGCAGCTGGGCAGGGCGTTGTGACGTGGGCTGGTGGAGCTTTTGTCCTCAGTCCCCGGGGGCTGGCTGGTGTGGCAGGCAGCTGTCAGCAAGGAGGAGCCTGTGCTTCAGCACGTGACAGAGGGCGGGACGGGGACCAGCCCTGTGGGTCTTAACACTGTGGCCTAACGTGGGGTGAGGTCAGCTTGGAGTTAGATGTTGGCTCATGTGACCTTGTATTTATGGAGAGCCTAAATATCCAGGAGTTTAAAGTTTTTGTTGACTTTTGGATGCAGAACGGCCTCGTTGCTAAGTACTGAGGACTCTGAAGCCTCATGCGGGGCTGCTTTGGCTGAGGGGCTGAGGAGCGGGTCTTCGGTGCCCCAGACCGCGTGTGCCAGGTGCCGGGGTCGGACCTGAGCGCTCCGCACCAGAGCCGAGGCCCTCGCCGTGCCACCTGCGTCGCCGGAGCCCTCGGGGTTGGAGGTGCTGGGAGTCCCGGGGGGTGTCTGAGCGAGGCAGGTCCCCCGGAGTGCTCTGGGGTTCCCCTGCCTTTCCTCTCCCTGAAGGAGGGACCTGTGCGGGGGGCGCATTCCGTGCACAGAGGTCGAAGTGCCTCCTCGTTCTGTGGTGTGAGCTAGTTCGTGTCTCGCGGCCTGTGCTTTGAGCCAGCGCGCCCCAGCGCCGGGGCAGCCCCTGTCCTGCCGCTGGTTTTCACTGTCGCCCTGGCCTTTGTCGTTCCAGCTCTATTACCAGGTGTTAAACTTTGCCATGATCGTGTCCTCTGCGCTCATGATCTGGAAAGGCTTGATCGTCCTCACTGGCAGCGAGAGCCCGATCGTCGTGGTGCTGAGGTAGGTCCCGCAGGCTGTCACACTGCTGCCCGGGGCCAAGGAGCAGCGTCGCCTCGAGTGAAAGCTGCGTGGCAGGCAAGACTCAGTGTTTTCATTGGGGAAACTATTAAGAGTCTTCTTTATTTATATCTGTTTTGAGAATATTTACTTTTTCTGGCTTTTGTTGAAAACCTTATCTTTTCTGACAGACATTTTAGAGCTTTTGTCATGTTGATGCTAATGCTCCAGTGCAATACATTTGCTTTTGTATTTCCATATTCGAATCCACATAAAAAGGCAGTTTAATAATATGGTATTAATGCATTATTTGTGTACAGATTGACTTTTAAGCAGAGAGCATTTAAAACCGTTACTTGGTTTTGCTCGTACCAGACAGGCAGGGGCCGCATGTCCCCAGTGGCTAGCACAGAGTGTAGTGATCTTTCCAGCCTCGTCTGCAGACCTGCTGCGGGTGGCTGTTCCCTTCTCCACACTATTACTCTTACAAAGCACACAACTTTTATTTTAGAAAAGTTGGTATTTTAGTTAACTTCATGTAGCCATAAAGTCATCCAAGAGGAAAAACTTAACGATCAGTTTGAAAAGAAATCACCATGTTTGGAGCCCGTTAGGTGTTTCCGGGTGCTCTCTGCCCACAGGGTCTTAGGTCACCGAGTCTTGCTGTGGTGGCGGTGGAGCCCGTCTCTTCTACAAGTGGCACACTGGGCCGTAGCAGTGACTCGGGCAGGGTCACGGCTGGCCGGTGCAGCAGCCGGGGCCAGCGTGCAGGGTCCTGGGCTCCCGAGCCAGAGCCCTTCCCTCCCCTGGGCCCTGCCGCCACGTCATGGCCCAGCCATGGTCCCGCTTCGCCAGGCCGCCCTCGTGTGGCTGGCCAACGGCCACTTCTAGTCATACGGCGTTTCCATAAAGTGTGGAGCCCGAGGAGAGCATAGGGGGCCTATGATTGGCTGGCGTTCACACTGCTCCAGGGGCGCCCTGGGGTCGGGTGGTAGGTTAGGAGGGAGAAGGAGACCAGGCTTAACGGATTCTAGACTTCTGAGCCTTGCTTCGGTTATGACCCTCCACTCCGATGTATCATGTTTAACTCTTGGTAAGATTTCATTGTAAAGACAGATTTTAAGGCTTAAAAAACATAAAGAACTTAAAAACCTGAAATTTAGGTGAGCCCTTGCACTTAGCAGATAGGAAACCTGAGGCCCAGCGAGGCCAAGTCACTTGCATGTCACAGTCACTTGGCGGAGCCATGACGACTCTCTTTAAATCACAGACACACTTATACATAGAAGTTGTACAATTGCATCTTTTACTATTCTAAAGCAGTTTGGTTTGTCAGTGTGAACTGTTGACATCATGAGAGATGTGTGACCTTGGGGAACCCTGACCTTGGAATCCAGGGCCCATGAGGAAAGCAAGTGCAGGCTGATGATTAGTGAGACATTTCAAGGAACCGCTCTCCTGCGGGACACGGCACTGACCCGACGCCAGACTGCCGTGCACTCGTCCTGCTTCTGTGACTCGTCCGGGAGGCTTCTCTAGCCGCAATTCTTAATTGTCATCACAGACTGAGACGGCTTTCTAGAAACATCTTCCTGTTGTGTGCTGAAATTATAAAGGTGAAGCAATAGATGAAGAAATTATCTTAAGCATTTTAGCCATTATTCTTGAAAACAGAACCCCGAAACGATTGTTTTATTTTCAGAGGAAAACAGAATAAACTTACATGTTGAGGGACAAAAAAAACCACCCAATTTGTTTTTACTCAAGTATTTTCTTTTTCTTACCCTTGTAGTCATTTCTACTTTTTGCCCTTTCTACCTTTTTAATTCAGATTTCCTATTTTTGAATGCTAGATCTATTACTGTACTTAGCATCACTAGTTTCACTTAAAAATAAATACATCAGCAGGTACTTAGTGACAGGCCGGTCTCGGCCTCATCTCACCTGGCTGCGTTCCACATGTGCGTATAGGTTTAAGGTATGCCAGGGCTGCGAGGGACAGGGGACCAACTTCTAGAGGTACCCCCACTGTGAACCCACATTTTGCTTTAAAGCTCCCCATTTCTTTACTAGTCTGGTTCATTTTCTCCTTACCTGCCCTCAACAAATTCACTCATCATTGGCTGCATAGCCCCTCTTTAGCCATATTTCTAGGTCTTATTTATTTTTTCAGGTCTTAAACAAAACATGAGCATATGTAAAATGAATTCTATCTTGATAATTTCAGCTTCCACTAAATTACAATTGATTTTGAATCTGAGGATTTTGGGTGTGGGTGTAAACCGGTATCGTGCGGGATTATTTATTGACCTCCACATCAGAAACAGTCAACATGGGTTAAAACTGGGCTTTCTATACAATATGGTCGAAAGGATGATGCTGCAGAAGTCAAAAGATGTGGGTCTGAATTTTGTCCCAACCCTCAGCTTGGCTGTCAGATAATTCATCCTCCTAAGCGTATTCATATATTTGTTTCTCATTCTTTGAATAAGTACATCTGTGTCGAGGTGCTGAGGATACACCATAAAATGGAAGAATTGCCCTTGAGTATTACCCAGCTTTCAGAGTCCGCAGTTCTGAATGAAATTAGTAACGTATTTGTAGATGTAGGACTTTACTGCAGAGGGGCCCGCCGGAGCCCTTGTCCTCTCAGGCTTCAAGCTGAGAAGACACGTCTCCTTTCGCACTTACCGTTATCACCTTGCACAGTCAGGTGAAAGCCGTGGCCTGTTTAAAGCCCATAGATCTACTCCATACAAGTTGAAACTCTAACCCACGTTTGTTATTGTATTCTTTATGAATTGAAATGTTCACCTTGTGACCGCAGAGTAATTTGGATGTGCTTTTGTGATTCTTTCTAGTGGCAGTATGGAGCCAGCCTTCCACAGGGGCGACCTTCTGTTCCTAACAAATTTCCGGGAAGACCCTATTAGAGCTGGTGAAATCGTTGTTTTTAAGGTCGAAGGACGAGACATTCCCATAGTCCACAGAGTAATCAAAGTTCATGAAAAGTAAGGAGGCTTTACTTCTTTTTGGTGTTGTTTTGTAAATTTTTGGTAGATTGTTTTAATGGTTCATTAGAAAGTGGCAAATGCACTGAATTTTTTTCCTAGTTCTGTCATTTACTAGTTGGGTGACTTTGGACCTGTTGCTTAACTCAGTCTATAAGATGGAGATGATAATACTTTATCCATAGTAACTCACAGGTTGGTGAGACTTAAATGAACTGACATACGTTAAAGAACTTGAAACACAGATGCACAGTGTAAAGTGGGATGCATCGTAGCATATCAGTTATTTGAAGGAGTCCCACAGAAAATAAAATCCCATTGTAATCGAGGATGTGAGAATTATTTTGATATGAGAATTATTTTCTGAAATGCAGAAAGCTACCTGTTTCTTTATGTCACTTTGGACCAAGTGGCATTCTCAACTGTAATATTAGTCCTGGATGGATACACACTCCTTCCCCCAACTCATCCGTGATTCAGTCATTGCACATCCTGCATCAGTTCTCCACAACCGCCCTCCGCCCCCAGATGGCCTTTCCTTTCCTTTAAATGCCAGTGATGACTTATTAAGACACTTTTTGAACCTGAAACAGTTACTTCTAGCTCAAATATATTGAGTTCCCATGAGAGAATACAGTCACATGATCAGTGAAAATGTTACATTTTATGGACTTGGTTATTCATTTACCTTTATGCAGCTTAGTGTAGCATCTTTACCTGCATGAATTCTGGAATTAAATCTAGGTACGTATATCTGTGTCATTAATGGAGGATTTCTCATCCCGTGTGTGCGTGTGCCATAACTATTAGTGCATTTCCGATATTTAAATCCCCATTCCATTCACTGCTTCCAGGTGTTCCCCAAAGATGCTGGTGCTTAAAACAGTCACTTCGTTTTACTCTACACATCAGAACAGCCCTGTTTCAGTTTGTGTCAGTGCACTGGCACCGCACTAATGTTACTTGGCGTCTGCTTGTTAACGTACTGATGAGGAAATATGCTTAGTCATGACGTGACAGCACTCTCACCTGGTTTAAAAATAATTGTTAAAAAGGTTGAGGAAATAATGAGGACTTGCTGTAATCTGCGTGAATTGTGAGAGACCGCCTGGATTTTTATCCTCTTGATTTCCTTTATAACCATGGCTGCAGATCAGCTTGCTCCTTTGGCCCAGTGTCAGATCTTTGTGGTCTTTTAAGCATTTGCCTTATTGAAAGAAGACCCTCTTTAAACCCCTATAATGCTGCAGTATTGTGTTCTAGTGTCAAGACTTATGTAAGCACCAGTTTAGTGTGTTTAAAATGACTCCCATGTGTCTCTTTAACACTCGTTTTATGCCATTTGTGATTCCTGTTTCTTTGCAAACTGGATTTTACACCACTTTGCTCAGTGGTGAAGGAAATAATGCATTAACACTTTCTGCATTTGGCAGGGAAAAGTAAGTTTGAGGAGGGCTCTGAGCACGCTTGCATTTGATTTATCTAATTCTCAAATCTGTGTGATCTGGGACCAAACTCGTGCCTAGAATGAAGAGGGATATAATCCATGCTAACGAGTTGGTCCGTGAGGACTAAGAAAGAGTGAAAACAGTCGCTGGAAGCTAATCGTTGCCGTGCTGGTGCCCTTGTGCTTTGCTCTGCTTTCTGGTTGTCAGGGTAACTTGAGCGTTTAGGATTTAAGTCTATAAAATTGTCATTAGATTTGTGCTTTAGTTGAATGGTTATCTGTAAGCAGTCAGCTTAGACCAAGAAAGACCAGGTTATTTTTGACTGCTTTTCTAAATGCCTGTATCTGGCTATATTGTGTTGGGTAAACTAATAATTTTCTAATGATCCTATGCTGAAAATAATTTTTGAAAGGACATTATTTTACTTTCCAGAGATAATGGAGACATCAAATTTCTGACTAAAGGAGATAATAATGAAGTTGATGACAGAGGCTTGTACAAAGAAGGCCAGAACTGGCTCGAAAAGAAGGACGTGGTGGGAAGAGCCAGAGGGTGAGGATTAACTTTTAAGTTATTTAGAAGAGTCAGAAACTAGAAAAATACCTAGAAACAAAGAAATGAAATGTTTAGGCTAATAGAATCATTGATTATAAATATTATACATCAGGAGAGTTATAATTAGTTCTAGATTATATTGTGATGACTAAGTAAAACTCATAACTAAGGACCTGAACCCTAAAACCGAATGTAAGTATAGTATATATATCACGAGTTTAATTGCTTTCTGTGTCAAAGCTACGTCTGTATCTTTTTAAATGGCTACAGACTGTTCCCCTGGGAATCATGACTTATTTAACTGTTCCTCTTTTGGTGGATATTTAGATGATGTCTCAATATCATCATTTTTCACTATTAAAAGACCGTTTGATGATAAGTCATATTTACCTTCGCATGATTATTCCAGCAACGAGTCCTGCTTCTGATTGACACAGCAGAGAGTGTATCCTCTATTAAAAAAACAAAAAAAGGCAGTGCTTCCTCGTGGCGACCCTTTTTGTGTTTAACCCTTAGTAGAAATGTCTGTTTTATCTAAACCCCACCAACTGTGTAAGGCTGGAGAACACTGGTGACCACCTGCTGAGATTCAGCTTTATTCATCAGATTGTGGTTTCAGGCCTCTTTCTACCCCTTTTCTCCTCTGCTCACCTTTTAACCATTTTTACTGTATTGCATTTCCACTTGAATGTCTGCGGGGTGATGAGAGAAACTACCAGCTGGTCAGTCCTGTATTTTCAGACACTCTGCTGATAGGCTTTGTATAGCAGGAGGCTGAAGCTACTGATTTAAATAAGCCCAAGGGGACTAAGGATGTGTTACCTTGTTATCACACTGACTACATATTGACACGGATTTTGTCAGCGTGATCGTCAGTTAGCCTGTGCTCTGAACCTTCTCTCTCTGGGATCATAATCATGTTCGGGTATAAGTTAGGGGATTCACATTTGTTCTCACTGCCCAAAACACTCGTTCGTTACATCTGAAAAGCACTGTGAAATGAAAACGATGATTCTGCCCATTACAGACTGAGTATCCATCTACTTTAAATGCCTTCTCTAATAGCAATTTTTAGATAAGCTATCTGAATCTTACTTCTCTGCTAAAAAATGAAAAACTGGAGTGATGAAAGTTGCCCATTCCATTTTTACAAGTGGCTCAACTACTTATTTTAGTTCTGTTATGGTGAATGCAGCAAGTGAAGACAAGTAGCGTCTCTAACTGAAGTCGTGCGTCTGCTTAAAAAATTATCCTGGCTATTAGCGCCGATTGATGCTTTTTACTATGAAAAAGAAAGCCTTTGAGATAGGAGTGACAATGGCTCTGACAGCCGCCGTCACCGGTATTCCCAAGGGAGGTTTGTTTCCTAAGGCTGATTTACAATGTTTTCAAAGGTTACTATTGTTATATTATAAATAATTTTTATATCTCTGGCTTTTTTGTTGCACATTTTAGGTTTTTACCATATGTTGGTATGGTCACCATAATAATGAATGACTATCCCAAATTCAAGGTAGGAATTTATGTGTGTGTCTGTCTTTTTCAAAAAATATTGGAGCTTTTACATGTATAACTATAAAGATGCAGTTTATTTAAGATGTTTTGCTAGTTCTTTTTTTTTCCAGACTATTCGTAGTTAACTACAAACTAACAATTGTTCCAATTACTGACATAAATTAATTATTTAAAATAGCTACTTTCACCTTTTATGGTCATAGTGTGTTCTAAAATGGCACCTATGTATTTGTTGCTTTTTGTTATAGAAATCTTTAAACATGAGAAAAGTAGGACAATAAACTCATTAATGCTTGTCTCCTCACTTGAATAAAAATGGTATCTATTTTTTAAAAATCACTTGAAAAACAATAGGAAACCTACTCAGGAATGAGCAATGCATTAGCTGTGTGTGTTGGCTGTTTGAGCCTTCCGCCATCAATATATTTTTGGGTTTTCAACCACGATGTGGCATTGAACAGCTAATTTGGAGAACAAGGCATGGGGGAAGAGGTCGCCTTTTGATTCTGTCCTCAGTGCAGCATTGAACAGACTTCATCTGAGCACATTTACAAGCCAGATTCATTTCTAGACCTCACAGTAATTTTCCATTGTGTTTTCTTTACAGTACGCTCTTTTGGCTGTGATGGGTGCATATGTATTACTGAAACGTGAATCCTAAAATGAGAAGCAGTTCCTGGGACCAGATTGAAATGAATTATATTGAAAAAGAGAAAAACTAATATATTTGAAATGTTCTACTTTCTGTATAAAGGGAAGCAATCCAGAGACGTTTGTGTCTTGTCCAAATAAATGATTCATCCGTAAAGGTTATTTTCTTTTGTGGGCTCTGATTCGAATCTGTTCCGTTTATCTGCCGCTCGTGGTAGTCATTTTGAACCGAGAGTGAGGGTCTGCACCAACTCAGGAATTGGGCAGGCCACTTCTGGGCCTGCTGGTGGGGACAGCACGTGGTTCCCAGAACGGAGTTGTGAGGTCTGAGTCTCAAAAATAGAATTCTTTGCGTAACATAGTGACATTTCTGGGGGAAACAAACAGGCCCTTGAAAGGAGTTGGTTTCTTATTTATTAAATTAGAATCTGACCATTAATAAAGCCTAAAACTTTTTAGAGAAAAAGTGTAATCTGCTTTGTTTTTGTGGTTTGTGGTTTGGCAAAAATATTTACGTTGTAAAAACCGTGCACACTCCTTTGAAAACTTGCAAAAAGTGCAAAAGGGTCAAGTGGGCATGTCTCTTTCCTCAGTTTCCCGGGATGTCCACGTTTTAGTTGAGTCATTTACATCATATGCAGTCCTGCACGTAAAGCAGTCCTTCGTTACATACTTATTAGGCACTTACCTTCCAGCCACTGTCCCAGGTGCTTGTGGACACAGAGTCCCGGCCGGACGGAGTCTGATGCCAAGCGCGAGGGACAGATGATAAACCGACACGTGTTTTCAGCAGTGACAGTTGCTCTGAGGAAAGATAAAATGGGGTAAGCTGATAGAGGATGAGAGAGGATACCGCTTTTCATCGGGGGGTCAGGGGAGACCTCCGAGGGGGTGACATCAAGGAGAGGCAGGAGACGAGAGGGAAGAAGATGGGTCCGTCTGGGGGAGAACACTGCAGAGAACGTGAGGCCCCGTGGAGGGGACGCTCTACTCCAGCTCAGGGAGCACGCAGAGCACCTGGCTGCTATTCACCTGGGCTCTGACCCAGGGGTCTGGCGGGGGCTTGAGAGTCTGCATTCCCAACATGCCCAGGGGTGCCGCTGCTGCTGGGGCCTGGACCACACCACGTAGCAAAGCGTCAGAGAAACAGAAAGGAGGCCAGTGATGTTTTTAAATACTCTCTTCAGTTTTACAAAAATGTTCTCTTCAGCGAATGCTATGATGGTGACATCCTTTCAGTCCGAACTTTCAAATCTACCTCATGCTTTTAGGTCTGTTGAATCCTGACCTAAGCATTTAGAATCCCTCAAAGTCACTTAACCACCGATGGGCCTTGAGCAAGTTACTTAACTTTCCTCGGGGTCAAGTGGAGGGTAAGGATGGCCTTTACCACCCTGGCTGTCCTGAGTGATGATGATTCACCGGATGCTCTAAGCACTTGCCTCACCCCTACACGGTGCGCAGGCGCACGCCGCAAGCATCACGCACCATTGTGTCTTCCTCGTCAGTGCAAACCTGTGCCTCCTTGCACACCTGTGCAGCTGCTTTCCGAGTGAGCTCCTGGTTGGGTAAGGATCAGCGGGAGTGATCGGTGGGGGGCAGCTTGCCTCGTAATCCTTTATCTCCACCAAAGTAGGCTATGGCAACAAT
The DNA here is from genome assembly GCF_014176215.1 of Rousettus aegyptiacus. Taxonomy (NCBI): domain Eukaryota; kingdom Metazoa; phylum Chordata; class Mammalia; order Chiroptera; family Pteropodidae; genus Rousettus; species Rousettus aegyptiacus. Next base: position 83,477,002 of record NW_023416287.1, read on the forward strand.
AAAGGCCCTCATCCTGTTGAAATCAGCAAAGTTGAAAGAAAAAAAATTTACAGGATACTTTCTGAAAACGTTATTCTCTTGTGCCCTTTAATAAACTTAATAAAAACAGATTTTTCTTTCCTTAACTAAAAATGGAATTTAAAAATGTTGGGTCAAAACTATCATCTTCCTGAAGTTCTGCAGTTGGTTAATACAGACTTCTCTAAGAAGTGCTCACCGTAGCTAAGCTTTTCAGTAAATCTTGGACGATGCCCAATATTCTGAAATAAACTTCACAAAGACCCCTAAGAATCCGAACATAACTCAGCCGGTGCCACTTAACTGTGGCCTAGTTAGAAAGCACATTCTCTTCTGGCCTCTCAGATGCTATTGGTCCTTATAAAAGCGAAGCGATGGGCGTTAATGCTGGGTTGAGGATTTTTGGTTTTTTTTTTACCTGGGGGTCTCAGTTGCAGCCCCAACGTCCGGAACACATGGATGAGAATCAGGCCTGTATCCAAGGGGAGGACACGGGCGCTGCGGCATCCGGGTCCCTCGACATCCGGGTCCCTCGCGGTTTCTCCGTCAGGTGGGCGCCCCTGCTGGGAGCCGTCACGTGCCCCCGCTCGCCGCTCGCCGCTGTTGCGCATCACGACGGCTGCAGCATCAAAGTTGGAGAGTGTGCAGCGGACACTGGCCAGACGAGTAATGCCCACCGAGGAGGGAGAGGACAGAGTGTGAGGACCCTGCGGGGCTGTCCCGGTGCCACCTGGTGTAGGGGCGGCCAGCCCAAGTCAGCCCACAAAGGCCTCGGCATCGCGGAGACGTTAAATGGGGTTTGCTTTACTGTGTTTACGACTGATTTAGGTTTCCATCAAAAACGAGGGTTTCTACTATGGGGATCAGCTTTAGTGTTATTTTGTTTGTTTTTTAAGATTTTAGGTTTTTAAAAAAAAAAAAAAAAAGGTTAGTGGTAGGACCTCCGATTATCCAACCCCCTAGCTTAGTCCTATTCCGTCCCCTTCGAGGACGGATATGTCAGTCTGACGCAAATACTGGACACACACACACACACACACACACACACACACACACACACACACACACACACACACACACACACACACACACAGCAACAGCCAGGCTGTGGGTTCCAAACTGCTCCTCTATGAAAATGTTGGACTTGCCACTGTCGCCAGCAAGGCTGGGCAAAATGAAACCCTCTTGTGAAGAGAAGGAAGTCTGTCTGTTTTGAATAAGCAAGGTATGAGACCCTTCAAATTAGGGGCAGTGAGCCTGGGCGTCCGCACTTTTAAAAAACTCCCCAGGTGACTCATGCAGCCAGGGTTCAGAACCACCGAGAAACATTTATATAGATTAGTTGGGAGTCAATGTGATTAGGATGCTTGATGGTTCATGTTTTCCTTCTCGTTTTCATGAAATCATTTTTCAGACTGTATGATAGGAAAAAACCAGAAACACACCATGTCTCTGGGCCACCCTTTGCCACCCATTCCCACACCAAACAGATGCTCGAGCACCTACCTCATCATACGAAGTATCCATCGGCCCAGCGCACCGGACACTCAGTGAGTCGCATCCTGAAACTCCGGGCAGAGATCCATCCATCCTCGTTCTTTGCGTTCGGCAGGCGCCCCCTGTTTCAAGAGAGGCATAGGGTGGCGGGGGGAGGATGGCGTGCAGTGGAAAGAGCAATTGGGAGTCACGCCAAGGTTTAAGCCCTCCCTTCACCTGCCAGATGCGTGGTCTATATATAACCAACTCAGACTCAGTTTCCTTATCGCCAGAATTGGTGTCAAGGCAGGCCAAGGATTTATTCGATCCTCAGTTTTAATCAAATGGAGCTTTACCCTTTCTTCCTCAAGATCACTTGAGTTTGAACCCTTGGAATTTATTTATTTACTTTTCCAGCCTCCCAATCCTCTTGAAATTCTTTCCCTATGATCTCTGGCCGTGAAATTATACCTTGATTTCCTCTGACTTTTTAAATCTGCTATGTTGTTGCAGACCTATCTGTGACAGGGACGTTCCCCCTGGAGCCTCTGCGTTTAGCCACACGGAGCTCTGCGATGCCGTTGGAGAGCGAAGCCCCCGCTGCGCTCGACTTTGCCTCTGCGCCGGCCCCGTGCCGGCACGGGCCTGGGCAGCGTCCTTCACACGCTCTCTGCGGCGAAGCCTCCTGAGCAGGTATCACCCAGATGCTACTCACCACACGCTTCTTGCCAGGGTAATGGTTTCCCCACAGGTGGCTGGCGTTCGCATTATGGCAGGACGTTTATTCACCAGACTTGACTTTTTAGAGTGGTTTTAGGTTCACAGCAAAACGAACTGTAAAATACCAAAAGTTCCCCGCATACTCCCTGTCCCCACGAATGCGCAGCCACCCCCGCCGTGGATGTCCCTGCAGCACAGTAGTACATTCGTTACCGTCTGTGAACCTCATTAACCTGTCGGTATCGCCCAAAGTCCATAGTTCACATCGGGCTTCGCTGTTGGAGTTCTACACTCGAGGAGTTTCAACGAACTTGTGACGACACGTGCTCACATTACAGCATCATACAGAGCAGTGTCGCTGCCCTGAAAAGCCTCCGCTCTGCCCGCTCGTCCCTCCCACCCCCGCACCTGGCGACCACTGACCTGCTTTACCGTCTCCGCAGTGTTGCCTTTTCTTCCAGAGAGTCGAACAGTGGAAATCACACGGCATGCAGCCTTTTCGGATTGACTTCTTTCACTCAAATAGGCACTTACGGTCCCTCCACATCTCTTCGTGTCTTGATACCTCATTTCTTTTTAGCATTGATCGATACATATGGATACATCACAGTATAACTCTTCACCTACTAAAGAGTATCTCGGTCGCTTCCAAGTTTTGGTAATGAATAAAGCTGCTACAAACAGCCGTAGAGAGGTTTCTTTGCGGACATGTTTTCAATTCATTTGGGTGAGTGCAAATGGTCATATAGTAAGAGTACGTGTGTGTAGCTTTGTAAAAAACTGTCTCATTTTACACTCCCACCAGCAATGAATGGGAGTTTCTTTTGCTCCACGTCCTTATCAGTGGTCCATATTTTGGCTATTCTAATCGGGATGTAGTGGTATCTCGTTATTCTAATTTGCATTTCCCTGATGACATGTGATGTGGGACACCTTGTTACATGCTGTTTGTCATGTGTGCATCTATTTTCGGCGAGGGGCCTGTTAAGGTCTCTGGCTCATTTTTAAATAGGGCTATGGTTTTATTATTGAGTTTTAGGAGTTCTTTGTATATTTTGAATAATGGTTCTTTATTAGATATGTTTTTTGCAAATATTTTCTCCCAGCCTGTGGCTTGATGAATTCTCTTGACATTGCCTTTCACTGAGCAGAAGTTCTTAATTTTAATGAAGTCCAGCTTATCAATTATTTGATAAGCTTTCATGAATTATGCCTTTGGTGTTGTCTCTAAAAAGACATCACCATATTCACTGTCATCTAGATTTTTCTCCTGTGGTATGTTCTAGGACTTCTGTAGTTTTACATTTTACATTTAGGTCTATGGTGCATTCTGAGTGAATTCTTACAGAGGGTGTGAGGGCTGTGTCTAGCTTTGTTATTATTATTTTCGCATGTGGGTGCCCAGTTAGTTTCAGCTCCATTTGCTCTGGGTTTTGTTCTGTCTTTGTGCGATTATATTGCCTTTGTTTCTTTTCCAAAGACCAGTTGCCTAGGTCTATTTCTGGGTTCTCTATTCCGTTCCATTGCTTCATTTGTCTACTCTCTCACCAACACCACATGTCTTAATTACTGTAGCTTTATAGTAAGTCTTGAAGTAGGTAATGTGTCCTCTGACTTTGTTTTTCTCCTTAAATATTGAGCTGGCTATTCGGGATCTTTTTTGCCTCTCCATACGAACTTTAGAATCAGCTGTCGGTATCCATACTGCAGGATTTTTACTAGGTATTTATATTTGGAAAAAAACATACAACCTTTCACCGCCATATTCCTTTGTAAAGTTTTTTCCCTATGCCCATCTATGAGGAGAATCCCTGCCTTCTTTAAAATCTCAAATTTATTTTTATGTGCTTTCCCTGGTCTGTTCATTGGCATAGAAACATCTGGGCCTCCTCCCCCGAGATCCCCTGGGAGCCTCCTCTGTTCCTTTTCCGTCTCGTGCTGGCATGCTTGGTATCCTCCGCGGCTTCTGGCTTATCTGTTGTGCCTGGGTATACATTCTCTCTCCCTCTCGGTTATCAATTTCAAGAGCTCTTGATTAGATCAGTGGGTTTAAAGGCAGAGAGGCTGACTTTGACTTCCCACTAAGGAAGAAACGGATCGTAATAGAATCAGGCTGCCATTTGGGGCTCCTACCCGGTATTGCTGGGAGCGGTGGATTGGGGCTCGGTAGTGGATGAAAGACCCAAAGGGAGCCTTGCGGTTCACTCTCACATTCAGCAGATCATCCTTAAGATGGGATATTTTGATCCCTGTGAGTGCAGAGCTGCGCCTCATGGTCCTGCTTCATGCATTGCCCACGGGCCACATTGCTTTTCAACTCGACATGGGACACAAGATTGGAAAACAGCATTCAGAGATGATTTTTCACAGCTTTATACTTTCTGATTTTAATGGCCAAGGGAATAAACCACTGTGAAACATTTTAAAACTGAGCAAAGGCCCCTGAAGGAGCTTCCTTACATGTACACAGACAGTTCCAGTGTTCAAAGCGCTTGCTTGTCAGGTGTCCTCCGGCCACCAGAGGCGATATTGCTGCTGCGTTAGAAGTCATCATGAGTCATCTTGGCTATTACGAAACCAAGTGGAATCAGTTGGTTCTTATGGTAAATGTTCTCCTCTGCGGCCTGGAAGCTGCCCAGTCAATAAGCTGCCAACTCTAAGGCTGACCTCACCTCCTCCCTCCTCTCTGGGACCTCAGGCTCCTACTGCCTGTCGTTCAGTATCTGAACACCATCATTCCCTGCATTTTGTCCAGTTTTCTAGTTGCTTAAAGTGAGAAGATAAATCTTGTCTCATCGTTGGCTAGAAGAAGATACTATTATTTTTTTAATCCTAGTTTTATTGCCACCTAATATTTTTTAACTTGTCAGATGTGAGGCAATGCATCTGTCTAGTCTAAGTTTCAAATAACAGGAACCGATTCTCATTCCATTGGAAAAGCAGTTCTCTGAAAGATTGTTTGGTAGCTCATAAAATCGCCATGGAAGCTGGACACCCAAGGTCAGAAACTGGAGGAACAAAGGGAGGTTAAATCTTCAGAACCTCACACACAAAAATATCCTGCCAGTGAACAGACCTATGAGTGTACAGCATCCACCACTGTGACTCACGGGACCCTGATGGTCCTGTGACTAACCATGGCTCCGGACAATGCCTGCTGCCCGAGGCATGGCAGCCTCAGCATCTCTGGACCCTAGATGTGGCTGACTTGGCCACGTTTCTCTGTCTCTAATTTTCCAGAGGCAAAAATTCCAGATGGATTACATGTGATTGACTGTGCCTAGGTAGAGTCCTGGGAAGATATAGAGATGTAGGTTTTGGTGATCACTCACACGCACGCACGCACGCACACACACACGCACGCACACGTACTCATACACGCAGCCTGTTCTCCAAGCTAATAGGGGTGTGAAGAGGACACGATGAGATGACCTTTATGAACGTATTTTACATTTACAAAAGGAGGATGCTGCTTTTCATTCTATTGTCTTCCTAATTCAGGGCTGTCCAAACGCACCAGTGTCTCTGTTTCTATTGCCGCTAAGGTCACAGCACATGACGGAGTCTTTTTGTGTGTGTCCCCCGAGAATAGCCCAGAGCTTTGCTGCCACATCCGGTCATTACGTGGTGGGCTCCAAGCTGCCAGATCAGGCGTGTTGGGGCCGCTGACCACGCCGATGTGCCTGTTGGCCTGGACGCCAAAGGCACAGCCCCGAGGACGAGACGGACCTCGGTAAGTTTGCACTGCCTTGCTGCATATTCTAGGCAACACGTCGCCCCTCAGCAGGGGGCTCAGAATGACTCCAGGGTAGCAGTGCCCAGCAGCCCCTGCCTGGACAGTGGTCCAGGGACCTGGGACAGGCTTGCAGCATGGAGAAGCTCCCAAGAAATAGAGGCCATGTCACTCGCACCTGCTTTCTTTCAGGCTTCCCCACAGTTAAAGAGCTTCAGAGAAATGCTCTTGACTGCCAGACGGTGGACAGCTCAGGCTGCCCTCTCAGGACCTGTCACTATAAACATAGGTCTGAGTGAGAGCAGCTTTTTGGGCCTCCGCCTTAGGATGCCAGGCAGGTCCTCTTGCTCGCGATCAGCACCCACAGGACTGAGTCCTCAGCAGCCTCACTCACACTCGGGCCCGGTCCTTTCGCTCGTGATCAGCACCCACAGGACCGAGTCCTCAGCAGCCTCACTCACACTCGGGCCTGCTCCTGAGAGCATCACTACAAGCATGAGATTCTTACCCAGCAGGGACGTAACCACCCGGCCTGGGCCCGTGTGTGACTCGGCGTGGTGGCTCCCCTCTCTTCCCCCTCCAATTAGTGTCAAAGCTCACAAATGCCATTTCTCCGAAACTGCTTTCATCTGGGGTGATTTTCGTGCCAGAGCAATTTCATGTTTACAGACATTTTAATCTTACTGACGCTTTAGGTGATTGGTCTCCCATATATTAGGGAGTTGCATCTGTTTGAAACCAAGGTCCTCTGGGGATTTCTGAAAGCAGCAGCTGGAGCATCCTGGATGGTTACACCGTTGAGGGAAGATGAGTCACGGCACCCGTGACAGCGGGGTCCAATTTGGTTCCTCTCATAGAAACCTGGAGATTTCTAGACCCTGGGTTTGGAGTCTGGTCTGCCAAGTTCAGCTTCTTCTCGACCCGGACCCGAGGTCTCAGACGTGCTCCGTTTTCTCGCTACTTCTGTGCCAGAGCGTGTCCGCGGCCCCGCAGCAGCCCGGGTCCCTGAGAAGGCAGGCTCCCTCTGTCAGTTTTGAGGAAGGAGCGGGCGTATCCCCTGGATCACAGCTGCCTCTGCCCCTTCTCTTTCCAGGAGTCAGAAGGATTTTCAGAAACAAAGTCATGTTGACCTCAGAACTCGTGGCCTCAGTTCTCAGTCCTGATGATTAAGCTGTATGGTCGCAAGGTCTCAGGTCTCCCAGCCCAGCCCCAATGAGCCTGGGCGCTAAGTGGAGAGAAGGGGCTCAGTGGCAAGGAGTCTCTCCACGGTTTTCTCGGACAGCTATGGAAGAGGGGGCGGTCAGCCAGGGCTGTACCTCTCACCCGTCCTGCTCGGCACCTGTTCAGTGTCCATTTATTCCTGACCGTTCATTCACTTGCCCTTTATGTCCCCAGCACTTTGCTGGGGCTGTGGGGGAAGGAAGGGAATCTAAGACAAGCTTTCCTCCTCACGGAAGCTCTCAGCTGGGCGAGGACTTCCCAGGCTGGAGACTAATGTTTTATCCAGATTCAGCTCTAAAGGAAAACAAAATAAGACAAAACGCAAATCCGTGGGCTCTCTACTCCACTCTTCAATACTCTTTGGTCCCCTCAGGTCCTTTGGGACCCAGGTTGCCTCTCTTGGGTCTGATGCTTTGAGGACATAGCTCCTAAACTAATATGCAAAATGGTAGTAATTACTAAGGGCTTAATGTCTGCCTCCCAGGCGTATTTACATTTTAGTGGTGAACTTGTAAAAAAGCTCCAGGCCTTCAACATCCGGGGAGTCTAATACACGTGGGGTCACGACAGATAAATTGATAGTTGAGGTAGAAAAATCAGGGGTGTGGGGGAGTGCGAATTCCCCACACCTATGGAATCTCACATTCGCTTTGATTAAACAGGGACTGTGTCTAGTTCACGGAGTTTCTGCAGCGCCCGGCACAATGGCATGTGCCTGCCCACAGCCTCTGCTTCCTGCACCCGCAGGAGCTTCACCTATGCAAATGCTGCTGCCCGCCCGCCTGCCACCGCCACACACACGCACGCACGCACACACTCTCACACACACACACACACACACACACGTGTGCATTTAAGTGGTATTTGATGGATTGCCTAGTTTAAAATTTCAGTCCAAATTGTTTAAGTAAAAAAAAGCAACAAGTTCGCATCGTCCAGGCAACTGAGAGGAACTTACCAAGTGAGAACCCCGCGGGGGAACTCTGACAGGTAAGATGTAACGTGGAGATTAAGGGGTTTGAGAGGAAATCTGAAAAAACAAAGAGCCGAAGATAAAAAGATGTGTGTGGGAGGGGGGCCCTGACGGCACCTGTAAATCTTCCTGGCTCTCGGTTGGTGGCTCCCCGCCAGCACCCGCACGGGCAGATGAGCCACGCCGGGTCCCGGAGGGCTATGATGGCCTTTCCTATCAGAAACGCCTCTCACCTGCAGCCAGTCCTCGAGCCCATGGTGGATGTGACGTGGCGTCTGCCACTAGGCCCTAACCTGTCTGAGCCTCCATTTCGCTAGGCGGACGCAGTTCTCCCTCCCTCCATCTCCCGCTATTTCCAGCTTTTGCCGAGGGGGACGTTAGGGAGGGGAGGAAAGAGGCCAGCAGCGGGAAAGAAACAGCTAGAGCGGGCCCAGGGTTTTCTAACATAATTTCCTGTATTTAATTTCTAGGTTCCCCATCATCAGTGGTGTGCAGCCCTGGCTGCCCATGAGAGTCACCTGGGCACTTTGAATAATCACGGTTCCTGGGCTCCATACCGCACCATTTCAGAGTCTGCAGGTAGGGCTGGACAAGGGCAGTTTTGTAAAGCTCCCAGGGGACTCCAACGGGCAGCCAGGCCTATGCCTCACGCATGGCATGAGGGCGTCTTCCCCTCCCTGCGTGAGAGAAGAGCATCCATTACGCTTTACGCCCCCTCTCCACTGGGCAGCATTTCCAGGGCAAGAGATCCCTGAATCCTCATCTCTCTCAGTTGCCAGAGTTTCTAGAACCTGATCTACCTACCTGGCCTTTGCCATGTGGCAAATGCCTTTTCCTGAGAGCCCCCCTTTTCACTTACCTTCCCCTTGGGGCGATCTCACCAAATCCTTCTCTGCCTACGGCAATGCAGTATCTCAGAAGGGTGCTTTGCGGGAGGAGTGTAAGGAGAAGTTGGAGACGGGAGAGAGGTTGACACTTTTCTCCTCATTCATGTAAGTACCTCTAAGTCAGTGCTTCCCAAAACTTAACTGTGCTCCTGATTCAGGAGGCCTGGGGTGGGGCCTGAGTGCCTGCATTTCTCAAAAATTCTCAGGTGGGGCTGATGCTGCTGGTCGGTGGACCCACTTGGAATAGCAAGGTGCTGAAATGCTATTTTCCTCCACCCCTTTCTCAAAAGCTTTTAGGGTTTAAATCTGGACCAGATGGGTTAAGGGGCTTCATAAGTGAGAGAACCAGGAATGAGGGAGACCTGGGCTCCTTGCTTGGGGCAGGATGTGGCTAAAATACTGCTGATTTGACTCAGACAAGGCTGCGGGCTCGATGCTACACTAAGACTAGAAGCCCAGGTGTGTCCCAGGTGTGTCCCCTCCGGGCTAGGTCATGGAGCTGTGAGGCTTATCCACAGAAGCTCACCCTTGACCTCAAGGCAACACGGAAGGATAGTCGCTCAGCTGTCCAGGTCTCCCGACTGCCCATTTGAGGCCACCCTCTGGGCTCACGCTCACCTGATCACACTGCAATCACCTGCTGTCTGTCACCTGTGCTTCCCTCGCATGCCACGTCCTGCCGTTTCCTTAGAGCTCTGGGAGAGATGACAGAGTCTCAAGCTGGGAGTCGGTGTTCAACAAATGCCTTCACTGGATGAATGTGAAGAAAATAATTCGCTCGAATATTCCACGCAGTATTTCCAAAGCACCAGCGTCAGGACGCAGGAAATTGAACAGGAAATGTTAAGCAGGGCCCCATGTCGCAAACGTCTGCACAGCAGCTGCCACTAGGAGGATTTCTTTGGTTTCCTGTCTTCCCCAAACACCACCTTGCTCAGCTGCTGAGTTTTCAATGTCTCGTCATCTTTTCCAGCGTCTCTGCATTACGCCTGTCCCCCGGAATTAGGAATTAGGGCCTTGGTGACCCTCTGAGGAAGGCTGAGGCTATTAGCATCTCTAACCGCAAGGAAATGACTGCTGACAGGCCCAAATAAAGCAGAGATGTTAAGGGTGATGGAGCGGAGTTCCTGTACCAGGAAAACTAGAACATTAAGACAAAGTATGAGGCCAGAGCAGAGCGGTAAATCGCAGATTGCAAAACCGTATTGGAAGCCTTTATGAGAGTCAGGTGCCTTTTTGTTCCTTGGACTTTGCAAAAGTAGGTTTCAATTGGTCGTTTCACAAGTCTTGGCTTATGATAGGTTAACATATCACACTTCGAATTTTCTTATGTTATCCTCCTTCAGAAACACTGGCTCCATCTCCACTTCTACATCCTGTAAAAAGCCAGGGAAGTAGCATGTTTAGTCTGTAAATGGTCTAACTATTTGAATTCTGCTGCTGCCTGCTTCTGGCTGATGAGAGAGGCAAATGGAGAAAAATGAAGGCACGTGATACTCAAATCAATGTGTTTGGAGCTTATTTATTAAAAGTTCTGGTGGAGGAGCATGCGCACGGTGAACACTGAGGTTGCTGTCTAATGCTTGCCGGCCCGAGGCTTCCGGGCTCCCGGTGGTGGACACAAACCTTCTCTGGTAGGTAACCTCCTCGGCTGAGTGACATCTGTGACGTGCACACTGGATGATAATCCATTATCATCAAAGATTGAGCATGACTACAACAGTAATAAATATCATTATTATAAATTAAAAAATCAATCCATCCATCATGTCCTATGTTTATCATCAAGTGCAAAGGGCCTTCAGCTGGTCTCCCCATGACTTTGTGGATTAATTAAAGGTCAGTACGCAGTAAGATCTGATCCCGGTCCCTGCATTAGGTGCTCGTGAAGACTCAGTGTGGGCATTTAAATACATGTCACCCGCTGAGGGGTAGCGATGACTTTCATAAACGCCAAACCTTTTGCCTGAGACATGTGCACGCTCTTGTCACAATGTCTGAATCAGACATTAATTAAGAAATGTAATCCTCAAATTTCCCAGTCTTGGACAAAGGCTAATGTTGTTAAACATGGCATTTACGTAGCCGACGTAAAATATATAAATAAGATAAATAAATGAAATGAAATAAACTGACAGCTCAGATATCGGCGGAGAATGGCCGTGACAATACTAGAAATTCTGTCTCACTGGTATTGCTTCTGGATGGCTTCCTCCTTCTTGAAACCCAGCGCCAGCTGCAAAAATAAAGTCACCTCTGTAGCTGGGTATGGGTAGAATTAGGGGAACCCGGTTAACTTTTTGCACGGAGAAGATTAAGGCTCCAGGAGAATATATATAAGAAGGGCACATTTTGAAGGAGGGGAGGAAAGAGCTGGCACCAAGTGCTATTTGGAGCTGTTGCGGCACCATCTGAGAATCTGGGGAGAGTCTGCTAAAATGGGGGGGGGGGCAGATGGTTGGACTTCGCCGGCACCGATCACTCACGCTCTGAAGACTTTGCCCCTCGTTACCACCGAACGCCAAACCCAAGCTGGTGCTGGCCTGTTGGGCTCCTGGCCGCTAGCAAGCAGCCCCGGGCTGGGCAGAGTCCCTGGGGGAACCTCAGGGGGTTAACAGTACTAGATGGTAGGGAAATGGGACCAGGGTCTCTGCCTAAAAGCGGAGCTGGGGTGGGGCTTCCCCCTGGTGAAAAATAAAAGGTGGCGACGGTTGACTGGGGTCCTGGTTTTTCATAGCTGCGTGCCTAGGACGGAAGGCAGAAGGATGCAGACACACATCCTTCCAAGTAGGGCCCAAGCTAAACTGATGCCTGATTTTGTGGCCAGCTCTGTAATATCTCTAATATCAGCAAGAAGCTGATAAAGATAAACCAGATGCTGGAAATAAGTTCAACTGTATTAGCAGTAATCACAATTAATATAATCAAATCACCTACCTATTAAAAGACAGAGACCATCAAATTGGATGAAAACAAATGAACAACAACAAAACAAATCCATAAATTTTCTAGAACAGTAAAAGGTTAAAAAGAAAAGTTTGGGAAATGGTATCGAAGGTATATATTAATCTACTGAAGCTTTTACAATATTAAGGCCAGATAAAATAGAATTTAATTAAAAAAAAAAAGAGTTGCTAAGGATAAAAACATGCTACAAAACAATCCACAAGATACAACAAGCATAATCGGGTATGCATAAAACCCTGAAATAGATGAAGGGAAAACAAAAAGAATTAGAAATTAACTAAACCACGACTAGAGGGGAGGATTTTTCACACACTTCTGTTAGAAACTGCTAGATCAAGTAAATAATATGTGGACAGTCTATGGAATATTTGTTCGACATGATAAAAATTTGACGTAAGGACACAGATGTAGAGGTCTGCACCCAGTTAAAATAGATGTCAATAGGTACTCCTTTAAGGAACATATGGAACCGTAAGAAAAGGATCACAGGTTAGGATACAATTTTCAAACCAATTTATATTGTTAAAAGCAATGAAGTGAAAAAGCAATTAAAACTTTTAACATACTCGGAAACTAAAGCACGCACTCCTAAGGAACTCGTGGGTTAAAGATGACTCCACGATGGAAGTGACGAGACAATTACAGAATCGGATGTCAACGATAGAACCGCTCATTGCGGTACTCAGAGATGAATGCATAAGCTTATACTCACATTAATAAAATAAGATGTAAAATCGATGAATTTTTAAATTTAAGCATCTAGAAAAAGGGCCATGGAGTAAACCCAAAGAACACAGAAGAACCTTAATAATAAAATCAGGAGAAAAAGTTAATAAAGTAGAAAACAAAGGAGCACTAGAGAAGGTCAACAAAGTCGAAGATGATTCTTTAAAAGAATAAAATGGAAGATCTCTGGAAAAACTGAACGAAATAATAATGAAGTATAAAATTGAGACAAAACTAAACAATATAAGGAACAAAAACAGACGCAGTAGCGATTTTAAAAATTATTCGTGAATACCATGGATAATTTCATGCCAGAAATGTGACCATAGTCTCCCCCACTTATCCGCGGTTTCGCTTTCCACGGTTTCAGTTACCTGCAGTCAACCACAGTTCAAAAATAGTGAACATAGCCATGCTCGATGATCTGGGATCGGCCAAAGCAGATGATCCTCCTTCTGAAGCATCATCAGAGGGTCCACATTATCCTAACGCTACGTCAAAATGCCTGTGACATTCACTTCACTCTGGCACTCCCCCTAAGCAGAGCTGAGGGAATGTATTTTCTAAAGCCCCGTGTATGCCAAAGTCGCTGTTTATAGCCCTCTAAGGGGTTGTGTTTAATAGGGTTTATCTCTGTGAGTAACAACATACATCAGGGAATTAAAGGAACATAATATTATGGAGCATGGGGTTTTAAGGTGGAAAGGAGATTCCTGCTCACCGTCTCTCCCACGGCAGGGAGGCTTTTTACAATGTCCCCGAGGGGCGGTGAATCCAGCCCCGCTTTTGCTCCGAATGGTGACAGGAGCTCACTCCTTCCCAGAGCAGCGTGTTCTGTGGAACAGCCTGGAAAGTGCTCAAAATCCTATCGAACAGAAGTCACTGTGACTCTCACCCACTGCTTTCAGCTTCTAAAGCAACCGGTAAAAAGTTTACTCACTTCCACATGACAGCCTTCAAATGCTGGGAAACAATAATCTGGTCCCTCTTCCGACTTTCCTCCTCTCGGTAACAGGTCTTCAATTCCTTCAGAAAGGAGAGACTCTAGCCATTCTCGAATACCTAGTACTTGTATGCTGGCTGCTCTATCTACAGGGTTTTACATAATCCCCAAATTTTCTGTGGTTATCCACATCGCGAATAGGGAAATTAAGACTCAGAATTTAAGTAATTTAGCCAAAGTTATGAGGTTAGTAAAGCAGCAGAGCTAGTTGAGCCTGAGTAACTCATGGACTTCCTGCTGCTCCATGCTGTTTATGAGACGTGTGGTCCTTCTAGGACCCTGGAGCCCACCTTGCCTGCTCTTGCTTCCTACGTGCTCAGACATGTGCCTCCTACGACGAGCTGCTGACAACTGGACATGATGTCATGATGTCTAATAGCCCTTTGTAATATTTTCTTTGTTTGAGCCTCTCTCCAACCCTCTAAATATGAGAGAAAAAAAAAATAAAAAGCATCAGGACTCATTCTACAGATCAGGAAGCCGAGGCTCCGTGAGATGGAAATCAACAGCCCTTAAGCAGAACTGGGTTGCAAACCCAAATCTCCACGCTCAACGCCAGTCATTTCCACTGTGCCGAGCCGCCTCTCCGTGATCCAGAATCTCATCTGCATCAAGACCTGCGCCTTTCCTATCACCCCGCTTAACCTAGACTTCAGGATCAGAATTGTTCATCCGCAGCCGAAAACGGCCTTCGCTTCCCCAGAGGCCTTTGACACTATAGCCTTATGTAGATTCTGTTAGTAAGTAGCCACCCCCCACCCCCACCCCCACCCCGCCAATCTTTCTGTCTGTTTTACAAAAGCTGCTGTGACACTATAGCCTCGTTGTGCAATTGAGTTTACATCGATCCTTACAAAAGTCCCTCTTTCCTCCATCCCAATGGACTCGATCCCAAGTTCCCGGTTGGGAGGGTATGTCGAACTCCGACCGCACCATCCGCTGTGGTAGCCACTCCAGTTAGAACCAGGTAGCTGGCACCCTTGACAAGCACCTGCTCGCTCTCGTCCTGGAGTTGTTGATGACGCCGGGCAAAGCACGAGGATGAGCGATGAGCCCCAGGGTGTGTGTTCCAACAAGCACAGTGTCCTGAAGAAGGGAAGGGAAATCAATGTACGTTTAACTGCCACCACTGCACCGTGACTAGCACAACTGTGGGTGTGTGGTGAGCGGAGCGGCGTGAGTAGCAGCCCCCCTGGAGACGTGTTCACAGACTGAGACTCGGTGGGGGCAGGTCGACCGGTCTGGGAGGAAGAGACTCACATGGAAGCATCCCCCACATCCTCCTGATATGAAATCATCCCCCTAATTGATTACAGACCGTGCTCAAGGTCACACTGGGGGTAATTCATGGCTGTTGCTCCCCCACCCCCACCTTTGCCTCATTAGTAAAATTCGAGTAGCTTGGAAAAAACCCATCCCGACTGCCTCCCTTTGCGGCTACCTCTGAACTGAAGTAGATCCCCCTACACACACACACTCACGTGTGCACACACACGCGCACACACACACACGCACACACGGCTTGCCTTTTTCTAATTGTTTAGCACATTTCCCTTTTCCTGATACCGTTTTCTCCCAAACAGATGGTGTTTATAGGCAAGAAAGAAATGAAAGTTATTCAGCTGCCAGGCTGGTAATCAATAGCCAGAAACAGACCCTCTGGAGACACCGGCCACGGGAAGGGCTCCTGTGGATGCAGCCTCTGCAACAGTCTGGAGGAGACCAATGAGACTGGCCTGGGCCGTGTTTGGGGACAGGAAGACAAGCTGTAGTGCTGTAGCCGGTTACGTGAGATAAATACGTGTTTCTTATTGGCTTTTTCCTGCTTCTCTGTGGACTCCAGGGCTATCTGTGTAAAAATTTTATGTTCGTGTTGCCAGTAGCAAACAGAGACCTGCCTTTCCCTGGCCTGGCGGCCGGTCGCCCTGCTGGGCGGTGTTTGTTGACTTCCACTCCATGTCCGCGCTCTGTCCTCCTCGTGTTGCTGCGGGGGCCCAGGAGGAGTGCCGGGCTTCCTCTCCGACGGGCGGACCGTGCTGCCGGGCAGCCTGGCCTCTGAGAGACGTGTGGGCGAAGGTGGGGCGAGGGTGAGGAGGGCAGTGCGTTTGTGTTTGTGTGTTAGGAACTACGGGAATAGTCACCGAATGCGGAACAACACACGCGCGTGCACACACGCATGCACGCGCGTGTGGTACCCAGGAATCGTGGCTGCCGATGGAGGGGAGGTTTGGGTTTACAATGAGAGCAGGGCCGGGACAGCCAGGGCCCACCTGTAGAAGTGGCGCTTTGGGCGGACCCTTGACGAACCGAACCAGAGAGAATGGAGAAAGCATTTCTGCTGTCGGAACAGCAAGAATGAAAACAGGGAGCCTGGAGGAGACCGTGAGGAGACCTGCTCTCCTGGAGTCACGTGTGTGTCCGGAGACGTGAGGGACATTGCCAGTCCCTGCCGAGGCCACACCTAGGAAAGGTTCTAACAGGGAACGACCTCAAACAGAGCCAAGCTCCCAGGGTGGCGAGAGACACGTTGGTTTCCTGGGGGTGGGAAGGAATGGCAGCATGGGAGGGCAGCCACATCGAAGCGGGGTGTCCCACGGAAGGTGCCACCTCAGGAAATGCGAGAACAAACAGGAAGTTCGTGGCGGGGGCCGGGGGGAAGTGGTGGGTTGTGTCACGTGAGAGCTGGCTCTCGAGTTGGGCCGACATGATGAAGCTGGGGACATGGCAGGCGGAGCGGGATGTTGTCTGTTGGCTCCTCCTTTGTTTAAAGGGCTGACAAATTCTACTGCCAATAAAACCATAACTTAATCTAACTCTCCAAAAACGGTTATAAACCTTTGGGGAGTCAGACAGTAAATCCACACATTAAAAAAGAAAAAGACTTGAGCTGCTATGCTTCTTGACTCCACTTTCCAGCTATTTCCCTCCATTGCCTCAAACATGGGTAGATGGTCATGTCCTTTAGTGTGGTGGTCCCCAACCTTTGTGACACCAGGGACCGGCGCTCCTATGAGAATCTAATGCCTGATGGTCTGAGGCGGAGCTGAGGCGGTGATGCTGGCGCTGGGCAGCGGCTGCAAACACAGATGAAGCTTCGCTCGCTGGCCCGCCGCTCACCTCCTGCTGTGCAGCCCGGTTCCTAACAGGCTACAGACCCGTACCAGTCTGCAGCCCAGGGAATGGGGACTGACCCCTGCTTTAGTGTCTGATTCTAGGACATTCAGATCTTATCACTCTTGTCCTTTGGAAGTCATGTTGAAATCTGAATGATGATAAGACATGTAGCAGTTTTAATCTTTTCTTCTTGTTATTTCCATACATACTACTTTAATGGCGAAGCAATGCGATTATTGACATTAAAGCCATTAATGTCTTCCTGTCCCCAAGATCATTCCTGGGCAATTTTGCCTGAGGTTGGGGGACAAAAATATATATCCAAACAGTAAATAAAGCCTCTTCCTTCAAATTAGGGGGCTATTCCCTGGTATTCATATTTTAAAGTCAATTAAAATTGGCTTATCTGATTTCTTTAGACCAGAGGTCCCCAAGCTCTGGGCCATGGACTGGTACCAGTCAGTGGCCTCTTAGGAACTGGGCCACACAGTAGGAGGTGAATGGGAGGGCGAGGGAGAGAAGTTTCCTCTGTATCTGCAGCCGCTCCCCAGCACCAGCATCACCGCCTCAGCTCCACCTCAGATCATCAGGCATTAGAGTCTCATAGGAGCACCAGTCCCTGGTGCCAAAAAGTTGGGGACCATTGCTTTAGACTATAAAAAGGTTAAGAGGTCATACATTGTTTTCTGGCCCAAATTAAAGAATTTCCTCCTGACCAACTCTACTATTAATTCGACCTATTTTGTTAGGATAATTAAGCCTCTCAGATAATAAAACAACCCCCAGGGTGAGTTAGAGTTCAAATGGTGATTAAATTTATGCTTGCATTCAGAAATTGTGGGAGGTGACTGGGATCCCTTCGAGCCACTCCAAGGCCAGGCTTACGACCCCCAGTCCATTCACAAGGATTAACAGGTAACTAATTCCAAATCAGTATAAACAAGCACTCCCGAGAGCCTCCCCAGGCGCCGCTCTGGGCCAAGCACATTAGTTGATGGACAGTCAGAAACCAGCACTTTTCCCTGAAAAATCCATACATAGTGAAAGGTCAAATATTTCAGGCAAAAGTGAAACAAGCGAGGCATCACCAGGTCCCAGTGACACTATTTTAAAAGTATCTTCTGGGCAATTTGGGAATGAGCAGAAAATTCCAAATGCGCACATATTCACATAGAGCAAATCCATTCTTAGGACTATATCATACAGAGATACCAATGTGTATAAAGGTCATGCACGATGATGCTCATCACATTATTAGCAATAGCAAGCAGTGAGCAGTAACTTAAATCACTGTCGATCTGAAACAGATTAAATAAATGATACCGTCACACGAATGGGTAATATTCTTTCAAACGAAGAGAGTAGATGTGCGCGTAGTGACCGGAAAACATTCTTGGTGTGTTGTCTTGTGAGTGAAGCAAGCTGCAGAATAGAATGTGTTCCCAAAGAACAAAGGAAAAAATAAAAGCATCGGCACACGTCGTCGTGATTTAAGAGCATACACCCTGTGGTCACTGCCTGGGTTCAAATCCTAGCTCCATTTCTTACCAGCGGGTCACAGGGGGCATTGAAGGAGGGGCCTTGTTTTCCTCACCTGTAAAATGGAAACAGTAGAGTGACTGCCTCGCAGAGACACGATGGGCTTTCAGACAAATATCAGACAAACTATTAGCAGTAGTCAACTCTGGGGAGCGGGAGGTGGAAGACAAGAGATCTTTAATGTTTACCGTATTCACTTCCGGATTTTTTTTACAAGGATGTTTAAATAGACTTTTAGAAAGCTGTTCTCCCTGAACTAGATGACGACTAGACGTCAACGGATGACAACTCTCGACACAGTGTTGGTTGACTGAGGATTGAGGGTGAAGATATTTATCAGTTTAATTAGCTCCTCACAATACTCTGAGATTCTCTCCTCCCGGAGAGGGAGGCCTTGGTTTACAAGAAAGCCTTGCCCCACGACAAGCACAAAACTCTTGGCACAAATGACTCCACCCAGCCTCCTACACTAAAAGGCTTGACCTAATTCTAGCATGGTTCCTATCAGCCCAAGACAATGTCCCTAGGATGACCTCTGCCCCCGTGAAATGTCCATTGAAGAAAGCTGAACACCGCCAAAAGAATTTAGTTTGTTCCAGTTAAAACCTGACTGTAGGTCCCTGACACCTCTTTTCTCAGAGAAGTTACTTTAGAAAACTTGCAATTATAAATCTTTTCTCTGCCCCTTTGGGATGTAAATCTTCTGCTGAACCGAAGTGTCTCCCTGAGGATCTGGGAGTCATCTCTACGGAATGTAAACACGGAGAGAGAGAGTCCCCGCTTCTCCCAGTCTTGTGGGAATGCAGGAGCCTATCATGGTGGGCACCTTGCTCCGATTTGCAAAACTACCTCCTGTCTTAAAGATATGAGAAGTTTGCTTCTCCTCAGGATAAGAGCCAATTAACAAACACAGATGGCCTAATCACATGACCACCCCCATCTCGTGTCCTTCAGTACTTTTCCTTTGGCACGACCCAGTGTTTTAAAAGTCTCCTGCCTTTTATTTTAGTGGAGTTGAGCGCAGTTCTTTTCTGCGATCTCTCTCTCCTACTGCAGTAGTCTGAATAAAATCTGTCTTGCCACCTGTAAGAGCTGTCCACCTCTGTCTGTCTTTGGCACCGCTGGTAACGGGGGACTTGGTCCAGGGCAAAGCCGTGACCATGGAGAAGGGAGGCCTTGGCATGCACTCTTGTGATGTTTATTAAATCTCTGCTTCCCAGTATACACCAGACGAAGAAGGGGGCAGTGGTGGCTCACCATGTAAGACAACTGAAATGTGCAAGAGGTTTCCCCCCACATGAACATTATAATAAGCCCTTTCCTGAGCTCTTTGCCAAGTACTGGGGAATATGCTAAGCTCTCAGTAAATGGCATCTCATTAAATCCTTACAGCAACTTTATGAAATAGGCATCATTATTTTCTTGGAACCTAAACTTTGGAAAGATGAAGAAATTTGCTCAAGGTCACATAGCTCATAAGTAGCAATGCCCGGGGGTCAAATTCCCTCATTTCTCTCTCCATAAGCTTTTGCATGGCCTTGGTAGCTGTATAAATGAAGGACAGCTTAAATTCACTGTTTATTGCTGGAAAGTTTCTTCTCCATGGAAAGTAGCTATGTCTTAGTATATGCAGTTGAGTCAAAATGGTTTTAGTAACACAATAACAACAACACATATCTCTGTGGTAAAACGCTCAGCCTTATTCCTTCAAAACTAGGTATGTGCCGCTGAACTGAATAGCCGTGGCTCAAATCACACCACCCTGCATCTTTTCTTCACAGAGCCTGGCCTCTGAAGTGTCTTTTGAGTATCGACCTACTCCCCAGCTGGAACATCAGCTCCCCATGGGTAGAAAGTTCATTCGTTTTGTCAATGTCTATGTCAATGGTGTCTATGAAAGTGCTTGCCTATGGTTGGTACCCAGTAGGAGTTTGTTGAAAGAAGGAAGATGGCAGGGAGGGAGAAGAATAGGAGAAAGGGAGGGAGGGGGAGGACGGACGGAAGGAAGGAAGGAAGGAGGAAGGCAGGAAGGAAGGAAGGAGGAAGGCAGGAAGGAAGGAAGGAAGGAAGGAGGAAGGAAGGACAGAGGAAGAAAGGAAGGAAGGAAGGAAGGAGGAAGGAAGGACAGAGGAAGGAAGGAAGGAAGGAAGGAAGGAAGGAAGGAAGGAAGGAAGGAAGAAAACTGAAATGGGGTTTAGAAATATAGTCTCTAATTCAGTCCCCACCTCTACCCTGTCGGTCCTGAGAGGTCAGTGACCAGCTCGTGGGGAGCAGGTCTCTTTACTCCTCAACCAGGTTAACTATCCACTCCTCCTTGATGGTGGTGATGATGGAGGAGGAAGCAGGCTTGAGAGGAGCTTAGATTGTACAAGGTCCCTCAGCCTCAGCACTATTAAAATTTGGGGCCATAAAATCCTTTGTTGTGGGGGACAGTCCTACACATTGTAAGATGATTAACCAACGTCCCCGGCCTCTTCTTACTCTCTGCCTTCGAGTTGTGACAGCCAAAAACGTCTCCAGGCATTGCTAAGTGGGTGCTGGGGTGGGTTGGGGTTGGAGGGGAGAGGTGAGGGGCAGAATTGACCTGGTTAGAGGATGACTGGATTAGAAGATAATATGATGACTACTACTGGCTAGCCAAGAAGTAATTGAACCCCAGTGCTGAAGCAGAAGCGGGGGGCATTTTAGGCTTTTGGGGGTACCAAAGGTTCTTTCACGCACCATGGCAAGATTCGGAACCTTGGGATCTGGGATGGTTCCAGACTCCAGAAGCAGAAGCACATTCATCAGCGTGGTGACTCAGGAAATGAATGTCCTCATGGTCTGCCTGCCCTTCCAGGTAAGAATTTAAGAAATTCAATAAGAAAATTGATCTGTCCGCATATGGTGAAAGAGAATCTAATGAGCGACCAGCCAGGCAGATTCAAAAGCCTCAAATTATTCTCCCTCATACCAGCACAGCCATTTCGAACACAGTTACAGACTCGAAGCCCCACAGGGGAGTTCAGTGAAAATCATTTCCACGTTTATTTGATGTGAAACCTCTGACCCAAGCAATTCATAGAGCAATTAAAGAAGGGGAGTCTGGAAGATTTGACAGTTATGTAGTTTTGGGTTTTGTTGACAAATGGTCAGTACAAGTTATAATTAGTGGCATCTTAAATTAGATCTGAACGTGACTAAGAATCAAGAAAGATCCCACAGGGCTTGGCAGGAAACCGGATTATCCAACACACAGGGTTTGTTAATGACCCGGAGGAGAAAGTAAATTCGACTCAGATTAAATTTGCAGAAAATGCAAAATGAGTGAGAAATGGCAAACAGAGAAGATAAAGTCGAAATTACCAAAGGACATGAACATTCGAGACCCATAGTCAGAGCTGAATCAGATGGAATTTAACGAGGAAGGGAAGCAGTACCTGGTTGGATTTGGTTCTACTTGAAGGACCAAGAAATCCGATAGCACTGGGGGAGGTCGGGGTGGTGGTGGAGAAGCTAAAGGGAAGCGTGGTATTCTTCCAACACGTCTCGGAAGGCTAGCTTAATAACTCGTCACCTCGTGTTTTAAGGAGCTTTTGCAGCAGGGAGGTGGAAAATGGCCGATAAGAGCCTGCTGCCCCGCAGCGTCAGTCCAGGGGGGTCGAGTTTTGCCACCAGGAAATGGAATTCTGGTAAAAGTGAGACCCCAGTCTAGCCACAGGGCCATGCCGCCCTTTGCAAAACACCATTCTACCCCCAGCAGCATCACCTACCGAGTTCCCACGCCGCCCAGACTCTGCCGTAAAAAGTTTATTTAGGTTCTACAAAAAAATCTATAACAAAGGCTGGCAAACATTTATTTGTTACTGCGGCACATACATGTGTGTTGAAGGACGGGGCTCTCGTAACAGAACGTACAAGGGAAAGATAAAGGTCAGTGTAATGGAAAAGTCGTCTTTTGTCCTGATAATATAAGATCAGATCCAAAAAAAAAAAAAAACGAAAACAAAAACAAAACAAAACACTTTAAAATGCTTAAGTAGATTTTTAGCTATTTTTGAAAATCCTCACAACCACCACATTTGTTACCCACATTTTGCAAATGAGGAAACTGAGACACAGAGAAGTTAAGTGTTTCGCCCAAGGTCACGCAGTAAATGGCGGAGAAGGGATTATCAAGCCATGTGC
The DNA here is from genome assembly GCF_014176215.1 of Rousettus aegyptiacus. Classification (NCBI taxonomy): domain Eukaryota; kingdom Metazoa; phylum Chordata; class Mammalia; order Chiroptera; family Pteropodidae; genus Rousettus; species Rousettus aegyptiacus. The sequence goes on from NW_023416287.1 coordinate 83,499,546, forward strand.
CTTGGGGGACGAACCGCAGCAGAAGAATCTGAGAAAACCTGGAAGATTCTGAGAAAATCTGAGAGGAGTGATGAATTCTATTTGTAGGCAAACTATGTGCTGGCTCTCGGCGAAGAAACGCAACATCTGCCTTCGGTTTGCTTGCGGACTCCTTTTTCAGAACCGCCTTGTGTTTATTTGCAGGTTTATTTGGCTCTAAGGAAAACCTTCTTAACAGCGGCTTAAACAAACAGGGGTTGGTCACATTGTGACAGGAAGACGGAAGGTGGACAGGTACCAGTGACGATTTGCCATTTTGGCAATGTGGGGGGCTGCCGTCTATCTCTGTGTGCTTTGTGGCCTTTCCTTCGTGGTGGCCTGAGAGCTGGCTGCCTGCCTCCCGGGCGGATCTGCATTCCGGGGACGGAGGAGGTAGAAGGCTGGTGCCATCATCTCTGTTCCCTTTACCGTGAAGTCGGAAACTTCTCCCCTGCTCGGGGAGAGATGGGGAGAGTAGGAAACAGGATCGTTATGATCGAGTTGAAGCAGCCAAGATCCGCTGCCTGATGCTGCACCTGGAGTTGGCAAGGAGAAAGGCAGTGGCGGCATGTTCGGTAAGCGACTAAAGGCGCCCACGGTGGCCTCCTCTCCTCTCTTCCCTTCAGCCTCGCGGCCTGACTTCCGCAGTGCCCGGCTCTGAGCAGCTGACATGTTCTGGCTAAAGTGCGAGCTGGTGGGGAACTAAGATGTGCCCATTGCCATTCACTTTCCGTAGAGCGTTTCTGAGGGAACTTAAATCACAAATCTGCAGGAATGGGTTCTGCGAAGCCATCCCTTTGCCGGGGCAAACACGCACGGACCGGTTCGGCACTCCCAGGAGGCTGGGCCGGAAGGCTCCATGTGTGGACTTGACCTACCAGACAGCCTCCGTTTCTGCCATGATGTCATACACCCGTCTGAACACCTGCGTGCTACAGAGCTGGGCGCCATCGAGCAGGAGCACAAGAGATGGATAGACGCATTTTGATTTGATGAGTCAAATCGGATTAGACTAACGGCATTTCAGAGACTTTTCTGAATGACATCTGAAGCCTCCCAGCCTCCCAGGTGGGGTTGACCTGGAGCAGGCAGCAGCTTGTACAGTGGCTTTCATTTCCCTAGGCAGCCAAGTGAAATAGGCATATACCTGTGGAAAGTTCTAGAAAATAACGCCCCTTGCTCACCAGATCCTTTGATCAAAGCTCAACTTCCTTGGGGGGTGATCCAAGGAAGTGGTTAGTTTCGAGTCAGCATCGGCACCTCCGTCTCTGTCAGAATGGGGAGGGGAAGAGCAATCACTGCATTTGAGGAAGTGTCGTCGGCACAGAAAATGCCTGGTATGTTGCAGAATCAGGGCAGGCACGACGGTGTCTGTGAACACGCGAGGGAGGGTCAGAACGACGGGGCTGGGCAGACTAGGACCATGTGATGGGAGGAAGCTAAGAGACACGTTTAGGTTCATTCTAAGGAAGAGTTTCCCAATGTTGGCATTCACCAAAGATGGGATGAGTGAGTTCTCCAGCACGGGAGATATTCAAGTGTGGATTCAAGGAGCACCAGGCAAGGAAGTAGTTAGGGAGGATGAGTAATTAGGTAAGACCAGAAGTTCTGAACTGGGGGTGATTCTCCCCACCAAGGAGACGCTAGCAATGTCCGTAGACCTTTGGGTTGTGACACCTAAGGGTGCCATCAGCATCTACTGAGTAGAGGCCAGGGAGACTGCTGAGCATCTTATGATGCCCAGGATAGCCCCCCAGCCCAAAATATAAACAGTGCTGAGGTGGAGAAGCCCTGGAGAAGGCAAACTGTGAGGCCAGAGTCTAGGGTACTAGCCTCCTCTAGTCTGTCCAGTAACTCAGAAGACCATGGAAGGTAATCAGTGAAATGCCGAGAATACCCAGATTTCAAGGATTGTGCAGTAGGATATTCAAGTACACAAATCTCAGAAATATATTTTCAGTTTCAGACATGTTTTTGAACTATATTTTGAGAGTCCGGCCATCCCTACTGTAGCCAAACTATGAGCCTGTTATTCTCCAAAAAAGCAAATTTATATATTCCCACCACTTCCACTGACTTCTACATATAAGTTGGAAGGCAATGTGCACAAATCTAGAGGCCAGACTGGGTGGGAAGGGGGTGGGGGGAACAGCTGAAGACAAGCAGAGGAGTCCACAGTGAGATTTCACCCAGAGGTAAAACTATAAAATTATAAAATTATTTTTAATACAGTGTGTACGCCTTCTGAGCGATGAAATGTACCAAACCTCATAGAAGTCCTGAAACCACAGAGAAATTAATTTCACCAGATTTACTGCACTCAGAGCTTGAGAAGCAGATGAAACCGACGTCAACTGTGGTCTCTGCCTATTACCGTCTGGGCATCGTGTGAGTTATCCAATATTTCTGAGCCCCGGTTTCCTCATTTATAAAATGGGATGAATAACGTCTTCGTGGACAGTTGTGAAGATTACAAGAGCGAATGCAGGTACAACCTACACACCACACTGGGTGCATAATAGATGCTCACTAAAGGGCAGTTATTATTTGTAGGATTATCTCCCCAGGGGGTCTAAATAGCACATGGTGTTGCATTAGGCTCCAAACAAGGAAATTATGCCATCTCGAAACTCACAGTCTAAGAAATTAGCTTGCCCTAATTATAGTATTAATTAAAATAAATAAGTAGCTGCCAGTCAGTGGATACGTGTGACCTCATTTAATTCTCCTAAAACCCTAGGGAGGGAGGTTTTACCAACTGGATTTACAGATGAAGAAACAGAGAGGCAGATGCTAAGTGTCTGGTCTGAGGTAAGCCCGGGGTGGAGGCAGGATCAGAGCTCACACCTGCATAGGACACCCCCGCCTTCCTGTGCCCCATCATTTCTCTTCTCAGCCTGCTTCCTTTGCTCTGGCCCGGACCTGGGCATCTCACTGCAGCAAGACCTGCCCTCAGAGCTTCATGGGAACCAACATCTATGTGACCAGTTACAGCAAAAACAACTCCTTAACCGTAGGCAAAGACTCCCAAACTGGAGTCCCCTTGGGCGGTGATAGAGGTGTGGGAGCTATTTTTCGTATTTCAGAAAGCCACCCTGAAAACATACGTGCGTTCCTGATGAAGCCTGAAAAGCTTCACTAAAATGCGATGTTTCATTGATTTAAGCCGGAACTACATACTTGATTCTCTGTGGTAATACGGGGCATTTCAACCTGTCTTTGCTGAATGCAAATGGGAAATCTAAACCGTACAGCCCATTTCACAGTAAAAATTTAGTTCGTCAAAGCCTGAACTCCGTGTGTGAAAGTAACAAAACACGCCCTCTGTGCTGAGATGTCTGGGTCACTAACCAAAAAAGAAACAGCCCGAAGCATGGACCATCAGGCAGGAGACAACGTGTGCTTGAGGAACTGGGGAAGAGGCCACTGTTGACGAGAGGTCTGGGTGCCCGCCCTGGCCACCCTGTCCCAGGGAACATGACCCTGCCCGGTGCCCTGGGAAGTGGACATGCTATATCCGTCACCATGTGCTCCTAGCCCCTGACGAGAGTTGATGGGACATCCTGGACTTACTCCTTTATATAAGCTGGCGGGAAATCTCTAGCCCATGTGACTGGGTCAAAATAATGAGCTGGGTGGAAGTTTCTGTCCTGGATATCAGGAATTAGAACACAGTTTCCAGCAGAAGACAGGAGGCCATGTCCCCTTACGGCAGGTGTTGGGGTGGGTGCAGTGGTCACCCATCAGCCACAGTTGTGTGGGCAAGGAAGTCAGTCCACAGGGCGAGAAATGGAGCAGATGTGGAGAGGAGAAAATACTCATGGAATGGCTTTGGGGGGCTGGGGCCAGTCCTAGCTCCCATGAGACCCAGGTGACCCACACGGTTCCTGTCTTTGAATTTCCTGGAATTCCCATTGTGTTTTCACAACAAATCCCACTTTGCTTGAGCTAGTTTAAGAGGTCTCTCTTCCCAGCACACAAACGGGCCTGATTAGACCAGACCCTCCCAGCCTTTGGGGAAACATCCTGAAAATCACATCATAGAGAGTCATGCTCTGGGGAAGAGAAAAGTCATAAGATATAAACTGACCTGAATTCCTTACAAATTTAAAATGAGGTATAGTTCATGCCCTGCAAAGGAGAGAGCCCACTGCTGGAAATAGCCATGGAATTTCCTGAGAAATACCACCTGGGAGTGGAAAGAAAAGGAGCGCACAGGCAATGTCCCGTAGGGATGCCAGGCCAAAGAGGAACACACACCATCCTGCGGGCAAGATCGTTTCGCTGGAAGTCATTACGTGTATCCACTTCCCCTCTGCTCTCTGCACTGTGATGGACTGAAGAATTGGCCCCTGTCACCTGGGAGCACGTGGCTGAGTGTGGTCCGTGCATCAGCTGCTCGTCCTCGAACCTTTTGTTACTCGCCCACAAGACCAAGAGTTTATTCCAGAATGCAAATCACTTAACACACTGTTTAGTTCAGCTGACTTTTTTTTTTTTTTTTTTTTTTTTTATCCCCATAGTAAGGTGTCCGGATGAAGGAAGCGGTCGGTGCTTTGATTTACACTCTGGCGCGAGCTCCCCGTATGCTCAAGGAGCAGCCCTAGGGAATGGTAGAGGCTTGAGCGTGTGCACAGAAGGCACTCGGGTTCCTGAATATGCATGTGGAACAGCGCTACTTGCCAACCGGGAACACCTGCCCTGGACTATAATAAAAAAGAGAAACGAACCTCTCTTTTGCATTGCATTGTGAGATGTCTTTCTCCTGGCAGCTTAGCTTTCCCTTAAGTCAGAGGTGTTGATCTTCTCTGTCCGGCAGGGCTGTGCCGAAGATTTCTAAAGGGACAGGAGAGGATACTCAGCCAGCATCTCTTGGGGCTCATTCAATGCTGGCTGAATCACACATGCAATGGTTTCTTTTTCTAACTGGTAACAATTTATTGTCTGGTCTGGTCAGGGGGCTGGACTCAGGCTCCTGTGCCTTCAGGACATTGCATCCATTCACATCCCCTGAGTCCCTTCTCTGTGCCTAGGACTTGCCCGGGCACTGTGGACACAACCCTGAGGAGGAGTGACGTAGTCCCTGCCCTTATGGGTGTCAAAGCCAGTCACATGGCCACGCCTGAGTCTGGGTGCAGAAAGCCCGTGGGCCGGGTGCTTAAACAAGAGCTGGGGTGAATGAGGGCCCCAGGTGCCCCCTGGCCTGCAATGGACACAAGAAACAGTGGGTTCCTGAATTCGCAGTAGAGTTGCACTCTCCACAGAATGTTCCCAAACTTTAATTTATGTGCAGTGGTTTCTCCTGTCTCACGGGAGAGAAACTTCATTTAAAGAGTCTAAAATGATCGTTTAATAAATTATTTCTCAATTACAGTTGACATTTGATATTGTTTTACATTAGTTTCAGGTGTACAGCATCGTGGTTAGACATTAATAGAATTTATAAAGTGATCCCCCCGATTAGTCTAACACCCGCTTGGCACTATACATGGTATTATTGACTATATAAAATAATCTTGATTAAACTAAGAGAGAAGGACATTTTTCTACAACTTTATCTAGAGAGAGAAGGATTTGATGCTCTTGCAAAGACCCAGGGCTGTAGAAGGCACTGAGACCTGAGTGTTTCTTAGTTTAGTTTGTTCATTCGTCAAATACTTCCCGAGCACCATGACCCAGGCTGTCTGCAGGCACACAGAGGAACAAGGCCCAGCCCAAGCAAGCTCACTGCCAAGCCAGAGGCAGCAAGCCTGCGGCGGGTCACGTGAAGGTGGAGCATCTGCTTACTGAGGCTGGGATCCCAGGGGGATGGAGTCCAGGCGGATCATGGACTTTCTCCTCCTGATTTTCACTTGCATCATTCCTCCTAGTCTCACCCAGGATAGGATCACTGTCTTTCTTTGGCTACTCATAGTGATCTTGAAATTAGCAATTTTTTTTTTTCTTTACTGCCAGACACATGCCCGGAAATATTCTTCCAGTCCCAAGACTACTCGGTCATGCAATGTGAACGTGTAATCACCTAAGCGCGGCATAAATGTGCCGATCAGGGACACAGAGAAAGAGGTATACAATTTCGACTTCCTCAGTACCCGCGTCGGTGCTGACCTGCTGACCGTGCAGTGCCGGGGACTCGCCAGCGAGCCAGCTCACCGGCGCGGCGGCGAGGAGCAGGCCGGCAGAAACACACAAACACACCCCCAGCTCTGGCAGCGGAAAGGCGGCCACAGCGTCCTACCAGCTTCTATTATTGTGCCATTGCTATGGCGCCCACCCCCTGTGTATCCATGGCACTGAGAACCGCGGGAAGCGGGCCTGGGGCCGACCGTTCTTCACGTCTGAGCGCAGAAGGAGCGGGGGGGAAGCTGGGCAACTCCGCAGAAGTGTGTGAATAGCAGTTCGGGGACGGTCTGGGCTTTCTGGTAGACGCAGCCCAGGGAAATTAGCATAAGAGCTTCATCTATTATACAGGAGCAGGATGCTCGTGGAAGGAGCCAGGTGTATAGTAAAACCATTGCGAGCTCTGCTCACAGAGCTTATCTTGTCTGCTCCATCCCCCATCTCGCCACTCGAATGGGCACGGGGGCCTTTGACAACCCAGGTGGAGGAAGGGTATCGATGGCAGTCCTGGTCAGAGCGGGCGGGGTCCGCTAGAGGGAGGCCTCGGGCTGGGACGGCGCGGCGGGAGATGGCCCTCGGAGGCCACAGCTCCGAGAATCAGGAGTCCCTTGCAACACCGGTTGCCACCCCCTCCAGAGAAGCCGGACCTAAGAATGTCCATCCTTTGTGCTCACCCCGCCTCACCCCTCCGCCCCCGGGGTCAGGCCGCGCGGCGCCTCTTCCCTTTGCAGGACGGGCCCGCGGCTAGCGCGGAAGGCGCGCGCCCGGGTGAGGGTCGGGGCGCGATCTCTGAGCAGCTGAGCAGCGTGGGGGCGACGGCGTCGAGGGTGGGAAGCATTAATCCGACGTGGGGAAGGCGGGCGGGACCACGGGGAAAGGGAGAGGGACGCCGTACACTCAGCCTTTCCATCATTCGGCGGGGAGACGGATGGTTTTCGGCGACGGCTGTCGCGACGCCCCGGCTCGCTGTAGGGAGACGTCAGAGCGCTCGGGTCTGCGCCGGCGGAGCCCCCCGCCCCGCCCCCCCGCCTGGACTTCCGTATACAGTGGGGGCCCGCGGCGGCGGCGGCGCTCCTCCGAGGTCCGGCGCGCGCTGCCTCCACCGCGCGGAGAGCGCACTCTGCGCCCTGCCTCGCCGCGCGCTCCCAGGGCTTCCCGCCGGGACCATGCGCTGCCGCGAGCTGCCGCTCGTCCTGCTGGCGCTGGTCCTCTGCCAGGCGCCCCGGGGACCGGCCGCTCCGGTGCCGGCGGCGGGAGACACCGTCCTGGCCAAGATGTACCCGCGCGGCAACCACTGGGCGGTGGGTGAGTGTCCGGCGCGCGCCAGTCCTCGGCGGGACCAGCCCGCCTCAGGGCGCGGGCTCCCCGGCGCTCAGCGTGTCGGGGGGCCCGGCTTCGGGGGCTGGGTTTGCTCCCACCTTTCTACCCAGGCGTCATCCTCGTTCGCCCAGAACTCCACTCCACCCTTCCCCGTCCTGAGTCGCCGCGGGTCCCTCGCGGCTGCGGGCTGGCCCCTGGGCCCTTCCGCGCTCTCTTCCCTCTTCCCCGGCGCGCGCGAGCCGGCGCGCGTTTCCCCGAAACACCCAGCCCTGCGCGACGGAGACCACTTTCCCTGCGCACCTACCCGGCACCTCCTTTCATCCCGCACGGTTCTCTCCTTGAACAACTTTGGGGAGCTCGGTCCCCGAGCGCGACCCTGAGCTCTGGTCCGGTACGGTGGCGGCCTTGACTCTGACTGGCGTGAACCCAGGCTGCGCATTTGCCCCGGGCAAAGCCACAGGTTGGGGACCCGGGGCGTGCGTGCCGGCGCCGGGTTTCAAGTATGTCCAGCTAGCAGCGCCTGAATCTCGGCTCTGTTTGTGGCATTCCCGAATTTTCCCAGTCCTCTCCTGCCTTTGCGTTGATCGTGTTTTCTCTGCCTCTCTGCCAAGCCTCCCTCTCTGTCCCCGGAGCCCCGCTTTTCTCCATCTCTCTGGACCTGCGACCTCTCCCCTTCCCCCACCTCCTTTCCCTTTCTCTCTGCCAACAAGTCACGCTCTCCAGGAACGGGCCGGAGGTTCACTAGTCCCAGCCCTCGGACCCCCAAGCGGCGAGGGCAAGGCTGTGCACCCACAGCTGTCCCTCGACTGGGAGGCAGGTAGCGTCTGGAAGCCTGGGGCTCAGCCAGCGTCGCCTCAGAGCACAGCCTGTGGCGAATGCAAAGCATCCAGCTTCCTCAGAAACCTCCTCATAAAGCCAACTACAGCAACCCCAGCATTTCCTGGGAATCTGGTCAAGCCCTAAACAGATTTAAGGGTGGTGATGGTGGTGGTGTGTGTGTGTGTGTTTGTATCTATTTCCTTAGTCATCTGTTTAGGAGTAGGGGAGAATGTTGGAAAGAAACTTGCTAATTCAAATATCAACCCAAACCCAGATTCTCGTTGTGAAGCCTGAGGCTGGGACTGTCGGGTGCTCAGCCCTCTGGGTGGCCCGCGCCTGCCAGAGAATTTGCGCTCTCCTGGTTGCAACACAGTAGTTTTCATTACTCCAGAAAAGATCGTTTGCCAAGTCTTGCAGCCTCAGGGACGAAAGCATTTGTCATCTCTGAAATACACTCAGAACTCAGGAGTCTGGTATGGAGAGGAGACATTGGGATGGCAAAGGTGAAAAATGCACCCTCAAGAGAAGAGGACACTTAGCTGTTAAAGAAGCCATATCTAGAATTGATACTTAAAAGACCTTCTGGGAGCTTAGAGCTAGTGGCCATTGTCCGGTCCAGCCACCAGCTGGTGGACTGGGCGGCTGAAGTGAAACGTTCAGATTTTCAACCTCTTTTTTGCTCGTTCATGATTTTGTACTAAAAGGACTTATTATTAGGTAACTCTTGCAGGCCCAAAGGAGGACAAGAGAGTTTGCTGGGAAGCTAGAATCATGTTCTTTCTGGCCCTGATTACTGTAATTCCGGAGCACAGCTGTCCCCAGGTATTCAGGGTGTCTGGCATTTAATCACCTTTCAGGGTGGTGCTTGGGCATTCCTAACCTAAAATGTACCAGTGGCAACCTCACATTTTCTTATTTGCTCTCAAACACACTCTTTTTCCTTTTTGTCCGTAGCTGGCTATGCAGAGTTGAGGAAGGACAAAGGAAAGAGGGAGGAGAAGGAGAAAGTCACATTTGGGTCTAAAATGACATCGTAGTTGAGAAAAAGTTTGCTTTGGGTGGACATGCCCTCTGTGGGAATGTAAGCGTTCGCAAGCATGAATGACGTTGTTAGATTTTAAATTCGGCTTTCCACTAGCCTAGGTAAATGCCCTTCGCCCTCAGTCATTGCAGACAAGCAGTTTAGTTTTAATTTTATCAAACTAAAGCTACATGTTGCCATCCATGAGGAGACCGTCAGCACAAATCTGCAGGTGTGTTAAGTGAATTGTTTCTTCCAGTTGAGAGAAGCCATGGTGGCATGCTGTGACAAAGGGAAATGAGTTACCGAATTGAAAACATAATAAATTCTTATCTGGCTTGATGTTCTTGGAAATGTTTTATGTGTGTGATGAAAATATGGGCCAACCCTAACACCGGTGGTGGCTCTAACTTTGATGGGAAATGTGCCCTTGAATTCTGAAACACCGGTGTTCAGCTACAGAATGGCTTTACATTGTAGCACTGCCCCGACTGTGAAATATTGTTTCAGAATCCGTCTAGAAAAACTAGCTCTTAGCAGTACTCAACACTTTGTGTCTTAACGGGTATTTTCCTAACTCCAAGTTTTGAGTTCAAAAAAATTCAGTTATGTTTCAAAACTACTATTTTAGTGGTATTTTTTTAAATGGCTCAAAAGACCAAAGCTTTCCCTCCCCCCCCCCCCGCCCGGGCACAGTTTTATTATTTCAAGTGCTCGTCTTTTGTCTATGCTGATATCTCCATTATTATGATATGGACATAACAAAAGATGATGAAGGAAGAGGTGGCAGTGGCATGTCACCCTTGTTGCCATGGAGATGACTGCTTGACAGTCTCCAGCTCAAAAGTGAAACAGGACCAGGGAGTGTGCACTTTCCTTCATAACCAGCCTGCGGGTCCCTGGGGTGGAAGTCAGGAGACTACCCGCCCACCAGATATGCAAACATGAAAAATTCCAAAAAATGTCACAAAGGTCTATGCGTTAAATCAATCACAACATGGAAGGCTACTTTATCTTCCCATTTCCGAAAAGTCGACAAAATTATTCAGGCAATGATGACAAAAATGAAATTATTTGTTAAAACATCTCCCTTGCACCTTTGCTTCATTGGCAATAATGCCTTTCTCCTCTCCGGTATCCTAACGAGATGACAAACAATGACAGAAGGCAGGAGCGACCGAGGTCATACTGGGAGCACCAGGTTCTAATCCCGCTTTCTCATCATCGTGATTCAATTGCGTCCGTATAAATAAAGCCAAATGCCTCACCACATCCTGGGAAGCTATGCAACATAATCACTGTTTTGGCGACATGCAAGGCTAGTTAGTAGATATCTGGGTACCACGTGGTCCAAGCAGATAACTGAAGAGCCGATCATTCAGGATTCCAACCCTTCAGTTAGAACGGTGTCCTCAATAGGGTCTTAGAATTGTGTGGAGCGTCATAAGTGCCTTGACAAGTGTTCACACTGCAATGCAGTAACAGCTCATTTTAACGCTACTCGATGCTCACAGAATCAATTTTATGAGTCACATAATGAGTCATGGTACACTGATAGTGATCCCCGTTTTAAAAAGTTATCCTAGAAAGCCTTTTGTGGATCTTACTTTTATTTCCAGACCCCGGAATGATTTCTAACCGCTTTAGAGTCTTAGGAAGTTCGAAGGCTTCAAAGCAGTATAATATAGTAGAGTCTGGGCTGTGAGCTGATTTTAATCCTAGAATCTTTGCCTATGTGTGTGTTAACCTTGGCAAGTCTCATTTTCATCAAGCGTACTACAGGGTAGATCGAATTAAATAATCTGCATTTAAACATCCTGGACACTGTCCATCACTGTATACATGCCAGCATTGAAGTCACAGTGGGGGCTTCCCTTGGTGGGTAGAGCTGCTGGGAAGGGACCTCTTTCTGTTTTGAGTGACTGAGGTCTGTCCAGCATCATTCCCACACTTCTAATGCCAGTCAGCGCTGGAGCCATGAAGAGCTCTTTCCTTGTGAGCTTTAAATCCAAAGCACCCTCTACAGCCATGCCACCCTGAACAAGCCCTATCTCGTCTTCTCTCAGAAGCTACACAGGGTCTGGCCTGGTTAGTACTTGGATGGGAGACCACCCAGGAAGGCCAGGTGCTGTAGGTGTAAAAAAACAAGGGATTGTAAGCTGACGAGGGGTTTGTAATATGTGAGGTCAACCAAAAGTTGCCTCACCTAACAAACAAACAAATCCAAAGCACCATTAATATTACAAATTTGAAAATGCTGTAAAAGCCAATAACAGAGAGATGGGAAAAGGTGAATGAAGAAGGTAAATAAGATAATGTGAGCATGTTTAAGCAACGGGCTTAAGTGTAAAGAATGCAGACCTTGAGATCCCTACCTCCTCCTGACCCTACGGCTTTCTCCACTTGCCTACACGAATGTTCGTGTTTTCAGCAGTTTGGTTTCTGCACAGCAACTTTTATTTATTTGCACGGCAGTTGCACATCCCTAGAGCCGTCTATAGACTTTCCCTGACCGTTTTAGACATCCAAGAGAAAATTCCGCATTTATGTGGCTGGGAAGTGTTGCTGGTCAGAACTCGTTTTCAATTGTTTTATTATTATTATTACATCCTACCAAACTGCAATTTCTAGGTGATGCTTCCTACACTCAATCTCAGCTAAAATTTAAACTTTCTGAGAAAGTTTAAATGAAAAATTCCTTTGGAACAGTTGTATTACAGATAAGAGGTAAGCAACCCCTTCTTCTTTTTTTAATCACACAAAGAAAAGCATCAAGACTTTTCAGTAGCAGTTTAAAATTGGTTGGGGAGGATGGTTAAACTCCACCATTCAGTCGGGAATGGAATTCGGTGCACACAGAATTGGTGATAGAATTTTAGACATGGAGGTTTCCTTAGATTTCATCTATTCCAAGTTGTGCCCTTTATAGTTGAGAAATTGAAGACTGAGGATGCTAAATGACTTGGCAGAGGTCGCCTAGCTAGTTAGCACAGGGGCTGGACGCACCCAGGGCTTCTGAGTTGCAGGTCTGAATTCTGTCCAGCTCACTGCATGTTTTGAACACAGAGCAAAATCTGTCAGTCATTTAAGAACCAGCTCCTAATGATAAAATGCTGTCTGTTCTGCATGTAGGAGGAAGCAGCAGAAACATAATTGGGGTCCTTTTAAATTTCTCATTCATTCATTCCTCTGTGTTAAATCTGTGACATTCTGCTTTTGTTTCTGTGTGTGTGTGTGTGTGTGTGTGTGTGTGTGTGTGTTTTTTTTACAGGGCACTTAATGGGGAAAAAGAGCACAGGAGAGACCCCACATGTTTACGAGTCAGGGAGCCTGAAGCAGCAGCTGCGGGAGTACCTTCTGTGGCAAGAAGCTGTAAGGAATTTGCTGAGCCTCATAGAAGCGAAGGGGACCAGAAGCCATCAGTCACCTCCAAGGGGATCCCATGGAGATTCGCCAGTCTACTTGGGAGTCCAAGATTAGAAGCAACTTTGAAGATGTAGGTTCAAGACAAAGTATGTACAAGGAACCTACCGGGGGCCTAGGGGTGGGATGGGGTGCAGCGGGGGTGGGAGGTGTCTGGGGAGAGTTGGAAGGAGGAGAAGGCCCAGCAGGAAAGGATGAAGTTGTTTACAATATAAGCTTTCACAGCCAATACACGGTGAGGAAATTAGTCGACGGTTTCCATGTTCTTTTCTTTTCAACATCATAGATTATTTTTCTTCTTCGCACGTTAAAATGTTGTTCGTTCAAAACTCCAGTTTAGGGGTTTTATTAGCAATTGCGTTATTTGTTAGCAATTGTGCATTGATGGGACTTTTTGAATTCGCCAGGCTCAACCAGAATATTTTGATAGTAGAACCGTAAATTATTTGAGTTGATCCTTCTGGGTCTACAGATATATTTACTTTTGGCGAGCACTTGGGGAAGGGTCTCACAGATGTTTTTAGAAGAAGGCATTCTCAGTTTGTGACCTTTTATGCAAAATAGTGCTTTATTTTCATTCCAAGGTTACTTAGTTCAGGTTTCATCCTAATATTTCAAAACTAAGTGAACATATCCTAAGGCAACTGATTTGTCCTGTAGATGATTTTATGGCAGATAAGGAAAACTAATTAGACCAAACCAGCATTGTTTAGACACAAAGACAGTCAACGAGATAAAGGAACAAATAAAATGCATAGGAAGAAAATGATGCAACTGAAAATGAAGTGATTCTCCTTAACTTTTAGAAAGTTTTCATGACATTTATGATAAAAGGAAGAAGTGATTGCAATGCTAGAAATAACAATAATAATAACAGCTAATTTTATTGAGTATCTACTCGATTTCAAGTCCTAGGCGAAGCCGGCTACCTCCTTTTCTCAGTTAATGCTCATAGCAGCTTGAGGAGGAAGTTTCAGGAAGATTCTATTGTTCTCTCCATTTTGGAGTCTTAGTGAGGAAACTGAGATGATCACATAATTTTTCTCTGGCGAAACCAGGACGGGAGCCTGCACAGTCTGCCTCAGACAGTCAGCTGCCATGAGACACCGTCTGGGGAATGGTCCACATTGATCTTGAACATGAAGGAGGCAGGATGCAGTAGCAGCCTCGTCTCTCCCTGTTTCTGATAGTAAATAATACGGCTCTTCATGCGCAGAGCTCCAGCGGCTGGCTTCTTTACTGTTTCACGGTGGTTCACTCTTTGATCGATGGCCCCTGCGCAGAGGCTCAGGCTGGAGGGAGGCTTCGTGCTCCACAGCCCTTTGGCCCACTAAAGATTCTCTAGGCTAAATCCAAACGAAAAGTTCGTGTGTTGAATTAAGCACCTGGAGAGAATAAGGGCTCTAGATTCCCTTATTCAGAAAAAAATCTTTAAAATCTGGGAAAAAAAATCAACCAATAGAGAAATAAATACCAACTCTGTACAAAGTCCCGAGTGATTCTCTCGTTCACACTGTATGGTAGGTATCACTGGGGAATATGACCAGCACCCTTTCTTGTTAGTGAATCTTACAGCTCTGAGAATTCCAGAAATTTGGGAGTACCTTCTCAGCCCCTGGCTGGCCAGGCCTTTTCTCAGTCAAGGGCTTTGTGGGACTTCCTGCAGGTGGGTGTCCAATGGCAGGCAGCGCCTTCTCTTTGTCTATAGAGTAACACCAACCACCACCACAAACCCTCTAAAATCATTTTAAAAACACTGAATGGACTTACGCTTATAGCCCATTCACAAAATACACCCACCCACGCCCCCCCCAAAAAAAACATAATCACAGTATTAATCTCTAGTGCCTTGCTTTGAACTAAACAGCAATATCCACTTCGAGTTGCTTTCTACCCCTCCCAAATCTAGCTCCGCATAACTTAGGAATGTTTTGAAGAATTCGCTTTCTTCCCCAAAGATCAAATTTTCCCCACCACATTCAGAAGAGTATTCTGTAAGTTTGAAGGCAGTTATGAAAGAATAGCTCCAGAAAGGTATTTGAGTGGCAGTAGCATAGATAGACTGAGTGGGCCATCCCAGAGAGTGACCGCTCCAAGGTGACAATATTTATCGGTGTTCGATGTGACTCGAGAAGTCATCTTTCTGTAATCAGGTCTCGCTTTTCTATTATGTCTTTTTATGCCATGTTTTTCTTTTTACGAGTTTCATTTCATTCCATCGCATGTTGAATAATTAGCTATCACGCGCACGGTACCGTTCTTTTGAATACATTTCCTAATAATATGAAAAACAAATTCAATGGTTTCATATTTGCATAAACCAAAACAGCTTATCACTCTCTTTGCTTTGGAAAGTCTGCCTTGATGAAAATATGTTACGGAAATTGAAAAAATCTTACGATTGTCTTATTCACAAATAGGGCACACTGAGAGAATAGTTCTGTTAGAAATCCACATCTCTCTTGGTGTTAGAAAGAAGTTTGATAACTTAGCTAGGTGTTGTCAGAATAAGTAGCAGTTTTCAAAGCCTGAAGGATTTTCCTTTTCTTTTTTTAAACTTTTCAGTTAGCTGACATTCAATATTATTATATATTAGTTTCAGATATACAGCATCGTGATTAGACATTTATATAATTTATGAAGTGATCCTCAATCAGCTCAGTACCTATCTGGCACTATGCATAGTTATTATAATGTTACTGACTATATTCCAAACGCTGTACTTCAAATCCCCATGACAATTTTCTAACCTCCAATCTGGACTTCTTAATACATTCATCCAGCCCCCAAATCCCCTTCCCATCTGGCAAACATCAGTTTGTTCTCTGTATCTACGTGTCTGTTTCTGTTTTGTTTGCTTACTTTGTTCTTTAGATTCCATGAGTAAGTGATACCAAATGGTATTTGTCTTTCTCCATCTGACTTATTTCACTTAGCATAATACCCTCCAGGTCCGTCCACATTGTCACAAATGGTAAGAGTTCATTCTTTTTTTATGGCTGAGTAATATTCTATTGTCTATATGTACCACATCTTCTTTATCCGGTTGTCTCTTGAAGGACACTTAGGTCACTTACGTATCTTGGCTATTGTAAATAGCACTGGGGTGCATGTGTCTTTTCGAATTAGTGTTTTGGATTTCTTTGGGCGAACACCCAGAAGTATTGCTGGATCATAAGGGAGTTCTATTTTTAATTTTTTGAGGAACCTCCATACTGGTTTCCATAGAGGCTGCGCCAATTTGCAGTCCCACTGCCAATGCACGAGGCCTCCCTTTTCTCCACGTCCTCGCCTGAAGGACTTTTCTTAAAATTAAAAACTGTCCCCATATGCTCCCCTCTCCCACTTCAATGAGAAGGCAGCGAGTCCTGTCGCAACTGTCCCAGAGCTGTAGTTAGAAGCGCTGTGCGTCATTCTGTGTTTCGACGACAGACATATTGACTTAATTCAGAAAAGACCTATGTAAACAGGTACTGAATCTAGACTACGATATCACGCAGACAAGCTCCAGGACTTCATCAGCAATTATGGCCAATAATTTTCAAGGTCGACCTTACCATTTCTTTGAACTGTGCCCTTTTCACAAAAATTAATGGAACTTGGACTCTAGATTTCTAAACACGAAACAGTGTTCGGGTCTGCCCCAGGGCCTAACCCATAATCCTGAATGTGGCTGTGGTTGGCCTCGGTTTTAATAAAGGTTGAAGTCGGCCTTTGGGTTCCTTTTGTAATTTAGCCAGTTTGTTTTCCTTGCAGCCTTAGGGTTTTTCCTCTTATTTGGTGGACATGAGGAAAGGGCCCTGGGGAATGCATTGCCGAGGGTGTTAAGGAGAGGAAGGAAAAGTGAGTTTGCCTTCACTCTTAAAGAACTGTTCTCACCCACTGTGCCATCAAATCAGTACAGAGAATAGAAAGGTTTTACTTCCTAACGCATGAAATTCTCAAAAAAAAAAAAATGCAACATGCAATCAAGAATACCTGAAAATCCTCTGACCACCTGACGGATTGCATGAAGGAACAGAGGATGGTCAGGCCCCGCCTCAAACTCAGGACAGTCAGGCTCTGCCTCAAACACAGGACAGTCAGTTCCCACCTCAAACTCAGCTTCTCCTCAGCTCTGTCCTGCTTCCTGGTCCTCGATCTTCCTAGAACACAAAACTCTTCCTTTCCTTGTACCTTTACTTGCACTCCCTTGAGCCAAACTGCTTGGATTCAATATTTTGAGCCAATGGGGGTTCTCTATGGACCCTTTTCCACATCCACAACTGGCCCCTTTTATGACCCGCATATGCAGAGAAAAGCAAAGCTAATCAGCTTTTGTGGGAATTGAACTCCAAGCCCTGGCCTCATGAACCCTTGGTGCAAACAGTTGTGCCACAGAACAGGTAAAAACTGGCCTGCGAGGATCGGTCATTTCTTTATTACGAACGAATGGCTGGTCTGGATGTTGGGGAACCTGACTTACCAGAAAATGTAGGAAAGAGTACTCAACTCCAGTCTGGGTGAAGAATGTTTTCTCCTCTCAGCCTATAAAGGGTGCTGTATGGAACAAAGAAGTACTTTTAAATTACGGCTCCTCCTTCTTTCTTCAGCCTTAGTTAATTTGAACAGAAGCCACAATAAACAAACCACAATAAATTTAGAATTGGCACGAATCCAAATTAGCTTCTCTTTGCGAGTGGCCCACACTGCTACCATTTACAGCCGTGGGTTTACGATGTGTAATTGTGCAATTCATAAACTAGCTCTGATTTGTGTAACGAGGCATTGCCAAAACAAGCTAAGGAAGAATTAAGATTCCACATTCCCCAGTAGTTCTCTTACTCAGCTACTACTTCGGTGGCAAGTTCCTGGGGATAATACATTTCATTTCCAACATTAGTCAAAATATACCTGAGTCATATCAGGATGCAAATTAAGCTAATATAATGGCTCCAAAAAAAAGAAAAAAGAAAAACACAGAAAGTTCATTTCTCCCTGGGGACAGCTGTGGTTCTCAAGCGTTAACGTGCTGAGTCAGAATTACCTGCGGGACTTGTGAAAGCCCCCCACAGTTTCAAATTCAGTAAGTCTCGGTGACCTAGGACTTAACCTTTTTGACAAGCTCCCTGGGATGCTGATGGTTTGTTGGGAATGAATTTACTTCAAGTATTGGACTTCAGCATCGCTAGCTACATTTGCTTAACTCTTTCTAATATTTTTTAAATTGGTGACCTCTCTGCTCCAGGTTCTCAGCGTGAAGGAAGGCACCCCAGCTGAACTGACAATGGCCTTCACAGCCTCTCAAAGAAGCAAAGCAAATCCCCGAAGAAGCTGTGTTCCGTGGGCATCAGCTCTGCAGGATCATCGACAAGATTTCCTTTGCGCAAAATAGCTAACTATTCTTGTATCTTTCAACCTTGACTAAATTGATGATTTTCAAGCAGCTTTGTCTCATTTGAACTTGTTTGCTGTGAATAATTGTCTATAAAGAGTCTTCCAATTAATGCTCTTTACATTTAGGCTATTTGTCAATTATATTCCAGTCCCCGACCTGCTGCAAGTCACAAATAAAAGCTTGAACATATTGTCCAATGAGTAGGTGATTCTCTTATTTCAAGTCCAAATGAGAGGACAGTGTGGCAGAGATTAACGAACAGCTTGATAATGAACTTGTGTGCTTATCGATGAAGGCAGGCTGAATTTTTAATTCTCTCCTCTGAAGGCCACTTACTGAATCCTTACATCCTTTCTAAAAGTTACTATTAGAAGCTCATTCTCTGTCATTACCATCAGATGGATTAAGTCAAAGGTAGAGGCTAGCCTTATTCATCGCTTAATATTTGCCAATGTTATTGATATTCAACTCATAACAGTTTGACAAGCTGAGAATAAACATTCTCACTTAATAGACGAGGAAAGAGAGGGTTAGAGAAGTCAAGTGACTTGCCCAAGGTCACACAGTAGATGCAACTAGGATTCAAACATCCGAAGTCACCAGATTTTTCTGAAGCATTTAACAATTTCTACATTACCTAATTTTAAACCTCCCTTTCAGTATATTTAAGTAGCACCATTTCTTCAAAACCTCATTTCTGGTCTTGGAGGAGAAGTAGTTCCCATAGTCGGATTTAGTCAGATTCATGGCAAAAGGAGATGAATTTAAGAGAGTACCTTCCATTTTCAGAGAACGTGACCTGGCGGTTCGTAACACTCACCAGTTCCATTTTTATCGTGACATTCACACATTAACAGATTTTAAAGCTTCTTGCCATATGCTTAGATTTCCTTCATGTAAGGAGATCACATTTGAAACAGTAAAGAGACTTATCTTGCTCCCGTTTTGATTGTCGAAGAACCACATGAGATGTGACATGTTCTTCCTAATTTCTTCCCAAACCGTGTCCATCCATAATTGATACAGAGCCAAACATCTATGTGAAATGTATTTCAGTGTTTGAATACCTTCCACTTCTTGAGACCCTCTTGGGATTCTTTCTCAAGAACTCAATCCTGAGCTGTGTCAATTACAGTCAGCCACACAGGTAATGACGAAAGGGTAAGCCCTATCAGAAGGATTTGCCTGGCGATAGGACGCTCATGATGGTGGCATTTCCATCAGGGAGAGCAAGACAATGCTTCTAGAATAGCCCCACCTAGACTGTCACTTGCCTAGCTGACTCAAGAGAGTAGATACGAGCCTGTATTTTAGCTGCGATCACTTTTTCTCCATGAGTTCTGACTGGGAGACCAGAGCAGCTCACTCAAACCTCCTGACTCTTGCAGGGCTCCTTGGTATCAAGGCCAGGTCAGAATGAGAATTCTTTATTTAAGAGCATTCGTGAACCCTTGTTTGCAGGTGGAGTCTCGTCACATATCTGTGTATGCATATTGGGTCAGGTCATTTTTAGATGCAAATAACAGGATCCACCTTGGGTGAAGCAAGAAAGGAAGACCTTCAGAGAGAATAGTAGGCAGGGGAGACCAGAGAAATGGTCTCAAGGCTGAACTTGCAGGTTCGATGCTCAAAGCCAGGCCTCTGATGGGGTTGATAAGAAGGCAGCTGCATACATTGCTATCCCTAGAGCTTTTTCCACAACTGCCTGAGTCGGCGTTGTCTTCCAGGGCCTCCCACTACCTGTGCCCACAGCATTAAGTCCTTGTGAAAGCTCGTCTGCCCTTGGCTTACTTCCGAATCAGTCTTGAATGTCTGTATCTGATTGGTGGAATCTAGACCACATGTCTGTATCTAGCAGTGAGGAAAGCTGGGAAATGTAATTTCTAAGACTCTACTTCAGAAATATGGGACAAAAATTAGGGGAACCTATCAAAAAGAAGAAGGGTGTTTTAAAGACATGGTCAGCCACAAATAACAAATGTCCCCCTGCCACCTCTTGCCCCCAAAAGAATTTCCTTGTTTACTTCTGCCCATTCCTATTCCAGAGACCAGTTAACATCCAGCTTGGGATTCTGGGAAAGCAAGAGCCTGGTGTCTGTCTGTTCTTACAGCACACGAGCCCCAGGGTGTACATGCAGCACAAAGAGAAGATAGCTTTTAAAAGGTGACGATATTTAGAAATCCTTGCAGCAGAGCAGGAAAATCAGGAGGAAGAATCCAAAAGGGAAAAAAGCAATAATTGCTCTGAATTTGTTATTTTAAAAGCACAGTCTTTTTTATTTTTATAAGTGCTGCAGGGAGGATTGATCTGGGTGGTTTAGCCATCTTTGCTTATGATCAGAGGTTCGCTAACACACCAGGCAGGCATTTCAAGCGCTGTAGTACCATTTCCAGACCCATAATTCCCACCTTTTTGTTCCAGCTGGAGATATCTGATGATCACAGAACATTTTTTTTACCCAGCTCCAATGTGTGGGGAGTAATAGAAGTAAAACGTGAGATTTACATTATTAGTGTTCTCAGTCACGGGCTGCTTTAATTGGACTCTGTGAAATAGCATTTCAAGGGGATCCCACCACGATGATCTATTGCCGTTCCCAGAGCAGAAGGCCACGGTCATTGCCTGCACTGAAAATGCTCTTTCAGTTAGTCGCCTCCTTAATTAGACTCACAGAAACATCTCTTTACTTCCCCACTCATTTTTCTTCCACTCTACTTGGCCTATGTCACGTGGAGTCTGATCGGCAAAAGAGATAGATCTAACCACAGGTGGATCGAGGGAGCTTCCGGCAGGAGACCGGAGTGTTTTCATCCTTCCACGTGGACACAGTAACCGCGCCCTGCCCTGGCTTCTCCACCAGGTGGCTCTCCCGCAGCTCTGTCTCCAGACACCCTCGGGGGTGGCCTCTCCTCTCAGGGTCAGGCTGCTCTCTTGCTCCTTGCAGGAGCAGAAGCCACTCTTTCACACGTCCACAGTGGCTGTCTTACTAGAGCACCCAACACAAGGTCCCTGATATTTGAATTTGCTGTTTTGTTCTTGTCATCTTTCAATTACTCTAGTGAATGTTCCACTTTTGTTGTACTTGGTGAAGTCAAACAAGGGATAAAAATTAACATCATGAATGGGGATTGAGTGGATACAGACAAGGAAATTGAGGTCACCTGGGTTCACATAAGGCCATCCATCTATCAAGGTGCAAAATGTAGGAGAGCCTGAAAGAGCCCATCTCTTTCCTACTAGCCTCCATCCTTGCTCTCTCCTTGAAAAGACCAGAGTTCTCCATGGAGTCACATAGATTAATTTGCTGCCAGGATTTGTAAATCAGCTGGAAGGAGCAGGTCCTAGTCCTGTTTCTATTTTGTTGTCAAACTGTTAAAACAGAGCCTGTATCCACATAGGAAATGTTTGTACGGCCAGGTGAGCAAGAGCAGGTCATTCTTTCTTGGTTCTTGTCTTCTTTATCTTAAAGGCTTTGCTCTCCTTGGTCAATGAGCTGGATTTTTGTTCTCTAAGTGCATGCGTTGTATAAGTGTTGATTCATCTCTTTTCTGGTTTCTTAGTTTCTTCATTTCTAAAATGAGAACAATGATATTTGTTGCTTCTTCGATGTAATCCAGCTAAAAATCATTATTTTTCTGGCTCTTTTCTTTCTTCCCAGAGAGTGTTGTCTAGATTTTTTAGTTCATCTTGTAAGAGATATTTAAATATTAAAATTATACTTTGAGCATGATTATTATACCATTCATATTTTGAAAAATTCTTTTCTGCCTCCTAACTTACTTAGTTCTAAGAGTTTCTTAACATATATTTTTAAATATAAAAATCTATTCTATTATTTAGTTTATTACTTCCAAATATGGGATTTTCCCTATTGGGTTATACCAACGATAGACAATGCAGACCTTTCCCTTTGGGAAAATGGGGTACTTGTGGGTTGTATCTATATTGACTAGTGATTGGACTCAGATACATGTAATAAACAAAACAAAATGTTCATACCTTGAAGAAGATAGATATTTAATTTTCCCTCACATCGTAAGAAGTCTGGGGGCTAGCAGTCCAGTGCCAATGTGGTGATCAAAGGATTCAGAGCCAAGATCTTTATGATTTTCTTAAATTTCTCTCAGTAATCAGTCACAGGATGACTGCTGCAGGTCCAGCCAACACACTCCAATTTCATCCAGAAAAAAGAAAGGCAAACAAAAAAGGATGGGCCTATCCATATCATGAAAGCAAACTTTCTCAGAAATCCATAGCCTTTTGTCTTTTAGTTAGAACTGTGTTATACTGTGTCACATGACCAGCAAAAGAAGCTGAGGCATTTACAGCTAGGGACATTGCTAACCATTCCCCCTCCCATTATACTTTCTCCCCAGAACCATGTTTTTCTTAATAAGGAAAAGAAGAAGAAAGATGCTGGGTAGGCCGTATTTTTCACGTCAGCTATTACAAGATTGAATCTGGGAAAGAATCAAGCTGGGACTAGCTGGAAGACTCCTAGGCTACTAGTCTCCAATTCAACATGAATTTCTCTGCCCCGTGTCCCTTCTGAATGTTGAGTGACAGAAAACCATGATATACAGACAGTATGCTTTCTTCGTAGCCTCACCTACCCTTCGTATGGAAAACAAGAGACCACGTTTTGTTTCTTGGATGTCATCTTTCATTCCTAAAAGTAAACACAAGAAGTGATGATACCTTCGAAACACAGCCATGTGCTGCTTATCAATGACGGGGACACGTTCTGAGAAACGTGTCATTATGTGATGTCATCGTTCTGGGAACCCCGTAGAGGGCATTCACACAGACCTAGATGAAGTAGTCTACTACACACCTGGACTCTGTGGTACAGCCTACTGGTCCTCAGCCCAACAACACAAGGTTAAATCAAGCGCAAGAGAAAATGATGTGATCAAGAGACGAGGCAAACTCGAGATGTGTGAGGCTGCTGCAGGTATAACCTGGGATCCTGTCCTACAGCAAACTTTGTTTTGATAAGTAGAAGGAGCATACTCTAAAATCATGACAAAAAAAATAATATATTAAGTACATAAACCAGTAATGTAGTCATTTATTATCACGATCAAGTATTATGAACTATACCTAATTGTAATATTCGTTTATTAGATTGGCAGTGCAGTAGGTGTGTGCACACGAGCACCACCACAGCCCCGTGAGGGGTGTGCTAAGCTTTGACTCTGTGACAGCCAGGATGGCGCGAGGCGAGAGGAACTGTTCAGCGCCATCGTAACCTCATGGGACTGCTATCGTACATATGGTCCACAGTTGACCAAAACGTCATTTGGATAGAAAAGAGACTATTTGATAGACCTTTAGGAATGCACATTATATGAGTCAGGCTACCTTTGGCACTTCAGGGACTCAAATTATCTTCAAGTCTATGGGCTTTCTGTCTTCTCACCATTGGTTCCGATTTTTCCTTAAGCTGATTTCTCTCACGGTCACAAGATGGCTGCTGGAGTCCCTGGTATCACATCCAGACCAAACAGCATTCAGAGAAAGAGAGGTCATCTCTTTTTGGACTTCACCTTATAAATGGTGATGAGTCCTTTCCCAGAGGCTTCTAAACCTCTCACACTGCAATGACCAGGTAAGTCGCAAGCTTGCCCTAAACTGATGAAAGAATCAGATCACTGGGACCTCATCTGATTAGGATTTACCAGTGAGTCATGTGGGAAGGGGGACAGAGACCTGAGCAAAATCAGGGCCCCCCTCAGTAAGGAAGGAGTGTAGAATTGATTCGAGATAGACATCCAACAGCATTTGCAAGCATGGAAGTCATTTCTTGTGACCTCGAACAATCCCGGATCTATCACTACAGCAATTTCAAAAATTAGTCACTGCTATTAAGCGTAATAATGATGGGTTTTATTTAACTCTAAGATACTCGTATAAAGTCCTTTCGACAGTTTTAAGATTCTGAGTCCTCAAGAACAAGCCATTGTCCGTTTCTCTTGCTCCAAGCGCTGATGCTGTGATTGAAGTCGGCAGGCTGCCCCTCTGAGCCTCCCTCAGCCTTTCTCCTGTCTTCACCTTGCAAAACTAGTGGCTGTTACTCTAACGACATAATCACTCCTCTGACTCCACTGCTGAAATAAAGAGATGAAAAGGAAATAGAGAGTTTCCAATTGAGCTCTCCTCCGCCTGGCAATTTCTCAAGATGCCTCGGCTAGAGACAGCCTAAATGGACAGCCTAGGGGTTGGACTTGAAAAAAAAAAAAAAAAAAAGCTTAGACCAGACTGTAGTGCTTTCTTCCCACTTAATTTCTGGGATAGAGGGAGAAAAGAAAAGTGAATCACGTGGAAAACCGTTTATCCTGGGAGTCGGGAACCGGAATCAGATGCTGCCTGTAGAGGCATCCTTTGCCGTGGCGTTGTTTTGAAAAGTTAAATTAGTCACAGACGTTTAGAAATCAAGAGATCTCACATACAAATCCAGGTTGCAAGCATTTGCAAAATCGAAAAACCTGCTGCTACTGGGCTTGCTTTTCCTGTTGCTGACCAGTGCCTGGCGCTGTCCCTGTGTGGAGCTCAAAGGCTCCACGTGGCCACGGCCCCCACCCCACCCTCGGGTCCACCCCTGCCTGCTGTATTTGTTTACATTACCTGCCACCCAACTCTAAGCATTGAGTTAATGATGCCAGTTTAACGGTTGCATAGGGCAACTACTCCGCAGTTTGTTCAACAATGTTATTTAAATTCCTGCTCACGCTTGTGACTGCAGTGTTTTAGACGGGTGTTTGTCACATAATATTTGCTCTCCTGGCTAGTTTTGAAGATTCACTCCTTCCCCATCTGGTCACTGGAATGAGGAAGGAAGCCCGGTGAAGAAGAGGTGACATTGCTAGGCGACGCCCTTGACTCTGAAAAGCTCCTCGGTGAGCAGTTCTTAGAGAACAGAGCTGGAGCGGGTTCCAGTGCGGAAGGCTGCTGAAGCTCTCGCTGTCTCCGCAAACAAACCAAAGAGCGGATCCCCCGCAGCACCTTGCTGCGCCCCTGCGGGCTGCGCGATGGAACCCCAGTTCCATCTCTCTCTGCCCTGCTCCATCTAATTTTGTCGCACTTTACATGTTTGTGTGATGATCAAAGGCACGGTTCTCACAGATCCAACCAATGGTTACCTAGAGACTTTAATGTCACAAATAGAAATTTCCATGGCTCTCTGGATAATGACATTGAGAAATTGAACTTGCATGAAGACCTCCAGAGATTCTATATGATTTTGATAAGGGAAATGTGTGTATGTGTGTGCGTATGTATGTGTCTATGGGGGGGGGAGGGAGGGAGGGAGAGAGAGAGAGAGAGAGTAGTCATGTAAAGTGAGAATCTTTGTCATATTTTGAAGACACCAATAAATGTCTCTGTCCAATCTCTACCTTGGTGGGCTGGTGGTGGGCCCAGGGCCTCCCTGCATCCCTCCTAAGTATCATTTGCTTGCCAAGGGACTGGGCTTCAAGTTTGTTGTATTCCCTCTTCTCTGGATCATGTGGGCTGACTTTCTTCACTTGGGGTTGGCCAAAAGCAAACTATGCACTCCCAAGCACCTGCCACTTAAACAAGAAGCAAGTTTTTACACCTTAAACTGAAAGGTATGTGTTAAGGCATACTTGCAAGTTGGGTGACAATAAGATGCCCACTGTGCGCTCTGAGCCTGCCTCATTT
Organism: Rousettus aegyptiacus; assembly: GCF_014176215.1. Classification (NCBI taxonomy): domain Eukaryota; kingdom Metazoa; phylum Chordata; class Mammalia; order Chiroptera; family Pteropodidae; genus Rousettus; species Rousettus aegyptiacus. The sequence continues at coordinate 83,525,328 of NW_023416287.1, forward strand.
CCGGCACTGCTGGGTAAGCTTGGGGTTTACAGAGTGTGACCAAAGAAAGGAGATTTGTGGTGGTGACATTGTTGCTGAGGTGACGTATGGATTTAATTTGTAGCAGGTCTCAAACAAGATTTAAAAAAAAAATTTTAGGGTGAATTTTTCTTTTTAACATTATAAATTCCCCTGTTGTGGTTTTTGCGGTGTGTTGTGTGTGTGTGTGTGTGTGTGTGTGTGTGTGTATTTATAGATTTGTTTCTTAAAAGTTTTACACTGTGGGATCTTTTTTGTGTTTTCCCTGTGTGCACATAGTTTTCAGAGATTTAGGAAAGTTAGTATTTTTGTTTTAGTGGTTACCTTTAAAAATTATACCTCTGTCTGGTATCTTTAGACATGTATTTTTATAGGCAATCTAGTCATTTTCTACTCTGAATAATGGTCATTTCCTCTTCTTCCTTCTCTTTGCCCTGTTATCCAATATTAGTCAATAAAGTTACCTTTTTTTAATAGTTAGCTTTGTATCATTAAGCATACTTATACTTTTTTTTTTTATTTAGCAGCTTTAAGTGGTATTATTTGACTTTGAGCTATTACATAGAAAATTTAGTTCTGATCTTTTTTCTTCGTTTCTCTCTTTTTGTTGTTGGTTGCATCATTTCCATATTGTTAGTACATATAACATTTACTTTCTGTTCTGTCGCACTGAGTCTCGGATTTGCTTCTTCACCGTTCTGTAGATAACAGGTATTAAATGCTCATCCACAATTCTTTCACTGTGGTGTCCTTCGTTATCTCTTGGTTGGCTGAAATCTATCCTGAATAGTTACCTTAAGAAGGGCTTTCAAGGATTAATATTCCCTGAATTCCTGCTTGTCCAAAACTACTTGTCTGTAGCCCTTGCTCTTGAAGGAAAGTCCACCTGGAGTCAAAATCTCTTCTTGAGTATGCTAAAGATGTTCAGTCATCCCACACACAGCTTCCATGCCAATCTCGGCAATTTTAGGCAGTACTGATACATTTTTTCTGTTCAGCTTCAAGTCATAACTATCTTCTAGTATTACTGACTTTGCCGTTTGAGGGGTTTGCTTCTTTTGCATAATATCTAGGAATAGTCAAGAGGAAACGAGAAGATACAGTCTCGTAAAACTGTTTATACTTGAACAATTGATGGGACTCTTTAATAAAGAGGATAGAAAGATGTGCCTTTGACTCTTCCTGCAACATGGGAGCAGATACCACTTTAGCATGAGCAGAAGTCAAACCTAGAAATTCCAAATAAATTATTTTGCTTACTATTTCAGAACAACCCTTAAGATAAATATTATGCAAATTATACAGATTGGTAAATTGAGTTACATAATTTAAAAACAAGATCAGGGGCACCTGGCTTATAAATAAATATTTTAAAAAAAAACAGGAAAGAAAGCCTCACCAGCATCTCAGTCTCTTGTGTGCTAACTGGAGGGCGGCTATACAGGTCACCGAGCCCCAAAGTATCTTCCTTCCCATCAGATTTCTCACTCACCTAAATTCTACTATTCGAAAGTTATTCTTTAGGATGGTCATTATAGCCTCAGATTTACTTTCAAGATGTAAATATTTCTAGATAGGTTGTGTATTAAAATGCTTAAGTCATTAATACCTTAGTATCAATATCAAGTATTGAAGTTAGAGATTAACCTGAGTGGGAATCCCACAGCATACACTAAGGCCTAAACGTATCACTTGCTTGCTGTATTTTGAAGGATACTAGGAAGGAATACCATGTATTAACTATTTTTATTGCCCAGGCAACTAAAATTCTACCCTTAGTATAATTTTTAAAATTAATTATGAATTAAGAATTGCCCATTTTAAGGCTCATTTTATTAAAATGCAAATATTTCTTCATGAAAGGTTTAAGAGGTTACATCAGTCACAGTTTGATTGATGTACAGAATTTAGAACCCAACCCTTCCTAATCTGAAGCATGGAGGGGCCTGAAAACGAAAAAGCAGAAGCTTCCTTGGCCTCCTGGTTTCTCTTAAGGTGGCTTTAATGATGTAAGAATCCCTGTGGTTGGGTTGACTTGACCTGGGCTGAATCGGAGTGGAAAAGGAGGGGCTTTCCACCCAAAAGGCAGTGTAAAGCCCCTGAACTTGGGAGGAGTCAGAAAAGAGGGCATTACTAGGCAGAGGAAAGGCCCTTCTCATTCACCTGGGGCGATTCTGGGAAGCAGGGTTCTTCTATTAGGAAACCCCCAGTGCACAACCGGCTGGTGAAGTTCCCAAGTCAGCCATCAGGTGGCACTCTCAGACAAGTTACTGCATCAGTTTATTGGCCAGATCAGAATTTTGCAGCTGAATGGTACTCTGGTCCAGCCTCCTAATTTTACAGGCGAAGAACTTCAGCCAGAGTGAGGCTACCTTGCCTGAAGCCACATATCAAGTCGGTGGCAGAGCTGAGGTTTCTGTGATCTTCTGACAAGGAATCCGATTCTCTATGATAGCAACCTGAAAGGAGTGTTCCTTACCCACAATGAAACAGAATATAGAAAAGACAGAAGGAGCTGCTGTCTCCAACTGAATACAGTCTTGCAGGCTAAACTGCGCTTTGAGCAGTTCTGGTCAACTACCAGGTAGTCACATATACTGAGGGTTTGATTGCTCAAAAAAACCCAAAACAACAAAAAATGAATAGCGGTAGATGGGGGCAGGAATTAAAGGATTCACGAACTGATCTGGGAAAAGTAAGAAAACAGCGAGTAGGTAAAACCATGAGAAAATCTGGGAGTTGATGCGCTTTGAATTAGGGAAAGAAAGCTTCAAAGAGAAGAGAAAAAGCCACCTAGGCAGAGGATGTTTATTATACACCCAGGCGAAACCACAGTAACAAGCCCACCATCGCAGCAGGCCTGGCCAGCGCCCCTCAGCCCGAGGCCTCTCTCTTCACACACTTGCTGCACAGGAACGCCCCTCCCCCATTTCCACCTCACTGAACTATCCGCGGCACAAAAGGTTCTCCAGCCAGGTTTGGACATCACAATGTACATTTAAGCAATTGGTTCTTTTTCCCAGGAGAGCTGGCATTTTAGGCTGGTTTCTCGTTTTGGATTAAAAGGTGTTGTCCACCTTGAGCAAGGATACACAGGAGGTAATGGGGAGATCAAGACGCTGTCAAGGTCATCTGTTTAGAGCAGAGGGTCTCTATTACTGAGAAGGTCAATGGGAAGGGAAATGGGTGAGCAAGTCATGCAGGTAAGCCCTGAAGGCAGAAAGGGGAGCTGGGATTTGAACCAGCAGAAAAATGGCGTGGATGTATTTATCACTGTGCCTCGGACAGTAGGTGCAGACTATACGTTGGCCGAATTGATACATCTTTATTGACTCAGAAAAGGATCACCTGGCCAGAGAGCAGCAACATGACGGAAATGGGACATAGGACAATTATTCCAACGCGAGTACCTGAAATGGGTGAAAGCTGCAAGAGCTTGTGGGAAGGCTATTTTTAACGGCTTTATTGAGATATGATTCACATGCTATACATTTCACCCGTTTAAAGTGCACCATTCAATAGCTTTTAATGTAGTCAAAGATACGTGCAGCCATCCATCCATCATCACAGCCGATCTTGGAACAACTTCATCACCTCAAGAAGAAATCCTATATGATCCCAGCCCCCTGTCCCTCAGCACTAAGCAAACATAAATCTATTTTTGCCTTTATGGATTTTCCTATTCTGGACTTTCGTATGAACTTTCGTTTATAGGGTATGTGGTCTTATTTCACTTAACGTAGTGTTTTCAAGGTCCACTCATGCTGTAGCAGGTATTAGTACTTCGCCACTTTCCATGGCTGAATAATATTCTATCATATGTCAAAACCATATTTTATTAATTCATTTATTGATGGACATTTGGATTCTTTCCGCTTTTCGGCTGTTATGAAGAAAGCTGTTACATTCTCGTTCAAGTTTCTGTGTGGACATGTTTTCATGTTTTTTGGCCAGAATTAATAGGTCATATAATAACTACATATTTGATCATTTGATGAACTGCCAGATTTTTTTCTCCAAAGTAGAGGCATCATTTTATATTTCTAGCAGGAGTGTGTGAGGGTTCTGATTTCTCCACATTCTCACCAACGCTTCTTGCTACTGACTCTTTTGATTCTAGGCATTCTAATGTGTGTGAAGCAATATCTCATTGTGGTTTTGTTTCTCATTTTTCTGACGACTAATTATATCGAGTGTTTTGTTGTGTGATTTTTCTTTATTGTTTTTCTATTATCTATTTTATTAATTTCCACTCTAATGTTTAGTATTTCCTTCCTTCAGCTCACTTCAAGTTCAGTTTGATCTTCATTTTCTGGTGTCTTAAGGTAGAAGTTTAGGTTAGTGACTTGAGATCTTTCTTTTTTTTTGATATAGGCGTTTATAGCTAGAAAATTCCCTCTAAGCATGGCTTTAGCTGCATCTCATGAGTTTTAGTATATTGCATATTCGTTTTCATTCATGTTAAAGTATTCTCTGTGGGAGAAGATAGTCCAGATAGAAGGAAGAGGTTGGGTAGGAGCATAGAGGTAGGGTAAGTTTGGTGAAGAGTTGAATGTGGCCAGAGTAGAGGGTGTATACAGAGGGTTTGAGTGATGGAAAAAGGTAAGTTGGAGCCATATTGTGTAAAGAACTAAAAAGTTTATGCAGAATGGATTTCGGATAGCCAGTTACCACTTCTAGGACTACTGTGTTATTTCACTTTCTTCCCAGATGTGACATGAGTAGCTTTCTGTAGGTGCAGAAGACAGATGGAGGAACTTTAGCAGGAGGGACAGGAATAGGGTCATTGCAAACACAAAAATTGGCAAAGTCTGGGCAGTTCCTGCCCTGGCCTCCCAGTCTTGGAGAAGTGGCTGCTGGGGATTGGGCCACCGCCCACTGGAATTACTTTCCAGGTGGTAGGAAACACTGGCCACGCCTCCGAAATGCCTGCATCGCAGCCCCCTGTAGGAAGCAAGCATTATAGCTCATTGTGTCATCACTGGTTAATTTTTCGGAGTTTAAGTCACATTTTTGTCACCCATTCTTCCCTTTTGAAACTCTCTTTCCTTAACTCCACGCCACCACACTTCCTGGTTTTCCTTCTGTCACAGAACTCACAATCTCCTCATTCAACCTCAAACCTAGCCTCCTTGTCACCACATGAGACCAAGCCACCCTGGTCTTCTTCCTCAATTACTGCACTAGCCTTCTAACTATAATATAATATAATATAATATAATATAATATAATATAATATAATATAATATAATATAATATAATATAATATAATATATAAATTTCTAGAATGCTCTCTTACCTCTTTCCAAGCTCTTCTCCATACTGGAGACAGAATGCTTTATTTGGGATGGTCATGTCACCACCTGTAGCGGACATTAATTAGTTTTTTACTGTCTAGCACCTGAACACCCTTCCTAGTTTGAAGAATTCGCCTTCTATAAGTCTTGGCTGGATGCTGAACCTGCCTTCTGAAATTGTTTCTTAGCCACGTACAGACTCTGACTTCTCCAAGTTGTCCTTTGGCCTGTGCCAGACTAGCCTCGTTTCAGAGCCTCAGACGGGCCCTGCTCACTCCTCCCTTGCATATGTGGTGACCTTCCCTCACCCCTCAATTCTGACCTGGATAACTTGTGTTCCCTTCAGGGCTCATTCTGAGTATCACTTCCTCAGGGAAGTCTTCTGTGACTCGCTAGGACCGGTTTCCTTATTAAGAGCTTTTATAGAATGTGGTGCTTTCTCTGGGAATCACATACCCCTTTCTTAGTTAGTGCAATCAGTCACTGAATGCTTTCATTGGGTCAGATGCTTAATGTGCAGAGAAGAATCAGACAACTGTCTTTAAGGATGCTATAGTCTCGCTGGGGGCCGCAGACAACACTATGGGCTAAGTGCTGAAATAGCTCTTAAGTAGATATCAACACAGTGCTGAGGGTGGGAGGCGGGGACCGGGGGAGGTCAAGAAATTGCTGCAGGAAGGCAGACCAGCTAGCTGCACAGAGGGCAGTGTCACCTGGGCCAGGTCCTGAAGAAGTTTACTGTGAGGGGCAGGGTGGAAAGTCCTTCCAAGAAGAAGCAATATTCATACTCAAAGCCACAATATTAAAAGGCGCATGGCGGATCAGTGAACACAGAGCACTCTGGTGTCACTTGAACAGAGGGTGAGTAGAGGAAGAGGGGTGAGGGGCCATGCCAGAGACAAGCCTGTAAAGATGGGTCAGGGTCAGATTCAGAAGAGCCTCAGGTGTCACAGACATCAGGAGCTTGGCTTTCGCCCCAGAGACCATAAGGAATTGTTTTAAACAGTGGAATTGTTTGAGGCACCTAATTCTGGCTGTAGTGTGAAAGATAGATTGGAAGGATTAAGGGAATTGAGACCAATATGGAAGTTCTATCTTTACAGCTCCAGAGCTTAGCAAACGGAGAGGGGAGGGAGGGAGAAGGGACTCAGTAAATGGTTGTAAATGAATCACTCGATGAAGAAATAACCATAAAAGGGGGGCTGATGTAAGTGGCATATGAAAGGCACTGTGTGCCACGGGAGGTCACGCGGCATGGGTGAGGGATGAACTAGAGTACTGGCAGATGGATGGGATGGAGGACGTTAAAAGAGTCTAAACGAGGCTCAGTGGGGCTCAGTAATTAACTACCTATAGAGGGTTGAAGGAAAGGAACAAGTGAATTAGGTTTAGGTTTGGTTGACAGTGACCAAAAAGTTAGACTTACAATGGAGAGCCCGGACAGCAGTCCAGAGCCAGTATGTTGCTCCAGTATCGGGGACTTGCCACATACGGTCCCTTCTACCCTGTTACTTAACATACTTGGTTTCATGACATGGCCCAGAGTGGGTGCTCCAGCACTACCGCCATACCTGCCTTGTGGTCACCAGATGCTGGTGTCTTTTAAGAGCTTACTTTCTAGAAGTGTTTCCCCCTTATGTGACATTGGTCATTACTTAATCATATCTAACGGAAAGGAAGGCTGGGAGGTGTCTTCACTCTGGGCAGCCAAGTGATCAGCTAAAATTTGGAAGCTATTGGCTGAATAAGGTACGAAGGTACCAAGAATAAGGTACAAAGGAAATTGGACAATAACTTGCCTCAAGGGGTCAAGAATGATTCTCATCATATCCATTGGGTGAATATGAATGCAGAAAGAGGGAGGAGAGTTTTAAGGAGGTTTTCAGGGAGCCGTAGAGTAAAGACTAATACGTTTTGTTTTGAATGCATGTAGTTTTGGTGGATATGGGGCCAGGTGGAGAAAACCAGTAGGCATTTGAAAACATATGCACAGCTGTGTCCTCATTTCCTCTACTTAGGTCCCGCTCCTTGAGGGTGGAGACTTGTGTTTACCCATCAGGACACGTCCACCAGGCCTTGGGAATCTCCAGAATGGATAAAGATCACAAGGAAATTAAGAAGGTGGAAAAAGCTAAGGGCTGTATGTATGTATGTATGTATGTATGTATGTATTTTATTTTTTAAGTACAAATGGAAAGACTGTAGAACCCAACCACTATGAGGACTGGAAAGAGCCTTTATCAGACAACTTTTGACAGGCAGGCAGCCTTGTACACAAGTCACTCAGAATCTACTAGTATAAACACACGGCAGATACCTAGTACAGTGCAGAGGAGAGGAGCCGAGGAGAGCAGCCGCCAAGACGAGGTATTAGATTTCAGGCGTTAATGGTGGGGTGATGAGGGACGAGGGAAGACCTTGGAGATCTAGCTCTTACAGAGGGTCCCATTTAAGGTCCCAGGACCAGGCAATACCACGGCCACGACTGGACCACTGATCTTCTGATTTCCAGGCTGATGGGTGACCTGCCCAAGATGAGACGTGGTGGGGCTGGAACCCAGCACTGCCGGCGTCCTCCAGGGCTGTGAGATCTGGCCCAGGATCTAGATGATTTAATCCAGTTTTAGGAAAGGGCTCTTATAGTGAGCAATTAAAGCACAGTTAAGGAATTAATCACTAATGAGTCATTAACTCTGCCCACTAATGTAGTTAACGAGCTGAGGCCAGATGATTAGAGCCAGTTCCCAATTAAGGGGAGGACATTGGCACAAAGCGCACCGACGGCCTCCCCTTTCCCAGGCGGGTTAGGACGCGGGCCGATGATGCGGGGTTCGCGCTTCCTGAGCGGAGAGGAGATGCCAACTTCTCATTCATCTTGTCATCCCTGAAAGTCTTTCCTGGCGGCCTCCTGGGGCTGGGACGGGGACCGGAGGTGTCGGGGGGGGGGGGTGCGGAGGGGGGCGGGAGGCGGCGGGTGGCAAAGAACCCACCAAATGCCGCAGCCTCAGGAGCGGCCGAGCCCGCGCCGTGATGGCCCCGCTTCTCGGGCTCTGCAAAGACTCTCAACTAACCGACGAATCGGGCGGAGATCCGGCAGGACCGCGCGTCCCTCCCTCCCCTCGTGGGATTCCAGCTGGGGCTGCGGTGAGGGACGGTTAGAGATGGTCTTCCCTGGTTCGATAAGTCCCATCTCCCCAAGTATTAACTAAATGTTTGAAATCAGCAAAAAGAGTGCGGCCGCCTCTTCCAGTTGCTGACTGTGGCAGAGCCGGTCCCTCCCTCGGGGCCCCTCGCAGTCCTCCCGCCTCGTCTCGCGCGCACCAGCCCGGGTCACCCTGCGGGGCAGTAGAGGTGGGAGCTCGTGGTGCAGGGGACAGAACCGGGTTCCGGGAGCGGGAACCCCACGAGGGATGAACAGCCTGGACCGACCTGGGGCCGCGCGGCACGGGGCCCCACGACACAGAGCGAGGAGGGCCCCGCGGAGCCGCGGCCGCCTCTGGGTCTCGGGGCTCCGGAGACAGGCGGAGCCCTATGTTCCCCCGCGTCCTCGCGGGAGAGGGAAATCGCCGCCAGAGGCCGAGAGCCGTGGCGCGCGTCGTGGACACTAAACCCTCGTGGGCAGGAAGAGACCCCTCCCTACGGGGAAAACGCCACACCTGACGCCGCTCCCCAGTGGCGGGGGTGGCTGATGGAGGCCGGTGGGGACGAAGGGGTGGGGGAGGCTGCTCCGCGCAGCTGGGGGATCACTGAGACAGCGGAGGGTCGCAGCAGGGGTTTGACAGCGTCGGGGACAATCCGCTTGCCCCACTGGGGACCGCGCCTGACTGCGCCGCGCCCCGCCTCGGGCTGCTTTCAGCGGCTTCTCAGGAGCCCCGAAAGGTGTGGTTCTACAGACTCACCTGCTTCCCTCCCGCGGCCGGCCAGAGCAGACGTCATTTTCTGGGGAGGAGGGGTCCCTAAGGACTCCCTCTTAGATGGACTGGACGCGAGTCAGCCTGAGTCAAGGCCTGCCTCCCTCTAGGTCTCTGCGCGCGCAAGAGCACAGTCTCTGCTCGCGGAGCCCCGGACCGCTCCCAGCTGGTTCTCGTTCGGCTTCAGCCGGCGCTCGGGCTCATTAGGAAGGCTCAAGACCCATTTCCCGTGATGCGGGCTTTCTGGGGGAGGCCTCCCCCGCCCCCTCGGAGTCCCTGAAAGGCGTGTGCCCGCCCCAGATCGGAGCCAGCACCGTCTGGGTTGGGAAGCCTGTGTCCCACCTTGGGCGGCGCCTCGGTGAAGTGCTTTCTGTAGCTGTGAGCTAGAGTCGCCGTTCCACGTGTTATCAGGGGTCTCTAATGCTCTGAATCACAAGCATTATCACTTCTGTTCTGAGTTAAGAATTGGCTTCCCGCCTCACCTGCAGCTGGCAGCATGAATCCCGCCCACCCCCGCTCTTAGAGCTGCCCTTCTAGGCAGCCCTGGGGATGGGGTGGGAAGGCGTTGGGACTGATTCGTTACCTAGCCCCTCCCAGGAGACTCAGAGAAACACTCACAGCTAGCACCCATCACTCAGGATCTCAATTCTCACGTGGCCTGAAGAGCTGTTCTTGAGAGTTGAAATAAGGAGCACTTATTTAGCAAACAGTTTCCGGCGCACACGTTATGATGGTGAACTGACCCCAACTTCTGGTTGTTCCAGTTCCTGCCCTTCAAAGCATTTTAAATGGGGCAACCTCTCCGTGCCTCAGTTTCCTCATTTAACGGCGCTAATTGTATCTTCCTGGCAGGGTCGTCAGTGAGGCTTAAATGAGTCAACAGATGTAAACTGCTCAGAGGCGTGCGGGTGCACACAGTAAGCTTTCAATCACCATCATTAGCCATTAGTATTTTGATAATTTTCCAGGGACTTGACCCTGAAATCCAGGCACGCCTCACTCTATTGCTGCCTAAAGAGCTGGTGTAGAATATTCATTCTCAGACTGACCTAAATGATGAGAGAGGAGCGAGAAGTGAAGGGAATCCACAGATGGACAAAAGGATAGAAAGAAAAACGGCAGAAAGAGAAGACAAAATGAATAACCGTGGAAATGATCTAAGCGAAGATGCGATGGTGGGATGGCCAAGGTCAAGGGCACCCAGGACCAAACGTGGTTCAGGAGAAAGGGGGCAGAGCAAGCGCCACAGGCACTCTGAGCCAGTGAACTTGGTAGTTCTCTGAACGAACCAGTCCTAGAACAACGAGGGTGTTAAAGGCCGAAAGAGAAGACAGCACAAACGGACAGAAATTTACTGACGCCTTCGTCTTGAGTTTGCCTATTTTTTCTTGCCAACGGCTGATACCTCCTGGGCCATCCCATCCATTATCCTACAAACATCTCTGTGAGGGAAAAGCACAGGTATTAATCACTCCCTGCCTCTTGGGGAAAATAACCGACTGAATAAATGCTTACTGACCAGCCTGCCATGTGCAAGGCATCAGACGAGGGTCTAGGGGACCCATCCTTGGTTATTATTGTCATAGCCCTCTCAGGGCTCCAGTGGCAAGACCTGAATCCTGTGAGGACACTCCCTCTACCCCCCAGCCCTGGGACAGTTGCCCGTTTCCCAGAGAGGTTTCAGGAACCCAGGGGCAATGCTGGGGTGCCGCACCATCAGAGAAGGGGATCACAGTGCATGTGGCCTCATGCCGGGTCACGGACAGTTCACACAAAGCCGGTACAGGTGTTCGGATTCCATCTTTCCCACCTCCAGGGCAGTGGGTTCATTTAGACAAGGAAAGGGGGCTGACTAGTTCCCTAACGTGCTAACCACCCCACAGACGGTAGCCCGTCGATGCTGAAGCTCTAGCGGCGTCTTCCGGGAGCACGAGTGGCGAGGGGGCCAGAGGACAAGCACGGCCGGAATCTGGGTTATTCCCGCCGCCACCCAGCTTCCAGGGAGCCCCGGGGGTCTCCCCCACCGGGGACTCCGCGAGCACCTCGCGAGCTGCGGAAGCCCGCGGAGACCTCTGCATGCCTTCCCCGTCCCAGAGCCGGCGCCAGAGACGTGCAGATGCTGCTCAGGGGCGCCGCGAGGACGTGCCCTCCGTGTCGCGCGGCAGCGAACCCGTCACGGAGGAACCGGGACCGCTGGGTTGCGGGGTGGGGAGCGAGCTGGGGAGGTGAGAGAGGCACGGGCTCGGAAGAAGAAAAGTCGCTCTGTCCCAGTCTTTGGAGAACTAATGTCATCGACCCAGGGTGGCAGGGGCTGGCGCCGAGCTGGTGACCTGAAGAGTGATCCGAGAGGGGCCTTGGGCCATGGCAGACTGGAAAGAGGGCAACTGAGCGGCCAGGGGCTTCAGACGTTCAGCTCTCGCCCTGGGCAAGGTGGTGTAGACGCTTTCTATGGGGGTCAATCCTTCAAAGCAGCAGCTGCAGCTCGGCTGTTGGGGTTTTAGGGGACTGGGAATCCATGGGCATCTGAGCCTGAGGTCGCGACCCGCACACAGTCACCAGCGCCCGTACGTGCCAGGGAAGGGGCGCTTCTGGCCTAGGACGCCGTAGCATCCAGAATTGAGACACAGCGTCCGCTACAGCTCATCGCCCTCCAGGAGGATTCGCAGGAGGGAGCCCCAGCTCCGCACAGCCCCGTGCTTTCTCTGACCCACCCCGTCCGACGCCGCAGCCCCTCCCGCACCCCCCCCCCCATTCACGCACACACCTTCCTCGTGCCGCTGCCGCAGTCCCGAGCGCGCTTAACCAGAGTCAAGCCAAAACACGTAAATGTTTAATTCTCCTCCCGAATACTTTGAAACTAGGTATACAAACAGTTCTTCAAACTATTTCTCCGCCTCCCCTTACTCTCCATCGTCGTTATCTGAGGCCAGGAGCTTTGGGTCCCTTGAAGCTGGAGGCTCGGGCGCCTGCGGGGGTGGGAGCAGCGAGGCCAGTGGCGCTGGGCCGTCTCTCCACCCCCAGCAGCAGGGTTGGGGGTCCGTGGGGAGTGTGGGAGGCCGGGGGTCTCGGCGGGCATGAGGGTCAGTCCTCCCCGGTGAGTCAGGAGCAGACGCGCGTCCAACACCCGAGCCTGGCTGCAGCTTCAGGCGGCACGGGGAAGAAGGGGCCGAGTGGAGGGGACCCAAGGAGAAGGGGCGCGCGCGCGTGGCGCGGGGTCCGCTCCCAGAAGGGTCGTCTGGCCCGATTTGGTCCCCGCTGCCCCTAGAGGGCCTGCCACGGCTTCCCGATGGCCTGGATGTGCTCCTTGGCCTTCAGGCGCAGCGCCGCGATGCTGCTGTTCCGCGGGTCCGCCTCGTCCAGCGGGAACTTGTCCCCGAAGCCCGGGCCGCACGGGTAGGCGGGCGGCGGCGGCGCGAGAGGCTGCAGGCCGGCGCCCAGCGGCGGCGAGTTCAGGAAGGGCGGCGGCGGCGGCGTGTAGCTGGCCGGCAGGCTCTGCGCCGGCGGCCCGAAGCCCGGCAGGCTCTGCAGCGCGGTGGCGCCCCCGCCCGGCAGCGGCGGCGCGAGCCACGACTCCAGCGGCAGCGCGCCCCCCGCTGGCCCGCCGCCGCCGCCGCCGCCCGCGCCCGGCCCGAGGGGCGCCAGAGCCGCCGAGGGCGGGGAGCGGCTGAACGAGAGGAGGGGCGAGTCCTGCAGCTTCATGGACGACACCTCGAGCTTCTCCTGCCGCCGCCACTTGGCCCGCCGGTTCTGGAACCACACCTGCGAAGGCAGCACAGCGGCCGTCGGGCTGCAGGCCGGCCCGGCTCGGCGCCGCCGCCCCCGCGCGAAACTGGGCGCGCCTCCTCCTTCGCCCCGCCCCCGCACTCTTCATCCCTCCCTTTCCGTCCCGTGTTCTCCCCTCCGTCTCTTCCCTCCTTCCCTCTTGATCCCTCTGTGTCTCTTTGTCCCATCCCTGTCCTCCATGGCGTCCCCACCCTCGTTCCTGTTTATCTATCTCACCGACCGCTGCGGTTCTGTTATCAGCTCCTGGCATGGAGCAGGTGCTCAGAAAAAAAGGGAAGTTAACCCTGGAATGAGACCGTAGGACTTTCGAAACCAGAGCTCGCCACATCTCTCTTACCTGCTGGTCGGCTGCCTGCCCCTCCCTCCCCACACTGCCGTTGAGGCTGCTGTGGTACAGCTCTCAGTGGCCACGTTTTTCTCTCAGACTTTCTGCGCTTTACCTACCTTTTGTCTCGATTATAAACACCTATAAACAAATACTCTAAGTACTGTACCTGGCAACGTTGGATGTTAAAATACAGCTATTTCCACGAATGACTGGTTATGAGACCGAATAAAAGAAAGTGGGTTTATTTTATACCAAACATATTTGAATTGCTGCTTTAATAAGATGTTCGTTTTTATTTAGTTGATATCCTTTTAGGATTTCTAATATTTCTTATAAATGGCTTTCAATGGTTACGATAGTTCAAGTGTATTACATCTGCTTTTACTTTATGAAGTTGGTTCTGACATTATTACCCTAAGATGAATTCGATGAGCTCGAGTTTTCCTTTTTTTTTTTTTCTTTACATATAGAAAGTCCATACTAAAGTCTGGTCTCTTAACAATGAAACTTCAATTACTGAGTCGATAAAAGCACAAGAAAGGGTGTAAATTAGGGTTCCACCACGGAGTTCCCACCGTGAGAAACAGAACACAGAGAATTGGTCTAGTTTAGTGGGGAATCCTGAAAGAACTTTAGCCGAACTGGTAGTTTCAGTGTTATATCCACGAAGGAAAATAGAGTAGGTGCGTCTTCAGACTGAGAGCGCTGAGAAAAGAACCCCGAGCACCTGAGCCGAGCAGGGCCAGTGCGGGTGAGGTTGGGGTGTGAGAGAAAAAGAGAAAGAACTAAAATGTAAGTTCCCCTGTCTCCGTCCCGCAAAAGATCCGTCAACACATCTGAGGCCTTGATTTTCCCGGAAATATTAGATAGTTGCGGATAACAGAGAAAAGAGAAACACTGGCCTGGGGGACGGCTTTCCCCCCCACCCCGCCCGCCACCTCCGTTTCTCTGCTTGTTCCACTTCATCCCCCCAAAAATATCAGCTCTAGTCCTACGATCTAGCATCCGGAGTCCGAGGGCGAAAGGCTAGGAGAGTCAGCTCTTACACTGCTGCCCTGCTGCCCTCAACACACGGTTAGAGACCCTGCCCGGGCCCCCCTTGTCTGATTATATCACAGCTGCGTGTTAAGAACTGGTTATATGCTGGGCGCTGTGCTGGCCCCGTGGTCACAGAGAATTCACAGAGACACTGATCTCAGGAAGCTCACAACTTAAGAGGAGAAGCCAAAATCCCTGAACAAGTAAAGAGGGAGGAAAGAATGCGGGACAGAGGTGGCCTCGGGTCCGAAGGCATCCCCTGAGCTGGCTGTCCCTCTCTTCTGCAAGGGCACCGGAAGCCTTCGCCTGTCCTCTTTCTTCATCAACTTTCGCTTGTTTGCTTTTCCTCTCCCTACCCCAGCCTCCCTCTCTGAAGAGCAAGCGCTAATGTGTCCACCCCTTCAATGGAATCATCGCAGCTTCCCTGCCCCAAATTAGGAGAAATTGAACTGTCCTTGGCAGCTAATCCCGCGACACATGAGGGAACCGTGTTTTAAAACCATGACATTTACTCATTACTTAAAACCCCCAAACTAAGCAGAAGACACAAAGGCAAGAGCTTGTCTCCTTTTACTTTTAAGACAAGACTAAAAGCCCCCGAAATCTGAATATCTCACTTCCTGGAAATCTAATTCATTAGACAGACACAAAAACCCCATCTCCGTTCCACTGTCTTTCTGATGTAGTGAAACTGGTTCCCAAAGACTCCTTTTCAGAACTCTGTAAACTCTCCCAATTTGGAAATCCTCCCAGATTTTTCACAGATGACTAGCAAATATTTAAGGCTTTCAAATATTTTAATGATCAGGGATTAAAGATAATTCAGCTTTAATTAAAGCGAAAACCCCTTTACAGCAACAACAGCAAAAAGGCCTGTGCATCAGCGGGAAGTTTGGTTGCATGTGTACCAGAGAAGCAAAAGTCAGCGTCTTAAACAAATCCACCAAAAGTTTCAACCGCCAGGCTCCAGGCCTCTCGCAAGGCAGGGTTTTCCTTTTAAACGCGGTGCACGCAGCTGGTGGCTAGGGTGGCATTTGGGGCCCGGGGCCAGTTACCCTCAACTGCTGTCTACATTCCCTCTCCACTCAGTCCCCTGCCCCAATCCTGGCTGCATCTAATGAGCAGTCCCTTCTTCACCTTGCCAGCCATTTCCAGCTCCTCTTTGTAGCTCAGGAAAGGGGGACCCCCAAAGGGACAGAATGTGAGAAGGGCAGTGCGTGGAAGATCCGTAACGTGCCTTCGGGGCTCTGGGCCAAGCGAAGCGAGGAAGGCCAACAGGAAAAGTGCCATCACAGACGCGTGGACGCCGGGGGGGAGGGGGGGGTCAAGGGAGCGCTGGCTGCAAGTGGGCCTCGGGCCCTCCCGGGGACTGATCTGGGCGCTTTACCTGGACCCGGACTTCGGGTAAGTTGACCTTGCCCGCCAGCTCCTCGCGGCTGTACACGTCAGGGTAGTGGGACTTCTCGAACGCGCGCTCCAGTTCGTGCAGCTGGTACGTGGTGAAGGTGGTGCGGTTCCGACGGTGCTTCTTCTTGGGCTGCTCCTCCTCGGAGAGCTTCGCGTCGCCGGAGGCGGGCCCGACGGTCATCCCGGGGCTCGGGCGCGCCTCCCCGGGCTCCTTGGGGCAGTAGGGGCGAGGGGCTGGGACGACGGGGCCCCGGACGGTCAGAGACACTCCCCGGAGTATCACTGGGATCACCCGGCCCACACCTGAACCCTGGGTGCACAACGCGTGACTCGGGAGACGGCCCGGGGAGGTCGGGGTGAGGGCTGCGAGGGCCCCCTAAGCTTTCTCTGAAGTCAGGTTGGAAGCTCCTGCTGCGCACACAGCGCCCAACCCCGCGCCCAGGTGCCCTGCTGAAAGTTAAGCCAGGGGCTCCCTCCCCTCGCAGGGCCACTAAGTTTGGGGGGGTCTAGGGCCTCGCAGCAGCGGAGAAAGCGCACTCACCTTCGTACTCGGGAGCTGGAGCCGGGGCGGGCTGCTGGGAGGGCTCAGCTCCTCCCCCGGGCACCTTGGTGCAGGCGGCCCGCGCGCCCGGCCTCCGTTCCCGCTCCTTTGCGCTTTGGGCGCCTGCTTCCATCGGGAAGGAGCCGAGGATCCCCTCGTCCTTGGTAAATCCCAGGATGGCTTCGATGCTGTGCAGCCGCGAGGTGCTGCCGCCCGGGCTGCGGAGCAGGTGGCCGGCGAGCGAGAAGCTGGCGTCGGCCATGGCGGGGCCGCAGCCGGGCAGGTGCATGGGGAGCGCGGGAGGCGGGGGCCGCGCGTTGGGCAGAGCCGCGACCGCTTGAACACGGAGCAGAGGCTCGAGGTCGGCGCTTCCGGCCGCGGCCGTCCGAACCCAGGGATTCCGATCCAAGGTCAAACTCGGCGGGCGACGCTGGCTCCGGCTGCGAGCGCTCGGCCCGAATCGCTGCAGGAGGCGGAAGTTCCAAGTCCCGGGAGTTGGGGCTCGGGGCGCTAAAGGCTGCGAGCCCGCTGCCCCCGGCTCCTCCCCTCCGGCCCCGGACCCAGCCTCTGCTTCTCGGTCCCTCCCCCCGCAGCGGGGCGGGTCTTCCCCTCGGCCAGCGTCAGGGTCCTCGCCCTGCAACCCCGGGCGGGGCCGGTGCTCCCGAGAGTCCACCTCCCACCTTGGATCCGCTTCAGACACCCCAAACACACACCGGAGACCGGCGGCGGGGTGTTTGACAGGCCTGCGGACCCGGGTCCGAGGTCCGCGCCCCCCGGGCCTGCCTCAGTGCGGCCGACGCCTTGGTCCCATCGACCCACTCGGACCTGCCGTCATCCTTGGGCCCACCTTCCCCTGCTGGACCCCGACCCCAGACTCGCGCCTAACGCCAGGCTCGCTTCTTCTGCAGGGCCGGGCGCCCCGGGCGGCCCTCGGAAGGGCTTCTTGGCTCTACGGCGTTGGAGTCAGTCCATGCTTCTTCCCAGTTTGAAGTTTCCCCACTCCGTCCCTCTTTTCACGCCCACGGGCATTCCTCCTTCGGGTCCACAGCCTGAAGCCCCGGATTTCGGGTTTATTTGGTTTGTCTCTGTCCGTTTTCGCTGCTCGTCTCTGTCGCCTCGGACGGGCGCGCCGGCAGGCTCCCTCCCTCCAGCGCCCGCCCCAGGAGGCGGTGGGGCCTTCTGTGCCTGCAGGACCCGTGACCTCAAGTGCCCGATGGCCCAGCAGTCTGGGATGTCGGAGTCTTACTTGCTGCTGGGCTCGGGCCCGATGGGAGACCCTCCAGGGTTCCTCACTCTCTCTCACAGACCGTGTCCTGCGGGAACCCTCCCCACCGAACAATTCTCCAGGCGGAGGAGACGACCCAGCCTCAGGCCGACTGGGGAAGGGCCTTGGTCAGGGCGGCAGGGAGTCCTGGAGCCCCTCTGGGGGTTTCAGGGGTAAACGCGCCCCTGCACTTCTTTTTCCCTTTGGGGACCCCTCGAGGCTTCTGTGGGCCAGAGTGACTCATAGGCCAAATGGAAAGACGATTTCTACGGGAGAGTGTTTTTTTCACATCCCCCAGTATCGTGAACAGCACTGTGACCGCTGGCACTTCTCATCTCTGATGCTGGAACCCAGGCGGGCACCCAGCCTTCTCTGAACTGAAACAATTCCCTAAAAGTCTAGGACTTTTAGGAAAGGACCTAGGGATTCTTAAAATCTTTGCAGCAGGCACCTCGATATCCATGCCGCCTCCCCGCCCCGCCCCCTTTGTTTATTGCCCTTTGCATTCAGAGAAGCGTTTACTGCGTCCTTTCTGAGGATCCAGCTCTCACATGGGCCATGTCAGCCTCACAAAAGAAAGGCCAGGGCCACTGGCCTTGAGGATCTTACGGTCCAGCCTGCGAGACAAGACAAAGGAAGAAACAAAAGAAAAACACGTATCTTTGGCTCTACCACCTTTAAATTGATGTTAGAGGGACAGAAATGACATGTGACTATGCTAAGGATCTTTAAATGGTTAATTTTCTGTGATGGGCACGTGTGTGTGTGGGGTGGTCATTACACAAAATGATCTGTTTTTCATACAACCATAAAAAAGGTAAATTGAAATAGCAATCATGTGAGTTTGCAGCAGATAGAAATTGAATTACTGATTCAAGTGAAATTGTTTTTAATTTTAATAAAAAGCTAATTAATGAAAATCAATGCATGCTTTGTAGTGTGTGCAGATCACTTTATAATTTTCAGAATGCTTTCACATTCCTTCTATCATCCGATCCCCATAGCCCTGTGAGTTGAGCAGGACCAATGTATTTATCCCCATTGTAGAGAAGAGGAAACTGAGACTCAAAGTGATACATGCAGCTATTAAGTGAAGGGGTCAGGACAAGAACTCAGATCTACTGACTTCTTATCCAGTGTTTTCTGGCTACAGCTCATTTGTAATTATTATTGTAGAGGGCGATGTTTTGAGAAGAATCAAAGCATATCTTAGCCTGCATTCTTTCCAGAGGTTGAATCCTACATCTAAGGAGCTAAGATGGAAAGAAATGAAGACGGAGTCCCTGGGCAGAAGCCTTTGGGCCTTTGGGTGCATCCAGGAGGACTGAACAAACCCTGGGGAGGTTCCTGCCGCAGTCCAGGTGAAGAAGCCTGTCCCCAGGTTCTGCTTAGACTTTCTAGGCTGCCAAAGGCATTGCCTCCACCTGGTGGCACCCCCACAAGGTCCCAAGTACCAGTTACATACGTAGATCAGGTGGCTGGGGTGCTGATCAGTTGGTAACCAGAGGGCAGCCTTAGGGATAATTAATTGGTGTTTGCTGTTTCCCCTCTGACTGAGAATGCTTTTTATGTAAACTTCCCCAATATTAAATGGATCTCTATAATCACCGCTAAACAAAGACTGGCAACGTTTTCTTAAGCTTCTGCCCACACGCTAAGGGGCTTATGGCCTCGTTTTCCAAAGTTAATTCCCTCTGGAACTGCCCAGCTCTCCCTAATAAGTCCAGGTGAGGTTAGCTTTTATTTACTGTTTATTTCAGAGTCTTGGGAGAAAAGCAGAAAAGACTTCAACAGCCACTGGTGAGGGACGATGGGGGAAACAGGGCAGAGCGGGACAAGGGGAGGTTGGGGCTTCCTTTGTGCAAGACATAAAGAACTAGTCAATACTATTGTGGGCACGGTGGAGGGTACTCCAAGCAATCAGCCGGGGGTCATTGTTAGGGGCTAATCTACATGTGTATTTCCCAAGAACTCGATTAGGGAAGATGAATGGCCTGGGCCATGTCCCTAATTCTTCTAGCAAGAAGCAGCAATTTTCCAGCAGTTACGCAGGCTCCTAATCAGCCCAGCTCCAGCAAAAGTAAGGAGCCTGGCTTCTGAACTCCACCTCTGTTTAATTCATTAATTCATTAGGTGGATCAAAGAAAACTCCCCCCTCTCGGCCTCCCCGCCCTCCTGCTTCCCATATGGGCTGAACTAAGACACAGCGAAAGCCCCTGTAAACCTGAGAAACATTTCCAGAAGTAAGGAGAATGGGGTGATTGGGCATGGGGGTGTCTTAAAAGAGGGAGGCTCTGTGTGCTGTGGGAAGGGCAATACAGAGCTACAACTGAGATTAGGGGAGAAAGAGGTTAGGGACTACTTAGTCCTAGCAAAACAATATGTAACCATAAGTAGCAATTATGCAATTACGTGAAGTTATAGCACAAGGCGACTCTTTTCTCTTGGATGTGTGCAGGAAATCCCATTTCCGGAAGTATTCCAGGCGTATTGCTTCACCCACAACACTTTTGGAGAGAAATGGGCATCTATGGAATGAGTTCCCTGTGCACCAGGTGAGCAACGTCATGTTCCACGACCAGTAATAATTTCCCCTTGAAGTGATGTTCTAGGTTTGGGTGTACAATGTCTATTTAAGGGCTTATGTATAAAACAGCTTGACTGTCTGCATGTGGACTACCCCTCAGTAGATGTAGTTTAATTCTGGAATAACTCCCCCCATTTCATATCTCTCCGGAAAACCATTAGCTGATCCATGTTCATTCAGAGAAGGCAACTTAACTTTAGTTTTACGCAAAATAAAACACAACTCACATAACCATTACACACCCCCACACACTAAAGTTTAACAAATTCCATTGTCTAGAGTTAAAAACAACATATACTGGTTATTTTTATAGAATACTAACGCTATGCCAGTGGGCTCTCTTTCTAGTACTTTGAGTGAATTACCTCATCAGTTCTCACAATAACCCTATGAGGTAGACACTGTTATTATCTACACTCAGATAAGGAACCTGAGGCACAGAGAGATTAAGCCACTTGCCAAAGGTTACACAGCTGGTTTCAGGCGGATCCAGGACTTGAAACCAGGCGTTTTTTCAGGAATGTTTGCTATGTTTACCACCTTCCAATAAAGTGTAATCTGCACTGTTAATTCTCCTGTAGCTGTAAGAGACCTAGGAGATAAGGTAAGAAAAGATGGGTGTCGAAGAATACAGGAATAATATGGTTTAGAGTTTGAGTGACATGGGAGTGATGGGCAGTCTACAATTTGTTTGGTCAGCTATGGTGATGACAGATATGCTTAGGTATACCATTCAATTTCCTAAGGCTGTCTTATAAAGTTTAGGGAAGTCTCGCTGTGTTCCCAGAGTTCCAATTCACTCTCAGTGGTTTGTAAATAATACGTTTTAAAGTGTCTGTCTTTGATGCTAGGAATTCCCCTACATACTATACTGTGTACTGAATGCCATGGGCAAGATATGCAAGTTGCCGACAATGATTGAAAAAAGAAATCAGTAGCTGAACTCTCTATTCAGTACTGACGGTGAGTCCAGGGATAAAACACACTATGCTCGTTCATCTCTCACTACCAAATCTTCCTCATCGATGAAATATTTTCCTACCAGCAGCATCAAAGAAGGTATCAAGAAAATGTTCTTGAGATGCTTATCGGAAATATCATTTTTTTTTAACAAATAGACAATTAATAATGAATATTCTTGGCCACATTTATAAAATGGGCACAAACATATTTCCTACACACCAGTTTACTAGTCAGTATGACAATCGGAATATTCTCAACATTTTCAGACTAAATCAAAGTGTTGATAAAAGGATAGGGCAGTGAATAGCCCCGTAATTGTGGCTAAAATACATAAATCAATGAAGAGATGAGACTGTACGGGACTTTTCTGGCTGAATTGAGATTCCTCTCGGATGGGCATGTGGAGACAGACATTTGTTCTGATCACAAGATGAGATGAAAGGCAGTTGGGAGCTGTTGTGTTTCCGGGCAGTAATGCCGTGTTTGAAAGACTTCCGTTTGTGTAAGCACGGGGGCCACAGTTCTCTGCAGACCATCCAGTAATTAGCAAGAGGTCTCTCTTCCTTCAGCATTCCCACCGTTTCCCAATCGGGATATTTTTGAGAATGTCGTAAAACTAGTCTCCGATTTAGTTTTCTGTTATTTCAAAGGATCCTGTATTTTCGATGTAGAAAGGGGAACCTTGGAGATTATCTAGTCTGCTCGCTCACCTCTAGCCTCCATCTTTCCTTTGTAGATGTGGAAACGGGGGTGCAGAGAAGTTAAGGGATTTGCCCAAGATGAGACAGAACGTGTGTGGCAAGACTTGGACTCCCCGACTCTCCGTTAGGCTGCTGTGGCTTCTCCATCTTACACTTGGATGTCCCGTGCCTGTACCTAGCATAAGTCTGTGTATGAATCCAGAGAAATGTATTTATTGTACAAACACAATGAAATTACTCTTCACATGACTCCCAATCATTTACCAGCCCGGTTACCATACTCCAACTGCTTTTGCCGTTGATGCCAGTCCATGCAGCCTCTATGCAAGAGAAAAAAAAAAAATCCCTTGGCGATAGATTTGCAGGGCTTTTTGGCAAACAACTGATATTCCTACCCACTGGTGTGCTGCGATCAACAATTACTGGCCGTGAGAGCCGATGGATGGGTAGCACCTCTTCCCAGCTCAGTTCAGTGGTGTCACATTGGTGGCTTGAAAGCAGCCATAGTGGGAGTATTTTCACCACAGAAATTAAGAAACGCTAAAAACCAGGGCATTCTCCCTCCTCCCTCCATTAATGGTTTTTAAATATTTACTGGCATACTAGTGTTCCTACTTCATTAAAAATCAAAGAAATCAGAAGGCATTATTAAAACCAATATATGATCTATTAGATGAGATGTCTACCTTTTTGCCAAAAAAGAAAGAGAGAGAACATTTGTATCACTGACTTGTAATATGTAAAGAAGGAAACTTGGATTCCTGCCCAAGAAATGGGCTTTTTTTTTTTTTAGTTGCTAGGAGCGAAGCTATATTAAGATAATTCCTCTTTACTTGTTTTCTAATTAAACTAATTGAATTCTGAGTGTCTAGGGGAAGCACAAGAGACATTTATCTTGAGGGGATGATGGTCTTGAAGCCCATCAATCCTCTTAGAGCAGTAAGAAGGCAAATCCGAGGATGCCCATTTTGCAATATCCTTGACTCAACCCCCACTGAAAGTTTGGCCGTCTTCAGGTTTCTCTCTCTCTCTCTCTCTCTCTCTCTCTCTCTCTCTCTCTCTCTCTCTCTCTCTCTCTCTCTCTCTCTCTCTCTCTCTCTCTCTCTGAAAGAACAGTTATCAGGGAGCCAATTCTCATTCCACTCGCACAGCGCCCTCTGAGATCACTATTATTACGCTGCTTTTCTTCCCACTCTGCCCAAGTTCAATAGCCCATTCGGCTCTATCCCTGCAATGTTTCTCATATCTGGACTCTCCTTTCCCACTTTGCCACGTTGGAGGCCACAGTTTATCTCGCTCGAACAGATTATTGAATCATCCTTAAGGGTTCTCCTTCCAGCTATCTTAGCTTTCTGCTCTCCACTCAGCAGCCAGATAATCTTTCAAAAATATAAACTGAATCGTGCTATCCCTGCATAAAGCCCTCCACAGGCTTACTGTTATACTTAGGCTAAGACCCAAACTCCACGTGCCGCTCTATAAGACTTACCCTTGCCCATTTCTCAAACAGCCTCATTGAACACTCTGGCCACTCTCCTAGATGCCCTAGCTTGCTCACCAAGCTATATAGTCTCATGGGCCTTTCTTCTCTTCTGGAAATCCTCCATGCCCCCTTCCTGCCTCAGGGCCTTTGCCCTGATTATCCCCACCGCCTGAAATGCCGCCCCTCAATGTCCTCATGATCCTTCTTGTTGTTTCATTTTTCCCATAGCACCTTCCACTCTCCAAAACTATTTTTTCTATTTCTGTTGCCTGTGTGTTACCCGTCTGCCCTCGTTAGGATCTAAGCTGCACGAGACTGGAGATCTTGTCTATTGCGTCTCTGGCGTCCAGAACATATATTGCACATAGTGGTGGCTGATTTAATGAATATATTGCAAGGAACTCGATTTTACAGATGAGGAGACAGGCGAAGTAGCTTGTCGAATTTCACAGAGCTATGAATTAGCTCTCATTCTTATAATCAGTCTTTTGGAGTTTTTCTAAAATATTAATCATTTCCCAAGTGTTTGGAAAATGTCAAACTGCTTTGCGTTCCTCCCCGAATAGTCCGCAGAAACCATTTGATCACTTTCAAAAGCCAGTTCCATCCACTCCGGTCTTGTTAGCATCAGCGCTGGCTGGGGTTTCCTCCAACGCCTTTGATGTGCCCGTTCATCAATGAGGAGTCCGGACCCAACGCGACTGCCACTGCAGAGTGCTCAGAGCCTGCCCCGCCGGCTTCTCTCCGAGCGGGGTGCCATCTTAGGGAATGCCATTCTTTTTCCAAAGTGGCTCCTGCCACTCGACTGCAGACTAATAGCTTTAGTGTACTTTCACTGTCGATGGCAACTTTATGGACATTTGTTTGTCAATTTTTATTGTACTATCTCCTTTGACTCCTTAAGCCCTAAAAATTCGGGTCTTATATGTCCTGATCAATCTAATTAGCCCCTTTTGAACAACCAGATGCTTTCAATAGGGTTTTCAGATGCTCCCCAGAAGTGTCTTCATTCAACTGTAAGAAGCTTACCGCAATTTACTGCAGCGTGTGTGCAACGTAAGTGAAAGGAATGAGCTTTAAAGAAACACAACTAGGAAACCTTTAAAAGTTTCTGAAATGACTTAAGAAAACAAGCGAGGATCACTCTGTACATTTATGTTCTTTGTATAACTCCAGGAATTAGACGCCACCTAAGAATGATGGGATCAGTTTGTAGACAAAGTTGTAACAATATAGTACAGTTTCCCAATGATAGTAGCATTTCAGGGCAAAAAAGCGAAACTCGGATACATATGGATTTGTTATCCTCGTATTTCTACTTTTGGTAAGGTTTGACATTTTTCCATAATAAAAGTTTATTTTAAAAGGCAAAAACATTCCAAGATTTCTAAATCTGAATTTAATTTGCATGATACCAGATTTCCTAATATTGTCTAAGCATAATTTTTGACACGCTCCCCAAATGGATATTTCTAATGTAGATAAAACCTAAGAATGATTCAGTAATTCCACGTCTGGGTGGAAATCTGCCCAATTTCACTGAAAAAAAAAATTGGAAGCAGGGACTAGAATAGAAGTTTGTACACTCGTGTTCATGGTAGCAGTTTTCACAATTGTCAAAAGGGTGGAAGCAACCCGAGTGTCCAGGGATGGATGACCGGATAAACAAAATGCGGTACATACATACAATGAAATATTATTCGGTCATGAAAAGGGAGGGAATTAGGACACATATATGTTGCACAGAAATGAACCTGAGGACATTATTGTAAGTGAAATAAGCCAGTCACGAAAGCACGAATCTTCTAGGACCCACTCGTATGAGGTTCCAACAGTCAAATTCACAGAGACGAAAAGAATGGTGGTTGCCACGCTGGGGAGAAGGAGAAACGGGGAGCTGGTATTTAACGCATGCGGAGCTTCAGTTGAGGAAGAAGGAAAAGTTCTGGAGATGGATAAAACCGGACTCTTAATGATTTGTTTTATTTACGTATTTTCATACCCTGAAGCTCCTTATACAACGTAGTTGGGAACTCTGGGTTTGGAGCTGCTTTGCCCCTAACTTCTTGGTCGTAGTTCTCTTTCCTCCACTAGAGCAGCTCTTCTTGATAAAATTTGCCTTTGAGAATTATTCATTCTGTGGACATTCATTGAAAGACCAGTATTTTGTTTTTGTTTGCTCGGCTTTGGTTAAACAGCTCTAAGTGTTTCAGAGATAAACGTTCTAAGTCTTTTTAGATAATTCTCTTTGAAAGAGAGCAAATGTTAGGAAAAAGAAATCTGCATATTCCCTACGAGACTGTGGCACAGAATGACAGCGTGGTTTATTGGGAGCTCCTCTGAAAAGGTGGGATGGGGAGGGACCACAGGGGAAAAGGAGGAGACAGGGAGGGAGAGAGGACAAGGAGAGGCTGAGAGAAGTGAGGGGAAGGGAGAGAGCGACACACAGGGGCTGATTTAACTTCTCCGTGCTCTCTGGGTCCGTCCGCTTTGTCCCTCCTACTGCACCAAGCTCAGACCAGAGAAAAGAACGCTCGATGCGGAAACGGGGCGACGCTTTCCCCAGTCGCTCCTGCCTGTAGTTTCACACCCCTCAAGTGCATCCTTCACGCGCCTTCTGGAAGGATCATCTACAAGGCAAGGGGCTGATGAAGTCTGTTCTCTGCCTTTGTGCTTCATCTTTTACCACGTCCGTCCCCGTTACTGTCCCTTGTCTTCGGACCATCCACGTGCCACACGTGATGAGAAGCACAGATGACGTCAAGGAGTCTGGAAGTGAGAGGTGGTGTGCTCTTTGCTAGTCCATGAGCCCGCAGCCTGGGCTCCCGGGGACACCCGGAGCTGTCGCGCCTTTCTCCGAAGGGACCTGGAGTCATGCTAACGGTAGGACAGGGTGAGACCTTGTCTTCCAAGGAAGCAAGTGGGAGAAGAAATCCCATTTGCTTTTGTTTCCTCTTGGCTGTCCTGAAGATCATGAAGCGGATACGCATTCTGCATCATTCATAACTGGAATCCACACTTAGCCACATTTCTAGCTAAAAGGAAAGCGTGTTTCGCGCTGCTGGGTGCTAGCTAAATGCTCTACCAGGGACAGTTAGAATGTCAACTCATCATCTGCGTGTTTGCACAGAGCTTTGTCATTCTGGGTTTTCTAACTCTGTTCACTATATTGAAGTATACGCCACTCAGAATGCTCCACAGGAGGGCGAGCGGTCCCCTCCGCCCTGCCCTGGTCCCCTCCCCCACCCCCGCCCGCCCCTCACATCACCGAACACTTCTGCTCCGCCGTCTGCTTGATTTCTGTGAAGGTGGCCTGTGCTTTCTCTTTTATGGTGTCCAAGTCCATGTTCTGAAGATTCTGTAACTGCCCAAGAATAGAATCCTTGTCTTCTTCCTCTTCCTGATCCTCATCTACCATTTTCCGGAGGTCTTCGGGCAAATCCACGTCGTCTCCAGCCATCTGGATTTGGTTCTCATCCATTTCACTCTGTACACACACAAAAAAACACAAATATGGAGATAGAGAGACCACGCCAAAACGGACAGACAATCGCGAAACGCAGCAGGAAGTTGAGGAAGCGAACGACACGGGGTGGGGGGGGCTGTCTCTCAGCAGAGCCCGGGCCTGGTGGCAGTCGTGGGGGCCGCAGGTCCTGACTGAGACACTCCTCTTTCAGGGCACTTGGTGGATCAGAACCTTCAGCACAGTGGATTTCAAAGTGTGGGGCACGGACCCAGCAGCATCAGCATCGCCTCGGAACGCGTCACGAAGACACATTTTCAGGCCTGCGGAATCAGACACTCCGCTGAATCAGCCCTCTGTGTTATGCTGATGCAGCAAAGCCAACTCGGGGCAGCTCTGCACGCTTTGCTGTCTGTTGGCTCCAGGCTGTGACTCAGTGGCCCTGGCTGACCCCGCTCGGGAGGACGGGGTTCGGGTTCGTGGTGGCCTGACAGAGTTCCCGCATTTCATCAATTTTTAGCGGCAACTTCTGCCTAACCACGGTCCTTTCCCTCCCTTCTGCTAGGCAGGGGCCCCTCCTAGCCACAGAATCATGTCGACTTCAGCCTTACATCCCTGGCACCTGGAAGCAAGTCTGGCACCTAACACTTGCTTATTCCGTGACTCGCCGAAGGCATGGCTCCAACTCAGCATTCTGTCCAGGCTCGTGTCGTGGGTGCCCTGCAATTCCTCCTGTGTTTCTAGGTATGGCTGTTACCAGATATCCTAGTGCATGTTGCCTGGTGTTAAAAATTAGTGTGTTTTGTTGTGAGAGAGGAGAATCGAAAGAAAATATTTTTCTATAAAAGGCATAAAGGATGCCAACTTTCCCAGATGGCTGCCGCCGGATAATTTTCTGAGATCAGGTTGCAATAGGAGGTAAACTGGGCTTCTGGGGCAGAAAAGACGAAAGTGTCAGAAAAGCAAATGACCAGAAAGATCTAAGCAGGCCTCAGGGCCCACCGCTATGTGCTGTGACCAGCCTGGAGTTTGTTACCGAAGCACATGACAAATCACATAAAGATAAAACGATCATCTTAGTCTTAATCAGACCACGTTGATTCGATTTTAGAAGGAGTTTGTCACCTGCTGAGTCCCCAGGCAGAACTAAAGTCAGCACCTACAGAGAGAATTTCCCATGCCTGGTGCTGAGTAGAGATAATCATAAGCAAACATCGGTTGTCTCTAGGTCCAAAGGGCCAGCTAGTGTGACGTGTAAACTTGACTCCATCTATAAGGTTAGTCTCCGGGGGCCTTTCTCATTCTGATACTACGAGACTCTATACTTCCCCAACTGATCCCTCCAGAGCTTGGAGGCCGCAGCCTTTTCCCAGAGCTTTTATTTTGTTCTCTGGGCAGAGTGACAGCAAACCTGGCTCCAGAAAGGGCTGGAGAGGCCTCTGACAAAGAGCAGAGAAGCCCTCGGGAGGCCAGGTCCTCTCACAGCCCCTCACGTAGACTCCTGAGAAGGACCACTCTCAGAGTCACCCCCTGAGAAGAAGCCTCTCCCTGCACTTGGCCAGGCTTTGGCCCTTCAAAGCGCTTAATGGATTAATTAGTTCCTCGTCAAACTGTTGTGAGGATTAATTAGTTAGTTAATCCCCAGGGGCTCTCAGCCAATCCTCCACATCTATTTATTTTTTATTTACCTACCCTAGAGGTTGCCTTCCTTGCTGATCATCCTCTGGGCATTTTTGCAGAAAGCAGAGGAAACGCAGCACTGCAGCCTGGAGTCTCAGCTCCCGTAGATGCAGGATACCTGCCCTCCCGTGTGCGCCCCGAAAGAGCATGCACCTGCCTTGAAAAGTCTTTCCTGGGACTTCCGGCACCCCTGCCTCTCTGCGGATGTCACCAGGTTCTAACCTGGTCAGAGTAGCTGCTGTGGGCCTCCGGGGACAGCCAGCTGCTGCTCACGGGGACCGGAGCTGCTCCTGAGGGCGCACGGCCGTGACCTCCCATATCACCTTTCCTGGGGGATGCTGTGCGTGCCTCTGGAGAAGGTCTGGACCAGTTTCTTTTATTGAGGAAGACTTTCAGGCTTACTTTCTCTCCATTCCATTCGCTCAGGGAAGGGACAGCCGTGGGGTTCCCCTTTGCATCATAGCTCACAGAGGGACTTTTGATAGGCACAACTCCTAACGTGGTTCTCAAGACGGGTCCCCAGCAGCAATGGCAGCAGCTCCTGGCATCTCGTTAGAAATGCACCTTCTCTGGCCTCGCCCAGATCTGCTCTGGGGCTGGGCCCGGCTCTGACACCCAGCAAGCCCTCCTGGTGATTCTGGTGCCTGCCCAAGTTCTAGAAGCCTTGCTCCATGTTCCTTGAAGACGGGGGCTATAATGTACTCGTCTGTAATCTCAGAACCCAGCAGCGGCTACAGACAGTGGTCTCCTTGAATAATTCGTGGGCCCTCTCGTCACAGACTACAACGGCCTTACCGATGCTTGCGCGTGCGGGTCCTCTTTGCTGTAAAGAGTTCTATTTTTATAGCTAATGACTTACTTATTTTTAAACTCCTGCTGGGGCAGTGCAGCCCAGAGTGTTTGTTGGCTTGAGAATCAGATTGCCCAAGCGTGAAAGTTAACCTCACCATTTATAGGCTGTGTGACCCTGGGTACCTTACACGACCTCTCTGAGCTTTACTTCTGTGTCTATAAATGGGAATTCTGTTGTTTGCCTTAGATTTGTAGAGGATTAATTAGATGATAGCTGAATGATTTGGAATATATTAAGCACTCGACCAGCAGTGGCTATTCATAGTTGCGGGAGCCCTCCGAGGTGGGCAGGGGACTTGCACTGGACGGTGTGACCCTTGCACATGGCAGCCAGCCCCATCAGAAGGCCTCGCTCTCTTTGCACCTCTCCGCTGGCCTCAGAGGAGCCTGTTGCCTCCCGTCGCCAGTGGCTCAGCTTTCCTAGCAAGCTGGGCCTCTTCCTTTTCCTGTCGGCCCTGGGCAATCAGTCCTTGGACGAAGCTACCTGGAAAGCTCCTTTACCCCTTGTCAGGCCCACCCTGGGGTTTGCGGATCTCGGAGGCTATGGCCTGACAGAGGTCCTGGCCCCCGACCCGGCCGTCTTCCCCCACAAGCCCTGGCTCTGTCCCTCACTGGGAACCTCATGTGTACGGTTCCCAGGGGTGGAACCCCTGCCCCACTCTTCAGCCCCAGCAGTGCTCAGGCCAGCAGCTCAGTGCACTTCGAGAGGATGGACCTGGTGCGGGCCCGGGACGCATCTAGGCGGGGAATTCGGGTCCTGGGCAGCCAGAATGTGGTCTGAAAGAGGAGTGTGGGCTCTGGGAGGCCCGTCCACACTTCTCGCCCCACGTGAGAGAGCGTGGCCTGAGGAGGGACAGCACATCTAAAGCATGGGGCCGAGGCAGGTGGCCCCAGATGTCCAGTGCAAAGGCCGTATTGGGTGTGGTCAATAGCTGTGGCCAGAGTCCTACCATCACCATCCTTCCACAAGGGCAGTGCGACTGACCATCTGTCAGCAGCACGGTTGCCTCGGTGATGATTCTCGTACAGGAATTGGCTTCCAGGGGCTGCAGCCTGGGCCGTGGATGCCTATGACTAAGGGGAGGGCAGCTAGACAGGGCCAGTGAGTGGCGAGAAGACAAAATGAAGTGCTCTGCAACCGAACCTGAACCCGCGGCCTCATTAGTCCTGGGTCCTAACCAAGTGAGCTAGCTCAGACCTAGGACAAGTCAAGGGCCAGGGTGCCATCTGTAACAAGCTGTGGCCAACCCAGACTGCTGTTCTGCAGAAATGACTGATGATAGTGGGAAGACTGTGGGGTTTGGAGTCAGGAGACTTGGTTTGAGTCCCAGTTCTGTCCTTCACCCACTGCACGACCTTGGGCAAGTCACCTTACGCTTTGGTGCCCAGTGGGAGGGCCCCTCTGAGGATTACTGAGCAGATCGAATGAGACATGTGAAACGGGCTTGTAAGCTTCTAACTCTGGGACAAACGGTAGCTGTGGTTATTAATATTTCAGAGGAGGAAAGCGGCTCAGTGTCAAGATCCTCGTTGAAAGAGTCTCTGAGATAAAGAAGGCCATGGACGGCGAAACAGAGGGTGGGAGCATGTCGCCCCTTACGAGAGAGATCCGGGTCAGAGCCAGCAATTAAGGAAAACAAGTGGGATTCATGCGGCAAACCCCAAGCTGCCTCCTCCTCGCCTAACGAACCGCCCCGCTGACGGGACCCTGCCTACAACCCAAACAATGAACGTCTTGTCCAGATTTTCTGCTGCCCACGGACAGATCTCAGGTTGGAGAGACCAGAGAGATATTTTGATACAGTTCACACACTAAGGAAAGGCGGTAATGCCTCATTACCCCCCGCAAATACAAGCACAATACAGCCGATATGAATCAGCTTCCGGGAGGGAGGGGAGGTTTAGCTCTGAGAACCATGGCATGGATGAATGAATGGATGAATGAATGAATGAATGAATGAACAAGTGAGTCAGTGGAGTGAACCGGCATACCATTAGGGGACCTATAGGCTACACTTCATTCTTAGAGGTTCTGTTTGAGAGGTTTTCTCATTTCTAGAAATCTTATCAGTTTGGGATATTGTTGAATGCAGTTAAGAGCTAATTATTTTTATGCCGGCTGACCAGAGTCAGTTTTAATCTCTTGCTTTTTAACAAGATGTATAATCTTAATTGCCAGAGCTGGTGGCCCCATTATGTAAATAACCCCCAAACCCTGCCTTTGTGACTCCCTGTGACTGATTTCTGACTTTGAGGGGTCAGCACGACCCTGGATTTAGACTTCCTACGCCCTTGATCTTGATAAACTGGCCTTCGTCTTGTAGCAAACTTGAGATATGATGACCCACTCTCGTAGATGGTCACATTGTCAAAAAGCTGAGCGTTCACCACTTTTTAGAGTCTAGTCGATCCAGTTTGGTGTATAAGGAAATACCAGTGTGTTTTATACTCAGCAGATTTGATTTGTCTTTGGTTCGCCCACCTATTTTTTGTCTATATGATACTAAGCGGCTGGATCAATGGATTTCTTTCACTTTGACGAGTTTATCTGACATTGGATGTTCGCATATTTGTGAGGATCGTGGACTTCAGCAGTCACCTGTCCTCGCTGTCCTGGTTATGAGCGAGGGCGCTGCAGTGGCTCCAAGGTAAGGTGACAGCGGCCCCTGGTTCCTGTTCCGACAGCGTTTATAAGACATTGGGGAAGCGGGGATATAGAGCAGAGAATACAGCCGTTCGACAAACACCTCGGCACAAAGTAAAGTTGAGCACAGCCTGCTATGCCCATAATAAGGGGTCTCGGGGCCAGACCAGGAGGGAGTAGGTGTGAAGCCTTGGGGAACCAGACTCCAGCAGATGTTCATTCTTGTCCTGACCAGCCGCTGCGGAAGGACAGAGCCAAGTTTATGTTCTGTTCCCCTGGGGTCAGTGGTTTCAACCCTGTCTGAGCCTCTGAATCCTTTGTGAAGCACTGAAAAATACCGGCGGCCAGGGCCCACCCTCAGAGATTTGGCTCCGGTGGCGGGGGCCCAGGCAGGAGAATTTTTTAAATGTTTCCTGAGTCATTGTGTGAACCATGCTGAGATCCTCTTCCAGGGCTTGCTGGTCGCTCCTGCTCCTGCCTCACACTGCTCTTTCCTCGTTAGCTACTTAAAGGGCCCGCAGCACACGCAGGTTAGAACAGATGGTTTGGATTTGCGGATTTGACTTGCCGAATGAAAGGCGTCATTTTATAGTGTTGACTGCGAGTGTGCACATATAGGGCCCTACATGGAATGAGAGTTTCTAGAACCAGCCATGCATGTCTTACACTGCCTTCCTTTATATAGGCATCCCATAAGGACTCGAGAAGCATTCCGAGGTCACTTATCCAAGCCCCCATTTGCAGATGAGGAAACCCCAGTCTGGCGACGCTATTGCGTAAATGTCATCCAGCTTGTTAGGAGATGAGAATCCAACGCAGCCGCCAGGTCCAGCAGGGAGACATGGCTGGCGAGTCAGATGGGCTTGGGGTCTTATCCTGCCTTGCCTTTACAGGCTGCGTGACCTTGGGAAGTCGCTTTCCCTCTCTCAGTTGCTATTCTCACCTAGGAAGGGAAAAGGACGTCTACCTGCCTTATGGGGTGGTCGTGAGGATTCACTGAGAAGGCCGTGCCAGGGGGCCAGGGCTCTTCCTTCCCTTCCCCATGTCCCCTTAGGACATTCAGTCCATGGCTCTGTCAAGGGTGTGAGTAGAAGGAGCAAACTGAACTGGGGCAGGACGGAGAAGGGACGGAACAGAGGGACCAGGGGGAGCCTCTGATGGTCTCTCCGCCCTGCCCCCAGAAACAGCTGCTCAGAAGCCGGCAGTCTCCGCGTCCTGCGGGGCGGCCTCACGAGCTCCTAATCCGAAGAAGGAGGCGGGCAAAGGAAGGTTCACAGAATCTTTTTTTCCTTTTTGAAGAGGCAGATTTTAAATTCAATTCTAAAGGAGCTTTTGGTGTGACACGTTTAAGGACAATTCTATTGATACACTTTCTTCTACCTCTTTATTCAAAATGAACGATGCCCTTAATACAGCAGACAAACACCAGGTGTAACTAAATCATATAGCTCAGCAGGAGGCATGACATTATTTTTCAATGGCTAACTTAGATTGACAATTCCATTAATAGGATTAGGGTTCATTGTGGAACTGTTTTCTCGTATTAATTTGGCTTGACTTACATATACATTTTGAATTAGCTAGGAAGAGGAGTACCTTTGTTTTTAGAGATAATCTTGTGGCTTCACTTAAAATGTACTACTTCTTCTATCTGAAGATATAAGACATCTTAATAATAATGTAAAGTAGGCTTTGCATTTTACACAAAATTATCACTTTGCATTATGATTTTATGATGTTGGATCCAGACTCATTCTTCTCATGAAAAGCTTTTTTTAATATAACTCTTAGGGCAGATAGATTCTTTCTGCGGTTTTTGATACTTTGTTCTTTACATGTGTTTTTTGTTTTTTTCTTTTTCCCCAATAACATCGATCATTCAGCAAACCGTGTGTGTGTGTGTGTGTGTGTGTGTGTGTGTGTAACATGTCAGGCATCATGCAAGGCACTGTGGACAAAGATGAAAAACTCGGCTCTTTTCGTTAAGGACCACACAGTCTACTGGGCGAGAATATGCGGGGTGGTAATGAGGTAAGAGGCATGCACTCGGTTATCGCAGGAGCATGGAGGATGGTGGGGAGAGGGAAGCCATGGAAGGTTCTGGAAAAAGTAGCACTGCCTTACAGGAAGGAAAGGGGCCAGGGGAGCAGGGTACAGAGGACAAACAGAGAAGAAGGTACAGTCCACGCAGGGAGGGAGTCGCAAGAGGTGCGGTTGGAAATATAGGAGCCACATCATGGCGTACAGGCCAAGGGGTTTGGATTTGGACTTCCTTCTAAGTCATAGTAAGCCTTTTGCATGAAATAATCACTGTGCTGAAAAGCAAGAATCTACTACCAAGATTACTCTACCCAGCAAAGTTACCGTTTAGAATCAAAAGAGAAATAAAGAGCTTCCTAGATAAGAAAAAGCTAAAGGAGTTGATCATCATCTAGCAAGTAATAAAAAAAAAAAAAAAGGAAAGTTAAAGGGACTTTTTTTAAGAAGAAAAAGAAAATAAAAAGATCAAAATTATAAATAATGAAATGGCAGCAATTACATACCTATCAACAATGGCTTTAACTCTAAATGGGTTAAATGCTTTAATCAAAAGACATGGGGTGGCTGAATAGACAAGAAAACAAGACCAATCCATATGCTGCTCAGGAGAGACCCACTCCAGATAGAAAGATACACACATACATTGAAAGTAAAGGGACGGAAAACATACTTCAGGCAAATGGAAACAAACAAACAAAAAACCTGGGGTAGCAATATTTATATAACACAAAATAGACTTTAAAACAAAGGCTGTAACAAGAGAAGAATCCAGCAATTCCACTTCTAGGTATTTATCCAAAGAAACCCAAAACACCAATTCAAAAAGACGTATGTGTCCTTATGTTTTGCCACATTATTTACAACAGCCAAGATATGGACGCAACCTAAGTGCCCATCAATAGACGAATGGATAAAGAAGATGTGCCACATATATACAATGGAATATTACTCAGCCATAAAAAATAACAAAATCTTGCCATTCGCAATTACATAAATGGACCTAAAGAGTATGATGCTAAGGGAACTAAATCATACAGAAAAAGAGAAATACCATATGATTTCACTTACATGCAGAACCTTAAAAACTAAATGAACAAACAAAACAGAAAAAAACTCATAGATACAGAGAACATTTTGATGGTTGTCAGATGGAAAGGGGTTTGGGGAGAGATGGATAGGAAGGAGAAGAGATTAAGAAGTACAAACTGTCAGCTATAAGAAGTCACGGGGATGCAAAACACAGCATAGGGAATATAGTCAATAATGTTGTAATAAGTATGTCCGGGGTCAGGTGGTGCTAAACTTATCCGGGTGATCACTTCGTAAGTTATGTAAATGTTTAATCACTAGGCTGTACACTGGAAACTAATATAATATTATATGTCAATTATAATTGAAAAATAAAAAAAATTATTTAAAAAGTAAAAAATAAATAAAAAGTCATAGTTAACCTTAAAAAAAAAAAAAACAGGGAAGGAACAGGATCAGACTTGCATTTTGGAAACCACATTCTACAGTTTTGAAGGGACCGAGACTTGAGAGCCGTTACAGTAAAAGAGGTGAGAAACCATGAGACCTGCACTTGGGGACGGAGTTGAGAATTACTTAGGAGGTGACATTAAGGCGACTTGGTGACTGGCTGGATGTGAGGCTGGAGAAGGAGGGAAAAGTCCAGTGTGACTTCCAATTGCCAGGCTGCGGGGCGGGCTGCCCTGGGAGCCTTCAGTGGAGGTGAAGCCCGCAGGAGGGGCAGGTTTAGGGGACAATGAGGGGCTCTGTTCGAGATATGAGCTTCGAGGTGCCTAAGTAGAGGCAGATGCAGCGGTGACTTTTAGGAAGAAGGTGGGGGCAGGAGGCATAGATTTGAGAGTTATCGACACACAAGTGATGGCTGAAAGCAACAGCAAGGTACCTTCGTCCGAGGAGAACGTGCACTTGAGTGAGAAAAAGAGCAGACTAAGGGAGCACCCTGGAATGCTCCAAAATTTGGGGGCTGACGCCGGAAGGGTAACCCATAGAGAAGCCGGAGAAGAACCGGTTTAAGGAGAGTGAGAACCAGAAGGCCGGTGTCCAGAAGCTGACGACAGAGAGGGAGGAAGGAGGGGCCGATGCTAAACAAAAGGAAGAGAGACCAGGAGGTCCAAAAGGAAAATAAGAGAACCATCTGTCCGAGCGTCTGAAGGAGGGAGCTCTTGGCAGGGCGGTGGGAACCAGTCCATTCGGAAAGACACCTAGAAGGGCGTGTTTACGCAGAAAGTGGTGTATGTTTTTGTGGCGAGAGACTGGACTCTTTGATGAAGGCGAAGCCAATAGAGAGAAAAACCTGAAAATACAGGATTAACGAAGTGAGATCCAAATCCAGCATGAGCACCGTGGATTACTGTAGGCGTTTGAAGTCCTCTAATTACACGTAATTTGAAAGCCAGAGAAAATCAAGTGGACGTGTGTACATGATCACGATAATGAACAGCATACTTTGCTATCTATACGTTAGATTGCCGCCGTTCGATTAGTGCACCTACTTGACTCCTTATGTCATTACAACAATTGAAAGTGGTCACCGAAAGACATGAGTGCAACAAACGACATTGTCATCGACAGTGAGCGACAAACTCAGAGAGGAGGACTTTTACGGTGTGTGTGCAGGCGAGGGCCCACCTTTCTCCTTCTCGGAACCCAGACTTCCTTTCCCGCCAGCAATCGAGCAAAACTCTTATTCACAGCGAGATCATTTCTTTAGAAAACACAGTTCTAATTCCAAGATGGGACATAATTATCCTCATTAGACCTGACAGCTCCTGGGAAAACATTTTCCTCAGATCTGCTCTCTGTTGGGCCTGGGGAAAGGGAAGGACCCAGAACGGCCTCCTGCAACCTTGGTGACGTGACCTGGGGACCGTGAATGCGGCACCCAGGGTCGGCCCTCGTTGGCTGAAGGACCCCGTTAGTGTGGTGGCTTGCCCAATGTGGACAGGGCTAAGAATTTTGCAAATTATGGCGTGGGGGGAAGGTTGTTATTAGGAGCCCATCAAGGCTCTTGTGACTTTTGCTTTCTGCTCAGTGCCTTTTTCTTCATGTTCAGATCTCAAGTCTACCATCCTGGGTGGAGAGACATGGGTTTGAGGGAGTGTGTGTGTGTGTGTGTGTGTGTGTGTGTCGGGGGGTGGGGGATGGGGGAACGGGGCCTGCAAAAGTACCTGGTGAAGAATAAGGAAGCTCGAAGCCCTGTTTGCCACAGTAAGCTTTGTGATCTTGGGCAAGTCCCTTAATTTACATGAGTGTTATGATTACGCATTGAGTGTACACCTATGTCATATGTCATATAAGAAGTAAGTTTCATAAAAACAGAAACGCCACTCACGTGCTGGGTTCAAGGAGCCAAAGTACCATGGTGGCCACGAACCTGCACCCGCTGTAGGAAGAGACTTAGAGAGGTGGAGGAAGGGGCTTCCGTGTGCCCCTCAGATGACCCTGCCCAGCCTGAGGTCATCGCCAACTGTTAATGACAATTCCATTGGTCCTTCTGACGTCTTTTGATGACCTTTATTCTTGGTAGTCACCATGCCGTACATTGTGTTCCCAGGGCTTATTCATCTTCTAACTGGAAGTTTGTCATTGGGTCCCTCTTCACCCATGTCACCCACCCACCCTCGCCTCTGGCAACCACCGATCTGTTCCTCCCATGAGTTCGTTTTTCTCAGATTCCACATACGAATGAGATTATACAGTAGTTGTCTTTCTCTGCCTGACTTATTTTTCTTAGCATAAGGATCTTTACATCCATTCACACTGTTGCAAATGTCAGGATTTCCTTCTTTTTTTATGGCTGAGTAATATTCCATTGTATAGGTACACCACGATGGCCATTTTTAACTGCAGCAATCAGATATGCAATCACTTAAATGCAGTAATCAAGATGCCGTGCCCCACGCAGGAGGTATACGTAATGACTCAGGCACCTGCTGCCCATCTCCAACCCGGAAGTTCCTCTCCGGCCCTGACCTCTGTCAGTCCTGCCCCGCGGCTCTTTCTGGCCAACCAGCCCCTCATTCCTTTTCTTCCAATTCGCCGGACACATTGCCATGGCCTTGAGCTTCCCGAGTCACGGAGATGCCCATGGACACTCACTGCCTTGCCTCTCAGGCCTCCCTGCTCCTTATCAGAGCATCCAGAAAATGAAAACCTGCAACGTTAATGTCCATCCTGGTTTTTGGATGGCAGTCTCTAGGGTTACTCTGCATAATCGATGAAGACCTAACGGTTACCTACAGTCGCGTAATAGCCAGCAGCACGAGAATCAAAGCATGGCCTCCGGGGCCACAGTCATGTCCCCAAAGCCGGCTGCTCTCAAGGCCACATGTCCAACAGTCCTTCGACTATCTCTCAATGACCCTGAGTTACCCACAATGCCTCTCCATACTGGTTGCTGCGGAGACGGCTAGAAACCTCTCTGTCCTGACATGTCCCCGAGGACCCCAGGGCTCAGACGCTCCTCTCCCAGCCTGTCCCCACCCAGTCACGAATGGGTACTGCCGCCTCCTGCTCTGTGACAGCTGCTCCCAGGACGGTGCACCCAGGCCCTTACGCCTGCTAGCCCAGCAACCGCTTGAGAATAAAATGCACGAACTGGTCCTTAGTATCGAAAGAATAGGCTCCAAAGAAGAAAAAGTCACCTCCAGACATTTATTTCTGTTCCGCCTCCCCACTGTCCCCACCACCACAATCGCGGTGACGGTGCATTTCCCTGGGGTGTCCCGCGCGCTTTGAGACTGGGAACACCAGGGGGCGCGAGGGGCCCGGATTCCCGTCCCGCGCGCGCGGCTGCTGCATCAGCTCCGCCCTGAGGCCCGCGCCTGGCTTGGGCAGGATCTGTCCGCACAGGCAGGAAGCAGCTGCCCCGGGGCGGATCTGGGGGCCTGGGGAAGGCTGCTGTCCCCCAGCACCCCTTTCAGGCCGCAGGGTCTGTTGAAGGCCCGCTGCACCAAGAGCCTCGATCGGGTATGGGGGAGGGGAACAGGTAACCTGCGACAGCCCCTGGAGCCAGAGGAGGTGCCCAGGGCTGGGGCTGGACTTCCAGCACAAGGTGCCGCCTTGAGCTTGGGGCGTTAGCCATGTCTGGGGATAAATAGACGAGGTGGAATATGAGCCCCAATGTTGATTTTTTTAATGGTGCGCTTTCTATTAGTTATCGCTTTATGGATATCGTGCATTGGCTTAGAATTCCCATGTGCTTTACAAAAAGCGGGCAGTTGTATTATCAGCATTTTTAGTTGTTATTCACCCTATAGGCTAGTTCTTGAAGCATTTGTGCGTAGAATCTATTTTTACAAAATGCGGCGATCATATAAATGCGGCTCGGGAAGGCCCCCATCTGAAAGCAAACTCTGCAGCGGAGGGTGAACTGTAGACTGCTTCCGAGCGACGTTCTCATCTATTTGTTCCGATCGTGTTTGGAGTTTAGTCAGTGACACACGGCTGTGACGTCACACGGCACAGGAGAAGGAAAAGCAACGTGCCCAGCTGCTGGGGTGGGATTTTGTGACATTTGCTGAAGTAGTGACCAGTACAGGTGGTCCCAGAGGTCTTCGTGCAGTGTTAAGCCACGTGGAGTTCCAAACTGCACTAAAATTGTTGGGACGCCTCGAATATTGAGAGCAGAAAGAGCAGAGACCTTGCGGCAAGAAGGAGCTATGTTCCAATCCTTTTGTAAGTTTCTCTTTTTCATGGTTTGAGAGGCTGAAGTTCCCATCGTGGTTCTGTCGCTCAATCAATAGCTGTGGGTTTTTGCAAAGCTATTAAACCTCCCTGGGCTGCAATTTCCTTAAGCTAAAAGAGTCAGTGACATTAGATTCTTAGAAGAACTTGGGGTCCTTGAAAAAATCGGGAGAAGTCTCATATGCATTATGCATTAGAAACAGCCATAGAGCGGGAGGGGTATGTGAGCATCGCAAATCATGCGATGAAAGATATTGGGCTCCGCTGCTCATTTATAGACTTTTTCATGGTTCATCCCTGTCCTCTCTTCCTCCCATTCTCCATTTGGCTTTAGAGAGCAGCAGCCTATGCAGATATTGTCACTGTCACTCCCCGGGGCCTGTCCCTTTCCAGAGAGGATACGAATGTGCATACTCTTCCTTCTTTCCATAGTTTCTGTCGGAGAGGCTCTTGTCCCAGAGGATAGTTGGCTGAGAGATTTGGGGATTATTATTATTATTATTTTTCTCTGAAGAGCATCAAAACCTGGTTAAGCCTGGAGGTGTTCACCCCTAAGGATTCGGAAGTGAGCAAGACCACAGAGTCGCCGTTAAGGCAGAAAACGAACAAAAGCTCGATTCGTGAAGTCCAGGGGCCTGGAGCCCATCTGTCGACACCCGTCAGTGTGCTTGTGCACGGTCCTCGGGATCCCCGGGTTTTGTTATAAACGGGACATCCGTGCACAGATCACCTCGTCATGGCGGTGGTACGAGCTGCCGTCCATTGAGCCCTTCCCATTAGTCAGGAGTTCTACCGGGTTCATTACGTTCCCTCAGACAAAGACCTTATGAGGTAGGTATCACTGCCCCCACTTTATCAGTGAGGAAATTGAGGCTCAGGTATTTTCAGAGGCCGCCTGAGATTGCACGGTGCCAGAGCCTCGGAGCCACAGTTGAAACCCAGCTCTCCTTACAATATCTCACAGACGGACAGCTGACAAAAATAAATCCTTCACCTTCGCGGAAGAGACATGGCCTGTTGGTCGTGTGTGTGTGCGTGTGTGTGTGCGTGTGTGTGTGTGTGTGTGTGTGTGTGTGTGTGTGTTTCGTTTCTGAGTCAGGCCTCCTGCCTCGCGGAAGCCACGTTGCTGAAGACAGCCAGGGACATCCTGGGGAGTTTCAGGAAATCCCCCAGACAATGGGAGTGGAGGGGACAGTGTTTAGCGGGCGCTCCACTCTTCCAAAACGCAAGCACAGCGGGGAAAAAGTCCGTCCTGCACCAGAGCAAGGAGCGCAAAAGGCCTGGCGTTCTTTTCAGAATCCACTGGTCTCAAACGGAAATGAGTTTAAATTTCATTGTGAGTTTTTCATTGCTAGTTTTTCAGGTTCCTGTGTCTTAGGGGTCAATAT
The DNA here is from genome assembly GCF_014176215.1 of Rousettus aegyptiacus. Taxonomy (NCBI): domain Eukaryota; kingdom Metazoa; phylum Chordata; class Mammalia; order Chiroptera; family Pteropodidae; genus Rousettus; species Rousettus aegyptiacus. Next base: position 83,566,431 of record NW_023416287.1, read on the forward strand.
TTCCCTGAGGATGGCTCTATTGAACTCTGGTGACTTCAGCAGTGACCTTGCATGGCCAGTGGGCGCGCTCCCTTTTTTCGTTCTTATAGGCCCTGTGGTCAGCTTTTCCAGCACCTTCAGGGAACCCACTGGAGGGACTGGTTTAGTGGCACTTTCTAACCCCCCCCCCCGCCACCCCCCTCCACACACACACACACACACACACACACACACAGCCGACTTGGAGATGGCTTCGTACTTGGGGATCATGTGCTTTGGCGGGATCTTTCTCTGGTTTCTCCAGGTGGAAGGTGTTTTCTAAGGGAGGTGTGCCTCTGGAATATGAAGGTGACCATCAACCTGAAGGTGACGGCGGCGGCGTTTAGAGGAGCCGAGCGATCCCCAGGTTGGGGGAAACGAGAAGTGAGCCAGAGGAGCAAAGTGCCGGGCCCTCTGTCACCCCGGATGCAAGCCTGGGAACACGTGGGCATCCTCTGCCCGCCTCGCAGGGAGATAAAAGCCTGCTTGAGGCAGAGTGCACCGTCGAGTGGTTTTCGGTTTACAGTCGGCAGAACCAATCCTACGACTTCTCTAAAGCGATGACCCCACCAGAGCGTCCAGGGGTTCGTCCTCTTGGCCAGCACCAAGACGCCTCCATCTTGGGGTGATGACCGGCGTTACTGCATCGCCCCCCAAAGAAGGAACCAATCGTTGCTTAGATGCAGAGGCAGGACGTGTAGAAGTCAAGACCCTGGGCTCCGCCGTCACCCGCTGCGCGGCCCGTGGCAGGAGGGTGGCTCCTCTTTCTGTACCCGTGTCCCCTACTGTGAGAACCTCCCTCACAGGACGGCTGAGGGCACTCAGCGAGCCGATACTGGCCGAGCGCTTTGAACAGCGCCTGGCCCTCGGAGCCCCATGAATGCCAGCTGTGATTATTGTCCCCACTGCGTCTGTACACAGAAGCGCTACAGTCCTTACGTAAATCTACACGAAAACGGCCTCTGTAGGGATCGGCTTCGGCTTCGTTGTGCCGAGAGGAAATGGGAGGTCACGGAGGGCGAGTGACTGGACTCTACTCTTTACAGACGAGTTGGGCGCCCTTGCCGCTGTATCACGGTGCCTCGGTCAAGGTGAGGATGCGGACCCTCACTTATCCGCTGTTCCCACCCTCACCTGCCGTTGCACGAGCCGTGATTTCGGCTGCCCGTGGTCAACCGCGGTCTGAAAATAGTCGATGAAGAACGCCAGAAATAAACGATTCATAAGTTTTCAGTTCTGGGCGTCCCGCTCGGTCCCTCCAGAGACGAGAATCGTCCCTTCGTTCCTGTCTCCTCGCCGTGGACGCCCCGCCCATAACCACTTGGGAGCCAGCTCAGGCTCAGGTCCCCTGCTGAGATGCCACAGTGCTTGTGCTCAAGAAACCCTCATTTTACTTCATGCCACGTTCAAAGAACTCTCGTTGCAGTATATCGTCATCATTGTTCTATTGTATTATGAATTATTACTGTTAATCTCTTACTGAACCTAATAAATCACACTCCATCATAGATATGCATGTATAGGGAAAAAACAGTATTTTGGGGTTCAGTGCTATCTCCAGTTTCAGGCGTCCATCCCCTGGGGGCCTTGCAACGTAACGCCCGTGGATAAGGGGGGGACTACTGAATGTGTATGTTCATGAACGTGACCCTTTGCTGACAATGGACCGTTCTCCATTTTTTAGTATGTAAGAAATGACTGGATATGGGCTGCGTTGAGTGTCTCACCTTTGGGAGTCTGTACTTTTCTCTGAGATGAACTCTCAGGCAGGCCCTCTCCGCCTTTTTTTGTGTAAATGCGGCATCTCTTTCCATCCTAAGAGGAAAAGAAGACAGGATCAAAGGACAGGAAAAGCGGAGGACATTCTAGCCCCTGCTCAGAGAAGCCAGACCCTAGGGTACACCTTCTGGATCCCCTCTGCCCTCGGGCATGGCGGGCGGGGGTGCTTTGAGGCGCATGGTGTTTGGGGGTGTTATATAAGGCCATTTCCTTTCACCGTCACTCCCTCTAGACCCCAGTTTAGGTTCAGGGTTCCCTTCCCTATCTGGAAGGGAATGTCCCATACGAGGTACGGGAGGTTGCAAAGTGCTTTGGGGACCACCTAATTGGACTCGCGACTATGCTGGTTTTAAATAAACTCCTTTGCTCGTGATAGTCCAGACCGAAGCAGACGCCTTAGGGATGTCTGCAAAGCCCAGCGTACGTAGCACCTTCTCTCCCAGCTGCCCGCAGAGGCACGTTACTGGGGTGCAATTGATACACACGGCCCCGCCCTCGGCTGCGTTGGCCTGGACCGAGCTGGGTAAAGGAAATCTCTTCTCTGGGAACTTGGGATTGGAACTGAGAAAGACAGGGATGTGCCGTGTGGCTGGGGCTGTAACGGGTACACTTGGAGGCTGGGGGCCGCGGGTTGCACCTGCCGCTTGGCTGGGCAATAGATGGAGAGAGCTGATTGCTGGGAAAGAAGAACGAAGCCACCAGACAAAAACAGAAGCAACAGGAAGAGATGGGAAAAGAGTGCTCGTGGCTTCCCAGAAGCGTTCTGGTTCCTAGTTCAGCCCCAGGTGGGGCCCGGTGGGATTTCTATTCATGGGTTTGGTGAAACGTCTTTGCATGAAGCATCGTTTGCATTAAACGTTGCCTATTTTCGTTTTCGGGTGGCTCAATTGGTTTCTGTTTCTTGAGTTTTGAAGTCATTTTTAACCATTACCACAGAAGGCTGGCTGAAGGAAGGGCCAGATCTGAAGCGCTCAGACTAAATCGCCCCTCCCTGGGCCCTCGGCTCAGGCACGCCCTGAGCTCACTGCCCTCCACCAAATGAATGTCAGGCTTGGCACAAGCAGGAGAGAACCGGGGTGGGGGTGGGGTGGGGTGGGGCTCACGCTTCTAGTTTTGGAGAGGGAAATGGAATGAGTGATTGACCCGAGAGATCAGTGACCGCCCCCCATCCCCCCACCCCCGCCGCTCCAACATTTTATTATGAAAAATTTCAAACATATGGAAAAGTTGAAAGAATTTAAGGTGAAATCCACTCACTCACAATCATGATTCTACAATGAGCACGTACTATGCACATTTTATCTTTTTTTTTTTTATTTCAGAGTTGTAGATATCAACACTTCCCATCCCAAACACTTCAACATTAACTACAGTTATATATGTTTGTAGTTTCATCATCTCTCTCTCTCTCTCTCTCTCTCTCTCTCTCTCTCTCTCTCTCTCTCTCTCTCTCTCCTATTAGTTCCATTTCTGTAACCCAACCCCTCTTAAAACGTAAAGAACATCACCGGGGACATGCCCTCATCCCCACTGCCAACCAATGCCTCTTTCAAAGACCACTATCTTTTTTTCATCACAGATGGGCTTCGCCTATTCTAGAGCTTCATATAAACGTAACAATACGCTATGCATTCTTTTGTGTAAGGCTTCTTTCACTCAGCAGAAAAAGCGTTTGAGATTTATCTAGGTTTTTTATTTAGCAGTAGTTTGTTCCTTTTCATTACTGAGTATACTCTGCTGTATGAATATATCACGTTTATTTTTTCATTCTGCTGTTGAACACCTGGACTGTTTCCTATTTGGGGCTACTGTGAATGAAACTGCTATGAACATTTTTGCTCAAGTCTTTTTTTGAACATGTATATTCATTTCTCCTCAGTAATATCTAGGCATGGAATTGCTGGGTTATAGGGTGACTTGGTTGAGTAAGTGCAGTTTTATTAGATACTGTTACACCTTATCCCAAGTGGTTACACTGTCTTACATCTGATCAATGAGAAGAAGAATTCTAGTTGTTCTGACCAACATTTAATATTATGTCTTTTTAATTTTAGCCATTTAGTGTGTAATGGTATCTTAGTGTGATTTTAATTTTCATTTCCATGATGACTAATGATTATCGGGATTTTTTTTTTTCATGGAGTAATTGGCCATTTATATATGTTTGTAAAGTTATTTGTTCAACTCTTTTGCTCGTTTTTGTTCTTCTGTTACTGAGTTTCAGAAGTGTTTCATATACCCCGGATCCCAGTCCTTTGTCAGATATACATTTTGCAAATATTTTCTCTGTCTGTGGCTTGCCTATTTACTTTCTTAATGGTATTTTTGGTGTACACAAGCTTTTAATTTTGATAACATCTCACTTATCGTTTAAATTTTTTCTGGTAATTGCATCGTTCATGTTTAAGAAATCTTTGCCTATTTCCAAGTTGCAAAGGTATTCTAGGCTTTTTCCTAAATGCTTTATAATTTATAATTTTTGCTTTTATGTTTAGGTCTGCAATGCATATCGAAGTTCACGTTAGAAATGGTACTGTCACAATTATACCATGACTAAGGTGAAGGGACATTTTATTATAATTGAGAGATGGAGGGATAAACAGATTAATGTATTATTTAGACCTTTCTAAATATTTAGATATAGACCTTTCAGTACCAGTGTTATCAAGTAGTGGGAAAAAAAAAATCTAAACATAGAAATAAAACAAAAATGAATGTGCAGTAGAGTACTTTATTAATTAGTTTTTAGTTTATAATTTGTGGAGTCAATCCCACAACTTTTCTAAACTGATGATAGCTTTCGAAGGCTTTTATTTGCTAGTATTCATTTTAATGATTATATATGCTTTACTGTCTATAGCTCTCTCTGAATGTAACTTGTGATGAACCATTTTTGATGCCAACTCCTTTATATTGTATTGTAGGTGATGAAGCTCTTGAAAATTCAAGCAATGGACTGGTAGTCATGCCTCTTGCCAAGCCTCTATTGTCTTGCTACCATTTCCTAAATTAGGTGACAACATAAATTTGTAATATTCACACACATACATACACATAAAGATGTGTAGTTGGCAAATAACCCAATCCACTGACTGACCATATCGTTTGGGCATTTTTATCTTTGATCTGTCCAGATATAAAATTAAGGAAAACTAGGACATTAGTTAATCCAACAGATGCTATATCTGTGACCAGATTTATTGCTTGGACATATTAAATGATATTTTATGTGATCAGGTGTATGGTCTACATTTCTGATCATTTACTTTTCATAAGTCCCCTTGAGCTGAGAACATTTGGTGCTATTGTTCTATTTCTGTTTCTTCATTATACTTGTCCTTTTACATGTCATAGGCAAAACTAGCCAATATTGAAAGAATGCTGCTTTTTTTTTGCCCTAATATTATCTTAGCACCAATAATTTTTGCAGTTGCATTTACTTGAACTTACTTTAATTTACTGAGCCAAACATAAGTATTTTAGATAATTTATAAGCCATAATTTCTTTCAGAAAAAAATACGACAGACAAGGTTCCTATTAAATATAGGCCATGGTACTTAGTTTCCTCCAGGTCATTAACCTTTTCACTTATAATCATCTTAGCAATAGGACTTAGGCAGCTATTATGTAATTGATCATTAGCAAAATAGCCGTGGCAGCAAAAAAACAAACAAAACCCCCTTTTTTTGGTAATATTTGATGAACATTTAACCTCAAGATTGATGCTTCAATTCTTAGTTGATTATTAAAACTCTTAATGCTATGTTAAACTTTTAAAAAATTACATATAGATTGATTGCACTTAAAGATCAATCTTTAACATTGAAAAATTGTTGATGATATTCACATTCCGTATTCTTAACTAAAATGTTACTAATATTTTATCATTATTACATTTTATATAGCCAGGAGAATGTTATTATTTTTTGGAGGTCTATGGCTGAAGTATTTAAGAGTGAAGTATCATGATGCCTGTAATTTACTTTGCAATTTATTCTCTATATCATTCATCTATCATCTAGCTAGCTAGCTATCCATCATCTACCTACCTACCTACCTATCTATCCACCTATCATCATCATTAATCCAACTAATCCATCTATAGGTAAATATGGCAAAATGTTAATTGTACACGTTACATCATAGGTCCATATAGGTATTTGTTATACTATTCTACTTGACTGTATCTTTAAATTTTTCATAATAAAGTCCACAAATGTATTCATAGTCTTTGAGAAGCCAAGTCTTATGACATAATTGTTACATTGTGCTTTCTAGGCTCTCTCTCTCTCTTTTTTTTTTTGCCCATGTGAGATCAAGAAGGTTGCACTGTATGTTCTTTAAGGCCCTCTTCCAGGAGCAAAGTCTCAATTCTTACAATTTGAAAGCTTTCCATTTGCTGGGAGGGTGAATTTAGGAAAGGCTCTAAAGATAGGCTCACAATTTTTCCTCTGAACAGTTAAACTGAAATCAATGAAAACATGCCTATATCAGAAAGGGTTAAGTTACACCCAAAATGATGTGCAGATTCATTTATTTTTCATTTCCATTCATACAAATAGGACATAGTGACTGCAGATGCTACGAAATCGTTCACTTTTGCAGAAAACTTAGGGGTTTTCCTATAAAGTTAGAGGCCAACAGCACAAGGAAAAACATCTATTTAAAGAGCGAAAAGAAACTGGGCAACTGAAGCAGGTACAGCCAGCATTAATCGCTCTTTGCTCGTAAAGGGAGATGGAGCTGCGGGTACTCACTTCTCTTCGATCATTTGCTTTTGATATTCCTCGTATTCTTCTCTGGTCATCCCTTGAGCTGCTGCGGGATCGGAAGTGCCTCCTTCTTCTTTTTTTTCTTCAGACCCACCACCAAATCCCAAGTTCTTTACCTGGTTAGTTATCATAGTTTTCATAAAGAAAGCCATGGTTTCGGACCCAGAGAAAGAAAACCAAAACTCAGAAAAAAAAAAAATGTGCAGAGAAAAAAAAAACCCCAGAATCTCCAAATATCCTTAACGATGGCCACACTTAAGAGCAAAGAACCTCGCACGGCTTCCTCTCTTCAAGGGCACAATGATAGAGAAGAGTGGTTTGTGGGCCATAAGCTGGATTAAAGAGGCGAACTACCTTGTACTCAGAGGCAGATGGTTCAGATTACTAAGGCACACAATCAGATGGAACCGACTACTTTCTGAATTAATACACTAAGCTAATTTCGGAAGCTAATGGGAAGAAAAATCCTTCCCATTATCTATCCCTTTCTCCCCATCCATTTCTAAATGTTAGATTATAAGCACAGCAGGGCTTCATCCAGAGTTCTGCTTCGATTAAATTAATCAGAGCTGACATTTTATGGCTGTAGTGGAATTTCCAAATTCCAGCCCTTAAATACAACATCCTGTTAAAAAGTGAGTCCAGTGAGACTCAAAACCAAAATGCTTCGTTAAGCAAGAATAATCCTTTGATCCATCATTTTATCTCATTGGGCTTTAACTACTATGAGAGGCTTTGCTTTTGGTTTGCTTGGGTTCTGTGCTGTTCCAGTGGCTACTGTGCTCTTTACATAAATACCCGACTGAGGGAAGTCCACAGGGGCGGTAGGGTCCTTAACCTACCGCTGGAAGAGCACCTCAGCCTTTTCCTGCACTGAGATGTTACGTTTCTGCATGGAAGTGATGTGCTGGGCACTTCCAATGGTCCCATCCAGAAGGTTAAGGTCCTATGTGAGTCCCGTCATCAATATGTAGTGGGGTCACCTCTATCTCTGACATACAATCCACTTCCTGGGTGCTCTACCTCAGCTCACTGGTGCACCTGGAGAAAACCTTTGACCATGTTTTATCACGCAGCAGATTCTCGCCCGTTGTGGTTTTCCTCAGGTCAAGGGAGGAACTGAGTATGGCTAAGACTTTAATCTACATTAGTTCCTTTCTAATTAAAGCACTCCAAGGCGGGGTGGGTGGAGGTGGGGGGGGGGTGCGGGGGGGGGGGAGGTGCCTGTTGGGGGAGGTGAAAAGATGCAGGCTATTCGTAACCTACGCTTATTATTATTTTATCAGTAGGCATGAGCCCTCTCAGGAAATAATGGCTATCCTTCAGATTGTCCGGAACTGTATAACCCGGATTTTTGCCTAAAATGCTTGCTTTATACATTTTGTTTTCCCTTTTACTAACCTATTTTAAAATATTGCTAAGACGGTCTCAGAGTGGAAGACTAACAGAGGTCTGGAGTGAAACAGACTTTGCTCGGTGCGGATTGAGAATGAACATGAATACTGAGCTCCACTTCTGCTTTGCCGGGAACTCAGCACATTCAAACCATTATCTCTAGGTTACCACGTATCACAAACCGTATTTCATCTCCACTGAGGGGCGTTATTCATTACTAAGGTCCAACAGAACTTTTCAGGTGATACACAAGCCAGAGAATCTGTTTCTTTGTTGTTTTCCCAGTTCAGCACGATTATCCTTTAGAAAACACAGAACAGGTGTTTCATGACATTAAAATCTTTTATTTCCCCAAGACAAGGACAATTTGCTGAAGATTTATCCTCTATAGCAGTTTTGGTCAGAAAAGTGAGATCCCCTACACCAACTGGACTTGATAGGTCTGAATCAGAGGACTACTATCATCTCTTAAAGCACAAAATAAAAAAATAAGAATCCACTTCATATTTTATTATAAATTAAATTTATATTATAAAACTATTACTAAAATTCTATTTTATTAGGAAAAATTATTAATGAAGGTATCAATTCTAAACCCTAAAGCCAATTTATAAACCCAGTTGCGTATGTGTGTGCGTGCGCGCGTGCGTGCTGAGGGCGTCAGGCATTAGAGATCCTCAGGTGGTAAATACCAGTGTGATGACTGAATCCTGCCTGGTATTACTTTGTTATGAAACCAAATCACTCACAGTCTCCCCAACAGTTAATCCCACTGAAAATGGGATGTCTTCAGAACTTACTATTCCTCAATTACAATGGACTTTCTACTTGGATATCCAGTGACTATTTGCTGCTGAGTATAGAACCGTTTATTCCTCCAGAAAGGGAAAATAAATACCCCAGGATTTGTGCAATGGGACCACTGGGTGTTGCCCCTCCAAAGGCGTCTGCTCATCCTTGAATAAGACCCCGGGTCTTTCCTGTGGCCTGCAAGGCCACGTCCTCAGTGCCGCACTGGTGTCCAGGGCCCCGATGCTGCCTCACGGCCACCACCTCGCCTGCAGGTGGGCTCACTGATCGGGCTTTACGTTTCCTTTGATTTCTTTCACATCCATCTATTTATTTTAAATCTTTTATTTTATCCCCTATTTCCCAGAAGAGAGGTCCATTACCTTAGTCTACCATTTTCTGAAACTGTGTAATGAAGACTCTTACAACGCTACTGCCCTGAGATCAGTATTATGAAGACCGAGGCCATCTTTATTGAGTAGCAAAGCCGAGATTCAAACCAGATTTGTCTCACACCAATACTCTTCCCTTTGTATATCGCATGGACTCTCAGAATTAGAATTACTTGGTTAAATGGCGCTTGTCAGAAAGAGTCAAAGATCTTTTAACTGCCATCAGTGATGACTAAGAGTTCAGGCTTACCTGCACTTTCACTGGTATTTGGTTTTATTAAAAGTGGAAACATCAAACATTGTTTTAATTAGCTCGTATTTCTCATTACCAGCAAGGCTATTTCCCCATTGTCATTTCCACTTTTTATGCTTCCTCGTGTTGATTCCACAGGCGGTAAGCCACCAAGGGCAGAGCACACAGCACACCATACATGAAATACCATCGCAAATCAGGGCCTATTTGGAAAATAACAACTTATTACCCGAGATTAATGAAGGAAAGTAAATTTACTAAAATATTTCTTTATTTGAATAAGGTCAATGTCATTTTTTGAATTCCAGCTAGCATCAAATAACAATCAGAAAAAAACACTTGACAAAAAATGTTATCCAATTGAAATTAACAGTGGATAGAAAACTCTTTTAAACTTTAAAAGAAATATATTAAACAGGCAACATACAGATCTAAAAAGTTGCAAGTGATGCTTTCACATTAGATGTTATAAATAAAAAAAAGCCCCAATATAATCATTTGTTCACTACCTCCCTGCAAAAGCACATGGACAGGAAAAGATAATCACATCTTAACATTCACAACTGTTACTATGTTCTTTATAAACTGTGTCTGCAATCCCTTATTCAAGTAATTTTTGTTTTCCCCAAGTTATCAAAAAGTACTATTGTCTGAGATAAAATATCACAAAAATCGCCATCAGGAAAGCAAAAAGCTTTAGCCAGGCAGATGTGAAGATAGTTTTCATGGCTTGACCATGACCATGAAGATGATTTTCTAAGTTTAAAAGCCATCAATCAAAGTACCAAGAGTTACAGGCAACAACCTGGTTTGTATCTGGTTGCTACTAAACAAAGAGTTTTAGTAAAAAGAACATTAATTTTAAGTATAAAAGAATCAGTGCACATTTATTTGCTAATGACAATGAAATTTATAGTATGCTCTGAGCTCAGCTTTAAACCAACAAAACGACACTCATGTTTTCTTTCCACTCTCCATCCTAGTGGTTCTCAAACATGAGTGTGCTCAGATCACTGGAGGTGCCTGTCGAAAACACATTTGGGAGCTCCGCACCTGAATGTTGCCTCTGGTGGTTCGGAATTGAGCCCCGTGACCCGCGCTCTGAACAGGCACTCCAAGACCCGGCTGGTCCTCGGGCCACTCTGCGACAAACACTGATATCCCTCTAATACATACCAAAACATTGTTTACTATTTGTGGCTTCATAGTAAAATTTCAAGCTGAAATTTTTATCCACACAATTAGAACACAAACAGGTACATTAGATAGCGGTTCCAACCATTCCGTAATTGTATTTCTTTTTAAAAGTGGCATCGTAAGCACCACTTACACTAAAATTTTAAAATCAGTTTTGTTTTAAGGCAAGGCACCTGTAGAAGACTTGCTGGTGTGAGATAAGTTAAATTCAATTACACAGAACAGTACAGAAATGGAAGAATCCTGGCAGTGATTGATTTTCTCACAAGGAAACACTTTTCTTCGGAAAAGAGCTGAAGTCAATGATTTTGAGAAAAACAAACCAAATTTCGAATAATATGACAAACACCCTGTGCAACCTGCTTTACCGAGTGATTTTTAGCAAATTACATTACTAAGTAAAAAAGATTCATGCTCATGCTTTTCATAACAGCCATTTCCATTTGTATTAGAAACAACTGAACGATTCCTCTGGAACTTTTGCCTGAAAATGGCTACTGCGTACATCTGGGATTCCTTTAATAAGTTCAGGTATATATATTTTACAATACCGGACATTTTGAAGCCTTTAATCTCAAGAGGATTTCCCAGGTTCATAGTCTACAACTTAAATATTCTTCTGATGGTATTAATATTTTTTTCATAAAATAAATTCTGTGATGATGATGTCTCTGAAACATGAATTTCAAAATGTTAAGACTACAAGGACGAACACTAGTGAAGCATTTTCCATGCTGAAATGACTAGAGTGAGTGACCATTAGAACGTTCTCGGCGTTCTAGGATAAATGCTAAGACAGAAAGACTGTCATGGCACGTTGGCAGAGTTCCTCACAGTCTTTGTACAGATTTTAGGCAGTCAGCTCCATCTGTAAATGACATCTTAGGGTAAATTTATGGAGGCCTGGAAGAATTAAACAGTGCTATTTTATAAAACAGTATTATTTTGCATCCTACAACAAATGTAAAAAAATCATTTTAGCTCCAAGAGGTAAAGAAAGTATTTTGAAGCCAGCAAAAATAAGTCTACATCGCCTGTGAAGACAAAATTAAATGCATTTTACAATGTCATTTACAGACTGTTTCTGTAGTACCTAGAATATGCACGAAAACTATAGCAACTCCTCCAGGCTCACATTTCAAGGTTAAGGTTACTAACAAGTGCTTCACAATATCCTCAGTTCCGGCATTAGAACAAAGAAATCAGAAGTATTAACTCTATTTTTCAAATTTTTGCCTTCGAAAATCTTAACACTGCTTCTAATACAGCCTCCTTAATTTACACGGGTACGCGGCATTGCACACACCAGGTTGTACAGAGTAATGTAAACCAGAGTGTAGTGGTGGGTCTGTGAAGTAAACTATCCCCAGAACGTGCAATCTGAGCCGAATCTACATGCTGTACAAAAGGGGAGAAGTTCATTACAAATACAAATACAAAAATGATTTTCATAATATTGAACTGACAGAATGAAGGCGTTCAAAAATATGAGCAATCACGAAATGAATGCATTACCAGGCAAACACACTTAAAAACTATCACCAGAGGAATGTGTTTGCCTACATGGCATTTTAGGCAAAGAGCAGCTCTTAATTCCGACCCCCCGCCCAAATTTCCTTTAGAAGTGAAATACATCACTGATGATCAGAGGGGAAACACTTCAATAAACAACGTGAGGCTCTTACCCAGCCCTAAGGCTCTTGGACAAGATGTCCTGAGACCAAAGGGTAGCAGGTTGAGGGCTGTGGGCCTGGGTGCCACAGGAGGGAATTCTGACCTCTTACAAAGACTGGTTACGAGATAACCAGGATGGGGAGCTTAGTTAGACCTCATGGGGGGAGGGCAGGAGAGCAAGTGTGTTTAGGTTAAATAAAGGAAAACCTCCAACATTTGAAACTTAGGAGTAATTTTCATATCTGGGGCTGGCCCCAATTTTCTATTATTTACTGTCTTATTTATCAATATTCTGTCCAGTGGCTGTGTTCTACTGGCCAGAAATGCACTGAAATTTAAATAGATTTTATGTACTATGCACAAGTTTACATGTGGTTGTCTTTAAGGTTTTATTCTTACTGTAAATCAATGTTTAAATTATTTTATACAAAATTTAATAATTTAGCCTATGGAGCAATTTAAATAGTTCAATTCCCTCAAAAAGACAACATTTTGTACATACATACATGATGCACACATATGAAAATGGTGGTCAAAAGAATTTTTTGGCAGCTGCTTCTTGCTGAGTCCTAAGGAAAAAAGAGAAAGAAAAGAACTGAAAGAATTTCTATATACTTTACTTTGCTTAAAATTGAAATATACAATGTCTTTTGAAGTATAAAATACATTAGGATAAGCATACATTCTATATGTGCATTCCCATGTGAACTGAACTAGACTAGAAATAGTGTTTGTTTTGTATAAATCTAATAGGTATTGAAAGTTCCATCACGAACACAAATGATACGGAGTATCCCGAATTAAAGAAATACAGCGAAATGTCCGGCCACGTTTCAGAGACTCACCTGTACATGACGTAACCGACGAACAACACCGTCTGTACCACTACGAATATGACGAAGTGCACCGTGGATAAACACGAAGGAAAAGGTGGCAGTTCTGGGCACTTCAGTCTTTCATTTGCTGGCTATAAGGCAAAGGACTTTCTGTTACCGTCAGTCAAATTAGTATTTTAGAAAAAGAAGCAAATGTGAAATCTTTATAAAACTCATGATCTGCTGTATAACGCAAGTATTTTCATTTATTCATCCCATGAATATCTTCCGCCCCGACTTTCACCACTCGACGTTTTGAAAGCGTCGTCGACACTGGAAGGCCTCCGCCTCTTCACTGTCCGGCCACTCAGGCATTGCCATTTGGCTCCTATCTCTGCCACAGTGCCGGTGGTTTTAGTGTCCCTGGGGGTCACGGACCACAAATTCTGGGACGTTTCCAGTTTACACCGCTGTGCTAGAGTAATTATTAAGGGCATCGCCTTCGACGGGGTAACCGTGTCGGCGCCTGAACCAGGACACTCGGGGGCGTGCTCGGCACCGCTCTCACGGGCCCTGGTGCAGACGACCGCGCAGCTGCCCCACCAACGAACAACCTGACTACACTGCGGCGTTCGCTCAGCTCTCTTCGTCCCGATCTCCTCGTGTTCGACGTTACTAACTGGTACTTTGAAAGTGTTTCTGTTTCTATTTCCATGATATTCCTTCTATCATGAGGAGGTAATTAAACATCACGAACAAGGTATCCAGACAGAACGGCTCCTAAGATTCTTTGTTTTTAATGTGCGTACATCTATAAGATAAAGTTCTTCAGTATATATGTACCACCCACAGCATCAACTAGACCATTTTGACAGAGGCTAAAATTGGGGGGAAATAACCTCAAACAGAACTAAGGGAATAGATAATAATGCTTTGGATGAGAGGTAATGGTCAATAAGAAAATCATTAAGCCATATTTAGAAAACTGGAAGAGGAAGAAGCGAATGCTACAAGCACCTGTGAATTCTGTGAGGGTTTTTAAAGCCAGTAATCAAGAATAAACTTAGAAGTACCAGGGATCAGTCTTCCAATACTGTCTCTTATGCATGTAAAATGTCAAAAAAAAGTTACTTATTTTAAATATTTATTGCTAATCTCCAAAAGTGAAATGGAGCTTACACTAAAGACCCAAAAAAGCAAAATGAAAACAAAAAATGTTTTAAAAGTGAAATAAGGCTGGAAGACCTTGCTTAAAGTTGCCACCAGTCAGCTAGTCTTGATCTGTGCTAAACAGCTGAGACAGACAGAAATATGAGTTACCCAGCACAAGTCAGTCTAACGAAAGGGTTTGTCAAGAGAGACATTTATATCTTCAAACCTATTTACAGATATCATTATCAATAAGAGCCATTTTTTAAAAGAAATCTTACAGAAAAGAATCTAAAAAAAAAAAGTCTGAAATTGTGATAGCTCCATTAATTGGCATAGCAATTTTTTTTTTTTTTAAATTATATTCAATAGGCTACGGAAGCGTGATGTGGTACAAAGAGACACGTGGAACGATTCTGTCTCCGATGTTATAAAAGAGCATTGGCATCAACTGCTAAGTTAGAGCATTTTCAGCAGAATAAAGCTGAACGTGGCCCCCTCCTGAAGCAGACTCGTGGCTCAGTGTGTGTGTGTGTGGGGGGGGGGGGCGGCGCTCACCGCGTTCCGCTGCGCCAGGCTCTCTAGGTCTCGCTTCACCACGTGCAGGTGCTCCTTGATGTCGCTGAAGTGCTGGGCTGTCTCGTAAATGCCCCCTGCGGATCCCGGGTGCTGTATGCCACTGACCAGCCTGACAGTTTCACTCATGGAATTCCTGCAACAGAAAACCCCTTGAGACAGTGCGATTGCCAGAAGATGGTTCTTTCCCCCACAGATTTTGAATGGTTAGATACAATTCTAAGCCCAATACATCAGATTATTAAAAAAAGATAAAAGATCAATATCTTAAAAAACTGAACTGTCTTCAACCTTGGAAAATAATTTATAAAACTACAACTTAACATGATGCCTTTATCTTTTACTAAAGAGCAGGCTACCATTCAGATAAGAAAGAAAGGGTCTGAGAAAATACACGTGTGCAGAGAAAATACAGGAAGAATAAAGCGGGAATGAATGAGGTGGGTTACCAAGAAGCGGCGGGTGGGAAAGGGCTGGAAAGAAGGGAAGACCAGGAAAGGGGCAGTCTTCCCCACGGGATGTGGGTTTGCAGTTCGACACCACTTTATGTGCACGCTAAAATTGACCAGTAAGTAAATACATTGTACATAAGAAGAACCAGGTTTCTCCCTGTTGGAGAAAGAATTTTCAAATATGGGAAGGAGGACGGCTGAAACCGACCCTGCAGCGTCCAGTCCGGTCAAATCCAAAGTATCTGAATAATCTCAGTTTTTAAAACACACGTAGGTTGGTGGATACAAAAACAGATATTTGTGGGTCAGCATACACTCCTACATTCCCTCACTCTGTCCACTGAGAGCCTAGAAACAATGGCAACCCAGCCGTAATGAGGACACCTGGTGCCCAGATCTTGGTTTCTAGTTACCTTTCTCCAATAAAAGGAATCAGGGCTTACTGGAGAAGAGGTTGATTCTAGAGCTGGGGCAGAGAAAATAAAAGATAAGCCTGAAACATAGTGTGGTTCCCAGAAATGCATAAAAAAGGATGCGGGCTGAGAAAACACCAAAGCCCATCTGGAGAAGCGCCGAATGATCAGAGCTGGGAGACTCTGAATAACAACATAAATAGTGACAGTGTCGGATTGTAACCCAGAGAAAATGTATTCCTGAGTTCATATTAATGTAGATAATTATTAAATGAAAAAATGGGGGAGACGGAATAGCTAACGGTCCTTACAGAATTTCAATAAACAAACAAATGCAGAAGGAAAGACAGAAACAGAAAAACCAGCATTTGGTAAACACCACATTCTTCTTGCAGGCGAGATCAATGGATGCTAAAATGAGTGAGCAAAAGTTTACAGTGAAACAGGATATACACATAGTCTCAGAGTATCTTCCCCCAAGTATCTGTTAACTACTGAAGGAAAAATAGTAATGCAGAACCTCCATCCAACCATGAATACATATCAGACAAACCCAAATTGAGGGACACTTTATCAAATAACTAATCAATGTGCTTGGAAACTGTCATGGTCATGCCAGAGAAGGAAAAATGAACTGTTCTAGATGGCAGAAGTCTAAAGAGAAATAACTAAATGCAGCACGTGATCCTGGACAGGATCTTTGAACAGAAAAAGACACGGTGGAAAATTGCCGAAATTTGAATAAGATCATGAGTTTAGTTAGAACTGTATCATCAATGTTATATAGATAGTACTGTACCAACGTTAGCTTCTTGGTTCTGACAACTGTACTATAACCAGTCAGGGGAAGATGGGTAGGGGATATATGGAGACTATTATTTTTGAAATGTCTAAAGTCTAAAATTAGATCAAAACAAAGATTTAAAAAAAGTCACACAATCCAGTCCATTTCTAAAACAATTTAACTATTCACTTAGCATCATAATTATTTTAATCACAAATTTACAAATCGAAGATTTTTAAAAATTTCAAACAGTACAACGGAAAGAAATACAAATTTGCAGTTGCAGGCTGGGTTCCCTTTAATCACTACATGTTAGATATTTTCACCTTCTTTGAACCTAATCCTGTTGAATTTTCCAGTCCTAAAGAACTCACCTTGACATTCTTGTTTGTCAAGGGTTATACTGGTTGGGCAGTGCTATAAAGTATTAGCTTATGAAATACGACATTTTAGCTGTTTCTGCTCTCCAGGCATTTAAAGTTGTGAATTATCTGCGTAAGTGGATCCTTTTAAGAAACTTATCATTCAATATTCCAAGGACACAGTATCTCCTCTTTGCTCCAACTTTGTCCAGTCTCTCTTAGGGTGCAAAATGGAATGAAAAAGAGGTAGTCGCACATAGTGCATTTCCTTTAAAATGTTTTCACTCCGTCAAAAAGAAGTTCCTGCATAAGGCGTGCTTGTACTACAGTCCTATGATGCTCTGTGTGCTTGTTCCCCTGGTATTTCTCAAAGAGCTGTGATATATTACTCGTATTCTTTTTCTGTTTTAGAAATCCACAAGTAGTTCTAGCTGTAGAGTAAATGTGATGAACCTTTATTTCTTTAAAGATGCTACAGCATTTCTTTTCTAGCTTAAAATAATTTAAAATTTAAACCTGTCTGCAGTTTCTAAATATCAAAAGTTCTTGTACTTTACATTCCAGTATTAATAAAATGACCTTAGAACGTGAGAAATCATGAATTTAAGATAAAGAGAACACACAATACTCAGATGTTACATCTGGATACTTACTTCATTTCGTTTACTTGTCTCAGAATCTCATGCTGAGTGTTCACAACAGTGTCCAGTTCTTGTTGAGTGATCTGGAGGAGAAACAAAAGATGGCCAGCCAGCTCGGTAATCCCCACTCCACGGGAACATGCAGCTCAGCAGCCGTCCTCCGCACCTCTCCTCCGTCAAAGGCTAACCAAGCACAGCCGCAGCGCAGAGGGCTCACCTGTCCATGCTGCCCGGGGAGTCCTGCTCCTCTTTTAGAGAGCTCCTCCGTCAAGGAGGAGACGTATTTTCTCTGCTCATCAAGAATCATGTCTAATTGTCGGTTCAGCTGCTTGATTTCAAGATGAATACGATTCTGTCCTTCAAAGATTTGTCTCAGCTCACGATCTCCCACACTCTCGAATATTTCATCAGCTGCAGTGGAAATTACAGATTAAAATTATTAGAATCACTTATACATATGTCGTTTTCGGAATACCGTGACAAAAGTAACGACACATACTAAAATCAGAACATCACCAACAGTGACATGATTCCTCCCCCACTGACATCGAACATGCAGAGATAATTAATCCAACCATGATTAAGTTATGATTTGTTCTAGACATCTCTGGTGGTTGAACACTTATGATAAATTTGGTCTGAATTTTTTCACCTAAAAATCATCTTCTCTTTCAAATATACTGTGTGATTCTATTCATATGCGTGGGCAGAACTAACCTACGTGACAGAAATCAGAACAGTGGCTGGCTCTGGGGAGGGGGGCTGACGTGAAGAGACAGGGGGGAACCTCTGGGATGACGCGAAACCTTCCGTGTGCTGATTTGGGTGATGGCTGAGTGGGCAGGCACATCCGTCAAAATTCATCCGACTATTCTCTTAAAACATGTGCGTTTTACTTACGTGCAGATTAAGAAATGGAGTGGAGAAGGCCTGATTTTCCTTTTATACCTGACCATGCTGAAAATAGATTATTTTGTTCAAACACTTATTACAATAAGCTTCGGGATATACTCACAAGCCACACGTTACATTTAAAACAAATCCAAGAAAATAAAATATATTTTCATTTTTAGCTTAAGTCTATATCACATGGTCGATCACTTAGAGAATCACATACCACACAGAGCTCGATGGGGGAAGAGCCCATATAGCGAACCTCAGCAGACAAAGTCAAGTCACTCTATTGGGCCCTAACATGTTTTATCTGTGACATGTAGCGCACTTAAGCATTTCGTCACAGCGGCCTGCTTATACTAAACTTTAAAATTCTCAATCTTTCATGTCCAGGATTCTGTTGCGTAAGGGAAGGAGCCAGATAACCACTTTGCACCATTCTCACGACAGTGTTGATGGTTTTCAAGTATTGTCTCTGTAATAATAAGGTAATTATGTGCCACTAAAAGTAAAGAAATAGAATTTAGACAGTTTCTTTCAACAAATATTTACTGACTCTCAACTGCCGTTGTACAGCACTGTTGCTTAGTTAGTTTAGGGGACACAGCACTGAACACAACAAAGTCCTTGTCCCCACGGGCTCCCTGCAGTGGGCCACTGCGCACACAGGTCGCCACCGTAGCCCTGACGGCACACCCCACTCCACCACGTCCTGTTTCCAAGCCCTTTAAAGACTGAGGATTTGCTTACAAATTGCTTCCAGAAATTACTTGGAATGTGCCAGAGAGAGGGGACGAGATGCATCGAGGTGCGAGGAGTCACACGGGCGCCGTGCCTGCCGCTGTGGCCCCGAGGACGCTTCGCCACAACTCACCAGGCTGCCCCTGCAGGTCTGGGTGGCCCTTCTGGAACTCCTCTTTTTTCTTATCCAATTCTTGTTGAAAGTGCTCAAATTCCTCCTGATATTTTTCTTTTTCTTTTTCTGAAATTTCTTTATCTGGTGTAGGCTTTTTTGGAGTTTAAGGACAGATCATTAAAAAATATATTTAAAAAGTTAAAAAATAATAAATCTCAGTATATATTTTTCCTCCTTTTAACTACCATTATTTGAAAAGTTAACAAAAAAAGGTCTTATGTAAATCATAACCAATTTACTTTTGCTACTAATAATTACGGCAAAAAATAAGGCCGCTACCATTGATTGAGTGCTGGCTAGAAATGCCAGGCCTTGTTCAACGCTTGCAAATGTCACGAGACAGCCAGTACGGACACCTGCTACCAGTGCAGAACGGAGCATTACGGAGGCGAAATAAAATGCACAAGGTCACACGGCAGTAACAGGTAGAAACGAGAGTCAAACCGAATGCGGTCTGCCCACGTTTTCAGCCAGGAGGCAATACTACGAAACAGAAAATAGACTTTTTGAGAAAACTGTTTATACTTACTGGCTCTTTCCCAGGCTCAGTCAATTGGAAAGTGAGAAAAGAAAGGACATCGTGGTCATCTACAAATTAAAAAAGAAAATCTGAAGAAGTTCCATAATAGGTTATTTTTATGGTTGTGAATCTACTTTGTAGATATCTATTTCTTTCAAAAATAATGAGAGATAAGAAAAATCAGCTTGAATTTTGTAAATGCAATGGTGCTCTGTGAACTTAGAGACAGATTCATCTGAAAGGCTTACAATAGAAATGAGCCAAAATTCACTTTCTTGAGTGTTAACCACATAACAGACATTTAATAAATGTCTGATAAGGGAATGGACAAACAAATGAAGGGTCAAAACAAGCCTAAACTCTGGCACCAAGGTCCCCCGCATTTCCCCACGCATCTCCTCCACGGACTATGTCCCAGGCAAAGGAGACAAAATCTGGTCCTTCACCTACTTCCTGTGCCTACTGTCTCTGAACCTTTCCTACTGTCTTGTCATAAACATTACGCTGCTCCGTCCTGCTTACTGGGGCAGTCCTGATTTACCTGTGTCCTGGAATTACTAACAGCATCTCCTTTTACTCTCAAAGCATCCCAATTTAGATAATATGATTATATCATGCAAATTTGTTCTCCTCAACAGCAGATACGAACAATTTTATTTAAAAAAAAAATCATATTAAAAATCAAATTAATTTCAAGCTGTTTTAAGCTCAAAACAGGGACTTACCAGATCAAACCTCATAACATCAAATTAAAATACCAACCCTGGTTAGTCATATCCACAAAGGAAAAGCAATTAAATTCAGCTGTGTGGCAATCCCTAAGCTTTCTGCCACTATTATGGAGCTCTCGGTAGGTAGCCAGATTAACCGCAAACTGCAACTGCACGGCGAGGTTAGGTGAGTGTGGGAGAAGCTGTGCAGTGTAACAGAGCGCTGGACCCAGGCTTCGGAAATCCACGCCAAGTCCTGCCGGGGTCTGACCATACTGGCCATGGGATCTTTAGAAAGTCCTTTAATCCAAGATTTGGTAAACACATCTAAAAACGTGGTAAATACGATCCTCTCTCTCTCTCTCTCTGAGCCATTGTAAAGAACAATTCAGATAGTTGAAAATAATAAACTTATATATTGTACCATATAAACACAAGACGATATTAACATCAAATAACTTCATTGATCACCGCACATAGGGGGTAAATCTTTTTTAAAGTTTAGACCCCAATAATATTTTCTCAGGCCCCCAATTTATTCAAATGTGCTGTGACAACTCTCAGGATCCTAAACTATTTGGCAATTAACCTTCAGTAGCTTTAACTTTAAATGTCTCCTTCACTACAAAATAGCACCAGAAGTGATGCTCTAATTGACATCACTGTGTGCAGCCCCACCCAACCACACACCTGCAGAGTATAAGCAGAGGGTCAGCAATTCCAGGAGACCAAAGACTGAGGCTGAAAGCTGTGGGAAGCTCACAACTAGTCTTCAAATGCTGAAAGCAAACAAGTCTACGCATCTCCAAAACACACCATTCCCCATAAAACTCAACTCACAAATGTTTAATATTAAAAGATAGCAAGGTTTACCTGCAAGACCTCCAGTTGCAGCAGATATTCCAAAATGCCCCTGTGGGGGGATTACCATATTTTCCACTTTGGCACAAAATTCATAATCATCTTTATCTGGGGTAAAGCCATTATTGATCATTACCTAGAGAGACATATAGTAGTTATCGCTTTTACAACAGATACTGTAAAAGGAATTTCCAATAATCAATTTATAACTAATACCACTCGATCTCTATATCTGGTCTAATAATCAACTCCCAAAGCTATCAGCATTCTCTCATTATTTATTATAAAGGGTAATCCCTTGTCCATTAAATAGCCTCACTTAAACAAGATATTAGTACATTAAGCAAGATATTTCACTCAAGAAAATGGTTTTTACCCTACTATGTGTCAAAGCCGTAATGAGAAAAATTTAATATCTTTCCATGAAAATCTTTCTAAAATAGAATATGGGTTGCCTTCTCTTGAGAAGACTTAGGAACATGATTACTTTCTGCGAATGATTCACACAGAAGGGAGATCACACTTGTTCTGAAACCCAGTGACAGAGCTAAAATGAACATGCTGAATTTACAATCTTGACGACAGCTAGCTGAGAATTCAACAGATTGCCTTAGCAAATAGTGAAGGAAGGTAATTAGACCATCATAAGTTAGCAGAGACAGCAAATGTATTCACATAAGAGGAGAGAAATTAAAACAGTAAAAAGACACATAAGTTTCTACTCTGCAGAATGTATATTTGAAGTAACAGCCGTAGCGTCCACGGGAGCACAGGAATACTCTGCTCGCGATCCCAGTCAGGCAGCGGTCCGGTCCCGCCTCTTCAACGCCTCCACTTCCCGCAACCCCATCACGAGCCCCACCCTAAGCAGGAGTCCCTGAGGTCAACGGCTGAAGCGAAAGGAGCAGCAGGTACCCGGCACCAGTCAGGGCACTGCCACCGTTACTTCCAGATGCAAAGTTCTGCCAGTGTCGTTAAGTCACACGGGAAAAATGTTACAGTACTCTGTCCAAATCTTCAGTAGGAGAGTCAGGTACCCGTCAGTATGAAGGGTCGACCTCTATATAGTGTGGGAGGGCCTCCTACCAGTTTTTGAAAATCACCTGCCATTTAGTTGACTAACATTTGTGTCTGTTTCTCTGACTGGTAATGCTATTACAGTTTACATCATCTACGAATGGTTCTCCGTTACAGTCTTTCAGATCAGAATCAACAATCAAAAGCTAAAACAACAAAGGTGTTAAGTTAATCATTTTCTAATTCTGATACTAAAAATATCCAACTGTTCAGTACATTTTTTTTTCCTTGAACCCTGACAAATTGAAATCTATTAGAAGTCTTGACTGTCTAGTCCTAATTCTTTTAAAAAAAGAATGCGGGGTGGGGTGGGGTGGGGTGGGGTGGGGGGGATAATATATTCGCTGCTCTGAGTTAGGAGGGAAGTTAGGACCGTGACTGCACGAGTCTGAGGTCCGGTGACTAACACTGGTGACACACTGTGAGGTCACCGCTAACCTTCCTCACTCATCTTACAGTTCCAACCCACTGTTAAATACTACACTTGCAAAATTTAAAAATCTCATGTTTTGACTGTTTCCTTCACTAACAGCCTTTCTTGCTCCCCTTACTTTGTTTTTCCCTCTGAAGTTCAAACCCTGAGACAAGCTAAGGGTGTGAGTACTAATCTAATAAACCCTCCTTGAATACCTAAAATGGGCATAACATAGGGACGAGGAATACGGGCTATTATGCCTGCGCTTAGTAACTTAAGATAATATTGATAAGACATACAAACCACAGTTGACTGGTAAGTCCATACGACATATTTTAAAGGCCAAATAAGCGTTACAGAAACAAAACTGAGTTACGAGATAGAAAATTATGAGCCGATGTTTGGGAAATCTGATGGATGAGGGATCCAGGTGAGCGTGCTCAAGAACGAGCATGACTCTGCCAGGCCGAGAGGAGGGGAGCGTACCCCAGATGGGACAACGGCCTGAGCAGACGAAGGCTAGGACAGTAAGTCATGGCTGTGTCCCGCCGAGTCTCTCGCAAATGTCCCCTTCAGAACACTCGCTCCAGAGACACGCTAGATACTGGATGAGAACAGGATTCCGCGGTCGGGCACGTCTGACGAATGCGGGGCTTGATGAGGCTGCGGAACTGCAGCACTCCCCAACACCTCCTGTGCTAACACGCACAGTCGGGCCCATCTCATCTGACCGCGGAACTAGTCTGGGAGCACGTTTTACGGGACTACTGTTCTGGAGACTTCTGGGAGGGTTCACCGCCTCACTAAGCTGGGTCACGCAGGCAGCCTCCCTGTCCTGTGCCCTGTGACCTCAAGTGTGTGCCTGCACTTGCCGTAGTTGGTGTCTGGGTTCTGCCACGTGAAGGTAAGTGTGACTTACGGATGATGCCACTGAAACGGCGCAGGGTGGACGTCATCACAGTGGGATGCAGATCCAAGTCAATCACGAAAGACTGGGCACTTCCTCTGCGCTGAGGCCTCTCAATTAGCTAGGAGTTTAAGACTATGCTGATACAAAGTCTTCCAAAGAACTGCCTTTTTAAGAGTTTTATACAAAGGAGTGCAAGGCTAGCCCACGATTTAGGGGAAAGAAAAATTTATAGAAGATGTTTTACTTGTAAGTATTATATAACCAGGTACTGACGGAGTCTTTAAAAAGCAGAGTTCACACAGTATTTGTGATCTTAGTTATCGGGACTGCCCTGCCTTCCCATTCCTCCCTCAAACACAAACGAATGTGCTGCTTCTCGGCCAGCTGACGGTACCGCTTCATCGTACAACTGGCCAGAAACTCAGGGCCTACCTGTGACCCTGTGCCGCACTCGCCCGCCTGCCCCCAGCAAACCAGCGGCACCTCCGCCAGTCTCCGCCTCCTGCTCCCCTCCCCTCTGCCTTAGCTCAGACCACAAGCGGGGTCTTGCGGTTAAGATACTGCTGGGTTCAAATCAGTTCCGTTACTTATTTGGTTCGACACTGTCCAAATTTCCTGAAACCTCCCACATTCAATTTTCCCACATGTAAATGAGGATGCCCACCACGGGGCTCTTGGAAAGAATAAATGAGAAACTGCACGTAAAGCACCAAGCGCAGGGCACATACAGCCCATCAAAAGTCGAGTTTAAATGACCGTCTCCTTCACTCCTCTGCAAATGCTGTTTTAAGAACACTGCTGCCTAAGCCTTCTTCCTAAACGGCAAATCTGATCACTTCGGTTTCCTGCTTAAGACTCCTTAACTGTTCCTTATAAGACAGACTACAAGAGACCAACGAGATTTGTCAACTGCCAGCCGGTCACCTCACTTCGTACAGCCTGCTCTGCCCATCAGCCATGTCGACCTACTCGCCTCTCCCAAATCTTTCATCAGTCCCTGCGCCCGTTTCCTCTGCGCCCCATCTGGGAGCCTCCCTCTGAGGGGCAGCTGCGCTCTGAGGAGCTGTTCCGGCCTTCCCCACGGGCCCCTGGCAGCCGCGGGGCTCTAACCCCTTGATCCTTCAGTGGTATCTGTGCTGCAGTGTTCATCACATCGCAATGTTACATTCGTGTCTCCCAGCAGACGACAAGCTCTGTGAAGGAAATTCCCTTTGCCTTACTCACATCTGTATCTTCAAGGCTTAGACACGTACTTAACAGGCGGCACACACAGTAGGGTGCTTATCCACATTCACTGGCTAGACGCAAACCCAGCGGCAAGGCTTTACCACACACAGCCGCTCATGTGGCGCCCTGAAGCCACGTCTGCCTTCTCACAGTAACGCTGGTGAAGACAGGAACAGCATCCGAACTTAAATTCATGTCATTTCTACCGAAGATTCAAAATGAAAACACATACTAGAATGTCGTTCATTTGACTGTCTCTAAATGTATGTTACTTACCATCAGCGTCTTCTGGTAATACACAATCTTTGCCCGGACAGGGTAGGGTTTATTACGGAAGTCCCTCTGGCAACTGGCTAAAGCTTGATTAGCGCCATCACTGTAGAACAAGGGAAAGGAAAACAAACAAGGAACTTAAGCCTTTCGGTATTTAAAAACTCACTATTCAAAATGATCAGTGTCTAGAAAGATTAGAACAGTATCCAGTTATGACCAAGTCTTGGGAAATCTGAAGTTATTTATTCAGAAGATGTGAAGCTGACGCAGGAGTTTTTCCTGTGGCACCGGTCAGGGCTCTGCATGATATTAGGTGCCGATGCTACCACGTGCTGACGGCCAGGGCAGGCGCACTGATCTACGCGAGACGAGGGCGCAGAATCAGAGGCACATGTGGAGCCTCAACAATGCAGATTCCCAGGTCCCACCCTGAAGCAGAGTCACAGGAGGCGGCCTTGGAATCTCCGCCTGAACTGGCTCCAAAGGTAACTACCAGAGTAAAAATCACTAAAGCAGGAAACAGTAAACTGGAATTTGGATAAGTAATTTTTCATACGCATTACAAATATACTAAACAGGAGCTTTGTTGCCCTGAGAACCTAAAATATAGCGATACTAAGATTGAACACAGTGGCATAAATTTCTTTTTATTATAACTATTTTTATTTATTATTTATTTTTTAATTTTTTTTTTTTTAGGCATAAATCTCTTAGTCATTAGTTTACTCAAGGCTACGAACTTAATTTTTCAAAGATTCCTCTTAGTCAAGGTGAGAGGGCACGACCAGCGGCATCGCTGAGAAGATGAATGTTTCATAAGCCTTTAAAATGATGTAATTTTAGGTTAAATAAAACGACACGTTTTCATGTATGAAATTTGAGGTGGTCCACAGCAAGAAGTTTAAAAAAGAACCAAATTAAGACCTTTCCACCAAGCTATAAAATAAATTGCGAAAAAAAGAATAATCTTATTTCACCTGGAAAATGTTCAGATTTGAAATATACTTTAAAAGGTTTTCGAAAAGAAGGTGATATCAGAAATAATGTACACTTACTTTTGATGGTCATAATGGAATTGTCCATTGTTGCCTATAATTACTACAGCAGGATTATTTTTCTAAAAGTAAAGAGAATATATTTGTTGTAAAGCCCTTAAAGAATTGTACATCATTCTGGATGTGCTATAAGGTCTCTTAATCTCTAAAATTCTAGGACCCCAAATTTTAAAATAATAAATTTCTACTTACTAAAAAATAATTCAGCAAACTCTTACAATCACTGAAAACCAGTCCCATCACACCTCAGTAAAGACTGATGATGTGCCCTGTCCTTGAATGACCAACCTCAACACACGCTGAGGACACACTGTGAGTGTAGGGCAAGCGTGGGGCTGATCGGAGTTACGCAGCACAGCTGTGGCGTTCGAGGAGTTTATTACAGTTCTTTAAACTGCTAACAGTGACCCAGTAGAGAAACTATGAGCTAATACAAAGATCATCAATCTTAAGGCTGCTGCTCACACACAAGTTAGTGTTTCTGATTTGTAAATACGTTTTGTACTTAACTGTTCTAGGAAACATCACCAGAGAAACTGGTTCATTGAAAAGAGTTATAACATATGAAAAGATAGCATGTGAGCCAGCAGTAGCAAGGCACATGGGTATTTTCATGAAACTATAATAGTCTAGTCTAAACACTACCGGTTCCAGTACCCACATCTAAATGACTCATGCTTATTCATCAAAATTATTACATGCATTCGGGGTGCTGGGGACGGCGGCCTTGCAAATTCTCGGGGTCAGGGCTCCATTAGGACCTCAAGCTGCAGTACGACAAATCATGAACTCATAGCTTTAAATTTATAAATTCCCAGCTACATAAAGATCAATCATCTAATTTAATTTGGAGAGTTCTCTCCTATTAAACTGACGAAGAGTGTTAAATAAGTTGTATTTCTCCCAGTTTAAATTTGTTAGCAGATATATTAAAGTGGGTAACAGTCTTAAAAAATATACCTTTCCATCATTGTCGAAAGAATCGAAGAATATTCCAACACCATTCCACATGTCAGCTGATCCAAACACAGGACCCTCCAAGCCTTGATTTTCTGTATACCAAACTGCCTGTCAATCAGAACAGGGAACAGTCAGAGGCTGGTGGTATGTACATTCATACGCAGTTTCTAAGTTACAGAAATGATCCTACCAGGCCATCGGCTCCAATTCGGCCTCTCCCAGTCACTCGAAATGTCACCTCAATTTCCCAGTTCTCAAAGGCTGCTTTTGTCTTAGTCCACACAGACCCTCTCTGGCTTTTTAAAGATGGCGCTATTCGAATTTGATCTGAACTTGGAATAGCATCTAGGACAAAAACAGGGAAGAGAAACTGTAAGTTATAATTAGGCAAAACTCAATGAATCATCACCAAACTGTTATATATACTTAGAGATCTAATTTTAACTCAGTAACCTGTACAGTAATTTTGTTAGGACAAAATTTCATGTTGACAGTTTCAATTTTTACATTTTAGGGCTTTCTAACCACCCCTCTTCTATTTTGAAGAGTGATATATCTATGCAAAAACAACAACAACAACAACAAAAGCTGTAACCATACACTAAACATTCAAGGGGCAGAAAGGAGGAAACTATGGCTTAAAAGGCAAACCAAATATTTGATTTTTGTAATATTATTTTTCAAATACGTCAAAAATTTGCATATTATTTTTAAAAAACTGCAATGTATTTTACCAATTTACAAATGTTAGAAAGCTCAAACAGTGTGAAAAGAACATACCACTAGGAATCAAGAGACTTATTCCTAGTCTCAGTTCAGCTGTGTGACTTTGGGCAAATAATTCTCTTACTCTCTTGGGCTCACCATATGTTCACCTGTAAAATGAAGGGGCTGGACTCAATCACTCCCACAAACACCCCAGAAGTTATATGCAAAATTTTGTGCATATATACAGTCTTCTAGGGAGAAAGGCAACTGCATTTCAAGTTAATCAACAGTTCTTCAGCATCAGCAGATTCTCAGAGAGAAGTGATCCCCAAAATGGTGGTTTGCACTCCAAGCTGGGTTCAAGTCCCAGCTCCACCACTTACCAGTTGTTTGATTATAGGCAGACTACTCCATTTCTCTAACAACTTCACAGACATTTAAACGCCTATATAAATATGTCAATAATTGTTAGCTAGTCCTATTATTGGACTAAATAATTATTGAAGCAACTATCAGGTCTAAATTTGAACAATTCAGATTTTAACCAGTTCTGACGTCCATGCTCAGAAATAACTGTATTATCTCTTTACAGATGAAAAAAACTGACAAAAAGAAAAGTTGACATACAAAGATAAGTTACTGTTTGTTACCATCACTTTCAAACACTTGACGGTTGAGGGCAAGCATCCTGGAAAGAGTAGTGGATATGGAATCAGAAGACCTGGATGTGACCTTTTCCAAGGACCTTAACCTTTCTTAACATTTCAGTTTTTTAATCTACAAAACAGGTAACACCTGCCTTGCCTACTAAAGATCAAATCAGAATGAAGGTGAAAGAGTTCTGAGAGACAGAAAAGGTTACAACTTGTTATTATATTTTTGCCTTTATGGACTCAAGGGTGTGGGCTTACTGTACAAAAGGGCATTAAAGAGAAAAAAACCCCATAGATTTGGTCTTAATTTGGGAATGATGTAAAAGGCCATGTTTAAACTGAATCTTAAATTTTTCTATTTTTCAAAATTGTTTTAAATGATGTATCCCATGGCATGAAAAGGTAAAAAATAATAAATGGCATTAATAAAAGTGAGATTGTAAAAGTTACAGTGACAATGAAAGCAAGGGACCTCCACAGCAGTGATTCCTCAAGTTAGTAGATAGAAGTGTCATGGCTAAAATACCAATAATCCCTTTATTTCAAATCCAGTCTAGCCATACAACTTTAATGCACCCAGATACATTATCTGACATTTCTGCAGCGGACAGTTGGTTATAGGCTCTGTAAAGAAAGTTAACTAATTTCAGTAGCTGATTAACATTCCTGATCAGCTAAATATGTGGTGTAATCATGAGAGAAAAATGAGCAAGCAGGCCATGGAGATGTAGAAGTGAAAAAGTGTACGAATTCATCACCACTACTAAAAATTCATCATCATTCCAAAAAGAAAAACAAAAAAACCCCTAAACTTGTATTTGGTATGTCTGCATCATCTTTGTGTATTAAGAACGTTACCCTAATAACAAGTACTCAGAAACATACCCTTGATGAGTTGGCACATAATGTCTGCTGAGTAACGAAATAATTGCACTCCACTTCAAATACCTAATGACTTGATCATTAAGTCAATTTATATTAATTATACATAAATTTCAGTGAAATGCCCTTCCTAGAAGTCTTCCTATTCCAGAATTACTGTCTAGAAATGGAACGGTCTAAAATGATGTATACAAATCTTATAGAAATTTCTTAGTAAGTGATGGAATTCAAAGTGCCAGAGCTTCTCATTCCATATAAAGGCATTTGCCACTTGTTTCAAAGGGTACATCTAATGGTCACTGAACAGAGCTTACAACCTGCCAAGTGCTAAGGCCAATTCCTTAGTCAGCAGTGACACATCAGCACTAAGGTACAGACAGATATGTTTCTTTCACGTATGTCTAGCAAGGCAAGCTCTTATCTACCAACGGTGCCAGGGTTGAATAAAACATGGAACATAGGTTATTTCGATTTTTCCAAAAAAGTTTGCAGATATACTATTTTTAGTCTCACGTTCTGAAACAATACCAAAAAAATATATCCCTTCCCCTACTAAAGGGGCAAGTGTGACTAATAGTTATGTAAAGTGTTAATACAAGAGGAAAGATCAAAGACCATACTAAGTCCCTGCAAGGGAAAATCTGAGGTACCCTTCCAATAGGATGAGAAGTTTCTCTGATGTAAAAACTTAAAAATTATTCTAAAACCAAGATATATCATGTGTGGAGCTGACAGAGTAACACTGGGTGCAAACAGGAGCATTAACCACGGCTAACACTGGGTTTAAAAAAAAAAAAGCTGGGAAGGGCCGAGAGGAAACGGGAAAGGAGGTGGGGGGCTGCTAGAACTTGTCTTAGGTTGGGATGGATTGGGGGTGCAGGACGTTTCCCCTGGAGACGTGGCGTTAGGGTGAAACGGGATGCCTAGAACCGAGTTAAAGGAGTGCTTGGAATCGTAAGAAGTAACAAAACACCTCTAGAGCAAACAGAAAGAGCGGACAAGATCAGAGAACACATACGAGGAAGGGGAGTGGACAGAATGGGGAGATGACTGGGGGCCAGGGGGAGGGAACCCGGTGGACAGAGCCGACCTGCAGGCGGGACTGCTGAGAAGGCTTCCCTCCACCGCGCATATGGCGTGCAGCGGGGAGAAGGTAAAGAGAAGGAGGCGCCAGGCGAGGATGGGACCCGGGCCCCCCGCCCTCTGCCCCGGCTTACTCCCCGCGTGGGCCCAGAAGGGCACGGTCCCGTCGCTCTGCACCAGGTGCGGCCCCTTGAAGCTGTATTTGTACTCGAAACGGCGATGTGGCAGCACGCCTGGGGTGCCCGTGGCACCAGCGGCAGCGGGGTCGCCTCCCATGCCGTCGCCCCCGACGAAGTGACTGAGCGACAGCAGCAGGGCGCAGAAAAGCGGCCGAGCTCCGGCCTGGGGACCCCTTTGCCTGGATCCCGCCATCTTGGATTCTGGAAAGCAGAGGCCGGCGGGAGGGGGAGGGGCGCGGGAGCTGCGGATGGCCAACAGGGCGCTCGCTGATTGGCGGAACCCGAGGGACCCGGGGGGCAAGGGTGAGCCCCGCCCCTGGCCTCCGCTTTCCAGGCGGCCCCCGGACCGGGAGCATCTGTGGGCGGAGCCGTGCCATAGGGGGCGGGGCTGGAGGCGGGGCTGGAGGCGGGGCGTTCCGCGCGCCCCTCCTCTACGATCCCCGGTCAGGAACCGGGACTCCAGCCTTCTCTTCCCACGTGATAACAGGTATTGGAGGAGCCGACCCAACGCCTAGCCGCAAGAAGCTTTCTCCACTTATTCGGCAGATGGTTTTCATTAGGTGTTCTTGGCAGACACAGGGCATAATCCCAGCCCGCTGAGCTGCACCAACCTGTGTTACGGCATTTTAACTAGGAACCAGCTACCCACTGGCTGTAGAGCCCTAGGATCTTTTTGTTGGTATTGAATCAGAGATTTTTGTGAATTTGTCGCCCAACCTTTACCTCTCTCAAAATTTAATTCCAAGGTCTAAGAATGATGGCCCACGCAGGAAGCCCGCAGAGCCCTCATCTTTCACAATTTCCTCGAACCCCTCTGGCAGACCAGGTCCGCCTATCTCGAGACTTCTATTTTTTGAGATTAGACCGTCACTGATTTAATAAACCATCGTTTCCAGGTTTTATTACCTGAAATTCTAACTGATACCAGAGCTCAGGGTATTGAGTGCTACCATGTGTCAGGAACTATTCTGGGTGATAAAAATACATTCACTCATTTAAGAGAAAATTAACCTAATATTTTCATTTAATATCAAGGCTTTGCTCTAGTTGTTTCATTTATAAGAAACAGTCCTTTTTCTCAAACTACATGTCTACTCTCCTTAAAATAACATGATGGACATCTTAAACTCTCTCCTGGTTTTCTCCAATTATAAATTAGTGATGAAGCACCAAGGTGTCGGAATGGACTGGCTGAAGATGAATCCTGGTTTTCTGTGTGTGTGGTCTTAGGCAAGGCGTTTAACCTCTCTAAAGCTTGGTTTCCACATCTATATAAGGGAGATTAATAACAGTACCTGTGCCACTCCATCTTAGAATTCAGTGCCTGGTACCCAGTAAGCAACCAATAAACACATGCTATTCTATTGATGCTTCTTCACTCTCCCACTGATAGCAAAGAGAAACCTAAGTCAACACACAATCCATCTCTTCTTCCCATCTCTTATTTTCTCCTTAAGAAAACATAGCCAGTGCAGTCAGATTTGGATGGTGAACACTGAAGTATTTATTGACTTTATATTAACATAAACTGCCTAACTTTTTTTTTTTAGTTAAGTAGCAGAAATTTTATAAATAGCCCAACGGTCAGAGCAGAGCTAATATAATTAATTTGGTATTTTTATTTGTATTATATATGTTAATGGTAGCTAGTGTTAAAGAATTTGCCAACTATAATTAAATTTTCAATTTAATTTCTTCACGTGTACCTTTTAGTCAATGAATACAAAATATAGGTAAGAATTGCTTTGGATATAATTTAGGTTACAAAAGAGAAGGGAGAATGATGCCATATTTGACACTGTCTGCTCTGAATTGATACTGGTTGCCTGTGTATTAATATGTGTGGGGTAGGTGTCCATAAGCTACCAAATAATATTTGTCTTATGCTGTCAGTATATGCGAAGATACTTTTCTTGGTCCTGCTACGTTTAGACTAATTGACCTCATTTCAACTTTTACTACACATATTTTTTCTTGGTAACTGTAAAATTCGAGTGACACTTGAAAGAGGATATGTTGCTTATTATAAAACAAAGCTTTAACTTTTCTTCATATGTAAAAAGGTCAGCAATGATACGTCTTTTTATACCTCCATTAGAATAAAACATCTTTCATTCTTTTGACAAATTCAAGGCAGAAAGAGGGAGAAGGTGGAGGCAGTAAAAGTAGACAGAAGAACAGAAAGCAAAAGAAGAGAGAAGGAAATATTTGGAGGTGGGAGGAAAATCTTCTTATCTGAACTATGATATCCTACACTATTTGGATGGTGAACACTGAAGTATTTATTGACCACAGAATAAATATTTGTAGATATTGATTTCCCAACACAAAATGACAGAGGGCAGTCAAAGGGAAGTTAAGCAAAACATTAAACCTGGAATCAAGCTAGATCTAAAGAATGGGTTGTGCACATAGATATGGAATAATTGTAGCCCTCCAGTACATTAAAGAAGAATTGAACCAACACTTTTAGAAGCTTTTTTATACATTCCCTAGAGACAAAGTCTTTTACACACATTTGGAATGCTGGAGTATATTCAATATGGAAGCGCTAAAGAAATCTCAGTGACATGAGAGGCAATACTAAAAACTTCTTGACAGCTACTGGCTAGCTCAGTAGATAAAAGATCTGTCTACCTAATTCTTTCAAAGTGTTCCAAGTTGTGACATCCATGGCAAGATGACACTGGAAAGAGAACATTGTCAACAGTGAATTTCAAGCAATGCAAAGCTCCCAACAGATAAATAAATGCTTTCAGCAATTTAGGTCAGAATTAGGGATTGCTTCCTTTCCCCTCCCCAAAACTGCAAGCATACAGTAAAACCGTGTATTATTTCAAACTCTAATAACCTGGAACGTGAGATATTTTACTCAAATCAGAGTTGGCCTGAAATTTTCCATAATTTAAGGGGTAAATTTTTGCTAAGCAAAATCATAGCAACACATTAAATTTACTTCAAAAGCAAAAAATCTGGAGACTTTAGCTTATTAATTATTCTGGAGAAAAACCTGCTGATAATTATAGATTTGTTGGTTTGGTTGTTAAAATAACACTGCACTTACACTTGTTGTCATAGGTACAATATGTAACTGAAATAAATAAAAGTCCTTTAAAAAAATTCCTGACAGTACTGATCATATATGAGTTAATATTTCTTGAAAAACAATGCTGCTTTAACCTTTCCACTAAATCAAAGTGCTTTTCGCCCAATTTGTTAAGCTCAGTGAAGTTTTATTATTCATTTTAAAGCATGACTATAAATCATTTATTAAATCATCTATATCATCCCAGAAATCAAGGATGCTTCAATATTAGGAAATTTATTAATGTAATATACCAAATTAAGCAATGATAATATCTCAGTAGATGCAGAAAAGAATTCCATAAAATAATCCTCATTAATGGTAAGAAGGTTTAGCAATTTAGGAATAAAAGAGAATTCCTTAACCTATGAAATGATCTATCAAAGACCTACAGCAAACACTATTCTTAATGGTAAAATTTTAGAAGCTATTTTTATGACAGAAGTAAGAAAAAGGTTCTTATTTTTACCTTTATTATTTAATATCATTCACTATGGTATTGGTGGTCTTAGCTAAGCAATAGCCCAAGAAAATGAAGGGGGGGAAAAAAATTGGAATGAAACAGACAAAAATGTCCTTACTTGTATACTATATTGTTATATTATTATCTTCACAGAAAATTCAAGAGAATTCAGAGACAAGCTATCAGAAGAAATATGAGTTGCCTTCCTTTAAATCCAGTAATGACAAATTAGAAAATATGAAAAAAATGCCATTTGTAATATCAAAAACTATAAGCTGCCAAATAATAAGTCTAACTTTAAAATGTACAAGCATTTAAAAAAACATTATTTAAAGATATAGTGAATTTTAATAGAAACGTATACTATGTTCATGTTAGAGAAGACTTAAATGGTATAAATCTTAATTATCTTTCCATTTAATTTATAAATTTAAAACAATTCTAATAAATGAGGAAAATGAAACTCGACTGGCTCATTTAGAGAGCAGCAGGCCAAAACCAGCCAAGAGTATTTTGAAAAATGAGACCAAGGAAGAAGGATTTTTTTCTGTTAAATTGTTCTATTGATTATACTATCTATTATAATTTTCACGATGAACACAGGATGGTATTGGCACAGGCTAAATAGTCCGATTGATCAGAATACAGCCCATAGACATACATGTACATGGGAGCATTGATATTTTATACTACAAAATATGAGAAATATGCTGGACTGTTCAATAAATGGTATTGAAAAAATTAGCAATTCATTTAAAATAACAAAATGGATCCTTACTTTCCATCTTACACAAAATTAAATTCCAGATGAATTAAAAGCTTATATGTGAAAAAGCAAAACTATAATCTTTTAGAGAAAAATGTAAGTGAATATATTTATGACTTCAGTGTAGGAAAATATTTCTTTCAAATGAACACAAAAAGCTCAACTCATAAGGAGGAAAGACTGATAAATTTACCTAGTGTAAATTCACAAAAAACTTCTATTTAACCAAAGACACACTAAACAAAGTAGAAGAAAACATTACATACAGGAAGAATATAATTTCGGTGCATAAATGTGTCAACAGATTAGTATCCAGAACACAAAAAGAACTTGAAATAATAAGAAAAATTATACAGCTCTATTTAAAAAAACAAAACAAATCAAGGGATTAGAACAGGCCATTTCCCCAAGAGGAAATTGGAATTGCCAAGAAATAAATGTTAAGATGTTTATCCCAAGTAACATGAATTAAATCTGAGAAATTGGAATTAAGACATTGACACACCATTTCCTAGTCATTAGTCTGGTAAAATTTTTTAAAATATCAAATA
Source organism: Rousettus aegyptiacus (assembly GCF_014176215.1). Classification (NCBI taxonomy): domain Eukaryota; kingdom Metazoa; phylum Chordata; class Mammalia; order Chiroptera; family Pteropodidae; genus Rousettus; species Rousettus aegyptiacus. The sequence goes on from NW_023416287.1 coordinate 83,602,081, forward strand.
TTGGCTAATTATGGAGAAATAGGAACTCTCTAACACTCCCCTCACCAATGACACACATTCTTGATGGCAAAAGTCAGGGGTAAAAATCTATGATCATGAGACACTTCAGTAGCTTTCTAATCGACCCTCATTTTTGCTTACATTAGCTAGAAAAGATTTCACTTAGTTGCAACAAAAATAGTGTTAAAACTAAGGTTTCATAATAATTTATTGTTTGCGTTGCTTGGATTAACTCTTTTTGGAATCTCATAATGACGGAATCAATTGTACTTGGTAAGAGTAATGAAAATGATATTGTCTGCTTGCTCCTTCGATATGTAGTCATTCATTCATGCATGCATGTGTTAATTCATATTCACTCATCAAACATAACGGAGCACTCCACAATACTAGAGGCAAGGCAGTAGGAATACAGCCTCCCTGGAGATTTCAGATCAAATTAATTAGAAAATTATTATACATACTTTAATAAATGGGATGCTTTCGGTTGTAAGAATAAAAATCTCAATTCAAAGAAGCTGAAATATCAAGGAAACCTGTTATTTCGAAGAACTGGAAGTTAGAGGTGGGACTGGGTACAGGGGAGCATAGCCAGGCTCTGCTCTGCATTTTTCAAATGTCCCTGGCTTGACCTTGCGTTGACTTTGTCCTCAGGCTTCTCTCTGAGTTCTAAAATGGCACTTCCTTCTTCATGTTTCATGAAAGAGAAAACTTTCTCTTCCTGGAATATGATTTCTGCCTTTCCTTCTGATTAGGCTAACTTAGGTTACGTGTCCATTTTTGGAACATTAGCAGTAGCCAGGCGAAGACCATGTGCTGAATTAATTACTGGTAAAGAGCATAGAATGACCAGGTTTGGTTAAGAACAGCGCTTCTCAAACTTAAGTGTGATTTAGAATCACCTGCGGAGCCCACCCTGAGCGTTTCTGGTTTAGTAGGTCCAGGATAGGGCCCAAGAATTTGCATGGCTAACAGTTCCAGGTGATGCTAATGCTGCTTGTCTGGGGTCTATACTTTTTTGAAAATCACTGGCTTAGGTAAAACATGACCTGTTCCAGGAGATGGGGATAGAGGCAGCTCCCCTGAGTCACATGGGCTATGGGGGTGAGAGGTCAGTATCTGACCAAAGCTGGGGCTCGGTTTCAGAAAGAAGATTGAAATGTAAGTTCAGAAGGCAACAAGTAGTGTCTCCTACACATGTTTAAGCAAGAACGTGGTCACATATAATAAATTTTATAGATTATTTATTAAGGGTGCAAAATACAAGAGTGATCTAGGTCAGAAGGACATGATAACACGATTATAAGTACAAAGAGATTTCAGTTCAAGATTACACCATAGTTTAAGCAATCAGCTTTCAATCAACAGCATTACAAGATTTAACTTTGGTAAGGAAGTTTAACATGGAGTTGCATCTAGTCTCTGTGTGGAACAGCCACTCCCCTCTCTGGATCACCTTTCCTGGAACATGGAGTCATTGTCTCTGCAAAGCTAATGTGTAACTGCCGTGGCAGGGCTACCAAGCAGTTGCTTAAATTCATCTCAGGGTGGATTTTAATGAGGCCACCTTTTTATGGTTGAAGATGTGATAATAGGATGTTTGATTTGTCAAGTTTTTAAAATCAGTTGTACCTGTACCTATTAGCCAAAGCGCAGTAAGAAAAATAAAAAAGGTGTTTCCTAAAGCTCCTTAAAACTCACTGGTTCCAAGAGACGCTGGAGATGCTGTGAGGTACTACGAGAATAAGGATTCTATAAGCAAATAAGTTCGAGACTTGCTTTTTCATATGCGCGTCACAGTATTAAAAGCTCATAGAAGTTCTCTAGTGGCGAAGCCCAATTAATTTTGTTTTCATACAACATTTCTTAAGGTTATTTGATCACAGAACCCTTTCTGCACAACACATATTAATACACTGAGGGCTTCTGTCTTGTGAAACACACCTCAGGAAAATGCTGAACAAGACTACTTTGAAACACTGTCAAAGAAAACACTGTCAGTTTCTGTTGGTAACCACTCCAAGGTTTACCAAACTTCTCTTTGAAAGCAGTTTGCTCTGATGGCTGATCTAACTACCACAGCCCAAGTTGATTTCCTGGTGTTCCACACATACCGTGACTAAGCTATGAGCAAATGGAATAAAATGATTTTCATATGGCTTTTCTGTTAGTTGCTACTCTGCTACAGTTGAACAAAATGAGGGCTGAGCAATGCCTTGTACACAATAGATACTTAAAGATTTTTAAAGGTGGTACACAGCTGAGGAGTATAATCATGAATACACAAAGCTTTAAATGTAATCACTCGAGCATTCTGATTGAATAGGATTTCAGCAACTTGCCAACGACTCCTTCCAAAATCTGAATGAATAATTTGAGGTGTGGAATCACCAGTGATGTTTATTTCAAACACATTCAATTCAGTTCAGTTTCCTAAATGCTTTTTTGGGTGGATGGCTGTGAGATTCCAAGCTCTGTAGTATTTGTTTGATACTGTGATGTTAAGAACTATTTATAACATTTAAAATTTAAGACAGGTTTTTTTTTTTCTTCTTAACTTCTAGGCTCAATAATTTCCTTATAGTCTAGATGAATAAAAACCTAATTATGCTAAATGGAAGCTCTCATGATAACTCTCGATTAATACCTGCGTTTACTTACATTTTACTTGCTAAAACCATTGGAAGAGGCTTCTCATTAGTTGCATTCTAAGAGTCCCTCCTTTCCACTGGTCTCCCTTTGAGGTCATGAAATGTTAGGGACGACACTCTAGTGCCCAAACTTTTCCCCTAGAGTTTTTAGTTTCTGGTTTTTAAAAATAGTTTCTTCAGTTTGCTTGCTTGTCTAAAATTGGTATAGGAAGCCTTATAATTCTGTAAATGCAAAGAGCAAAACCCTGCAATTATGATCAAAACATGTCCTTAAATTTAAGGCAGTTAGTTATCAAAGGCAAATAAATGGATGCAGGGTCCTGCACTAGAATGAATCTGCTCAATATTGACATAGTGAATTGTCCTGAGAAGATTAAACTCCGAAACTAGAAAAGCAGGCGGAGGAACAGTGAGTGACAGGGGCTTTGTGGGGGGGCAATGCCTCCTGGGGGAGAATTCATCTTCTTACTCAAAGAGACGCCTTCAGGGATCATGTAACTTGAATTCCCTGTGAATTCAGTGTCATCTCAGCTTGACCAGCTCTGGAAGAGCATATTAACCTCCGCTTGTGATTTTCAGAAAACCATTCTAATTTAGCAAGTAATTAAGGGTCACATGGAGGATAAAGAGCTAGATAATCTTGGATTACCCACAGGAAGCTTTGTCTCCAAGGCAACCCCCTGATGGAGGGGCTTTTAATGCTAAGGCCAGTGGGTTAATGAACTGGGAATGGTAACTGCCTCCCAGACTCGATCGAGCCAGAGAAATGAAAATAACAATTATACGGCTATTGAATGATTCAGTGATAGAAAATAAATGCCTCAAAAGTCAGCGGAGGCAAAACATTTAGAGAAAGGATATAATTGTCACTGTTCTGCTAGACCAAGCCTACGGATCTAAAATTAGCTTATCTTGATTTCAAGCTATGCCAATCTTTATTTATGAATTTTAGTCTAGTCTCCAGCTGAAGCCTCCGGTGGCAGTGCTTCCTATGACCTAATTACTCCACAGCCTTGTTTCTCCAGGGGGACAGCCTCAGTAACCACATCAGGCTGGGAGGTTGGCCCAAGGGACCTTTGGAAGAGGAGACAAAAGTGGCATTGTCCATCAGAGTCTTTGATTTCTCACACTGGGCTACAAAATAAGATAAGGTTGCACAGTAAGTACCAAAAGAGGATTTTAGACCAGGTTGGGAAAGGTGGAAGAGAAAAGTACAGAGGACCTACAGAGACAGTGCTGTGACCAGTGACAAGAAAACAAAGGCAGCCCCACACAGAATCCTAAGGGATCCCGGGGGGAAGCTCAGGCGCCTCCCCAGTTCTTTAATGCTTCTCCTTTTTTTTTTTTTTTTTTTTCCAGTGGCCACGTTTGGGTCTTACATTCTCCGTGAAGCTTTTCACAACTCCGTGAGCTTTCATTCTCTTCCCTCCTTTGAATGCTTACGGAAACCCACTCCATACTCAACTGCAGCTTCTCTTTCCGTGTTCGTTGGTAGCCTCTCCTGCCTTGGTTTTGTGTCTCTTGGCTTTAAGTCATGGTGTAGTTATTCGATGTTCTGTAAACCTTTACTGAGAATCAATTGGGAGGCGGGCATTGAGCTAGGGGCCGGAGACACAAAATGAATAAAATATGGTGTCTGACAGCAGGAGCTCACAGGCGGTGGTGTAGGCAGATGAGCAAACGGAAATGTGCCACGGACTCTGAGAGATGTAGACACAGCTGGACGCACATCTGGTGCTGCAGATTCTTGGATATTCGGTTATAATAAAGAGAGCTAGTAACACGAAAGATAGTTTATCGTCAAGGCCAGTGGCACAATTGACTAAAACACAATGCTAGAAGAAAGGTTTTTAGGAAATATTGGCAGTAAACAACTTTTTGCCTATAATTATCAAATCAAGAAACAGGTGAAAAGCAGAGGTTATTGAACTTCTGAGTTAAGGCAGGAAAGGGTGAAGAACAAGGAAGATATACTGGTGAAGATTTACTGTGACTTCCTCACCAGGAAAATAAGACAGTACAATGTGTTTTCAGCATCTGACGAGGTGCACACCCTTTTGAGCTAATTCTTCCATAAGGACTGATTTGAGTGCATACGAAAGGAAAGTGATCCAAAACTGATCAGATTGAGATGACAGGAAATGGAAAGAGACAACCCAGTTTAAACGTGACACTCAAGTAGAAAAGGACAGATTTCTCAGTCTGGTTAGGGAACTGACCTTGAGATTCCACAAAACCGAGACGCAAAAGCTGACGGGATTTATGAAGGTTGAAGGTTTTTTAGGAAACTGTTTTAAAACAGGAAACTGTTTTAAAGAGAAAGGAGCGAATGTCCAATATCGACAAAAAAAATAAATAAATAAATAAAGAGAGAGAGAGAAATGCTTTTGGGAATCGAGACTCAAATAAGATCACTGAGTGAGAAGCAGGGCCCTAAACAGGGTCCAAAGAAATTCAGTGTCTTCAGGCCCAAGGGCAAAAGAAGAAAATGAGATGCCAGCTCCACCGAGAGAAACCGAGAACACTTCCTTATGCCGTGGTGACACTAGCAACTCTTTAGCTGGCCCACGGAAAACCCCTGCTGGAGCTGGGTGGCCCTCAGCTGAGCTGACTGTGTGAGTTTACAAAGGGAAACAGAAGAGGCGGTGATAAGAGGCGTATTTTGTTTTTCTCTCTCTGAGTTTTTGTAAACAGACACGAAAGCACTGGGGTGGGAAGGGCAATGGACTTGAGGGCAGAAACGATGGGGAAGACACTCGGGAGACGGAGACAGACGCAGGTCACCTGTTTCAATGGTCCGGAAGTTTGCAGGAAGGTGCTGCATGCCTATAACTGTGATGATGATTTATAACCTTCTCTGGCTTAAGTTTCATAGGTGCTTGGCTATATCTGAACACTGCAAGAAGGTCCTAAAACTGTAATCAAATCATTAAGTCATTCAATAATTCTTTTATTCTGCACCATTGTGTGTTGAATGCTGCTCTAAGCATTAGGGATAGAAAAATGAACCATACAGAGGCCTTGGTCTCATAGTGTTTTACATGCTAGGGGGGGAGAGAGATATAAAACTAACACATTTTTTAAAGAGAAAAGGGGCTGAGTGTCCCAGGCAGAGGGGACAGGAAGTGCAAAGTCCCTAGAGCAGGAAAGTCGTGGCTTGTGCAAGTAGCAGAAGAGAAACCCAGAGTGGCTGGAGTGTGGTCAGAAGTCGGGGAACAGTAGGAGAGGGGCCCTCTGAATGTGAAGAAGAGTTGGAACTTTATTCTAATCACAGCTGGCAGCTACTGGAGCTCTTCCAGCAAGTGACAACTACAATCTTTCTCCGTGATCTCTGCCAATAAATCAATCTCAGGCACCAGCTGCAGCAGCGTCACCTGGAAGTTTGTTAGAAATGCGGATCTCAGCTCCCACCCCGGACCAACACAACCGGAACCTGTGTTTTAACAAGATCCCCAAGCGCTGCGTGTGTACGTGAACATTGAGAAGCGCCACTACGGTCATACCTGTGCTTTGAAAAGACTCTAAGCAATACCTACGGACGATGATTATAATTTGAGAGGAAAGTGAGTGTTCCCTCGGACACCGCTCGTGGGAACATCACACGGTGCAGTGACTGGGGAAGCCAAGCCGAGCCAGTTCGTCTACTCCTCGATGACTTAGACCAGAGTTATTGGCGGACCAGCAACTCCACTCCTAAGCGTAGACCCAAAAGCATTGAAAACAAGTGTTCAAAGAAAAGCCGGTACCCGAACGTTCATAGCAGCACTGTTCACAGTAGCCAAAAGATGAAAACGACTTGAATGTCCATTGACAGATGAAGGGGAAACAAAATGTGATATATCCATACGATGGGATATTATCCAGCTGTGATGATAGTAACGTGTGCAAGGCCTGGCTTCCATGAGGAGCTGTGGCTGCTTCGGCACAGCTGACCGAGTGTGTGAGGGAGGGTCCTCTGCAGGTGAGGGGCTTGCCGCAGGCTTCCGGTGGCTGCCTGTAATCCTTGTCATTTCTTGGGCTGTGGGAACATTGCTTCAATTTCTGTCTTTGTGTTTATGTCATCATCTTCCCTCTATGTTTCCAGCTCTAAATTTCTTTCTTCTTATACGGACACCGAGCGCTGATTAAGGTCTATTTAATCCAGGATGACCCCATTTTAACTTGATTATATCTGCGAAGACCCTCTCTCCAAATGAGGTCCCCTTCACCGGTACTGGGACTAGAACAAACCAGCCTTTGGAAGAGGAGGAGATACAGTTCAATCCACGACATGGACCGAGCAGTTAGAGCTAGGGAAAAATGCACATAACGCACATTTTACAGGGATCGCTCTGGAGGTTTGAAGTGAGGAGACTAGAGGACCATAAGAGGCTGGAGGATCAGCTAGGAGTTTATTGCAAACAGTAAGTGAGAACTGCTGAGACCTAGACAAAGGCCATGTCTGAAAACGCCGAGCCATCAGAAGTACTGGCCAACCCAGCTGGAACTTTGGGCAAGAATAGTTCATGGGTGGTGGGAAGTGTACGCTTCCATTAGCAGCTGCTGACAATTATTTCCTTGATCCATTATCTCATCGGGTTTGATAAGATGGTGATATTCTAACCCCATCATTTCTTCTTCATCCATTAGCTGGATGCTTCTATAAAAAGAAACTTCTTATCAACTGTTTACTTTGATCTAGTTTAGACAAGAGTAGGGAAAATGCATGATTCTTTCCTCGTATTTTTCTTTTGAACCAGTTCCAAGTTACCTATATGATTTTGTTGTTGGCTATCGTTTTTCTGTTTGTTGTTTGGCATCATTTTGAACTCATGGTTTTTAATATATTTGATGAGTTTCAATCTTTATCGATTATTATCCTTGATGCTCAAATTATTCCCGTGGAACCCTCTCGAGGCTGTCTCCTGAGTCCTGTTAATACAATCCCAGAAATCTTTGATAATTTTCTCGATTTCTGGTACAATTTTTTTTTAACTTTTCTAATCTGACAGTTGAGAAGTGGTTTACCATTTCCTTTATGGATTTTCATGTATTTAATTGGATGTATTTTAACTTTACAGCTGACCAGTACGTGGGACCAGGCAGGTGGTAGGGTGTACTCAATAGAGCGATGAATTGTAAACCAGGAGCCCTGTTCCTTAATCTTACCATTGACAGGATCTATAAGGTACCCACTTATTTTTTTCTGGCTCTTCATTTCTTCCTTATCAAATTGGGGGAGGGAGATATACCTCTATAATCTTCACATTTCTCTCCCACATTAAAATGCTGAAATCTTAATTCTTGGCTCTCATGTGTCTCAGACCTCATATAAAGGCATTTTTCCGATAAAGCCAACTGAATAATTATATAACAACGTTCATTTAAATTTTTTGTGCAAGTTAGTTTATCGAACCGATTCGTAAAACCAAAAAATTTGTTAGATTACGTGTTCCGTCTTTTTAATTATTATTTTAAAACATTGCCACTGAACTGATGGAGGCTACATCGATCGACCCTTCCTCTTGCTCTTTCAGAAGCTGCAGCCAACTGGCAAATAGCTTCCCCAGCCTCCTGCTGAAGCATCTGCCTGGCCTCCCTCCCCCAGGGCCCTCACCCTCCATCTTCGGGCTGCTCGTTAACTCCTCAGAAGCCGTTTTAATAGCAGCGGGGGCGCAGCGCCCTGCTGAATGTAGCTCAGGCTTTTTGAGGCACCTGCCTCAGTGTCACCTGGAGACCTTGGCAAATAACCGTCCTACAATGTCCACCTGCTCTGGCCTCACACACCACTTTCCCTCGACAGCACTTATCACAGCATCGGACTTCAGAGCATTCCTAAATCTTTAGGGAACGTCCGCCTTCTGTACTGGAGAAGCTCCACGGGGGCAGGCTGTGTCGGGCTGTGTTGGGTCTTTGCTCACCTTCGGATCCCCAGCATTCAGCTCAGGGCGTGGCACTTTGCAGGCATCCGAGTGTTTGCTGGATGCTGAATGCATGGGTCTGTGAGTGACCAAAGGGATCAGTTTGGTGGAGAGCCACCCAGACAACCCAGAGACTTTCTTCTTGATGTTCAAAAGCTCCATGTAAGATTAAAGAAGAATGTCCCCCCAAAGTGGGGCCTACGTGTAGGTCTAGGCGTCATTGGATGTGTGCAAATAAATGCACGTATGTGCGTGCAAAGGACAGCGGAGCCCCCCTGTTCTAATCTAATGCTCTCAGGAGCTTCAGAGGAGGAGGCTGGCCCGTTCCCGGCCCTGATGAGCTGCTGAATCGCTGAGCCGGGAGGCTGAAGATCTAGAGTCTGGGGCGCACACAGCCACTCTTGGTGACCTGTGTGACTGTGAGCACATCACTTCTTCATCTGCAGAACCTGTTGGGGGTCTTCCTAGTGCTGTCATCTTAAGATTCTCTGCGTAGGGAGTGTTGTCTCAGAGACCTAGAGCTAAGATACTGGCAGACTGCCTTCTCAACCTGTGATGACATAAGTGGTGTTCATTCCAAATATCCTCCCTCTGCCCGCAAACCAAACTCTTCCTTAGATTTATCACGTTCAAACCAATGCAGCATCTCTTTCCTGGTACGTCGTTTCTGCCTTTGAGGACTCTGTCTGCTTCCCAGCGCGGCCTCTCACTCAGTCTCCTTGTGTCGGCTCTGAATTACTGACCCCTAACTCTGCCTGCCAGGCACTGTTCCAAGCACTTGACATGTATCAACTCATTTCGCGAGGATGAAATGCAGTCCCAGTCGGTTTTGCACACATCACGTGCTCATATTTACAGCCCGACCTGTGGCATCTCAATTTCACATTTCTCTGACAGATGGGCTGTGGCAGGGCTGGAGTTTACATTAAGGCAGCGTGGAAAAGGTAACTTAAGCACTTGAGCACTTAAGTGGGAATGGAAGACAAACTGCAGGGTCACTGCCCTAACGTAAGTTATAATGTGTCAGGAAATTAACCTTTAATACGTGTTTGACAACACGAGATAATATAGAAAGTGCTAGATCCCTTGGCATACCGTATAAATCCTCCAAGAGGCTAGGGAAGGAAGTGCGGAACAGGAGCCTGTGTAACCCTCGTGTTTGATACTTATCTCTGAGTCTCTGCGATGTCCTTATCTTCCACGGGGTCCTGTTTCACAGCAGGGGGAGGCGAGCCAGGCACCCAGCCCTCCGGGAGCCCCCTCTACCACAGCTCACCTCCCCGGCCACGTCTTCCTTTCTGATGTCCTTGCTTCCTTGAGAATGTAAACAAGGTAACCGTTAATAGAGATAGATGTTAAAAGGTTATTTCGCTGATGGTCAAAGTTACACAGTCTCGTTCTAAAGATGTGGAAGGCACAGAAGAGTGTAGAGGAGAAACAAAACATTAGAACGCACTCAGCTCTTGGAGGCACCGTTGGCAAGTCGAGCCTGCCTCCTTTTCTCTAATTCGCCCTCCTTGAAGACGTGTTCATAAGCACGCTTTCACCCCATGCCTGTGAGGTAGGGTCAGGAGATGAGACGAGGGGTTCTCTCCACAGCCTTGGCCTGAGGAATTGGCCTGAGGAAATGGCAAATGCCGTCCAATGGGAAAAACATTTGCTCTGAGAGGAGGGACGAAGGTCAGTCAGCGCACGCATGCCTGTCTCCATACACTCTCTCCCCGCAATTTTGAAAAGGAGCCAGAGTTGAAACCTAAAGGTTTCAGCCTGAGTTCAGAGAATTCTGAGAATTAAATATGAGAATTAAAGGAAAAAAAAGAGCTGGACTCACCAGATTATTCCTATTCTAGCTAACCTGAGAAGACGCAGTGGAAAGATTTTTAAATAAAACATCTCGGCAGCTTGCTTTCCTCTTCCATCAAACCTTTCCGCTTCGCCCTTCCTAAGACGCACACAAACGGCAGCTTTATGTTTTTGCCAAGCTACACTTTATAAGTTTTCTTTCTTTCTTTCTCTCTCTCTTTTTTTTTTTTTTTTTTGGTCTCATTAACTCCACTCCCTCAGTCTCCCCAGATTTTCCAATGATTAAAGTAGTGGGCTTTTAAAAAAGGCCTCCAATTAGCACCTCATCAGCTCCAATTAGGGGGGACAAAAGCCTGTAAAGATAACTCAGTGAGAGAGGCCAGGCACAACCTCCAGTAATCACTTAAGACAAGCACAGAGCGTTCTCTCTAACCATGCTGGGCCCATTCACCTTCCTTTCTTCCTTTGGATGCATTTAAGACTGTTTTGCTGGGAAGATAGGCCTCCCAGGAATCTCATAATTCCTCATTCAGAGGCTACCTGTTTACAGCTCACAGAGCCCAAGGACCTAAACAATCCTACATTGTCTGCCCAGTGCTTCCTTAAACCTTCGCCTCCTAATGGCCAGTTCTCTGTGGCCAGCCGACTCCGTTAAAGACTGGCTTTATACTCGCAGAGCGTTCTTCTTATACTGTCTTCTAATTACACGGGACGGCCACAATGTATTTTTTTTTTTTCCCCAATGAGAGTTCTTTGGAGCAGTTAATTTGGTGCCTGTCCTAAATGCCCCCAAACATTAATTAGGGTGGAAGGAACCCTAATGTCCTCTGCAGCTTTCCCCTCCACTTCCCTCATTTTCACATAGGCCCGGATGGGTCTCTGTAATGAAATTACCTCATTAATGCCTTTATTCTTCACAGTAACTCATTCAAAGCCAACCATTTAGCTTTAATTTAATGCTGTCAAAAGGAAAAAGGTGCATTCATGGCTTTGATTAGCAAAAATTTTTCCCCCCCTGAGGGGCGGACAGATTTAAATTATGAAGATGGTAAGTAGTGAGTTATAATTGGGCACAAGCAGCACTTCAGGAAAGCTTAACTGCTTTCAAAGCCGGGCCTGGCCGGACTGCAAACTATTAACTGTGTCCAGTGCCTTGTTCTATTTGAATTGATGGCAACTTCACTATGAAAAAGAAAATGGGGTTTAATTTTTGTTTAATACACAGTGGGGGCGTATTTACCCACAGAGCAATAGCTTTTCGATGAGCTCAGTCTTTGTTTTCTTAATAATTTATCATCCGGGTTTTCCAACACGAGTTTTAAAGATCTCTGTTTTTAAGGGAAAATAAACCCTTAAGTGCACAGAGCAAGCAAGCAAGTAGTTGACCTGACGCCTCAGCTGGGGCCACAGCAGATATGTGGGCTTTAATAATAGGTTTTATAATGCTTTTAAAAGTTACAGCTCTTTGGGGATTCGATCTTTTTTTTTTTTTTTTTTTTTTGACATTTTCTGATTTGATGGAACAATCCTATAAAGTAAGACTTAGATATTAAGTGCCTGGTCAAAAAGCAGAGGTTCAGGGAGCCTGAGGGACTTCCTCAGAAGTCACGGTTAGCAGCAAATGCAGGACCAGAAGCCACTATGTTGTGGGCTTGGGGTAACACACAGTTCTTTAATTTTGAGGACAGAGATGCTTTTCTGTAAACCTCAGAGCATCAAGTGTGTTTGCACTGGCTCAATCTCAATTTGTATATAAAGAAGAGAAGAAGAATCTATATCACCAGGCAATACTATCCTAGCTGGAATATATATATATAATCGTATAACACGTGGTACATTACATGTCAGTGAATCATAGAGGGAGGGACTAGGTCTTTCTGGATGCAAAGCGGTGTTCAATCGTTAAGGGGAAGCAACTTGAGAAGGGGGGGTTGTGGAGAGAGAGTGACCTAAACGAGACCATGTAGTGTATTCTTTCAAAACCTGAAATGATGTGATGCAACCATCAAACAATATAGGGGCTCAGTGGAAAGAATATGGAATGTGGGGTCAGATAGATCTGCTTTAAAACGCCCCCTTGACCATAAACAGGTTAGTTCCATTTTCTCAGCCTGAGTTACCTCAATTGTTCGAGGGGGATGATAAAACCCATTTGTGATGATGAGATAACACACAAAGAAAGCAAACGTACAAACAGTGCCTTGCAAGTTTCAGAGGGTAAGTGGTGTGGGGGAGGGGAAAAATTTTCTCTACCCCCTTAGGCTCTGTGCCTGAGGCCTGCAGATAAAACTGACAAAAGATAGATTAGCAGAAAAGACTGATTTTTATTCACAGAAAAATGTGACTCAAAGAGAATTCTGCGGCTTATATATCATATAATAGGTAATGGCGGGTGCTTATGGGAGAATAAATAACTTCTTAGAAACAGGGTCAGGGGTGAAGGAGAAGAAACAGTTAGGAAAAACAAATGACTTTTCGGAGACTCTACACTTAGGCAGATAAGGGGTTTCGGAAACTTAAATACTTTCGACTCAAAATAATTTATGCTACAGTGGCTTATTCTGGACCCCTTCACAAAAAGAGGCATTTGTTGAACCAGACTAAGTGATTTCCATACCTTGGAAAAGAACCAAGGTACATCAAGTCATATATTTTTGCATTAACTCACATGTTTAATATTTCTGGTTTAAAGATATTTTAAGTGCTCACTATTTTAAAACCACCAGATATTAAGCATGGCATTGTAATGCTTTATATGTTTCTGAGAGCTTGAGACTATAAAATGTTTAAGCACCGTTGAAATGGCCACTGCGTGTTCTTGATCAGGACCCTCATGTCTTGACTTGAAAACATGAAACACACTCAGGTTGGGGAATAGTTGGGTAACACCGAATCTTCTACGTTAACTTCTTAGGGAAAGTTTCTTCCATGTCGGCTGCCGAACTCCTTCACTTAAATCAGGAGAGTGTCCTGCTCCTTCCTGATTTATGGTCATTTTGTGTGTGTACGCATGTGTGTGGCATGTGTGCGCGCGGATGTGTGGGTTTGTGTGTGTGTGTGTGTGTGTGTGTATGCGTGTGTGTGTGTAGTGGGAGAGAGATTGAAAAAGGTTAGAACCTCAACTGGCTTGGATCGTGAGCCTTCCTGTCTTTCCGATGCGTCCGTCACAGCGATGGGGACAATACCTCATTAAATGTAGCATTATGTGCAACGGGCACATCCAGAAACCCTGCTCCCTTTCCCTTACTCCAATAGCGCATTTTTCATACACGGCTTTGGGCTTCTGATACTGAAAGAGAAGGGTTTTTGAAGACTTTTCTTACGCACATCCTCTTAATTTAGAATCTTCTGTTGTCGCATCGCTAATGTCAATACATTATTACACAAATGTGGCTTACTTTTAGAATTAGAAACATATTATATTATATTTTATGTTATATTATATTATATTTATTATATTGTATTGTATTGTATTACATTACATTACATTACATTATATTATATCATATTATATCGTATTATATTATTTTATACTATATTATGTTATCGAAGTATTCCCCATAAAATTCTAATTGCTTGAAGGTAATCGGAGAACAGGTACTGAGTATGGGTTGACTGTGCGCCCCCGCCTCCCCCCACTCAAAAGATGTGTTGAAGTCCTAACCCCCAGTATCTGGGAATGTGATCTTATTGGGAAGTAGTGTCATTGCGGATGTGATTAGTTAAGATGAGGTCACACTGGAAGAGTGTGAACCTTAATCCCATGTGACTAGTGTCCTTATAAAAAGGGGAAATTCGGACACCGAGACAGACCCACAGGGAGGACGGACGATGGGGACACAGGGAGAATGCCACAGAAAAATGGGGGAGATGCATCTACGAGCGCCAGAGATCGCTGGCAAACGACCAGGATCTAGAAACGAGACCTGGAACCGAGTCTTCCCCAGAGCTTTCTGAGGGAGCCTTCTGCCAAAACCTTGATTTTGGATTCCCGGACTCCAGAATTGTGAGATAATAAGTTTCCCTTTTCTAAGCCAGCCCATTTGTGGCACATTGTTTGGGCAGTGCTAGGAAACCAAGTATGCTACAAATATTTTTAGAATTGACTCTCTAACCTTGTTATAAGCTATGGACCTGACTGTTATGGCATTGCGATTATGAGGAATACAGTGATTTATGATATGAATCATGTTAATATGCTCTTAGTAGAGCGATACTTATTTTTTGTTTGTATAATCCTCCCCTGCTCAATACCTTTAAGCAAGAACAGTCTGATCATTGCTAGATATTTATTAGAAAAAATATATTTCTGAGGCTCTCCTCTGACATTCTCCCCTTTCTTCCGCCCCCAAATCAAAACCGTATGTACAGGCTATTTCAATGTCTTGCCTTTACTGACCACAGAGAAACACCAGATGTCAAGGTGACCGTCTCACTAACGGGAAGCCATTTTTTTTTCTTTGTTGAAATGAAGATAACACATACGTTCCAAAAAAAAATTACAGGAGAAGTTATATATTTATAGCACTGACGGACGAAGAAGTGAAAATCTTCTCCATAAATAAATGGGAAACGAAGTTGAAAGCGTCTCGTTCAGCGGCTGGTTCATAGTAAGTGCTTAATAGATATCCCTTTTCCCCTTCCTCCTCCTGTTTTATGCATCCGGGCACAGCGATCAGTGTAATAGAAACAGAAGTCAGGCAGCAAATCCGCCTGCAATCAGAGAGCTATGCGGGAGACGCTTAAAGAATTTCGTAAACGCTATTTAAACAAAAACATAGGCTAGGCACACCCAGTGCACTTGGATGTGACCTTTCCAGTTCTGATTACCCATGTTGCCTTGTTGCTCCTTTCAGAGAAGCCTGCCTTGGATATTATTTATTTGTATACATGAATGAGCTCCTCTTACAGACTGTAAGCTCCCAGAGGGCAGGAGTCCTTTTACTCATTTTGTTCCGGTCCGTAATTACCAAATCACTTTGTATCTTCCCCTGAGTATTCTTAGTCCTACCTTTTCTGTACCATTTACAGATCTGTTTCCTCCAACAAGCTATGAACTCCTCCAGGCCAAGTGCAAACACACAGGTACATTCTTATTACTATTTCCTGCTCTGGGCCACTGGCCAAATTCATGTCCATTTCAAAACCACCCTGGTTTCTGGCAAAATCTTCCTGGATCTGTATTGCTTTCCTCCCTTGCGTCAGAGCCAAGAATTCTAAATCTTATTCCACATGAAGTGTTTCCACAACATAACTCAGTACTGGGCACCTTGTAGGCCAATGCAGAACTGTATGAATTATGGTTTGGCATATTATAGTTATAAATCATGCAGCCCTGTGACATTCGATGTTCATAAAAGGTCACCTTGTATACAGAGGAACATGCCATGATTATATGGCAGTGTAGAGAGTGATGTTACATTGAGGACAATTAATAAGTAAATAAGAATGCTAACTGTCACTTAAAAAATACCATTTTCATTTTACAAGGCATAATTTTCCTAAAGAGTAAATAAAACTGTGAGCCTTCGCGGCGACCATCTCCTTTAATTGCTGGCCCATTTGATTCATACCAGACTAAGGGTCTGTTTTGAAGAACGGGGAGACGGTTTATAATGATGCCTTGGAAAGGACGCAATTTCATTTCCTTCACCGTGGCTGCACTGGAAGGAAGGCTGAACACAAACCCCTTCTTCTCTTCCCTTCCTTGTTTCATCTGGTCAATTCTGACAAACACTCCTAATGACCAGGCTATATCGGCATTACCTAGTCAAGTAGCCCATTCAGTGTGCTCAAAAGGGCACAGACATAATCAAGCATTCGGCTGAATGCACGATTCACACTGAATAGGGCAAATATTTGGATTCAAGTATAGGTCAGCAGCAACCAATTGAAATATTGCTAAAAGAAGCCTGTGGGAACTAAATGTACATAAAAGGACAGAAGGAAAGAGAAAAGAGGAGGTTCTCAAGGGGTGAGCCAGGGCCACAAAGCCCGGAGGGGCGATTAGTCTCTTCCACACGAAGGTAGGTGGCTGAGCTCGGAAGGTGAGGAAAAGCAGCATGGAGGGCCTGTTATCCCAGCTTCAGAGGACGGGGTGTTAGAACTGCTTTGTTTGGCTCCAAAGTGGAATTCATAATTTATTACAAATGCACCATGAAACTTTCTGATAGGAACACCCCTGCCCTAGCCACTCAACTTCATTTAAAATGAGAATGCGCTGGAACCTCTCTCTGGTTTTGCAGATTGTTCTAGTCAGCCATCGGATTGCCCCTGGGTGGGTTTTATCGATTCGAAAACCCTCCAGGGCACTGAGGAGCCCCGTTAACCTCCTTGGCTCCAATTCCCATCATCCTCTCGCCCATGACGCCCAGCAAATCCAGACCTCTGCTGCCCCAAGGAAATACCTGCCACACTCACAGCCCGTTGATAATGCGCCGCTTTATGGATGGTTTAATTCTCAAACATCCACTCTGCATGTGGGCATTAATGTGCCCCAGCACTGCACTCAGCCACATCCTTTTCCTCCTAAAAGGGTCAGAAATGCCAATCCCTGGCTTCATAAGCAGTGTTTGGGAATGAGCCCTCGGTCCCAATCTTTGCCCGGTTTGCTCCCTGCCTTTGGAAGTCAGTGGCCAAAAATAAGACAGGGCAGCAACTTGTGCCTCCAGCACTCAGAGCTTGGCTGAACCCTTCTGTAGACAAGCTTTTAGCATCCAGGGCTTACTCCTTGGAAATGAAGATTCTGCCTCCAGCCTGCACCCCGGAAGATGGTAACATGCTTCAGACAAGAGGAGAATGTGGATGTTTGGACCTTGTCCAGCTCCACGGAGAATAGGTTAAGGGAAATGACCTCTGGCCTCATGTCATTTTCAGAACAGATAGAGCTTAAAACCAATGAAAGGCACACTGAATATACAATGAACCTCTCAGAAATTTCTTCCAAAACCCAGACACAAAATGTTGGTTATTTGGCATTCTATTAACCAGGGTTCTTGATTAAACCTGGGGTTTTGATGGCATATGGCAAAGTATTTGGAACAAAGAGTAGTAACATCCTGCAATGTTAAATTGTGCTCAGAATAAAGTGTTCTTTGTCATTCTTTGTATTTTTTCTTTATCTGTTTGTGGCATGTGTATTATTGATTGAATAATCAGAATATTTATCTAAGTAGACCACTTCGCAGTCAGTCACATCAGATAACTTATTGTCCTTGCCTTATATTAAAAGGTTATTTAAATGCTAAATGTAAGTATCTTACCCCAAACCACAAGCCAGTCAATGGAGAGGGTGCGGGTAGCTGCTGGAGTGTGCACGTGGATCCCTCACTCAGAAGATTCTCTGCGCCCTCCCGACCAGCGCAGGCAGATCTTGGGCTGTTCGAAGTCTGGACAAAAGGGTGTGGGTGAGTCAGTCAAGCTCATGATCACATCTTGGGAAAGAGGCTGACTCCGAATTGGAGAAGCAGACTAATGGCTGAGGATATGCACGCAGCAGTCATGCCTTAGCAAGACGGCATGTAGGAGGCAGAACCCAACCAACGAAGAAAGTAAAAAAAGGTAGGGACAAAAGGTGTCTCAGAGCAGGAAGAGTAGCTGGCCTTGCAAAGAAGAAAATTCATGCCAAGAGAAGCCATCGGGACGGAAGGCAGAGGGGCTTGTCTACCCCGCACGCCTTCTGGGACAGCGTGGTTTACAGCTCTGCCTCTCGCGTGATCTTTGGGTATTGGTGTGACTTCGGAACACTCACATCATGCTGATTGCATTTATTTTCTTTAAGATGTTTTAAGATTCTAAGATGCTTTAGATTGTAAGACCTGCCTTTAACTTGTTTCACTAAAAAAAGAAATACCGCCACCCATTAAACCCTGACACCATCTTAACAATAGTCCTTTGCAATGCACGAATTGATGTCACTGGCCTCTTATTGCTTTGACGTTTCTTTCATCCATTCTGAGGGATCTGGCCCTCTCTTCTGCCTTCTGCTGAATTTAGTGGACCTTGGTAAGCAATCTTTTTGCGTGTATCTCTGTAAAGAAAAGGTGACAGAACTTTACTTCTCTATGAGTATATCTAATTCTGAAACCTTTTAAAGCGATTTGCAAGAAAATATA
Source organism: Rousettus aegyptiacus (assembly GCF_014176215.1). Lineage (NCBI taxonomy): Eukaryota > Metazoa > Chordata > Mammalia > Chiroptera > Pteropodidae > Rousettus > Rousettus aegyptiacus. The sequence continues at coordinate 83,620,549 of NW_023416287.1, forward strand.
GCATTATAATCATAGTACCATTGAGGAATATTTGCTTTATTAATAGCAAATTCATGTTCAGCTGTTCCAGTTCTGTGCTTTTTTGTGGATGCAATAATTTTTTGTTTCAGCGTCAAGTCAGAGTGAAATGTTTTTGAGGTCATCTTAAAGGGCCTGTGAGTACCGAGAATGCATGTGACTCGATGGGACAGCCGCAGGTAAGCTGGCAGCTGAAAAGGTGACGACAAACGCATGAAGACTGTCATCTGGATTCTTGCAATTATAAAGCACCTTTGATTTGTAAGACACACACGATTTTGTAGATATTAAAGTGAGAAATAACGTGCATGTCCTTGAAGGGTTGATCAAATGTGGTATTTGCATGACAGGTGTTGGGAACAGAGGTCTGTCTACAAAAGGGACAATGACCAAGGTTCCTTCAGAGCAGAACTTTGCAATGCAGGGAGGATGAAACTAGCTAGGAGGAGTGTCCACTCCTAGAGCCTGGTATAGCCCAGGAGCCTTAATGACTTGTCTTCTGTGAGCCTCATGACAAGACCTCACAGTAACCGGTACGACCTTTATTGGAGTAAGGGACCAAAGCCGCGGGGAGACAAAGGGCCTGCCCAATTCATACCGTCTGTCGGGGGTAGGGGGAGGGCAGGAAGAGGCTGTGGAGTTTAGATCGATGAAGCTTCCAGACCACACACTCTCCCCATACTATATGCGAAGAGGGTCAGGGAACAGTTAAGGGTTTACTGGCAGTTCTATGTGAATGAATTAATCAAACGAAATAGCTTAGGGTTGAAGGTAGGCCTTTGACGAGTTAAATTTTAAAACTGATACTTCCTTCGACAGAGAGTAATGTAAGTGATAGCTGAATATTCCCCAGTAGAAAAACCCTTAGGCTGATCTCTGTCCTTTGGGGGATCTAGAAATTCATGCCATATAATATACATAGCTTTGCAAAATATAGATGCGGAGTTGAAGGAGGCCAACTGTGGTTTTGGCAAGGTTTTAAAAGCATTCTTAATAACTATTTATGGATTAAAAGGACCTAACCGTGACCCTAAATTGACCTTCACATACTCTTTCCATCCCAGGAACACCTTGTTTTTTTTTTTTCGTTATTATCAAGCATGTAAAAATTAGTGGTAAATGCAGTTGTAATGTGTTTAATAAATGTAGAAATCTCCCACAGTCAGAAGTAGTTGCTTGGCTAATTGAAAAAGTCCATCAAATTACAGGCTTTAAAAAGAGTAAATAGTTTCATTGAGCTTAAGCATAGACATGTATACTCACACCAATCTTGTGACAGAAGCCTATCGTCTTTTCTTTCTGTAGGATCTATTGATTAGAGCCTTTATCATTCCTTTTGCACAGATCATGTCCTTAATACGTTGGTAAGGATTTCCAGTTCCGGTTTCTTTAAACTGCAGAGACACTGCAACACAATAAAAGTGTAGAATTCTACTAAATAGTAATACATTTCCCCTAAGCTTTTATAGTAATATTACCTATCTCTGATTTGATCAAAATATGTTTTAGCGACTACATATTCGTTTTTACCAAGTGTCTTCAAAGTGTTCAATTTTGTTTTCTTTTTTCACATACTCATGTGTTCATAGATACAGTCAATATTTAATTAGTTATAGAATTATGCCAACAAGTACTTGGGATGACGCTTGCCTTACGGCCTGACCGCGCTCAGCCAGTCCTGGCTCCTTGCCCATTTCTTCTCTCAGGCCTTTCCTCTAATAGACTACAATACATTGAAATCCACCTTTGTATCTACTTCTCAGAAGACCTCCAAATGACACAGCACACACTACATTTATTGCAAAAAAAAAAAATTATCTTAGTAAAAAAATTTATAATGACTAAAGCAGATACATCAGTCTTCCAGATTTCCTGAGATCAGAAACCACAGTGAACACAATCTTCGATGCCTCCATAGGCACCCCCCCGTGGTGAGACTTGCTCGGAAAGAGGGCTCCTAATTGCAGTATTCTTCCTTAAACAAAAGCTCCATGCTCTAGCATCTACTATTCATTAAGCCAGGAAACTGGACCTGTGTGTTTACCTGATACATCTCTACCAGCACAGAAATAACATAACCCCATTACGAGAAACTGGGACAGAGAGGAAATGAAAAGGAATTTTGACTACTAACTATAAACCATTGTTTTGGTGAAAAAGGTGAGTTCATGAATTTTTAAAACATTTTACAAAGATTGAAACAAACAGAATTGTGCATTAACTGTCAAGGAACCAGAACATTCAGTTAACTAGAGCTTAAAGCAGGAGTGTCTCGACACCCCAGACTGCCAGCCAATCACAGAGGCCCGTGCAGGGCTCTGCCGGCCTGTTCTGCAGGGCGCTGCTGTGGGCCTGGCTTCCAGGCCTTTCCTCCGTAGCCTGGCAAGGTGGAATGGGGCAGGAGGCAGCTCAGGAAATTAGCCCCCTTTACGCCTGCACTTCCCAGGCTGACTACGGTGGGCCGTGGTGGTGTTGCATCTGAGGTCTGAGATAATAGCTTCGTCATCATACAGAACCCAGCACGGGGCCACCTGGGATAGGTCTCCACTCTGCGTTGTAAGCAAGTCCGGCAACAGGTGTGCAAAAGTCTCGGCTTCTGCAATTGAGAGGTGTTAGGTAAAATTACCTGGAGAACCCGATGCTTCCTGAGAGTTCTGGAAGGCAGCTCAAGGCTCTCCCTGTGCTTTAGGGAACCCTCTGGCCTTCCACATGGGTGGCTCTCCACAGTGGAAATACTGCCTCCTAGGGGTTATTTTGGAAATTATGAATGATGCGTGCATGCGTGTGTGTGTGTAGGAGGTGAAGGAGGGAATGATGTCACAAGTAACGAAGAGCCTAGAGCCTAACTCTGTTTTCCATATAAACACAGTTTATCTTTTACGGCTTCAGTCTACAATAAGACTATATTTACGTTTGGTTGGAACTTTACTGAGCGTTATTCACCAGTGCCACGCAGCTTCATGGCAGGTGAGTCACCGGCACTCTGCGCTGGTGGCTGTCACATTTGCGTGAGGGTATGAGCGAGCGCGAGCATTGGGCTACTTCCTTCCGTCTTCCGCCTACGATTGTGTCTCGGCATTTACATATTGAAATACCTATAATTTATTATAATGACTTCACTTTTATTTCTTCTTTACGTTACTGTTGGGACATTAGAGTGATTAACGTATTGCCCGTGTAGATAAGATGTATCTGTGCATTTCATTTTAGGCTACTACAAGGGAGATTTGCACAATGTTGGCTATAAAAGGGGACATTGAGTCTGATAGGGTGGAAAAGTGCTGTTCCCATTGAACTCACAGCCCCCAGCAATTCTGCTGTGCTGGGATAATATGGAAATTGCGCTCTGAGACATTACTGCTAGGGGCTCTGCCCTGGATGCTGCTCTAACACAGGTGTCCCGAACTCGATCCCCTACTTCTTACGTAGGGCCAGTTCTTACCCAGCTTCTTGAAGCAGGGCAGACCAGGCGATGTTTGTTGGATCCTAGGAAGTTAGGTGCTGGATATTCGAGTACATAAACTTCTGAGGATAGGGGTAGGAAAGACGGCCCGGTATAAAAAGCTCCCCCTGAGTATCCTATGCTAGTTCGTATCCATCTTAGCACATCAACTTCCCTTCACCCAAGCAGACCAGAAAATGGGGAGCCAACATATTCTCCTTGGTTCCAAAAGCTAATCAAAATTACCAGGTAATTAACAGAGTTTTCCTTCCAGACAGAATGTTAATTGGTAAGAAGTTGGTCCCTAAAGAAGGGTGCCTGAAGCTCGCCTAAGAGCCTGCAGAAAAGCAATAGATGATTGGTTTTGACGGCCACAGGCATGGAAAACCGACTTTGCATCTGTGGGAGCCTCCGACTTTGCATCTGTGGGAGCCTCCGGGTGGCTCGGTGTCAGACTACACTGTGACACTGCCGATGTTGCCTCCTGCTGGGACTGTTGCCCTTGTCTGCCGAACATCCGAGGAGGAAGGTAGGTTTGTCCCCGGTGAAAAGCAGCACGGGGCGGCTGCTGCGTGGAGAAGGGACTCGGGCCGGCTGCGCTGAGGCTCACGGCGCAACTCAACTGCTCCATCTGCCGAGCCATCTAGGAAATGCAGAAACCGCTTGAGAAGGGAAGAGGGGGACAGGAAGGAAGGGAAACAGACTGATATGTTGGACTCCTCCGGTCCACATATTGAGTTCTTCGTGGCGTTTATGGTACAAGGAGACCCATATGAATAAAGAAAACATTGTTATACCCGTTTCGCAGATGGTGAAACTGAGACAAGTTGAATTCCTACGCCCAAGTTCACACGGTTAAGTGGCATGCTAATTTTCACTTGCAAAGAATTTATCTATTGAGGGTTTTACCAGATCACATTGTTTGATCCCCTATTACAGAAAACTAAAAGACATCAGTAATTTCAGTGGTCGAAAGAGATGGAAGTTCGTTTTTCCCTCTCAACAGGCAGTCAAGGCTCAGTGGAACAGCTGTCCGATCATACTGTGGCTCCGCCTTCTTTCTGCTTTACCCTCCTCATCATAGTATAAAATGGTCGCTTACGTTCTCAACATTACATCCGAATTCCAACCAGCAGAAAGGAGGAAAGGAGCACGTCCCCTGTGTTCAAGGACACGTTCCGGAAGTTAAACAGAAAGTTTTGCTTATCTTCATTGACTGGTACCCAGTCACATGGCATTTCTATTTGCAAGGGAGTCCAGGAAATGTAGTTTTTTTTTTTTTTTTTGGATGGCCGTGAGCCCAGCTAAAAACCAGTGTTATTACTAAGGGAGAAGGTTAAGGACAATTAGCAGTCTCTGCCTCAGAGGTCCAATTTTAAGGGTCGTCAGCCATACCTACATCATTTCTGGCTTCCCAGGTCTACCCGGAATCTCTGGCCTGAGGTTTTGGGCCAGTTCTGCTGATAGACTCACTTCTCTGTTTTCCTCACTTCTAGTTAGATTTACCAATTGCAAGAAGTCACATGGGTGTTTTGAGTAGTGAACAAGTTCAAAATTGTTTATATTAGTCCACGGCGCTCACTTTGGAGACTTCCGAGGCTTCATGAGTCATTCTGGGATTCTCGGGGAAGAGAGCGCATTGCTGTGGTTCTTTCTGTTGGAACATGAAAGCAAAGCTGTCTTTGCTGAGTCATGGACATAATTATGAATTTCAGATGGGTTCTGGCCACCATCGACTGCGTTCTAGCGGACCGAGGCAGTCCTGCTCCAAAGCCTCTATCCTCGTGCCTTATATCCCAAAACAACTCTTAATGCTCAGCCTTAAAAACTTCCTTTTTTTGTCTCTTTTTATTTTAGGGATTCTATATGAGTCTAGATTAAATTTACCAATTTAGTTGGTATGCTGCTTTTTCAAATCTTAAAAATGATCAATATAATTACTACAAAGTCTTTTGTGACATAGAACAATCTAAAAACCACAACTCAATTTTTACAGTTAAGAGTAAATCACGTGAGACCTTAGACCTTGTAAACTTTCACGTAGCTTAGTATCGCCGCTCTGCCCCTGAGCCTGTACATTCTTAAAATATCTCTGGGGGGTACAGTCTCACCACAACTCAAAGCTTTTTTTTTTTTCTGGACCATTATGTCTCACATATATGATGCCTCACAAATTTATCAAACTTCGGATGGCAGTTAACTCAGAAGTTCTAGAGGCTGCTTCACTCTACATTCCACAGCCACGCGGGCCCATCATTAATGGCCACTCGGACCTGTGAGGAATCATGACTATGCAGCCCATGCTATTCTGCAGAAACCACAATTCCAACAGAATCCAGCTTAAACTATTTTAGGCAACAAGGAAAATGAGTGACTCACATAACTGAAAAATTCTGGGGTAGATCTTGCTGCGGGCAGGTCCCAGATGTTTAGATCATGTCACTTTGGTTCTGTTTTTCTGTCTCTGGGCTCCGTGTTTCCTCATCTTGACTTCTTTCTCAGGTAGGCTTTCTCCGTGTAGCAGAAAAGATGACTTGCATCGGCAGCTCTTTGGGGTCCCCAACGGTGTTTAAAAGTATGAAAAGGTGCCACGATGAGAAAGTTTGAGAATTGCCAAGATGCACACTTACTAAGGGAGCAATCACCATAGCCAAGGTTTTTCTTCTCTAATAACTGAAAGTCTCATCTATCTATTCATTTACTACTCACCTACTGTGTTCTAGGTACAGCTTGGCATCAGAGATACCATGTAGACAGGCCTGGGTCACATACGTGTGTCCCTCTTTGTGGTGGAAGTGGGATCAGCCATACCCCAACTATTTCAAATGGGCTTGCCAAAGGAAAGCAGATTTTGTTACCAGAAAGAGGAAGAATTTCTGGGTAACTAACAACAGAGATAACATTTTACCACTGTAGATGTTTGTTTACAGAAAACTAAAGTTTCTTTTAGGATTAGAACTTACTGAGTTGACCGATGGAACAGAAAACAATGGAAAATCTGTGGAATTTTTTTCCTCATGAGGTCCAGAGTCTTACTCCATTCATGTCCCTTTTGTCCAGTGCCAAAGGGAGTGGAGAGAAGCTGGTACAAATCTATGGAGCTTGGTCGTGTGGAAAGAGGGCCAAAGCAAATTCTGCGTAAAGATTTTTAGCTTGTTGATGCTTGAAAATTTCTTTTCACGAGGGATGGAACCCGATCCTAGTGCTTTTGCCTGTGGCCATGGGGATGGTCAGGAAATGGCTGTGACAAATCCCAAATAGATTAGCCCACGGGGAATGTTCCGAGGAAAAACCCTGCTTGGTTATGGCAGTGAAGGGTGTACAACTCAGCTTCTTCCACAAATATCGGGCCTATTACGTAAGGAAGAAAAACAGAATGAAAAAACAGAGATGGGATTTCATCTCATCCAAAGTGTATGGCTTGGATTTCTCTGGGACAGAGCCAGTTCTGTCAAATGGGGACAGCTCTGGGAAGGAAGAGGGCTCAGAACTTCTCCGTAAAGGACAGAGAGCCCTGCAGCCCAGGCAGACACTGGCCTGTGGCCTCTACCCAAGGCTAGACAATGCTTTTGTCTATAACCAGCAAGTGTTTTTTTTTTTTTTTTTTGTTAGGCTAGACAACCCTTTCTTGACCTCACAGATTTCAAGGACCTTTTCAGCTTATAATCCTTTGTTTTTATTTTATTTTATTTTTATTTTTTATGCCTACACCACCTGGTCTTCCTAGGCGGTCTCCTGTCCAAGTGCTAACCAGGCCTGACCCTGCTTAGCTTCCGAGATCAAACTGGATTGGGCTTGTTTAGGGTGGCATGGCCGTAGACAAGTGATTTTTAAAAGCTATTAAATCTTCATGCAATTTTGAAAAGCCTTTTGTTACAGACATTTTCATTTCGAAACATACACAAAAGTAGGATTATAATATACTTACCATCCAGCTTTCACGATTATCAACATATGGACAATCTAGTTTTATCTATATCTCCACCCCTTCATGCACCATCCCCCAAAATGAGTCATCTCAATCAAGAATAATTATGGAACTATTTGGACATCCCTCATGCCAATAGCATCATCTCAATTACGGGCCTGAGGTCCAGGAATTGTGAATCTGTGCAGGCAAATCCACACGAGCATGCTTCTCTCCCTCCCAGTTTGAAACCGAATAACCTCATCTGGTTTGCCAGGCAGGTCTTTCATTTTTCACTGCCCCTGGCACTGGAAGAAAATCGTGGCCTACGTCTGGATTTCCTCACATGCAGCCCCAAGGCAACATCAGTTGTGAGACGCCGGCATGATTACAGCAGGGATGTCTTTCTTCGTCTGACAACAGAGCACAGGGCTCTGAGGGACGGTACTCACGGCCACAGGATGCTACACCTCGCAAAGATGAAGGAACGCGTCTCAATTTTCAGATCCACAGCTTTCTGGGCGCTGGTGCTAGTTTGCGACTGGACCCTTGCTGATTTCAAAGATAAAACAAGGTGATCTCTATGCAGAAATAAAAACAACCGGGCAGGCCTGGCAGCTTGCTCAAAGCACCTGTAGATACATACTTGGTACAGAAGAGGCAGTAGCAGCAGGGTAGAGGCCTTGTCTTACTGGCACAACGTGACCAGTGTGTGCAGTCGTAACCGGTGGTGTTATCCAGGATGAAGAATCCAGTTTTAAACTGTAAAATAAAGATCCTTGGGGGGGGGGGGGTGGGTGGGTGGGTGGAATTCTGTACAGAGGAAAACTTTAAAAGTGATGGGACTTCGGTATGTATCCACACAGGTCTATGACTTCATTCACTTGCCTGTAATCCATACACACAGGGCCCAGGGCTGGTCTTGATATCTGCTGTGTTTCCAGGGCTCACCACAGTGTGCGTCACATAGAGGTAGTCAACACATACTTGTTAAATAACTGAATGAAGTACTTGGAAGCCACTTGCGGCTGTATCCTCAGCAATCGGTGGCTTCCCGCGGAACTTTTCTGAATGCCTATTGTGCACCACGTATTATCCTAAGGCCCCCAGAAGTTAGGAAGATGATTGAGTTAAAATTCTCGTCTTCAAGAAGATTTGACTAAGGGCAGGAGAATGGTAAAACTACCTACCGACGAAGCCTCCAGATTCCGTTCGGGAGAAAAGAAGGACTTCATCTTTGAAGCCGGCACTCTTTCACATTCCGCTAGTATGGCATGAGGGTCACCCTACTAGGAATGGAAGTGACTCAGAAACTCCCAAATATAAAATGCTTAGCGGAGAGAATATTCATTGAACTGGAAGAAAAGGTGCATTTGAGACAACAAAGCTGTAAGTTGTCTTGGCATCTCTTATAACCTACCCTCCTTCCCTGGGAACTAGCCATGCTTGGGTGTAGCTCCGAGGTTAGCTGTTTATTCCTCCTCGCTATAGCTAATTTCTGCAAAATTGCTTTCTGTTTGGTCTTAAAGTCAGGTGACTAGCTTCTCCATGTGCCTGCTCGTTAATAAATAACCATTCGCATAACCAGGAGCTGTAGCCCAAGTGAATGGTCCCTAAGAAGGAAGGTTAGTGGTGAGAATTCCAGACTTGAGGCAGACTCAGTTGGTGGGGGGTGCTTGGTATGTTGGCTTGTCAGCTGCAGATTCCCCGTTCCCTCAGAAGGTGGCCCTTCCCGTCCCTGAGGCCCCTCTGTGTGGATGGGATTCCTCTCCCCACCCCTCACCCCTGAGTGATGGAGAGGAGGCAACTGTCCCCTGAGAACAATAACCAGATTCTTTGATTTCACTGGGGATGTTTGGAATCAAGAAAAAGGCAACAACAACAACAACAAAAATAAAAAACAACAGCAACAAAAAAACAAAAAACAAACAAAAAAATGGATTTGCCGGAGGAAGGGATGCCTATGAGCTGCTCATGTACTTCCCTGAGAACTGGACACCAGCCCTCCCTCCCGTCTGACCATGGACGGGCCACCGAGTGGAACTTCAAGTCCAGTAATCAGGGAACCGAGCAGAGAAAGACCCAGTGCGAAGAAGTGAGCGTTGACGACTCAGCAAAGACTAAGAAAAAGTGCCCCCTCTGTGACCCCAGATTTTAACCTTGGTAGAAAAGTGCCTATAGCTGGAAAGCCAACTTTTTTTTTTTTTTTTTTTGGAACACCTAAACCAAATCATATCTATCCAGAAGCTTCCATCCCACCTTATGTGAATATCTGCACATAGAGCGTGTGTCAATCTGGCGGGTGGCACTGGATCTCGGTTGCCAATGTCACCATAGAATAACCAAGAAAGAAAAACGGACTTGGCTGATGTCCCTGGAAGCCCGTTTTGAAGGGACCTCTTTTTGAAACGTTTTCCAGCTGTTATTTCCTTTCCGAATAATCTGAGCCTAATTCAATTTGTGTGGCACCTTTCTCTTTTCCGGAATTTTTTTTTTTTTTTTATCAGGAGGGAAATTACCGGCATATGGGTCTCCACAGGCATCTAAATGTTCCTCTGGTTTTGGCTGAGACTTTTGCTGAACTGTAAATCAATGACCCAGTCGGTACAGGGGAGAAGTATCCCACATCACGTGGTCTTTAAATCATAGGGAGCGATGGCGGTCTAGCGAGATGCCGTGTGTAATTTCCAGAATGCCGGGGGTAAAAAGGTTGACAGCTGTCCTCCAGCTGACTCAGGGCAGATCCAACACATTACTGTGTTTCTGTGAGGGAGGCAGGCAAGGCAGAGAGAGCCAAGAAATCCCATGGATGACAGCTGAAAACCCCGAAACTAACAGCACTTGACTTTGGAAACAGTTCCCTCCTCATATATCATAAAAACTATTTATAAAGCAAAACACTACTCCACAGATACGACTTCCCTTCTGGTTCCATCGTTTGCCCACGGCTTCCATTCCCCGCGTGGCTGGCAGTGACCTGAGAGACAGAAGAGGAGAAAACGTCGCAGGAAACAGACTGAGGGAGAAGCGAGGACTTAACACGTGAGTGGTCACTTGCCAGAAATGAATGAGAAGCGAGTCTCTGAATTGCCTGGGGACGCAGGTGAAGAGACCACACCACGCAGGACAGGAGGCGGACCGAGTTCAACCGAGTCGACGGGTCGCGTCGACTTCATTTCTGCCTTCCCATCTTTGGGAAGCAGCCTCGACAGTCCCGTGAGCTGATTCCTTAAAATACATGTCTCTCTCCCTGTAGACAGATACATACATACACATCTCTATCTACCTATCCACACATACACATCCTGTGCGTTCTGCTTCTCTGGAGAATGCTGACTCACACGTATAATCCACTTGTCTTTGTGGACGAGAAGGCATGCTTCCTGAGAACAGGAACTTTATACCCTCTCTACTCTATCCGTGGCCCTCCATACATTTTTACTGAATGAAGCGGGTGAGAATCTCAGACTGGGAAAATCCTGCTGAAGGAAATAAGCAGAGTGATAAGAGTTAATGGCCAGGCAGAAAATTTCCTTCTTATATGGGGTTGAAGAGTGTCCACCTCCTCGAAATTCATGGTCATTTGGCCCCTCAGGATGTGACTGTCTTTGGGAACAGGGTCTTTGCAGGTATAATTAAATTGAGGTCATACTGGATTAAGATGGGCTTTTATCCAATAATTTTATCCAAGAAGAGAAAACAGAGACCCAGCACCCACAGCACGAACAGCACGTGAAGACAGGGACATGAAGGTAGAATGACATGCGACGTCAGAGGCAAGTGACGCCAAGAGTGGCCGGCAATCACCAGAAACTGGAGCGAGGCATGGGGTGGTTTCTCCCTCAGGGCCTCCAGAAGGCGTGGACCCTGCCGACCCCGCTTGGATTTTCAGCTTCCAGAACTGTAAGAAAACATATTTCTGTTGTTGAAGCACCCCGGATGTGGCACTCTGCTATGGCAGCCGGAGGAAGTGGACACACTCCTCTTCCTCACATCTCTACCAGTCCCCTAGAAACTTGTAGCTCACCTACAGCTGCCCCCACATAACCCTCACTGGTTTCCCTGTGGCCCCCACAGAGGCTGAGTGCGGATTCCCACGTAGCCACCCGTAACCTTGTATGGACCTGAGCCTGGCACACGGAGCTGGGGGTGTTTCTAAAGCACGGCACGCTTTTTCAAAACTTTAGTGTCCTGGTTAGGGAGAAACCAGCCTCAGATTCTGCTGGGAATCCGGACCTGAGCGCATGAGGTGACCGACCAGTCGACCACACCAATGGGATGCGCGGAGGTGGTGAGAAGTGTTTACCCAGTTTTTGGTTCATCAAGCTCTTCTTTAAATGAAGAAGCCTGGAAAGATTGCATGTGGTCTCCCAGATCTCCGAGCGTCCAGGAAGCTCTTCTCCGGGAGGGCCGAGGTGTGGCTGCGGTGCGGTGCGGATGCCGTTGGGTGCTGCGTGTGTGCGCGGGGGAGGCACGCGCCAGGAGCCAAGGGCGGGCCCCGCTGGCTCCGGCTGCTCCTGGCTCTCGCCGCGCGTCTCCTTCGTAGCACTTATCGGCTTGTAATTGCATATTTATGTGATTCATTTATTTTGCCTGGAAGGATCCTTGTCTGCTTTGCCAGGAAGTCCCAGGAGGACGGAGATTATGACAGTTCTGCTCCCCATTGTGTCTGCACAGCTTTCAACAAGCGCTTGATAAATATTTGTTAAAGAAAGCGATGTATAAATGCAGGTGCCCCTCAGGATGCTAAAGGCACGCTGAAGGGTGCTTAAAAGCCCTGAGAAGTATCCTCCCTCATTATTGCATAACTGCCTCCTGTACGGACCCACTGATGAAAACACCCTTCTCATCTTCACACAAGGGACTTTAGCTACCAACTCAGGGGACTTCCTCTCCCAACTCTATATATTTTACCACCCGCCCCTGCCTTTGTATTTTTCAGCTGTCAACTTCTTTTCACCCTCCACAGGAAACATTACGTGGAATTCTAATCCAAAACCAATTGAAGATTGAGTTGCTCGGAGTGCTGTGGGAGGAAGAGGGTAGAGCCCTAACAGGCCTTCCAACTGTGAGCTCCTTAGAAACCCCAGAGAGTACCTGTTTTGAAAGTCCCAGCCGGGAGTCCCAGAGGATACTCTCAGCTGGGGGACGTGGGCCTTCGAGACTCAGAATTCAGAGGAACCCAGGTCTCCAGACCTTGACTCAGATCCAAATGTTGGGACCACACTCAGACCCCAGGAGGCAACCTACCCAGAATGCAGGCTCCGGCTCTCAAGAGAATTGTCCCTCCCCATCTCCTGGTCTTCATCTTGTAAAAAGACAACATGTTCCATAGGACCCGGTTCCAGGACAAAACACAGGACAATCGCATAAGAAAAATAACTTTGTTATTAAGCATAGACAATCTTATCAAAAGTACTTCATAGTATCACAGCCATCACTATTTGAACACTAGCTCAGCTGTTACATGGACCTGTTATAATGAACAACATGGCTACTGAAGATGATGACCAGTCACTGGAAAAGAAACACAGCACCACGACGCACACAGGAAACTCCCCAGAGCGCTTGGGGATGAGGTCTCTGGGGATACATACAGGAGTCTTTTTTACTATGATTTCCCTAAAGCAGTAATATTCGTTGAAGAAGCATGTGAAGCCCAAGGTTTTCTGCTTCAACAATTACAGTCATTTTTTCCCTCAAATGGAAAATTACTTTTTGATTTGTTGTGAAACATACATGCTGACTACGCCAGGAAAAAATTCATTTATTTCCCTGAATTCATTATTAATAACTTCAGATGGTTCTATTCTACTAGTTCTTTGGCCTGGATTCCTGCAAATGAATGTCCCTTTCAGGAAGGTTATCTGAAAGATGTCAAGTTTGCACAATGCGGCTGCTGCCTCTCTCTGTGACAGGCTGGAGGGGAGAGAGGGAGGGAGGGGGAGGGAAACCCAATGTATGGTGAGGGGTTTGCTGTCAACCCCAAGGAAATGTCTGGCACCTAGTCACAGAGAATATCATGCCCTGTGTGCCTGGAATCAGGGCTCCCATGGCCAAAGCCATGGAAAGGGAGCATGGCTAGAACACGGGCCCTTCGCCTAGTGTGTGCTGGAGTACTGCCCCTCCCCCCACACCAGAGCGCATTCATTATTCACCTGCTCAACTATGGACCTACCTGTCTGAGTATGTACAATAGAAAGGACCTCAGTGGATCAGTTCCTTCTGCAGCAGATGTTGAAGTTAACACAGAAGACAGCAATCCCTTTACACCCTCATGCCCTTTGGCACGGGAAGCGTGTAATTTCTTGGGAAAGGGGGGGGAGATATTCTTAAACTAAAGAGTATGCCCTCCTCGCACCGTTTCCCATACCAGATTTTCATTCCTGTTGCTTTCTCCAAACGGAAGCAATCGATTATTAAGTCCTATTCACAAGGCTAGTTACCAGGGCGCAAAAACCCAAGGTCCACGTTTCTGCTGGAAAGGTATGCGAAGACCATTTCCCCCTGAAACATGAAGTGGCTTAGCAAAACTAGCAAATTTTACTCCCCAAAAGGGTTTTCCATTCTGATTTGAGCAGAGGGCCTGTTTAGACAGTGAAGCAGTGGTTTTCTAGCCATAACTAAAAGATACATAGGAATTAACCGTGCATTTTTATGCCAAATATTTCTTTGGAAAATATAATTTGGGCATACAGAGTACACATTTAGTCCTATAGTCCTGGTCCATGTTTTGAAAATCAGAGGATGAATAATTATTTTATAAATGAACCTGATCCAGGAGATTGAGATGATAAAATACAGGTTATTGTGTTTTGCCAGAGAATATTATCTAGCATAGTCTCATAAATCTTCAATATTACAAGTTTCAATCATTCTTTTAATATATTTATCCTAGCTTTCTGCACGTCAAACGTGTAATTTGGTTGCACCTTATGAGCATTTAACGATAAAGGTTATATTTCTAAACACCATTAAGAAAAGGTAACAACATTTCTCATTTTTTTTTTTTACAAAAAAAAAATCAAAGCTGGATCTAATCATTTCTCATAGAGCAGTGCCTAGTTTTCTTCAGCGTTCATCCACCTACGCCCTTTAAAGACTGTGCTCCACAAGCAGCAAACATGAAACACATTCCAGATGGGAATCGCCAGCTGTGCATCTCTTCGTGAACCTGTGGTTGGCGAGGCCTTCTGCTGCGAAGACTGGATTCTGGAGAGTCTGAAGGGGGACAGGAAGAGGCTAGAAAAGGAGAATTGAGAATGTACTTGCTTCCGGCTGTAACGTTCTGGTGGACAGACACTGGAGATTTTACATGAGGACGATACAGTGGAGTAAAGTATCTGTGGAAAACAGCCGCGGGCTGACGGACAGGAGTCCTGCGTTTCTCGCGGAAACGAGGGGTGGAAGGCTGTGGTCGCTGGAGATTCACAGGCAGAAGCCCTTCCTATCCTTCTGGAGAAGCCTGAGGAGTGGCACGCAAACGAGCTTTCCAAAGAGGACAGTTAAATGATGGAAAAGGAAAACCGCCAACCTCCCCAAACGTAGGGGGAAATCACAGGTGGGAAATGGGAGCCCTCGCAGGAGCAAACCCGAGCTGCGGCAATGGTCGTTGGAGAGGCTCGGTATAAGGGTGAAGGTCTCCTGAGCAGGTGGATGAAAAGCCATTCCGTGTGACATGAGGACGTGGACGTGAAGAAACCTGTAAGCCGCCCATCAAAACCAAGAGGTCCCCCAACCGTCTTACAAAGGAGACGCTCCTGCTGGTCTCCTGGGCACCGACTCTTGCTGCTGTCTCTACGGATGCAGGGAAAGCCTCTTCTGGAACCTGCCTTTCTCTGGGATCCAGAGGTGTATGAGCAAACACGGACTGAAGTGGGGGTTTGGGGATGTACCCCTTTCCCGACTGTGTCCCGCATTTACCAGGGGAGGGAAGTCAAGGAGAAGGCCTGCAAGAACTGATCTTGGACTAACTTATGGAAAATCAAGGAAAAATGGGACTAGTGGCAAGAAAATTTCTACCGAACAAGGAGAACTATTGTTTTTCTCTCTCCACACCTGAGAACTTTCAATAATGTGTTATTCTCTAGGTTGGCAAGCTTGGCTGACCCTAGACGAGGAAAGCAAAATAACCTGTTTCTGCTGGTCAGCGGGGACCCTCAGGCCTGAGGTTCCCTTGTCCCCACACCAACAGCCCAAGCCGGCCACCTGCTCCCAGCCCCGAGCACCACTTTGTGCTGATTCGGCCTGGATCAAGGTCCAATGGCGCCTCTAGACAGCTGATCAGAGCCAGGGAGTTCTGAACCTCTCTATAAAGGCCAGCCACCCTTATTTAATAAGTAACCTGTAATTTACCAAGCAAGCTTTCTCATTTGATGTAACAGCTTTAAAATGCCTTGGCCAACTCGGGGCCACTGCTCTCATATGAATCAGGGAACTTCATTCACTTACTTTGTTTAGAATAGAGGATTTATTTCTACAGCTAGAGTGGCTTTCTTTCCTGAATAGGATAGTTATAGATAAACGTGGCACAAACTCCTAATAGTCATATTTGAAGTTGGAATGTGGCCACCTGTACGACAGCAAAACATATGACCGTTATTTCAATCTGTCTTTCCTAATCTCTGCTCCTTCTCAAGTCTCTCCTTTCTTTAACCAAAATCGGGAAACAAGGGTTGGACGAGAGGCTAGAATATTTAAAATCCGTTACAAGGACAAGGATAAAGAACTACGTAACTATGCATTCTTGTCTCGTCCACGTAACTGACGGGGCCTAGTTTTGATTCTGAGGAGTCACGGTCTCCTTGGGAGGCACACGCGCGTGTATGTTTCGTAAGTAACCCCACATTTCTTTGAGCTCACCTTGCCACGTCCCCCTTTTATTCTGTTACATTTAAGACACTGCGATAATACTTAACGCAGAAATCCAGAACACCTTGAAAAAAAAGTAGAAGAGAAGCTCCAAAGTAGATGCTCCAGCTGCTCTCAGAGAGAAGGGAGCACATTAACCATATAGTCCCTCATGCCCAGCAGGGGCCTCTGAAAATGGTATTTGGATGAAGACGAGTAGAACGCAAGCAGGAAAGAGTAAAGACAATAAAAACACATCTTTTCTAGGTCTCCAGTGGTGTTTGTGTGTGTGTGTGTTTTTGCCCCAATGATTTAACTTCAGGTGTGAAAACTCTTCTCTTCCTCTGGCACGAAGATTCCAGGATGCGCTAAGGATCGAAGTCTCTGGGGGCCCCCAAGTCTCTCATCTCCGTTCTTTTGGGGTAGTCGTCTCCAGAGCCGAAGTCCATGGTTTCTGGGTAGCTGGAAAATTCCTGAGGTAAAGGGAACTCCTCCGCTGAAGAGTGAGTCCGGTGCCCGAACACTTTTTCCTGCAGCTCCGCGATGTCGTTGCGGATGTCGGCCAGCATGAGCAGCAGGAAGTCGAAAGAGCCGGGGGGTCCCTGCGCACACGAGAGGGGAGTCAAAGCCAGACCAGCCCGGGTGCAGCCTTTCACAGAGCGACAGCTCTCGGGCGCTCCGCGGCTTGCTAGTCCCACTGTTTGCTGGCACCTGACTCTGTGCTCTAAATGGAGTCGGCGGCACCACTGCCATAGAGGGTGGGCTGGGGGTCCCTGAGGCTGCCTGCTCATTTCCTTCTCTCCCACAGGACCTATCCATCTCTCGTCCCTCCTGATTCTAGGCTATGTCACGTCTTATAGAAGGAAGGACCGTGAGCATAACCCTCCTAGGTGACCTTCCGAAGACACCTGGAAGGTCCATGAAGGTGTAGAGTAGTGGTTAAGAGGTTGGGGTTCCGCTGGGGTTCAATCTCTGCTCTGCGACATACTAGAGAGTTTCTTATGTTCTTTGGGTTTCCATAACATGGGGATAATGACAGTCTCAACTTCAGTGGGGTTTCCAGGGTTCCAAGTGAGTTAATGCATGTAAGGGCTGAAAGCATGATCAATGCTCAAAATCGTTGTCTTTTAAAACATGGAATTATAAAATACTTATGAGGATGCGCGTCTGTAACTCGACCTAAATGAAATTGAAAGAACCTCTGCACTGCCTTAGAAATGGTGGGAAACTGATAAAAAACAATATGGAATCTCAACTGCAGTGGGAGGAAGAACTCCAGCAGCTTACATCTGCACGTGGTTAGCGGTGGACGGTATTTTGACACCATTTAATGTGGAGGCGTGGCAGATCAGATACCACCTGGCATTGCACGGGGAAGGAAATGGACACCCAGGGGTGCTGAGTGACCTGGCCACCATCAGAGAGCTGAGACGGGAACCCAGACCTCCTGCCTTTAAGGCCAAGGCTCTTTGTCTTTAGAAATGACGTTGACCTTTTCAAAAGTGATGGAGTTGCTTGAATTTTCTGTGCTTTTGGATACCACTGATTTCCATTTTTAATCCCCCAGATACCACACATAGACCCGGCTAATTTCTTCTCAGTGGTCCCGAGCCACCCTGTGTGTCTCTGCATTTTCTGGAGGGGTCGGCCATCCGATCTGCTAGGGCCAGAGTGGTGGCTAAATTCTTAAATGTTCAGTTACAGCTTAGCCCCATAGAGTTCTCTTCTAGGTTCTTCAGATATCTTATGACATACCCGAAAACAGACTCATGGCATGCTGGGGTTCTGCATCTTAAGACATTCCGAATAAAGATCAGCCACGATAAAAGAAAAAGTGACAGAAAAATGAATTTTTCAAATAAATTCCAACCAACAGCGGAAGACCTCTGTGATTGTCCTCCTAACCTCCTTGACCTGTTCAGTGGGCCGAGTGACGGCTGCAAGGGGCTGGCTTTTGCTAATAAGGCCAACATGCAGGCTCATCAGAGCTGCGGCTAAGAATATTCCCACTGGAGACGCAAGACAGATGGATCTACTTACTGGAGACCCTCTGGGTCCAGGAGCCCCTCTCTCCCCCTGAAAGCAGAAAGGTCTGGGTTAGCTTTCTGGACCACGTGGATGCCGCCACCATGGGTCTCTTTTTAGATACCCACCATAGCTGTCTTCCCACACAGGACACAAATATTTTCTACCAGAAACAACATAAGTTTGAAACGGGACTCATGGGACCACTTACTTGAAGAGAACTACTTGGGTCAAGTGTCTCTCATTCCGATTTTTCCCAAGATCATATATTTTCAAACCAGATCTGACAAGAGGAATGCTTCTATTTCCAGGCAGCGTGGGGAATAATTTAGGAGCTTTCTAAAGTAACTCGCACGGGCTTTATGAGGCAAGCAGCGGGCAGCTCTCAAAGTAAAACCACCTGCTCGCACAGAATGAAACATCCCCTGTTCTTGACTTAAACGTAGCAGAGAAATGGGGACACACAGAATAGCCCTGCAAAAGGACACCGGCTCAAGAGAAAACCACGTGTGGCCATGACAACGCGGGGCCTCGTTTCAGGTTCACAGAGGTCACCTCTCTCAGGAGTGGTTTTGCTCGTTGCTTCTGTGACTATGGCTGTTCCACATTTTAAGGAAAGTGCTTTTTAGATTTTCTTCCCAGCTTTGGTGGGGAAATATATATCAAGAGAATGCTTGCGCTTTACTGAACTTGAGAAACTGTAGGCTTTTAAGGACCGCGCATAAGACTCACCTTAGAGCCATCTCTTCCTGGTGCACCTGGTGGACCCTACGAGACAAACAGGTCTGGTTTAACATAAGGAGAAAGCAAGGGACAAGGACACAATTTCCTCAACAACGGTTAGGGGATCGCTGATAAAATTACTGACCACAGGGCCCCTCCGGCCTTGCTTGATGTGGGACAGATCAGGAGATGGTCCCATGGGTCCCATGGAGCCTCGCGGGCCGGGCTGCCCAGGGGGCCCTGGCACTCCGGGGAAGCCGGGGCTGCCCTTCGGTCCTGGCGAGCCTGGAATCGAAGAACACCTCGTCAGCTCCACGCCCCGCCAGGACAAGGCTCCAGCCGACCGGAGTCCGCAAGCCCTTTTAGCGATTTCTTTGTACTCTGCCCTTTGGGCTTCCACTGACACTTCCACTGAGGTGTCCCCGAGGCAATTTAAACTTAACACGATCAAAACCGACTTCCCCATCTTCCCCTCTTTCGTGAACCACAAGTCACTCATCTGCTCAAGCCGGAAACTTGAAAAAATCTTCCTAGAGAGTTTTCTATCTCTACAATCTCCTTATCCAATGGGTGACCAGTTCTTGCTCATTTTACCTCATTTACATCTCTCTTTTATAACTGACCTGTTTCACACCTCTACTCTCAATGCTGTTTCTACGTACGGCCTGAAAGAACTTATCCGGGAAGGGGACCAGCTCTCCCCTATAACTGCTTTACCAGAGACAATATCTTACCTTCGCTTATACAATCAGTGAGCTTCAGAGATCACTATATGTCAAGCGCCTTTAAAATGTGGGGCTTTGATGTGCCCATGGCACCACATCATACTTAATAGTGGGGACCACAGGGCGGCCACGCCCTCACCATCGAAGCCATAGGATTCCAAGCCAGCGGAGCGTCCTTGTTCCAACCAATCATAGGCCTTGGGGCTGGACTTTTAGTTAAGGGTAAAATAAACCTCATTATTTCTCGAGCTGCCCTAACATAGCTCAGTGAAGGGCATCATAAACCAATGCGAGAAGTACAGAGTGAGAAAGAAACAGGATTGGAGGAGAAAGCAAGGGCGGACTCCACTGCCAAAGCCAGTCCCCAATCACCGTCTGCTCCATCAAGGACCCTGGACAGCTCAAAGCGTGTTAGAAACCAGATGGCAGAAATGGAAAGGAAAAGCCAGCAAGTCATTTATTAAAAGAAAGACAGCCAATGGCTCTCCCGTCCCTGGTTTGTCCTTGTGAGAGTGATATGTAGACTGGCCTGGAGATGAACTCCCTGCAGGGAAGCAGAGTGCGCGCATTCTCCTAGGGAGGGGCAGAGTCCACTTGCAAGGTGAGACCGCGTCCACTGAGAGCAGCGAGAAGCTGCCTCTGCGATGCATCTGCTGGAGAAAATTCCGCTCCGACCCAGAGTGTCTCCGGCCAAGGGAGTGAACAAGAGGCTAAACCAGAGTCCTGGACCAGTTCTTGCTCTCTGTGCGAACGGAAACCCGGGCCGCCGGTGTTTGATGGAAACCAGGAGATGAAGACGGAAGTGAAGAACAGAACACATGAACGGTGTGGGAAAAATTCTGAGCCTTTCTTCTCGCTGACCTTCGAACCTAAAATCCGCCCGTGTCCTTCCTGTTTGGACAGATCCTACCAGCTCGTCCAGCTCCCATCCCAAGTCCTCATCGCCGCAGGCTGCAGTGGTCTCTTTATTCTTTAAGCTCCCGCAGCAGGGAGCAGCACTGTGCACTCACTTAGGGACGTGCAGACAGTGTTAGAGCTTATTTGCTTTCACTCTGTGTGTCTTATCTTCTCGATCAGAATGTCAGGAGGTCACGCGCAACATCTAGCGCACTGCTAAGCAAAGGTAACGAGGAACGGGACAGCGCATGTTTTAGATTCGCTTGCTAACACTGATATCATTTCCTTTAATGGTGTGAAAAAAATCTATTGATCTATCTGTGGAGGGAATCACAATAAAATACAAAACATAACTAGTTTTTAAAGTTACTGCATATTTCCTGATGGAATGACAGGATATCTGGGATTTTTTAAAAACTAAGGGTGAATCTCCAAAACCAGTATGCTGGATGAGAGGAGCCAGGCAAAAAGAACACATGATATGAGATTCGTTCCTAGTAAGTTCTAGAAGAGACAAAACGATGGTGATAGAAAACAGGTCAGTGGCTGCCTAAAGTTGGGGATGTGGAGAGGATTGCAAATGGGCACAAGGGAACTTTTCGGGGTGATGGGAGCGTTCTTTATCTTGATGCAGATCTAGTGTGATGGCTTGATATAGGATGTATACGTGTGTCAAAACTTGTCGAACTGCAATTCGCATGGGCACATTTTATTGTATAGAATGGTAAGGCTGGCTTATAAAAATACATATAGATGACGCTTAAAATAAAATAGATGGATGTATGTTCACAAACGATAAGGGAAGAAGGGAACGGGACTGGGGGAGGGTGAAATGAGGCTGGCATCAGCCGCGAGAGCTGGGCGACGGGTCCACGAGTTCATCGCGCAATTCTATTTGTGTTCGTTAATGCTAAAAAATAGTTTCTTTCTGTTTCTCTGTCACTTAAAATGATCTCTAAGAATCTTATCCAAGTCTTATCCAGGAGGATGACCTTTTCCTCCCAAATTCCTGTTGGTTATGAGGGTTTCTCAGGCTTGGGGACCCAATTTCCCAAGCAAGGCCTCTCTCTGGTCGCACAAGTGGGGGCAGTTCCCTGGACTCCTGCTTCTGCTCTCATCCATGGAAGCTGGGGAACTCTGTCCAGTCCCCACTACACGTGAGCTCACGTCAGGCCCTGGCTGGTGACTTCGTCACCCTTTGACGCCCTTCTCTGCACTCACCGGGAGGGCCCTGGTCCCCAGGCAGGCCAGGAGGTCCTGGAAGGTACGCATTAGAGGCCAGCACTTTGTTGTCAGTGATGTACTTGCCCAGGTCAGCGGCACTGTTGGGCAGCAGGGCAATCTGCAGAGAGAAAAGGGACCTCGGTCAGGAGGCGACGGCCCCACTGCCAGGGAGGTTCCTCGCACTTGCTCTTCTTACATTGTTTGCAGAGGCTGCAAAGCCCTTTCGTGATCATTTTTCCCTTTATCTCAGCCAATTGGGACTCAAAGGGTCTGCAGAGATCCTCCCTCAAAACCCAGAGGCCTTCTAGTAAAAACAGCTTACCTGAGATCATGCAGATGGTGAGTGGACAAACCTGAGCAGGCTCCGGAGTGCTTACACATCACTGCTAGGCTCATTACTGCATAATCACTACAACCTACCTGTTTCGGACTTTCAATTTGTTAATTACCTTAGGTCTCAAACATTTATTGAGTACCTACTATGCGCCAGGCCCTGTGCTTCATTCTAAGGTGACACTAGTGACCAAGACATGATCTCCGCTGTTAAAGACCTCTCAGTCTAGGGAGCCAGGACCAAGAATGTGGCTTACAGTTCACCTGCACGCTCAAGTGTTTGAGAACTAGGGGGAAACAGTGACTGCGATGGTTTAAAATACGTCCACAAATTTTTGACACTCCTGCCTTCAAAAAATGGAGGCTAATTTCCCACCTTCAGCATGGGCTGGTCTTAGAGACTTGCTTCTAATGAGTAGAAAATGAGAGGAGTGCCAGAGGGTGACTCCTGAGACTAGGTCACAACAGGCACTGCGCCCTCCTCTTTGCTCTCTCTCTCTCGGATTTTAGGGGCTCATTCTAGGGGAAGCCAGAGAGGTCGCACAAATGAATGACCTTCACATTCCCAAGGGTAAGGACAGCCTCGTGTGTCCTATGAGATTGCTGGACACCCAGTGCTTTCCTCCATGCTTTGAGGAGACAGTGGTCCCCGAGGCTTTCAAGGAATGGCCCTCAGCTCCCCTGGGGACGCAGCAGGGGTGACCATCAGAATTAAAATCTGGTGCAACCCGAAAGTCAGGTTTGCACAATTTCAGGTCGGGGTTTGTGGTTCAAAGTCACCACCAGGACCCATCTGCATTCCCGGAGTTTATTTACAATGGTGCTGATGTCACTGTGTCACTGCAAGTGACCGCTCCAACCTGCAAATGCATGACTGTGGCCCTGGGGCAGAATGGGAGTGACCAGAGAAGGGAGGGAAGAAGTCTATGAGCTAATCTACTCTCACTAAGGGGCGGAGGGCCAACACCGGCAGCTGAAGGCTGGTCCAACTTTATCATCTGCTTCCAGCGGAAAAACTTTGGCGTTAGGTGACTTACAGTTAGGTCTCAGCCCGGCCACTTTCTACTTGTGAGATCTTGGGTAAGCTGCGTAACCTGGATTTCTTCACTTATAAAACAAGGATCTTAATATCCATCCATAAGGGCTGCCGAGAAGGTGAAAATGATGTCTCAATCGCGCCTGGCCCAGCGCCCAGCCTCGTAGCTGCCCGCACCAGGCAACCAGTGGATATGCTCTGCCTGTGAAAATCTCGGCTCTAAGCAGTTGTGTGACTTTGGGTGAGTCCCTTTCCAGGCTGTATGTCTACAAAATAGGAGGTTTGGATCAGATTCTTCTGTCTTTGGATTTAAAATTTTGCGAGCGAGCCTGGAGGATGAGATCTGCAAGCGAATGGCATTTAGCCATGCTCCCTCCTGCCCTCTCCGGCTCTCTTTGCCCCTCTGCAAAAGTCAATACTCTGGCTTCCTTCAGCCCTTCCCTGCGTTAGCAGGAGTGGACGGTAAAGGGCATTGGTGTTGGGGGCAGCTGGCCAGGATCCCTGGCTTGACTTGCTGCACAAACACAGCAGAAGATGGAATTGTGGGATGCAGGTGTTTGGGAAGAAGGTCACAGTAATGTAAGAAAAGTCCATAGTTCTCCTGGATTCCAATCAATGGAATTATTGTAATAAAGCATCTACTTCATGGTCCTGTTGGTATGAGTTAGTCAGATGCTGCCTGTAAAGCACTTTGCAAGGACATGTAATTAAGGTTATTTATTTGCTAAGATACAGATTTGTTTGGGAAGTACTGATATCTATGTGATAAACTAATAAGGTTTTCTGCCTCATGTCCCTATTGAACCATGAACTATTTAGGATCATGAGGACACATTAGACAGACAGACAAACAGACACACACACAATGGCTCTGTTAACGTTCACAGATCTTTGACAAAAGCCCATGAAAGGCCTGCAAAACCATTCCTCTTCTCAGCCTTTCGATCTGCTTGTTTCCCTGGTGGCTGTGGTTCTCATTAGGAGTTCCCTGCCTGTTTGTTGGCCACGGAAAAGCAATATCTCATGTTTACCCTTTTGCCCTTTAGAATGCTTGATGCTCTGATGTACTAAGAGCCTTGAGCGAAAGCAATTAAATAAACAAACCAGGACGTTTATGTTTTTCCAGAGTAAGTGCGATTTCCAAGTTGCCGACAAACTGGTGAACTGACAGCCGGTATAACAAATGCCATAGGTCTGGGGCAGGACAGCTGTTCAAGGAATCAGGTCACCAGGCCCATCACGGAGGCATCACTGACATCTGTCAGGCATTCGCGGGAGCCTTTTACAGTCAGTCCTCTCCCCCACGCACACGAGGCGCATGGAGCCCGGACAAAGCACGGGCTGTCATTCTTAAATGTGAAAAATGGAGCTGCTACAGAAATGTATTACCAGCTCATGGAAAGTCTGTGGAGAGGATGCTCTCTATTGATAAAATATAGACAAAATATTAGAAAACTAGAATTGCCTAAGTGTGTCCCAGGGTCCTGTGCCTGGACGTTCATTTTACAGAAAGTCACAACGGTCGTAGCTCATCCTCCACAGCTCCACGACGTGCCCCTCACCCAGTGGTTTATTTTAATAGTCACCCGATTCATCCCCTGCTTTTGCTGTTCTTCCGTACTTTAGAAGGTCATGTCTGGGGGGCGGGCAGAACATTCCTGTCTAAGCCTTGTTGAGCATTCACCAGCCGCAGTGAATGCTCAACAAGGTCCTGGATTTCTGTCTCTAAACACTCTTCTACCTTCTGTCCGCCAAGCCCTCCTTTTATTTTACGTGACCGTTTGAACGCACCGGGCACGTACCTTTTGCTTCAGCTGCAGCACCGTCTGCTTCATCTGGTGAAACTCCTTGCACGTGGCACAGCAGGTCCCGGCTTTCACCGTGCCCTCGGACTTCTCGTCGTGCCCTGGGAGAGGAGACAGGCCCCAGTCCATCTGGGAGGCCGGAGGATATCCAGCCCCAGAGACAGCATCGCAAAAGGCAGACCCGGGGCAGGCCGAGTGGCAGAGGAACGTGCGAGGGGCAGAGGCTGGCGATTTTCTGGTGTTCGGGTCACCGGCAGCACGTCCCGGGTCAGGGGAGAGACGGGGGGGGGGGGGGCCTGCTACACTTGGGGCTCGGCTGTTTCCATTTAGGCATCCCAGCCTCTTCCTCTTTCATGTGTGAAAATGTAAACCCTGGCCCTTTTATCAGTGCCTTTCCAGGATGCAGGCTGCATCGTTGGGACATGATTTACATTCCCCTCCAAGGGCCGATGTTCACACGCCATAAATTATCCCCAAGCTCAGGCACAGGGACTCAAGTGCAGGGCCCCCAAAGCTGATCCTTTTCACCTCTAATAATCCAGCTGTCCGAAGGGAACGCGGCCAGGCCAGGTGGGGTCACAGATCGGGCCCGGGCACTGACCTCGGAGATGTGAAGTAGGGATGGAAAACGTGCCGGGCACTCCAGACATGCCACCCTGGGGGCGAATGGGACAGGCCCTGGGAAGCCACTCCGCTGTCCCCCAAGGAGGGTTATCTGGTAGAGCACTGGGAGCTCCAAAGGTTTTTTTTTGTAAAGAAAGAATGGGTGCGTTAAATGGCGACGTGGCCAAGATGACAAACAGCTCTCATCCTACTGACACCGAAAAGGGCCGCGGACGCCCGTGTGCTGGTAGCCTGGACACGCGGGGTCATTTTGCTAGCCCAGAATCCTTGGATGACAGTATTAACACGAACAACAGAACGAGAGGAAACTGAGGTTTGGTGACTTCCCCAAAGTTACCGAGCAAATTAACAACCGATGTGGGTTTGCAGTGGAGGTTTCCTCAATCTGAGTCCAGTGCCTTTTCTACAAATCAGGCAATTTCCTCTGGGCTCTTTCTTCATGTTTAATGTATCAGTTTACAACCTTACTTGCCTCTGAAGCTTGAACTCATTTAAGAATTAGTCATTTAGATTGGTCTCCAACATAACAGATGACACGAGGGGATTTCCATGCAAAAACACACTTCGTGGTAAAGTCCTGAGGCCTTGACAAACTTTGGTTATGCTCACGGTACAGTAGGGTGAACTCGGGCGTAAACAGAGGACTCTGATGCCAGGATTATTAGGTTTGTTAATGCTTAAAGACAGCTGTTTTACACTAATATTTCCCAATCTAGCATTCATTCATTCCATCCCACTTACTGGTCGACTGATACCATCTCACCCCGTAACTCATCTATCTCATTCAGCCTATCATTCCACTCATTTCTCTCCTTCGTCCATTTGTCTGTCCATTCATTCATCCATTCGTCTATCCACCCCCCTCTCCCTCTCCCTCTCCCTCCTCTCTAGGGAGCATCTGCTACTTGCTGGGCCCTGTCTGTGTGAGGCATTAAGAATACAAAATAAATGAGGATACCTGTTTAACTATTCGGGATTAACTTTCCTTTAACATAACTAGTCCTGTTGGCAGAGCCAGGCCATCATGAACAAGAGTCAAAAGCCCAACTTTCCATTTCTACTTTCACATGCTCAGCTGAATTTTCCAAGTGTTTGGTATGAGTAAGACAATTTGATGTTTTCATGATAGGAATAAACCTCTTGACTAGGTTCTAGACTCTATTTTGTTTAGATCCTGTAGTCTCAGAAGTGATGTATCCTTTACAGATGAGGAAATTAAGATCCAGAGAAGGGAAGTAGCTGGCTTTAGGTCTCCCAGAGTGCTGTGTGCAGAGGCTGGGCACTCACAGACCCCGAATGAGGCTACTGGGAGTTCTATTCAGAACACCTGAGAGCTACCTGCCGGGCAGGCTCCAGATGGTGGTTCTCAGGCGTGATAGCCAGGCCAGCAGCGGTGCCCCACCGCCGCAGGGGACCTGTTCCCAGAAATCCGGAATTCTGGGAGCGGGACTGGTGCAGGGTTCTCCCGAAGCCCTCCCCGTGACTCTTAAGCATGTGCGCTGCTCCAGGGAAGCTGCTCTATTGGGTGGCCTGTCACCTGAAGATGCCTGGCCTGTTTTCTGTGCCTTTGTGAAATCGTCAGCACACAGAGATCAAGAGGAACTAACTCTGTCCCGACGACTTCTGAAGTTTCCACAGAGCGCAGGCTCTACAGGCGATCGGGACTGGAATCCTGATCCTGCCTTTTTAGGGTGCAAGTAACAACTTCCGTGAGCATCCGGATGTTCCTTGAATGATGAAAACAGCACGTACCACCTGGCGTAGCTGTGAGGTGTCAATAACACCTGTAAGTTCCCAGAAAGGTGCCTAGTGCATGGCGCGTGCTCCACAGATGTTATTAATGCTATTGCTGGCACCTTCGTTAAAATTAAGTTACCTACAAGATTGCAGATGTGGGGTAGGGCGGTTTACATCACCCTTTTCAAGGAGCTCTCAGAGGGTCTAAAGGTAAATAATTGTGTGGGTAGATGTGAAACATGCAATCCCTCCCAAATTGGATCTCGTCTATCCTGCAGATGTGGAGCTAAAACAATCCTGTTCATGCTACCTTAATAATTGACTTAGAAATCTGGGTAGACACCTCTGACTTTGCATGTTTTCAGTCCTCTCAGTTAATGGCGTAGTCACTGATGTCTCTGGCCTTGACCATGACGTTAAGTGAGGTATCACTTAACATTTTGCTCCGGCCTGTTCAGATTTTAAAGGTGCAATATTATTGATTAGCCACATGGGGGCAGATAGTTCTAATTTTCCTGATTTGAGCAGGCTCTACATACATACATCCTAAGCATTAAACTGGAATTCCTTATTAAATTAAAATTGAATACCGTATTAGTAATATTTAGTAAACTCAGAAAACTGGACTGTTCCCAACATATTTCATATGAGAGTGTCACAAACGAACAAAGCATGTTTGTTTTGAAAAGTTCATAGTGCATATGTGTGTACTATCGACTGGCAGAAATCCTCAGCTCTCGTGGCACATTGCAACTATTTGGGGGGCTTTTAAAAATCTCACCATGTTGGTGCACCCCATCCCTCAGAGAGTCTCAGCAAGGGAACAGTATCAGCATTTTTTTAAAGCTCTCCAGGTTGAGAACCTCTGATCTATGTATGGATGAGCGAAACTTGAAATTTATATGAAACACCTGGCTGTCCCTGACACTTTGAACTATAATAAGGGACAATGGGGTCATGGTCACTTTATCAGAAAGTAAACAAGTTGAAAAATAGAGACCAGTAAGCGAATCACTGTGGAGCCAACATGTCCTTAATTTGTCTCCCTCCCAGGGCTGCGCAGACTCCCTGGAGTGACTAACACTGGCTCCGGCTACGTCCTTTCAAAGACAGAACCAAAGGGACCGAGCGCGCCCTTCTCGCCTGTTGTTAGCCAGACGGCCCGCGTCTCCACGCCCGTGTGCTCACGGCGGCCTTGCGGTTGTCGAGACGGTTCTGAGGCTGGCCCCTTCTGCTCTCTGCCGGCTGTCTGAATAATGAGCTGAATAATGAGCTGAATAATGAGCTGGGGCTGTGTGCGACTTTAAATCTGAGCACAACGTTCAGACATTGGACAACGAAAAGTTAAAACGAAACAGGAGAGAAAGGAGGTCTTAGATCACATGTGTTTGTACTCAGTGATCGTTACTTCTTCATACAAAAATGACTGTGATGAAATATTTGGCTTATTAATTAGTCCGAAACAGATGAAACTGCTTAGCAGCTGCTGAGCTTCCAGATATAGGACCCGTCTAGCCCGTTTTTTGTTTTTTGTTTTTTTTTTTTTAATTCCTGAACGGACTATCTGGATATTAATTATTCCTTTTTTAGATACTGTAAGGAAAGCTCTCTGCGTCGGTGTTGGAGCTGGGTGTTGTCTCTGAGTCTTGGCGCTCATTCGGATGAATGACAAAGAAATGAGGACCTCACAGGGACTCACAGGGACTCACGGGGCTGGCATTGCTTTCTCTCATGCTGCATCACACCAAACTGCAAATAAGATTTGGGAGGGCAAAAGGGTCTTCAGAGCTCATCTAGGCCAACATTTCTGTCCACACAGGAGAAACCGAGGCCCGGAGACCTGCCCTACCCCATGACCCTCAGCTGGCTGACGAGATTACTGAAGCAGCTTTGGCTGCCGGCCCTCCTAACTTCCCAGCTAAGGGACTATCGCGGTCCAGGGCTCCCCTCCCCTCCACCTTCTCCATGGCCCGTTGCTTGAGTCGTGACTTTAACAATCAGGGCACGCAATGTGCCTGTCCTCTCTCGTAATTTTGGGAGTGACTCACTCCTCTCGGTCTCTAACTCCCCAATGTCCCTGGTTACAAGTGTCGGAATGTTTTTCTTAGTAAAATACTAAAACCGAATGCTAGTCCTCTGTGCACAGGTGGTGAATTCAACAGAGACCAGTTACCGAACATGAAAGCCTGAGTAATTCTTTCATAATGTTGCTGTCGGAGGCGGGGGAGATGACAGTGGTGTCATTTTGGCTTTTTAAAGATTTGAGGTTGTTCTATTCAGAGGGAGAGAGAGGGAATTCATAGCCAAGGCGGATCTGTGCCGTGAGTTTGTGTTACAATGAGGCTCTGGTTGAGCCGCCAGACAGTTCTTCCTGTTTAAACAGGAGGACATCTCCCATCGAAGTCCCTGTAAACAGGAACATCCTGTCCCTCAGAATGGCAGAATGGAGGACTGGCCTGGTCCGTTCTTCAGATGCTCTGCCGTCTCCAGCAAGTGCTTCCCCCCAGACTTCTCTGCTTCATCCGAAAACATCCTCGCCTGGAAGTCGACCAGATGACCTACCAACCTGGGCTCCAGAGCTCAGAGTTTTGATGCTAATAAGTCAGAATTCTCCAAACTGTATTTTTCAGGACACCATTATCTGGCAGATATTTATAGGTGTTTCTTTAAAAACTAACTTTGGGAAATTCAGGTTTCATCGAAATTAATATTTTTAAATGGTGATTTCTCTTAGAGCTTTAGATGCACTTGTATCACGAATCCTTAAGAAGTATGAGCAGTAACACATTCTCCCTCTGAACGCAGAAGCTTCTCCAGGAAGAAAGGCGTAGTTATACCCCGCAGGACCCCACAGTTCTGTAGCACACACTGTGGGGAAACGCTGTAATACACAGTTGGGATGAACTATTCCTTTGAATGAAAGTAATACTCGAGGAGGTGCAAAAGACAGTTGCGAATACACACCCCGTAGAGTTATGACTGCTCGGTTTTTTACTGAATTCTCAGCTGTAGAAGTCAAACCAGTCACAGCCTGAGTGAAATTCTCAATCGCTGTCTGGTACTACAACTTCGTGTTTGAGAAAATTTTTAAGGAATACAATTCACTTTTCAAGGAAGGAAGCAGAGGATATGGTCCAGGACTGGCTGAGCACCGCACACTGATAATTTCCGAGATGCGACGAGACCTTCCTGGGCCCCAGGCCAGGGTCCACTCTCTGAGACCACACTGCCAAAGCACTATGCAGGAGGCGAGTGCCACCAAGGCCACCTTGTCACTGCTCAGGGCCATCCCTAGGGAGCCGCACAGCAGGGTGACTGTTAAGGGGTTCACTGCTGCCATGGGGACTGAAGGGGGATGTGGCGGCAGAAATAAGAATTGCTGCAACTGGGGGGAGGCCGCCTGAGAGCGAAGAACCAGTAACTCCAGCACGCGAAACCTTACGGTGGTCTCCGCAAATTCCCTGCAGCTTCTCTGGCCTCTAATAATGAAGGCGGGTCTCTGTGTGGACCCCTCTGCCTCCCCTGGTGGGAGCTGCCTGTGGGCGGGGCCGGGTCCTATTATTTGGAGACCCCTGCAGCCTATTCCTAACCTGACACAGCAGTATGCATTTTTTTTTTTCTGTTTTTGATGGCTGTGCTTTAGATTGGGTTGCTCGACACTGCTCTTCGTGGCCCTGTAAATGGGATTTCACCTGAACAGAATCTGAGGCAGAGACAAGGGCGTGCCGGGCTGAGGAGCCCACAGCTCACCGGCTCCCTGGCCAAGCGCATAGCCGGAAATCCAATTCCCAAGTGAAAAACGAGAAAGCTGCTTTCTTATTGCTAATTCTCACGTCGGCCCACACATGGCGC
The DNA here is from genome assembly GCF_014176215.1 of Rousettus aegyptiacus. Taxonomy (NCBI): domain Eukaryota; kingdom Metazoa; phylum Chordata; class Mammalia; order Chiroptera; family Pteropodidae; genus Rousettus; species Rousettus aegyptiacus. The sequence continues at coordinate 83,651,747 of NW_023416287.1, forward strand.
TATATCTGTGGCTAAAAGGCTGCGCCTCATTTTTCAATGAGATTCTTCCTTTCAATCAAGGATATAATCTAAGAAGTAAGTTCTACGTCCTGCCCCTCCTCCACCTTCTTCACCATGAATCAAACATGAAGTGATTTTAATTTTGAATTTAAATAAAAGAAAGCCTCTGCACACATTTTTCCTCACTCAACCCTTACGCCAAAAAGGCTGTTTACACCTGCTTCCGGCACCGCCGGGCACGCAGGCCCCGCACGCTTCAGGCTTTCAGTAGTTGTCACCAGGCCCTCTGATTCATTCAAATGATCCCAAATTGCCCAATTCCGAGCTGACTTCAGGTATTTCGCATCTCCTTCTACTATGTGGTGGCTTCCTCATGACTCACCCGGCTGTTCCCCATAATTTCGCTTTGTAGTTTTTCCGTGTGAGGCAGCTGGTCCCCAGCTGTCTGCCGTCCTGAGCCGACGGCAACTGCCTTCCGCGCCTTTTGAATCTCGGGCTGCACCCAAACATGCAGCTCCTGCGTGCCCGGCAGCCCTGGCCTTGCGACCCCTGCAGCTCCAGGTGCCTGTGATTTGCCCCGTCCCCACCCAGAGGCGGCCCAGGCCCTGCTGGCCCCTCCCGCAGACTGCATTCCTGCCGCTTTCCCTGCCCAAGGGACAGAGAAAATAGCTGAGCCCTGAGCCCCAGAAGATGACAGCAGCTTCCGGCCTCATGAGCATCGGATGCAGGAGCAGACTGGCTCCCTTCCTTCTTCCTCCTGCACGAAACCTAACGAAGGTCGTAGCCCGACACGTGGGCTGGTCATATCCCTGAGAGATCAGACATCTTGGTTAAATCTGGTTGGTATAACACAAATCGGCTCCTCAAATGCTATGAGGAAAGGCCAGCTTAAAAAATTTTTCCACTTCATTGTGGACTGTATTTGCGAAATGCAATTAAAATAAATGACTGGAAAAATGAGACATAAAATACCAGCATAAATCTTTGGATTTAGACGCAATTTCGCTGTCAAATTGGAATAAAGTTTTCTAAACATTTCTCCACTTGTTTTTATCCAATCATGAACCAAATAACAAATAGCGTGCGGGCAGGCACCGGGCCACGGGCTACGCGCAGCGCCGATGGAGGCTGCTACCTTACATGGAAGCGTTTCATGTTCACGTTCAGCCCTTTTTCCTCTCTACTGATCCTAGTTTGGTCTGAGCATGTAACTAAGTTCTACTGATTTGCCCATGAGCACGACACCTCTGCTTGGTGGAGAGCTTCCTCAATCAGCTCATGACCCTTTCTGCTAACAGACATCGCTCTCACAGTTCTGTTCAGAAGAAGTCTGACGTGATGTGCTGCCCTTCTCTTACCCAGGCCCCACCAAACATTCGTATAAATGCCCCTTCCTGCACACTGCTCCCCAGGAAACCCTGTTGGGCTCCCAAGGGTATGCTCGCCTGCCCACCTCTCCATCCATCCATCCACCCACCCATCCATCCATCCATCTACCCATCCATCCATCCATCCACTCCCATCCATCCAACCATCCATCCATTCATCTATTCACTCATCCATCCATCCACTCATCCATCCATCCACCCATCCATCCATCCACCCATCCATCCATCCACCCATCCATCCATCTATCCACTCCCAACCAACCACCCATCCGTCCACATCTATCCATCCACCGCCATCCAACCATCCATCCATCCATCCAACCACCCACCCATCCCCATTCAACCACCCACCCATCCCCATCCAACCACCCAACCACCCATCCATCCATCATCCATCCATCCACATCCATCTATCCATCCACATCCATCTATCCATCCACATCCATCCACCCACCCACCCACCCAACAAAGGGGATAATTTTACCCGCCCTGCTCACCAGTGTCATTGGGGTATTTGTCTTCCTTGGTGCACGTCCTGCCGTCGTCCTCCTGGATGTAGCCCTCCCGGCATTCACAGCGGTAGCTGCCCAAGGTGTTGATACAGATGTGCGCACAAAGTGTCTCATTGCTGGTGGCACACTCATCGATATCTGAGTTTGAACCAAATGCAGACAATGCTCAGTTTCCAAGAATTCGCTTCCAACACAACAGGTGACATGAGGCATGGCCCTTCTGTTAACATCTGCAAAGCACACTCTGCTAGACTTTCATCACAGAAGCTTATGCCAAAGGAGGAAGCTAGGAACCCAAGGGACAGGAGCAGTGAAGTGTCAGGCAGTGTCAAACCATGGTGATGGGGTTCCTGGTTGTGGCTCTGCCACTACTCAGTCCTATGGTTGTGGCTCTGCCACTACTCAGTCCTGGTTGTGGCTCTGCCACTACTCAGTCCTATTGCCAGCCTTCAGGGTCCTCATCTATAAAACGTGATGACAGAGCCTGCCCTAAATACCGCACGGGGCTCCTTAGGAGAAAATGAGCTATCTGATGGCAACACACTTTGAAAAGCAAGCATCGTAGAAACGATTTTCTGTGAGGTCCCCTGTGTGCGGAGGGTGTTGCGTTCCCTTTTATGGCTATAGGTTCCAAACTCAAGATCACTGAGCAATGGCTCCTTCCCAGTTAAAAAACATGGTGGTACCTGGGAAAAGCCACTGATAAAAGAAAGTAGTCAAAATGGATCCAACAGAGTTTTCCCTCAGGAAATTTTGGGGAAATTTCTGGGCTTCTTCTATGACCCAAACTGACCCCCTCATGAGCTATGGGAGTGAGCCTCAGGAGCCAGGTGCATCACGGACTTGTCTCTCTCTAGATGGGGTGGAAACAAAGCTGCTTTCCACCATGGGAAGAGGAGGAGGCCCAACTCGGTCTCTGTTCATTGGCTGAGGACACTGGGGGTGAGGGGGGGGGCAGGGAGGCTACGACAGCCCCAGACAGAGCCTGGCCATCGCTTCAGGATTCTGACGACGTCCCAACTACACCCTAAACAAGCTGCCCAGGACCTGCCTCTGGCAGGCCCTGCACGTGCCAAGGGGAGGGTGGTCACGTGGAGGCTCCCCGGGCAGTGCATACTACGCACGCCATCTGTAGACTAAGATGTCACAGCTGGATCGTGCTCTGCGATTCCTCAGGCTGACCACCTTTCTCCACACGTCCCCGCCCTAAACCTGAGCAGAAAGCTGCCTCTACTGTCCCGAGGAGGGAGGCAGAATGAGGTTGAAAGGAGAGACAGAAATAGATGGAACTCTTCACAGAAAGCTGGTTTTGCTGATCCCCCCAATGAGAAGAACAGTACACCGTCCCACTAACTGAACAAAGAGCCTTTGCCTGGGACCTCCGGGGAACAGAAGGGCAGACCGTGCTCTCTGTAGGACAGGCCATGGGTCCCTTGCTAGTCTCAACCCTATTCTTGGTCAGAGTAGGGTGCCGTCCCAGGTGCCACTGAGGAGACCCATTATCTAGAACTTCTTTTGCACAGTGCTCCCTAGAGCCCTCCTCGGTGGGGGCTGGGAGGGGCGGCTCATCGCAGCTCCTGTATTTGCCACTTGGGTCCACCTGCCTCAGGTCACCCGTCCTCTAGCTGATTTGCAAACTTAACCGTGCATGTGAATCACTAGAGGCATTTGTGTAAATGCAGATTTCTGGGCCGACTCTCAGAGTCTGGGGGTGGGGGCGGAAATCTTTTTTTTTTCCTTTAAGCAAGAACTCCAGACGTTTCTCACAGGTTAGCCGCAGATCACTCTTTGAAACACACAGCTCCAGGGGACAATAAACCTGTCTCAGAAACTCAATGAGCGCAGGGCTGGGAAGCCCAGTCGGTGAGGGGGAGGGGGACAAGGCGGAGCTGATGGACGGTGCTGACTTCGCTCGGCTGCGGCCCAGGTGGCCGGCTTCGGCTCCCTCTGACTCACTTCTAACCAGTCTGCCGTGTGGACACTCCTCGTGCCCAGTCTCTTCCTAGTCCTGTTCCGAGACAACGCTTGCTCTTATTTCAGTCTTTCTGCGGTTTTACATTTCTGCCCACTTACATTGTTTTACATTATTCTAGTTTTCACTTGATAATGGTTTCCCTTTTCCTGCTCTTACATCTTGCCGCTCATCAGGCTCTAACTGGTACCAACTCCCTGAAGGATTCCTTGGCCATAGTTTGCTTCAAAAATCAAGGTAAAGGGCGCTGACCCCCTAGGATGAGACCAACACAATTCCATCTAACAAGTGTCAGGATGAAAAGGGAGGAACCAGGGATCAATGCAGCTCCCGTGAGCTGGGCCCGCTGATGAAGAAGGCCCACAAAGGACAGAATCATCCGAACCAGGCACCGTCTCAGGAGCTGGAAGATGACGTGCATTGCCAACGCACCTAGGCAGTAGGGCTTCTCGCGCTTCCGGTGTCTCTCCCGGTCATACCGGTATCCCGGATAACAAGTGCACAGCACGCGCCCGAAGTTATCTGTGCACTGCTGTTCGCAGGGGGCCTCGGCACACACGTCATAATCTGAAAAAGAAAAGCGTGAGCTCGCACCAACGCAGTCATTCCCTAGACAGAGGTGGGTCGCCCACCCAGACTTCCTGGGTGCACTCTGCTCCGGGGGAACTGCGCCGTGTGAGTGGCTATGTTTAGAGGGGCACCGGCTCTCCAGATCGTGGGGTGCCTTCTAATACCTCGTGGGAAACACAGTGCTCAGCTCTGCAGTGGTTAGAAGCAGACGTCACTTGTAATTCCCTCCCAAGTCACCTCCTCATCCTTTGGTCTTTGTCACTTATCCAGGAGCAAAGTTGCTCTAGATGGCCAGGCTCTGAAACATCACCTGGACCCGTTCCCACCCCGGCCCTCCCCCTGCCTCCCACCACCCCAACTGTAGAGACAGGGAATTCCTTCCAGCTGGACACTAAAGAACGGCCAGCCCTGGTGATGGGCGCTGGCGTTGGGTAAGGTCGAACAGCTACAGACCACGTTTTAGCCCTGTGTCTGTGCAAACTTGGGTGGATGGTCTGTTACTTATAAAGACTTAGAGCATCTCCTCCTCTCAGTCCTTATGAGCTGACATTCAACAAGCCTCTGAAGGGACTTTGGCTCTAAGTCAGGGGCTCAGGCTGAACGTTTACTTGCCGACTAGATCCAGCATCTCATTAATCATTGCGCTATCTTCCCCAGGTGCTGACAGACAAACTATCCTCGGACAAGACGTGGTCCTGGCTTTGCTCTGCTGCATATGAAGGTGGAGTGATGGGCTGTCAGCCTCTGATGTGGGCAGAGTGGGTGTGACAAAGCTTATGCCATTCTCATGAAAACCTGGAAAGCTGCCCTTGCTAAATCCTTCTGTGATTCCAGGCTTGCTTGGCCGGCGTGTGTCCCTGGTCAAATGTGTTCTCCTAAACTAAGCATCACCTCTAGGCATCAATGTCCTATGCTCTATACTTTTGCTGCTCATGGGCCCAGACCCAATTATTGAATGCCTACTCTGGGCCAGGCCCTATTCTTGGAGGATGTCACATTAAGGTGAAGAGTACAGGTTCTGGAGCCAACCCTCCCAGCTCTGCCACTATGTTTGTGATTGTGAGTTGAGTGTCATTTCCTTACCTGTAAAGTAGGGAAATAATAATATTTACTTCACGGTGTGCTTTTATGAAGATTACATTGGGCGATGCATTAAGCACAGTGGTCGACACACAGTAACAGCTTTACCTTTTCATCTGCTTCTTCTATTACTTACTCTAACGCTTGTCTGGGTATCTGACATGGACTGTGTCCCCTGGAGTAACCGACACCACTCTCTTCCTATAGTCCATGCTCAACTAGTAACTGTTGAACCAGAACAAATCAGATCACTCTGTCACTTGGCCAATCAAGATAACGTAGCAGGGGGTGGTAAAACATATCCGAAAGGTGGCTTTGCAGGCCTGTGTTGCAATTACTCAATTCTACTGTTGTAGGGCAAAAGCAGCCATAAACAACTCTTAAGGAAATGGGTATGGCTGGGTTTCAATAAAACTTTATTTACAAAACAGGCAGTGGGCCAACAGGCATAGGTTGCTGACTTTTGACTTAAAGCAACAAATATGAGGCCACAACGCTTTTTAAAATGTAGTGCCTACTCATTTAGTTAGCTTATATTTGTTTAGAAATTCCAGGAGTATCCTTTTCCTATCTGTGATGGATAATCTTACGTGTTCAGCTTGGCTAGGCCGCACTACCTCGCTATTTGGCCAAACATCATTCTAGATGTTTCTCCTACTTTTTAGATGAGAACCGCATTTAAATCCGTACAGTTTGAGTAAAGCAGATTACCCTCCATAAAGTTGGTGACCTCATCCAATCAGTTGAAGGCCTTTCTAGAAACAAGACGGACCTCCCCTGCTGAAGTGAGAATTCTGGTAGCAGATGGCTCTTGGACTCAAATTCTAACGCTGTCCTTGGACTCCCGTCTGCCAGCCTACTCTGCAGATTTTGGACTTGCCAGCCTCCATGCTCTTGTAAATCCATTCCTTAAAATAAATCTACGAATCCTAACGAATACGCCATCTTTTCTGAGATCCTACATTTATACTTTGCATTCTTGAGCAGCGAAAACCTTTATGACAGCTTTAGTAAAAGACAAACACTGACTTATCCTCACAGATTAAGATAAATGAACTTTTAAAAGTGTTCCAGGAGAAGCAGTAGAGCAGAGAGTTAGTTATTTACGGCAAAGCGGCTTTCAGCTCTTGAGACCACTTTGCTTGGAATACTCAGTTCTAGGTTCCATTAATCAAAGGTGCTGTAGTCCCACTTTAGGGTGAGGGAGGCTAGTTTTAGGTCTAGATGTTTGAAACCACAATATCCAACACTTAAAGGAACTCTAAATATGTGGTATCCATGTAATATATTTTTAATTAGTGTGGGCAAGGTCTTTAGCTGGGATCTAAAATTGATTGTCCTACATTAATTTTCTTTCAGTATCTACACCAAATTGAAATATAAAAGACACAGCTGGTGACTGAGAAAAGCTGGCTTATAAAAGAATGCAATTATTTTGACCTTTGTGGTTTTCTCCACAAACCTCTAACCAATGGAATTGGCCGGCAGTGACAAATTCAGCCTTGGAGAGAGACCCATGGCCCCATAAACCATCATGTGCGAAGTGATTTCCTACCCAATCTTCCTAAAGCAGCTTCCTCAGAGGTCACAGCTATTTAATGAACTCTGTCATCCTTCCACCGAAGACAGCAATCAACAGAGAGATCCATTTATTTCTAACTGATAAAGGCGCTGCTCACTGAGATGATGCCACACGGATTAGCTTGGCTGGGCTCGGATCCTTGGTAGAGACCTGGCTTCTTGGGTAATGGAGAAGAAAACTATTTTGCATTACCACCTACCTCTCTGCGCCTGGGCGCAAACTAACCTCATGCTCTACAAACACTTGGTGTTTCCTGTGTCAGGGCTGGCTCTCTCTGCCCCTTTCTTCCTGCCGCTCGTCTAAGTCCTGGGCAGCCTTCCTCGAGCCAGCTCGAGTCTCCTCTCCTTCCCGAGGCCACTCTGGCCATGTTGATCCTGCGTGCTGTGTGCTCGCTCTGCTTCCTTATTACACTGGAGGCTTCTACTGCACAAACTCCAGGCAATAACAGTAACCAATTGTCAAGCGCTTATTAACAGTCGGCCTCTGTTCTAAGCACTTGACATTGGTTAATATTCTTAAAACAACCATGTAACGACTAATACTTTCCTGAAAAAACTAAAAGGCATTAGCTAGTAGGACGTGTGTTATGGACTGAATGTTCGTGTCCTCCCGAGAGTCATATGCTGAGGTCCTAACCCCCAATGTGATAGTGTTAGAAGGCGGTACTTTGGGGGGTGATTTGGTCATGAGGGTGGAGCCCTCAGGAATGGTATGAGTCCTCTTATAACAGGGACCCCTGAGGGCGCCCTTGCATCACGTGAGGACATGGCAAGAGGATGGTTGCCTAGGAGCCAGGAAGCCCTCACCGGAGACTGAATCTTTCACACCTCGATCCTGAACTTCCCGGCCTTCACGGCTATGAGAAATAAATGTCTGTTGTTTCAGACACTCTGTCTATGGTATTTTTGTTACAGCCATCTGAATGAGCTAAGCCAACAGAGAACCGTGATTAAAATCCAGATCTCTCTGATTCTTCACTGTCCAGATCCTGTCTACCTCACTCAAGGGCGTGCACCTTGAGGGCTGGGTCCCTGTCTTACATCTCTCTGTCTCTCCACTGCTGGGCTGCACACGGTGTCTGCTGAGGGTCATGTAAAGGGGCTTCAAGTTCAACATATGCAAAGCTGGTGGAGAAGATGGGGAGGGTGGTCATGTTCTAACTGTGTATAAAAAGCTGGTTAGACACTCAATGTATGTAATGCACGTACACGAGTTGTGTAATGATTTAGATAGAGCGTGCAACACGTAACCAAACTGGCATTAGAAGAACTTACTGTCAAAAAGAAATATAGAAATTACGTACACACATATATTCACTGATAACACACATACATTCCATGTACATCTGAACTTTATAAACGTCTAATGATTAGTCATGAATAAAGTGGGAAGACATAATCTTTTATATTACATACCTTCTGGGATGCATTGTCCAAGAACGAATTTATACCCTTTGCAGCACTTTTTCCTAAGGGACAAAGAAAGAAAAACGCATTTTAAATGTGATATGTTAGATTAAAAAATATAATTCTTTTCAGTTATTGGCTTTGAATGAAGTGACTTGTGCTCAAGGAAAACTGAAGCATAAAGGAAAGTAAGGGTGCGATACATCTAAGGGAATCTAAGGTAAAAAAATATATAAATATTGTCAATACCACATGACCACATCTTTCAATGGCGGCCGTCCTCTCCACCACATGGCATCGGAAATCAATCCTTTGAATCCTAAGACGTGAATTAACTCAGATTTTAAGATACTCAGATAATTAGAGATCTATAAAAATCTAAGTATAAAAAGGACTTTTGAGGCTGACCTGACCCCTCATCCTGCAGACCGAAGATTCATATGACTTGCTACTTATAATAACAATTAGCTGAGTATAATAATTGGATAATATTAACATGATGATTGCTAATTATAAGACTCCCACACATTCTAACTCCCATTCTAGTACTTTTTTTATGCCTGTACCACATAAGACACTAAAAGGTACCTAAATTATCTAAGGTTAAAAAACAGCAAGCAGGCAATTACTAACATAAGTATGCAAGACTTAACATCTCTGCCCGAGGTAGAGAAATGGTGCCGCCTGCTCCAAATGTAAATCTTCACTGGAAAGAATACATCTCTGGAGCATGAGCTGCTAACAGGCTATTCCCTCCGCAAACACGAGGACACACTTCGGACAAAACAATCAAACAAGCAACTACCTGAAGGTTCTGGAGAGTATATCAAAGTGACGGAAAGTGAAATTCAAAGTGAAATTCTGAACAACGGGCCAACATGCCATTATTATTATTATTATTATTATTATTATTATTATTATAAATAATCAAGGGTGGGGGACTAAAGCAATTTCCTACCTTTGTCAAATGGTCGGAACCTTCAACCAGGTTAGACAAGGCCTTTTGTCTAAGAAGAATCTGATTCACTTGAATGTATTTTTCCTATCACATTCTAGTGAAAAATAATTTAACAGCATTATTTTCTACCTTTGCAAATTAGCATCATTTACCTACTTCGTGGGTCAAATCCATTTTTGTGGATCGATCTGCTAGGTGGATTACCACCTGCTGGGGGAAGGAGAAATGCCAGCGATCTCTCCCTGAAACTTATAAAATTTATAAAAATTTTATTAAATCCATCACTTATAAATTTTACATAAAATTGATTAAAAATGTACACAACTTGTAAACCTCACATCCTGTAGAAGATTCTGAGGCTCAGTCCAGTACAACAACAGTACTTCCTTCCTCCCTGCAGCACATCTCACGTAAGGTCCAGCTGTGGTAGATCATCTTGCTTCAAGAGCATGACAAGGGGACTTCCATTATAAAAAACAAGTGGCGTTTGGGATGCTCCTGAAGCAGACTTGAGGGAAACAGCTTAGGGTCCCCCTGCCCTGCTCTCAAAGGACACATTTGCCTACTGTACTTTTCCACTCGTTATAGACTATTTTGGATCTTTCTTCAGCATAGTTTATGTTAGAATGACGTGTGTGTGTATATATTTAAATGTGTATGCATATATATAAATAAAATGTACTGATATGAATGATGTGTGGCGATATCCCGAGTTCTCCCATTAGACGTAATTTTAACATCACCAATTGAATTATAATTTTACACGACAAAAGGAGCCCACGGGGCATAAATTTATGATAATTACTACTTCCAACAGAGGTCGAGGATCTAACTTTATATTCCATGACTTAAACTCTGCCCAGTTTTCCACGGCTTAAGAAAATTCCAGTTCCTAACAACCAAAAAGAAAACTGGCTTAATAGACTATTCATTACAATTTTATGGTTATTACTTACTGTACTACTTGAAGCTGTCCGACAGAAAACCGTAAGAGGTAAAGCAGTGCACTAGACAGTCTGAAACGCGAGTGATTCATGAGAAAGTTGGATGGAGGGGAAAAACATGTGTTTTTGATACATCTCAAGTATCACCGCATTGAAACATATGGATCTATTTGGCCGTTTTATTTAACGGCGCAGCTAAGGTAGAGCCTCTGAGATGTTTGATGGCGTTTTACAGTTCATGGAAATGGATACGAGTCTTACAACCTCTTTCTACATCCAAGACATTAAACTTGACCTTCGTGAGCATTTCAAGGGTTTGGGGTTGCCCATGCGGTGAAGCCAAAAGTAACCTGTCAATTTGCCTTTTTATGAAATTAAGTGATCATGCGGTGATTTTATGTGCTTTCAAAAGGCTACAGAGCTCTGTCAGAAGCGGATCTGAGCTTCGGGATGGGCACGCTTCATTTCAACACCAGCTCAGCTAAGAATTAGCTTGCCCTTGGCTGTTTTTCCTGAATGGCAGAAGTAAAGCCATGTCCCTGTTCAAGAGAAGGAGGTTTGAGATTTCACTGTGCTCTCCACTATTCCTGGGGATACAGCATTACTCTGCATGTTAAACATCCATCAATCATAAATCACCATTTAAAATAAACAGTGAAATATTCTGAAGAATAAGAAAGCAAACACTGGCCGCACATGTTCTACTGGTTCAACGATTACTTAAAACATAATTTATGTGCGATGAAGTTGAGACGGCCAAAGTGAAATCTCCTCCTCGTGATGCAGGCACTTGTTAGACGCAGCTACATACGCGGCTGTGTGGTTTTTATCTTTAAGAAAAACAAACTAAGATGGGGAAAGCTCTCGTGGGTTCTGGGGAGGCCAGCCTTCTTAATACGCCTCACGTGTCATAGCTTGGTTTTCCAAATGCAAATGCTTTTCTCATTTTTTTTTTGGCGAGGGGAAGTGGTGATTAGATTGTTGTTACACAGGAAGGGCGGCATCTGGTAATCAGGACAGTCTGTGGAGGTTTCCCCTGGGTGCCTCTGAGTCGTAAGAGACATAAAAAAATCATAAATTTTTTATTACAGCCCGAATCTGTCCAGCCCGAAATATATCCCACCGACCAATGTGTGTGAGAGCTTTTAGAAGGAAAAACTGAATCGAGAAATGAAGATAATAAAGAAGCCATCATTCGACTGTCTGCTGTTATCAGGGTCTAGAAAAGAATTTAAAAAAACAACTGCCAAAAGTATTAGAGAACCAGAAGGGACTCGAAAGGTCAAGTGAGTTAGTAGGCAAGAAATATTTCAACACTTGCTCCAACTGGACAGTAAATTTTCCTAAGATTTACTTGAAGTTTCCTTTGCATAAATGCCTAGACATGCACCAAATGTATCAGATTTTTTTTTTTTTAAATGAGAGAAAAAAACTACACCTTTTAGGGTTCTTGGTGCCAAGCTACATGCAGTGGATAGAGCAATGGCTGGGTGGTCAAGCAAATCCGGTTTACAATTCTGGCTCTGTCATTCGAAGAGCTCAGGGTGCAGCCTGGGCTGATTTCTTAAAACTGCTGAGCTTTAGACTCCTCGTGGATAAAACATGACACTTCTTTTATAGGATCATCGCTAGGATCACAGGTGACACAGGTGTCTCACGGGGCCTCGTTTAGGGTCAGAACCACATTTTAGCTGCTGCTTTCTGAACATGGCTAGGAAACAACAACTCTTCCCAGATGCATGAGACGTCGTAAGACTCATCTCTTTCTTCCACTTCTTACTGAATGGCAGAGGTCACCTCCGAAAACAAGAGAGATCGAGAGGGAAGGGAAAAAAACTTTTGATTTTCAAGAAGATGGAAAATATTTTTGTCCTCTTCTTCTTCCCCAAATTGATCCCAAATAATGAGAACATGAAATAAAAATGCAAACTCATATCCCTGGATTTAGGAGAACTCTCTGACTCTGGACATGGCCTGTGGATGGAAGGATGAGACGTGATCTTGTAGAGTGAAGTCACTTCGAACCTAAGTGTCTCCATAGCAGATCATCATGGAGCAGCGGACCAACCGACTTGGCAGAAGCTCAGCAAGGCTTAGATTCGAGACACCAAGTATTGAGGAGAGTGGAGGCCAAGAAGACAGCAGGATGATCTGAAAGTTGGGTGAGACGTTGGACTTCTAGTTCCCTCCCCAACCCTGATCCCTTAGCCAGGTACCCTTTGCCTACCACTGCGAGAGGCACAGGTATATTCTTTTGGAAAACTGTACCCGAGAAGCTGAAGGCTGGAACACTGAGCCAGAGAACCGAGTGGAACCTGCCCATGAGTAGATGACCCTGCCTGGGCTAAACAGAGTTCCAAACATTTTCAAAGAACTCCTTCGATGTAATATTTCATTCCAAAACAATCAAGCCCTGCTGGTGACGGCTTCTGAAGGCAAACTGACAACAGCTTCCTCACATTGTCAACTAGTCGGTCCCAAAGAAGGAGATGAGACTGGTGATCCGGAGAGTCTAATTTGCCTAATGTATTTTCACCATTTCAACCACACTGTGACGTGCCTGAGAAGGGAGTCCGTAAGAAACTTTTGCCAGGAAGAGTAGAGAAGAGGAATTCCTCAGGGCTATTATAGTAGGGGCCCAAGGATCTAAAAGTGGTCCTGACTTTCTCTGTAAAGCTCCTTAGAGTGAGGGCGACTTCCTCTCTCCCTTATGCCCTCTTCCTTGCCAGAACCTTATGGAGCTTTGCATGACTTCGTGTCAACTACTGGAATTCCTTCTGCACTAAATGCCTGAGAACAGAACCCAATAAAATGACTCATCTCCCATGCAGGGATGCTTGGTTCAGCCCTTTAACCACAATGTGCTCCCCTTAGGTAAATGGAATGATATGTTTACTACAGCAATCAGTAAACCAGAAACCAAAACAAAACCTGCCCATTTTTTCATCTACATTCAAGCTTGTTACTGCCAAATCAATGATGATATCAAGAGAATCGTAAGGAGCATATTAGTATGACTTGCTCTAATATGCACTATTACTGATGGTCAAGATCGAATGATGGGAACAGTACGGTGGTTCCTAAAAGAATTAAACGGAGTCAGCGCGGGATCCAGCAATTCCACTTCTAGGTATATATCTACAAGAACTGAAAGAAGACTGGAACAGATATTGGTTCATAGCAGTATCTCTCACAATAGTTAAAAGGTAGGGACAACCCAAATGCCCATCATCACATGACTGGAGAAACAAAACATGCTAGGTACATACCAGAGAATATTATTCAGCTTTAAACAAGAAGGAAATTCTGACAGAGGCTCCACTATGGATACACTGAAAACATCATACTAAATGAAATAACACGAAAGGACAAATATTGTGCCATTCCACTTATGCGAGGTACCCAGAGGGGTCGAATTCACAGAGACAGAAAGGAGCGTGGTGGTTGCCAGGGCCGGGTGCCAGCTGCCGTTGAATGGTGTAGACTTTCCGTCTGGGAAGATGAAAACGTTCCGGAGATGAATGGTGGTGATAGTTGCACAAAAATGTGCATGTACTTAACGCCACTAACTATGTATCTAGAAATGGTTAAAACGGTCGATTTCATGTTATGTGCATTTCGCCACAAAAACGCTAGAAGGTCAGAGGAGGAAAGTCACTGTCGAAGCCATTCTTCTAACCATTAACTCTCTGCTCATGGTGTCATCTGGGGTTTAGCTGTGCGAAGGACGGAAAAAGTAGTGTGTGGTTATTCTCAGACTGCGCTAAGGTCACGAGCAGAAGGTATTTATCCCTACAAGGCTGCATGTGGTAAATAACTTATTCAACAAACATTCATATTGTGTCTACCCAAAAGGCAGAAGGGCTGGGAGTTAAGGCCCTTGGCCTTGGGCATGGATCTCCTGGGATTGAATCCAGGCCTCTGCTGCCTTCCAGCTGTGGGACCACAGACAAGCCACTGAACTTCCTCAACCTTGATTTCTTCATCTGCAAAATGGGAGAGTAACAGCACCCTCCTCACTGTCGTGGAGCGAGGGTTCGCTGACTTCAGATGCGCAGAGCTTGGTACTATTATGCTGGCAAACATTAAGTCCAATGGAAAATGCAGACAGAAACGCGCTGTTTTTCCTGCGTGTCCCCCCCTCTGGCACCCACCCTCAGGGACCCTGCAGTGTTGCAGAGGAGAAAGCGTCAGGAAGTCCGCAGCTGGCCAGTCTGACTCCCCACCGTCTTGGCTGTGAGAAGCAGCCAGCGCTCACTGACAGCAATAGAAGGGTCGGTATCTGGGCCATATTTGTTTCCACGCTGACGCCTGCTCAGAGATGATTCTATCAACAGCAGGAAAAGCGAAACCCTGAAGCATTCCACCTCCCTCCCTCTGATCAACACGGTATCCGCTCTCTCCAAGATGAAATGCACATGACTGGATCTCTGTTTACTCAAAGCCGGCCCAGGAGCACTTGGGCGGAGCCGACCGCAGCCAGCTGGCTGCAGGCCAGAGACACACACAGTCACCTTTGCTCGGTGTTTCCGCCAGCGCCTCCCTAGCTCCCTGGCATGCGCTGCTCCTCAGACTCAGGCCGCGGAAGCCCGGCGGGTTCCAGGGACGAGGACCGGGCACAGATTAACTGCCTCTGCTCCAGCCCTCGCACGTTTCCCCTCCCGCCTCGCCTCCCAAATGAGTTTTCTACCTTGTCGACCCCCCGTTTTCTTGTTTGCTGGCTGCCTTTTCCCTGATTCAGATGAGACGTCGATCATTTCTGGGACATAAAAAAATAAGTCGTAATAAATTGAAAAAAGTAGTTTTGTGGTATCCTTGTAAAAAAAAAAGAACAAAATTGTACCTATGTATGTACTTATATATACATAGGTAGTGAGATATTTTTACATAAACAAATAAAGGTTAGGTCGGCTATTCCTGCTTCTCTTTGTGTGGGTGAGTGAAAGGCGATCCTTGTGCTTCGTTTGTTTCTTTGTTTTTTTGTTTTTGTTTTTTCCTGTAATGAGCAAGTACTGATTTTGTAGTAAGAGAAATCAAGGGAATGAAGGGATCTTTAGGGATTTTCCAGGTGTTCTGGTACATTTCTAGTGCCATCAGTTTCGGACACTCTGGCTTTGACAGTGGGTTAGGGAGCAAAGCTCGTAAACGCACTGACGCCAGCGCCCGACCTGAAACCGAGGCTTCGCCTTTCGGGCCGACTCGACCACCTGGGTCTCAACCAAACTGCTTTGGACCAGGCCACCTGGAACTGAAATGTGGTCTTTATTAAGAAATTGCTCTAGGGATTACGCGTATCATTTAACGGAATGTTTACTCTTACTTTCTTCACCTCAAATAATTAGTTCGAGGTTTGCCTTAGAGAGAATTTTAATGGGCCAATTATCCCCATTTGTGAGACACGTTTAAACCTATGAATCTCTACTCACATGTATTCTCGTGGCTGCTCATTTGCAGGAGCACCGACAGCTGTGAACTGTGCCTTACTCTGCGAGTCATCATCCAAGGACCGTGTGGAGATATCGTGGGACCCAAAGCCCTTGTGCTTTATTTTTAGTCTAACTTTAACTTTCTAAGCATCTAGGAACACCCGAGTGGTTATTAATACGATGCTGCAGTGGCATTCATCAATAAAATCATATCTTCCAGCATTTACTTATTCACCATAAATTGACTGGCGCGAGTCATCCGCGGTGCTCACCAAGCGTTCCTGAAAGTTTCCTGGCTTCTCTGCCTTCTCCCACCACCTAGAGCTTTCTCTGCAGCTCAGCCATCATCAGCTCACGACTCTCTTTTCTTCAAAGGGTGGATCCAGCAGCAGGATTTTAACTCTCCCCTCTCTGCTTAGGACCCCTGAACTGCAAAGTTAATTCCCTTCCTTTTGCTTGCCTGTATCTTCTAAGTTCTCTATAATTATCAAGTATGTTTGTAATGAGAACAGTTGTATTTTAAAATAAAAAATTGATTTCTCACTGCCAAGGTATTACAGGATAGCATCCTTGATGGAGCCAGAGCTTAGAGGCAAAAAATCCACAAACCTGTTTTTAAATATTGTATTCTATTTTTTTTTTTCCTGGTAGAAGCTCCACATTATCCACAATAGCCGTCTTCTAGAACTTTGCTGTGGCAAAGGTTGCTGTTTTCCTAACTCTCTTTTCTCTTTTTTTCTTGCAGTTACCAAAACACAAATTATATGAGTACATAAGCACCTGGAATAAAAGAAATGCTTCCCGGCCCCTTGTGCTACCAGGTATGGCCTTGTAAATAAACCCAGGCAATGGGATGTAAATGACCGTGACATGTGCAACTTTAGGGTGCCACCCCTAAGTGGAAGGGGCACATCCTCCCACTGTTCACCTTCCCGTGAGTGGGAGTGTGGACGAGGTGGTGGTGAGCCATCTGGGACAATGAGATCAGCATCTTAGCCATGGGTGGGTCAGCACACAAGGACCTGAGTCATGATGCTATCCAGTCACCACATGAGCTACAGACACCTGACAGTTTTGTGTAAGAGAAACAAACTCCGATCCCGTTTATTAGACAGGAGTCTAATAAATCCCCACAGCTAAAATAACGGAAGGAAATGAATTCACGGGAGGAGGGCTACTTAAATCCAAGGTTAGTAAGCCAAAAGGGGCCTGGAGAAGACGTGGCCTTTCATTTTGCTCCAGTAACAAGTGTGCATGGAGCCCTTGAGCCTTATAAAGTACTGACCCTTGAGGTGTGAATGTCTGCAGACTTCTCCGTGAATTACCCGAAGCTGAAGACCTCTGCGCTTTGACAGGGCTTTGGTCCTCCTCTCTGCACAGCGGGCAGACTTTCGTTAGCGTTCCGCCCCCTTTCCTTCACTTCACCATGGAAACGAGGCATTTCCAGAGGGATTCGGTGCAAGGACACAGAAATACAACTCACTGATTCGGATTTTTGTCCACAGGTCAGTCATTTGGCACCTAAATGAAGAAGTCTTAAAGCAGAGAGTTTTACTTGTAATGACAGAAGGGACCTGATCTGAGATTGTCTTTCTTAGGTTAATTAATCATGATGTGACATATCCCATTCCTCACATGCATAAAACTCTTATGGAAAACAAAATACGATTGACCTTAATTCAGGGCTAAGTCACTGGAGCGAGAAATTCATACAACACCGAAGTGGGATTTCTACCTCCAAATCATTTACAGATGAGAACAGAAATCTTGTATTTGTTTTAGATACCGAACTATATAAATAATAATTCTACATCAAGTAAAAAATTCAACTCAGATTAGTTAAGAACTGGAAGCATTAAGTTTGACTTAATCCAACCAGCACTTAATTGAAAGCTTGCTCTATGCTGAGCCAACCATTTTCCACGGATTGTTTAATTCTCATAACCACCCTTTTTTTTTTTTACATATGGGAAAACTGAAGCACAGAACAGTTAAGTAACTTGTTCAAATTAGTAGCTAAACTGGACAAATTAGTCCCAGGCTGCAGGACTCCAGAGGCTACCTCTTCCCTGAGCTGGGTGTTATAGAAAATATGGAAATGATTAAGATTTGAATTTGGTCACTGAAGACAATCAATATGAAAGAAATATACATACACAGCCATAAATGACATGAGACAGAGCATTAAAAGCATCCTAACACTGGTTATAATGTGTTCTTCCAATACAGAGGGAGAGTATTAACTTAATTTCAGGGGCTACAAAAATTGTGGCTCCTTGGAGTTGCTCCTGCCCCAGAAAACCTATCAGGCCCTATATAAAGCAGCCCTTACCTCCCTACCGACCAGTCTTGATACTCTAGCTTGGCTCCACATCTGGTTTCCATGTCTGGTAGTCTCAGCTTCCCTCTGGGGAAAAATTCCCCATTCGTAGTTCAGGGTATACTTAGACAACCTTTAGGATGTGTCTCTCAAGCCTGAATCTTATTTAATCTGTAGCTCAGAGAGCCACATATCAGCCCAGAGGGGAGGCTGGAAAGAAGACTATGGACAGAGTGGTTAAAATGGCTACTGAAATATTTCAGGCAAGAGATTAAGTGAGTCCAAAACAGGGTACTGAGAACTGAAAAATGAAGACAGATTTTAAAGACATTTTGGAGGCAGAATCTGTAGGATTTCTTCACACACTGGATGTAGAGAATAACAGAAAAATCCAAGACCAGAGATTTATTTTAGTGGACCTGCCTAGCGGATGAGGTCACCCTTAACTAATGCAGATGGAATTGGAAAAGAACTAAGCACAAAAGATTTTTATTGCACAAATTTTGGGATGAGTAGAAGGTATTGATATTTTTGGTTTAGATATATCGTTTGGGATGTTTGAGGCTTTAGACAGCTCAAGAGCGAGCCAAGGATGGAGGTATGCTAGAGACAGCCTTCAGAGGGACAGGCGAAGAGGAGCATTGGATAACAACACCCGGGAAGGGCAGTAGCCAAGGACATGACTTGGGGAGACATCCTCCCGGAAGGTGGGCCGAGTAAGGAGGGCTAGTCAGAGAAGTGATACCGAAAGGTCAACAAACTGGCTCTGTGAGCTTGAGCACGTCACTGTCCTGCTCGGGGTCTCTGTTTCCTGCACCAGAAAAACAAGAGCCTTGGACTAGGGTGATCGTCAAGGCCTCTCCCAACTCAAAGCCTCTCTGGTCCTGAAGTGATGAGAATGTTCTATATCTTCGCTGTGGTGGTAATTACATGGGTGTGTATGTACTCGGCCAAAATTCAAACTGTAGAGTGGAAACTGAGGCATTTTATCAGATGTAAATTCTATTTCATCGAAGCTGATTTTAAGAAATCCCTTGACTCCAAGTAATTATCCATTTCATGTAAAACTACTAATGATAGTATGAAATATCCACTTATGAGTACTTTTTTCATCAGAGGAAAAGAAATACAGGTCAAGAAAAGCACACCCTCAATCCCCAGGGGGTGGAGAAAAAAGCCAAGAATTAGAAGAAACTGTTTTAAGAAATTATTCCCTGATCATTCAGACATTGGTATGAGTTAGCAGATGTCCCCAGAATGTTTCACAAACACATGGAAACCTATTGAGAACCTGTGGAGAGCTCTCAGGTGTGGCATGTACACAAGGACAGCCCCAGAGCCACAGAGAAACGATGAACAGCCGTGGCTCTCCTGGGACCTTCGGCTCACAGCTGGTGATGACCTTAGACAAATCTGATCAAGTGGAGTTTATCACATGTCACTCACTACACAGCTGAACTCAACAACAATGTCTACGGCGCAGGAATGAATGCTCTTGGTGCGAGGTATACTCACTTCTAAAACAACATAAGCTCCTTGATATCTGAAGCATCATTTAATTGGATGGGAAAGGCTGCCCACGTCTCTACACTGAGCCTACTTATGGGATTTATGTCATTTATCATGATTCCCTCCCCCCCTTAAAGTAACATCTGGTCCCTGACAACAAGGTATAATTCGGGGCTCTATGATAACGGTAGCTCTGTAGAAAATCTTACGGGTCACAGGTCACACACATCTCCACCACTGTATATGCCATGATCTGTCTCTGCTAACTGACTGTGGACACCATAGGGCAGGAATCAGATCTTAGTTTTCCTGAGCACCCAGACCAGTGCCTGAAAGATCACAAATACTTCACACATTTTGGCTGACTTGAACTTGGCCAGAACTCTCCTTGGGAAGAACCTGTCCAAGACACCATTTACCAGTACAAAGGGTATAGCTTTACCTTCTCTCTGTCTCTTTTTTTCTTTTATCGTTTCTGACCTCTTGTGGGCTTGTCTTCCTTCCCTTCTCCTTTGCTGTATTACAAGGTGCAGAAGGAATCAGGGACCGGCAGGTGTAACGACCAGACAATAAGGGGTGTGTGTAACCTAGTAATGTTTCTTGCATGAAATAATGATAAGCTGATTGCTTTTACCATTTTCTGCCTCCAAGGGCCAAAAATATGCAACTTTGCCTGGAGTACATAATATGTGCTCTGCTATTTGCGAGAAAGAACCGGGAGACTCAGGCAGTCCAGGTGAGTCGTCTAAGACTGTTCAGTGGTGTAGCTGGACCCCAAATCCAGGGGTTGTTTGGCAACTTGGCCACAATTTCTGAGCTAAGAAGTTGCTCCAGGACATTAATTTTGGATCCTTGCTGAGTGGCATCATAGGGCTCTCTGTTTGGTGGCCTGAATGAATCAAAACTGTTAACAAGTACAAAAATGCGGACATGCTGTATGGTACGTGGGATGGACAACTATTTTGAAGTCAGGCAGACTTGAGTTTGAAACTGACTACCACTTACTCGTGAACTGATGTAACTTATATGACAACTAACATTTTAGTTTCTTCTTCTGAAAAGTGCAATATCAATATATATGCTTTGTTAGCGTGATTTTAAACATGAAATGAACTGGATAAAGCACTTGTATAGTGCCTGTAGTACAGCAGATGCCCAATAAAGAGACACTGATAATGATTACGACAGCAACAGTAACAGTAGTTGTTGTAATGCTCTTCTTTTGCCTTGCTCTAATGAAGGGGTTAAAGTGTGTGTGTGTGTGTGCGCGCGTGCGCACGCGTATATATACACACACCCACATTTTATATGTTACTCCAATACATTTATAATTATATAATTATATATAATTAAATGTATTGGGGTAACATTGGTTGATAACATTACATAAATTCCAGGTGTACGACTTTATAATACGACTTCTGTATACTCTATTGCGTGCTCACCATCAGAAGTGTAGTCTTCTGTCCTGTTATAGGTATGATGAAGCACTGTGAAATACTAGAATGCCTGAAGATCAAACGGTACATTGTCTTATACTGAAGCGACAAATAATTGAATGCTGAATCTGGGCAAGTGACTGATATACGCCTGAGGAAATACAAAGAATTGTAAGAAATTGATACACTCACTGAGGAGAGAGAACATAAGAAATATTCAACCACAACATGAAAATACTTGAGATATCAAAAGGCACTCGGTCTATCAAAAATTATCAAAGGATACACAGACCCAGCCCAGCCCGGTCTAGGAATTCTTTCTGGAGCGGGATTCGAGATTTTGGATTTGGCTGAGATTTTCTAGACACAGAAGAAGATGGAAGGTGTCTCAGGGCATCAAGAGCATGAAGAGGTGTTGGTTACCTTAGAGTTAGGGATATAGCACTGTTTGGTTGTCATTATACGATAATAGATATCAGTGCCTTATTAACTAGAACCTCTAATGCCCAGGCAACCCTTGAACCAGAGATGTCCTATGGAAAACCGCTCAGCCACAGTTCTGACTAGGTGGACTGGATGGTCCTACTTGGTACCATGAGTCCATGATCCTGTCCCTCTAGGCTGAGAAGGCTGGAAGGGCACCTGAAGCAAGGGTGGCCAATCCAGCCACCTGCTCCAGGACAAACACCTGAGCTGGACCAATCACACACTCTTGTCCAAGGCTCTGCACTGACCAACGCCCAGCGAGGAGGCGACTCGCCATGCCAGTGCTGCCGAGTCCCCGGCAGTTGAGAAGGGTCTGAAGACATGACAATGAGCTGAATGTCAAGTGCGGGCAGGAAGCAGCATTGGCCAGACCCTGAGAGAAGCAGAGACTTCACAAGGGAGACGAGGGAGGGGGCACCCCCAGGGTCACCCCGTTTCCCAGGAGCTCCTCCATTCTAACTCCAGGTGTCCCAGCCTCAATTCCCTTCATTCTCGAGATTCGAGTGGCATTTCTGTTGTTTGCAACCAAGATCGTGTTCTCTTCCAGTGATCTCGGTAACGTATAAAAGATACAAGTTTTAGAAATAAGAGTATGAAGGGCTTTTGATTTGGGGGTTAACCACAGATAAGGTTTCCACGGTTGCTGTGTTTTAGCAAAAGCACAGATTTCTGTTTCATATAGAGAAGTCGCTCGTGGACGGTTAAATATAAATGTTTTTATTAGCCTTAGACACAGTCCTTATCACGCTAAGAATTGGATTCTGTCGATTACAGTTGAATATCCAGGTGTTTGGGGCATCGGTGAAGTATTTACTGGTGACCTTTAGAAAGAGTTGTAGCTTGAGTTTAAACAAGAAACCAGCTGTACCAGGCAGAGAAAAGTAAGCTGAGTGATAAAATGTGTTTTTCTAGCTATAAGGGAGATGCAAATCAAAACCACAAGATATCACATTAGAATGGCTATTATCGACAAGAACTAACAAGCACTGGAGAGGTTACGGAGAAAAAGGAACATTTATACACTGCTGGTGGGACTGCAAATTGGCACAGCCACTATGAAAAACAGTATGGAGGCTCCTCAAAATATTAAGAATAGAATTACTGTATGACTCAGTAATCCCTCTGCTAGCACCTACTTAAAATTTGGAAAACATTTATCCATAAAGATATATGCACCCCGATGTTCACTGCAGCATTATTCACGGTGGCCAAGATGTGGAGAGAACCAACGTGCCTTCCGACAGGTGGTTGGGTACAGAAGCTGTGGTACGTATAAAAAATGGAATATTGCTCCGCCAAAAGAAGGGATGAAATACTGCCATTTGCGACGACACGGATGGATCTCGAGAGGATCACACTGAGAGAGAGAAGTCACACGGAAAAAGACGAGAACCATCTAACTTCGCTCGTATGTGGGACATAAAACAGAAAGCAACAAACAAACGAACAAACAAAACAAACTCATCGGAGGGTGGGGGGAGGATGAACAGGATACAAGGGGTCAAATACACGGCAATGGAAGGACGCTAATCCCTGGGTGGTGAGCTCGCGCCGCAACACACAGACGATGTGCTGTGGACTTGTACACTCAACGCTTACGGAATGCCATTCATTAACCGATGTCGTGCCAACGAATTTAATTTTTTAAAAAAAGAAACATGTTTTATAAACGCGAGGTTGCTTTAAATGACACGAAGTTCCAGTGTCTTTGGCAACGTGGGCACGTGACTCGCCGGCGGAGCCTCGCTGCTCTGTGTCCTGTTTGGCTTTCCCTGGGGGCCGGTGTCCCCCTCCCGGCCGGGAGGAGCCCTTCCACTGGCCCCATCGGAGAGAAGTGATGAGGCCGATGAATAACGCACTTGTTCCACGCAGTCGACCGCTTTTCGCTGGTTACTGACCACCCCCCTCCTCCAGATATTTGAAATGCTTTCTGGTCTGGTCTCTTGATGCAATCTAAGGCCAAGTGGCTCTCAGAAGTTGGAGAGAGCAGTTTTTCTTCCCTAGCCCAGGTATGGCTTTTAAGACAAAGAGCAAATGGTGTCACATGATTGTGACACGTTACCTTGAAAACGTGCCATAGTGGCTTCGGGGCCATTTCCTCGTACATCCCAAAACACTGCTAGGAAGTTGAGGGACAGAGGATTCCTTTCATTTAGTTCTAGGGGACAGTAAAACAAGAGTCCACCGGGAAAGCTGGGCCTCCTAAGAAGACAGCACTATTTTAGGGCATCCACCGTGAAAAGGACGACGTTTGACCTGGAGGAATAACGCTTTAATAGAACTTAAGGCTCTGTAATGCAGTGGAGAGTCCAGATTTTGTGGGAGTGTGGCTTTTGTGCGAGGGAGGGGTTGGGGGTTGCTTTCTGAAGTCTCATAAGGACACTAGGTGAGCAGCTGGCTCCTCGGGCAGAGCAGTGACCAGCTGGGCCTGAGGTACCGCTTCGGCACTGGGGAGACTGGGACCCCTCTGGGGACTGAAGCGGTGCCGAGAGGGCGATGGTGGTGGGCGGGCAGGTGTAGACGAGATGGGTCGTCCAAAGGAGCCACAGCCGCTCTAGGGACCTCCCTTCGGGGCCAGCGTTTTCCCAGGGCAGGCACGTGCTATGGAATTAGGGGCCACTTCTAGATGGCCCAGTCCTACGAGGCTGGACTTAGCTCTAGCAGGGGCTTCCCTGCGTTAAGAGATAACTCCCAGGAGAGAGGGGCGAGCCTGTCCTGAGGCCCACGCAGACCACCCTCAGGTCCAAGGACGCCCCGTCGGAGCCGGCCTGAGCACAGCCCTACTCCACAACTGTGTTGATGCGCTGGATACTGGCCGGCTGGACCCAAAGCACAGTGCTTTCCCAGACACCCCGAAGTGCCAGTGACCCACTCTGGGAGACAACTACAGCGACACCCTTCCCACCCTTTGTGTATTTCCACCGTCACAGAGAAGGCAGCTCTGGCCGCAGCAGGGACCTTCAGAAATCCCGGTGCAGTGGGGAGGAAACCCCTCCGGTCCTGACTTACTGAAGTGTAACTAGTCTTCCTGCCTGACCCCAAACACATCTAACTCTTCGAGGTTCAGCTCCACTGCTGCCTCTTCCAAGAAGACTTCCTGAATCCCTCCCCCCTAGGAAGCGGTTTCTACTTCCTCTGAACATCCACACTCTCACTGTCTGGGTCTATCTCAGGATATCTGGAAGAAAAACAAAACAAAACAAAACAAAACAACAGTGATTCTAAACTCTGGCTGCATGCTAGACTCTACTATGAAGTTGTTTAAAAAAAAAATTATTTATGTTCAGGCCCAAATTCTAAATAATTTAATCAGAATCTCTGGAGCTGGAACCAGAGATTTGCTATTTTAAAAAAATCAGCCAGGATTGAGAAGCAGGGCCTTGAAACTTGACTCTGTCTTCTTTTCCCATCTAGCTCAGTGCTCCTGAGGGCAAGGCCCCAGCCTTGGGCGGCGCTGCCCCGAGCATCAGGCCCAGGCCTTGCCCAGAGCCAGCACTCATCACACGTCTGCTGAGTCCTACATCCTCACCTGGAACTCTAAACAACACCCCCAAGGGATATGGGGTATGTTTTGCTTCTTTTTGGTAAGGTATGAGTTTGTATGTGTGTCATGCTCTGATTCGGGCAACCCGAGAACATGGATTCCAAAGAAAATAAATTTTCCCATGTTAACATCCCAAGGGAGGCACAGGCTGTGTTGTTGATTATCTCCTGCTTTCAATTAGGAGCCTTCAGCCAGATTCCTCTGCGCGCCCCTGAGATTGTAAATGGCACACTCTCAAATTATTTATCAAAACAAAGGTGAGCCAGAGGGCAGCACCAAACACTCGCCCGGTGAACTTGAGCCCAGCTCCGAGCCCTTGGAATTCTCCAGCTTACATGACTTGGCTTTGTGGATCAAATTTCCTGAAGAAAAAAAAAAAAAAGAAAAGAAAAACGGGACACTAGACACGAGGCCATAAATTCCATTTCAGAAATGGAAGGCGTGCCAGAAAGGAGCGGCAAGGAAGGCGTGCTTGGCTGGCGGCGACTGTTGCTAGGCTGCCTGACTCAAACATCACAACTAACTGGCTGAGCCCCATCCAGTTCTGTGCTCTCCCATCAAAGGACGCACAGCATCCTGTATCACACCAATGGATGACAAATCCCCTTCCAAAGGAGAGAGCCCAACCAACAGCGCTCTGCAAATGTGAGTGGAGGAAAGGCCGCCTCTCACCTGGGAAGACAGGCTCCCTGCTCGCTGTCAGCAAGACAGGTGTTGTGACCTGTGGTTCGTGGGCTGGGTTCGTGCCTCCTCCCTGCCCTCTGAGGACCAGCCTGTGATGCACGTATGACTCAGCCTGCTGTACAGCTGGCAGCCATGGAGTAAGCGATAAGAACTACACAAATGGAAATCAAGTGACCCCCCCTTCACCTGCCGTAAAGTGTCAGCTGCAAGGAAGGAGTGATTTGGGGACAATGACCCAGCTAGAAATCAGGACACTTGGCTGTGGGAGTGGCAGCAGGAGTAGTAACAGCAGTTACTGTTTAATAAGCGCATACGATGTGCCCAGCCATCCTTGAACACCCTGGACCACAGTACTAGGTAGAGGCATGATCCTTACTTTACAGATCAGGACACTGAGGTCTAGAGAGGTTAAGCAACTGGTCCAGGTCTCACGACCAGTAAGTGACAGGGCTGGAATCTGTGCCCAAACCTCTCGACTCCAAAGCCTGGCTTCCTAACCATGCTGCTATATGACCTCCCTAGTCCCAGGACAAACGCTCAAAAACGGCCCTGGAATCCACCTCCATTCAGACCTCAAAACCTCTCCCCGTACCATTTCCGTAGCCTCTTCCTGCTTCCAATCTTGCCCTCATCCCGTCACGTGCAAATATTTAAAAGGAAATCTATTCTGTTACCCTACGTAAGAGTGTCTCTTGGCTCCCACTGCTGACAAGTCCAGTCCTTGGCAAAGCACGAGTGGCCCCTCTCCACCTTCTCAGTCTTTCCTCTGTCATTCCCCACTGTCATCCAGTTACTTGGAAGGTCCAGCTCAGGAGACCCCTCCGGTGAGACATTCTGTTTCCTCCTTTGGCTCTCATCTGTTTCCATGTTTGTCTTTCCACCCAAACCCTGGGCTCCTGGGAGACAATAGGCTGGCCTTGTTCGTCTTTGCCACTGCCCCGGGGTCTGACGAAGGGTTAAGTGCTAATATAGGCCGCAGAGCTGGCTCTCTCACTGACCCAAGGAACAGAATCTCAGAGTTGGAAAAAATAATGAGCAAAGGTCACTGAATTTTTGACAACCGACTCTATATGCATAGCGGGTCTCGGCATAAGCAATCTTAATTCCCGTGCTATAGTTTTATAGATTTTATTTATTTCTGGAATAACCACAAGAAATTAAATTTCTTAAAAAGTTAAATTCCAGCTAAAACATGTGTCCTTGACCGTTTAGCCTAGATGTATTCCATTTGAAAGTATTTTCCTTAGTAAAGGCTAGAGTAGTGGCTGGTCCTAGAATGTATACTTTTTTCTTTCTTAGCGCAAGTGCAATTTTCTTGATGAATTGAGTCTGGTTGACCACGACTGTCCTCACTTGTTTAAATAAAGAGCCAGTGCCTGGATTAAGTTGAGCAGCATATTAAATTGGGTGTGCCTTAGACGTAGGTCTTATGCCTTGGGGCCAGGCAGACTCAGCGGCAAATACTGTCGAGTGGTAACCTATTGGGGTCTGCAATGACTTCACTGTTTTCTCCCAGGGTCTGGAACTCAGCAATGCCCTGGCCACGCTTCAGGGTTTACTTGATCATTAGTTCCTCTTTGACTCTGTCCCTGGCTCTCTGAGCAGAGCGGGAAGTGATTTCCTCTCTCCTGAACGTCCACAACACTCGCCCTCTGTGCCATGCAAACCCTGTCAAGGTCCCAAGGAGTACGTCACAGAGAAAAGGACCCTGTCATGAGAACATTGTCACTAAGGTCCTGGCTGCTGAATTCACCTTTCTGGACCTTTGTCTATTCATTGCAAAAGAGTCACGTTACATGGCCTTTAAGCTTCTTTCTGGCTTTAAAATTCTGTAAAAAATGCCAAATATCTTGATAGCATTTGAAAGCTCCCTGGTGGGGTGCAAGATGAAGTGTGAAAGTATAAGAACTCTGGGTCATGTTCAAAGTGTTGAGCTGAAAACAAGGACTTGGATATCATGTTCCTCTTCATTTTCCAAAGGACCATATGATGGCATTCTCAAACTAAATGTGCAACCTAGAAACGGCCTGGCAGGGTAAGAGTTACTGTCCCCAGGCCTGATGCCATTGGTTTGTGAACTATGCCATGAAATGCGCATCATGATAACGTTGGTTTGTCACAATCACACAGATGCAGAATTACACACAGAAGAAAAACGACTTAAACGTTCCTTTTGGTTATGATCGACCAAAGTGAATTCAAAACCTAACGTTTTAGATTAGCCAAATGTTATCCCACCAAAATGTGAACAATACATGCTGAGTATGACTCCTCTGAGGATGAGCTTTAAATTGTAAGCAATTTGGCAAGACGAAGGGAGACTTGGAGAACTAACATTTTTCTTACTAAATTACATAATTTTATATTTTTATAAATACTTTATAGACATGTTAAAATGAGAACAAAATAACAGATACTCAATGGAAAAGATAAATACAGCAGGAATTTAGGCTAAAGAGAGCTTCTACAGTTGAGCACTCCATTTAGGGCTAATTTTTCTGGCAGCCGATGCCAAAAAGGGAGCTGTGATGAGTTTGTTCCACGTTTGCACAGAGGTAAGAAATTTACCAAAGGGATGTTCATTATTCAGAGCCCCAACAGGAAACGGAAGACAGTAACATCCGGATAATCCGCAGACAGGTTGTTTATGAAGGGACTCTACTACAAATACGTAGGCAGGGCATAGGGTAATCGCGGGGCAGTGCGGGGACCCAGTGCGGCCCACACAGAGCTACTGCCTCCCAGTGTGCGTAGAATAACCACCTCCCCCGCCCCCGAATTCATGTCCACCCCCAGGAGTCTCAGAATGGGACTTTATTTGGAAATAGGGTCTTGCAGATGTAAATATGGTAAGGGTCAAGACGGGATTCTATTGGATTAGGATGGGTCCTCAATTCCAATGCCTGCGTCCTTGTAAGAAACACGAAGAGGGCAGCAATTGAAAGCTGGAGGCGGAGGCTGCAGTGACGTGTTTACGACCCAGGAACATCAAGGATTGCGGCAACTCCCAGAAGCTAAGAGGGAAGCGCCGGATAGTGAATTCCTCAGAACCTCTAGGAGGAACGGACCCTGACGGCGCCTTGATTTCAGATTTCTGACTTTCTAAAGTCAGAAAAGCCACCCGGTTTGTGGTAATTTGTTGCGGCAGCCCCAAAGGAAGTTAATACACCGCCCCATTTCTTAAAGGATTGATGGAGGGTGAGTAACTGAACCCAGCGGAGGAAATCATGTTGAGCAGACCACTTTAAGCAGAGCTGTGGCCTTCGGTCACAGTCTGAGGCAACCTTGCATGAAGGGAGCCAGAGGAATACAGGTCTGGACCACCTCCCCTCTCCAGTCTCCACCTGGGGCTCCCCACTGGCTATACCCAGCAGGAAGCCAGAGGATGTGAGAGTCTGACTATGTGGTCCAGCCCCACCCCCCACGGAGATGGAAGTCAGAGTGGAAAGTGTATCTGGAAGGACAAGGCAAACAAGAGCAACCAGCAGGAGATGAAACCTGAAACCTGGTAACGATCACTTCTCAAATGATGAAGCTGAAAAGCATCAACCTAAATCCTCCCGTAAAAGGACTATTTCCCCAGAAAGAAAAGATGTTAAAGACCTAGTAGGTCCCCCCACCCCACCCCCACCCCCCATCTCTCCTCCCTCTCTGCCCTTCTCCTCCAGGCATCTTTAGCTGAGCTTTCTCTAACTCGAGCTCTCCAGCCCCGTGCCCTTTCCTTGTTCCCACATCCAGCCTTCGCCGTGGCTTTTACTGTAACTGCTGATTCCCTCATCTGCTTGATCAGCTCAACCTCTCGCTCCAGCTTGCGCCCCAGTTTCTAATGACCCCGGAAATCCTCGCCGAGACATTTCATAAACTGTTCAAAGTCAAAACGCTGGAAAATCCACCAAATCGCCTTCCTTCTAAAACCAGCATCCCCTTTGAAATTCCTCGTCTCATTGCTTTAGCTAAAACCCCTGGGATTTAACCCTCCAATTCATTCCTTTTACCCAGACGTCAAGTCCTGTCAGTCTTAATAACGACGTCGTGCTTTCGCTCACTCTTTTCGCTCCATTTCTACAGCCGCCGCCACTGGCATCTCAGCCACGTCCACCTCCACTAAGATAATAGCGGCAAACGAGTTCTAAGCTGGTGTTCATGATCCGGGTCACCCAGTCTCCCAGGTGTGCCACGGCCAGGGCAACAGTGCCTCTGTCGCGGGGCGTTCTGATTCTTCACTGACCCCTTCCGCCTCACGTCCTCCACTGTCAGATCCACGATCCTCTCCCGGGCTTCTCGGGCTCCTCATATGCCAACTCCATTCTACTCGTACAGCCTCATTTCCTGGACGGCATCCGTCGAGAACCGTGCTGGGGCCCGGCCGCTTCTGTTGCTGTCCTCAGACTGTGCTTTGCTTGTCTCGTTAGCATCTGGACTTTGTGTACAGAGCGTGCCCTGAACCCAAGAGAACTGAGAGCTTTTGTCAAAAATCTTACCACATACGCAGTCGATATTTCCTCTGCAATTAGTATAGACCTGATCTTAACCCTTTACATCTTTTTCTATATCCTTATTTTCCAGATTAATCCACAAGCAATGTGTTATGGTAGTTCATGTTTCTCTGGGCTTAGGAAGATGTTACAGCACCGTGACTAAGAGCTCGGGCTTTGGGGTCAGACGGTCCTGAGTTAGTCCATCCACATACCCCCTGGGTGACCTTGGACAGGTTATTTACCTCCTCTCTGTGCCTCAGTTTTCTCATTTGTGAAATGGCAATTTGAAACTTGCCTCAAAGTGTTACTGTGAGGGTAAGAATTGATCATTTACACAAGACACTTAGCACAATACAATGCAGCAGAAAGTTAGGCTCTTAATATAAACGACAAACAGCAGAGTCACGTAACTTACATTCAAGGCCAATACGTGACTACAGTTTTTAACCTCATGAAGCCCAGATACAGACAGTTGGTTGCTGGTTACATCATTTGGTCTCCATTCCAAGCCCCTTTGTATTCTTGAAACCAATATCTTTGCTGTCATGGCATGGTTGAGAATAAACAAAAATTAGTTTATAGATCATGGTTATTCCAAACAACCAAACCTGGAATCGGTACTTCTGTGGATCCCAAACTGTACCATATCCTCAGTAAAGACTCTGAGACACTAGCCACAGTACAGTGGCTGTCATATTATTTCCATATTTATCAACACTGCTAGCCTCTTAGGAATTACTTAACAGTCAAAATCAAAAAGCTAATTGAAAGGTTACTTATGGAAAGATGCAAATGTGAATGAAAAATTATATGCATACACTGTAGTAGCTTCAATGGACAGTAATCTAGTTTGGTTAAGAGTTTTAAAGATATCATAAATTCCTATCATTTAATAAAGGAAAGTTCTGGAGATTCTATTTTTATTCTTACTGTTGTGTATTCATAGATGCACGATAAATACTGAGAAAATGGTAACATTTTTAAGTGAAATTAATACAAGGGGACAAAAAAAAAGAGCAAAGAATTTGGTTCTTAACCAGAACCCCTCAAGGGCACACACTGAAAGTATGAGATTTTGGACACATTTGGGATCTAGCAGATTTCTTAAGCTTCCAAGAGCATAGCAAAGGGGAACTGGCCAGTGGAAACAAGCCAGATTCATACCGGAGGGGATTAGGGTACAATAACTTTATGCGTGCTTTCTAATGGCCTTCCTGAAATCCAGATGTTTCCTTTGCTCTGAAAATATTTACAGATAGAACTGATTTATTGAATGTCATTATTAATGAGCTGGGTGAGAAAAGAAATAATTGTTTAAGTGACCCAACATATTTTCAAAGCGATGGAACGTCGAGTTTTTTGAGGGGAGGCCGGGCGACGGAGTGACCGTGCAGATTGCGTTTTAGAAGGATGCTGGGCTGCCAGAGGCAGGAAGCCAGCAGGAAAATCCATGAACTCGAACACCAGGCCACCGCGATGCTGGGAGTTCACGTTGTGAAATGTGATCTGCCATTACCATGGAGTCCAGAGGCTTCCGGCACTGGGAAGTCCAGCGTAGGAGACAGCCTCCTCCTGGGCCGCGAAAGACAGAGATACTTGGGTGTCAACGCCACCTGTCGAGAGTGACAACACTTATTTTCCTGCATGACCACCCGTTCTCACTGCTGGGTGCATGGCAGGGAATGCTGAGACCACTGGCCAGGTTTCGTTGTGTGTATTTTGAGGGAGAGCATACGGTGACATATTTATCAGGATTTAATTGTCTTCTCCCCAGCTCTGCTTCAACCTCTCTGTCCTTAGTCCTAAATCCTGTCGACCTCTGGTCTCTTTCCTTACTACCTGTATGACATTCTTTTCCTAGTAAATAGGATGATCTTTTAAAAATGTCAATTGCTCTGCTGCTCAAACTCCTCCGACAGCATGCTCCCTGCTATGACGTACAGAGTCCTGCGTGATCAAGGCCCTGGATCCTCTTCCGGATGAAAGTCGTCCATGGCTCCCTGAGCTGCAGCTATGTGAGCCCGTGTCTGTCCCCCAATTTGTCCCATAACCAGACACCATCCACTGCTGGAGTTATTTTCTTCTTAGACATAAATGGCTGAGATTTGGGCATTCCTACATACAGTGAATAGGATTCTTCGAGGACATGCTATATTTACAGACTGGTCACATGCAAGATATGTAAAGATCTGCTTGCTATGCAAACCCAGTCTCAAGACAAGTCCCCATCACTCCTCCCCCCAAAACAACTTCTTATGTTTGGAGTTCTGCAGACTCTACTGTTGACGACATTGCCATGTTTCACTGAATGTAAGACATTATCCATCGTGAGATGCATCATTATTTTATGTAACACATATAATTTTTTAAGTTGCCAATTAAACTCTGACACGATGCTTTATCACTGACATTCCTTTACACTTACTAAAATACTTCTTTTAATCCTAATTAGACACAGACGATCACATGTCACATGTGTGGATACACACAGAGAAAAACAACCGAGACTGGTTAAGATGGTCTTGAAATGTCTTCACATATAGAGTTTGACTCTGCGGAATCACCCTTCAATTCCTGTGCTTCACCACAAAACGCTGCCCTTTGTGCCATCAGGAGCAACCCATCAATGAATTTGAAGCCCGTAGCAGTGGTCTCTGAGCTGGCTCTGGGAACAGCTACAGGCTGCTTCTGACGCCTGTGCTAGGACTGCTGACAATGTCAGATTTGTCACCTCCCCACCACCTTTTGATCCTCAGGAGTTAAAAGTCAACTGTGTAAGTTGAATAACGCTTTACTGTGCCTCCAGGACTTTTCCCCAAGCAGCTAAAACCCTTGATGCGTGTCTCGATGCTGGCATGTTTGCCGTTTGTGCAGAGACATTGACAAAAACATCTCAGCTGCCACCTGGATACAGGGAATGAAAGATACATCCCACTTTCAGAGCTGTTAACATGAAGAAACAAACAAACAAACAAAAATCATACCTTAGAACTGATGACACTTGATCATCACCATAATAATGCAGTTCTGAGGAACCTGACCTCCTCCTAGCTCTGAAGGGGGTCCCCAGCGCCATCACAGTTCAGAGCCCCTCTCTCTCACCATCAGTGGACGCCAGCGTTGAAGGGGCCCACCCAGAAGCCGGGCCGAGCCAATCAAGCTTGCTCAGGAGTTCCAACTGGGAGACAAGAGATGGACGAAGGTGGAATAAAAGATACCCCTGCCTGAGCTGCGAGGTGACGAAGGCTGCATCCCCTTTGAGAGAGTAACGGGGAGAGGCCAGGCAACACGTAAGTGGCAGAGCTGGACCCCAAACTGAGCGATGAGCCCTGAATTAGAGATATGGAAACACGATCAGAGGCCCGTGTCCGACCGGCCTCAAGTTCCTGCTGCTCCTGTCGTCCGTGCTGCCCCCCAGGAAGCAAGGGGAGGGCAGGCCCCTTCCTGCTCTGCAGCCACCTGCACACCGTACGCAGCCCGCCTCCGTCGGGCAGCTGCGGCTTGGAGTCTGGGGACACCAGCGACCACCACGAGGACAGCAGTATGACCACCCCTCGGCATGGGGGGCATCGCTTTATCATCCTTTTCAAAGAACCTTCCCACACCATTCCACCTGTGTGTCTCAAATTTGTAAGATTAATGAACTCTTCAAGGGAGGGACCATTTCTGCATCCTTCGCTGCATCTAGCAGACTGCTGTCAGGCAGTACAGTACACAGTGGCACCTAATAAGTGCTGATTACCATGCCTGGGCTCTTGGGAGCTCCCCCTCACTTGGCTCCTCAATTGCCACGTGGCCCTCCCAGCGAGAGGACTTGAGAGCGCGGTCTCGCGCTTTGATCTGGCACTTTGTTTTTCCCAAACTCGGCCTTCGATGCAGCCAAGACCAACGACCTGACCGGCTCGTCCGACTTGGAAAGCCACGGGCGACATTTTCAGCTGGCTCAGAGCCCCGTGCGTGTAAGGGTAGCTTCTGGCCAGGGCTCTGTTTGCTATGGAATACAGACTTCCCTTGGGGAGAATTCAGGCATGTTTTCTTCTTTATTCCTTTGCTTAAAAAAAAATAAAAACAAAAAGCCTGCAACCCTAATCTAAGTGGCATCTGCTGACTTTAAAGAACACACACTTAGTCCTTACCCCAGAACACCCTTGACGCGACACAGAATGCCTTTTGGTTTTAATCATTAAAACATAAGGAAAAGTCATCAGTTTTAGTAGATACATCTGAAGTTATTTTGGCCAAAGTTCCCTAGCATTTTCTGTGGTCACTGATAAATCAATCTCTCTACTCTAACTCTAATTTCTGACCCCTCAACTATACTTGTGGACGATGCCTGAAATGACAATCGCCACGGGGCCGGGTTCAAATACGCGTGGTTTTACTTTTACATTTGCGAAGCTGAGAAGCAGGAAGTTCTGATATTGATTTTGCTTTTTAAATGCACGCACGTCACAGCTTTCTCCAAAGATGCTATAAGGCAGTGTAAAGTGATAATTGAAATACAAGAGGGCAAGAGTCAAAAAGCAGACGGGTAGGAAGAACCAGGATGAGGCCCTAAAGCAGAAAATGCACATTACGACCTGTCTACCACTGGCCACAATGAGCACACATTTGCTCCTAAACTTTACAAGCCGGCCTTATAGTTACGCAAATAACAGCTACGTTTCAAAGACCATTTGTTCAAGAATCACTGTATTAGATCCCGGTAACTAAAATGACTTATTAGGTGCCTACCATGTGCCAGAGATGGCGCTAAACGCTTTCTCTACACACATGAGGGTCTACTCCTTAGCAGGGCCCTGAGCTGCAACTTGCCCATAAATGGTCTCATCACAAAACTAGGCTGTGAAGATTCCGCCGCGACCTTTCAGGGCTTCTCAGAGCTACTGTGTTCCGAGGTTGGGACCAGCAACTCGTATTCCGTCGCTGTCTCGGAGCAGAAAGTAAGTAGTTCACTGGGATTGTCAACACGGACCCTCCCGAAAGCCCATCCTGGACACGATTTCAGGTTAGAAGGCCAAGGCAATCTTTTAGTTGGATGGAAATAAATTGAATAGTAAGAAAAACGATCCTTTGAGAAAACAAACATTACCTTCGAAATCGTGCTGGCTCTGGGCTGCTCTCCTGCAGGCCTTGTAAAATCATCTCGGAGGGAGGCAGGAGAAAAGAGAGGCTGAGGTATCGGGTTGACTGAAAACATCCTGCCTTTGCCACCAGCCTGCTGTGTCTGGGACAAGCTAATCTCCCGGCACCTGAGTCTTCTCACCTGTAGAGCATGGCACAACAGGATCTACTTGATAGGTTCGAGGGGAAGTGGAGGGAATAACGCAATGAATGCTTACGTGTGGTGCTTGCTGGGGAAACATGTGTGTTTTTTCTTCCAGCTTTGCAGAGCACAATTGCCCTTATTCATAGGAGCCGTGTTGCCAAGGAAAGGGAGCAAGGACAAAAATTTTCCTCTTCAGAAAGAGCTGTACTTTTTCTCTCTCTGGCTAGGAATGCAAATATCCACGACTCTTCATTAAGGCCGAGGGATAAGCGGGAGCCAGGGGCACTGAGAAGGGCCAGCAAAGCTGCCAAGTGGCTGAGAGCAGCTGCTGGTGTTTGCTGCTGTGGCCGTACCTTGTGGATGGGTGAGAGCTGTTCGCGTTGCACTGACGGGGCGTGGGAGCAGTGATCTGTGCTGCGAAGGCAGCGGAGGGGTCGCTGGGGTCCACCTGGGTTCACCTTCCTGTTATGACTCATCTTCAGGGCCTGTTTCTCTTCTTGCGAGATGATCTCGCTCTTGACCACAGACCTTCTGGCTTGCTAACCAAATTTTGATTGAATTGGTTTCTGTGCTGTGACCTCATTCCTGAGACTCCAGAGGCTTCGGACACCGGCACTCAGTCTTCCCGGGCGGGGCCATACCAACATATGGTCGGAGGATACGGTAACTCACAAGGTGGCTACCGGGATGTCACAGCAAACGCCGAGAACGTGCTGGTGGGTGTCCGCATGGAGACTTTGTCCAAACTCAACTTTTTCACTTGGTCTTCCTTAGAAAGCCATTTGTGGCTGTAGTTCCTATGTTAGAATCATCTTGAAATAAACCAGAGATTGACTAAGCTTCCTAGTGTGATCCCTTTGGTTGGGGGAGGAGGAGTCACTACCTGTTTTCATGTGTGTTCACAACAGTAGGCTACGGTGATGGCTATTTTGGTTCTACTTGAGGAAAAAAATAATTTATTCACATACAAGGCACTACACGTAACCTACGTACACCCGAAATCCAAGTGTGCCAATTTCTCCTACAATGCACACCATTGTCTTATTTTTGACCTATCAAATATCATTGGGCCCCAAAGCCCTCAGGTCATATGGAAGCCCCATTTTAAGATTAAATGTGAGTGCACTGATGAGGTGAAATAATTTGGTAAATTCCATTTCTTTTTTTTTCCTAGAGTCATTTATAACTTTCACTTAAAACCAGATGCTCCTAGCAGCAAGCATGCAAAGAAGGGGGGACTCAAAACCCTCGCTTTTTCTGCTGAGCCATTAGCAATTAGGCTGGCAGGGGGTCACAGCCACGGCCCCTGAGAGTCACACATTTTGAGCTGGGAAGCGAAAACAGACATTTCCTTTACCACACAGCACACATGGCCACGGGGGTGGGGAAGTTTCGAAAACAAAAAAAGAAAGACGTGTCACAGGATCCACATGTCCAGGACTGTGGGGTGGCAGGGGACGGGCGCCTCCCACACCCCTGTCCGTGGTTCTGAACCCGGCAGCGATGTCTCTGGGAGTCCGAGGTGGAGGGAAAGCTGTGCCCCTGTGGCAAGGCCTGTGGCCGGCACCACTGGACAGGAGGAAATGACGGTCTGTGGTCTGGGGCACAAACAGTGGGATCGAAAGAGCCCTGGGGCTCCCCGGGGGTTCCCAACACTTTTCTGAGGATACGCTCATGGTAGCTCTAAAAAAAACACCACTAAAAAAACGAAAGCATCGTCGACATAGCATTGTGTTCATTTCAGGCGTGTAACACAGCGATTCGACATCTACATACCCTGCAAAGTGGTCACCGTGACAAGCCTAGTAACCTTCCGTCACTGTGCAAAGGTATGATACTGACTACGTTCCCTACGGCACGCGTTACGTCCCTGTGATTTATTTTACGACGGGAAATCTGTGCCTCGAGGTCCCCTCCACACCCGAGCCCTCACCCTCCTCCCTCTGGCAGCCATCAGTGTGTTCTCTATGCCCGTGGGCCTCTCTGTTCGGTTCTGCTGGCTCGTTTGTTTTGTTCAGATTCCCCGTATAAGTGAAATCGTAGGGTAGTTGTCTTTCTCTGGCTTATTTCACTTAGCATGACAATACCTTCTAGGTCCATCCGTGCGTCACCGATGGCAAGATTTCACTTCCCTGTGGCCGAGTAATTCTCCACTGTGGACATGCCACGTCTTCTCTGGCCGTTCATCCATCGACGGGCACGCAGGTTGCTTCCTTATCTTGACTATTGTAAATAACGCTGCAGTGAACATACAGGTGCGTATATATTCTACGAATAAGTTTTTTTCGGTTTCTTTGGATAAATATCCAAAAGTGAAATTGCTGGATTATATGGTAATTCTATTTTTAGTGTCTCAGTGAACCTTCATACTGTTTTTCATAGTGGCTCTACCAATTTACAATTCCACCGACAGTACATGAGGGTTCCTTTTTCTCCACATCTTTGCCAACATTTAAAGAAAAACACTAATTTTTTATAAGAGCGTGCTAAGCTTCCAATTTAGGGGGGCTTCTCGGGAATTTGGATGGGAGTCAGTATGAAGTAATACAATAATAATAATATCAAACATTTAGTTCTTACTATGTTCTAATCACATAATTTATACTATACATGATACACACACTATACACACTATATGCACATGTACATACACGTATGCTAAATTTATATCCTCCCTTTCTCCCTTCCCATGCATATATGTGTGTATATATATGTATCATCCATATGAAGCGTTTCAATCCCTAACCCTTCCTTGACAAGAATAGTTATCTTCTTGGCAAACCAGATTTCAAAATGTCAGAGATACCTTTTAAAAGTTTCTCTCTTCAGAACCGTTACTACCTCTTCGGTGGGAAGTTCCTGAAGTTCCTTTCTTTGTATGGCTCACGTGTTTGAGTACATACGTTTGTATGTCACACAGGCCAAGAGGAAGAAACGAAATCCATGAATTATGAGCATACGTAAACCTTTCCGGGAGGACAGAGGGTCACTAAGCCAACCTTAGTGGCTACCGAGTGCAGTCCCCACAAATTCACAGACCAGGAAACCCAAGCTCCGCTTTGACGAGCTGCAGCCAGGCAGAGAGTCCAGGGAAGCTGACCCGCCCCCCAGCCGGGGGTCCCTCCACCTGCTCTGCGTTTTATCATCACTTCCATAGTCTCCACCCAGGAGCAGGCACAGCATCCGGTTAGCGCTCACTCCTACTTGGTTACAGGGTCAAGATTAAGAACACAAACCATTTATAACTACAAACAGAATTCTAAATCACTTGGTAGGCTAATGGGCCCTCAATACGTTTGGCCAGCAGATTCCCTTGTCTTGAGCTTATAATTCACATGGTTTAAGCCCCCTGTGTAAAACTTGCCCAGTCGAAGGGTAGACCCGGAGGAAGAGACGGTAACTCCCCCTCGAACAGCACAGAGAGTGTGATCGGGGGCACGTGGATGGTGTTACAGGGGGACACACTGAAGCGGATGCTCCTGGTGTCTGTATCACGCGGCTGGCGTCTGCGTCACTGTGCCTGAGTGCCTCCTCTGGCCAGCAGAGCCTGCACGCCTGCCGGCAGGGCCACCCAAGGGAGGAGGAGGCAGTGCTGGGAATTAACACCTCCCTGGGAGCAGCCCTCGGGGGTGATGCGCCGCTCTGCCGGGGGCCCAGCTCCATACTATTCTGAGCTCCCAGCAGGAGTCAGCTCCAGCACCAGCGCCCACAGTGGGGACTTGGCTGCAGCACCCCCTCTATTGGCCGCCTTCCTGACTCTGTCTCACGTCCTCGCCGGCGTCCCCTGGGGTCACCCCCCAGCTATGCTAATGCACACTTAAATCCCGTCTCGGGGTCCCTGCCGGGGAAACCCAAGCTGAATCCCACTGCTGAGTACACCTATGCTGTCGCCAAACATCTCTCAGAGCAGGCCAGTAGCAGACAAATAAACGCGGGTCAAGCAGGCTGCTTTCTGGGTCTCAGCCATGTCCAGCTGGTGAGCCCATCCACGAGTCTCACCTCAGATTGATCCCAGCTCTGAGGTCCTTGGACTTAGAAAGAAGCAGCACTAAGAGGAACGAAATGAAAGGAGGAGGAGAAAAAAAGCAGATGTACCATGAGGCTGCAGACTAACCTCATCCTAAACGTGAGGACGGCAGAGTTCTCTGGACGTATGACTGTCTATGGCGGCTGCTCTGACTGCGCCAAGAAAGACATAGGAAGTATCCTGCAACATCCATGTGGCTTCCCAGAGATTTTGTTTCAAATGAAAACTAATGTTCTAAAAAAGTACTCCTTCGTTAGTAGAGCTGCTGGAATGGTATGGAAGGGAGAGGCGACCAGAGACTCAGTCCTTCATAATTAGCTCTGGATTTAGTGCTCAGGAAAAGCCAAACTGTGATGACATTGACAGTCCATCAACACTTGGCAGCATGCAGGATTTGTGACCGAGATGGGATTACTTAGTGTTATGGATTTAAGACTGAAGTTTTTGGAGTCTGTCAACAACCTAACACAAAGTTTTAAGTCTCATTAACATACAAATTGAAAGTAACAGACAGATATATACACATAAGCACAGGTATATACATAGACACGGGCTACGTTTACCTGCTTTATAATGAATCGATGGCAGTTTTTAAGTAAGCACGTATCCAAACTTTCTCCAAGTAACTGTTTGCAAGGGTGACTTTTGAGATAAATGTTAAAATATGCAAACGAAAAGGGGCAACATGTTGCAATTTTACACACAAAGTAGCTCACAAAACCCAGAGAAAGAAATAAACAAGGCCGACTGTAAGATTTAGAATAATATTTAAAATCATGTTCTAGCATCCACCAGAACCACATGTATTCAATTTCCACAATGATTTTGAGTTGTGCTGAATTTGGCTGACTGCCCAAATGAGCATCATCCTTACCATCGTTTCCTGCTCTGAAAAATGTCCCTTCAAAGCCCTAAGATCCCGACATACTAAACACAAATATAAATTAATCCAATTTGGCACAATGCCTCTTAA
Organism: Rousettus aegyptiacus; assembly: GCF_014176215.1. Taxonomy (NCBI): domain Eukaryota; kingdom Metazoa; phylum Chordata; class Mammalia; order Chiroptera; family Pteropodidae; genus Rousettus; species Rousettus aegyptiacus. Next base: position 83,692,314 of record NW_023416287.1, read on the forward strand.
CTGTAGCCGTGAACATAGTTGGGTGTTTTGTTGAAACGGTGATTTTCAAAAGTTGTTTTCGTTGGTTTTCACCAGTCGCCATAGGACTATAAAGCTATTTTTCTGGAACCATCTTCTCTGAATGCTGAACTGGTCCCATTACTCAATCCGTCTGTCTTCATCCCTCAGCCAGAAGTGCAGATTTTACAGTCCAAAGTGGAATCTTCAACTGTCGCTGCCAACAACATCTAATCCCACGCGTTACACACACTTTCGGATATTGCTCCATAAGAGTCGAGATGACTATTTTAAGCACACGAGAATTTCGACTAAATTGCAAATTAAGAGCCAGATTCTAAAAAGCATTACACACACACCAAAAATCCCCCAGGTCTGACTTTGAAATGTATCAGAACTGTGATTTTGGATTTATTTCATGATTTCAACACAATTGTACTTTCAATACAGATTTCCCTGTTTCTCGGTTGTGGCGACGATGAAGAAATGTATTTATGAGTTATGTGGACCACAGGTGAGAGTGGGTAGAATGCGTCCCTCCACAGAGAAACAAGCCACCTTTTTTTTTTTTTTTTTTTTTTGAGATGGGGAGAGCATTTCCCAAAATATGGAACGGTCAACAGGGAAGTCCAAGAGGACTTTGGGAATGTCATATGCATCACCAGTGGGCCCAAGGGCTCTTTGGCAAAGTCGCCCCAGCTTCCCGGCCCCATCTCTGGGTTCTGCTGCCCGTCGAGGGCATCCTGCTGTGTTTCCCTCACTCTAAGTCAAGTGAAAAAAACGACTTAAAAAGGGAGCCAGTTCTCATCGCATATGGCCTTTCTCATAAGCCAAGCCGCCAGCCACTCAATCTGTTGTTTTTTTTTAATGTGGATAAAATGTTGCAGAAAATCTGTAGGCTTTGTAGAATAAACCATTTCTAAGAAGTTCTACTTTTAAAAGAGGATATTCGTTGGACTTAATTGACATTGGGAAAAAATTAAGTAATGCTTATTTTTTTTTCTGAACACTAAACTACGATATGGTGATTATATAAAGTTGGAGAATGAAAAGCATGAATGAGTGACGAATAGTCCATAACCCCACTTCTCATGTATAAGTGCTTGTTACGTTTTATGTACAAGCCACACACACATACTAAACAAAATCAGGACTGCACTATTGATACTAACTTATTTCTGCCTTTAATTTGAAAATCATACATTTTCTCTGTCATTAAACATTTTGTGAACACATGCCATTTATTGGCTACGTTGTGTTCTATCGGATGCATAAATCATGCTTTAACCTTTCTCTAGTTATTGTATATTTGTAGAACATGAGATTCTATGCTAAGCCATGTAATCCTCTAATAGACACTTTTTACATGAACCCTGGTTATTTCCTTATGACATACTCCTAAACAGGACTTAGAGGCTATGGATTGCCAAATGGCTCTCCAGAAAGTTCTATCAATGAACACTCCCATAAACATGACACATTGGGCACATAAAAGTGTCCAACCTCTTCATCAGCATTAAGGGTTTGAGGGATTATGACTCGTTGTCAGCTTAGAGACCCTGTGCTGGGGTGGGCAGGCTACTTCAGCAGAGAAGCAATTTGTGTATGGATAAAGAACACCGTTCTTGAAGTCAGATATTCTGGATTCAAGAGCTGGGTCTGGTACTCATGGGCTAGGTGGTCTTACACAAGTTACTTAACCTTTCTGTGTCTCAATTTCTTCATTTGTATAATGAGAATTGTAACAAAACCTATATCTCAAGGGCTGTGAAGTTTAAGTTTGATGATGCATATACGGTACTTTTACTGACAACTTACAAAGTGTCCCCAGACTTTCCCAACTATAAAGCCACAAGAAACCTGGATCCTGAGATGCCTTCCATTAAGGAAGTCATGCTACTGGCTGAGGAAAAAAGTCTGCTCTTTGGGTAAATGGTTGAGGGAGCACAAGACACAGAGCCCGAAGGCTGGAATCCCTGAATTCCAACTTGATCTGTAGCTTTTGTGTACCTATAGAGAGAGAGACAGAGACAGAAAGAGAGAGAGAGAGAGAGAGAGAGAGAGAGAGAGAGAGAGAGAGAGAGAGAGAATGTGTGTTGTGTGTGTGTGTGTGTGTGTGTGTGTGTGTGTGTGTGTGTGTACACCCTGCATCATGTCCTCTGTGGAGCCTCACCCTGTTTGCTCAAGTCTACTAAGTGGTCTCCTCAGGGCTGAAGCTCCCAGTGGGGACTGTCCTTATCTAGCTAAGCTGTTTAGGAAAAGGACGTCTGTTTGGGAGATGACTAGCTTTGGCATCTGCTTCATGAGTTAGGATAAGGGCGAGGAGAGGTCAACCAAATGGCTCTGGCCCCTGGAGAGAGACTCTGCCTTTCCAGTCTCCAACAGCGACGGGTCCTCAGCTTCAGCCTACATCTAGTCTCTTTTCTGAGTCAAGGAACCAAAAGTCAAGTTTTCTCCTTTGCATTTAGTTGGCTATGCACTAAGTTGGCTGGTGGGCTACTTAACCCTCCTTAAAAACGTCTGTACCATCAAAACAAAATAAACAAAAGAAAACCAAACCCCAAAAAGTCAGTGTAACCACATCCTGGTTAACCTAATTAACCAGACTTAATCAGTTCATGATTTGGTTTCAGGTGTCTTAGGTTCCTGATTTGTTTACAGCTACTAAGTCTGGGCTGAGTTTTGCAAGTCAGTGAAGGGCTCCTCTACCTTAACCTTCCAAAGAGGGAAAAACAAACGAGGCTTTGATAGCTTTATAGTGCAAAGTTCCAAGAACTATAGCCATCAAACTGGGACTCGTGGTCAGTCTAGCTTAGTACCAACAGATGGAGCTTTCCAGAAAGAGTCGAAAGCTTTGAAATAGGAATATTCATAGAGCAGCTCCATGATCACATACGTACATTGTCTCTTGTTTCCTGTACATCAGATCCAGTAAGTTGGGCTTAAGATCCCTCCCCACCACACCTCTCTCTGAAGGTCAAGAGGAGTCAGGGTAAGCCCAGGGCATAGTGCGGGGGGTAGGGTGGGGGGGGGGCGGTGGGAGATCTAGCTCGTAGGCCTGGGCCCTCAAATCAAATACAACACTCTAAAGGGAATTTCTCCTTTGACAATTAGATCCTCTCCTAAATTATTTGCACCCTGAAGGTTATATACAAGATAGTTTTATTAGCTTATAATTACTAGAAGTTAGGGTTAAATTCCATGTTTGAAATATACATGTATGAGAGGTTTTGAGTGATGTATTGTGAAAGGACTGATACAACGTTCGCGTATTTGCCACCTGGCTTGAGAAAGCTCAGCTACTCACTGTGAGATGCTGGAATTCAGTCGGCAGGTCAAAGGAAGAGGCCTGTGCCCATCTCTGCTGGGCGGGCTGACTCAGCAGCACACGCCCTGGTCCGTGCTGTTGCTGTGATCCCTGACGCGGGGACCGCCGCCTCTCCAGCCCAGTTCGGCTGACCCTGCCCTCCTCCGGGGTGACTATGTCTGCGTCCTTGATACCTTCGCCACGTCCCCTCCGGGGCATGGTGGTGGCGCCATCATCTCGGCCAGGGGCCTGTCCCTTACTCCCCACATCAAGCTAACACTGAAACACGCTTTGATTCATCTCTATCTGCTAAGTCTAGGTTCTCTCTCCAAGGGCTCACTGGTTAGAAAAAAAAAAAAAAAAAAAACGAAAAAACTCTGCTCTTTTTCTTTGCAACTGGAAAATTAGTCTTTGACCAACTGAAATAGGGATGGCTGGGACCTTTTTGGACCTTGGAGGAAATGCAGTCCCTCTCGTCTTCCTGTTCCCTTCCTCCTTCTTTTGTTTATGGACAAATAAAGGACACCAGATCCAGCGAGAGGACCTCATGGGGCAGGGAGCACGGAGCAGGTCACCTGGGCCTGCCTGTATCCTGGGCCTTCACTCAAGGGGGCTCAGACGGTTCTAAAATACGTGCACGAATTCAACACTCCTCTTTCCAAAAGGCAGAATCTAATTCCTCTCCTCGCGAGTGTGGGCTGAACACGATGACTTATTTCCAACAAACACAATCGGGTGGAAACACCCGACGGGGAGCAGGTCACGAGCAGCACTGTGATCAGAAGCTAAGGGACAAGTCAAGGCCCCGCATGTCACGGTGAAGAGCCCAGGCCTCATCTCGCAGGCTGTGGAGTTCTGGAAGGGCGACTCCGGCTGGAACGAAATGGTAGGATCCGATGGGACAAGGCAGGTGGGAGGGGAGGCTGTCGCAGAAGTCCGGGAGAAAGAAGACCAGGGCTAAACACATCGGGGGGCGGATTCAGGGGATGATAACTCAGAAATTTCAGTCGGCTGCATGCCGATGACGGGATGTGGGCGAAGAGGAGGACATCGAGGACGACTTCTCTGTTTCGACTGCAGGTGAGGGCGGGTCGTGGGGCTGGTGTCGGAAACAACAAAAAAAATGAGAAGCAAGGAGTTGGGGCAAAATACGGAATCTGAAGTTCTTAAATATCCAGTAGGTGAGTTCAGCCATCGGTGAGCCTGAAGTGCAGGGAAAACTCGGGAGTCATCAGCCATAGAGGAGAAATGAAGGTTGAAATCCCAGCAGCGCCCGCAAGGAGCAGAAGGAGAAGAGCAGAGAGTCGAGGGTCCCGCCCCGGGGAACACCAGGGAGGGCTCTGGAGAGAAACGGTCACCACGAGATGAGAACGAGAGAGAGCGCGTGTGGTCAAGATGGGACAGCGACGGCTTCAGGGAGGAACATGCCTCCGTGGGAGAACTGGAAAACGAGTACTGGATCCAGGAAGAGCACCGTTTCTTGGCCTCAAGAAGAATTTCAGAAGAGCAGTGAGGGCAAAAGTCTGATGACTGTGGCTACTGTGGGGGATTAGGCAAAAATGAAGCAATGGAGAGAGTTACACACAGATGATTCCTCCAAGAAATTGGGGTGCTAAGTGGGGAGGGAGGGACTGACAACAGCCAGCAGAATGTTGAAGTATTTTTTAGGTAAGAAGAGGCCAGAAAACAACTGAATAAAGTTGAGCAATAGAGTCAAGCTCTTTGAGGAAGGAGGAGGGAAAGGGGTCAAGTTCAGGGTTGGCCTCGATCGGAGGTTGGACATCCCATCCTCTGCTGCTCATTTTTAATTTCTCTCCTGTCTTTATTACGGGCCTACCATGAAAACGACATGGCTTCTGGCATTCTCTGGAAAATCTGGCTTCGGTTATGGTTTATGGCAGAAAACAGAGGAACAAAGAAAGAGAACAGAGTCACACACACACACACACACAGAGTCACACACACACACACACACACACGAACAATTCCCATAAAGCACCACTTTCTCATTGTTCTGAAATAGTTTTCTTCCCAAATGCCTTATTAATCAATAGTACTAGGTATTATTGTTGTTATTATAGATAAGGCTTTCCAAATTATTTTGACATTGTCTTATTCTAGTGCTGGATCTAATTATATCTTGAATTATCTGTAATATTTATTCTCTTAAACATGGTTTTAATGAGAAGCCTTATTACAATGAGCAAACTCTTCTATTCTGAGAATGTCAGATGTCTAAGTGATAGCCATGACTTGATGAGTTCAAAACTGTTCAAGTAAAATACCAAAAACCCAGTTGGAATATTCTCTAAATTGAGGGCTGTCTTTGTCAAATACACTCAAGAACTCAGTGTCCTTCCAACATAATAAGGGATCACAGGGTGAGCTGTATGATCGGCTATAACTCAAATCAACTCACTGGCCATGCAATTATTGAACAAAACAGAACTCCCAACATTACAAAAGAAATGACCCAGACCCTGGAAATACTGCCTCATCGCTTACCCTGCCAGAATGAAAGACTAGAAGGTACACTCAAGATTAAATAAAACCACTTTTACTTTCAACCACACGTAACCTTTTTTTCTTCTGTCCAAACTCTCATGGGCTATTAAATCAGCCTTATTAGAGGGAATAAAGGAATAAAGAATGAGAGAGAGAGAGAGGAGCAAAACAAATTTTTGTCCCCAGGAAACAAAAATTTTTTTGCATACCTACTATGTGTCTAAGGGACTATGTAGAAGAAGGTGATGCCTTCAGATGGACACTCATTCAGGGACCAAGACTTACAAGTCGAAAATAAAGCCATTCAAGTTAGCATCTAGCCAGAACAAATGAGGAGCAGAGATCTGAAAGGTACGGGTTTTTCTGAGAATGTGAGTGAGAAAAGTGGGTCTTTTTTTTTTTAAAGAAAAATTTATTTTTTTATAAAATTATTAGGGTGACATTGGTTGAAAAGTGGGTCTTGCATAATGAGTAACTGTCAGCCACGTCTATGTCATCTCAGAAAAGGAAAGTGTGTGAGCACAGTGATAAGACTCTACAAAATTTCTCTAGGACTTGGCAAGCACAGAAGACGCATAGAAAAGAGTGATGGGGATACATCTAGAGAGGAGGGGGGGCCCACGGGGGGAGGGCCGTGTGCACAACAGGATTTTGGTGTGAGGGGCGTCTGTGTGTAGTAATAGTAGTTGTGGTGGTAGTACTGCTGGTTAATAAACACATTCATTTTTCTTCGTCATTAAAATCCCATTTTGTCCTAAATAGGGTCCCAGTGATAAATAATAGTAAGTTAACTAAAGGGAGATAGAACCTAAAAGGTAATCTTAAGGACAGTGTAGTATAACAGAACACTGGAGTTCAAGACTATCTGAATCCCAGCCCCAACTCGTCACTGTTTACCCTCCTGACCCGAGACAGCTCACTCTGGCCACACTGCCTACCGATTTCTTCATAAAAGCAACATGGAGTTAGAGGATCACTAACTCGATACCCCACAGTTCCAACACCTAGGATTTCATATAATAGCTTTTACCCAATGGAGTTTCTGTGAGTATAAAATGACAAGGAAGGTAAACCACAAATCACCATGCTTGGCACATAGTAAGCACTAAAAAAAAAAAAAAAAAGTCAGTTGCCTTTGATGTCGTAGTAGTAATAATTACCTTAGCATTTGGTTGCTTCATGTGATTATATGTGACTCAGCACAGAATTCAATAGACTTCCTGTGCATTTCAGGATTTGAGTAATAAACTTTATGGTTGGAAGTCTATCTAACAAAGATCTCGAGTGAATTCGCATTTCACCTTAAAACTAGAATCTATTGATTCTAGAATATGCTGCCTGGAACTGCCAGGTTGTTAACTACTATTCCTGTCTGGTCTCTGCTGTGAAGTGGATGGTCTACAGCAAAGACAAGGTCCGAAGATGTGTGATGAGTCCTGGAGTCCTAACTGGAAAGCAAACAATAAATAAAACTCTTCAGTGAACCGAAAGGAAGCTGAAGGAAGCAGGCAAGGGCCCTAGACACGGTTCTTCTGAAGAGCTCTGCAGTCCTTCCCTCAGCCTCCAGACACAACCCTGCTCTGAGAGTGTGATGAAAAATATCCTAAGTGCATAAACCTACTTCCTGAAGCATTCACTCGAGCACAGGTGACTCATTCATCCCACTAACATGCTGAGAATGAGTGACTTCTGAACTCTAAGGATGGGGGTGGAGGGGCCCTCGAGACGGAAAGATAGATCTGTCAGTTGCAACGCAGCCCGGCTCGGTACGACCTTTGAAAGGGGCACAGTGAGAGTGACATTGCTTTTGGCACCTAATGTGAGCGTGTGCGACGCCAGTTGAGTTTGCTCCAAAAGTGACGCTTTAGAGAACATGGAGCCCGCACCTAAGTTTACATGCAGCTGTTTCTTCCCAGGTTATAAAACGCAAGCATCGCACTCCGGCCATGGGCAGACAGGCACTGAGACTAACTAGCAGAGAGCTGAAGCGGTGAACTTGAGTCTTCGGTATGTCTGGACTAGCTTTATCTTTTTGCTAACTAGATACACATTTTTATTCATGCTCGGGGTATGGATTTTGGAGACCTTTTATATAAAGGCAGGAAGAGTCGGGTTGGCTACGGGCCTGGAGAAAGGAGTTTTTAAGCGAAGGCAGAACCGTTCCGAAGATTTCATGGGCATGATGTTTGACAGCAGCAGCCACGCGGCTGACCTGTTGAAAGGCAGCCGGATGAATCCTTACGGGACAGAAGATCGAACAACTTTCAATTTTAATAAATTTTTATAAACCAAAAAAAAAAAAAAAACCCCACCAAAAACCAAAATCCATTTCTATGTCATTTTCATCTACTAAACACTAAATAAATATACTCATGACCTATATCTCTTCATTTAATGTCCTTTTGTTGTCTTTTTAGGATGAGAATGTCTTGCAGGCAGGACTTGCATCAGGAGACATGGTTAGAGGCAACTCATCCATTTTAATGATGGGCCAGGTGTCATGGACCAGAGACTAGCGCCTGCTTCATCTACACAGCTGCTGGCTGGAAAGGCTAATGGCACCATGCTCTGAGGACCAGGTTTGGGAAGCAGGAGATGGGAATTAACCCTTCCTAAGCATCAATAACTTGCCTTCATGTTCGTATCTGTAAACGTACGTCATCCCCTAAATCCTGTGACATATTATGATATCCACTCCACAGGCCGAAAAGCACTCTCACACGTTACAGTTAATTAATTCGGATTAAATGAAACACAGCCAGGACTAGGAGAAAGGAGAGTAGTAGGCGTATCTGTTTGCTTTCAAAGTTCATGTTCTTTCCACCACATTAAGCTACTTCAGAACTCAGAATGCGGAGACTTCAGATTAAATGTTCCTCCGGAGAGAACAATTATATAAAATAAATGATTTTGGAGGCTATCTGGGCCTTGTCCATTCTCACCAAACCTCTTCAATGGTGCATAGAACTGCTGAGTCTGCCTGAGAATTGTAACCTTCTGTCTGGCAAGTCACCAAGGCCCACAGGCTTCGGATCACTTCAGCGAGGGTTGGGGGTTGGGGGTGGGGGGTGAGGAGCTAGAATGAAAAGATCAACATAAAAGGGAAGTGTTGCGTTTGATTATTTCCTTTTCATAATATTTTGAAACCTTGATCTTAGTTTTTTTTTCCCCCTCCCCAAGCTATTCTTGGTTTCCATTTCATTATTTTTAATATATGTTCAAATAAAAGCTTTAGAGACAAGAAAACAAAAAGTAGATTACAACTAGAAATGTTTTATCCTTAACGCAGCAAGACCAAAAGAAACCGACTGCTAGAATTGTTAGGTTAAAATGAGGTGCTAGCGATATCGGAAGTAGAAATGCACGCGGACTTCTCATTTCTTCGGATTATGAATCTATTATTTGTCTTTGGAAATAAAAAGAAATTGAAACAAAATCAAGGCAAACTTCGTTAGAACACTTAAAATAACTATAAGACTAGGTATCTATATGAGAGAGACTATAAAGAGAATAACATTTTATTTCCCTTATATTCTTTTCAGTCTACATTTTTCACATTTTATAGTCGCACATGCATATATGTAATATACTAACTGAAATGAGTATGTATACCTCTTCTAAAGAAATGTAAGCAATAGAAAAGGAAAATAATTTAAATAGTTTGGTTTTAACTTTATTTATACTTAAAGCATTTTATTGTGAAACATAAAATACATGTAGAAACTAGTATGTAGGTTATATATTCAGAGTAGCAAACGTTTATCAAGAAAGACCCGTGTAAATATCATTTAGGTTAAAACACAGACCTTCATCAACACCGTAAAATTTCTTATCCATACCATGTGTCTTCTCACAATTATTTTTTTGAACAAAAACATTTTGCTTTTCCATGCACAGTGATATAAATCACCTTTGTTATAATGCTTAAGTTATTCAGGGTGTGTGTGTGTGTGTGTGTGTGTGTGTGAATTGTATATGTGTGTCTAGACACACACTATGGGCAAAAAATACATTTATCCGTTTATCTAAATAGGTCATAACTGCACTTCGTAACGGCAATCACCATGTTTCTACCATCATATGCCCTGTACATCCATAACTTTGGGCTGACCCATCTGATTGGAAGATCCCAAATAACAGAAAAACTTTGATTTGTAGAATCATCATTATAACTTTGTTCCTCCTTTTAAAAATTGTGTGATTCATACTTCGTAACCTGGGATGTGGACCAGGGTTGCTAAATGTAGGTTAACTATGTAAATTGCATAACTATTATAATCTTAGAAGTAATCTGCCTGGCCATACATCCCTAAATATCTATCGCCCTTAAATTAACATACCTGTAACATTTGCATCATGTATTAACACCTTTGTTAGAATTTTAAAAATTCAAAATAAAAATGATCTATTATTTACTGAACCCCTAACCTGCGAGGCCCTGAGTTCTCACTTAATTTTACTTAATATTTAAAAACACATGCTTACTTTAAAATAAGTAAGATAAGCCAAAAAGCACAAAGGAGAAAAATAGAAATCATCCATACACCTACCAGCTTGTAATATTTCATATCAACCCTACATTTGGATTTGGCCAGAGTTCCCTGTTGGTCCAATACCTCCCCTAAATCAAAAAGGGACCTTCATGGTGGGACTGCAAATTGGTACAGCCACTGTGAAAAACAGTATGGAGGTTCCTCAAAAAATAAGAATTGATCTACCATATGATCCAGCAATCTCTCTACTGGGTATTTACCCCAAAGACTTAAAAAACCCATATCTGAAAAGATATCTACACACTGATGTTCATAGCAGCACTATTCACAGTGGCCAGGACATGGAAGCAACTGAAATGTCCTACGGTAGATGATTGGCTAAAGAAGCTGTGGTACATATATACAATGGACTATTACTCAGCCCTAAGAAGAGATGACATACTGCCATTTGCGACAACATGGATGGACCTTGAGATAATCATGCTAAGCAAAATAAGCCAGACAGGAAAAGTTGAAAATCACATGATATCATTTATATGTGGGATATAGACCTAAAAGCAACAAATGAACAGGACAAACAGAGACTCATGGACATGGACTACAGACTAGCGGTTACCAGAGGGGAGGGGGTGGAGGGAGGAGTGAGGTAGCTGACGCGAAGGGGGTCAAAGGTCAAATATGTGGTGACAGAAAGAAATCTAACTATGTGAAGTGAGCACGCGATGTCACTATGTATGCCTTACTGTTAAAGCATACAGCTGAAACTTATCGAATTTCGTTAACCAATGTCATCATACAAAATAATGTAAAAACCAAAATAAAATAATTTTAAAAATTAAAACAAAATACCTCTCCTACTGTGAGTTAAATTGCTCTAAAGGGGTAATTCTCTAAGTGTGGCTCCAGCAACAGCACCACCTGGAAATTTGTTAAAAATGTAAATTTTTGGCTCCAGACCTACTGGACCATACAGTCTGGAATGGTGCCAAGCAATCCGTGTTTCCCACTGACAGCTGAGAACCACAGCTCTACAGAATGGGGCTCTACCCAGACTGGCTCTAGAAACTTCTCTGTACTCTTTTGGAAATGCCTTCCGGCCCAGAATCTAGAGCTGCATTACCTGGAGTTCACAGTGTGTACTTCTTTTTCAAAAGCCATCAAATTGATAGCGCACATAAAAGTCAAGTACTCACCGGTGAGTGAGGAGAAAAGAAGTCATCAATAATGGTGCTAAGGTTTAGAAAAAAAAAATCCCATTTTATCCATTTTTACTCTCAAACTGAAAAGATTATTTCTAATTTTTAGAGAGGTGATTAAAACGTCACTCCACATTTTCTCTATGCCACAATATCTCTGCCATAGTTGATCCGAATACTTTTTTAAGTCTATGTAACAGAAAGACATGGAAACTGTGCAATTTCTTGAATCTTAGGGCATGCAATTCAGAATGCTGCAGTTTTGCCTTCAGTAATAATGATATCAAGAACAAACTTAAATCTCGAAGCTGAAAAGATATGAATAAATGCTGAGACCCTCCAAGCTGGTGAATGCGCACTGTTGAGATGTGACAAGATGATGATACTCAGTTAACATGAGCTCTCTTTTGTAAAAAGTAAGTTTTTCCTTAGTCGTAATTGTAAAAGCTCTAATTTCACACTCATGAGACTGGAAGAAACCCAAAAGCTTGATGTAACCAAGTGTCGATAAGCACATAGAGCAACAGGAACTCTCACACACGGCAAGTGAAAATGAGTATAATCATTTGAGAGCAGTATGCAATGCTTACTGAAATTGAAAATGTGTGTATCACCCCGGCAGCTCCATCTTGTCCTAAGCACGCTGAGGACTAGAACAATGAGAAATTCATGCACGTGAGTGCAAGGGCACACATACAAAAATGTTTACTGCAGCAGTTTTAATAGCTAAAAATTTTGGAAATAACTCAAATATCTATCAGCGAGAATGGATACATAAACTGTGGCTTACTGATACAGAAAACTATCACATTTCAATAATGCAAAACACAAAAAGTGAGCTGTGAATGGATAGGCACAGTTGTGATACCATTTAAGTCAAAGTCTAAATACTTGAAAATAATAATATTACGCATCGGCATAAGGACATTTCTGAGAAATAATACAATCTAGATTTGGGATAGTGTGTACTTCTTTGAGGGGGAGAAGGACACGCAGAGTTTAATTTGTGTTTGTAACGTTTCATTTTTCCCGGTGAAGATTCTCTAACATATATAAAGGTCTGAAACACCTTGTTTAAAAATGTCTCGAACCTAGAGAGATAGTAATATCAACTCCAGCCCTTACTAGTAGGAAGATGTTAAGTCAAATCGACCTCTACGAGCCTTGGTTTTTTTCAAGTTTTGAAGGTCCGATGCCGTGTGGTTTGAAAGGTGCTCTACATGTTGCAGGGACAGGCACCCAGCACCGGAAACCTTTGCATCCCTTCCCTGGGCTCACCGTCATTCCTCCTTCTCTCTCTCTCTCCCTCTCTTTCCCCCTCTCTCCCTCTTCCCTTCCCCCTCCTCCCTCCCCCCCACTCTCACAACATGACCATCATCACTAGTTCTGTATTGTCAACCAGGCTCCTTCAAATTCTGCAGCGTGCTTAAGAAACTAGCCTGTCCTTAGAAATACTTAAGACAATGCAAGAGGGGGATTTGTAAGTACAAAAGACGAGAATGGGGAAACAACAACTTTCCCTGGAAAAGAAGGATGAGAAGAACGAAGTGCCAGAACCACAGCTTGGTAACAGTGGCAGTGCAGAAAACAAATGAGAACGACAGACACAAACTAATGGAGAAAAACTGTACCAAATGGGCATCTCTCTTTGCTTCTTGACACAAAATCAAGAAAAAACAAAACAAAACACAGTTTGTGGTTTTCCTGTTTTGCTAGCTCCTAAACTGGAAAAACCAAAATAATTATTAATGACTGCTCATGGGTGCATTTGGGAGACCTCTGACTTCATCAGACTTAAAAACTATCTTCTGGGCTCGGGGTTTTCAACAGTGATTCACTTTAAATCAGCTCTGATCCATTTTAAAGACGGCCACTTTTAAATCTTGTCCTTAAACTTCACATTCAGATTCTGGAGTATTCTGTATTATATTTATAGTCTCCGTGGCACGATGCCAGCCAAACCAAAGGGACACATATTCAGAGTGCGGCTGCCAACTTTCGTACTTTAGCAAGTAAATGAAGTACACGGCATTCAGTGCGTCTACTCGAAAGGAACATGGCTAACCCTTCTGTTCTCAATGCATTTTTCATCTCGTCCATCAAATTTACAGCTGAACTACATGATGTAACTTCATGGCGTCTGATGCAGCTCCACCCCTTCCTAGCTATGTGCCACTGAGCAAATCACTCATCCTCTTCTGTGTCACTTTCCCCGTCTGTAAAATGGAGATAATAACGGTGCTTGCTTCATTAGGGTATTATGGAGACTAAATGAGCGATCACTTTACATTTTGAAGAGAGTTGAAATGTAGCAAATGCAATATGTATTCCTAAATGAATAAGGTTATAAATAAGCTACAGCGGCAAGACAAAGGGATAGTTAACAAAACATCTTGCTTTTCATTAAATATGTCTAAGAGATAATGGGTCTAAAGATTCATGGTCCCACGTACCGAGAATGTCAAGAATGATATAAGCACATTTCCAAATATTATGGAATAACTAGAGTAAAAGCTATTAAACGGGTGAGTTCATTTTCAAAAACTCCTTAGTATCGCTGTGATGAGTGATTCTTAAGCATTTGTAGTTTCCACCAAAAGCTTAGCTAATGATGCTCCCTCCCCCCAAAAAAAAACTCCACCGTAAATTTCAGATACATCCCAAGCTTCAAAGAACTTCAAAGAAATGTTCGTTTTCAGTTGCCAAAACATACATGCACATTTGTTTTCTCAAGTTCCACTCCTAAATGTCTCTGACAAAGCCATTATTCCTCAGAAATGAGCTCTATTAAGGATAATCATAAACGGGTTTGTATCTATTATTGGGAGACTTTCACATGGAACAAAACAATGCTAAAAAAAAACATTTTAACAGACATCTCTCAAACCTGCCTTCTATAGAACATATATACTTTCTTGGTTATCTTATTAAATAACATACGTTCCCAAAAGGACGCTTTAAGGGCATTGAAACATTTGCACTTAATTATGGGAACTCCTCGCCAAAGGGTACTCATACGACAACCTGAAAATCAATGCCTAACCTGAGGTGGGACAAGAGAAAACAGCCATAGTGAGCCACATGTTGTGGAAACACTTGTGACCCAGGCGCTTCTTTATTCAAGGACTGGACTGCCCTGACAGGAAGGAATTTAGAAGCCTGCAGTGGGCAGAGTCCTGCAAGGGCCCCAAGGGTCCCTGCTCCTGGCATTTACCTCTCGTGCAATCTGCTCCCTTTGTGGGGAGGCTGAGTATAGTGACTTGTGTCTAACCAACAGGTGTAGGGAAGACAGCGGGATGCCACTTTTGTAATCAGGTTATAGAAGACCGTGGCGTCCATTTTGCTGCCTCTTTCTGGAGTCTCCTTGGCTGCATGCTTTGTTAAGCACATGGAGGAGGCCCGCTTGGCAAAAAAAATGAGAGCAGCCTCTGGGCAACGGCCAGTGAAGACTGAGGGCCTTTGTCCACTATCCCGTGAGAAACTGAATCCTGACACTACCACGTGTTCTTGGAAGCCAATTCCTTCCCAGTTGAACCCTGAGTAGACCACGGTCCAGCTGACACCTTATTACAATCTGTGAGAGACTAAGAAGAGCCCAGGTAAGCAGTGCCTGAATTACTCACCAACAGAAACCAAGATAATATGCACAGCTTTAAGCTGCTAAATTTGGGGTATTTTGTTACACAGCAATAGATAACTGATAAAAAGTCTATCAACTAATGATGGAAATCAGATGAGGTGTAAAGCTATTTGTAATAACATAATCCTGATTCCCCAGGGCCGGATGAATTGGACTATATCGTCTGGTTCCTCAAAACTTCAAAACTTCCATTTATCAGTTCAAAAACCAAAATGAGAGATTCTTGTTCTCCCGAAGTTTATATTGCCAAATGTGCTTTAAAACCCACACAATAGTCAAATAACCACGATTTTAAACTTCTTTTAAATCATGTTACACCAGACTGAGATTTCTGTTAAGCTTTATTTCTAAAATCTGTTTCTGTTGTTTTTTGAAATATAAAAATATTTTATAATAATAAACAGCCTTTTTCAAATGCTACGTGCCCCTGTCCCATGGGGGACTCTAGCTGGTAAGTTCTCCCTGGGGGTCATGCCCCAATCCCTAAACTCAGAATTCTCTTTAATGCACTTGGCTGACTTCAAATATCAGTGTGTAATCTTGGGGCCATAAAAGTTTGATATCAAGATAATCTTCTCATTTCCCATGATGAACAAATAATAGGAACTAGGAGGCATATATAAATAATTAGGATATACCTGATCTACTGCTGCCATCCTTGAGAAGCTGATAGACTTACTATAAGCACCCCTTAACATTTCCTCCATAGAGAAGGGCAGTTAAACATGAGGGTTGTATTTTTGTTTGTTTTGGGTATGTGTCCTTTATATTGGCTCTAACTCAAAGCCTGATTTTTATCCATTACCTGAGAAAATTATATACAGGACCCAGAAAGACAGTGCAATTTAGATTTTTTATAAATATATTGGAATAATTAAGGTTCAAACATGTTCCAGTAAAGCTGAGTACAGATTTTTGTCTACATTCAAGTTGGACTGTGGTCAGCATTGGTATTAAATGGGTGGTAATGGGGAGGAGGAGGTGGGGGGGTTGCTGTTGTCATTCTGTTTTTTAAAAGGGAGGCATTGGTCCTTTTCCACGTCTTATAATCTCAAACGGTAGTGGTTTAGGTTTAAATACAATAGAATCCTTTCCCACTGATTTTCTTAACCACTTCCACAAATGAACCCCATCTTCCTGTGTTGCACGGTCTTATTTCTAAATGAATTCAAGTTCTAAAACAGGTGTCAGAAAGCTGTGCTCCTCTGCCTGTTTTTATAAATAAAGGTTTATTGGCACGCAGCCACACCCTCATTCCCATTTTGTCTGTGGGAACTTTCAGGCTACAAGGGCAGAATTAAGTAGTTGTGACAGAGACCATAAGGCCCATAAAACTTAAGGCATTTAACATTCAGTTCCTTACAGAAGAGGTTTGCCAACTCCTGTACTAAAATATCATGGTAGATACTCCAAGGAATAGTGTCTGTCCAACTAGTGCTTTACAATAAAGTAGATAGAACTGTTAGAAAGATAACAAATTAAAGACTCAGGCTAGTTATCTCCTTCCTCAAGGCAGAGCTGAATTTGGAGTCCAAGGAATCAAATTAGAATCTTTACTTCATCTCTTCTGACGTGAGAAACTTGAGCAGGGTTATTTAAGTTCTCGGAGACTATTTCTCATTATGCACCGAGACTACTATCTGACCCATTTTTCAGAGTTGTTTACTGATATGCTATAATTATATAGGATAACTTTGTAAAGCACTCATCTTTCATTGTTTACTAGTATGACATCTACTATTCGATTCGAAAAATTACACAAGATTATCTTGAGAGAATTTATTCACTTAAATTCTATTCATTATTCTTTAAAAGTCACAAAAGAAAGAAAAGTCATGATACATGCACTGGTGATAGGAAACCAAGCCGAAGGACTAGGTGAAGTTCATAACTGTACATCAGGGAGATTTACAAAAATCATAGGCAAATTTGTAGATTAAGTAATTTACACAGAGCTTTGCAATAATGAGACAGGGATGTAGGGATGATTCGGAATCAAAATGAATTCACTTAGAACGAGCACTTTCAAACATCTTCATTCCTTTCTCAGAGAGGGTCAGTCTAGTGAAAACGGATGCCAGTATGCTGCGAGCATATCTGGATTTCCACAAGCCATTTAACAGTCTCTTACGATTTTCTTGAGGAGAGCTGGGAAAATGCAGTATTGTGGATGGAAGGCACCATTGAATCAATTGTTCCAAAGAGGATCAATTGATTGGTATCCATCCTTGGCCTGAAATTGTTCTATGTATTTATTAGTGACTTGGACAAAATAAGTGACAGTATTAGGACTTAATTCCATGTCCTGATGACAAGTCCCATATTCTCTCCACTCTGCACAAGCTGAAGTAGGACCGGAAAGGATCAACAGATTGTGAGGAATAAGCCAAACAAGGTAACAAATACATTGGATTCTTAAACCAATTTCAGATTAGAATGGGAAAGAAGGAGCTTAACAGAAGTCAGCTTGCAAAAAGTATAAGCACTTAGCTAACCATAAATTAAATGTGGGTACAACTACTAGAATTCGATGAGTAGATGAGTCAAGTTTATTCAGCCATTAAAAAAAAAAAGAAGAAGAAGGAAATCCTGCACTTTGCAACAACATAGATGGATCTTTTGGGTATTATGCTAAGTGGAATAAGTCAGACCTAGAAAAACAAATACTGCATGATCTCACTTATATATGGGGAATCTAAAACACCAAACTCAGAGTAACAGATCAGATCAGTGGTCGCCAGAGGCAGGGGGCAGGTTGTAGGGGACCTGGGTGAAAATGGTCAAAAACTACAAACTTCCAGTTTTAAGTCCTGAGGCTGTAATATAGTGCCTGGTGACAATAGTTAATGATCCTGTGCTGTATATTTGAGAACTGCTAAGAGAGTAGGTCTCATCACAAGGAAAAAAGTAATTTGTAACGATGAGGTGATGGGCATGAACTAAACTTATGGTGGTCATTAATATCTCAATATACACATGCATCAAGTCATTATGTTATACACCTTAAACTTATACAGTGTTACACGTCAATTATCTCTAGACGACTGGGGAAAAAAAGATAAGGCTACTTCAGCAGACATGGGCTGCCCGGAAAGGGGATAACAGCCCTGCTAAACACTGTTGTTCATACTTGCTAGTGGACAGGCTTCAGTTGTAAGTGTCCGTCTTTAAGGGTCACTGATAACTGGAGCCATCCAACAGCGATCAGCGGGAGGAGTGACGGGCCGGGAAACTGAGGCAGCATTGAAGTAGAAGAGTTTGGAGAGAGAAGACATAGGATTATACACTCACTGTGTTCGAATATGTGAAAGGATGTGATGAAGAAGACCGTAGACTCTTTCCAGTTTTCACCAAGCAAGGTCAGAATTAGTCAAGATGCCAGGAGACAGATTTTGGGTGAATTAAAAAATTTTTCTCTTATAATTAGAGCTGTCCCTAAAAGAACTGCACTGTCTCGATGCAGTCTGGGTCCCCTCTTGCTGATTAGTGTCTTGTGTGTGCTTGTTTACGAAGCCTTGAGGAATTTAGAGGGTATCTGGATGATAGGAGATCTAACCACCTTTCCGAAAATGAGATTCTAGGATTTCTGTGAACAAGTTATCCATATAACATGATAAACTATTAGTTCTCATACAAAAGCAGAACTCTGATTCCCAGTGCAAACCTAAGCACTGCAGAGGTGAGAAATGACATAAACTGAAGACAACAGATTTTAAGAATTTTTTTATAGAGAGGCGTTTAAAACTACCACCGTCAAGGACCAGGAGAAATACTACAATCATTTTAATAGGACTGATATTCCTGTGCTCTTTCCTCACCTGAAAAATGAAATATATTAAAAGAGGCAGCACCGTTTTGAATAATTCACGTAATATTGCTGGGAAACTAGTCACACTTCAAAACAGTGCCTGGCCAAGGCAGTCTGAGAAAGGCAGGACTGAAGAGGGCTTTGGAAGGGTGTCAAGACATCACCAAGTACAGATCTCATCCTCCCCTTGGCTCACCCTCCTCTGGGGGTCCCCGAGTGCCACTGCTGAAGTGCCCCGTGTAACTGAACCTCCTCCAAGGCTATGACCTGCCAACGTCCCTCTTCTCTCGGCCACGGCTGGTTTCCCCGTCTCCGCAACCCTCTCGAACCTCACTAGGGAGCAGGACTGATTCCTCCAAGCCCCCGCCAAACCAGGGCCACCCAGAAGTGACCTCTTCCCTCTTTTTGAAAAGTTATTTAAAATTTTTTAAGGAACAAGCCAATGAATATAACTAGAATTCTCCTCAGAATTTTGGCTTCCTTCTCAGGAAGTCCTAGATTTTCTTAGTTCAATCCTAAATGTTTCATACTTTGCCATATATTAAAAATTACCTAGGGAGTAGTTTAAAATATAGAGTCAGGGCCCCGCCCTTAACTTAGGGTAGGGATGTGGCTAGCATTCTGTAGACGTCACCCTTCTCCCTCGCAAGGCCTGTAGCTCACACCCAGAGAAACCCTACTAACGAATCTGGAACTCTGTACCCCCATTCGTTAAACACTATTCAGGGAGAGTTTTAAATCAAAGACGCAATATTATTTTTATTCTTCTTTCTTTCTACCCAGAAAAAAGATCTAATTTTTTCTATGGCTAATATTTTAGATTGTAAAAAGGAAACCATTTCATTACTAGATGATTATCAGATAAGTCAGGCAACTTATCTTTAAAAACCTTAGCCATCATGTTTTCCAAAGACTGATTATTACAAGGATTGTATCTATGAAACTGACACACGAGAATATAATAGATATAGAGATAGATAGATAGACACATACATATTGTAAAGGCTCTTCCATTTTTTTCCTTTTTTTTCCTCCATCGTGAGAGCATTATACTCATTATAAAAGATTCCGAATAATTAAAAGGATTTCAGACAAAGAGGCCACCATGATTGAAGGCACAGAGGCAAAAAATAAAAGGTGACAGTTTGGGGATGGGCCTACGCAGAAGCAACCAGGTTTCCTCCCCAGAGCTTGAGTCTGAAATCGACCAGGACCTTAGAAACGTTTTAGGTTCACTTAGGCTCCCAGGAGAGAGCCACGCTGTGTTTCTGCGCAGGGAGGCTGGGGAGGTGTGAAGAGGCCGAACGGAGGCCCGTGACTGCTGCAGGCGCACAGTAATGACAGTGGAAGACGAGGCTCACGCTCCGAGGAAAACGAGCCTGCGCTAGGACTGGGCGTGGCAGTGGGGAGAGAGAGAGTGAGAGAGAGAGAGAGAGAGAGAGAGAGAGAGAGAGAGTCAGTCTAAGTGGAGAGCGCCGTCGGCTATCCGAAGCGTGGCCGTGACCCTCGAGAGGATGGCTGAGGCCCTGGAAAGAATTCAAAACTGGGAGCATAAGCTGATTTGGGGGATAAGACGAAGACTCTCCATTGAGATGTCCAGAAGGCACGTTGAGGGAGAAGACCAGCCTCCATGAGGAGGACAGGCGTGAAGACTCCGAGTAGCACTTCATCAACACACGGTCATGTAAATTTGCAGGAGAAGCAAAAGGTGACATCGGATGAAGAACATCTCACGGCTCATTAGGAGCACTAATGGGAAATGGGTCACACACCTGATAAACATCCCAGCCTATGAAAATACTTCCAGCTGGAGACAATTTTGGACTCATAGGTGCTGACGGTACTTTCGGCCACATTCTCTATGGTCCAGACTGAGAAAAAGGAATGCAAACAGCAAGACCTGCAGAGCCTCTAAAGCACACAGGCTACGTGTGGACAGCCCAGACGTATTTTGCCTGCAGGAGCAGGGCACAGGTGCCACTCGAAGGACGTGCACTGGTTGGGCTGCTGCTGCCGCTGCTGCAGCAGATGAGATCTGGGGTCATCCTGCTCCTGGGCGGAAGGAAAGCCCGACCGCAACGTGGGCACTGGACATCCTAGCTGAGATTCCGAAGACTTTCACGTCAACACACTGTACTTTGATTCTCCCTGGGGATGAAGAAATACACATTGAGAGGCATTACGTGCTCTCCTGAACTGAAAATGTCTTAGCGGTCGCTGTGCCTTCATGTGATGCCAGCTATCGGATAGGTCAAAGGTTCGAGGGTGCTGGAGAGGACTCTGGGTTCGCCCAAGTTGGCCTCCTCATCTTACGAAGGGGGCAAGACCAGGTGGCTGGTTAGTGGTCTGTCTGGCCCAAGACTTTGAGCCTCTTTACTCTTAGCCCACAGTTCTTCCCTTAACAAAGACATCCTTGTTATGAGAACAAGTGAGAACATTTACATTGACATAAAAAAGACAAAGTTATATGGATATTTCTAGATTGCTCTGGTTTCCATTATTCAAATATAATGAATTCACCTGTCCTAGTTTAGGCTACTATAACAAATTACCATAGATTGGTGGCTTAAACATAAGAAATCAACAGTTCTGGAGGCTGGGAAGTCCAAGATCAAGGTGCCGGCAGACCTGGAGGACTCTCACGTGGTGGAAAGCCTCACTTCCTAACACCGTCACTCTGGGAGCTAGGATTTCAACAGAGGGATTTGGGAAGGACCCAAACATCCACTCCACAACTGGCTAGTAATCACTAAGATTCCTTTCAGATCTGGCAAGGAATGATAATGTAAGACGGGAAGGTGCAGGAAGGCTCCCTGATCAACCTCAGGCCGCATAGGCTGCTGCCACAAGAAATAAACTCATGGACCGACAAACTATTTGCAGGAAGCCCTTAAAACCAAAAGCAGTAAAAGAAATATAGTTTGCACCAAGGCCCTTCAATTTACTTAGAATTACAGGCCAGACTGTTTTATGTGTGCTTTTAATAATCCGAACCACAAGAAGGCAACATCCGATTTAAATATGGCAGCGTCCTGGAAATGTAACATGGGTGAAAATAATCCACAATGGTGAATGTAGATTTTAACTACTCTTATTCCACCAGCTCCAAAAGAATTCCGGCGAAATAAATCAAACGAACTGAAATCTGAAGGAGCAAGCAGTACTCATGGGCACCCCATGGAGGGACGCAGAGCAGTTCCAAAAAGCAAACCGACTGAAGAGCATGTACGATTTGATCTCACTGAGTAAGGCTGGTTTTTAAAATAAACCATCCGCCTCGCCTGGGCCCAAGAAGGTGGCCTCTGTCAATCAGCTGCTTTATCCCTTGGGGACAGCAGGCCCTGCCGCCATCTGTTACCAATTGAATAAATGCCGTGAGGGAGACGCCAGAACTCAGGACCGTGAGATGAAGGAGCGAGGAGGCCGGCAGCACTGCAGAGACACAGTCTCTGGCTGGGCACCTAGCGCGACCAGGGCAAAACCTGCGGGCGACAGCTCGTGCGCTCCTGCCGCTCTTCACGCCGGGCGAGGACAGCCCCGAACGCGACTCCTCCCCAGGAGCACCAGGTGAAGGCGACGCCAGTGTGACACAAACAGCCTCCTCCCTTCCACTTTGCAGAGTCTGCCCCTCGTTATCCTACCCATCGCACAGGTAAGTGCGCTGAGGCTCGGAGACAATGTGCTCAAGGGCACAACTGAGGAGCGTCCCTGTGCCAGAAGGCGGTCCGTCTGCGCCCCGGCTTCCTCGGGAGTCCCCTGGGAGGACGGCACTATTGGAAGGGGCACTTCCACGCATCCTTAGAAAGCGTTTCTTGATCTGATCCTATTGGTTGTATCCACCGCCAGCTTTAGCTTGTCTACACCAACAGCTATGTGTCTATACTCAGACTGGATAAACGCCAGGCTAGCGGCACAGCCACGGGCGGCCTCTTCATGGGCACGCTTCCCCTGATTCAGGGGTAGGCGAACCATGACCCACGGGCCAAATCTGGCCTGCTGCCTGGTTTTGCAAATAAAATTTTATGTGGACGCATCTACGCTGGTTTGTTTACATGCTGCCTATGGCGATTTCAAGCCGCGAAGGCAGAATTGAGGAGTAGTGACAAAAACCATATGGCCCTTTATAGAAACTGTTTCCTGACCCCTGTCTAATCGATGGCCTGGCTCTTCAGAAGGCGCCCCGCTTGTAAAACTTCACGAGCTTCAGAACAGCGAGTTCTGCAGCCGGCCGACCCCTGGCAAATCTTTTCCTTCATCAAGTGGACTGGACTAGAAAAGGCCAGGACCTTGGATGAGCTGTGTCTGCCTAAAGCCCTGTGACATTAGTAATCATCAGCTGAAAGATCCTGTCAGATCAACAATTCTGTTCCCAAAGAGCAAGAGACACAGTCTCTGAAGGTGTTCTAGAAAACGCTTCATAAAGAATGAAGACAGAAAAATAAAGATTGAAAACAAAATCATGTTTTAGCTAGTCTTTGTCATCTGTTATAAGAGACTAGTCCTTTAGGAAACATTTCCCATGATTCAGGACTTTTCCACTGGGGTCGAAGAGTTTTGACATGGATGAGCAAAGGAGAATCTGAAATTATAAAGATCTAGTTTCGATCAGGACTCCGTCCCTTATTGCCTCTAACACCCTTGGGCAAGTTACTTAACTTTCTGGGTCCTCAGTTCCTTCGTCTGCAACGTGGGGGTCTGTATCGGCTATCTATGGCTGTGTAACAAAAAGATCCCAAAACTCAGGGGCTTAAAACCAACACCACCTATTTGATTACCATCCTCCATGTGAGTAATTCTTTTTGCCTTGACTCACATAGTTCTAAGCATTTGCCAGCTGGCCAGGGGCTGGAGGGTGGAGAATGGCCTCATTCACATGCTGGCACCTTGGCACGGGGCCTCTCTCTCGCCATGGGCCTGCGATCGTTCAGTAAAAAAGACTGCATTTCCTTTCCACGGGGGCTGGAGCATTCCAGGAGGGGAAAGTCAGCAGCTTCCCGTGGCCTCGGCTGTGGAATGTGCATGTCATCACTTCTGTCACACACTATTGGCCCGAGGAAGCCACAAGGGGTGTAGAGATGACAAATAGTTTCAACATTGTTTTTCTATCAGGAAAAACAATGGAACGATTACCCTTGGAAGTTGTCTACGTCAAATTCATTTAACGTCACAATAAGTAATGCAAAGTGGCAGCCCGTGGAAAATGTGTTGGAGTATTTTTGCTTGCTTCTTTATTAACAGGGCCCATGTAACCAGTCATTTTGGAAAAAAAAAAAATCTGTATGTCATAGAAATGGATGCTTAGACTTGGGTAAGAAAGGAGTTTTTCCCTTGAACCGATGCTGGCCTTGCTCTGATCATACAGTTGTCCTGTGTGTCCAGGTACACAAAGATAAAAGAGTAAGATCGGGACACACGGCGGAGATCAAACAACAGTCCCTGCTGACTGCACGACTTCGCCCGCACAGCCTGTGTGCGTCAGGTGGTATCCCAGTAGCCAAAGCTGCTTGCAGCCCATGTATCATCAAAGGCCTGGCCAAGTTAACAAGACAATTTTAAATGGCCTCTGCTGTACTCACCTGAAGCTAAACAGTCTAACTGGGAGAGAATCTCTGCCCATTTCGTCACAGCCGTTACTTTGAGGAGGAGTAAAGGTGCATTACAGCTCGGCTGCCACCCAACCTCATACGAGCACCAGCGCCCATAAGACCACAGACCTCAAGGGACAGGGGACCCTCTCATTTGACAGATGAGGAAACCGAGGCCCAGAGCGCCTGTTACACATATGACCACCGCACAGGCCAGAGGCGGTGACCGCCCCGCCTGAGAAGGCAGCCAACGGGCTGCCGGGCCCCGAACGGGCGTGAGGGTGTTCACGGTGCCTCTTCAGCAGCGTCATAAACCGAAGCCCGTAAAATCCTTCCCGTTCCAGCGGCGAAGGAAAAAGGAGAAAGTCCGGGGCGAAATCGAGACTCGCCACCAAGTGCCATTTCTATCTGAGGAAAGCACCGTTTCAGGTGGGCAGAGACGGCTTTGCGGGCAGTGCACGGCTGCTAAGCCCGAAACTCTGAGGAGCGACAAGGAAAGCCGCCGCTCTGCCTTCAGCGGCCTCGACGAGCCGCAGACTCCAAGCCGGTCCTCCAACACCGCGGCCCCGGCCGCCGCTGTGGCGAAGAGGAGGCCCGAAGAAGAAAGTTCTAGAAATGTAAATAAAATACATTATGGTTTTGTAAAAAAAAAAAAAAAAAAAAAGGGCAATGACTGTGGAGCTTTTCTTTTCCCTCCAGGCTTTGAATAAGGCACTGCTGTGGACAACCAACCCCTGGGAAGAGAATCTTGGTTACTAATCAGTGTTCAATGGAGAGTATATACTTCTTTCCAGATCGAAAGTTTGAGCTGGAGTAAAGGAGTTAGGAAGAGGAGCTGGCTCGCCATTTTCATGGTTCTCGAACTTTCGTGTCTGATTTTTGAAACCAGAACAGGTCATCACATTCAATCATAGCACTGTGTGTGGACCCTGTCAGAGATGGTCTTTCTCCATGATCATCTGGCTTAAAACAGATTATCCAGCACGAGGCATTTCTTGATTGCACTGTGGGCCAGAGGTGTTTTGACCAACCCAAAGAGCTCTACTGTATTGATAGCATTTGTGTCATTCCCGCTTTCCGTCGGGCCACTGACCCCAAGAGGCAGGAAGGCCAGAATAATTCTGATAAGAGATGAACTCTCGTGTAAAATGACAGGCCAAAATGGTCGGCTTTTGAGGACTCAACAGTTAGACCTGCCAGACATCCACGGGCTACTAGCGTCTCTCCTCTCCCCATTACATCAGAGATTTTATGTAAGAAAGTGATGAAAAAGTGTCCCACAGTCCTGCAGAGGTGACCAGCCTCCTCCATGCTAGACAGAATACTCTCGTGGGGGTAGATTATGATATGAGGTTCCCAGGGGTACAGGTTGTGGCTCCGTCACTCCCCAGAAAGGTACTCAGAAAGAAGCAGGACCACAGGTCTCCAACTGAATGCCCCATTGTCCGGAGAGAATAAAGCAAATCCGAGGAATACTGGGAAGGGGGCTGGAAGGAAATTCAGAGCATCCAGTTCTAGTTCTCTGCCAGCAAAGAGCACGAACCCAACAAAACCAGGCATTGGTTTAAAGTCATTTGCATGACAAGGCAGTCGGAGGACATGGTTTCTTAGATTCCTCTGACATCGAGTTCACT
The DNA here is from genome assembly GCF_014176215.1 of Rousettus aegyptiacus. Taxonomy (NCBI): domain Eukaryota; kingdom Metazoa; phylum Chordata; class Mammalia; order Chiroptera; family Pteropodidae; genus Rousettus; species Rousettus aegyptiacus. Next base: position 83,718,479 of record NW_023416287.1, read on the forward strand.
GTCTCCCAGCCAACTTTATCGGCAGGCATGTGTGTTCTTCATATTTTAACATATAAATGAGAAGTATTACCAATTCTACTGTAATAATAAGCAGCGCAGTGATAAATGATTTCAGAACTTGAAACTTTTGGGAAATGGCACACGTTTTAAATCCTTCAACAAGAGAAACTGTCGGTTGACCAATACTTGAAGGTAAAAGACTAAAGTTCAAAAAACACATGGCTCCTTGGCCCGGTTTTGGCGGGGCGGGGGCGGGGCGGGGCACAGATTTGACGGCAAGGTCGAACAGGTGAGTTACAGTCGATCAGAGCTGCCCCCGTCTGCAGGACCTACGTCCTCAGCTCTCGCCATCCCTCCCCTTACATTTGCCAACAGGACATGTTCAGCTTCCGGTCTAAAGGTCCAGGTCCCATGTCATAATTCAAGAGTCTGGCTCTTGTGCCAGCTCCCTGAGTTTTTATTTCGGAAAGACGAAGACGGTGACTAAGCAGGCCGTGCCGCTGCCTTAGAAAGACATCCAGAGCTGACAGGGGAAGGCTGCAGTTCCACGCAGAGCATGCGAAGCTGAAGAGAAATGCTGCCGGGTCACGCACGAATGCCAGCGACCCGGAGTCTTCCTGTACAGTGTGCGAAGCGAAGTCAGTGTTACCGCCACAGCCCGGACACACGGAAGGAATGGACCAGCTCCATCTGTCGTAAGTGAGGTCCTTCTTGGCAACAAAGCCATAGCTCAGGAGCGTGGGTAGGGCATCTCAGAAAGTCATGAAGGGGAGCTTTGCCTCCTGCAGCCTTGGTAACAAACTGCACTTTCTCCGCACCTCAGGGCATTCACGTTCTCATCATTTCTGGGGTTCATGGCGTCAGGGTCTCAGATATGCAAGCTTTCAGGTGAGCTGTGCCTGCTCTCCACCTCTGACCTCGCTTCCTCTGACACCAGTGTGCTTTCTGGCTTGAATGACGCCTCAGCTGAGCTACCTGCTATGGCTTCGGGATGGGCTGCTTTGCGAAACCCGGGGACTACAGACAAGGCATCCTGTCGCTGGCCCCTGAGCTGGCGGCAGAGCCGAAGCCCAGCTGTGGACCAGGGTGTGCGTGGTCCAGCTGTGTTCTGTCTTCCAGGAGTAATTCCGGCGGGGGCGTGGTTGAGCGCGGGGCTTGAGGGGACCTCAAGCTCAGCAGGACAGGAGAAAGTGACCTGCAGTAACCTTCGCCTCCCCAGCATTCCTTCCTGGAGATGATTAATGAAAGCTCTGGGAGTGACCTTCATCAGATGTGCTCTAATTACTTAGTGAATGTGACCCAGCTGCAGAAGACAAAGGCTCATGCGAAGTTACAGGCATCTGGAGGCAGAGCCCCTGTGGCAGGGAGCAAGCAGAAGCCTGGGCAATGACCTTGCACGTCAGAATTTAATTAAAAGGCTCCTTCCTGCTCAGAAAACCAGCCATTTTCAGGAGGTTCTAATCAGTTCTGAAATTAAAAGTTATTTGGAGAATCAATACACCATCATCGGTTTGTAACTTCTCAGCCCACACTGAGATTTGTTCTGGGTCTTGTTGCTTCACGGATGTGGTAGTATCTAAGGAAGGAGGCATTCCATATAAGTCCCTTTTATGGAGAGCATTAGCTTAGAACAAAGACGAAACTGTTTACATTGTTTATGGGAATATTTATACATTTTCACACTCTGCTGCATTAAGGCTGTCAGTTCGGTTAAGCTGGGACTGTTTCTCAGAATTCCCGGCCCTGCATAGCTCTACATTCACACTGGTCACAGCACCACTGGGAAAGGGAATCGCAGCAGAAGCCATTCTCTCTCTGCCTGCTCTCAAGGTCCATGCAAGGCACCAAGTGCTGCTGCAGCTCATGGGGCGGCAGCTGGGCGCCCACTTCCTCCAGCCAGCGCCAAGCTGTCCTTAGAGCTCTCCACATCCCCGGCCAGCGTGTGCAGCTTCTCCTGCAGGTCACCCACATCACGAAATCTGAGGGCCCAAAAGCAGCAGCAGACAGACACAGATGCTAGCTCATCCTTGCTCTTCCCCGCTTCAATCCATCTTTCTCTCCAATGCTAGCCCTGCACACCTCAGGTTCACCACCGGACACAGAGCCAGCCGCTCTCCAGAGACCGTTTAATCAGTACCCACACTCGTGTAAGGTTAAAGCCCTAGACTAAATCTTATAATGTCCCTGCCTCTCTAATTCTCTGATGGAAACACATACCTTTATTAAACTATACGTGGATACAATTGATGTGTTTCTTTTCTTGTGACCATGTTATTATTGTGACAACCCTTGAATGTCAAAGATGAGACAAAGTGTCAGAGAGAAAAACCCTCAAAACTCTCCCAAGAACAGAAGGTGACTCGGGTGTAGCTTGTCTTTCTTAAGGGACTTTTCTTCAAATTTTTCTTTCTAAACTTATTTTTTTATAGCGTAAGTATTTATGTACATATGCCATTATTTATCACTGTGGTAACAACACGAGATTTCCTCTCTTCAATTTTACAGCACGGCGCTGTGTAGCACAGGCATGAAGGTATGTAGATCTCTAGAACTCACTCATCATAAACGAACCTTTTTACCTGTAGAACAGCTCCTCGTTGCCTTCTCTTAACACCATTCCCAGTTTGCTAGCTGAAGGAAACGTGATCACCTGGTTTAAGAAATTGCTAAACTCAATTTTATACAGAAACCCAAGTCCACTATGCGAAAAAGACTCAAGAGTCTACTTGGATTATTTCCAGTTTTGTAGTTAATCGAGGCTGAAGAACAGCACTCCTGGCACAGGGTCGTTTATCTGCATAAACGCTGAAAATCAAAGAACCTGGAGACACGACCGTTAGGAGATCTTCCTGGGACTTGCTTGTGAATTCTTAGGTGCATCCGCAGGCCGATGGGCTCGGCGTGACCTCCTGACCCGCGGGAAACTAATCCATTGGTAAAGTGGGAACCAAACCGAGTCCGCCTTGTTAGAACGCTAATGAGACATTTCGCAGTGGAAATCTGGTAGGGCCGCTGCGGGGTGTGGAAAGCGCCATTTACCACCACGGGCGAATGGGCGTGTTATCGTGCAGACAAGGGAAGCCAACCAGACGCAGAGGAAAGCAGGGACAAAAGACCCTGCGGCTCCTGGGAGACTGAGAAATAGACAGAAAAAGCCCGAGGGGCCCCAGGTCCCGTGGGATCCGGCGCCTTCCTGCACTCCGCTTCCCGATCTCTTCGATAACAAAGTGGCTTCCGGCCACGCGTTTCGCTGATCTCACCCACCGCACCATATAAGGTGTTTGGGACGCGTCTGAACCGTCTTTGTCCCCTCAGGGCGCTCGGCCCAGCTTCCCGCACAGCGAGCGTCTTTGAATCCTGCAGCTGGAACGAAGGGCGGCGGACACCGAGGTCGTCCGAGGCCGCTTGGAGAGTGAGGACCCCATCGAGAAAGGCCTTGTGTTTCAGAACTCAAGGCCAAAGCGATGACGGCCCTGGCTACCTCTGTGGTGGTAGAAACAGAGAGCAAAGACTAGACCTGGGGTGACTTAAAGGCAGATGACAAGGGGACTTCAAAATACATATTCCAGGGTCGGTCATCCGAATCACAGCTTAAACCCGCAAACGTGACAGCTTTGACAATTCAGCATGACCACTGTAACAGGGTTTAAACAAGTTAGCTTTGTTCCCCTGCTCGTGAAGGCTTGGCTAACACAGGCCCCTGCAGAGGAAGAGGGAGAAGGGGGAGCCAGGCCAGGGGCGTGGGAGATCCATGGGGGATGGGGTGGGGGGAGCTGCCTGGTGGAGCTTGTCAAGGTGGCTACCATCTCAGGTTGACTGAGTGTCGAAATGCAGGAAGGTGGGAGGAGGAGGGGAGAGGGGGGAGCCGGGGTGGGATTCGGTCAGGCGCAGGCTCTGGCGCGTTCCAGGGAGTCCGTTTCGTTCAGAACGGGGTCCCGGCTCGGAGAAGAGGCAAAATCCAGCCTCCAAGCACAGTCGCTGACAAGGGCTGTGTCAGGGCCACTAAAGAGAAACACAGGCCATTACCCAGCTGTCCCAGCTGAGGGGTAGCGGGCAGGCTGAGCACAGTGTCTCAAACTCACTCCATACACGTGACCTCATACCAGGCTCTGGCAGGAAGGCTGATGTCGGTGGCCCTGGAGGGCCTAATCCCTGCCTCACCCAGCCTGAGGCTGTAGGCAGGGCCAGTTACATAATCTTCCAGGCCCGATGAAGATGAAAATGTGGGGCCTTTATTAAAAAATCTGAGGACTTTCAAGGTGGTTACAGCAGAGCATCATATGACGTGCAGGGTCTTTCTGAGCATGGAGTCCTGTGCAAATGCAGAGGTTATGTGGCCATGAAGCCAGCCCCGCCTGGAAGCAAAGGATAAACCTGGACCCTACGGCTAACACCTGTTGAATTCTCAGTATGTTGGGTTTTCAAACCTTTTCCTCCCCAAAGGAAATCAAATGTGGAACCCGACCTCACGCAGAGAGTGGTCTAAGGCAGAGCTTTGCAGGCTGCTGCTTCGGAACTCTCGTCCACACTCACTCATCACACCAAAGACCTGGGTCTCCACTCCGGAGCTCTGGGCTCCGGAAGGCACACCTTTCAGACCCCTGCCGCGGGGCTCTGCTGCGCTCCAAGGCAGAGCACATCTCTAAGAGGACGCTGATAGAAGAGACAGGGCACACACTGCAAGAGCAACTACAGCTACCCGATACCAACGAAGGATACTCAGCAAATCACCCCATCCGCACAGACACAGTTTTTCCCACCGGCTTGATAGCACATCGTGCCTCTCCCTGGCCAACTCATAACACATCCATATTTCGTTATAAAAAGAAAACAAGAGCCCCGAGTCCATCATTTGCTTCTTGTGACCATTTTGAGAGAAAATTTATTGAGGAGCGAGAGGACACTTTCATATCGAATATGTTTGCTTAAGGCTCATATGCATAATTTACCAGTAACCCTAGTTAAACTCGTTTTAGGAATGCTGTACGATTTCAGCCAAAGCAGACGAAATCAACCAAAGAGGATGGAAATGCTGTCATTAAGCTATAAGTTTAAACAGCCAGCCGAATTCTCACTACAGGCTCTTTAGGCGTGCATTTGGAAAAAGCCCCCAGCACAGAGTCAATAGGAAAGAAAGGTTTGACTATCCTGAGAAGGGAACAGCTCCATTCCGTTCTGCTGTACGCTGCCAAAGCTATTTGCTGATGCTGCTAATCTTATCGGAACATATTAATAAAATCCCTAAATTCCCTTATTAAGAAATACCATCGCTGACGTTGTGGCTAACATTTGCTTCTTAAAAATATTACTTCCCCTCCCCCTGCCTTCCCCCGCAGGAAAAAAATGTCTACTTCCTGGAATGTCTGGCTACCAACAAATATTTAAAGACATTAAGAATAGAGATGAAAGTCAGAGTGAAACGAGTAATTAAGATTTCTGAACATCCACTTAGGCTACGACCAGCTTCCTACGGCGACCACGTTCCCGCCACACACCATTTTGCACAGTTTCCCACGTGTAAAGAGAAGCGGTAAGAGGATCGGTCATTCCCCAGGTCTAACGTTCTAACGTCCCAGGTTTATGACAAAGGGCACATTTCCTGTCACTCGCCATCTTATTTCACTGCACATTTCTTACCCGTGAGCGTCTATGAGAACACCAGCTCTGAAAGGACTGGCTGACAGAGAAGCAAACGGGAGGAGGTGGAGGGGAAGGAAATGGCCACGTTTTCCACTTGCGCCCGAACCCATCCTAAGCTGCCCCCCAACTGGACCCGGTGATAATGACAATGTAGTGATTCTACGGTGACCACTGCCCCTGCTGGTAACTGGGGGCCCTTCTCAGTGTCAGCTTTCGGGACTCTGTCCTAGGCTCTGCCTAGAATTGTCTGAAACTGTTAAGACTTGCCGGCAACGTGAGTTTGCTTAACAGAAAACACTGTTCTGCCTCTGACAGGGATAAAAGTCAAGGTCAATAACGTGCAGATGCAAAGCAGAACCAACTCCCTCCAGGTTTTATCACTGGACTCACATTTCATGCCCCAAAGCACCGATGCAAGACACCACTTTCCTAACGCTATTTTTAAATTCTCCTATTTTTAAAAAAATATTTAACTTGTTTTGAACTTTTAATTTTATCTACTTACTCATAGGCTTTTTTTTTTTTTTTTTTAAATTACTGTTGTGGCTTCGTATCGTTTTTTCTAACTTTTGAAACCTGAATCAGCACAGACCCTGCAGGGGGTCCTTCCAGCTCTTTCCAAACCTGAACCTTCCCGTCTTAATCTGCTCAGGCTGCCATAACAAAAGACCACAGGTTGGGTGGCTTAAACAACAGAAATTGATTTTCTCATTGTTTCTGGAGACTAGAAGTCCAGGATCAACATGCCAGCAGGGGCGGAGTCTGGGGAGAAGTCTCCGGGGTGCAGACAGACGCCTCCTCTGTAGTGCTCATGCGTGTGGAGACCACAGGCAAGCTCTCGAGCTCTCGTCTCTTCTTTTAAGGACGCCAGTCTTACTGGATCAGGGCCCCACCCTATGACCTCGGTTAAACTTCATCACCCCTAAAAAGGCCCTTTCTCCAAATACAGTCACATTGAGTGTGTGGAAGAGACAGACATTTAATTCACAGCATCTCCCAATCCTGACATCTCAATTAAATTGCCTGGGAGAAGCATGAGGCCCAGGTTTTCTGCAGAATGGTAAATTCTGCTCTGTTGAGACAGTGCTGTCTTCTCACAAGCTATTTAGCTGGTTTGTAAAGAGAGATTTGACCCCAAATTCCAGCCTCTACTCTGTCCATTGACTATTCACTACACGGGCCATGCAAATGGGCCAGTAGAACCAGAGCGAGGGGGGCGGGAAGTTCAATATAGTTGCGGCTGAAACCAAATAGTGTTATTTCTCCCCCCAAAAAAACTTCTTGACAGACACTGGCACAGACACAGTGAGGAGTCTTCTGAGCTACCTTTTCTTCCCAGCTGGACTCCAACAAAATCAATTGATTATTTACTTTTCCTCTTAGTAGAGTATAAAGAGATTTTCGCACAGTGGAAAGCGTCTAATAACATAACCTCTTCTCAACCAGGAGGACTGAGGAGAACTGAGGAGATGGCTGAACTGAAATGACCAAGAGCTGCTCTCAACAAGCCAGGCAGCACCTGGTTCATTTACCTGCTCAGATAAAAACAGCGCATGCCACAGGCACCCCAGCCCACCTGGGCAGCGCTGCAGAAGCCTAGATGGGCCCGTGCCCCAGTCCCAAGTACAGACTTCAGCCTCTCAGGACGGGGTTCTCTGAGCCCGGGGCGGGGGGCCCTCACCTGCGAAAGGGGGACAGGATGTTGCCGCTGGGCCAGACTGGAGTCGCAGGGCGAGCTGACTGACACACAGCACGTGGGCAGGGCATGAATTCTCAGGGCAGTGATGTTCTCACAACTAACGCTCTCACTTGCCACCTCTGCCCCGAGGCCCCACCTGCCCCGAGGCCCCACCTGAGTGATTCTCGTCCGTGGACCTTCTCCATTCACTGGTCGTTTCCATTCGCTTTCTCAACAGCCACCCCTTCAAACTCGCTCTCTGCTGAGAGGCTCCTCCTCCCCAGTTGTCTCAGCAACGATTGGTTGCCCTCCCTCATTCTGTTCCAGCGACTCAGTCTAGAAAGCTGTAGAATCCACCCTCGCGGAAAGGGCTGGCCTGGCTGAACCACCATTAAGAAGGTATTAAGCACCTTAGCTTGTCGAGAAATTTAAGGCTCCTTCCAATCTCTTCATTGTTCCGCTTTGTGATGTGACTAGAATTTTACTCTAAAATGTCACATCTGACAGTATTGACAATGATACAAAAGCAGGTCTTGTTTTCTGAGCACCTCCTGTATTTCACGTGCCGACAGACTCTCTGTCATGGTTGAGTTTTCTTTTGCATATGTCCAGTGATTGCTCAAATTTTTGCAAAATCCCTGCAAGGTAGATATAATTCCCATTTTATAGAGAATAAACTATCAGAGAGAGAAATCACACAGCTAGTAAACTGAAATCACATAGCCAGTAAACTGAAGAGTCACAGTGAGGTAAAAAGCCCAAATTTATATTTACAAAATATTGTAATCGCATTATTTTTAGCAAATTCAGCCCCCTTTTTGTAGGCAGATGTCATGGCCAGGAAAATGTCAGATTCTAAAACCCTCCTTGCCTCCTTCTCAAACAGGATAGTCAAAGTCATCTTCAACTTTTAAAAGCCTTTTGCTATTTTATTCTTTCATTCAACAAGCGCTTGTGGCACACCTGCCACGAGCTCTGATGAGGTGACCAGATACCGAAGCGTTAAGTGTGAAGATTTCCCCCAGGAGTCAGCGAGCTGGTGAAGGCGGTTCCCAGGACAGTCCTGAGAGAAGGGCTAGTAAGTAGGGAGCTGTGTGATGCTGATTATCTCGCAACTCAGTGCCACCTGTAACAGAGAGGGACAATAGAGTAGGCTGGAGGATGGAAGCCCACACAGAGGAGGGACGAAATGTTCAATGAGGCCGAGCAGAGCCGCCCTCTGAAAGAGAGCCCACGTGCTGGCTGGGGAGGGACTCAGAACTTAAAATAGCCAGCGCGGGGTTCGAACAGGGGAGGGCAGTGTGTCTGAGGAAGGGGCTTCCGGCCCCGGGTTTGCTGGCTGTAACACCTCTGGCTTTTTGCAGGCAGGCCTTCTTACATGCATTCTCTTGGATTTGAATTCATCCCCAAACAGCTGCGAGCAAGAACTGTTGCTGGGGCGCGGTCCCCAAGATCACAGGCAGGGGAGAAGAGTCCTGTGTGACATGGCCAGGGCAGTGACCTCTCAGGAATGAAAGGGAAGTTGCCCTCAGGGATGTGACCAGGAGCCGTGCCTCCCAGGGGCCTGAGGCAGCTCTTGAAGGTGATACTAAGAATGCTCTATGGAAAAAAAAAAAAAATGTGCTGTGTGTGTTGGGGGCTGGGGCTTGGGGTCGCAGGAAGGACAAAGGGCAGAACTGCTGCTGGGCAAAGGAACCGGAGCGAGAAAGCCGGGCGCCCCTCGGCTGCCCACCAACCAGGATGAAAATCGGGGCATCAGAGCCTGTCAGTCACGTGGTCCCCCAGCAATGCCCTGGGCCCAGATCCCACGAAGCTGGTGCTTCAGCTGGGGGGCCATATTGCTTCAATTTCATGCTCCATCAGCAGACTGCCGAGCTGAAATATATGAGCTTGACTCAGAAACTCTCCCTACCACTTCTGATAATAATAGTCGACCCCCCAAAGTGAACGTGCTTCTTTTCCTCTCTTTTGGCTCACAGTGGAGCAAGCCAGGATTAAGTGATTTCCTTTTAGGGGTCGGCATGCTAAGGGCATCAGGAAAGGCTGAAGCATTCAGCACATAATCGGATGCCACTTTGCATTATCACCTGACTTTTCCTTACGTGTGTATTTCTTCAGTTTGTTTTCTTACATGGATCGTAAGGGTCTTGGTGACTGATTTTTAAAATATCTATTCATATAGTAGTCCCACTAAGTACTCAAAAAAACGAACAGGTTAAACGGACAATCAGTAGAACTACCTGAGTCTTATGACAAGGTTGAGTTAACCTCCTAATATATTTTCTCTCTAACAAACAGTAATTCTCAAAGTATGATCCAGACCTGGGAGTCCATTAGAAATGCACATTCTCGGGCCCCACCCCAGACCTACTGGATTAGGAAATCTGAGCCAGTTTTACACGTTGTGTAGACACTGGACAGAGCCCGCACTTTCAACTGCTGGAGAGTCTCGCCTAGACTTTACTCGCTGGAGACACCCAATGACTCCTACACCCTGATCAGAATGATCTAAGGTCGACACCAAATGAGTGTGTGCAAGTGCTTGTTTTGGCAGAGGTGGTATCTGGGGAAGAAAACAAAAATGGAAAGAACTCATTACTTGGCATGCCCCTGGCGCGGTCAGAGTTTCTGAGCACGAACATAAATAAACCACAAAGCCCATAACGGTAAGCGAATGTGCGTGTTTTTAAAAATGTCTTGCGGCATCAAATCACATCCCACATCAGCTTGCTATTGAGTTCAGTCTAGCCAAGGTGGGATTATTGTAGCTGTCACAGATCTTAGGCCTTTTTCTTTGCCCCGTGAAGCTGGAACCAATTGTTACAGGGAGACTAAATAAAAGTGGTCCCGGATTTCCTGCTAGTACAGGAGATGCTAGAATAATATCATCTGTGTGGGGTTTTTTTTTTTGGTAACATAATTAAACCCATGTGAAATGGCACTGCACAGACTTCGCCATGGATTATTTTGACGATGTTTCCAAATGAAAAAACTTCAAGGAAGAAAAATGACTATATAATAGTTTTGTTCCCTTAACATCTATCTTCTATTGCGAATTTATATCACATTATTGAAAAATAACTGCTTTATGTGAAATGTCAAAATATACAAATCAGTCAAAATAATTTAGATTGTTTGGGCAAGCTTGGATGGATTAACTTCATTCGCTTTCAAATTTCGGCCGATTTAGGGTTACCCAGAGTTCTCGGGACAGCTGTCAGATGACAAGAAGCAAAAGCTGAATCCCAGGACAGTTTTCAAGAGAATGACCTCTGACCATTTGTGCTTCATTCAGGATGCAATGTCTTGAGAGTGAGGATGATAACTGTGTGTGCCCTGGATGGATAATCTTGTCTGTCGACTTGGCTAGACTATGGTGAACAGTTGTCTGCTCAAACACTAGCTTAGATGTTGCTATAGAGTTATTTTTTAGGTGCGATTAACATTTAAATTGCTGGACTTCTAGCCTCAAGGACTGTGGGACAGTGAATGTCTCTTCCATGAGCCACCAAGTCTGTGGTGCTTATTACGTCAGCCCTGGGAAACTAATCCACACTCCCACCTGGAATTCCCCCAAATTCAGGCAAAACCCACAAAGGGGCAGACTGCGCAAGGCACGAGTTGCGATGCAAAGTCACAGAACAAGGTCATGAAGAGACTGCTCGTGTCCCCTAGGTTATTCGTAAAGCCGGCAGTCAGTACTTTACTGACTACATTTCGGACAACAAACCTATGGGAATAATGATCATGCATTTTTATATAAGTGACCTCAGAGACTGAGAATGTTGAACAAGTTATAATCAGAATTTTGATAATAGGAAGAGCTAATACGCAATGTGTGTAACAGACGAATAGACTCGTGCAGTATGATCAATGTGGACAAAAGATAGCAGAATTTAAAAGTGAGGAGAATGGGAATGAAGACGAAATGACCTTTATAGAGTCTTGTTATGTAGGTTTTACTTACATTAACTGAACAGTTAGTTATTTGAGCCGTGGGCCTTTGCTCTTTCCTAACTGATGCTTTGTTAGCCATTTGTAAAGCCCTAAGTTAAAGTGGTCAGAGATGACCACCTGGAAGACTGGACCCAACCCACTGTGGCGGCTGCAGGCCCAATGCCCCAGGTGGGCGGTATTGGGTGAGGGCCCCTCCCACCTCACACAGGTAGTTTCCTCTCTCCCACACCTTTGTTTTCTTTGTACATATGAAAGCATAAATTACATGTGGTAAAACTCACTTTTAAGTGTCAGTATCTCCAAGATTTGATAAATGTACGCAGGAACTCATGGTCAAGATATGGAACAGTCCCATCGCCCCCAAATCCTCCCCATGATGCCCCTTTAGTTAACCGTTTCCCCTCCAGCCCCAGGCAGCCGCTGAGCCATTTTCTGTTCCTATAATTCTTCCTCAGCGAGAATGCCGTGTAAATGGGGTCATACAGGAGGTCGTGGCCTTTTTGCATTTGGCTTTTTTTCACTTAGCCTAATGCATCTGAGATTCACTCATGTACTTGCCTGTATCACGGTTTTTCCCTGGTTAGTGCCGAATAGTATTTCACAGTATGAATGAGCCAGCGCTTTATACATTCCCAACATTAAAGACACTTGTGCACAGGTTTTTGCGTGAATATGGGTTTTCATTTCACCAGGGTAAATACTCAGGAGTGGAATTGCTGGGTCCAATGATGAATATATACCTAACTTTCTAAGAAAATGTCAAAGTGCTTTCCAAAATGGCTGTACCATTCAGAGGGTTGCTTTTTGAGGAGCGTTTTTCTTATTAAACTACATGGGCTCCACATTACCCCTGACATTCAGGAAAAGATTAAAGTCCGTTAGTAAACATGTTTTTGTCAGAGAGCAGCTTCATTAGAGATGGCAATGCTAAATGAGGGCGGTTGTCAAAAACCGTGATGTTTATGACCAAGGCAAAAAATATAAAATAAAATAAAATAAAATAAAATAAAATAAAATAAAATAAAATAAAATAAAATAAAATAAAATAAAACGGAGCAAAGCCATCAGTGGACAGGGGCTCAAGTGAAGACTACGGGCTCCGTCTCTCTGCCTCTGTTGATAATCACTCCCGCCGCCTCCCCTGCAGGGATGCGCTGTGAGTGGAGCCCGGAGTGCTTCTTACGCGGTCGGGCTGTCTGTGCACCCTCCCTCCTGCTGCTCCCAGTCATGATGTCTCAACAGCACTTCTGTTCTGGTGCCAAACAAATGCAAGATCCCTTCGAAAGTACCGGGGAAGTGAAATGCACCCACTTGTGAAGAGCTCCTGTGTGTCTCCCCCAGACCGCCTCTTCTCGAGATCTGTCTGCCATCTTTTGAAGCAAGGACGCCCCAGGTCTGCAGAGTGGGTTCTGTAAACCTGAAAGCAATCTTTTTTTTTTTTCCTGACTACTCCCCTAATCCTTATTTTCTCTCTGAACTTGACTCCAGTCATGAATGTGCCTCTATGTGCAGGACCAAGAGAAATCCTGGGAGTAAGTCTCAAGGCCAGCTGGGTTGAACATCCAGGAGATCCAATACCTGCATTCCTTCTCCGAGGGATCCCCATGCGAACCTGCATTTGTGGGGAGGCAGGCATGTCTGAGAGTATTGAGCGATCCTGGATCTGCAAGTCCACGGGAAAGGGATGGTGGAGTTGGAGGGAGAAAGGCGTGAGCATTCAGGGCATGCTTGAGCCAATGGTCACGTAGGGAGAGAAGGGTTTATGGGGTCGCTGGGCAGGGCGGCTCTATCTGGAAGGCTGCTTTCGGTCTCTAGGCAATGTCAGCTGGAGCTGGTTTGCTTTCCCACAAAAGCCAAGGCTGGCAGTGCAGTGAGGGTTCACATAATTCGATAAAAGGAAAGCCCCCTGGGAAGACGTGGGGGACCAGCTTAAGCTGCCCTTGATTGACAGCACTCCCGCCATTCCCCAAATTCTAAGGCTAAATCATCATGAAGTCTGCCCCAAACCTCTTCAATCTCATTTGATAAAAACCGGCTCAAATTTGTTTGCCATATGGGGAGAATTGTTAATAAGATTTGTGGATTTTAAAGAACCGGTTCTATAGGTACCCGCGAACAAACGCCCAAGCTTGCGCCCCATAAGCCTTTGCCTCCCGTTCATGCCATGCATCTTACGGGGAAAATACGCAAAGACAGCAGCTGCGATATTACTATGTCAGATCAATTTTGAACAGATGGAAAGAGAAAAAAACCAATGATGTGATTTATTTGACCTAAGTGAACTGTCCTGCAGAGAGCCAATCTACAGAACTGCCATGGTCTAAATAGAAAATACTTGCTTTTATCATTAAGAACGTGAAATCACAGTACATGGCTTTACATGGATGCCCGTCATGCTGCCAGCAAAGAGACACATCAACTTCGGCCTCGTTGACTGAAGTCTAATCACTGAATCCCGGGCTCTCAGAGCCGAACATACTATTTCTTACTCTACTTCTCTCAAAACACAAGAATCCTCTACACAAAAGCCTGACGGGCGAGTTATCTTTTTTGACGACTTGTGAATCTTTTGACAACTGCTTTAACTGGATATCCCGCAGAATACTTATTAGCCTCTTTATTTTTAAACCTACCTGGAAAATCAAAAGGCAATATAGCAGGAAGATGAAATAAGCAACAGTTTACAGCTCCATAAATGCACGAACCGGAGACAGATCATGCTCCCGATCAACACTTCTCCGGAACAGCTTTCTTGACCTCAGCGGCACACTGGGATCCCACAGCATCACTGAGACAGGCAGATTCCTGGATCCCACTCTCAGAGATTCTAATGTAAATGCTCCGGTTTAGATGGGTCACCTGGGCAGTGGGTGCTAAAAAACGACTATCACTATTGTGATTCCCAATCAAGGACAGTGTGACTGGATTCGCCCTGCGTAATACATGTGTCAACATTCCTGACAAAGTAACTCCACCTCCGAAAACACCCCATTCCAGAGGATGCTCGCCATTCCCCACATTCCGTGTGGTACCCACCTGCCTGGAACATGACGGGAACAGACGACAATGTCTGGGCTCTCACTGCGTGAGTGCCCCTGTCAACGAGCTCCGCCCGCAGGCTGTCCCTGAGAGGCAGCACTTTATTCCCTGTCCAGGAATTGCCAATTATTTCACCAGCACCTGCTGACCTGACTCTCCCGTCACAACGGAACATGCTCCGAGTGAGCCGAGCCACCCGCGCCTGCCTTCACTGGGGAAACTGGCGGTGCCGAGCACACGGAGCCAGAAAGACGCCTCCAGGGTCCGAAGACAAGAGGATGACAACATAAGGAAGACTCTTCCTGAAGTTCCTCTATTTCCCATAATTCAAGGAGAGCAAACCACATCTGACTTGACTATAATTTATTTTCTATGTAAAAAAAAAAAAAAAAAAAAGGAAAACCTTATTGAGAGTCTAAGAGGATGAAGTTAATTATTGAATTACAATAGAAAGCCTTAGGGTTAGAAAACTCCAGAAGTAATGTAGTGCCACATTCTCGTCTGTGACATTAGGCCATGGAGTCCTGAAATGTGGTGACGTTTCCAAGGGATTAGCTGGTCCCGGGGTGGGGATGGGGTGTGGCCTCTGACTCGGTGCTTTCTCCCCTGGACTATTTACTTGCTTCCAACATCCAGTCCTTGCTGGCGATCGGTTAGGGGCCAGTGAACACTGACGTGTCCACTACGTGCTGGCCAAACTCAGCGGCTGGCCAGCCGAGTCTTAACCCGCCTCCGCATGGTTTCCATGTGAAGCTGCCTTGGGGGTGGATGAGAAAAGGCACCAGAGATGCGCCATTTCCTTTGGTTAGTTTTATTTATTTCCTTCAACTTCAGCAACAGTTCCCAACACATCTAAACCTGAAGTGACAACTTTTCACACTGCGCGTGCTACTGAGAGGGAGCCAAGCAGAATATAGGTTGACAGAAGGAATATAAACTTGCCCGACAGGCTATTTCTTGTGGAAAACGTTCAAGGCACGCATGTCTCCTCAACTTTCTTAAAAAGCCCCAAAGTAAGAGATATTGGATACCAGGAGAAAGAGTCACGCCCAAGGGTAACTAACAGATCCCGGCTTGGAAGTGCTCGGCTTCACTGGGTAACAAAGCACGCTCTTGTCTTTCCACATTTAGGAAGGTCCCACAGTTGCCACCATTCGTGGGAGCCTAAGGAAAAGAGGAATCAAAGAGGGCATTTGGTCCCTCCAAATACACCAGCCCTTAGGGCATTCTCAACCTCAGTACTACTGACATTTGGGGCCAGAGACTTCTTTGCAGGGGCCGGGCAGGGGGCTGTCCTGTGCACTGTGGAATGCTGAGCAGCATCCCTGGCTTCCTCCCGTTAGATGCTCGTAACACCCACCCTCTGTCGGGAGACACTGCTAAAAGTCCACACCGCCCAGCTGAGAATCATCGCGCTAGAGTTGTCCTATCTAACCCCATCTGCAGTTCATTTAACGTTTTGGAGTTTCTATCCTCGTCTTACTGCTGGTAATAATAACCCTCCTTGCCACATGAGCCAAGTGTGAAGATTAAACGAGACAGTGAGAAAAATCAGGGGTTACGATCTGACCCAACCACACCGCCCCCGCACAAAACCTCTGTGCACACTTAACTGGCCCGCCTCTGCGCCTCATGCTGTGACTCTCCTCCCTTTCTTCTGGACAGCTCTCTTCCTTTGTCTCTGACAGGCCAGACCCTATCCATTTCTTAAGGCTCAAGTCAAAAACAGCTTCTTCCCCTATGAAGCCTTCCTTCACCACCTCGCCTTCCTTTAAATGTCTTACACTGGATTTACATTCAATATGCTGAATTTACATTCTTGCAAAGAACAGCAAAGAAAAGATACTGCACGGTGACCCAATACCACGCAGGCTTTGTTGATTTTTTTATTATAGATTTTGTAGCTTACGCTGTCCGAGCCTGAGGCTTCACGAGCCTTACTATAACACCAGGCCGTGCGAGTAATGTCAAGCGCTTGATAAGAAAACTGGGGTTTAAATATGTTTCGTGCAGACAGAGTTTGCTCGGAGGATCTCAGAGACTGAGGCGAGAGGCACTGAGCCAGAGATCAGCTCCCAACAGCCCAGGGGGCTGGCGCCTTGGCCCCCGCCCTGGATTCTGGTTCTCCTCCAGCCCACTGTTCACCCTGCTCCTCAGAGAAAGGGACTTCCCTTTTACAACCAGGTAAACACTAATGCTAAACCCGCTAGCTACAAAGTGGTCGTAACCTTTCGTGAAGGAAAAAGTCAGGCTCTACGGGGCACACTAACCGTATTTTAGGCTAAATTTTAATCCTTCGCTGGGTTCACCACCTGAGCTCAGCACGTGATGAGTTCTCTCAGTTAAGCATCTTCAGTACATTGAAACTTATGCTTTGGGCTTCAATTGTAAGTCCATGGGAAAACAAAAATAAACAAAAACAAAACAAAGAACTTTTCCTAAACTTACTAAAGATATAAAATTACAGATTCTCGTGGATGAAAGGGAACTTCAAGACAACCCTCTAGCTGTCCATTTTAATGTTTGCTATTTCAGAAATTTCTTCCATATACCCAACCAAAACCTGCTTCCTGTGAGGGTGGAGGGCCAAACTGTCCTCAGGTAAGATAAACGAGAATGTGCTCCACCCATCAAACAGCCAAAGGGCCACTGAACAAATCTCCTTTGGGATTTATTGCTGGGGACAAAAGTTGTCGTCCCTCCCCACCCCCCATCATAGCCAACTGCCTGGCTCCCTCCATCACCGCTGTGTGTGACTTGGACGACTGAGTCTAGCAGCAACCTTCCCACACAGAGAAGGGCAATTCCTTGGTCCCACGTCTGTGATGGGCCTCACGCTCCCTAGAGAGCTTTGGACAAACTCGAGGCCCTCTGTACACAGCCTGGAATAGGCCACTCAAAAGACAGCTGTGATTCGCTCACTCTCTTGCTCATGACCAGCCATTAACATTACAGAGCTTAACAGGAAACCCAGCAAGGAACACATGGCAGACACAATAAAATGGGAGAATTCAGCTGACGAAACTTGATGAAAAAGAAATAACGAAGCATTCTGAAAAAGACTTGAAAAGTATTCTTTACGCTTAAAGAGAGAACGAATAGCAAACTTCCAAGGAGGTTAGAAAAAAACAAAAGGCAGATACGAAACAGAACCAAATGCAAGCCACAGACATGAAAATAAAATCTTTTAATTAATAAAAAAGGAGAGATAGTTACTTCATTAGAAATAAAAACTGGTGAACTTGAAGATGTGAAGACAGCTTCGCTGGCAAATTTTACCAAATATAGACAGAATAATTCCAATTTTACAAACTCATAGAAAACAGAAAAAAAGAATACTTCCCAATTCCCTTTATAAATCCTAAAAACAAAGCCCAGTAAAGAAAATATGGAAAAAGAAGCTCATTCCAGTCATGAATTTCACTGTGAAAATCCTCAACAAAATATTAGCATTCCACACCCAGCAACGAATAAAAAGAATACATTATGACCGGCTTGGATTTATTTCAGAAGTAGAAGTTTGTCTTAACATTGGAATCGAGGAATATAATTTGCTACATAAAGAAAAATCCTACCATCATCTCAATGGCTGCCAAACAACATTCGCCGGGATTCAAAACTCATACATGATAAAACCTTTGAGGAAACTGAGAACTGAAGAGAATTGCTTTAAGCTGATTATATTAGGACAGGATATGCTACAGGAATTAACAGACCAAATTTTCAACAGTGTAACACAGAAAAGTCCATTTTTCCCTCACATTAAATCTGCTTACAGGCTATTGGCATTTTGAGGTACTTCTCTTCTATCTAGGATGAGGTCTACCGTATAGCTCTTATCACCACTTTACTCAGCTTTTTCCTCAGTCTTAGCTACTAAGTTAAGGAAAAAAAAAAAAAACAGAAATAAAAAATGTGAGGGTTGAAAAAGAAATCAAACTTTTATTAATCATCGATGATTTAAAAAATCCAAAAGAAACTTTAGACCACTTTCTAGCATAAGAAACTTATCAAGCTTGCTAGATTTAAACTGAGTTCCATTTCACTTTTTATAATGTGATAATGGACAAAATGAAAAATATTAAAGATATCATTTTAATATGTCAATTAGCAATAAACTGAAAATAACGCTATGAAGAAAATGCAAAACTTTGAGATGTTAAAGAAAACTAAAGAAGAAGAGAGGCTCGAAATAATGAAATGGAAGACTCAAAGATGTCAGTTCTCAAATTCATCTATAGATTTAAAGAAATTCTAATGGGTTTTTTGACGGACTTCGACATTGATTCTAAAATTTATAGAGAAGACCAAAGAGCCAAGCATAGCCAAGATTAGCTTTTATTTTTCGAGGTATGACACATATACAGTAAACTCTGTAATCTGCATTAATATAAGTATACAGCCTGTATATTTTCTACATATATAAAGCCCACGTAACCACTGCTCAGATTAAGATGCAAATGTTTCCAGCACTCAGTAAGGGTCCCTCATGCCCTTTTCTGATTGTCATCCCCCCGAGAGGCAACCACAATCCTGACTTCTACCACTATGGATTAGCTCTGTCTAATCTTGATTCTCAAATAATTGAAACTACACGGTATGCTCTCTTTTTAACACAAAGAACAAAAGGCAATTTTTAGTAGATTGCAAGAATTGTACCTCTGCTTGGTTCTGGTGTGCCCATCTTACTAGGACACCATGGCACACACCAGCCCTAGAACAGATGTAGCAATGACAGCCCGTGGCTCCTCTAGCATCTGGTCCTCCAGGGAGCTGCTTCTCAGCACCAAGCCCCTGAGGCACTAGGCGACCAGCAGTGACCAGCATCCATCGGCTTCCATGGCATCCCCTTGAGCAGCTGGACATGGGGCCACCCGTGAGGCGCCTCAGAAGTGCTTTTCTGACACCTTCTCTGGAGGCTTTGCTGCAGAATGCTGCTGACAAGGAACCACTCCGCGAATGTCTTCCCTACTACCCCCGGGGCAGCTGCAGTGCGTTTCAAGGTTGGTGCTTTCTCATGGATGACTTCCCTCAGCATCCCAGAGAAAGGATTTGCAGCAAGTTCCATTCCTACAACACCTTAGAATTTCCCCCACCATCCACTGGACCACAGCCAGGCCCTTTCAGCAAGGTCTGGGTTTCACCCTGGGGGAGCCCTGCAGATGGAGCGGTGTCTCTTCTCTGAGAGTCTTATCTCAGCCCTGAGGTAGAAGCTACTTAGAGTGTCAACTCACAAACCTGTATGAAATGTCTAATTTCTCAGGCAAGTACAGCTGATCAACACTGACCATATTAGGACAGAAAGATGAAACAGAAATAGAGAAACTTACCCCTCACAAATGGCTTTACTGAGGTATTCTACCAAACCATTAAAGACCAGATAGGTCCAATGTCAGATAAATAGCCTATCATTGATAGCACCAAAAAGAAAAAAAAAAGTGTTATAACCCATATCACAAAAAAATATTGATATAAAATTCCAAAGATGATAACAAATAAAATCTAATATCCCATCAAAAAATAATGGGCATCAAAAAGCGATGGTCAATGGTTCTTAGGAAACCCCGGCTAGGTGCACGTTACAAAATGCATCAATAAACAAGCATATTAATGGATCTAGGAAGAAGAACCATAAGATTATTTCCATGTTTCCATGGTACTAAAAAAAAAAAAAAAAAAAAAAACTCTGACAAAATTCAATCTCCATTCTTGATTTTATATATGTTATTTATTAATATTTATCTATTAATATTGATATAGAGAGATGATTGAGTTTTGTGTACCACCCATTCTTGATTTAAACACACATAGTCACAGGTGTGCACTCAAGAAAATGGGAATTGATGAATATGTATCTTAGTCCTAAAATCAACATCTCACTTAACAACTTACTTATCTTAAAGGAGAAATGTCAGAGGGATTTTACCATGGCTGGGAACAAAGTACAGATGCTATTTCCACTGTTTAACATTATTCTATTTAGCTACCTCGGTTAGCTAAACACTAAAAATTGATTTCCAGAGAAATCGATTAGAGGCATCAGAATTAGAACTAAAACTACCTCTGTGGGCAGATGATACGGTAGCAGACCCTAGAAAAACAAAGAGAAACAGTGAGAAAAATATCTCCACAATAAAAAAATAAATTAAAAGAAAAAAAACCTAGTAAGGTAGCATGTAACATAAAAACTTAAAAGATGAGACTGGCAAAGCCTACATGAAGAATATTTTAAGACACTCTGGGAAGACAAAAAAGCACTCTAGACTAGAAGGACATTTCTTATCTTTGGATGACTAAACATCATACAGATGTCAGTTCTGACTTGGTAAATTCCAATCACATTACCTACTCCAGTAAGAAGTATCAACAATTTTTTTTTTTTTTTTTTTTTTTTTTTTGCTTTTATGGAGCTAGGCAAGGATGATATCAAAGGTTATACGGACAGACAAGCATGCAGGAAGAGTTAACACTAAAAAAGAAAAGCTTGGGTAAGGAATTGAGGGGGAATAGTGCTTCCAGATAGTAAACAAACAACGAAGTTTTAAAGATTTAAAAGAAGTTCAATTAAAAATGGGCAAATTTCTAGGGTTCAGGGATGCATATGTGGATGACGGAACCATAAAGAAATGCAAGGAAGAATAGGGATAGTGGCCATTTCTGGAGGGATGGAAGGTTTGTTTGAGGACACGGTACATGGAAAGACTTTTTGGTGACCGACAAAGTTGTGTTTTTTGTCCTGGGTGGTGGCTACAAAGGCATCTGCCTTATATTAACGTGCAGAGTTGTTTCGAATGGTATTCTATAGCTGTACAGTATTTCATTTCGCAACGAAAAGCTTTTTGAGACAAGACTAAATGCCTGGCCATTTCTCAATGGTCTGCGCAACGCTTATCAGCAGTCATCCTTAAATCTTAGCTAACATTTTTCTGCCACTCAGTACAATTTCATAACACACTCCTTCCATTCAATGTTGCATAATGAGAGAATGCATTCTAATTTTCAGATTAACCTGAGAAAAACATGAATAGAAGGCTTTAAGTATTGCCAACAATAACTTTTGTGATTCGTTCCAATACCAACTAAATTCTAAATTGTGTTTGCTCTATCAGCGGGTTTAAGTTATCTGCATTGCCATCTTCTCTCACTAGCATAGACAATGAAAAAAAAAAAAGAAAATTTAACATTATTTTCTTAAGAAAAATTTTAAAAAGGTAAAAGAGACCTAGTGTGCTCACATAACATAAGACCTGAAATTTTGGGATCTCGCCGAACACATTTATAATCTTTATAATCCAAGCTGCAGGCAGTTTTGGCTTGAGTATTCCCAAGATTCTTGATCTGTGCTGACATTTTCCTCTCCCAATCTGGGGAGAGGAAATAAAGCAAAGTCAAGGCCGTTCGCATCATCCAAATTCTACCAGTTAGCTGTCCACACTGTAACTGATTAAGTCTGGTACGTGGGCTGACAACACAATATATCACCGGAGGTGGTGACCTCCGGTCTAGAAATAAAAAGCCACATGACTTCATGGGTGCCTGTGTGGGCACCATTTCACAAGGGGGGGGGGGGCTTCCCATTCTAGTGTCGATATCGTATTTATTCTTACCTTGCACATTCAAGAACCACGGCCCCCTCATCAACTCAGGCAGAACTGCATAGGCTCCTCTACCCTCAGAACTCCAGGAAATCGAGGTGAACACACAGGAAATGTTTGCTTCAGCAGAGACTAGCAAGCTGAGGTGACCTCACGAAATTTAAATTCTCTCCCTTCGTGGTTCCGCTACCTTGGGGCCTGAAACAAAGGCCAGTTTGATCCTCTGTCCTCCTCCTTAAGGATAAAATAGCCGCTCAAATATTATCCCAATGTCTTTCCTATGTCTTTCTTCTGTTTCTGCAACTGACCACCCGAAGGCTAGTTCTGGAAAATTTGAGTGTTAAAGTGTTTTTTTAAAAGTATCCCATTTCTGGGCATTTCTCCAAAAGAACTAAAATCAGGATCTCGAGGAGATAGCAGCACCGTTCACGATAGCCAAGACATCGAAACAAACCTCAATGTCATGATAGATGGATGAAGAACATGTGTATTCATACAATGGAATACTATTCAGCCTTGAAGAAGGAAATTCTGTAATATGTGACAACATGGATGAACTCAGGTGACCTTGTGAATTAGTTGAGAATATTTCAGTGTTTTACAGTGAGAAGGGGCTGAAGGAGGGAAAGAAGCTTGGACAGAGGTCCAAATGTCACGATCTGCTGACACTGACTCTCAGCCAACTGAGAACAGATCACGGTGACAGGAGTCTACTTTTTAAAAATGATTTTGCCAAATAATTGTTACATTTCCTTGTTTAACACTAAAAATAAGGTGTATATAGAACTGTTTACGTGAATTGACCCTTTTTGAAATGTTTCAACTTCAATATCTGGATAGTTTGCAAGAGTTTTAGATGAAAGAATGAAATACTTTGGAAACCTGCTAGAAATCATTCTTGGCTCTGACCTATAACAAGGGGAAGAAGGCCCTAATAAATAACAAACAACTTCAGTTTTATTACAGAATCGAAACTCCTGTGCCCAGCGTCCTTCCCAAGCCCAGGCTCTCGCAACAGAGAGCTGAGGACAGCGACCACATCCAGTCCTCCTGTTTTATGCTGTAGAGACAGCAAGGCCTTGAAGGAGCCTTTTGTCTGTTTTTGTCACATACTGATGGCTTGCATGTGGGCCAACCACTGAAAATGCATTGAATCAAGAAGGCAGTGCCGTTCATATGGTTAAAACGGGACTTCTCCTGAAACAAAGCCACAGGTTTGACATCTATGGAGGCTGACCAGTAGCTGGTAGGCAAAACCTCTCTTCCATACCCAAAGGGCAAACAAATGCCTCCATTCCAATCTCGCCGATGTGAGCTCATAGTCACACTGACGACCACCGAAGAGTACGTGGATGCCTCAACGCAAAGAGGTCAACACGGCGCGACGCGAAACGCAAGTTCTGAAGCTTTGTTAACAAAATCCTCTTCTAAAAGGAACGGGGCACAGTTTACTCAGTCATTAAAGGGGTTTGCATTCACTCACTGTTTCGAGCTGGCCAGAGTGCCAGGTACGCAGCAACAGTACAGCCAGCATCACAGGCTTGGGCTCTGGAGTCGGACCGGTGGGTTTAGGTCTCAGATCTACCTCTCACCAGCTGTGCTCACTTAGGCACGTTACACAAGCCTCCGTGTCTCCATTTCCTCCTCTGTCAACCCAGGATCATCAAAGCACATGTTTCGTGAGGTTGTTGTGAGGATTAAATGAGATAATCCATATTAATATGGCTGGACACATAGTAGGTGTTCAATTAATATTAGCGATCACTAATATAATGTGGAGTCAGAAAAGCAACAGATGGGGAGACTAAGGCTTCAGGGAAAAAAAGAGGTATTTATTGGAGCATTCGCTGAGTGAACATGCGTGTACAGCACAATAGTTCATCCTAACAGTGAATCCTGAGGCCCTATTACTCTCCACTTACACACAAGAGAATTTAGCCTCAGAGACACTACACACGGTTATCCTAAGTCACACAACCAGCAAACAGAGGAGCATGGATACGAACCCAAGTCTCACTTCAGAGTCCATATTTCCGCAAACACTATCTTTCATTAGAAATGTCCAGAAGGGCACAGATCTATAAGCTCAGAAGGGACTCTACGAGACTTGCTAGCCCATCTCCATCTCCGAAGAGATTTCATTCAAGCACCTTAGAAACAAACTACCTACCCTTTGCTTCAAGGTTGCTGGAAAGGAAACCATATTTTGGAGCCCCTTTCGAGAAACACAGCTTGGAGCCTCGTAGGCTGAATGTTAAGAGAATGGAGAAAGAGAAGTAAAAGAAGATGGAGAAAGAGAAGAGAAAGGCAAGAGGGACTGGAGCTTAGGGACCCTGGTGGACGTGCACTGTGCTGCTTGCCCAGCATCTACGTCCTGATCTTCCAATAACAGCACCAGATCAATTAGGGGTCAGTGAAGAAGCAAAAACCACGCTAGCTAGTTTAACCAGAAAGGTATTTGTCACCAGGTATTAAGTGATTTATAAAGCCTAGAGTAGCAGGCTCTAGGCTGACTGCCAAAAACAGTCGCCTACCTTGTAGGATCACATTGCCTCTGCCATGATACAGAAAGTCACCTGCCACTGTAGGAAGGGGCCATATCGTGAACTTGAATGCTGACCCACACCAGCATCATGGTCCGCGCCAGCCAAACGCACTGCTTCTCTACCTGTCTAACCCACGCTTCTGAATTCAGGTGTCACTTGCACGCCAGTGACTAGCGGGACCTAAACCACAGACAGAATCCCAGGTACTAGGAATGTGGGAACGCTTTTTATTTTTTTCTTTTTTAGCTCTCTAGCCTCTGAGGTGTGTGAAGGAGGCACACGTGGGGGTGGCTGGAGAGGCTGCTGAGGTCTCCGACCCACAGCACCACCTCCGTGCCCACTGTCTTTGGACAGCCACTCCTCCTAGCGTCCATCTACGTGGCGGAGGTAGGCATGGCCCCACACCTACAGCCAACGGTAGGCATGTGATCCAGACCTGGCCAGTGAGACCCTTATATTCCCCTGGCCTCAGTGACTGGTTCTCAGGAGGGCACATGACTCAGCCAAGGATGAGTCTCAATGCCACAGTCCTTCTGAATCCACCGAGAACCAAAATACCTCCTCTTCCGATAGATCTGAAGCTAGAAGACTGTCGGCCTGGTGTTTCCAGAGGCTGTTGAACCAACAGATGGCAAAGTGTGCCTGAGAAAAAAGCCAACGCAGAGCCGAGCAGAGATTACAAAGATGGAGAAAAGGCAAAGCGCAGTCCCCGTGACACTGACTGGGTCCCCGGGTCCAGCACGGCTGATGGCAGACCCATGTCTTTCGACAGTTTACTATTTCTACGAATTCCCCTCCCCCGTTCTTTGCTAACCAATCTCCTTTCTCTCTGCTTCTTGTTGAAGTTCTATTTCTTCTCCCTGCCACCAAATGAGTCCTGAGTGACGCACAGAAGATGGAACGAAACAAGAAGGACCGAGACGAGAACAGTGAGAGGAAAGAGGACAGACAAAGGCTGGGTGGGGGCAAGATTTATAAGCTACATTACGAAGACTGATAAATTACATTACGTGCCAAGCACCATGCTGAGTGCTCTTAATTCCATTACCTCGTTTAGAACTAATGTAAGAGAGAATCCAAGTGACAAGGACTCCATGGAGAAAACATGCAGTTCGGGATCCAGCAGGCATCTAAAACAAATACAATCCCCATGTGCAGAACAGAAGCAGCCCTGAATTACATGATGACTTAACGGAAATGACTGTCCTGCTGGCGTTCACGCCCTTAATTTTCATCACTACAGTGTAGCAAACAGCTAAATGTGGTTTGTTCTTATAAGTCACATGTTATCCCTGGGCATGACTGAATATCGTATCACCGCGACAGTACGCCTCACGGCACAGTGGCTCGGAGCACGACGTTTGGAGTCAGACCTGGGTTCAAGCGTCAGCTGCATCGCTCCCGGACTGTGAGATCTGGGCAGCGCACTCTCCGTGCCGTAACTTTTTCTTCTGCGCCACTGGGAGGTCAATTCCTGCCTGAAGAATTAATGTAGGCAAAGCACAGTCTGGGCTCTACAGATCAGAGACAAGAGACGCGAAAGGCTCTGAAATGGGACGAGGCATTTCTGCGAAATGGAAACTGTAGTTGGTGGCAGTTAAATCAAGTTCTTATTGGAGTCAATGGGACTTTGGTTTATGAAAAATAAAAAAAAAATGGCTTTGGAGACTTGTTTTTTGGTTCGTTTGTTTTGTTTTTAAAAGAAGGCACTGGGTCATTCTGCTTCCACCCACCACCATGTGAGAACAAAATTTCCTTGCTCATTTTTGGAGATCAAAGATTCACCCCAACCCCAATGAAACAGGTCGCTCCGGAGTGAGAGCCCCTAGTCTCCCAGCTGTTGGGGTATTTTGCATGTCAGAAGAATGTCAGGCATTTTTGTTTCTTGGAATGAACACTGTGGGTTTCACTAAGGGATGTGTGGGAGATGGTCACAACGCGCGCTGGTCAGCAAAGCCCCTCCGTATCCTAAAGTTCCTCTCTTTCCTGCTGCCACCCCACCCGCTCCTGCGGCACCCCCTGGCTGTACCCCCAACTCCTCCCACGCAGATTCTCCCTTCTCAAGAGCTGGGTTCCTTTACTTCTGCAGAGCAATTTCATTCTCTTCTGATCGCTCCAGTTAGCATTCTCACCCCTTGCCCCCGAGCCTCGGAACTGATATTCCTTAAATATTTCAAGCTTGGTGAGGGGTGGCAGGGAGGAGAGTGTAGATAATAACGTTCTTTTATTATACTTCACTAAACCCATTTCCCCTGCTTGCTTTATGTTCTGCTTTAAGCAGGAGCCTGTTTTATTAGCTATATCTCGGTTTTCTTTTAACTACGTTCGTTAACTATCATCTAACAGCAAGACTTGTATTGAGGAAGCCTGTAATAGCCCAGGATATTATGAAACTGGGGAAGGCGGGCATCCTGCTCTTGTTAAGCCAGACGTTTTAATTAAACCTTTGAAATTTTAGAAGAAACTGTCTTTCTCCACACATACACACCCCTCATCACTTTCTCTGTCAGATTAATTTTTTCCAAAAGATTCTTTTCTTTTCCACTCTGCCCACATTTAAATAATTAGCAAGTTCAACATCTGATCGGCTTGCTTATACAGGAAAATTAAAACATCCGTAAATCTGAAACATTTTTAATGTCAACATAATACAAGAATGAGAAAAAGCAAAAAGGGACCCACCACAATTCGTGCGAGTACTCATCATTTACAGAGACCATTTGTTATGACAAATGAGAATTCTACGCACTTTCCTTTACAAATGCCGCAGACTGGGTCCCATAAAGCCAATGAAAACCTAAGAAAGGTATGAGGATCCTTAGGGTGACAGGAAGGCAAAGAGAGGCTGGATTTGCAAAACGAGCTGATTTTTTTTTTCCATGACTTTCATCTCTTTCCTTGTTCTGCTTTTGCCTTTCAACGACCATGTCAAGAGAGAGAACATGAGGTCTCAGGCATTATCATCTTCACGTGATCTTTCCTGCATTTCTTTCCTTCCTTCTTCCATCGAGATCAGCATCAAATTAAAGAGTCAAAGCACCGACTTCCCCTTACTTTTCATTCGTCTCCCTCGTGTTCTGGCACAGAGCACCAATTCAGTGTAAAATCACTGAATGGATAAATGAATGAATAAGGTTTTCCATCCACAAAGCTCTAGCTAGAAAAACACCACACTGTGAATACAGAAAATACATATGATACAGAAAAGGTGAGAGAGACAGACAGACAGACAGACAGACAAGTTTCGTATAAAGAAAAAAAATTTTTCAAGGTCTCAGTGGGGAGAAGTCTCAAGAAGGAGCGATCACAAGCTGGAGTAACCATGAGAGGCTTTATGCAAAGCCACGAAGCGCGAGGAAGGCTTGGAAAGGGGAGAGGAACAGGGTAGGGAGGGGGCGCCCACTGAGAGAAGCCAGGGCTGAGCAAGGGCTGGTTATGGATGGTCAAAGTGGCCTCAGAAACTGTGGGACGTAAGTGTCTGGTCCAGTAGCCGTAGGGCTCTGCCACCACAGAGAGGGATGTATGATGATCGGTTCCTAACTCCAAATCAGATCACACGGTCTCACAAAATGAGAGACTGTGCAGCCAAACAGTAAAGAACTCAGGCTCGAAGTCAGACAGACTTGAGGTCAAAACCCGGCCTTCGCATTTACAGGCTCTGCCCTCGGACGACTTGCTAAAACTCTGAGTCTGTCTTGAACCGCACAGTGTTGTTGTGGAGACTTGAAGGAGATGGCATCTGGATTGTGCTCACCTGCTCCCAGGAACACAGGACATTCCATTATTCTATTGTTAACTATTATTACACACAGAAGACGAACAGAACAAAATATTTAGGTTTCAACTATCCTTGAAGGAATCTAGGGCATACGCACACCATGGCTAAATGCTAACCACTCACTCAGAGGATCCTGGAATAACCACTTCGGGAAAAGAAGTCATGACTTCTGCAGCCTCAAATAGCAGGATGCAGAATTTAGACCCTGGAGCTTGAAACTCTTATGAAGTTGAAGGAACAGGAGAAGCTAAGTATTGCAAGTCTTCATCAGTTAATGTCAACCAAATCCTTCAGGTCCTTGGCTGGAGGTTTTTGTATGTAAAATTATTTCTAAAACAATCTTTCGCCTTTACCCCTGTGAAGAGGCAGAATTTGGCCTTTACAGATAATGACGGCTCATTTCTCCATAAAACATCTGATTTAAATGTAGTCTTTGGCTTTCTTGAGGGATTATATCTCCCTGCTTCAAAACCTTTCACATCCTGGGTCACTTTCAAGTTTTCGCTCATCTTCAAGTAATTATAGAATTATCCACCAAATAATTATGTGTTCCTATCTTGTTGCTAAATTCAACAAGAACACAAAATGAAATTAGTGACCTTTTCCTACTACAAAGTGGTTGTTCATTTTCCCTCCCATTCCAGAAAACTCTCCCTTGTTCTTTATAAAGAAACACACCGATTTTGAAAGAAAGAGAAGATCTTATCCTTGTTAAAATATTGGAGACTGAACAAATAAGTCACCAGATGAGAGAGATAAAAAGCAGTTCAGACATTGTAAAGGGGATCTGAGGTAACGCCCGGAAATTTCTGTTCTGACTTCCTCAGGCTCAACTTCTCTATGCCTCGGTTTCCATATCCAAACAGGGACAGCTTTGTAGGCCTACCAGAAGATGAAAGGGAAAGCCTGGCACTAATACACGTGACCATGGATATTGCTACCTATTATTTCTTTTAAATTGAAAAGGCCTCTCTCATTTTTCTCTGGTACTTTACCCCATTTTGGGCAGGCCAATGAGTAGGAACCCAATGGAGAAAGTAGGCAGAAGAAGCTGGAAAACTTATCCAAGTGGGGTCTTCCTTCACTCTGTGGAGAGGTCCAGCGCTATAGGGTCACCCAAGGCCAGATGAGTTACCGAAGGGAGCCAAGGCATCAGCTAGTTGGGGATGTGCTGCTACGCTTCACACAGCTGAGGTGGGTGGGTGGACAGGCAAAACGGATAGTCGTCTAGTCAAAAGCAGAAGAGGACCTCCAAACAAACTCCCCCTCCCATGGTCCACTGCACCAGGCAGATGTAACAGAAAGCCGGCACCTTCTACGAGTCCCTCAGCATAAACTAATGATTACGCTAAGTGCCTGGCTCCAATCACCCACAAGTAAGAGGAAAGTTAATTCATTTTCATCTTTTATAACATAAAAATGTTAATTCAACAAGCAGATAGGGCAGATTTAGTAAACAAACGATCCTGCTGTATATAACTGCTTCAATAGGTATTTGTACCAATGACCCACCTGAATGACTCTTCATGATGGTAATTTTGACAGGCATTGCTGAAAAAATGGACTTTTTACTGCCTATTTTTGTCAGCTGAACATCATATGTATTTTAAAAATATATTCCAAGTCTTTCAAAACGTGCCATTCACTCACTCTTTGTCAAGGCCCCCGTTTTCTCTGGTGACCAGCATGGGTCCTGGTGGCCAGACCTGCCCGGAAGTGGAGAGGTGGCCTCAGCCCCCGGGCTCACCACCGCCTGCACCGTGGCCACCCCACCTGAGCACGAACGCGGTGCCCCCATTCACGCAGCCGAGGAGAACGTGTTCTGGCGCGACGTGATGGCCAAGGCCACGAAGAGAGGCCACCGCTGGGGCTCGCCTGCAATCCGGGAGCTGGCGGCCCTGCCCCAGCGGGGGGCTGCCCCGTGTGAGACAGAGCAAGAGGAAACGAAGAGGCGGTGACTGGCGAGGTTCCCTCTGGAACATGTTCAAGGTAAAAACTGAACTTGTTAAGAACGAGAAAGCTTGATTGCCCTCTTCCGTTTGCCGGAAGCTGGTCACCTCACCAGGCACCAAGATGCCGACATGAAGAGGACATGTTCTATCCTTAAAGAGAAGAGGTGGCTGGAATGGGCGTGAACTGGGGCCTGCCTCAGTTTGCAGGGAGCTCCTCGCTACCGAAGAAAGACGGGAGGGCGTCATGGAGGAAGCATCGCTCGAACTGAGCCTTGAAAGACAAAAAGTGGTCCAGGCGGACGCCGAGGCGGTGGCAAAGGGAGGCAACTCCAGACTGAGGGAAGCATGTCCTGGGGCCAGTCCTCCAGCTCCTCAGCATCCCCACTCACCTGCCGCTGTGGGTAATCACCCGGCAGGTTTTTCCTGGTTGTCGCTTACATGCTAAGGCCTTGCTGGGGACCTAAAGACGACACAGAGCCTCTCCTACCTCCAAGCAGCCCTTCCCCGCCTGGTCTGTTCAGGGACCCCACCTCTGTCCCTCATTTATCCCAGCGAGACATTGCTACGTGGATGATAAAGCACCTTATATTCCCAGGGGGCTAAAATGAACTTGGGTTGTCATCAGAGGACAAGTCAGAGGAAGGCTCAACTGGCCCACAGACAACTGGACAACGACCCAGGGAAGTAGGATTGGGATAATCTACCCTCCTTCTGGAAGTTTCTATGGGAAACGCTGAAGGTGAACGTGATCTGCTCTGCTTGAAAACTGCCTGGGTCAGACCCCAGGAAACCCGGGTTGGAAACTGGCCAAGGGTATATGAATCAAGTGCTTGAACTTCCCAGCTGTAGCTTCCTGCCAAAAGCATGCTACCCACACCCCGCCGCCCAGCACCAAACAACGGTGATGATCCAGCTCCTACTGTGTTTCGGGACAAACTCCAACTTACCCCAAACTTAAAATTGGACAAGTATAGTTTTCTTAGTAACACAAGCTTAATTCTTAACTGCTCATTAACTGTTTCAGGAAAAAATGCTTTGCGGAGGTCTCAGAAGGTAGGAATCACACACTCACGCTCCATGACAGAGCTTAACGGAATTAGAACTCCCCCCAATTGAGTCCACGTTGTTCTTACTTAGGATGAAATTCCTCAGAATTTGACAGACAGGGAAAGACAGGGACACAATGACCCTTTAAGAAAGCAGTAAGGCGTCTGTGACAGGAAAATGTCCACATTACAAACCACAAACTGCATGCATGAGATGCTGACATTCTATGTGTCTTTTTTGTTTATAAATCAGACTTTGTTTTAATTATCTACATACTTAACAGGACTGTTATGACATCCTGTTACAAACTGTCTTCAAATAAAGCAGTAAACATGACCTCAGTCTTCACAGATAACGTCCATATGTGAATCCTGCCATCTTTAGAAATGCCAGCTGCGCGTTTCAAATCAAGCGCCTTCATCAGGCCACAGGGCAACATAAACAAACCTTGGAGGGGTGTCAAAAACACACTAAGAATCTCATCTCTGGAGACTGTCTTTGATCTTAGATCTTTTGTCACACCCTACTGTTTCACCAGGAAAAGAGAACCCACTTGTGTCTTTTTATCCAAGAATGCTGACTTTGAGCAGGACTCCTTTCGTAACCAAAATGGGCTAACTTTACACTGATAAACAAGAATGCCAGACCTCTCACTTTCCATTTTACTAGCCTTCTTCAATGGACACCCACATTCTAAATGAAAGCCCGTAAGTACTCTCATTACGCCAGTGAGACTGATAAAGGGAAAGAGTGTTACTGCTGAAAACAAAAGCTAATCCGTAAGTCCTGTCCGGTATTCCCGGAAACATACAGTATTCTTGGAGTTGCAGATTTAATACGATTGTGTGTGGTTTGGGCTGACACTTGTAGAAGCAGGTACTAATCGGTAATGTGGATGATGGTTTAAGAGCTCGTGTAGGACATGAAGATCTTCCTCTTAATATCCAGAACCTGATAATCTGTGAACTAACTACAGGATGAATTACTTACATGGATGCAGATGCATTATAATAGAGACCTAACTACCACTCATAGTCTTGTTCAGACTGCGGAATCACTCCAAATTTCAAATAACCGATATACTATACATAAACGATGGGACACAACTCACTGATTAGGTAGGGACTGCCTACAAAGACAAAACTGTGAGGCGCAATTGCTGTGGTCCCGCAGACCACCCTGAGCAAAAAGGAAGGTGACATAGTTGGATTTCAACGCGCATCCTTCTCCTTCAGTCCCTTTCACTACCCTCCTTCTGTGCCCTTCGAGCCCCTCGATGGCCTCAGATTTCGTTGCAGAACAGCACACTGGGACTTGGGGGCTAAAGGAGCACGATGGGCAAGCACAGGCCGTGGAGTCCACCTGAGTTCAAATTCTACCCACTTACTGTGTGACGCCGACAATGGTATCATTCTCTACAAACCTCGGGTTCGTACCCTGTACGAAATGAGGATAATAAAAGCATGTATGCAATAGGGTTTACATTAAGATTAGGGAAAAGGCCTACAACAAGCTACTCGGTAGTGTTTGACCCACGAGTGCTCAGTAAGCATTAGTTATTATTACTATTGTTATAGAATGGCTTTCCCAAGATTTTTTTTTTTTTTGATTCCCTATAGGTCAACACTACAATAAACTTTCTAGTGGTCTAGATCTCCAGAGACCTACTTCCTGCTTGTGCTAAATAGAGGCTATTTAAGAAACTTGGGCCAAGGCGTCACTGGGAGACAAAACGAGTTAGTGTCACCCCTACCGACTAGAATCAGCATTTCTGAGAAGAGCTACCTTGGTCTTCACTGCCTCCTTGTCAGATGCGTTCTAAGAGAAAGCATAGGAATAAGGCCAGATTTAAATTTTTACATCAGCAACGGAATTTATCTGGGGAAGAATCTTTGCCCAAAGCTGAAATTTTTGAACTGCTCAAGAAAGGTGAGGGTATCTGAAAGCAAACTTGGAAGACAGGGCTGTAAGCATTTCAAACAGAGTTTTAGTATGAATAAGATGTTTATTGTGGATGGATGAGCACTTATCTATAATCCCTATAGAACCCCCAGCTTCACTGCCTCTGGCCCAAAATCTTAGGGCAATCCACCCATTCTTTTGTTCATTCATTCATCTACTTTCCAGTTTGTTCATTCATGTGTATTTTCGATGACTATTTATTCAGCATTCCTTGTAAACCAGACATGGATCTGGCCACTGGGATACAAAGATGAAATTTTTATACATTTTAAAAATGCCTTATAAATAGTTGACATTTGAGGTGAATAAGGGGAGCTTGGAGGATGACTGTCTAACTGAGCAGGAAGGCTGAGGTGTTAGTGGAGGAGTTTTCAGGGAGGCCTCCACGCCAGCCTGGCTCACAGAACTTTCTGTGATGATGGAGATGATGGACATATTCTATATCTCTGATGTCCAAAATGATGGCTACTGCATCCTTGAAATGTGGCTAGTGTATTCACGAACTGAACTTTCAAAATTGCATTTAATTTTAATTAATGTAAGTTCAAATTGCCCCAGGTGGCTGGCTAGTGGCTACTGTGTCTGTACAGCATTTGAGGAATGGCTGTTGACTGACTGTTGAAGGACCATTAGAAGTGTCTTGGGATGGGTGGTGGTGAGGACAAGGCCTGCGGGGTGCAGTGGCAGAAACGCCCCAACTTCCTGGCCTCCCGCTTTACAAATTTATCCACATCCCCCATCGGTCTCTTCCTTTTGCCACCTCTCGTCAGTGGGAAAGAATTCTCTTACCCGAGGTTGAGCTTCCACTTTTGTTTGGGACCCCATCCCTTCCCAGGCATCAATCCATCAAATTACTCCCTCTCTTATTATCATCAAGTTTTCCTTCTACGCTGGGGCTTTCCCTTTGGCACATAAATATGTTTGTGCCTCTCCTATCTCTAACTCACACGTCCCTCTGGTTCCCCAGACTCGTATATGCACTTGCTTACTGGGAATTGCCTCTCTCATATCTCACAAGTATCTCAAAATCAACAAGTCCAAATCTAAATCGATCCTTATCTACCTTTGTCACAATTGAAAAGGTTCCTTCCTAGACAGTCCATATGCTAGAAAAGGGTTCCATCATCCACCCAACAGACCAACGCCAGATAGAAATCATTCCTTGTCTCCTCCATTTCTGGTCCACCAAGAACTACAGGCTTGCTCTCTTCTGATTTCCTAAATCTTTATACTTCTCTCAACTCCTACTGCCACTGTTCAGTCAAGGACTTCACACTCCTCCGGCCTGTTTTACTCTAAGAGTACCTACCCCATATTAGTTTTATCCTCCTCCAATCCATCATTCCTGTGATCAGATTTGATCGTTTAAGTACATTTGCAAAGGCATTTTCGATAGAGGCCCTCTACTCTTCCCCCAGTAGGAAACATTACCAAAGCACACATTGTCCAAACCATAAGCTCTCCTGGAAAATCTACCCATGTAGGCTATGTTCCAGTTATGGGGGACGGCATTTCAAGATGATTGGGGCAAGAGAAGGATTTCCATTCATTGCCAAGACAACATGAATGAAACGTCTCCGTACCAATCAAAACCTCATTTCAAATCCATGCATCGAGATGCCATAGAAAAGTGAAAATGGGTTAACGAAAGTTACCTGGGTTGACCTGCATATAGCATGCAAACCTAATATTGAGCAGAAAAAAAAGTCAACTAAATGTTTCATTTAGGTGAAGCTTAAAATCACTTAGGGCATACGCACATAACTGATAAATGTATAAGGAAGTAAGTGTGCAGGAAAAACGTGCTAAGTTCAGGAGAGGGGCTACATCTGGCCGGAATGGAGGGAGATGAAATCAAGAAGGGCTGAGCACAGGGTTTAACTTTACTGACATGTTTCACATCGCAAGCTGGGTGCTGGATACAAGGGCATTTATTGCATGTTTGTTTATACTTTTTTGGTATATGTTAAGTCCTGCTTAATGTATTGTTTCTAAGCAATTTCCAAGAACAGATCGTTTTACTCGGAGACCACCTAACATCATTCTAGGCTCCACGGCTCCTCGCCCCTTCCTCCCCGAAAGCCACCCTGTAATCACATTACCGACCAACACACCACCAGAATAGAAAGGGTTGTAGCTTCCAGCCAAAAGAAATCTTATCCTCCAGCAACATCTGATAAAACAAAACTCCAGAACAATAAAAGGTTTCGGAATCCCCCCGGAATCGGTTGCGATGGACTTTGAGATGGAGTGTTCATTTTCAGAAGGGCTTTTGTTCCGCGCACATTACATAACCGCACTTGTGTGACCTGTCTGGGAACGGGAAAGGCGGCACTGGTGCCTGGGGCCATTTTCGGAGCAGGGTCCCATCCGCCCCTGCGTGGCTCTGTGAGCCAAGCCTCAGACGGGGACCTAAGGTGACCAGGCATTTTCTCTAGCGCCGCGAATTTCAGCGCCCAGCTTCCTCCGTCGCCACCAAAGCCCCTGGCGATTCATGGGCTGTCGTAAGTGCTCCCCACGGCCTGCCTCCAGATGCCTCCTCATCCACAACGACCAGCCTCTGAGATGCCCCAGAGCCCGCGCCCTGTGAATCAGGCTCGCGCAGCTCTCTGAATTGGGAATCGCTCTCAGGTGTGGGCCTCACGCTTTCGCACAAAGGCGACGAGGAACTGGAGAAACCGTCTGCAGCGGCACGCTTGTTGTCGAAGAATTGCAAGGTCAAGGCCCCTGGAAGTTACCGAGACATCAACCGACAGATCTCACGGTTGGCTCTGGCTTTTCCAGGGGCAAGAACAGTGTAGTCTCGAGCTGTGCTCAGACACCGCATGGCAGCTCTGCCATCAATGTGTGTCCTTTGTAACTTACTAGGTGTCGCTGAGCTGGTACACTCGACATCTACACTCGCTTCCGGCTGAGTCCTGGCAAGCGTCCCAATCAGGACTCGAGAGCGACAATGAAGACGAGAACTCGCAGGATACTCGTTTGTATGTAGCCTCTCTTTATGACCCTGGGAGTCTCTCAGAAAGAAAAGCATCGCAACTGAAATCTTTCAGAAAGCAAAAAGACCATAATTCAAAACTCTTTTTAAGAGAAGCCTACATACACTTGGGCAAAGCAGAGGGTTGTTGAAAAGCATTTCACTGTTTACTGAGTGCAGAAAAATGGCATTCATCATGTTGAACCAAAAGCTTCAAAACTAAGCCCGAGGTTTAAATGTGAAATTCAGTCACTGAGAAGGGAGATGTCTGAAAAGTCTTAGGAGCAGATCGAAGTCCATCCAGTTTGCTGGCGTAAGCTGTTCGGTCCGCACTCTTTTGAGCCCAGCCTGGATGGGACACACTGTGGGGTTTTGCATGATTTCCCACACCCCTAAGCTAGCGGAGTCCCCTAAGAGCTCCTGGAATTCACAGGTCAAAGCAGGAAACCTATAACGTGGGGTTAAAGGACGGTGTCTTAGTCAACGAGACTTCGCTCACCTTTGAGTAGGTTAAGAGTGACTGGGGCAAATCCTCAAATGTCGCATTAGATCTTAATCCTTAGGCAGAAGCACTGGTTCTTCTCACTCTCGAACCCTCCCCGCCGCTTGAAACGACGTGATGTGCTCCAGAGAAAAACCCCAACTTCGCACCTTCTCTGGGGCAGCAGAACACGCAACGGCAAGTCCAGGGCTATCAGAGGGGACACAGGTGTCACCCCATCTGCCCCTTCCTCCATCTGGCCTGCTCAGAGGAGAGGAGCCCCTCTAGCTGGAGATGGGGCCAGCCCCTTTTTCCCTGGAAGGCAGGAGCTTTCTGGACAGCTAGCTTCATTATTTGCCAGGCACTGGGCTAAGGAGTTGCAGGCACTGAGGCTTAAACAGCCAAAATAAATTCGCCAAGTTCACATGGCTAATGAGTAATGGAGCCAAGACGGGAAGCAGGGTATTCCGAAGCTTAAGCCCTATAAAGTGCTACGCAGATGGTGCTTGAAAAGCCCCTCCCGCACCTCAAAGCTGACGGGGAAAAAAAACTCAGAACACAGTTGGTCAAATGCTGTATTGGCTTCTACGTT
The DNA here is from genome assembly GCF_014176215.1 of Rousettus aegyptiacus. Taxonomy (NCBI): domain Eukaryota; kingdom Metazoa; phylum Chordata; class Mammalia; order Chiroptera; family Pteropodidae; genus Rousettus; species Rousettus aegyptiacus. Next base: position 83,755,723 of record NW_023416287.1, read on the forward strand.
CGTTCAGCCTTCTCTTTTGAAACCTAGCAGGTGGCTAGCTGGGACTGAGATGTGAGGAATGAAAAGATAATTCCTGCTCTGGTTGGGAAGACTAGACTCACACACTGCAAGAACGAGACTGTGACCAGAGGGCATATAATTAAGCGCTAAATTGCATGGTATGGACTTTAAACCCCCCAGGAATTCAGGGCAGACAGACCTCAAGGAAGCTCCCTGACCAGGGGCCCGCGGTGGGGGATGGGGTGAGAAAGGGCGAAGCCTTTCACTTCAGGGGGTGACTGGAATCAGGGCAGGAGGGGTGTGTGTGTGTGTACACACCCACGTGGATAACTACACAGCCGCATAGTGGCCACCAGCACACAGAAACCATTTGTCACCATTTACGCAGTGCCAAAGTACGAACTGTAAGGTGTATTTTCTGTCAATATGGGTTTTATACTCTCGAGAGTGGTTTCTGTTTGCAGGAAAAGAAATCGTTCAATATTTATTTTTGAAATTTTTATTAACTTTAAAATTAATATTCAGTGTATTCCGGTTAAACCCAAATCCCTCCTTAAGAATTAAAGTTCAACTTACACATCTCCCTCTATATAAGCACATTTTAACAATTATTTTTAGAGGGGAAATTATACTCTTTTAAACTGCATTCAGAAATTTCCAGAGCTCCGTTCTTTTCACAGTATTTCATTCATCTAATGACTTAAATTCTTAGAATTTTAATTTGAAATGTCAATGTGACTAGTTCTTAACGTCTGTGATGTTCTCATCCTTGTGAATATAAGTCTAAGCCTCTGACTCCATTACTTATTTTAAATTTAAGCACGAGGATAATATTTTTCTCTCATGGGCAACAGTTTTATAAATTTCAATTATCGTTAATATTTAAAATAACACATGTACATGGATTGGTCTTAAAAACTCATAAGTACTTGATTTACTTTACCTTTTTTTTCTTACATAGTTCTCACTTAAATTTAAAACACTTCATCTACTAAGGAAACAGTCATGCCTTCCCAAGTTACTTTCTGAGCTGCCTTCCTAAGCCAATTTTGAGGAATCATTTTCAACTGGCTGGGTTTGCACGTTCACCGGGATCTGGAGCAGCAAAGAGCTGGGGTGATTTTTCAACACCCCGCATGACGGTCAGGCCAATGCTGTCCAGAAGGAATGGCCTCACGGCCCACATCCCTAGCACTTAAGTAAGTACAGGTTACCAATTTTTCAATCCTGATGCGTGAACGCTGGGATGGTAGCTGACTTCCTTCAGTCCTGAGGCACAGTTTTCATTTCTCTGGTTCTTTAAACCCTTCTCTCGCGAGGCTGTGCGGGCCTCCGCGGCCACGCACAGTTCAAAAGCTGAGTTGATGACCGTTCTCCTGACTTCCGTTAGCTCGGCATAAAACGGGGTGGCATTACCCCACCTACATGTCTCAGGGTTGACTTCAGAACAAATGTTCACGTGTGAGAAAGAAACGCGCATCCCAGGCACAACCCGTTGTGCTTTTCCCACACTTCCACCCCGAACCTTAGCTTGTTCCAGCTGTCAGCTCGCGGCGCATCCCCCTGCCCAAGTTAGAAACCCGAGTCTCCTGACTCCTCCCCGACTCCCAGGGTGCATCTGATTACAAACGCCGGACAAGCGGGCATCCAGTTTTCTTTCTCCCTCTTCTTCACTGGCCCTGTCTATGATGGAGACCAGAATCTCGTGTCTTGATCGGAAGACTACCCACAGCTCAGCATCCTAACCAGTCTCCCAGGTACACATCCTCTACTCCACCAAGGTGACCTTTGGTTCTAAACCCCTAAGCTTGAAAATCTGGAATGGTTTCCTACGACTCACAAGGTCACCCTTCAGGATGGATAAGGCTGCTCAAAGCTTTCTTTCCAGTTTGCTTCCCGGGCAGAAATCCTTGCTCTTGTATGTCCCCTAACACCATGCTCATCCGTGCTCTGAACTTTCATCTACCCAGTATCTCCTGAATAGAACGGCCTTCTCCGTCCATTCATTAGATGCCAGTCCTCATTTCCAGGTCACATCCAATGTCGTCTGCACTGGTCAAGCCTTTTCCGATGGGCTGTCAGAAAAAAAAATTGATCACCTCACGTATTTCCACTGCATTTGCGATATGCCTCGACCATCCTAAACTATAATTAATATTATGTTTAATCCTAAAAAAGTCATCAGCATAGGACGAGGAGTTTTATTCTGTATCAGTACCACATTTGGCATTTATCTAACCTGCCCCCTTGTTCCATAAAATATGTGAGGCTATTTTTGGCACAAAGTAGATGCTAAATAAACAAACCCCCCACCCCACACAGACGCCACCTTAGAAAGCAAGATTCACGCAGGAACCTTGTTTTGCTTGCGGACATCGCTAAAACAGGGAACATATCAAGCCTCCGATATTTGCAGAACAGGAAAGGCGACAAGAAAAAAGCAGACAAGCGAGTCCCTTGAGAAGAAAGGGGGTACTTTCTAAGGAAGACCATTAGTAATAAAAGCTTACCTTAAAATACCAACAACAAAAACTCTGCTATTATGGTCATATCAGGATAAAGAGGAAATTCCAAAGGCGCAGAAGCCAGTGCGACCAAGCCCTGCTCTGGTCCGATGGGAAGGCACAGATCACATGAATGGGTAGCCTGGCCTCCTCCTACCTGGCACACACCTGGTGCCTCCCTCCTGACCCAAGAACCCGCTCAAGGACCCTCCAAGATCTACGAAATGCAGGCAGCCCTGCCCAACGAGTGAGGGCTGCTGCGAGGTCCGTGTGGGCAAGCACGTGGTACTGGGCGGAGAGAGAGAGATCAAGAGATGGCAGATTTGGGGAGCACTTGTTTTAAATGAAAAGTTGGCAAAACAGGGTGAGGGAGGAAACCCACAAAGGCGAGCCAGAGAGGCGGCTCTGAAAAATGATGACTAAAGGATTTACGGGAGTCCTAAACGTGGTTCGGATAAATTCCGAGGTAAGAAAGCTCAGGTTAAGTAGTGTTATCTAAAATAATTGGAAAGTTGGATCCGTTTCAGCTCTAGGTATCGAGAACAAGACAAACGGAAGAGCTGCCTCTTTCTCTTCTTCGGGAGTAAACAGGTCCTGCAGGCTACAGGCAGGCGGTGCCACGTCAGCCGGAGCTGTCTCCTCCGCCCCCTGCTCCGAGGCTCCGTGCCAGGCCCAGTCCTTCAGCCCTGTCTCTTCCAAGGGCCACGCTGCCTTCATCCTTCTCCCGCCCCGCAAAACTCTGGTGCGTGGGAGAGCGTCCATCAAGGCTGGAGGGATTCCAGGGTTTAAAAAGTTGCATTACATTTCCCAGAAACCATTTCTTAATGTAATGACCAAAGAATTTCACACAGTGGCCGCAGTGTGATAAATGAATTACCAGATTTCATCTGAAAGTCCGTTCGGAGGGACACCTCTGGTTGTCATCCCAACTCGGCCACTGACTAATTGGGCATTGTCGGGCCACTTGGCTCAGCATCCGAGGCTTCTGCTTTCACATCTGCTGAGTGAGGATAAGGCTGCCTATCAGGTCCACTTCGCAGGGGAGATGCGAAGCCATTTGATTCTCAGCCTTGGCTTCACAAATCCAGCTGTCCAGGCCAACTGCGTTAGGATCTCTGGGAGTGGAAGCCAAGCACCAGTGTTCTCAAAACTCCCCAGGTGATTCTAACGAGCCGCTAAGGTCAGGAACCTCTGTATCGCAGGAATTTATAATACGATGACCACAGCCATGATGCTCAACCACGGGACGGTGGCTTCATGTCATTGAGGAACTGAAGAAGTTATTCTGAAATCTCCTTAGAAACAGGAACTATATATTTCTTTTGCATTTCCCATCGTTCTCTGAAAACTTTAGGCATTCGGTCACTCCTCCTTTGATGTCAACGGTACACTTTGTAAATGCTGATAGATTTTAGTCTGAGAGTCTTTGTTTAGCAAAACTACCTTTTGAAAGTGCCTGCAGGACCACAAGCCTGACTATGGCACAGAGGTCACCTGAAAATATGCTCCTTAGCCCGAAGCTCGGCTGCTCAGATAAAGAACAGAAAACATGAGAACAGTGATTTTATTTAAATGGAGAGAATGCAATTTTCCATCAGGGAGGTGATGACCTGTCTTTGGTCCCAGGGCAGGAGGTGACATGAAAGCTGGAAGCAAACAGCCCTTGGAGTTTTTTTTTAGCGATTTTCCCTGATGGGCTGGGAAGCAACATCTAACTCACCCTCGCTGACCTTTGACTCAGACCAACACCTTTTCCTGGAGAATTTTACCATTGGGTCTTTCATCTTTAGGCTTGTAAGGCATCCATGCTAGCAGAAACATTTTTCGAGACAATACTTCTCTGACATGGGGATTAGTAAGGTCAGATCTGAGTCAGGCTGACCTTGGGGCCTTCACATCTGAAAATGCTCATGTAGGATCCATCGTCCCCGCCGGCTGAGAAGGACAAGGCACAGTGCCTGACCTAATCAAGTCGGTATGTGACTTCCACGTCACTTGATGAATTAACTAACAGGTCACACCACTCGCCTTAAAGTAAGATTTGCATAAGTGGACCGAGTAATTAAAAATCTAAGAAATCAAAGAAAGATAACCAATTTGAACTCACTGCATTTCATTATATATAAAAGTTAAATGTCTTCCATACCCATGGATTAATTTTTATTCTCATTTTGTGGTGGTCTGTGTGCAATTTAAAGATGTAAAATTTGGAGCAGCCAATTCACAGTCTTAGAAGTCCAACACGTGACTTTTAGAAATCTACGTCCAAGATGTCTCACGTAGAAAAGGCCTCTTTTGGAACTAAAACTTGAGGGCTATTAAAAGGGGTACCTGTCTCCAGCTGGGATGAAAAACAGTGCTCCAAATCTGTTATGATGTGCTTGCGAACTACCCAGATTCGTAAAGCTTTTTAATTATTTGAGACTGAGAAACTTTACATAACTGTATTTTACTTTCTACGGCGTGCTGGAGCGACAGAATGAACAGATGCTACCTCTCAAGTAATTGTGTGAAAGTTACTTGACTTCAATATTCTATTAAGATCGATGAACATTCATAATTACGAATCATATAAGGGTTTTATACTAGTTTTTAGCATTTAGAAACTTTTTCTTACAATAAATATGAAAATACTGAAGAAAAATTAAAAACGTCTTGAAAATCTTAAATGCGTATCGGCCACAAAGTTTATCTCAAAAGCATAAACAAGTTAAGTAGGCACATTAGAAACAATGCCGCCATCGTACATGATGTATTTACCTAAAACCTAAAATAAAGTTTCAAAATATTTTACTTTTTCTCAACATCTAGTTATTCAGACCATCCTGGGAGAAGGGGTGCTAAATTCTTGTCCAAATTACAAGCCAGTTGTTCCAAAACTACAATATGAAATAAGCCTTCCTTCGTCATTGGTTTGTAATATCTGCTTTATTATATATTTGAGTGTCAGATGTAATCGTTTTTATTATTCATCCTGTTCCGCTTAGCTGTGTTTTGTTTGTTTGTCTGTTTGTTTTGCCAGTACAGAGTTAAGTGAGTTCAGCTTTATATTCTGTATTATCTGGTCAGATTGGTCACCTCTCATAATCCTCCTTGTTTAGCCTTTTCTTTCATATTCTCACTGGTTTATTGTTCTAAATAAATTTTAGATATGTTTTTGAACCCGTAAATTTTTTTCCCCAAACTTCACCTTTATTTTGATGAGGGAAAAGAGTCAAATTATTCCAGCTAAATTCATACCTAACTTCTGTTTTGAGGCAACAGTTTTTCACAAATTTCTAGTAGCCTACGTCGCTGAGAAAGAAAAAGATGCCCCAATTCTTTTAACACAAGCAGAGAGCTGGACAAGAGAGGACATTTATTCAACGTTTCTACAGTTTTTGGCCTTCATCCTTGTAAATGAAGTCGAGAGAGGGGAGGGTGGGAAGGGGCAGGAGGCCACACCCCTGCAGAGAGAGACGGACGCACGGACAGACGTACACACTCACATGTATGCTTTCTCCCCACATTATGAGAACCTTGACTCCAGGCTTCCCAGGTGGCCTAAAATCTCCCCTTCGCCTCTGGCCTCGGGGCTTTTTCATCCTTTACTCTCTTCCAGTGTCCTGGAGATATGCCGCTAGGCAGCTAGGAAACAGACTTCTCCCGGGGCTTTCTGGGCATGAACCTGGCTGGAGGCAGAAACCTTCGGGGAGGCTGGGAAAGAGCAACGTGCAGGGCTAGTCGTCTTCCCTCCGCAGTGCGGCTCACGTCCTGCGACTTTCAAAAGGAAAAGCTGAGCCGCAGAACTTTCAAATGAGTTATTTTTTACCTACAGGAAGCTATCCAAGCCCTAATCCTGTATTTGACAGGATCCTGGCTTGGTCGCCAATGGGAAGGGTTCCCAGAATAATGTTCCTGCACTGGCCAGGCCTGTCAGGGCCAGCGAACTGCGGTGCACTGTGGAGGAGACCGGAGAGGGGTGACAGGTGTGAGGGGGGAGGGGATGCAGTTCCGTCAAGTCAAACTTGGCCGCTGAAGTCACGGCAAAAACATAATACGTATAAAATGATCTCGAAGACCATGCCTTTCTGAGAAGGGCTTCCCAGGACCCTGGAGCCAAACACCACGGGGCTGGGGATCCAGGGGTTGTTGAGAAATGAACGGCATGTCATTCGAAGGGGGACCCACCCCCTTACCACTTAGCTCTGAAACGGCCAGAACAAACTTCCAGTTATAAAATAAAGAAGTCACGGCGATGTGATGTACAGCATGGAGAATGCGGTCAATAATATTGTATTAACTTCATGGGAGATGGTGACTAGACTTATTGGGGTGACCACTTCACAACATACACAAATAAATGTTGAATCGCTATGTTGTACACCTGAAACTAATATAACATTGTATGCTGAGTATATCTCAATTCACACAAAAATAGTAAAGAAACAGCCAGACACACACCTCACGCACACTCAGATCAAGTCGATTTAACGAGGGGGTGGGAGGCTCCAAGCTAAACTTGGTCTGAAGATGGAGAGATGGCTGATCCATCAGGAACAGGTGATCAGGCCCTTGTTCCTCTTGGACTTGGACCTGGACTGATCACAGTCCTCTTTCTAGATGTCTCCATTGCCTGATACCCACACTGGGGCCAGCGGAGTCACAGGTTCTGTCTTCAAAACCACTCAGTGAAGCTGTTCGTCATAGATGACATTGCTGGGTCACCTGCCCTTGCACACTGAGGAGAATAAATAACACTAAATTACGGCCGCTACGCTTCTAAGCATCTACCGTATGCCTCACGTCACATCGGTTGTAACCAAATCTCAAGCCAACCCTCCAAGAAATATGGAATTATTTCCATTTTACAGGTGAGCAAGAAGGCTCAGACAGGTGAGAAACCCGCCAGTCACACTGCTAGTGAGTGAACTCACATCTTCCCAACTCGAAAGCCTACCCAATCTTCTGTCCCTTGCAAGGCCCAAGTCCCCAGAGGAAGGAAAAAGAGGGCCTGTGTTTTGGTGGGGGGTGGGGTTGGGGAGAGGGATTGGTCACAGCCACTGTCCCTTTATTCTTTGCGTTAACATCAGAAATATCAGCTTAACTCCACCTGCGGAACCTGCCACACAAGCAGTAAGCAACTCACAAATGTCACCCGCGGTTATGGAGGCCGGCCGCAGACTGAACTCTCACGTTCCACTGCAATGAGACTCTAGCACTCTGGGACGCTCCCATAACCGCCGTGCAAGGAAGCTTGCCTGAGCACGTCCTCTCAGGCTCCCAGGCCTGGGACAACGAAGCGAGGCCTCCCTCTCTCAGCTCCTGCCCCCCTTGTCCGGATCTGCCCCCTTCTTCCCTGGTCACATTTTCACATCCTCAGCCATGTCCCAGGGTGCGTCCTGCCTGTTAGCGAAGTGTTCAGGGGGCCTTCATTGATGGGGCCAACGTGCAGCCGGTCAGCCTAAGCCCTCCCCGGATGAGGTGATGTGCCCATTGACCTAGTCTCATCTGCCCAGATGGGCAGCCTGTCCTTGAGCATAGCCATTCCAAGCGGTTGAATCTTCACGTCCACAATCCTGCCACTTCTCGGAACTTAGGAGAAACTCACCTACTGAAATTATTTTCAGAGTCTGCAACATATTCTTCTAAATATTCTCACGAGTATCAACTCTTGCAGATTTGTTTACATTTTTGGTAGGAGACGAACATTATCCAGGGTCAAATCCGATGGAAAAAAGTGACAAACTAAATACCATTTAAGATTTAAAAGGAAGTACCACCCACAGGACGAGACCACTCCGATACTACCTCCACCACCAGTTAACGGCTGCCACTCAGACAGCGACTGGCTAGGCCCTCTGAAAACTTTCTCTACTCTTGAAGCAACTGAGAACACTATCATTGCTCCTCATTTTTCAAAAGGAAACTGAGGCATGGCGCATGATTGAGGCACACGTCCAAGACACAGGATTATGAGATGGCGGAGCAAATATTCAAATCCAGTCCTCTTCTCTCCCACAGCCACGCTCTCTTCACCGGCCACCCTGCTTTTTGCTGACCAGAGCATGCATAAGGACAGGGTGTCTTTACTCCGGTCATTACCGGTCATTACTCTGAAAGACAACAGCCACAGACCACTTAAATCCACGTAGCAGCAGCGAGTCTGAAATTCTCCTACATCTCATCCCACCAATACCAGGAGCCCACTGAGCTACAGCAGCATTTTGGGGGGCTATCCTTTGCCTCCAAGCAACAGGACCCTGGGGGTGGGGGTTGTTTACTAATTCTTATTTACCATTCTCTCCACTCCGAAAGACAAACACTTCCACCAGCAGCCACAAAGAGGGGAAGGTCACGCCACTGAAAACATGGCCGGTTCGTTTTTAAGGACACACATGAATTCAAAGGAATGCCTGATTTTACAATCAAGAACACACAATCTGAAATAGAAGAAAGTAAGTCATGAGCACCAACTCACTTTGGAAGAGATGGGCCGAGGCCATCAAAATGAATTGTGTGGTTTTTGTTAAACACACTCCTCAGCACATAAAGACCCAAACCACAAGGCCACTAGGAATAAGTCATTCCAATGATGGGGAAGGGGAGGGCAGGGGGAGACTGAACTTAGCAGCGGAATTACCTTTCTGCATCAAAAGGTGGGTGGTCTGGCCAGGCTGAGGTCACTAGAAAACAATTTAAGACAACGACGTGTAGCGGCCTCCCAGAGCTTCTGGTAAAGGAGTGCTGTGAACGCTAGCTGCCTTGACTCCTCGTTGCAAGGCTGGAAGGGAAATTTATGATATTGCCTTCTCACTGGCCGGACGATAACATTCTCAGCCTCCAATTCTCTTTGGCCTGTGATATAAAACCATTCCAAGGCTATGACAGAACGTTTGGGATTCAGCTGCGAACACAAGAGCATCTTTGAGTTAAAAATGAGGGAACACGTGGTGAGTAGAGAAAGGATGTAGGCATCGCTTCTGAAACACAGAAGAGATTTAAACGGTTCTCTAGATTTCTAAAAATACATTTGTGATTGTAGGACATAGCAGCATCTAGGGAGCACAACTTTCCAGCCTCGACATACGTCAGGGACTAAGGGACCAGGACACAGAGTCGGCCTTCCCGATGCTTAAGCATCAGGCACAATCGAGTTTTTAAACATTGCTATGGAGGTGGTGGCCACAAAACAGGAGGACCCAGGGTTAAGGGGCCCTCAGCTTCTCGTGAATGTAAGCGCACGACGACAGCTGTTTCAAGTCGGAGAGGCTGTCGATGCAGCAAAGGAAAAAAAGAGACAGAGCCTCGGATAAGTTCAGGGGCAGACCTTGGCCACCAGCCCCCGCCGTGACGTTGGCCAGGTCACTCCACCTCCACAGGCTGCCTTGGTGTCTGCCACCCCTCACTCATCCCTGTCACTTCGGACTTCTGGCCTTTGGGATGTGAAAGGATAAATTTCTGTGGCCTGAAGCCACCCACCTGACAGCATTTTACTCTGGCAACCCTGGGAAGCAGACGGACTGGGAACTACACCTGAAAGAGCATGAAACATCCCAGTTTTGGACTTCCGTCTTCCGGGTTAATATTTTCAATTAATGACTATCACACAAGGATCAACTATGTGGAACGAACTATTTTTCATTTGAAAAGAGAAATAAGACAAGGGGTTTTTTCTTGTATCAGTTTCTCTCAGAATAAAATGGTATTTTTTCCTAATTGGGTTTTTTTTCCCCCTCCTAGTCCCAATTCCTCGGCCCCCAAACTGACATGAGGTGATGGAAAAATTTGTTTTCAGGCTTTTCAAAAAATACACACAGGACCAGAGAAGACAGCGCGCTGTCTGATCGTGCCAACAGTCCAGGCCAACACGGCTCCTGCGGACAGTCCCGGATGGAGCTGTAAGAGGCTTGCGTTTGTCCCCACCACAACGTCCACAGCACCGTGGAAGGGACGGCAATCGTGAGACCAGATGGGCTGGAGTACGTTCTGAAAGCTAGCGACACGGCTGTGTGCCCGCTCTGCTCCGAGACCTAACTCGACCCAAGTCGACCGGCAGCCCGATGGGAAGCGCGTCTTCATTAAAGTCTGGCCCTCGCCCCTGACCACCAGCCCCGCACGTCCAAGCGCCTATGCGCAGCTCTGCCTGGATGCCCAACAGCCCCCCTTCCAAATGCAACATGGCCAGGCTGCGCCGCTCACCTGCCCCCCAAGCCTGCTTTCTCCGCTGCCGCAGGCTCCCGGTTACCGATCAGAAACTGCGGAACCAACCTTGACTTCTCTCCCAGCCCCCAATTCCAATCCATTAGCAAATCCTGTTGGCTCGGTGCTCAGAATGCTCTCAAAATCCCACTGCTCCTCGCCTCTCCCATGCTGACCTTCACGGGCCCGGCCACCACCATCTCTCATCCACATTACTGCGACAGCCTCCTATGGGATCTCTTGTTTTTATCCCCAGTGTCCCCGACTTATTGAGCAGCCAGAGCCATCTCTCTGAGACGCAAGTCAGATCCTGTCATTCCTCTGCTCAAAACTCTCCAGTGGCTCCCGTGTCTCTGAGAGTGAGGTCCCTCTACAGTGGCCCACACGGCCCCAACCTCATCTACCCCCCGCCCCCTCATGACACTCAGAGACTCAGGCCTCCTCGCTGCCCCCGATTCCAGGCCTTTGCACTGAGAGTCACTTCTTCCAGAATAATCCTCCCCCTGATATCATGTAACCGGCTCTCACGTCTTTGCTCAGATGCCGTCTGCCTGATGAGATCTCCACGGACCACACCATCTGTTACCGCAAACCCCGCTCCCATTCCTGATCCTACTCTGGTTATTTCTTACTTTGTTTACAGCTTCCTGACACACGGCACGTTTCATGGGCTTATTGTTTGTCTGCTTCTTCCTCTCCCCCGTCTGAGGAGGCACCATTCACAACCACAGGGACTTTCGCCTGTTTGGCTCGCGCACATATTCCCAGAGTCTAGAACATTCGCCATCTGGCAGAGTACGAGCCGCATGATTACTGATTGACTGAGTGAGAAGGGAGTGGTGACAGGGAGTACCTGTGTCCCCGGCAGGACATACTTTCCAGCAAGAAGTCCCTTCGCTTCTGCTGAGTGAGAAGTCAGGAACGGAAAGCAGGGCAGTGTTTGGCAGTGGTCTCTGGGAGCCCCAGCCAGGAGGCGACTTCCTGAAGAGGAACTTGTGGGGTCTCAAGTACACACGTGCACATGCACCTGGGGGTTCTGGACAGCTCTGGGTGGCGGGGAGCTGGGGTCAGCGCCTGCAGGTGGAGGGACAGGAAGGGCCCAAGAGGCGGGAGGAAGGGGTCAGGCCTGCAGAGTCCTCAGCCCTCCCGAATGTCACCCAGGTCCTCTCCCGGCCTGGTTATTTTCAAGGCTTTGGGGAAAGCAGAGGCTGTGCGCCTGCAGGGGAGAGTGGGAAAAATGAATCAAAATTCCAGAAAGGGGAACTTTCTGTTTTGCAATACCACTAATGGAACTCATGCCCCTGGCCCGCCCAGATCCGTCTCCGCGAGGAAACAGAAGTCCCGCGGCTCCGTGGGGACCTGCGAGCCTATCGCCACGGCAGAGCTGCGACAGCAGGCGAGACCCCGCCTCTGCCTCCTGCTCGCCTGCGGCTCGGGCTCCTGAGATGAAAGGCGGCGGCCCGCCAACAGCCTGCTGGCAGGAGGAAGACATTTACTCAGATTTATTATTTGAAAGCCTTTTGGGGGAAAAAAATCATTTAATCTCTCTTCATAAACAGATCCTTTTTTACGGCACATTTGTGTGAAGATCAGGGTCAAAAGTAATGCGAAGCGGGTTTGCTCTTCGCTTTCTCACTAAGGTTGTCACAGAGACAGCAGTTTGCTCCGGCCCGTGTTATTCCTGGGTGAGAGACTAACGCGAAACGTCGTTAGAACCACCACCGTTTATTCTTCGGCGGGCCAGGAATTGAGACAGGGCTCAGCCGGACAGTTCTCCTGTTCCACGAGGCAGCAGAGGTCCCATGGTGTCACTCGGCTGGCGACAGGCTGGGCCGGAGGGTCTGAGCTAGCTTCACTCTCACATCTGGTACTTTATCGGAACGACTGGAAGTCTGCGCTCACTTGGGACTGTCAACCAGAGCGCCTACAGGTGACCAAGCCCGCATAGTGGTATTACATCGAACTTCTTACCTGGTGGCTCCAGGCCCTCAGATCAAGTGTCCCAGTGGACAAGGCTGCACGGACTTTTAGGACCTCTCCTCGGAAGCCTCACAGTGCCCCTTCTGCTACATTCTGTTGACTGATACAAACCCACCCAGACTCAGGAGGAAGGAACACAGACCCCATTTCTCGATGGAAGGAGTTTCAAAGTACTGGAGACTAAAGTGTTAAAAGCACCACACAGTTGTTTCTGAATTTACCCATGGAACATGTCCTTGATTTTCCACCCTTCTCCAGCTACCCAGGGGCCCTGTGGTGCTCACCGGCCTCCTCAACCCCTTATTCTTCAATCACTCAGCCAGTTAATTATCAAGCACATTTTAGGTAGAAAAGTGAATGACATGCCGTCTGTGATGGGCTGACAATACAACGGCCAAGACCGTGGGCATTTGTTCTTTTTGCCTGTCTAGCCTCCAAGCCTCCTCTGTCTGGAAATGGTGCTCCCGTGTTCCTCTGAGGAACGATACCTTCCGCTCTCTCAGCTCATGTGACTGGGGTGGGCCCATGACCAAGCCCAGGCTGACCGGAATCAAACTTCTTCTCCCTTTGCTCTCAGAGTAATCGATTCAAGGATTGATACCTGGCCCGATGATCATAAATTCCAGTACTTTGGCATAATTTGGAGGAGAAGGCAGCAAAGTAGGGGGCTGGCGCCAAGTGAAAAAGAAGTGCCATTAAATAAAGCTAAGAGCAGATCCAAGAGATAGAGTGAGAAAGAGGCCGAGTCCCGACGACGCAGGTTCCAACATGCCTGAAGCCAGCCTACCCCGAGGTTTTCCACTTACATAAGCCAATAAACTCCCTCGACTGGCTCTAAACAAGGCTGAGTTGGGTTTCTGTCGGTTGTAACTGAGAGTCCTGACTTACATCCAGGAAACAATGAGAGTGATCAACAGATAGAGTACAAAAGACAGAAAGGCATTTATGGAATGAACCTCTGACACCAGACTTGACAGGTCGCTGAGATAAGGACCTGGGAGCAGCAGAGACGAGAGCATCTACCTTCCTGTCGCAGGATGCAGACTTCGGCCTGCCGTACTGCGTAAGGATAGCACCGGACCATTCCAGACACATCGCAGCGACTCACTCCAAAATGCCTACTTCTCCACCTCTTTAAGAAAGAATAGTAAGGAAGGGCATGACATGGAAGGGCCCAGAGCTGCCACCTTTTCGCACCAGGTGGCACCCCTGCATCAGGGAGGCAGAAATCTGGGGGTCAATAAGTAAACTAACCAGAATTAAGACCCCTAAAATTAAATAGTGGTAGCTTGGATGGGAATCTTGAAGAGATTAGATAGTAGGAAACGTGAGACAGCAAAAATCCGGGACGGCCACCACTCGGTTGATACCCGCTCTGTATTCAACACTGGACCGCCATATTTGGTCCTGTAAAATCCAACGTGGATGTCCACAGGAACCCAAACATCTCGATGTGAAGACCAGCCTGCAAAAGCTTTAAGGTCCAACACCAGAGGACAAAAAATCTAAGCACTGAATTTTGTGACACAGGCTAACGGGGCAGTGGGGACCCCAAGAGACCCTCTGTTGGAAGAACCATTCCAAGTTCCTCATGCCACCGATGAGGAAACAAGGGGTTAAAAAGGTCGCACAAGAACATCGGGATCACCAGAGAGAGAACGGAGGAGGCAGGGAAGGGTCTGCTGTACGCACATGCTCTGGGCCGCGACTTGACAACTGTGCATGATTTTACAGAGTGGAAGGGGACGGAGTGAGCTGAGGAGAGGTGCACAGGGAAGGGCCGAGCATTCATTCTTGAGGCTATGTGTTCCCTCCCCACCGCCATTGGCTTTGAGCACCGTGTGCTTAAGTGACTTCGTCATTAAGCGGGAGTGTTCCAAACAGCCTCCTTCTTTCCTAAACAAACCTGTCAATTCACACTTCGGGAGCTCATGGGGAGAGTATCTTGTAAAACCCAGTTTGTGACAGAAAGAACCTATGGTGATGGATGTAAACAGCAGTTTCAAAACAGGAAAGGACTCTACAAGTATTTAGGTTGCTGTATGAGGACAGCGACATATATTTTATATTAAGAAAGACTAAAACTTCCTTGCTCCCTGTCGTTCTGCTCATGACCAATGAGCTGGAAATAACTACGGTGCAGCTTCCTACCCCTTTCTCTCACATTTCCTGTCTGGATCCAACCTCCCCTCTGGGGTCACTGCTCGGAGAATCCTCGCAGATCATTTTTCTAAAGATACATTCATTTTTTCTAGTCCAAGTGCAGGCGTATTTTCTTGTTTCATTATTTATTGCCTACAGCATTAGTTTTTCCTCTTGTTACTGAGCTCCTGTCCCCAAGAAGAGTAGAACACTTCTCTCCTTTAGCATCATCTGTACATTTCATTAAATTGGGTTTTCAGGCTCTGGATCCCTGACGCTGTTATTGAAGGACACTCAGCCAGCAACAGCCCTCGAGGCAAAATATGGAGAACACTGTCAAAATTGTTCAGAGGTTAAGCATCCAGGAGAACAAAGGGCCAGCTAATCTACCCAAAGACAGGCTGCTTTTCCTGTATTAAATACACACACATGCTCTGATATAATTGATTTTATTTTTTAAAAAGAAAATCATTCTATGCATAAAATTTTGTGGTGAAATATTAGATTTCTTTTATGGTATCAACCTTTCACTTGACATGGGGTCCAAACAAAAATGATAAGTTTTATAAATATGCAAATACCAAAACAAAGGAGTCATATCTTGATTTAACATAAGAAAAGATTAATCAAGTTGTGGATGACTATCAAGTTGTGGGTGACCTTAACAGAGAGACAGCAATATGGGAAATAAAATGAGACTGGCAGATGTGCCTGCAAAACTGTAGGAATTGTAGTAAATCTGTAAAAAAAGAAATGAAGGGCTTCTTGATAATTTGGGTTTCAATAGCCTGAATAAACTAGACTTGAACCCAACTGGGAAGTAAAATCCAGAACAAGCTCAATATGCTAAACCTCCAACTGAAGTCAATGACAATCATTTTGCAAAATGACAACAGAGCCCTCGAAGAGCTATAATCTCAGTGACAGGATAGGTTAGAAAAACCTGCTGACCAGCAAGGAAAGGCAACAAGGAAACTTGTCTGGGCCTCAGCTCAGACAGAAAGAAAAGGTCCCCTCTGTGAATCTGTAACCAGATGTGTGTTGACATAGCTTCACATTTATCCTAACTGCATGATCTGGCATTCCCACAAGATGCAAAATGAACTGAATGCGGTCCCAATTCCAAAGCACTTCAGAGTCCCTGGCAGAAAGAAGCAAACCCAAGTTTCAACGGAAGAGCACATCCTCATGCCAAGCCTTTCAGGATTCCCATAGATTATGATGACCAAATATGAGTTCATGACAAAAAATTATAAAACACTGAGGAAACAAAACTCCTTGAGCTAGAGTCAGCAAAAAACAAAAACCATGAAAAGTAAAAATTAAAATAACCTGGGCTATCAATCTGAATCCTCAAATGACAATACCAAATGTAAAATTCCCAAATGTAAAATAACCAAATGTAAAATTCCATTTAAGGAAATACAGCTGGAACTAAAATACGAGAAAGAAACAACTTAAAGGACCAAGAAGATTTGAAAAAGAAATTTTTAAATACGCAAAATATACAATCACTAATATTAAAGACTCAGAAATGAGTTAAATAGGTTAGACACAACCGAAGCTTGAATAAGTTACCTGTGGAAGCATCCCAATACACAGCACAGACATTGAAACATAAAAGGGACTATGAGACAGGAGGTCTGTGGAAACGAGAAGGTCTAACACACGTCTAATTAGAAACCCAAAGAACAGAAAAACAGGCAGCATTTAAAGCGATAACAGCTGACAATTCCCCAGAACTGATGAAAGACAAAAATCCTCAGATTCTGAAAGCAAAACAAATTCTAATTCAGAAAGGAAAGATGGGAGGGAGACACAGACTAAAAACAGAAAGCAAAGCTAGTGTGCGGACAGAGAAAAATAGATCACTTCAAAGCAATGACAATTTGGCTGACATCAGATTTTAACAGCTATAAACAGACGCCAGATGACAGTGAAATCATAACTTCAAAGCGCTGTTGGGAAATAGCTATCAATTTAGAATTGTGTGAACAGCTAAACTGGCGTTCGATAAGTAAAGAAAAACAAAATTCTCGGGAAACGGAAAAGGAGAAAGTTAAGTATGAATAGCACATCAACAAAGGAACTGACAAAGGATGTCTTTCATTAGAAAGGACAATTACTACTTTGCGAGAGAGGTCCGAGATGCAATTAAGGAAAAATAAGCGAAGAAACAGAATAAACATGTGATGAAATCTTAAAAAAATCAGCAACTGTAAATATCAATGAAAGTGTAGTGTGGGGGATCAGAACGAAATAATGTCTCAATATGTTGATCAAATTGTATGATCAAAATTTAAATATTCTAATAAAATATTGGCTCATTCAAGAAAAATAGTTTTATTCATGATACATTTGAAAGCCGGTGTGCATATTAAAAATTTAAGGGCGACCCACTAGAAATGTTTAACTTCGAAATAAAGTAGAAGAAAAATATTTTTAAATGAAAAATCCAAATGAAAGACAGGAAAATAAAACAGCAGCAATGGCATAGAAAAAGGAAAAAAAGGACAAAATGATGTGGTAGAAATAATTTTCTAATATCAGAAGTTGCAATAGATTTTTTTAAAGAGTCAAATTAGATTTTAGAAACTAAACTCCAGCTATGGGCTCCTGAAGAGACACACCTGAAATATGGACATAGAAAAGGGGTAAGGGTGGAACGTGATTAAAAAAAAAAAAAAAAAGCTATATTAATACCAGACGAAATAGACATTAAGGTAAAAAACATTTAGAATAAAGAGATTAATTTTGATCTTGGCACTAGGTAGGGAAGAGAAAAAAACAAAAGCCTTTGTGAATTTTAACCACTGACCTTTCCTTAAACAGCTTGCATGAAAAGCACACAGCAATAAATTTCTTTTCAAGTGGTCTCTGGTCTAGGCATGTGGGATCACAAATTTTCTGATATTCTTTGTCCAAAGTGTATCTTTTAGAAATTCTTTTAGTGAGGACCGTTGGTTGTAAATATTCTCAGTTTTGCTTCTCTATAAATGTTATTTGTGTTTTTGGAAAGAGGCCTCTCATTTCTTGAAATACTTAACGTTCTAATTTTCCAAGTGTGACAAGCCTGACTCTAAGTTCTTTGTACGTTTTGTAATTTCTCACTGTGAGTGCTTGTCCCTTGTATCATCCTCTATGGGACTTTTTTTTTTTCCAATTAGAGATGTCATTCAATATTATCTGTAGGAATTCTTAAAGCCTGGGATAAAGTTGTTTTCCTTCAGAGATACAATAAGGAATACAAACAATGATACTGAGCACATGTAAAAACATCTCAACAAACACCGACTGCAAAAAATACAACGATTTGGAATGAATCTAATAAAAGACCTACAAGCTTTTCACAAAAATAAAATTAAAAATTTTTATAGAAAGATATTAAAGAACTCCTAAGAGTGGATAAATATACTATGTTCATGGACATAAAAAACATTAATTTGGGAATAACATTTTAAAAATTTTTGATCTTTAGATTCAATTACTTTTGGAAGAACTTTCTTTGGTGGAATTTAAACCGATTCTAAAATTTTAAATAAAATGCGGATGGTCAAAAAGAGCCAAAGTACCTCCAAAATATCTCCAAAAGAAAAGCAAGATAGGGATAATTTTCTAACGGCTATCAAGATATATGAACCCATAGTAAATAAAATAGTTTGATATTGGTGCAGATAGGTGAATGAAACACAATCAAGACTCCAAAAACAGATACACGCACATATGAAAGTGATTTATGAGTGACAGCATGGAAGATTAGATGAAGTACTAAATAAGTGAAACTTGCAGAACTGGTTTTCCATGAAGGAAAAATGCTTTTGGATTTTTATCTCACACGATACATAAAATCAATTCCAGGTGGGTTTGAGAAGGCAAAACTATAAAACTTTAGGAAACAGTTGTATAGAAATCATAGAAAAAGAATGATAGAAAATTCAACTACATTAAAATTATGAATATCTTTTCCTCAAAAGATACCATAAGAAGTTTTTGTAGTATATGAACTGACAAAGTGTGAGATTTCAAAATCCATAAAGAATCAATTAGTCAAAGAAACAACCTGGTAGAGAAGTGGGCACAGGGGCATCTCACTGTGGAGGGTACACAAACGGCCCAATAACTCACGGAGAGATGCTCGACCTCGTTAGGAATCAGAAATGCAAATTCAAACCACGAAGATACTGTTTCACATCCACATGATAAAGATCGTAAGGTCAGACGTTGCCAAGGTGTGAATTGGAAACCCTCATCCACTTCTGTGGAAGTGTGAATTGATACCACCACTGGGGAAAACAGGTGTTCCCTAGGAGAGCTGAACACTCATTCCCCCTTCCCCGCAGCTCTGCAGGGCCCCTCTTGGGGACATCCTCTCAAAATCTGACACCTGTACACCAGGAGACACCATAAGAATGTTCATAACAGCAGTGTTGTAACCGCAAAACCTGGGAACGGTGCAAACGTCGGTCACCGGTAGAAGTAAATCGTGATGTTTTCGTACAATAGAGGACTATGCGGCAGTGAAAATGAGTCAGCTACGTACGAAGAAATGATTTTTAAAACGTAATGTTGAAAAAATAAAGCAAGTCATCGGAGGCACATCGAAGATAAAACAATTTAGGAAAAGTATCCTTTAAAAAAATAGTGAGCTCATGCGTGGATGCGGGGGTGGGTGGCACCAGTCCAGACTGAGAATTTACCGTGACTTTTTTTTCTGACTCCTCCCAGATGTCTTTTATTTGCTATTAAATGTCAATATATTTATTAAAAAAAAAAAATCAGTTACACTGAAGCCAGGGATGAGCCATGACTTCTGACTTAACTGTCTTAAAGCATAGTTATAAAATACCTGGGTGTTAAAAATAGAAGACTTTGATCGTTTTAACAGTTATTTATTTTCATGGAGTCATTATCAAGTCCTATCTGAAACTCCTTTTTCTCAAGCTGCATTTACACATTCACGCATATATAAACATCTTTGTGTGCATTTTATGTATCCAATTATCCAATTTCATGTTATTTACCCCTATCTATTATTATCTATCCTGTTTATATCGTCATCAGACCTTAACTTAAATATGTGATTCTAATATCAAACTGACCCTCAAGGTAAAGAAAACAAACCACCATAGAAGCCCCTTGAGCAAATTTTCCGTTGGTTTCAAAGCAATTTAACCAAAGCCTGAAACACATCTTGAGTCACAGTAGCTCATCTGGAAGCTAAGAACGTTCTCCCTGCGCGCGCACACACACACACACACACACACACACACACACACGCTCAATATCCCAAATGCACAAGTCTGAACACTTGGGGTGTAGGGCATCCCTTGGTCAAATAACTTAGGGAAATGCTTCTTTAATCCAGCTAAAGGAGATTCTAAATGGCACGTCTTCTCGGCCTCCTTAATATGCTAATGTGTCTGTGAACGGCCAAATCAGAGACCCAAGTAGCACCTCCCAGACATATTGCAGCAGAGACCCTTCCACGATCTGAGACACACCGACTGGATTATCTCCGAGGGGTCTCTATTGACTGAAGGTATAAATTCTGCTACTGCTGCTCTTTGGCTATAGAAAGCACCCCTCTGAGACCCTGTCCTAGCAAGCCATTTCAGCCTGTCCTCAAGTAAAGAGCTGCATGCATGCTCCAAAATCACTTTTTCTTAGTCTTATTTCTTCAGAACCACCACTCTCAGAGGAGAACGATTTGATTACCTAATTGAATGGCCCTGTGGTTAATCCTTTTCAAGGACCATTTGCCATTTCAAAGCTTGTTAAATGAAAATGAATCTCTAATTGGTACAATGTGTGGGGAAACGTTTTTTTCGTGTATAGATAGCTCCCTAATACCTCTTATCTCTCCCTCCATGTTATCACTAACTCCCCGCTTGGGGGTGAGGAGGAGAGGAAAGAAAGACACTCTCCCCAGACATACCCTCCCTACACACACACACACACACACACACACACACACACACACACACACACACACATGATCCTTGCCAATTCCTAAAGGAGAGTATCATTTACAAGTGAACTCAAGCTCAAAAGAGACTTTCCTGCTTCCCACAAGGTATCAGTGAAAAAATAGATAACTCAAATTCTTGCTTTCAAGTCTCTCTGCTTTTTCCACTAGATATGAACAATAATGATGAAAAATTATTCCCATTATATCAAAATGCTACATTTGCCCCCAGTGTAAGTCATCTGTTGGTTTAGAGATCCTGGGAATGTCACAAGTCCACACATGGCTTCTGAGAACCAGGATTTCACATCTGCATAGTTAACACATGCAGTGTGATAGGTCACGGAAAATTTCATGCTGGTCTTGGACAAGTCCCGCCTGCTTCTCAGTGAGAAAACAGCAGAGCCCGGTTTAAACATCACCTGTTTCCTTTCAGAATCATTCCCGTGGAAGCATATCCATAGCACTTCCTCCCAGTGTGAAGGCTTTCCCTCCCACCTCCCATCCTACTGGGGTCCCTACTCTCGGCCATCTGGAAAGAGTCATCTCGGTTAAGATGTTAAAATGGAACACTTTCCGTCTCCGACTGTCCATAAGCGAGGATAAAACAGTCTGTGGCAACAGTCCCTTCTTTAAAGGAAGCTGCAGACATCCTAAGCAAGACATACTAAGTGGAACCAGTTCAACTTGGCTTTTCCCATACAAGACAGCAGTTTAAAAGAGGTATAGAGAACGTCCTTAGAGGAAGCTAACGGAGTCCACCTTCCCTTTGCCTCAGATCAAGGTGGTGGGGGGTGGGGCGGGGGCGGGGCAGGGAGGTGAGGGAGGTTCCAGGGAACAACTTAAGCATAACCTGTATCACTGGAGATTGATTGTAAGGTATAGTGACTAATGTTGGAATCACAGTGCAAAAGCTTAAAAGGCTGCTAAGTTGGATGACCATCCTCAAAATGTGTTGGGGCCAAGGAAGTGAGTTTTCTGTGGGCCGGATATGGACCTAGGGATGGGAGCAGGGCGGGGCTGGCCTGAGAAGGACCCCAGTGGTTAACTAACTGTTTAAGAATAGCTGCCCTAAGGACATAAACACCCCTCACGAAATCTCTCAGCAGGTTTTTGACTGAACTTGTCCAGCAATTTCAAAACTGTACTTCCTGATGAGGGCCTGGTGTGCAGTGAGGCTCTGTCCCTGATGAAGTGCTGACCCATACGCTTCAGCCATCAGCTGAGCTGTGAGTGGGGACCACCAGCGCCACCTGAAGTCGGAAGAACCTAAGACGATGGCCAGGACCCTGCAGCATTTCCTCCCCCGAAGTCAATCCGAGTCCATGTTACTCCCTAATCAAAAGCTTGGGAACACGGGCCTGAGCAAAACATTGCAACAGGCTCTGGTGGCTCTGGTCCTGAGGCTGGGAGCATGAATTCCAGAAGGAATTTGCTGCGTTGATTCTTATCTAATAATAGAAAAAGTGACTAAAGCAAAAAGTTGATGCTAATGCTAGATTCTTAAAAAAAAAAAAAAAAACACCCATGGTAGCAGTTTCCCAGACTTTTCCTTTAATCTCTATTTACATTTGGTTTCCTTTCTGCCTAAAAATATCTTCCACGCATTCAATAACAGAACAAACTCAGCCCTACGATGTTCAAAATAAAATGAAGTAAGTTAAAAGTCATCCCTAAATGTTATTCCATATTATATAAATGGCTGTATAAGTAATGACATGGGAAATAGTCACACATATGAAAAACATAACATTAACAAGACATACCAATCATAAGAAACGTATACACAGATATATATATATATATACACACACACACACATATATATATATATAAAAGGAGATGCACTAAAACAATAATGCTACCTCTGTCTGAAGCAGTGATGGTTGAATTATTTTCATATCTTAATCGTTTTCCATATTTTCCAAGTTTTTGGCAGTGCACATCGTGCTTTTGTGATCTGATTCTGTAATAACTAAACAGTCTGCAAGGCTTGCTCCTACCAACGAGGTTGGCAGGAAACCCCCAAGTGTCCATTTCCGCTTTAAGAATTCTGGCCACTTTGCATAATTGCGTCCAACGTCAGGGAAGTAAATGCGTGCCTTGTGTTACAGACCTGTCCTCGCAACTAGGAACAGTGACTTCCAACTTATTCACATATGCGGTTCTCAGCTGGCACTTGTGACGAAGGCCAGATCTGTCGCAATTTCCAATTATTTAGTACACATTTTAATTGTGTTCCATGGAATAAGTTAAATATAAACTTGGTTCTGAATAAATAAGAAAATTAGGCTTTTGACCCTGAAGTTTTAAATGAATAAAAATTACGTCAAAAGTGTTCTCATAGTGTGTGCGAAAGAGAAAGGGAGAGAAAGAGAGAAAAATGAGGATGAATGAATTAGGGATTATACAAAGTCATTCCCGAAAGCTAAAAAACATTCCGAATTTTGCATACACTGTCCTCTCCAGACTATCCCAGAGAGCTGTCTACTACATAAGAGCAAACAGGAGCGAATCCCTACAGGAAACGAACTACATGACAAAGAACAGACAGAGCACAAGCAGACGAAGGTAAACAGAAGGAACACACAAGGAAAAGCCCATCTAGGCTGATCTATGTCCCATACGACATAAGGAGCCATGGGCCCAGACTGAGACCAGCTCACTGGGCAAACAGACAAGTTAGAAGCCTGCTCAGCACTTGGGAAGCAGCTGGCGCCACCCAGACATGCCCCATGTCCCTCGATCCGGTGATGGAGAGAACGGAACTGGACAGAACTGGCTGGTTGTCTTGAAGACTCAGGGGTATAAATGCTTAGAGAACTGGGCAGCTGGGCCTCACAGGATCAGGAGATCTGTGTACTTCCCCCTTGAACTTGGTGGTAGTGGCTCTGGGCTCGGCCCCTCCTGGGCCTTCGTCAGCTACACACGCCCAGAAAATGTGTTCCACACATTCAGCAGCCTGAGACACAGTCTACTTCCAACAGCTGACGTACTGAAATGCAAGACAAAATCTGCAGCCAGTGCTCCTCCAATTCCCCAGAATGAGAGACATTTATGAGTTTCAGGCTTTATGCAAAATAGCAGCTACTGTTAATAGAGCACTTCGGTAACACGTGACAGGCTTTTACACACATGAGCTTGCTTCATCCTCCTGACAATCATCTTACAGATGGGGAATCTGGGCCTCCGCGAGAGTAAGGGCCCCACCGCCCCTGTAACTGCTGAACAGCAGAGTATGAATGCAACCCGTACCCCTATCTCCCTGATCCCAAGTGCGCGCTCTCAACCACCTCAGCTACTGTTGCATTTTAATGAAACAAAAACCCTCCCTCCCTTCTCACGACAGAAAAAAGTGAGGGGCTGGGGGCTCATCGACCTCAGCCTTCAGGGGCATGTGCGTGGTGGGCCGGGCAACTCCATTCCAGGGACGGGAGCTCCGAGGCTGACGAAGCCAAGGCCACCGTCAAGGAGCTCAGAGCTCTGTGGTCCTTGATGGCAGGAAATGACCATGAAAGAGTAGCTTCGGGAGACACACGGAAAAGGGGGTAGGGCAGGCCAAGTCTGCTTGTTCTGGTACCAGTTTGAGAGGGGGTGTGGCCGTGGCTACCAAACTAGGGAGCCACTTCCCGTAGCCCTCTCTTCCCAGTGTAGGGCCATACAGGTGATTTGAAATACGGCAGAATCCATGACACTATTTTTCAGAGAAAGGCTTCTGCCTCCGGAATCAAAATAATTCCCAGAAAATTAGCTAAGAGGATCCGTCTTTAGAAAAACCAGACAGACGGACAGCAGAAGAGTTTCTGGGGTAGCCTCTGCCTGGAGATCACAATTAGCAAGATGAGGAGGGACCAAGCCCAGCCACACACAGAGCCGAGGCCAAGCTCTCCACTGAGTCAAACCACAGGCTCCAAGACCACCATGGAGCACCCCATTCCTCCCAAGGCTCCTCCAAGTGGACGCCCCTCAGCCTGTATCATTCCATGGGAAACCTCCCGACTGGGTTCAGAAGCCTGTGACATGTGACAAGGTGCCTGATCCTTTTAGTGTAAGGGGTAATTGTGTCTGAAAACTTCAGCACCAGCTTACGCTAAGTGCAATTTCCTCTGAAGTTATTATCCCAGCTGGAATTTGAATGTTGAAGCATTTCTGATACTCTGGGAAGGCTCCCTAAACATTCCAAATAAAGCCACACTTTGCCCTCCAACTCATGTTCTGCTTGGATGTTATGGCTGCTCCTCTGGCTGCTGACCATCTTTATCACGAGTACCTCCTCTTCCACTGCCTTGCAGGTCCCACCTGAAAACAAAATCCCATCACCCCCCACCCTGACCACACTGCACCTGGGAAAGTGACTGCGATGTCGGAAACAGAGTTAGTGCCCAGTGGTCAGGAAGCAACAGGAATGAATGAATTATAAAGAAACAATGATTCTCTTCCTGTGACGGCAGCAGCCACAGAACCTCAAGAAAGAAAAAGACTCATGCAGCCAGAGAACATACAATACTAGAAAGCCAATGCAAATTTTCTGAGAGTTTACTAAGAATTGCGACAGCACGGATGGACCTAGAGGGTATTATGCTAAGTGAAATAAGTCAGACAAAGACAAATACTGTACAGTTTCACTTACGTGTGGAATCTAAAAAAATGAAACAATGAATAAACAAAATAAAAACTGACTCATAGATACAGGAAACGAACTGGTGGTTGCCAGAGGGGAGGGGTTTGGGGCACGAAATAGCTGAAGGGGATTAAAGGGTGCAGACTTCCAATTATAAAGTAAGTCATGAGATGTAATGTACAAGCCTAGGGAATATAATCGGTAATACCGTAATAACTTTGCATGGTGACGGATGTTACCTAGGCTTATCATAGGGTTCATTATGTAACGCACATGAATATCAAATCACCTGGAACTACTAGAATACTGTATGTCAACTATAGGTCAATTTAAAAAAGAATGGGCTGTTTCGACTCCATCACCAGCTAACGAATCTGGATATTGGGTGGAATTTCTTAACGTCACCCAAAATGGGGATGACTTCTTACCCTATTCCATCTTGCCAAAGGCATGAAGAGAAAAAGCAGGCAAGCCCAGGCTCCAGAAAGACAAGGGAGGAAACGTTTGGGCTGCTCAGACCATTCGTCTTCGGGCAACGAAGCAAACCGAGGGACAGAAGCTGCCGGCCCTGAGATTTCCTGCAGGTATCACGCCGCCTCGCTGGAAAACACAGCCTAGTGTTTCCGAGTGAAAACCTGCCACAACCTTTCCAAGACAGGCCTTGCCAAAAGTGCATGCTAAGGACTGGTTCTTTCCTTCAGACCGAGTTTAGGTTCTTTAAGCGAATCGGCTGACACTCCTTCGCAGAACTAAATTGAGATTTCTCTGTTCATTTTTTTCTGAGAATCAAAGAATGTGTTAGTTATGGCTCGGCATACCTCACCCAGGATCTTTTCTGAGGTGGAGAGTGATTGATGGAGATTGGATTCACCTTCTGTGGCGATAAGTACCGCATTTTTCTTGGCAAGACCCTCAGGGGAAAAGGGGGTGGGGGGTAGGAAGCACATAATTCACAGAGCATTGCTAGTGACATCATGGGTGTCTTCAGACTCGAGACCAAGACATAGGACCTCACCTTGGAGTTCATGTAAATTTGAGCTCCAGGGAAACAAAGCAAAAAGCCAGTGCTATCATTTTACATAACGTGCTTTTCTCAGGAGTCAGCCTTGGATTCAAAGAAAATTCAGCCCTCTTCCATCTCTGATGGGTTTGAAAAAGTCACGAGGGCCTCAAATGAATTTCTGTCAATAGATGCTGCCAATCAACAGTGACGACGGGTCTCTCTGTCATGAAGGCAGGGGTCTAGCCTGACTCTGAAGGATGATGATAAGAGTTCCGTAGGCTCTTTCTGCATCCTTTGTTTCTATGATCAGCAAAGGTAACGCAAAACAGACTCCCTTTTGGCTTTTAAAATGTGAACTCTATAGCCCAGAATAAAATGCTCTAATCCCCTAATAAAGCTGGGGCCTATGAAAATAACATTTTGTGACAATAGATTAAAGAGGAAAAGGACAGAGAGAAGCTGCCACGACCATCCCACTTCGACTCCGAACCAAGTGAGAAAGATATTTCTCCAGGGGCAGAAGGGAACCCCCTTCTAGCGCAGTTTGATGCTGGCCCCGACGTAGAGGTGCTTTTATGTACAACTCTCTTAACAGGAAGCAGTGTCAAACTGTTCCATTTCACTTCTCAGCCACTCTCTCACCATACTTCAAAAAGGAATCACGCAGATTTGTGGCATAAGCCTGGAAAAAAAACATTCCCACTGGCATCTTACCCTTTCCTCCAGCTCTCTCAAGGCATGACACTGTTCTTGTCTCCAAACCCCACGGAGCTGGCAAACATCCCTTCTGTCCTCAGGGGCCTGATGAGAACCAAACTAGCCTTCCATAGACACTGTGAGCACAGCTGAGGGTCACTCTTTCAAGGAAGGCACGAGATATCAAAACTCTTCACATCCAATCGAGGGAAGACTTAACCTGGTCGCTTTTTTTTTTTTTTAAGTCTACCTGCTTAATAAAACCAATATATTTGAGGGCTCGTCACCATCTACATAGAAAACCATTAACAAATCACATAGTGTAAAAGGCTTCCATTTGGAGTAGTTACACGACGCTAAACTCATTTCGCTGTGCTTTTTACTCATTTCTGCCAGTTTTCTCCTCATCACAGTCCTATGAGATTAGTACCATCAGTTCCACCTTATAGATAAGGAATCTAAAGCTCAGACAAGTTCAGATAATTGCCCAAGGTCATCCGATAAGCTCCAAATCCATTTTCAATGTCGGTGCTGCTCTAAGCTCCCCACCGAGTAAGAGGTCCCGTGCTGACAGTGGAGAGTGGAAAAATTCAGAAGTAGGCATAGCGCTGCTTTCCACTAGGCTAATCTGGTATAATTCAAAACCAAATATAACTGTAAACAAAAGTTACGATCCAATTTACTATTGATCCCTCTGAGGAGAAAATGGGAAATCATATTAGCGGTAGGTTATTTGATGGCCATGTTATTTACAAAATTTAAATACTTACAATAGGCATATCTCAAGCAAAAATGCCAGCTCAGTAAGGAACATTAAGACACAAAACCGCTGATTCTAGCGGGTGTATACGTGGCCAGAAGACTTTCGGCATTGCTAAAATAGCACATTAAAGAAAGAAAGCAACGTAATTCCACAGTTTAAAACTAGGCTGGAAAAGGCGGTTAGCCTTATAATTACTGACAGAAGAGTTAAAAACACATTTCATTCTGATTGATAGCTGAGTACTGATTGCATAAACAGTGGAAAAGAAAAACAGTGCACAGGTCTAGCACTAGCAGGATTCTCCTTCCGAGCATAAATCATCTTTCTGTGGCCAATGTGATACAGTCACACGTGGTAGAAATGAAGAAGGAAGAGAACGTCCACGTGGAAATGCTCACAGCACATTTCATTCCGTCCGGGCACATGTGTATGTACGGCAACGTGGTACCTGTGGGAAGGGAACTGGAACCAGGTCCGAGAGGCCCGAGTGGACCCCGATGACCATTCCTGGGACACGTGACCACAGGCAGTCCCCTTGGGCTCCTAGGGTCTCGACACTGTCGTTGGAGTAAAGAGAGAGCTTGACCATGAAGGGCTGGTCTCTTCTGGTTCTAAAATTCCGTTTCGGACTCGTAGATAATGTTAGTTGGCTGGCTGTGATATCGATGGACTCCATTCGACAGAAATCCAAGGACAAAGCCTGTGACTGCAGGGAGCACAAGAGCCAGTCCCCAGGTGTAGCTGCGCAGGACCTGTCACCCACTGGAAGCAGGTGCAGGAGATCAGGGGGATGGCACTGAACCCCTGAGCAGAGAGAAGGCGGGCACCGTGAGTGACAGGAGACAAGTTTCAGGAAAGGGTCAGATGGCAAATCTTTCTGGCTTTATGGGCCACGGTCTCTGTCACCGCTACTCAATTCTGCTGTAGCAGGAAAGCAACCATAGACAACAGGTAAAGAAATGGGTGTGGTTAGGTTCCAATAAAACTTTATTTACAAAAACAGGCAACAACCAGAGCTGCTTGCCAACCTCTTAGGATACAGGATGATTCTTCTGAGTCAAAACATCCCACAAAAGGCTAGTGGGGGTGCAGAGCGCCCATGGGCCAGAGTTGTTGGCTAAAGCCCATCTCCACATGAAGTCAGTGTACCCAGCCTCCCAAGGACTGTCACTTAGCCATCAGACATTAAAGCCCCATCTGAACATGCCCCAGATAAATGCAACATCTCTCAGAAAGCAAAGAAGAACACCATGTTTACTCTTTTTTGAAGCCTGATAGCAAGTCTGGATGTTTTCACAAACCTGTGAACAATCTGGCCTAATGATTTATTCCAAATGTTGACTCTACTTTAAATGTGGTCCCTGGGTCACACAACGTAGAGAGTGGAAGGGGTGGAGGAAAAGGCAGGGAAGATGAGATGCCCTAAATATCAGTTCTAGCCGGCGATCTTCTTAAAAGACTGAGGGCCATTCTCAAAGACGTGAACTTGCACGCTGATTTTACAATTAGCTTTGCAATGAGGTCCATTTTCAAGTGAATGAGAGAAGAGTTTCGGTAGGCTAGGGTTAGGATTTTGAAGGACACAATAAGTGACTGAAATTGTCTCATATTTAGTGACAAAAGAAAGTCAATGGTATATTTTGCACTATTTTTAAACAGTAGAGAAGAATTTTTAAGACCCTACGAAGCAATCGTGATTGTGGTTCATGTCACTGTACAGTGTTTGAAGGATTATTTTAAGTTCTATTAAATCTTAGCAGAATGACTAACTACTTAGAGACTAAATCGTTTTCTTTGGTATTTGGTAATTACTACTTCTCACTATATGGAAGGAGATTATTTTATCTTCCAGAGAGCCACTGCTTTAAATTGGCCTTAAAGAGAGAATTGAAGGACGCCACTGAGGACGTGATTTCTGGGTCATTAGTTTTAGTTCCTGATGGTCAGGAATGGCAGCTGGGCCTAATTATTTGCACATGCAGCCAGTGGGCAATTACTCGGCTAACCAATATATTTTAAGAGATCAGATGGAGTTGTAAACACAGGCTTATTATTTTGTCTAAAGAACAAAGTTCCTTATATACCAAATGCTAATTTCACAGGCTCCCAGGGAAACCACTGCAGGCTCAGGATTACTTTATACTAATGTGACCATAAATTTTGGTTACAGTGGAGAGGACCCAAAGCATACACCTCAGGGTGCTTAGCACCCAGAGGCCACCATTGTAATCTGTCGTTAGCTAAACCTAGAGATTCTGAAAGGGAAAAAAACAAAATTAAAAAAACGAGTACAACTGGGAAGATAAATCTAGGGTCTCAAACAATTTACTGGCTTCACAGATCCTTCCCTGGGGGGCAATGGAAGGGACAGGCCTGGGCCCCCAAATGTCCCTACCCCTTGTCTTGCATGACCTGAAATTCTAGCTTGGGTCTTCTATTTTCTTGGTCTCGTTATCTCTAGCAGTCCTGTGTAAAAATGAAATTATTTTCAAAAGAAAAAATAAATTGTTTGGGAAAAGGAATTACTCTCGAAAGCCACCATTTGCATCCCTATGTTATAACACCAAGGGCTTCAGATTTAGCCCAGCTACCTAGCCAAATGCCCAAGGGAACAGGACCCAAGACAAGTTTGAATGTGAATGAAGGAGAAGGTGTTACGCCTCCAAAGTACACTTGGGACTGAGAGGTATTCCTTGGGGGGGAGGGGGCGGGGCGGGGTGGTGCCAACCAGCCAGAGAACACCAAGGCTGGTGAACTGAGAGGCACTTAAAGGAAGAAAGGAGAAAGAGAATGCAGACCCCAAAAGCAACACCATCTCCTGCATCTCCATCCTACCTGAAGGGCCAGTCTGCACGTACCAGGTGCTCCTAACCCTCAGACTTGGCATGCTTTCAACAGAGAGGACTGCTTTCATCGATTCTTCAGATTCTTTGGGTATTACAATGGTTGACACCAATATTGAGACTTCACAGAAACCACTTTTTTAAAAGAAAAAGGCTCACGAAATAAGCTACCGGAGGCAACACATCAGAGAGTCTAAGAGCGTCGGCCGCGAAGGCGGATGGCCCGACGTGGAAACTACTCTCACACACAGACGCCGTGCGACTCCAGGCAGAGTCCCTAACTTCGGTGTCGCCGTTTACTCGTCTGTAAAACATGGGTGGCAATATTACTGACCTCAGTGTGGCTACTGCGAGGATTCAGTGAGTTGAGACACATAGAGAATGCACAACAGGACCTGGCGCAGAGCACTCGGACATTACCTACAGCGTCGACCTTTCCTGTGAGTTACCACGTTCCGTGGTCTGAGACGTGATGCTCGGGCCTGAAAGGCTCAATCGACTGATATTTCCATCATCACCGTATCAACACCTGGATCCCCAAAGAGAATAATCTTGACGCTGTCCCCACGTTCAGCCTCTATGAGCAAGAAATGAAAACCCAACATAATCTGATTTTCAAAGATGTGAAGTAATCCAAAAATTCCTCCCAAAATGCTCAGAAAATTAGATGCACGGAAGTATCCAGCTGGAACTATT
Organism: Rousettus aegyptiacus; assembly: GCF_014176215.1. NCBI lineage: Eukaryota > Metazoa > Chordata > Mammalia > Chiroptera > Pteropodidae > Rousettus > Rousettus aegyptiacus. The sequence goes on from NW_023416287.1 coordinate 83,787,117, forward strand.
CCCTCACTGGAATAACTTCATAATTCCATGGCCAACAAGATTTACAAATGCTCTTTTTTTTCCCCGCCCCCCGGTCCCCAGCCCCCTGACATCTCGACACTGGCAGACTTTGGGACTCAGTGGAAATGTACAAATAAATACATCTTTGTAAATTATTTCCACCCATGACTACTCGATGATCATGGATTTTTTTTGATGTGTATTTTTTCCTCCTTGACCAAAGCTATTTTCCCTGGAGATGTTCCAACACTATACCGCTAACATATCCCCATTGTGCACTTTATCTGGAAAATTTTGCAACTTAAACAAACATCTCAGTCATCTAAAGGGTGTCTCTGTGGACCTGCAAACTGGAGACCAGAAACACACAGCAAATATTTTCGGTCTATCTCAAAAAGAGTTTGGTTGATTTCTGCAACTCAGCTTATTTGTTTATAATAACTTACTGACGAAGTTAGGACACTTTATTCACATCCATTGGTTTTGGGGTTAAGGACCTGGAGGGTCAAATGCACACAACTGCTGACTCAGAGGAGAGGCTCAATAAATATTTGTCAAACAAATGAAGCTCCGAGTCCTGTACTCACTAGCTGTCTGCACGGCCATGCATGATGTTGAAATCCTTGGCGCTTTAATGTCCACAATTAAAGACACAGGGTGAGTACAGTCGATTCCCATTATTCACAGTAGTTATGTTCTGTAAGTTCGCCCCAAATACCAAATTAACTAACACCGACCGTGACTCCTAGGGGGAAAACAGAGCTAGGCTTCTGAGAGCGTCTGGTCACATGTTAGCCAACTGATCAATACGTCACCTTGTTTTATGTGTGTTTCTGCTTCGAGACCCTTTACTTAATCAATATGATTGATTCCTGGCCACTGAGCCGACAGCACTAACTCATGCCTGAACGAAGCTAATCTAACACATGTATTCTTCTCTGAAAGACAGACCACAGGCTTCTTGTGCTTAGAACACCAAACAGCACTTCAGCATCGTGCTTGGGGGCCGTTTTAAACCGTGAAATCGCCAACAAGAAACAAAAATGCCAAGACCTTGGCGCTAAAAGGACCACAAGTCAGACACGTGTCTACAGTATGAAAACTGAATCAAGGCAGAGTCTTGCCCTGTTCGGACTCAGCTGGAAATACAAACATCGGGACACTCAGATCTTTCACTGCCGTGCGGGTGTCTGAATGGCCACAAAGGTCCTGTGAGTACTGATTTTGGGGCTACGGATAAATGTTAACGAGTAGGTAAATTTGCAAATACATATTCCACAGATAATGAGGACTGACTGTGCTTTATTCATTCCCTAAAGCTTGATCGAGGGTCTCCTCAGTGCCAGCCACTGAGGTAGGGAAAGTGACCAGAACAGACGGGTTCCTTCGCCATCGTGCTAATAGTTGTGAGGTGGGGGAATTAAACCAATAATCTCCCACATATATAACTGAACGATGTAGAAGACATGGGGAGGTATGAAGGGGACCATAACCTGACAGCGGGTTCAGGAGGATGGTGACAGTTGACAGTTACGTCCAGTATCTCAGCACAGGCTGGAGTCAGCCAGGTGGAGGGGAGGGTGCGCTGGCAGGCAGAGTAAATGCGAGGGCCCTAATGCAAGTTTGGGGATAATTAAACCAGGACACGTGTGTTCAAGGTACAGGCACAGCTCGGAGATGCTGCGGGTTCCGTTCCAAACCATCACAATAAAGCGAGGATCACAATAAAGTGAGTAGTAATCACCGTGCTGGTGGAGGGGCTTGCCTTCGATTTGTTAAAAAAAAAAGAGAGGGAAATGCGACATCTCTGAAGTGCCATAAAACAGGGTGTACTTGTATAGGACAGCAGAACGGCACCTAGAGAATGCCCCAAGTTCGACGTGCTTAATTTTTTAAAAACGAACGACAAATTAAAGGTTGACCGAATATGTCCCACGAGCCAGGAACCGGGCATGGTGCTAGGGGTACGAAGGGGGACAGGATATCGTTCTCGGTGCCACAGAGCTCACTGTCGTAGGGAAAGCCCCTCTGTGGGAGGCAGAGGGCACACTTGCTTTAGCGACAGCATGAAAAGGCGATGTCCAGTGCAGAGGGGGAAACCAGCGTCTCTCTCTGGAGCGGTCCTGGAAGGATGCACAGAGCAGGTGACGGCTGAGCTGAGTTTTAAGGATGACAATGGAATTTGCTGGAAGAGTGGGAAGGGCACTCCAAAGGAAGAAGCAGTATCGAGTGAATGAATATACGTCCTGATTTGCCCGTGACAGTTCCCACGGTTGCCTATTACATTTGCGTATTTATTAACGAGCCTCTTTCATTCTCAAAAGTGTCCTGAACTGGGCGACAAAGTCTTCAGAGATGCGAGACAGTTCGGTGAGGCTGGGACTTGGGAAAAGGACGGTGGAAGAGCAGGAGCTGCGGGGTAGTGACAGCGGGTCGCCAAGCCCAGGGGACATCCGTGCACAGCCACGACAAGCAGACCTGGACGCCACTGACTCGGCTGACTCAGGAATAGGTCAGTCGGCGATGGCGGGGGAGAGCCAGGGGGAGGACAGTTCAGAAGCTGCCACCCGAGGACATTATTTAGGGCAACAGATGAGCTGAATGGCAATGGGAATGGACAGGAAAGGTCTCGTTCCTAAAGACTCTCATGAGGCAGACGGGACAGGCCGTGGTACTAATTGAGTAACCCTGGAGGATTTCTGAAAGGCGGGGGAGAAATAAGAAGAAACTCCCATGATTGCAGCTTAGGAAACTGGGAAGCTGGTGAAGCCACTAACCAAGATCCAGAACGCGGGGGTGGGGAGGCACGTGGCCAGAGAAGCGACTTCTGCTTGGGAAAAAGCGTGGAGCCTCTGGGCCTCCAGGGAGATGATGCAGAAGGCAACTGGAACTCTGGAGAAAGGAAAAAAACCGGTCCATATACATTTGACAGTTGAGGATAAAGTAAAATGCAAGAAATGAGGTCACTCTGGGTGATGGAGGGGCAGAGACGGAGGAGAAGAGACCCCCTGTAAGAACCCTGAGCGTTAACCCACCCCCTGTAAGAAGCACCCAATAAACAAACAGCATTAAATGGAAAAATGGTGTACTCTTCTGCAAACACGGTTTCAGCGTAAACCCTCTGGGCAGCTCCACTCCCAGACTTTAAACAAGGCTCATAATTAAGCACTCACTCCTCTTCAAGAACTACTGGCCCTCTAATGACCTGAAAAATAAAGAAAAAAAAAAAAACCACCAACATTTAAGGGGTGAGCTGAGGTGTGAGCAGAGACAGAAGAAACAAGACGAGCAGGGCCTGCCTTCTCGAAGCCCCTCCGGCTGGCTTCCTCCCTTCGGGATTGCATTGGGTTAAGTCCAGCATCGAAAGTCAGCCTTGACTGCAAAGCAGGTCTCACAACCCTGTGCCCTTCACGGTTTCTGCACGGGAGTAACCACACACAAAGACCAGAGCGGTTACGTGCACATCGGCTGGCATTCTCCTCGTCTGCGACCACACGAAAACCCAGATGGCCCAGCCTGTGCCCCATTCAGCCAGGGTGCTCCGCCTGAGACAGAAGCTCACTCACAAGGACACAGGCAGAGATCTCTGTTCGCAAGCCAACGATTGCATCTCATTAGCTACAGAGGATGTTCCCTCTCTCGGCACTTTAAGCCTGAGTTGATTGGTTATGGTACAGAAGATGTGTTGACTTCTGCTCAGTTTCTTAGTACTAAAGACCCCCAATGCTCAATAGCAACTAAAATGCCAGATGAGATGGCTGATAATCATAGGAAAGAGCCCACCGGGTTTTTTTTGATCCCATTCTAAATAAGTGTTGGATAATCACTGTTAAGCTTACTAGATGAAGCTAATGTGAAAATTAGGGGTCTGTCACCTCATTTTAATGAGTAATTTATCCAGATATGCTTCTATATTATATAGCCAATGGCAAACACCTCAACCTCATAGAAATACTTGGTTATCACTTCACTATGTGTAGACAACAGGAAAATATTTAATTTTCTCCCGAAGGCAAAATAAAAGCTAACCTCTAGATGTGAAGAAGTATTCCAGGCAAGAGCCACGATGTTCCCATGCCTCATTTCTATGAGCTCATTTACATGCTCCAGGCCGAGCTCTCCCTGGTGAAGGTTTCCCGCTGGAAAGCGTATCACTCAGCAGGCCTCAGAGCAAATAGGCCTAGTGAACATCTATTTGCTTCGTAGCTGTCACTGTCAGCTCGAGGGACGTGGCTTCAACTTGAGCAGGAACACTGTGGGGCTGGAGTAAATCCGTCAAGTTCACCAACGTGCGAAGGATTCACAGTGTGCACAACGCTGCTGTGAACATGCTGAGGGTGACGCCAGGGGACAGAGGAGGGAACGAAGCCGACCGCGCTCCGCGGGATTGGCGTCTTCGCAGAGAAAAAGCACCGATATTCTCACGGCGTGCTATGACAGTTCCCTGTTTTTATGAGAGCTGGGAGCAAGTGACATTCTGCGTGAGGTGACGTGAGCCAGCGACCATGACAGCTCAATACGAAAAGCATGCAGGGCCCGTGGAAAGCACCACATCACACACATGGCAAGGGTTACTACTATCGTAAAAGTGGCAGAGGTTCACGTGCCCCAAGGCTCAGGCAGGAGCAAGAGCCACGGCGTTCTCACGAGCTCACCCCCAGGCAGCAGGACGAGCCTGGGCACCCCTTCGGCGTCTCCCAATCCCTCCACAAACTTCTGGACGGACGTGGGAGCCAGTGCGGTACAACGGAAAGTGCCTGAGCCATCACACGACCAACCTTGCGGGGTCGCTGTGCGAGGCGCGTCCATACTGTGTGTAGCACAGACCACGCACTTCACACGCGGTAGCCGTGACCGCTGCCGTTACGCGTTATGCGTTAGCTGCACTATCTCGCTGGTTGCTACAGAGTCAGATGACAGGGACTGACGTAAGACAGGCGCTTACTTCTCTCGCTCCTACGACGTGTGCGAACACGGGCTGATGTGATGGATGCTGCTTCTTGCCTTTATTTCGGCTCCCACACCATGTCCGCGGCGCAGGCCGTAGGAAAGGAGAATAGGGGAAGGGGAAGGGATGCTCTTTGCCAGAAGCGCTGTTTTATTTTTTTTATAATTACGGTCTAGGTGGTCCCCGACTTATAATGGTTCGACTTGCAAATATTTTGACTGTACAATGGTACGAAAGCAATACGCATAATAAAGTACATGAGATATTTAACACTTTATTATACAGTACGCTTTGCGTGAGATGACTTTTGCCCAACCGTAGGCTCAGGTAGGTGTTCTGAGCACACTTACAGTCGGCACTAGGCTAACCTGTGATGTTTAGGAGCGTTCAATGCATTTTCGACTTACGGCATTTTCAACTTACGACGGATTCTTGGGATGTAACCTTATCATAAGTTGAGCATCTGTATTATTACTGTTAATTTTTTTTTCTTTTATCCTACAGCTAAAGAAATGGACACGGTCACAGGAATGATTTCTGTCTTAGTCCGTTCAGGCTGCTACAGTGTGATCCCATAGACTGGGTGGCTTAAACAACACTTACTTACTTCTCCCAGTTCCGAAGACTGAAAAGCTCAAGATCAAGGTGCCCGCAGATTCGGTGCCTGCTTCCTGGTTCACAGGAGACGGTCTCTCGCTGTGCCCTCACATGGCAAAAAGAGTGACATCTCTCTCTATCCCTCTGGCCTCTTACGAGGGGGCCTATTTGTGAGGGTTCCACCCTCAGGAACTAACCACCTCCCAAAGGCTGCACCCTAAAATACCATCGCACTGAGGATTAGGCTTCGACATATGAATCTGGGGGGAGGGGTGGGGGATACAAACATTCGGTCTATTGCAATCGTCAATCAACATAAATGGTAACATAAATATATATTTCGATCAATATTAAAAAGATTCTTTCCTCTTCAAAGCGGAGAAAGAAATAAGAAAGTGAACTATCGACGCACGTCTGAGATGAGAAAGCGTGGGCTTAGGATGGGAAAATCCTAAGGGAAGATCGTGAGGCCGGAGATGCTACCGGCCTCCTTCGTAATGAAGACCTGCCGCACAGTAATGCACGTGTGTGCACAATGACGGGATGGCTCGCGCCCTGTACCGCTCTCATACACGGTCTGTGTCTTATGCAACCCCGACCGTGAAACCAGCTTCCTAGGGCCGCTGCTTCAAAGCAGGTCCGCCTATCTCTTCGTTAGCAAAACGTCCTGCTACCTACCAGGCACCCCGTCATCCCACAGCGATCTGTCCAATGTTCCAGGCGATCGCTTCATTACCCCACACATCTCACGAACGCTTCGAAAGAAAATCTGAACCCAGGACTGACATTCAAGGCGATGCCGCAAGCGCGTCCCCAAGCAGAGCTCCGAGGACAGCAGCCGAATGACTCGAGGGGAGCATGCTCGCGTAAGTATCGCTGAGTCTGGGGGAGGCAGGTAGTAGGTGCTGACAGGTACTGAACGCGAGGAGAGCAGCTGGAGCACCCAGCGATAAGAAATGCCCGGTGGGAGGGAAGGGTCCTCGAGGAGGCAAGGGATGGAACGCAGGTTTCATGAACAGCATTTCCAAAGACCAGCGGCTGCGGGAGGAACGGCGTGGGGCAGGGGGAGATAAGGCTGGGAAGGCGGTCACTTCGAACGCGGTGTTGAGTGAGGGATGAGGCGAAGCCAGCCTGGACATGAGCGGTGAAGGGAAGAGGAAGAGGCCCGTCCCAAGGCTGTCGTTGCGGGCTGGGTTGGATGACGGATGGAGGGGCAGGAAGGGAGGGATCAACACCCGGCCCAAGGGAGCAGGTTTGATGAGGCGGGAAAACGCCGGCCGCACTGGCAGTAACGAGGAGGCTGGCAAGATGCTGGTGCGGAGATAACGGGCCACGAGTCCGCGCAGAAGAGCGAAACATTCGCGAGGACAGGAGGAGAGAACAATGGGCTCCGCGGCGGGCGAGGCGACGGGCGCCATTCACGCGGAACGGTGAGTGCCTCCACGCACGCATAATCGGACCCGAACTTAGGGCCGACGGCTCTACACTGCTCCCGTGCACGGAAATTGAAAGGGGCTGTAAGAGGGAGCGAGGAAGTGGTTAGAGGGGCCATGTAGAGGAGGAAGGAAGCCACACGACGTAAGAACGAAAGACGTCAAGCGACGGAGACTGACGGTCCGAAGACTTACGGTCCGTCAGTGAAGCGCGCCTGCGGTCGTGGCCTCCAGTCCTCCCACTGCGCCGCACACGCCGCCTTTCTCAAATCTGGGCCGGCCCTGTCCCTCGTTTCGGTCACTAGTATACAGGGAACGTGACCTGTGCGAGTTCCGGGCTTGGCCTCGGTAATTGAGGCTTCCAGAGCTTCTACCTCTGCCTACTTCCTTCTCTGTGCTCTAGGATGCTCATACTGCCAGGAAGGAAGCCCTGTCTAGACGACTGAGTAAAGAGGGAACAGGTACAGGAAGGTCACTTGGAGGGCACCAGAGCCACTCCAGCTGGCGGCTAGCACCCATGTCCATCGCAGCTCCTCCAGCTCTGAGTTTCCCCAGCCAACGCAAGGAACAGAGCCAAACCACCCCCGCTGAGGCCTGTCCAACCTGCAAACCCACAGACCTGTGGGCAAGAAAATCGTTTCGGGCCACTAAGATTGGGGGGTGGTTTGTTATGCTGCAACAGATGACCGACAATGACATCCTGTAAGAAATCAATCAAGAATAAACTATTGATATGGGGAGCGCTACTTCCCCACGGCTCCGAGCCTAGGCCTTACGTAGCTCACCTGCCAAATGAGGAGCGCAAGCAGCTTGTTACTCATTAGCTTGCCAAAAGCGTTCAAGAAAGTCACATACGTTGCTCAACAGAGTAAACATGTTAAGTGTCACTTATTACTTACAATTACTATCATTAAAAGCAGATCAGTAAGAATGTTTCTGAACATCACCAAAATTAATGCTAAGTGTGTATTTGGCACTGTCCAGAAAAATTTAACAAATGCAATCTCTTCTGCTGTTACATATTATTTGCATTTCTAAGAAATCTTGTGTAATCGACGATTATGTTGTAAAAATAACTGCTCCCATCGGGAAAAGGGGTTTAGGGCCTCGAAAGTTTCAGATTTATAATAAAAGTCATTTTCTGCAGGAATCAAATAATAATAGCTATAAAACCTAAACATCCCTGAGCAAATCTAGCATTTAATTATATGCAGGTTTTACTCAAAAGACCTTTTTCTATCCCCACCAAGACTATTATTTTTACTTTCTTATACACATTCCTATCTTCATGACCTACGGCTTTTCATAAAGCACAAAATGAAAATGAGGATAATAAAACTCCCCAAATTAAATAAATCACAGCTTGAACAGAAGAATGCTGAAGAACTCAATGCCAGTCAGCCAGCTGCCCAAACCAAGCGTCACCGATGACTTTTTCCACGAGCAATTGTAGCTCCCAGTGAGGAAAGCTTCGTCACCAACAGTGACAGCCTGGGATGCAAACAGCGTTATCTCACCTGCTGCGCTATGCCCAGTTTGTGGTATTAAAACTGATCCTACAGGAAAAGAAATTTTGTGACGTGTACTACCCCGGACGCTAAATAAAATCTGTTAGTAAATAAAATCTGTTAGTTCTGCTTATCTGCCATCGTTATATGTTCAATGACTGATTTCACACTGAGCTGTGGATAGAGAAAACCAAGCAGTAATAAATAAAATCTACGGCCACTTCACCTGCCACCCACTGAGCACACGCACACACACACACGCACACACACGCATGTGATTACTTAACTACCACGAAGCCTTCTGCCCCCTTAGAACAGCTTTGCTGTGAGCAGCCTCATCTACGTGGACAGCTCCCACATTAAAAGACTGACTTTCCTCTTCCTGCAAAACTAAGGAAAATCACTTCCTCAGTCTCTTACGTCTCCGTTCCCTTCAGGATCCCAGTGAGTGAACATGTGTCAGCAGCACATAATTTAAAGGAAAGCCCCATGGTATTGAGGGGCGGGCCCATCCGGAGGGAAGACTTAGCAAACGTGAAGAGAGAGAAGATCCCACACGTTTTCAAGCTCCCGTCTGGGAGACGGGCACTTGTTGAAGCGAGAGGATGGGGCTGGCGGAGGCAAAGGCCGGGTGAAGGGAGGGGAGAGCCGGGCAGGCCCCCCAAGACGTGTGAAGGAGCACATGAGCAACGAGGCGCTGGCAAATAACAGCCAGCCATCTTTGGTGGGGACAATGAGGGACATTCTCAAATAACCAAAACCGAAATGTGTCCCCTTCCTGCCCCCGTCCACGTAGGTGATCTCCTGAAGCCGGCAGTGGCAGGAACGACTGTCAGATGGCACACAGAGCCTGGACGATGTCACACGGGCCCCACGGACGGGCCTTAGCCCAACCGCACTTGGTGGGACAGCAGCAGTCTATATTTGAAAGTCATTACAAGAACCATCCCGAGGAAACTTACTGTGTCCGTCGAAAAGATCATCTTTATCACATTAGGTATTATGCCCTTCCCCTCCCTCCCCTCTCTCTGCCCCCAGTGACCCTTGGGTGAAATTCCTCTTTGGTCTTTAGAACAGTTGTAGTTCTCCTGGGCATGGTTCAAGTTTTACCCCAAGGACCCGTGTGACACTTTTTCTCTCTGATTTCTAGAAGGCTCAGAGCCTAACGGCCCACCCATAGCAAGACCGTGTGTCTACTTGGCATACATTCTTCCCTCAACCCTGGCTTCCGCTCTTAAGTCTCTAGTTCTGGTTGGTTTTTTTAAAAACTATCTTTTCGTATTTTATGTATTGCAAACTGCCATATATATCTGGAATAGGTCCAAGTATAAATTTAAATTCACACATACTAAACATGGCTGTTTCAGAAGATGGTCTGACCACACAGTAACCAAACGTATCCATTCACCTTTCACAAACGGTACTCTGCACAGAAAATGCACCCAGCGCTATGCTAGGCACAGGAGATACGCAGGGAAGACAGGCCTGGCTCCTGCCCTGACATCTAATCAGGAAAAGATGCAAAACAAGTTTTAAGTACTGTAATAAAATAAGGACCTAAAATAACCATAAGGACAAGGGAATATACTTGTGGTAGGGAGACACAGGACATCTCACTGAAGAAGTGACGATGTAAATTCTGAAGGACTGGGAACTGGGATTTTGCTTTTTTCGAGGGAAAAAAGACCTGTTACCCAAGGAGAAGGGACAGAATGGGCAGCGGCTTGAAATAAGTAAGTCTCAAAATGAGGAAACTGAGCTAAACCAGGGAAGGATCTGTACAGTGTAGGGAAACAGACCAGGGTCCGATCACTCAGGGCCGCACAGGCTAGGGTAAGGAGTATAGATTTCATCTCATTGACGATGAGAAGCCACTGAAGGATTGTTAAGCCTGGGTCAGATGTGATCTGTTTTAACGTCGGGATTTTACTTTCTGCTACATGGGAACAGATCTTAAGAGACAGGACAAGAAGCAATGAGAACCGTTGCACTAGTCCAGGCCGAAGGTGACAGTAGCCTGGGCCAAGCCAGTGGCAGTGGAGAGAGTGAGTCCGAATTTGGATACGGTTGAGGGAAGGTTAGATGTGGAGGGGATGTGAAACAGAATGATCCAAAATTGCTTCTGGATTCTGGAGAGCAACACATTGGGTGTGATCACAAGTAAGGGAAGCAGAGTTTGGGTTGGGAGGAGGGTAAGAATCATGCTCTCCATTTGAACATGTCATCTTTGAAATGTCTTAAAAACATCCAAGTGGAGATCAAGTAGGCAGGTGGACATACGAATTTTTGAAGCTTAAAGAACATCCCTCCCAAGACCCTTTTTCAAGCAAGTACTAGACTACACTCTTCACCAAAACAGTGGAGTAAATCAAGAAAGGAAAAGATGGGGTCCGGGAAAGAGGAAACTGACAGCAGAGTCACAAAAGTGTCCACGGCCGGCAGCGAGAGACCCCGAGGCCATGGCGACCCCGAGGCCATGGCAGCCTCAGCGGGAAGCCCGTCTGGTCAGGGCAGGTGTCAAGGCTCAGGGAGCACTATCACCAAGGTTGAAATGACAGAACACCTAATACGTTCGAGTATCTTGAGAGGAACTTCGTACAAATGATGACACCTCTGGGGTTGGCTTTGTGATTCCACATATTTTTTTAAATACCAAACAAATTAAGACAATTATAAACTGCAGGGAAGGCAAAATACGAAGAAAGGAAATGCCCTCATGGCTTTCAGCGGGGCTCAGAGCCGTCACCCGCATTTCCAGCAATGAGGTAGACACAAACGGGTCTACCCAACACCGTGACGACGTCAAGATGGGCAGAAAGTGTGACAATGGCTGAAAAGAGCTGAATGCTCTTCTCCCACGGAAGTGACTCGAGAGACGACGCCACAAGCTTTTAAAAATAAAGTTTGTAATGTAAGCAAGTTGCTTAAAGCTATGGAAGTAAAAAAAAAAAAAAAAAAAAAAAAAACCTTAAAAATTGGAATGCAGTTGCTGTGATGGGGTAAGAGGAGCTGGGAGGGGTTCGAGGGGCTACCTACCAGCTGTGAGTTGACTTAACTCTAATTTAGATAATACTTATAATTAAAGTGTAACTTGTTACCTAAAAATGCAGAGTAAATTATACTATTGATTTCACTTTAAATATGTAAAATATTGAAAATGCACGTGAAGAGGAGACAATGACAGAATATTAAAAACCAAAAGATTACAATTATGGATATTTTTCACTTCAGAATGTTTAAGTTGCCTTTTTTTTTTTTTCCAGCAAAGGTAATGCATTGTCAGTGAATACAATTTTACTACCGAAAATAGTGAAAAGAAAATCCTGTTCCTTTAGGTTTAAAAGGACCCGAGGCATAAAAATATTAGCTTCCCTTTTGAAACTACATTTTTTCATCTTAGAACAACACACACCCCCCGTGGTATGTTATTATTTTGAGAGTCAAACACTCTCAAAATACTCTCAAAAACACCCTCGAAACTGCCTTTGAGGTGAAATAATCTTATCACGATTAAGATTTCCCAATCTGATTGTGAAATTTAAGCGCAGAGCCACCCCCGGGCCACCGCCTTAGGGTCCTGTCTGCCACAGCCAGGGCCATCGTGGGGCATTCTGGGAGTTCCGCCCTAGACACTTGCTCGGAACGAAGCATGCCTGTTAAAATGCCTCACGAGTTGGTGACACAAGTGCCACTCACCCATTCCTGAATTCGAGAGGAATAACTCCACAAAACAAACCTCCATTTTATTTGGGAGGAAAAAAAAAAAACGTTTAAAAGTAACATTCATGTTGGGGTTTATTTTTCGGGGGGATGACAAGGCCATTTTGGAAACGTCTCTACATTTCTTAGAAACGAATATGCTGAAATATGGCAAAATGACATCATGTCTGGGATTGGTACTAAAATGCGTTAGCAAAGGAAAAAAAAAAAAACAGATAAAAGCCAACAGAGCAAAATCTTAACTGGTGTCGGTGATGCGCACACGAGAATGGCTTTCCTTCTTACCATGACATATTCGAATTTTCATAATTAAAAAATATGTCGAGGGGAAGTAGGGTCAGTTTTTCTTCATCTTCGGAAAAGGGTAAATTTGTACTTTTTTTCTCTGCGGCGATGCAATTAAATAAACTACATTGCAAAGCAAAGTCTACCGTAGAGATTCACTTGCATCCAAATTACAGCCCCAAGCCAGTTAAAACTCTCTCACAAGGAACACAGGAAAATGCAGACGAGGACGGCCAACCCTCAGACAGAGAAAGGTAACCGAAAGAATCACACTTCGAACTAATGAGGAAGGAGCCTGTCGATACAATGCAAATCTCAAATGGGATGCCAGCTTGTTAAACTAAGGCTGCCTCGACATGGAAAAGGATGTTTGGAGAAAAAAAACACACACACACAACTGACAATATATGGATTAATGTAAGAGAAACCTCAGCCTTTGGTGTGGGTGATTTGGTTGGGCGGGTGGGGGCGAAGGCAGCTGTTTCCATTAAGGACCTGACGGCCTGTTTCTCCCTTTCCCCTGGCGTCTCTAAACAGAGCCAAATATGGAACCGAAACCGGGCAGCGAGAGGGGACAGGGGCACGGGGCTGCAGCAGGCGGACCGGCGCATGAAGTCTTCACGAGGATCCTTAAATAAACCCAACAGGGCACACACGTTGGAGCGTTAGGTTCATAATAAATTTTTTTTTTTTTTTTTGTAAATATAGGATACAAATATCAGTGCCGTACGCGTAAAGGCCACGTCTCGCAAGTTCCAGACCAAGGTGTTCGGTGGTGACACTAGATTTTCCTCTTCCGACTCCTTTAGGTAAAACTCGATCTGTTTGAAATCTGCAACTTAAATCTGAAACCTGAGCCCACCCGCCCTTTGCATCTGCTGCCTTATAATGAGCTCCGATGTGAAGAGATGACTTATGACGCATTCGTGCAATGAAGCCCCGCGCTGTGAAAGAACACCGTCCCGTAAAAATGTAATAAGAGTTCCTCACTTGTTATGTGAGAAAAGCAACTGCGGAACAAACCCATTTGCTCTGTAAGTAATAACTACAAGTCTGTCTGTCAATACGCATATAGAAAGATCAGGAAAAATACATTCCAGTCCCTTGGCAGGCACCGTGCTGGAGGGCTGAGATTAAGCAGGACCCGCAGCTTTAAGTCACCATTCTACGATGTAAAACATGCCAAGGGCAAGGGCTGCTATTATCATAAAAAGGGTAAAGTTTAAAAACTAAAAGATTTCTTCTGCCTTGTGCCCCTTTCCCTGCGGGAATTGCAAAGCATGAGTCCCCCTTTATATTTGTGTCTAAAAGAAAACGGCCCCCTCCCCATCATCATGGCTGTTTCCTCCGGGGACTGCACCCCTCGGCTATGGAGTCGTAAGACGGCAGGACGCCCTCATCTGTTCAGGCCCCAGCAGCACCCTGGGCTTCGCGAAATGAAAGCATCACATCAAAGGCATGCGTAGGACCACACGCCAACCTCGGGACAGTCCAACGGAGTCAAGCTGTGCATAAGGAGGGGACAGAGAACCATCCCAAGGTGACACAAGTCCTGTATTTTAAAGGATGGATGGGGAATTGTGTTTTAAGAAATACTCAAGGAAGGACTCACTGAAGAAGCTGGAATTGGAGGTATAACTTAAACAGATGGGTGGCTAAGAGCTGCTGGTGGCGGTTGGGGTAGCCGTCCATGCTGGAGCATCCCATGGGTGCACACAGTCCCTCCCTCCCCCCACGGCCCTGATTGCCGGAGATGGCTCCAGGCATGCCAAGACCTCAGCAGATGACATTTTCATGTGTGCCACAATTTGAAAATGTGCTTCCCAAACACTGGGCTCTCTGGGAAAAGACTCGAAGAGATTCCGGGTGGCAGAGGTGTCAAGTAAGTTATCAGGATCCTTCCCTGCCTTAGCTTAAGATTTTAAACATCCGCCCTAACATACCCTAATACGGTGCCACAGTCACCATGCTGCCAAACTCTGAAAGCATATCGAAGACTCACAGAGGTCACTTGCAAACCACTTCACACTCGCCAGCCTTTGATTCAGAGAAATCCCTCGGTAAGAACCTCAGGAACATACCCACCCACGAAATGCAATGTCCTTTCTTTCTGAATTCATAGTAATTTCTAGTTCTATGATTTAATCAGCATAATTGATGTCATGACACTCAAAAAAAATGCGATCATCTGTGTGTGAGTATGCATTCCATGCAGACATCTACGTGGAGACTGCCTAGTTTGAGGCCACGTTGTAAACGCAGGGCTTGGATGAGAACTACACAGTCAAACCACAGAGAGCATCGTTTCACATTGCGTAAAGTTCGTGGAAACCTATGCAAAGCCTCGCGACTGCTGGGGGTTGAGACGTTCAGTTGCCACAGGAGGAAACTAAAGCGCTGAAGAGAAACGACAGTGGATGGGAAGAGACTTCGCCCAGCACAGAAGGTTTCTCGCCGCACTATGTGGGGGGAAAGCGTTTGCGCTGGATGCTTGCAAGGAAAGAAAAGCACGGTTTCACACGGAAAAGCTTTCGTTTCATAATCTGCTGAGCCACGTTGACGCCTCGGGAGAAGGTCCACGCAGTGCAGCAACAAAGCAAAATGTTTTTTTAGAAAATGCACTTACGGTCACTAAGTAGCCCCAGACGCCACGCTGACAGCCAGCAATAGGACTCACACCACAGGATTAGAACCGATCAGCTTGAAAAACTCAGAACCCTCCAGCTTTCCTGATCCACCTCAGCCCACTTCGTCCTTCGTGACCCTCCAACCATCCCTCACTGAGAATAGAAAGGAGATGTAGCAGATAAGAGATGGGAGACACCAGGCTTTTGAGGCTCCACCAACACACCCTTCGGCTCTAAACGTCCCTGCTGGGGGCACGGACCTGCGGCAACCGAAAAACCCATGAGGTGGACACAGGCTTAGCGGCCACAGAAGGAAGAACCAGGCTGTTCGCCCCTATTTGCTGCAAGGTTTTCAACTTTGGCTGCACACGGGAATTATGCAGGGAGCTTTTAAAATTCCTGGTGCCTGGTACCCACCTCCAGGGCTTCCGGTGCGGTCGACGTGGACACAGGGCTGTTTTTAAAGCTCGTCACATGATCCCAGTGTGCAGTCCTGCCTGGGAATCACTGACTTCAGCTTTCCAAGCAGGAAGCAGAGAACAGCTAAGTGAGGACGAGCCCCAGAACAACGCGGCGAGGACCAGCACAGGGCTTCTCAGAGCTGAGTGTGCGTGGGAAATGCCAGGAACCGTGTTAACATGCAGACTAGTTCAGGTCTAGGGTGGAGCCTGAGCATCTGCATTTCCATCGTGAAGGGTTACAACAGGCTATAGCCGCCATCATCTGGGACCGTCCTAGAGGGGTTCCACAGAAGTGAACAGCACAAACCTATGGCTTATGCCATTTCAGATAACACATACTTTTCCTCTTCAGTGGTATTGCCGAGGGCACTTTAATTCATCGGATAACTCGGGAGCATCATGATGGACAGCAATACCATTGGGATTACAGTGTGTGTGAAAAATATTCCCTTTATTACATGGCTCCAGTGTGTACTGGGTTATTTTTTTAGGGGGAGATGAGGCGCTGTCATGGGCTGAATCATGTCTTCTCAAAATTCACAGGTTACAGTCCTAACTCCAGGACCTCAGAATGCGACTGCATTTAGAGACGGACTTCGAAGAGGTCCCTGGGTTAAAATGAGGCTGTTAGATGAGCTGCTGTCCTTATAAGAAGAAATTAGGGCAAGGGAACACCCAGCAGGAAGACCATGTGACCCACAGGGAGAAGCGGGCCCTCCGCGAGCCAAGGCAGGAGGCCTCTCAAAGGCTCAAGCCTGCCGACTCCCTGACCTTGGACCTCCAGCCTCCAGAATTGCTGTTTAAGGCCCCCCAGGTGGCCCGTGGAAGATCGGGCAGGCAGCCTGAGCAGACTGATGGGGGCGGTCCTTATGTCTACTTTTGAGAACCTGCCTCACTCATGCTTTCACCTGTAATTACCGGTGGACTTGCCATCCCTATTTCGAGCAGTCCTTCCTTCTCCTAAATGCCCCCCTTTTCAACCTGCGGTTGGCAGGAAAGCGAGGTACACACACACAGCCGTCAGGCCGCAGGGGTCACGACACGGGCTGTGGAGTCGGGCCGTCTGCCGTAGCACCCCCTCTCGGCCGCGCCCCTGCTCAGAGACCCCGCGTGAGAACTGGCACCGAGACGAGCTGGAACAGCGTCTGACAGAGCATACCTGTTTTTGGCTACTCGAGACCTTTTGTGACACTTTCTGGCACATTCTTCATGCTCTCTGTTTGGGTATTCAAGGCTCCCTCCTTTCCTCCCTCTCCCCCTCTTTCAGCTTGTGTTTCAGATAGAAAATGTTGCCTGATGTAGTGACCTCCACATACGTATCGAGTTCGTGTATAAATCTTTCCTTACGTCCACACAGTTAGGCCAGAACGTGCAAGAGTGATCTCCAGGAAATTAACATGTCAATTACCACTGAAGTCGATTTTTACAGAATTAAAAGAAATCCTCCAACCGAGCTTTCTCGAAGATCCCGCTGAGGTTGCCCTCCAGCTTCTCCTCACCTCTCGGGGTCTAACAGAGCTAGAGTCCAGTGCACTTTTTAGAACGATCTTGCCAGTGAGCGGTCATTGCGGCCTTGGTGGCTTCCTAGGAAGGCCGCCTCTGCTTTGCCATGCAATTTTGCACCACCGACATTGAACCGCTTCTCCAGAGGAAAATTCCCAAATGAAACACGGACACTAAATAAAAGCAAAGAGGGGTCAGTTGGGGGCAAAGCTGTGGCACTCACTGATGGATGTCCCCTGACCGCCAAAGACAGGGTGAACACATGCGCACGAGAGGCTGAAAAAATCGTGTAAGTCTGTCCCTCTTTATAAGCTGAGTCTGCCTTTTTTTTTTTTTTTTAAAGCTCCCTTTAGCTGGATCAGTAAAAACGGCTGTTACCAAGATCGGAAGCTCTCGCGTGGCGTTTTCTATCCAACTTCATATCCATAGGCTGGTCCTCTCTTCCTTACCAAATTTTTACAGCCACATCTTTCCTCTGCCATACCCCGCAGCACCTTTATCTGCCTACTATGTCGAGCGGCGCATTCTAACATTCTCCTTCTTTCCCCTTCTCCGAAAGACCATTCGCGGATTAGCTTCTCTCCCGAGTATTTCTTTTAAGTAGTTCTTGCCTTCTCCACCACTTTCCCCCATTTTCAGTGTCGGAAGGCACCACCATTTAATACAATAGTCCCCATGATCTGTATGGAACAAGCGTGGGCATTATGCAAAGGCAGTTTGGAGTTTGTGATCGGAGCATGTCCGTCTGCGTGCATCGAAGTCCAAAGAGATACGTACAGGTTTTGCAGCAAAGAAAGCTTTTTGTTTAATGCCTATAACACCTGGTATTCCAACGTGGTCTCCCATCCAAGTACTAACCAGGCCCGACCCTGCTTAGCTTCTGAGATCAGATGAGATTGGGCACATTCAGGGCAGCATGGCTGTAGACAAGGAAGTTTTATTGTACAGAGTTGTAGGTACCAGAGATACAGGTGCACTAGTGCTCAAAGACCTGGCTCGCCAATAGCCCCTCGGGGATGGGTTACACAGGGGAGGACTCGGTCATGGAAACTAAGGGAGCTGGGGGTCATAGGCATTACTGATTGGTCAGGGCTATGGCAGGAGGCAGCTGATCATTGCATCAGGTCCTGATGTCAGTCACATATCATTCTGTTTGGCTGCAAGAGGAGGTGGTCATCGGGCCTGTTCTGCCTCGATGGGTCTGGGGCCGAAATACACGGGAAGCCAAGATGTCATCCTTAGTTTGACCAAAACTTGTTCTCGTGATCAATAGACCTGAAGATTAACTCTTAAAAAGTGTGAATGGAACACAATGTCCTCAGGCTTCATGATTAAGGTTAGTGGGCGTGCAATTCGTGCAAATGGAAGGATCGGGGCAGGAAAAGCGAGCGAGTCACAATGCTCTTCTTGTGACTGGGCAAAGCCTGCTTGAATCGGAGGGGGAACGTTATAGATAAACGAAGTCCATGCGCAGTTACAAGCTTAAACTCAAAAGTTTAATTACCGATATATTGCACATTGTACAAACTGTAACGGTACGGTACTTTTTAGCCATGTAAGAAAAAAACGTAATGTTGCAACTCTGATTTAAAGTACCCTGAATTGAAAATGTGTTTTTCTGGATGTGCTCCCCCAACTATATACTATTATCTGATTTTCGAATGTGAAAAGTTCTCCCTTATAGAGATTCAAAACTAATATGAAGTTTATGGAGAGGGGGCTTTGAGTCTGACAGAGCATGTGATGAGCAATTTGCAAGTCAGGGATTAAGGGAGGTGGGAGGTCAGCCAAGGCAGCCCAGAGTTTGCTCAACTGGCAAGGAAAACTCATCTTGGGGACATATAGAAGAGCAGCAGTTAGTACTTAACTGCCTGCAATAAAATCCAGCTTCTTAAAAACATCCTGACAAGCTGACAGAAAAGAAAAAAATTCTAGCTCAACAATAACTCAAATTGATTCCTGGTGATCAGGGAACCAAGTCACAAAGATGCACAGGCCTGGAGATTCAAACACAACGAAATGAGGCCATACAAAAACAACGGACTCCGAAATGAAGCTAAGTGCCCCCAAAGTCACCTCTTTCTCAGACCTGTGGACAAGGCTAGATACAGATGGAGAAACTCTGGGTCTTTGCATTAAGATAGCTCTTTAGAGGCTGGCAAAGGGCCCGAGAGTAAATATCTGAGGTTTGGAGGGTAGGGAGGGCAAATAAAGTCTGTTGCACACTTTTCTACAACCCTTTAAAAATGTAAAAAGCATTCATAGATCACGGGTTGTATAAAAACATGCCATAGGCCCTACTTTGCCAATTCCTACTTTCGACACCAAACTCCCAGAGCCAGATAGATACTGGGCAGAGAGAGGCCTCCTGACTTCCTACCAGTTCAGGCTGACAGCTGCCCCTGCCACTCTCAGAGGTCTAAGAATGGGGGGCTTCACCCCAGCATCAACAGAGAACACCCCACAGGAATGGCCAAGAGGAAAAGGTTGAGAATGGATATGAAGGCTGAGAACGGATGTGCTCCAAGTTTCTGAGACCATAAAGGGCATGGAAAGATGACCGAGCTCATGTTTGACCACACTGAACAAGAAGGCAACTTACATACCCGTCCAAGGTCTCTCGCCTCTGCTAGTGCCTGGCATTGCTCACACCTTGCCTCAGGAAAGAAGATGCACCACTTCGCTCGGGGTGAACGTGTAGACATCATGACACCACTCCCCTCACACGCAGGTGCTTCAGGATGAAAGCAGACTGCCCAGAAGGTTCAGATACCTTGTCATAAACGTATCTAACGGGTTGTTCGGAGACTCGGAGAATGTTGGAGGTGCTTCCTCCTCCAGCACCCGGCTTAAAGTTACTGATGGGAAATATGAGAACTGAGCCAAGGTATTTGTCCCTACTGGGCCAATTCTCATGCCACTGTCATTCTCAGAGGGCGCACCCCCGGAAAATTAAAATTCTCTGTAATGTTTTCACATTCCAATAATGCTTAAAAGAAACTTGTGGCAACTGCTAATTGCTCACTAGCACCTCCGCAGAAAAAAAGGTTGGTTACCACGATCCCTGGTTTCTCAAGTCCCTACTTGAAGCTGTGAAGTTTCTTTTGCTGAGAGGACACAGCTGGACCACAGGAAATATCAAGCTTCTAACCCCCGAAATGTGACAATTAGATGTGTGCCAAAAATGTCCCAAAGGACATCTGGCTCAGAATGCCTTTACCAAAGGATAAATTGAATTAAAATCCATAAATTTCATGAGCAGAGGTTGTGTTTGTGTGTGTGCTTAGCTGCTCCGTGTAGTCCAAGTGCCTAGAAACTGTGCTGCGTGGACAGCAAGCTCACAAGTATTTGTTGAATGAGTGGAAACTGTTGATAAAACTTTAAAATTGGTAAATGGCTTCATGGAAAAGAATGACCCAAGTTTGGCAGAAGAGAAGCTGCAGATGTTGTAGCTGTTTACTCTTTTCCTTCCCCCAAACAAAAGTAACAAACAGACAAAATGGAGACAGATCTTTGTTCTCGGGATATTCTGCGAGCCCCCAGTGCAGGCGGACCCTCTACCTCACAAAAGCAGCAAGGGTCCTGCTGGGCAGGGGGGTAGTAAGTTTCAAGAGCCGAGCTAGCTGCACTGACGCAGAAACTGATTGAAATGCAAGCTTTCTCCTGAGAAGATAAGAGTATTCTAGAATAAAGAGCATAATTGCTTTTTCCGGGCACACCCACCCCAGCTTCACGTAGAAAAGATGAAGTGAAGTTAACGTAGGAAGTCAGGCATCAGCAACTTCAGAGACAATGACAGTAGCAACCGGACCCGGTCTCAAAGGACATCCCAGTGAAAGCACAGCTTTTTGTGGCAAATTCAATTGTTAGGGTTTTTTTTTTTTTTTTTTTTTCCCTATCACTTTGTGCTATTTCTTTAAGAAGGAGTGGAAAGTGATACAGAGGCCAGCTCTGGCCTCCGCCTTCCCTGTTCTCTGACACCTGTTCTTCAGCTTGAAAAAATAAGGGTGTGGGAGGTAGGGAGGGAGAGAGAGCCTCTTTAAAACTGTAATCTCCCCATCAAAGCCAGTGTCTACGGGGCAATCATTTCCTGGCCAGGACCGCCCACATTCCCTTCAGGTGCCATTTAAAATAGCAAGTTCATAGAGTTAGCTAGAGCTGCCAGAATCAGCCGTGTAACACGTCAGTGCAAACCATGGCAGCATCTTGCGGAAGTACAGGTAAGCTCTGGTTTTTAAAGAAGGCTTCCTACCTCTCCACTAGAAAAAGAGGCATACTTAGGCAGCAACTGAAATTCTAGAAGAAAGATTTAAGTCAAGTCTCATCATCACTTAGTCTACGGCCATGCTACCTTGAATAAGTCTGACCCCGTCTGATCTTGGAAGCTAAGCAGGGTCAGGCCTGGTTAGTACTTGGATGGGAGACCACCAAGAAAGACCAGGTGCTGTAGGTGTAAAGAATAAAAAATTAATAATAATAAGGGATTATAAACTGACAAGGTCCTTGCAATCTGTGAGGTCAACCAAGGGCTGCCTCACCTAAGAAAAAATAATAATATCTCATCATTACTTGTAATGTTAAGGTATTCATTCACTCAGTCATTCAAGGATGTGTATGTAGCACTGTCCAGGCATAGGGCCAGCCTTCGGGGATAGTCATGGATGAAGGGACAGTTGGCCCTGGCCCTCAATGGGCTGACCACCCAGTGGGAGAGGTCAGACATACAGAAATAGATGCTGCCTTCAACACGTCTGTCATTTAGGCAACTCTGCACAAAGCCACCTTCGCCTGTCTCATTTTTTTTTTTTTACGACCTTCGTACCACTTTCTTCTACATTATACATGATTAAGAAACAAACGCTTTCTGAAAAGGGGACCTCATGCCCTAAATGAGCCAACACTTATTCACAGAGCTGTCCTCAGCACCTTTCCTAAGCTATGTTGGCCACAGGACAGGGAGGTAGCAGAAGAGAGACCAGAACTGGGTGGGCTGAGGACCTAAGACACGGATTTCTAGTCTTCTGCTGATAGGATTCCTTCGTGACCCCAGGCAAAGGGCCATCCTCTAAGATCCTCTAAAACAGGTGGCTAAACCTGCCTCGGCCTGCTCTTATAGTCACAAGGGCACCTTGAGTAGCTAGGTCGGAGGCAGGAGGCAAAGATATATTCTTTGTACTTGTTCCCAGGCTGGGCTATCCTACATTTGGGAAAGCATCTAAAAAACACTGATGTGTGACTGATACAATAAACACCCTCTGTTTCTGGCCGTGGTCTGAATTTGCACCTTCAGAAATGTCTACCATAAAGCTCCAAACTCAACAAATGTCCACTGAGCATCTACTACATGCACTCATCATGCAGTAGTATTCACAAGAGGTAATAGTCAAGCACTTCCCATGTGAATCAACTCATTTAATCTTCACAGGAACCCTCTAACTCCAGTACTAATGTGATCCTCACTTTAGAGGATATGACTAAAGCACAGAGATTAAGAAACTGTTCAAGGTCATAAAAGAAATAGAGCCGGGATTCAAACCCGGGCAGAGTTTCTATTACCGTGCATGTCTGACATTATCAGAGCGCTCTGTAGAACTCAGCGACCTAGCAGATGGTGCATTCTCCAGTCTTTCCCCCGATGCGGCCTTAGCTAGATGGGTGTTCGCAATCTGGTGCTGCTGCTATAATTAACTGCCCTCCTTGTTCTCCGAACTCCAAGTAAACACATTTGCAGAAACGTCGCACTAACTTCCAAGTTTTAATAGGACTTGGCAACTCTGTTGTATTATCTCAAAGGAAAGTGGGAGTTTTTGCATCCCTGTGTCATTACTTCCCATGGGAACATGATCATGAGCAAAAGCAGTGCCCAGTGAGACACCAAGGGCTGGAAAACACAGCCAAGGGGCACCTTCAGGCTCCCACTTGGAGGCACAAATGGCAAGGCTGAAAATCATAGCTAACGCAACTTAAACACCTAACACTAAACGGACATGCTGGAAAAGCAAAGTTAAATCTCTCCTACCCATAACACCATTCCTAGCTGCCTCTCTCTTCCCTGTCATTGACGGTGCAGTACAAACTACATGACTTTGAACTCGGTCATGTACCATTTTGTATTGGTTACAGTTTCAAAGGCCTTAGTGTAAAAACAAGTCTGTAAACTGTCTGAAACCAGGGATTATAGCTAATTCTTCTACACTCATTTTCTAAGACTATTTTAAGATCATAGTAAATGCTCAATAAATCCTTAATAGATGAAAAAAGTTAAGTAGGATGTTTATTAGACAGAGCCCTACTCAATAAAAATTGGCTTTTATTGACATTTCCTATACAAGACATGTGTTCTTAAAAAAAAAAAAAGCCTTTTAACATCTCATTTTATCGATATGAGACCCAATTAAAAAAGTAAACATAAACCTTTTGTTCAAACTACATTGTTTCGGGAGATAAAAGGAATGTCAATCTGTGGGGAATAGAGCTTTAATAGCCACAAAAGGGGTAAATGCCATGATAACTTTATATGCTTGGTTTAGCTATAATAAATTCGGCATCAGATAAATCTCTGAAATCTTAACTACTGGCAAAAGAGCACACCCTATGTAAGATTATAATGTTGAGCAAATTTGTACTTTAAGCTCGATAAGCTGTCATTGGCATACAAGCAAATATTAAACTTTGAGTACTTGGCACAATGCACATTGGGGTAGAGAGCCTCTAGAGACATAGACCCTGTGATTAAGATAAAATCCTACGAGGAAAGATATATATGTATGAACCAATTTTATGTATAATATGATATGAAGTCAATTGTTTAAGACAGATCTCGAGGGTGATAATTCATTAAAAAAAAACACTGGTCATGATGGATGTTGGGAGTTTTCTATCAAACTGTCTTTTGAGTTTATAGTCATCTGAATCTATGGTCTTCTTAGCTTGCAGGATCTGCAAAGTTCAACCTCATCTGCGGGCACCTCCAAGATGATGAGAGGGCCCAGACTTTGATGTCAGACAAACCTGGGTTTGAATCTTGGCTCTCACCTGCATAAACTTTGTGACCCTGGGCAAGTTCTCTTAACCCCTGAGTTTGAGTTCTCTCCTCTGTAAAGTCGAGGTAATACAAATCCTAAAGTATGGCTTTGAGGATCAGATAAAAGAATGTATATTAAACAGTGCTAAATACAAACTCCTCAAATTGACATTCTTTAACATATGCTATAAAAGGCTGAAGTGGAAAGGTACTGCTTCGGTCAAGCCATGTAAAGCAGAAGTGTACCACAGGTGGTTGGGAGGGAAGGTCCAGAACAAAGATTACTCCGAACCCATCACTTAGGTCTCCATATCCTTCCAGGTGAAATGGCAAATCAGGTTTATTACATCTACCATATTCATTGTAGTATTAAACCCATCTTCCATATCAATGATTTTTCTAACATCAGTTTTTAAAAAATCGCTTTCGACAAGTTCAGAAGTGACTTCTGGAGTTGTCTTATGCTAAAGCCATTCATCGAAAACATTAGGTAAATAGCAGGATTCTACGTAATCAGGCAGCATTCCCTGAGCAGCTTTGTTGCGATACTTACGACTTAAAGATCATCCAAGAGCTCAAGAGTCCAGTTTCCCAGAAAACTGGTTCTTGGTCTGGCTCAAGGTTAACGTGGTAGAAAGGTTAACTACTCGCTCCGTCTGCAAAGGCCTCCCCACGCCTCCGAAGACCCGTCTAAATGGGTCTGCCCTGTGACCCAGATAGAGGACCCTGGTCTCTACAGCAGAGCTTCTCCAGCTTCAATGCACAGCTCATCAACCCTGCACCAGGGGTATTCAGGAGGTCTGGGGAGGCGCCCAGGACTTGACCAAAGCTTCCGGAGCAGGCTCCCGCAGCTGCTTTCCAGACCACACCGGAAGCGGCAAGATGTCCACAGGGCCCGGACAGCCATGATTCACAAACCAAGGAGCACATAGCATTCCCCCATTCCTGGGTTTCAACTGCCAACTTTAATTAGTAAATTATGAAAATAGCTTAAACCCAATGGAGGACGTACAGAACTCTTTTTTTTCTTTCAAAGGAAGTAACTTAACCAAATCACTTAATATTCACAGGGACCATTTCCATTTTCTGCAGTTGAAAACATCCTTTCCCATTCTGGTGTGAGTGTGAGATCCGCATACCCTGCACAGTACGTTTTAAAATCAGGCAACTAATAAATGTTTATGGGTGCATGCCTCCTGCATCCAGTGAACGCATTGGAACAGAAGCCAAGAATCGATGGTGAAAAAAAAAAAAAAACATATCAACCCTTACCTCCAAAAGGCTCGCAGAGAACAGTGCTTCTCTTTTTGTTGAGAATCAGAACCACTTGGAGAGCATTTTCCAAACTAGATTCCTAGCTCTATCCAGGCTCCGTTTTAAGGAGCACCCAGGTGACTGAACAAGCACTCAAGTGATCTAGGGACAGTATTGTCAAAGAGGCTGTTCTCTCTCTCCTCGTGGCTCAATACTGAGGCCTGTTTTCACTCAACACAACCATATCAACAGTCGGCAATCCTCCCCCTATCCTTCTGCCCAGAGACCGTGACAGTGTTACACTCTGTCCCTGCACAAGGTCAACAGACAGCCGAGGGCCAAGTATTCACTTGTTGACATTATATTTTCAAAAAAATAAAAACAAACAAAAAAAACGCAACAGCAGCCATTCGTCTTTACTGTCTGTGCCTTGCTGTTTACACCCACAATCCGATCCACTTCGTTTGTAAATTTTCCATCTCTTCCCCTCCGACCTCCTCCATGCCAAGTATTCCAGGGAGCAGGAAATAGCCACCCGATCTCAGGGCATAAACTCTGGGTGCACACGCGGGGTTGCCCATGGTTGCCCTGGCCCAGAAATCACACACGAAGGTTTGCACCACGGAGAGCTCACCCAGCAGGTCCCGGCAGCACCGTGGCCCCCTGGTCCCCGCGCGCGCCCCCAAACACCTTTGCAGCGGCGCCTTCGCACCTGCCGGGGTGCGCACTGGCGACCCGGCAGGGCCGCGAGGCTTACCTGAAACACGTGGTGAGCTCGCCCGAAGCCTTCAGACACGGGTATTTAGTCGTGGCGATTTTGTAATCTGAGCAGACTTCTCTACAAAAAAAAAAAAGAAAGAAAAAAAAGCGGAGAGTCACGGTCGCTGATTCTGCGCGGGGCAGCGGGGGCCGGTGCGCGCTCGGGGCTCCCGAGCGCGCGAGGCTGCGGGAGTCCGCGTCCCGCAGAGCCAAGCCGGCGCTGGTCCCCGAGCGCGGACGCCGAGAGGGCTCGGGGCAGGGGCAGGGGCAGGCGAGGGTCCAGCCGAGGGTCCAGCCGAGAGAACCCAGCCCCAGAGCAAGGAGCCGAAGAAGCCGGGCGCCGGGGGACAGCCAGGACGCGGGGCGGGAGTATCACGACTGAGGGGACCCCGGGCTGAGGGCGCGGAAGCGGTGACCCGGGAGAAGTTTAATGTCGCCCAGGCCAGTCGAGCGCCCAGCCCGTGCCTGGCGCAGCGAGGGCGTGAGGGGCGCTGCGGAGGTGGGGACCACCGCCTGCACCCCGAGGGCCGAGAGCGCACCAGAGGCTGCCGGCGTTTACCTGTCGCTGTCCTCGGGGTCCTCTCGGTAGCTCCACGTGTGCCCCAGCGCCAAGAGCAGCAGCAGCGGACCCAGGCTCTTGCCCAGCTGCCCCCTCGCCGCTCCTCCCCGGCTCGGAGACGGCGGCACCATCGGGGACGCTCCCGACTCCTTGCCGGCGCCGGAGCCCGCTCCCCGCCCTGCGCGCGGCTCCTCCGCGGCCACCGTCCCTGTCCCCGGCAGGGGGCGCCGGAGAGCCGGGGCGTTTGCACCACCTGCGAGTCGCTGTGCCGCGCGGCTGCGGGACCCGGCTG
Source organism: Rousettus aegyptiacus (assembly GCF_014176215.1). NCBI lineage: Eukaryota > Metazoa > Chordata > Mammalia > Chiroptera > Pteropodidae > Rousettus > Rousettus aegyptiacus. The sequence continues at coordinate 83,814,087 of NW_023416287.1, forward strand.
GGAGCTGGGGTGCAGACTGCAAACTCCGCAGGCAAGCAGGTGAACGCGGCGCCTGCGGTGCCCGGCCGGCGCGAGAGTCGCGGGGTCCAGGTCGTCTCGCCCGGGATGGTCACGCCGAGGGGACGGACTTGCCGGACTCGGCTTTGGGCTGCACCCTTCCTCTCGCCTCCTCCTGGGCTGGGAGCGGAGGGCAGGGTGCGGACAGCAGGCGGGTGCTCGCACTTTACACCAGGGTCGCACGACCAAGAGGAGGAGGAGTCGGCTCTCACCCGGGAAAAGGGGGGGGGGGGTGGGGAGCAGAGGGGTTAATACGCTTCCTTCCTGTTGTCAGTCGGTTTCTAAGGATCAGAGTCAGGCCAGTTTTCTCTTAGCGGAGGAAGGGAGGGAGGAGTGGAAAGGCTACCAGCGGCTCTCCCCAACTGCCTTTCACGCCTGACATGGTGCAATTTCTAGAGCTTCGCCTGTCTTCCTGGAAGTCCCTTGGAAAAAAGTCCTCCGGTGGCTTCGCGTGTTACCAAAGCAGCTAGCTTCTTCCCAACTGGAGGTCGAGGCGAGTAAAAGCTCTCAGTGCTTGTTCCTGGGGGGTTTTAATTCTTTTACCCTGGCTGGCTTTAATGCTGCTACGATGCCGCCCCGCCCAACACACACACACACACACACACACACACACACACACACACACACACGAGCGCCGAAAACTCCTGGAAGGTCAGATGACACCCTGAGTGAGGCCCTTAATCACTCGCCCCCTCCCCCCTTCTCCCCCGCTAGTTAACACAGTAGTGTTTATGGATGGCGCGAAAACCCACTCTGGGGGCCGTAAATCAGCTCCTCTGGGGGGGGGGGGGGGCGGGCGGGACCCAACCGCAATTCGGGTATGTTTGCATCTTAACGTTTTCTTGCACGTTTGGAGTCCCGTGCCCGTTAAGGAGAAACTCGTGACATAAACGTGCCTGGCAGAGCCAAGCGAGTGGTCTGTCCCAGACACGAGGTTGTAATGCCTAACCTCTAACCAACGGGGTTCCGCAGCTCCCAGGAGATGAGGTGAAAAGGCAGCTTGCTCACAAGTTGCCCAGTGTGTTAACTGGTTAGGTAGGCAGCTGTTTTGATTCAAAATATCCTGACCTACTGAGAATTGCCGTGTGTATCACATACACCTTGATGTTTTTCATTGCAGTGGCAGCCTCACTTCTCCGTGGAATGCTCCTATATTTTCCAAAGGTTTTCCATTTATGATTATATTTGACGCTCATAATATCCCTGGAAATTGGGTGTCTGACCTCTTAGCTCCATGAGGTGGTTTTTTTTCTACAAAGCTTGCATAGACAGGGAAGACCATAAAACAGACTTTGTATTAAAATATGGTGCTACACAAAATTAATGAATTTTCACGTGTAATTCAGAATGCACTTCTGGAGCCTGCAACACCTGAGTGACCATTAGAGTCAAAAATAAAATCCTTAATTCAAACCCAGGCTGCATGGCTTCCTGGGTGTGTGACCTTGGGCAAGTTACTTAAACTTTCTGAAACTCAGTTTTCTCATCTGTGAAATGGGGAAAGCTCCCTCATAAGTGTTTAGAAGTATTAAATGAGATTGCATACAAAGCAGTTTTCCCAGTGCTGGGTATATATTGAGTGCTCAGTAGACATTAACTATTATTTTGATATAAATTTTTGCACAGAATTTTCAGTTTTAACTGTCAAGTTTTTCACTTTCTAGGTATATAGTTTACTTCACAACAGTCGTTTGGCTTCCTAAAGAGATTCCCCTCTAACATGAAAAATAAACCCATCCTGGAACTTATAAAAATTGTATCACTTTAGATTGGACCACGAAAGTGTTTAATCTCCATCTTATAAGAAAGAGGCCATCCGTAGCAAATTCTATTTTTATTTTCCCACCAATTACTCTATTTTGATATCTTGCTATCTTTTTTCTCTACTCATACTTTTTCTACTGTTGCATTATGGATGTTAATTCTACAAATAATAGAGAATGGTGTAGGCAATTAGTTGTCAGCGCCATTAAACAGTTAAAAAGCCACATATGGGGACATGCAGCCTGCAAAATGATTAAAGCAAAACCATGTCCATTATGCACAGCTGTGTGGCAGAAGATTGGGGACAGAGCCAAAGTTGCTGCCTCCTTATTTTCAGCCCCCTACACTGAGCATAGATAAGAACGAGGGGTTAGAGAAGGTTCTGGGGCCAAGTAAACAGCCCAGATTTGCCTGGGGAGGCAATCCCTAGGGCGAGGGAGTCAGCATTTCTGGAAGAGGTGAGTTGGAGCAGAGACCTTTTCAAAACCTTTGCCTGGAGGCCTGGAACTTAAAACTAATTGGCAGCTACTGACAGCGTGACATTCCCTTCTCTCTAGAGGGGCTGGGCTGCAGAGCAGAGTCAAGCCGAAGGAGATGCGATGCGAATGCCATGTATGGATACCAGCCCCCTGAGAAGTTAAACACTCCTGTAAGAGACAAAACCTGCGTTTGCTCCCGCTGCAGCCCGCATGGGACGTGGCAGAATGAGGCTGAGTGTGACAGGGACCTCCAGGTCTTAGGTTTTCTCCCTGATGCACGAACACTGCCCCCCACCACCACACACCAGCTCCCTCCTCCCCAGCTCCCCCCCCCCCCCACTGATCTGCCCCATTCTCTCATTTATGAAACACTGGATGACAAGATTCACCTCCCGCCCCTTTCATGCGGAGTGTTACAAAGATTAATGACGTGAACCTCAATGCTCCTCCAGGGAGGCTCTGTACGATTATTTCTTTTCAGCATACCGCTCTCTGCGATGTTTTCCGCGTAGACCTGTCAGCTCCGCTGAAACAAACCAGAGAGAGCATTGTTCTGCAATTTACCATTTCCTAGGGCGATGGGGCTGTGCCAAGGGCTTTAGAGTGCAGCTTGCATAGGTTACACTCCCTGGTGGCCCAGGTATGGTTAAGGACTGTCGAGTGTTATCTGGGGGCAGTGGACGGGGGAGGGGAAGGGAGGCGATTGGCTGGCGAATGCAAAGGCCAGCCTACCAAAGCAAAGTGAAAGGGAAAAGGAAAAAGCAAAAACTAGGCTATAGGGCAAAAAATACCCTTCTAAATAAGACCGATGGCCTCTTCCCCTCGTTTTATTTTTAGCTTTTGTTTATTTTTCAATCGAAGCAAAATTTGCATCTCTTAGTTTCAGGCATACAACATAATAATTCAATATATGTATGTATTGAGAAATGATCACCTCGATAAGTCCAGTTAACGTGTATCACCGCACAAAGTTGCAATTTTTTTGTGTTATGAGAATTTTTAAGATCTACTCTTAGCAATCCCCCATGACTCATTTGTTTTTTAACTGGACATTTGTGTCTATCACCTTCACCAACTTTGCCCACTCGTTTTTAAGGGATTCCAACATCTTATTTGGAGAAAAAGCAACATAATATCAGAAAAGAGAGATTAATTTAAAAAAACTAAATTACTATAAAGAACAAAACACCACTAAATGGGGGCACAATTTATTTCACTATTTGTTTAAAATTTTTCTTGAGAGTTTTGAGATGACTGACAAAAATGCATACTATTTTACACTGTGTATTTCTTTATACCTTATATGCATTATATGTAGTATATATTATATAGTTTAGTGTATTATATATAGTATAGAGCAGATTAGATAAAGCAATTAAGGCAAAATCAAATAATACAATGAAGCTGAAGCGAAGTGAGTGGGCAGGATGGTATGAGCAGAACTATGCTGTGTACAGCGGGTCACAGATCAGTTCTTGGATTCTCAGACGTCAGTTCAGGATAATTACATGATTGGTTATAAGATTCAAGGTAGCCATAAAGGTAAAGCCCATAAATTCCTCCAAAACAACAGCAACAAAAAAACCAGTCACAGATTTTTCTCGTCGATCTCCCTGAAATATTGCAACAATCATCTCCCGTTAGGTAATGGTGTTTTCACAAACAAGACTCGACAAGTTTGGGGAGAGTTCATACTGAATTGTGAGTGGTACACACACACCACGTAGTATCTCTAAAATAAACAGGTTGCCCCGATGATATCTTTCCTTCAGTTTTGGCTTTGACTGACACACAGCTACGTCGGCTTAGAGAATGAGGGTCACACCTTGACAAGTGTTTAAGGGCGTCAATCTCCAAGACATTGTGAGGATATGCTTGAGGCCAGAAGAACCAAACATGTTAATACCCTAAAAGGGTTCTAAAGCCCTGGTTTTGGGGTGTGTACATTATCTTTGCACTTAGTCTATGTTAGTTGTAACTTGCAGTATGCTGAAGCTGTGGGTCTCTGGAATTTTCTCCCAAGACAGGAAGAAACATCTGATTCCTATGTTTATGGCATAATCACACTTTTTTTTTTTTTTGCCTAACTTTGAAATTAAAGCAATTTTAAAAGATGAGTTAGCCTTATAAGCACATAGGCTGCTAAAAGAAAAATGTACGAACAACACAGAGAACCTTCTTGTTATGTCTCAAGAAAATCAAGAAAAAGTGTTTGTGTGATTTGAGTGTCATATTCTTGAAAGTTCTAACACACACACATGGAGTCCCTGTCTGGAGTTTCTCCCCAAAGAAGAGCTGGTTGTGACAATAGGTGCTGGCGATCTCCTGGTCCAGTCAGAGCTCTAGGACCAAACCCAGGATTTCTAGAAGTGGGTTCCAACACCACTCAATTCTGAAGTTCCTGGGACAAGTGGAGACTCCAGGGCATGCAGCTGGAATGGCCCCATCTCTTGTAGTCTCCACAAACATGAACGAGGGAGGGTAAGCGGCCAGCACGTGGACCACTGGCCCACGTTACAAAGTCTCTGGTAGAGAAAATGGTGTTGGAATTCTCCCAGGGTTTATGAGTCGGCTCCTTTGAATGTCAGCCACTCCAATACAGCTTCTCTGTTTTATTTTTGTAGAGCAAGCTCTGTTTACATGCCTTAACCTCATGAGGGTAAGAGTTCTTATTTAATAATTATTGAAAACTGGGAGATACTTGGCCCTGCAATATGGTATCAAGCCAATGTGACAAGTAATAAGAATGTTAACTTTAAAAGTTTTCTGATCTGAGCCAAGATATCTTTGATGGTAAAATAACTAACTATTATCCACGCTAACAGAGCATGAGTATTTACTGTAATTAAAAATATTTTTCCCTCTGGATATGAAGTTAACCTTCTCTTCTTTAAAATATGGACTTAAAGAAATAGCATTGTGTAGTGGGAAGAAATTAGACTTAAAAATCAGATTTAACTAGATTTGAAATTCACCGTCTAAAACTTTTATGACCCTGGTCAAATTGCTTAATCTTCCTGGGACTTGGTTTATCCATAAAGAGTATAAAAGCAACAATCTCCAACTCATAGAATCATTGGAAAGAATAAATAAGATATATAATATACATAATGTTACATCGGAGATAATAAATGATAGCTAATATTATTTTAACTGTTTTCCTTCAATAATTTGGATGCAATTATGCTAGACGATCCAGTCTATTTTACCTAATTTGCTTTCCATAAGAAATACTTTGTGACATAAATGACTAAGAATAGAGATACCCTGTTACAGAACAGACTAAGTAGCAGAATTGATATTGGTGTCATGGTGCTTTAATTAGACATTAGGGAGTGACTAAGGTTCTGAATAAGTCAAATCAATAACAGTTGCTAGAAATTAGAAGGTATATTCTTTTCCATGGAGAATAGCTGTGCTTCTGAGTGCTGTGCTTATCTGACATTTAAAATATATTTTTAAATCTAATCGTGGTTTAAATGTGTCAGAGGAACTGGTGAGTTAAAACCCAGCTGTGCTCACATCTGGAGTGGAGCCAATACTCCCTTCAAATCTATCCATTGATGAAATTGCATTATTTTTCTGCTGAGTTTTTCTAATCGGATCAGGCCTGGAAAATTTGCAAAAGTGTAAAGGAACCCTGACTGAAGAGGCCACAGTCTTCCAATAGGGCAGTTATGTTTAAATAAATCATGTCCACATTGTGAAGAAAAATCTGAGTTCAGTTCAAGGTTGTTACATTCTAATAGAATGTGGGATACATTTCTTAGCTGATATGGTGGCCTGTTCATGATATCATACCAAGAAAGTGACATTCCTGCAAGTTTTTAATGATAATAATTTTCCAAGAATTTAGCACAAAGAATAACAACACTTATTAAGTACTTGGTCCTCTCATTTTCTAAAGCACAAAGTATTATCTCATTTAATCCTTATTATCTCATTTAATCCTTATTACAGAGTCAGTCCTCTGTCACTGACTCTATTATTATCTGCATTTTACAAACAAGGAAACTGAAGTAGAGATTTTCATTAACTTGTCTAAGGTACGGAGTTATGAGTAGCTGAGCTGGGTTTTAATTGGGGCCCCAGGGACCCTGCTTTCAACACTATACTAACCTGCCCTATGGAGAAGTAAGCATCTGGGAAGTTTTCTCCCAAGAGTCAGACTACATCCAGGAAGTTTGCCCAGGGATGTAATGAGAACCAGGGAAGGTCCAAGGTCCATCACCACAACCAATAACCCTGAGACTCTTAACGCGGTACATGCTCAAGCATGATCCTTCATCTGCTGCTCTGGGCAAACCAGCTGGCCATAAATTCCCACCTCTGTGTATTAGGTGACCTCTCCCTTTGCAGCAAAGTTGAGCCTTATGCACCAGACCTGTCCTCATGGAGCCTCTGCCGATTTATGTGGGAATGTGCCCTGAGAAGAATGAGATCCGGCTTCAGAACCCTTGGAGCTCTGGCACCGTTACAAACCATTCTTCCAGTTCTTTCCCTGGGCCTGAGCCAGGTCTTTCTCAGACCTAGAACTCTCACAGATCTCAGAGATAACAAAGCTGTGCGTGTGTGTGTGTGCGTGGGGGGGGGGGGAGGTCATTTTTATAATCACTATAATGATATACCTAGGCAAAATGTCTTGAAAAGTTCAGAGTCTGGCATAGCCCCATGCAGTATCCTTGCAACTGGAAACTGATCCTTCGAAGATCCAGAAAGAATAGAGGAGAATAAGCAGTTGCAGCCAAGGTTTTCTCGAGAAAGGTAGAAGAGTTTTGTATATCTCTCTCCCTCCCTTCCTCTCTCCCTCTCCATCTCTACACACACACACACACACACACACACACACACACACACACACACACACCCCAAACTCTCAGAGGTTGTTGTCTAGTCTGCAGGGGATGTTTAAGATTAGCTTCGGTTTGCATTCTTCAGTTCTAATCTTTACCAACAATGCAGAATCCCCAAGGAATGCCAGATAAAATAAGCTGTCTTTGCATTAGGTTCACTTTTTGTTTGGGATCTATCTAGGCAATTGTTTACTTTCTTTCTGCGTAATCAGTGATGTTTAGACCTGAGTGTATCTTTTCAGTGTTGTTTATTTGGTTTTATCACTGATGAGTGTCCTGATAATTCATCAAAAAGGGAGTTGGAACCTACTGAATCTTCTCAGTTCCAGCATTTATCCGTGGTATAATTATAATGAGCCTGAAAGTCAATCTGTATGCGATCTAACATGTATTTGGCTCTGAATCTTTACGTCCTGATAGAAGATGAATGGGCCCTGACCCTTCCTGTCAGTAACTCGCCATTAAGACTCACGAGCGACCTGCTTCGAAGTCAATTCCCTCTTGGGATGCGTCCTTCCTTCTTGGCCTGTCATCCCTGCTTTCCTCTCGGGCCTTTTTCTCTCCCGTTTCTGCTCTTTGCTCGCCTTTTTGTCCATTCCCCTCTTTCATCAGTCATTTTGCTGTGCCTCCTCCTTCGGTCAGATTCTGCCCTTTCTCTCACTGGCTTTCACTTTCTACCCTTTGGCTTGTCTCTCCTGTTATTTTCCTTCTGCTACTCTGCTTTTCCTTAAAGTAGATCCTTTCCCAAGCATCCAAGTCAAAAGCATTCTCCTTCCCCAATCCCAATTTGTCCTCAGAAATCATTGGTTCTCAACTATCGAGGAAGGGCGGCAGCCTGTCACCCAGCAGAAATTTGGCAATGGCCAGAGACATCTTAGTTGTCCTACTGTGGGGGGTGGGTGTTACTAGCACCTGGCAGGGAGAGGCTAGGATGCTGCTCAGCCTCCTATGACGTATGGGGCAGCCCCCTGCCCACATCTCACGACAAAGAATTGTCAGGCTGGGGATGTTAATCTGCTGAGGCCGCGATATCCTGCCCTCAACAGACATCTATCCATCTCTCTGCTCTAATTTTTTTTTCTCCTGTTTTGTGATCCCAGTGGCTTCGTCCCTTCCCTCCCCAAGCCTCGCTTTTAGTTTATCTCCCATCTTCTCCTTATCTTATCACTTCTTCCTGGCCAGGGCATTCATCCCCCTGGCTGAGTCTCCTGTATACTTTCAAACTTGATTGGATCTCACCTTCTAGACTCTCTCCTGCCTTGGGGTTCCCACCTTAATTCAAACAGTTACCTTCCCTCTCTCCACCGTTCTGCAGTGACCGGAGGAGCTGTGAAAATATTTTTCTTAAAATTCCGTTTATTTTTTCAAGTTTTCGCCAATCCAACGCAGCCTTTAGGTTTCTAGTTTCAAAGTCTGTCGTGCAGGTCACATGTGCCTGAAGGTGCATCCACCGCGGGCCCTGTGTTCTGAGCATGCGCGCTGCTGCTTGCCACGCCTGCTTCCGCTCACCTGCTGCTGGCCACGGAGGCTGCTCCTGTCCTGTCTTTGTTACGAGTTGATACATATGTTACCTGCACTGGCGTGGCATAGCTGTACCTGTCCTCTTTCCACTGTGAAGAGAGGGGAGAAATACTTTCCCCTACCTACTTTTGTTCCTTGAAAAGAAAAAAAAAACCAGTCCAATGAGTGTTTGCTGTGTGGCAGGCAGTGCCGGGTGTGTTAGTAATGAAAGTAAATAAGAAAACAGCCAAGCGTGCCAGCTCTGACGGAGACAAGCGAGACGACTAACCACAGCCACGCTCGAGCCGTACCAGACGCCTGCAGGCAAGAGGTAAGGGGCGTTAGGAGCAGGAAGGAAAAAGTGCCTTGTATTAGTTTCCCATGAGTGTCATAAGAAGTTACCACAACTTAGTGGCTTAAAACAACCCGAGTTTCTTATCTCGCAGTTCTAGAAGTCAGAAGTGCAGAATCAGTCTCGCTGGGCTGACATCAAGGAGTCAGCAAGGCTTCATTCCCTCTGCAGGACCTGGGAGCCAGTTTGGGGTGGGGAGGAAAGAAATGGAGAGCTTACTCATTTTTTTGTTTGATTTTTAACGACTCTAGCGTAGAGCTCATTGGTGAAATATTTGCGGGCGATGAACGCTGAATGAGGGAGTGCGTGACTGAAGGAAGCGGGCAACCCTTCACGAAGGGGGGACGGCGAGGCACGGCCCGAGGAGGAATCGGAGGACGCCGATCACCAGTTTATCTTCAGCCGTCCTGGTAGCTAAAATCCCTCGTTCGGAGATGAGTGGGCTGTGCAGCGCGGCCATCCCGTCGGACGCACAGCTGAGTGGAATGGCTGCAGGAATCCGGGCATGCCTCCCCGAGTAGCAGCACTGCCGCCCAGCATTCTGGAAAAGACCACCGTAACTGGAGATTCCTGTGTTTGACCCCAGAGCGAGCGCAAAGCATCCGTGACTCTTTAAGGAGCTCCCCGTGCCACCTGTGACAGCTCCGTGGCCCTGTGTTTATTTATTTCTCACTCCTTGCAAAAACACTACCGCCGCTCAGTCGAGTCTCAAAGAGAGAGGTCAGGAGGCAAGTGGTTTAAACTACCTACGCGCATCGGCCCTTACTACCAAAATGATCTTCTTTCCTCTCGAGGCTAAACTTGTTCCCCACACTGGGAGCAATTAATAAATCAAAGCAGGCTGAGCTGTGCCATTGCCATAGAAAACTCTCCCCGTCGACAAGCATTAAGAAGTCACCTCATCTCTGGAAATCGAGACATGTTTTGAAAAGTGTGAAAGTCAATGATAGGACGCTTTCCCGACATCATCGTATTTGCAGCCAACGGTAACTATTTTGAGGCTGGCATTATTTTTCTTCTGGCCTGAATTCCCTGAAATACAAGGTCAAGGTTAAAAAAAAAAAAAAAAAAACTTAGAGAAGCACCTTAGGGGATTGAAGGAACACAGTAAGATTTCGCGTAAGCCTTCAAAGTGCTGTCATTCCTGCGGCAGGGACTTTGGTACAGCAAACTTATGGTTAAGGACGAGATTCCACTACCCACCCCCTCCCCCGTGCTGAGATCAAACTGAGACCAAAACACATTTGAAACTCCTTTCCCTAAGCATTATCATCACTTACGTTTTCCCATGAGAAGGGCCTTTTCTCTGTGGCTTTGTGGGTGTCCTTGAAAGGACCATAATCCTGTTTGTGATACTACTATCTGTTGCCAGACTGGGATTACGTGCACGTTCTTCACAGCTCCATGCCGTTAATGTGCTCCTGGTGAGAACACAGCCTCCCGGTGCCCCTGTCAAGGTTGAGCTTTTGCCCTGTCATGCCTAAATGACAATTGTGACAATGCTTTATCAACTGTTCACTGCATCCCAAGAAATGTCCTAAGTGCTTTCGTGATGGGACGTCATCCAGTCCTTACAACAAGCCCACCAGATAAACGTTATTATCCCCATTTTATAGATGAGGAAAACTGAGGCACGGAAAGGTCAACCACTCGTCTAAGGTCACCTGGCTAGTAAGCCGTGGGGCCTGGAATCAGACGCAGGCTGTCTGGTCTGGGAGCACACAACGCTTAGTCACTGTTCCATCTGGCTCTGGCTCTAGACAACAAGACTATCTTACATAAGGAATCACTGTCCAAGCCATCGTCCCCGCCCGGCCCCAACAAAAACCTCATTTGGATCTGTCTCCATTGTCTCCTGACAAGTCTCATCTCCACTGATACCCTCAGTGACCTGAGCCACCAGGCCAGGCAGCCTGGGCTTTGCCTGCTAACAAGGTCCGGGGGTCCCTTGGTGAAAGACAAAGTGGATCCCAAGTTCATCCCACACAGGGTCCTGCACCGAGTCCTTGCCATTCACGATTAATTGGCCAAGTTGAGTGATTCATGGCACCAAGTTCTTAGAACCGTTCCCGCGTGAGCCGGACAGCTCTGTAGCCATCGGCTGCGTGCGTAATTCCAGGCAGCCATCAGCAAATTCGCAGAGTCAAGAGGGACCTTGGTGAGCAAATGAAAATGGATGACTGCGAACGTTATCGCCACCAGAAAAGCTACTTCAAGCACGTGTGGCGGTGAGGGACATACATGCAGACAAAAGGAGAACATATTACTACAGTATTTACAAGAAAAACCTCAGAGTCACTTTGGATTTGTCTAGGGCCTGAATCCCAAGTTTAGGATTTAAGACAAGGAAGCTTGTACCTATTTTATTAAGGCCTTATGCATAAAATGTTTCTAATAATGGATCGTTGAAGAAAGAGGAAATAAGACGTGTTTCGTGCATCATTGCATTCTTCATGTAGGATGTACATCTCTTATTCGTGAAGTGACTCCGCCATGGTCGAAGGAAGACATCAGATGATCTTCATTGCGCATGTCAGTTATGATGCCATTTGCAAAGTTTCACCATTGTCATCATCATCATTGTAGTGAGGAAGACCAGCTACTCTGGGTATGAAAGCTGAGAGGTGGTGGCCGGTGTCCAGATCTGCCGGTCTCACCCCGACCACATCCACCTCCCCCTCAGCTGGGCTGGAGGCTAGAGGACAGCTTGGATGCCTTGCTTGGTCCTCTGTTATTTGATTTTTCTTGTTCTTTTACATTGACTTAGCTTCTGAGGGTTTCCAGCTAAGGCTGGCTTTCCTGAGGAAAAAAAAAACACAAGCAGCAGAGGAATGATTGGGTGTGTGCGCGCCCTAACACAAAGGACTTCGCGGAACCCCAGGTAAGCTTGGTGGGAAGCTGAACCCACCCCAGCAGGGGCTGAGAGCTGGCTCACTGGGCGTGCAGGCAGGGGGCTGAAGCAGAGGCACCTGCCCGTGAGGGCCCTGGACTCTGTCTGCAGCCCATGTTAAGGATGAGACCCAGGCTTAGGGCTCCATTTCCCTCTCCACAAATCTGAGTCAACACTCATGGCCCAGTTACTATTATTTACGTAATTAACAGACAATGAATGTTTCTAGACCTCTAGGTTCCGTGCTTAGCCACCTCACCAGACCCTCACAGTCTGGGGAAGGAAAAGGAAGTATAATTAAAATTCCATCAGAAGTTTTCCCTGTAGGCACAGTTCTGCTAGGAGGCCGAGTGGGAGAGGTCGGGAGCCACAGTTTAACGAGGTGTTGTAATTGTTGGAGGTGGCCTGGTCCCTGATGGCAAGGGTCTGCAGAGAGCACAGGCATGGGGTGGGGAAGGTGACATCTGTGTGCTTCGCACTGAATACCACCCCTTGCAGGCAGCATCACTGCTTTGGGAGGCTATGGCCTCACTTTCAAGCATCGAAGTAATACAAACATTTTATGAGTATCAGAAAGAAATAACACCTTCCTCCATTCTCTGTGACCAACACACCATTGAGACTGAATACAAACGGCGTTGTCATTTCCCCCCATAAAACATTAGGGGAACGTCTTATAAACCGGTTTAACGGAAGCTATTCTTCCCTGTCTCCTGCATTCCCCATCAAGGAGTGTTATCCAAAGTTTTCTAACACCTCATGCAATTCATTCATGAGAGTCAGCTGTTGGGTTACTTTGTTTGGGTTTATTTTGCTTTGGGGGGAAGTGTTTCTGTACATAAATGACACATTTTAGGAAGGAAAAAAAAAATCAGGGCGAAACGGTGGTTCTCCCAGCAGCTCACTGCTGCTGCAGAGTTAAATCACAGCGCTCTAACCTCAAAAGGCATGTTTTGGCACGTAGCACAGCTGGCCAAGGTTGTTTCTACTTACTCATCTTCCTCCAGGCTCCCAAAATGTTTTCCTGGAATATGCTCATGGCGGGGGGTAGGGGTGGGGTGTTATTTATAACCTCACATAATCTTCATTCTCATACCGACCGCATCCAGGGGTTGCTTTCCACGGGAAAACTAACAGCTCATGTGAGTCCGGAGGAATGTGAGGGAGGTGTTTGGATCTCCTGACATCTCCAACCTGCATCCAATTTAGGAGAGTCTTGGCCTCCTGAGGAGGGCTGAGAAGTGATGGCCCCTCACACAGACTTGTCTGAGCCCCAGCTTCAGTGCGTGCCTGACCTCCGGCGGGGACATCATGAGCAATCGATGACAGTGGCAGTGACGAGGACGCTGGTTCTGATCCGATGCAGTTCTGCTTGTTTGCTCTTTGAGCCCTGACTTGACGGCTCGCACAACTAAGCTCACCCTTGAAACAATGAGAAATTCTGGAATGAGCACCGGCTGGAAACATGGCCACAGGATGTCTTCAGAAGAGTGGGATAGACAAGTTAAGGATGCTGTTTAGAGGAGAGAGGATAAAGCAGACTTAGGAAGAGGACAGATTTTGGGATTACCTCCATGGGTTCATATCTAGGATGCACCCGACTAGCTTGGGGCTATAGTCAAGTTACTTAACCTTTTTAATCCTCAGTTTCCTCATCTTTAAAATGGAGATGATAATTCCTATTATATAAAGTTACTGTGAAGTTAGATAATTCAAGAAAGTCCCACACAAGACAGAGCATGGGACATATAAAATACGCTCAGGAAATGCACCGCAGGCATGCCCCTGTGAGTGTGCACTTAGTGACTCCAGAAATCATAAACACACACCCTAATTTTATCCAACACTTAGGATTATAAGAGTGTCACTTAGCTCTTTGCCTCAGATTGTCCTTCTATAACCTGATGTGCCTATCTCAAGGACAGGGGCAAGTAAATAACCTTTAGATCGTGCTTTAAATTCTGAAAGGCATATCATCAATACAAAATGTCATTCTGCAATCCTTCGCCAGTTCCGATGTCAGGAGAAATTATCTTAACCTTGGTAAGTGTCTTTGTTGAACTTGTTCTAGGAATATACTATAACTCATTCCATCAGCGAGCTTATTTTACATACTATATATTTTTCATACCACCATGGGTATTCTATAAGCACAGTTGGTTGAATAAAGCATGCACGATTTGGCTACAGATAATGCCTGTGTAATTTATTACATGACAACGTATTAATCAATGAGCTTTAGGGTTTAAATGACTACTTTCTGAAAGATCCGAGTGGCCAGTAATTACTTATCAAGAATGATGAGGAGAGCGAGTATAAGGAAATTCACATTGCAATATTCTCTTTGGTGATTCAGGACATTGCCAGTTGGCCTGGAGCTAGAATATACTGGGGCAGACTTTTCTAATCAAGGCTCATTCTGGGAAATATCCTCTCCTTTGGCTCATCTACAACTGAGATGGACTCAATTAGCCAAATCATGGGTTAGGAGCCAGAAAAATTTGAGGAGCCAAAAAATGTGTCCTCTCCAGCCATATCATCCTCGATCATGCAGTACTGTTACCCTGGATCACATCACTCATGCTGAAATTCAGAGGAATCTGGGAAATTCCCAGAAAACAGTAGTTAACTCAGGAGATTCCCTTACTAGCGTTGTGACCGTCACACATAGAGATGCTGTGCTCCCAGAATGCTCACATGATACTTTTGAAGTTTGGAATTTAAACAGAATATGGGTTGGTAAGTGACCAAAGGGAAACTTTCCATTATTCTATTAATTAGAGCCATCCACAATTGCAGAAACATGTTTCATTACTTATTCACATTTTCCAGCTAAGCAATAGGAACAAACACTCATCTGAAGTATTTCAGTTACTCGGGGCTTTAACTTTTCATTTCCTGGTGTTCTGGATTGAATTGTATCCTTCAAAAAGATGCGGAGAATACCTAACCCCAGGACCTCAGAACGTAACCTTATTTGCAAATAGGGTTTTTTGCAGATGTCATTGGCTAAGATGAAGTCATACTGGAGTAGGATGGGACCCTAATACGATATAACTGACGTCCTTATAAAGAGGAGGCAAGACATACAAGGAGAGATGGCCATGTGACATGTGACAGAGACAGAAACTGTAGTGACGTATCTACAAGCCAAGGAATGCCAAGGAGTGCTGGAAAACACCGAAAGCCAGAAGAGACAGGAAGATCCTACAGATTTCAGGGGGAACACGGTTCTGCTGACACCTTGAATTTGAACTTCTGTCCCCCAGAACTGCCAGACAATTCATTTCTGTTGTTTTAAGCCACCAGTTTGTGGTGCTTTTTTAAGGCAGTGCTAGGAGACTAGTATCCCTGGTTTGTACATTCTTTTGACTCTGGTCAATGTCAATTTGTAGTATATAAAGGGATATTTAAGTTAAATAGTCAGAACTTAATCCTTAACCATTTGCATCTGCTAATACTTCAAGCCTAATCGATAAATATACATTGCCACACTCTCCGTGCTCCAGCAGAGGGCTACACATGGCTCCATAGAACGCTACGTGCAGTCCTAAGAGTCCTTACAATGCAAAAGCAATTGACATTGTAAACTGTCAAAATTCTGTGATTTAAAGCCTTAATATGTCTGTCTGGTTATATAACCACCAAATGAAATATTTATAAAACTATCCGTCTTTAGAAGAAAGCCACTAGAAAGTATCTCCAGAAAAGTATATTTTACTATTAGTTCCAAGATAATAAATAAGCCAGGTATGAAGTTTTAAGGAATTATTGGGACTTTTGTTGCCACTTTCGTTGATGAATTTTGGCTCCCATACTGATTAACCTTGCTAGAAGGTTATTTTAATCAATATGTCTACTAGTGATTGTTGTATAAAACCAGAATTTGATCAATATCTAGGATGCATTCACTTTGCCTTTAGCTGTTGTTTAGAGATAATGCTTTATAAATAGTGCCAAAAGCACTATCTTAAGAGGAGTGACAGATGAAGGTAAAAATAATTTCAATAAGTGATTGGATGGAGGTAGGACCTCTACGTGCTGGAATATTTGACTGCTATTAATATTTTGTTTGCAAAGCGTATTTAATGACATGGGAAATGCTTAATATATATACTTTGGTGAGAAAAATCATATGAGAAATTCATAGATAATGTGATAGCAATTAAGTAAAACAAAATCCATGCATAGAAAAACATCAACAGAGACAACTGTTGCATAGTGGTTTTTTAAAATATAAATCCAAGTCTATCCCACAGTAAAGAGCAAGACCCACAGCCCAAAGCAGAACCACCCAGCTGAGCCCAACCTCAATTAGCCATTTAATGAACCTATAGGTCCAAGAGCCCAGAGTAAATGTCTACTGATGAAAGCTCTTGAGTTTGGGGTGGTTTGTTATGCAGAAAAGACCAATCGTTAAAGTCTCACTGACAAAGACACAATATTGGACTACATGAACAATGGCTCAAAATGAGGATTGATAAAACATGAAGTACAACATCAAACCCAATATGATCAAAGATCCTTACATTGTTGTTTAAAAATATAAAATAGCCTTGAATCTTGATGAAATAGGTGTTCGTGTGTATGTATGTGAGTTTCCAATGTACCTATGTGGCAAAATTATTGTATATTGTCCCTATCCCCCTTTACCACTGTGTAGATATTTAATTATCTTAAAAAAGAAGTCTTTAGCTTTTAGTTAAACTCATTAAATATACACTTTGCACTTTGGTATATTCTAATTCTCATTGAAGAATGTTTTTTTGAGTTATAGTCCTCAATGTTTATTTGAGCAACACTCTAAGAATTCTAAGAATAGTAATCTTTGGTATGTACACTGGAATTATCCCTCTTTTTAGAGCAAGGTTTCTCAGTCTTGTCACTATTGACATTTTGAGCCAGACAATTTTTTGTTGTAAGGGGTTGTCCTGTGCATTGTAAGATGTTTAGCAACATCCCTGGTCTCCTTCCACTAAATGACAGTAGAACAGAGGACCTCCCCACAATTGCGACAATCACAACATCTCCAAATGTCCTCAGAAGCACCAAAATCGAGCTTAATTGAGATCCACCGTTTTAGAGAAAATTGGGATTCAGTTTTGTTGAGTCAAATTTACAATGATAGACATCACTGGCCATTTTTTTTAAAGACTGTAATAAAAATAGAGTAATATCTTAAAGCTCTAGAACTTCTGGTTCTTGTAGCCATCATAAGTGCACTGTTACTGATGGGTAGGGAGGAAAACCAAAATGTATTCATGTAGAAAAACCAGTGATGGTCTAACAGGTAGGTTTTCTGAAACTATCTGCACCTACTCTGAAGTCAGGCTAAAACGTCCCCGTTACACACACTAACAGGCAGCTTGATGAGACAGGCAATACCCTGAACATTGTTTTTTTATGGTACAGCACCATGACTAACATCTCATATAACTGAACAGGGAATAACAAAATTCTAACTCTAAATGAGAAACTTCGAATATCACCTTACTCAAAGATTCCATTTCCATAGACAAAGGATGAAGCAAAATTTAATTTCCTCACAGTTTATATGCTTCAGTAGAAATGTGGGCAAGCAACAGTCACATGCTAAACCCGACTATGGGACATGTGGTTAAAGTTAACATCAAAACAGAGCTCATATTCATGATTAGATCCTTTTTGGTGGAACTCAGATGCGTTTGAAGTAAATTTTAACACTGGGAACGCTGGGATTAGGTCTTCAAACACTCCAAGCCACGTGACCGTGGGCTCACTCATTGAAGCTGTGTGGATCTCAGTTTCCTCATCTGTAGAATGACAAGGTTCGATGAAACAAGGTCTGCGACCCCTTCCAGCTGAAACATTCTTCGAGATATATAATAGTTCATTTGTTAATGTGATAGTCCACACAACAAAGAAATGGGGCAGTATTGGGGAGCTTCTTTTAATAAGAGTTGACTTATGCTTCAAGCAATTTGCCCAAGAAGATTTTTACAGAAACCAGCAAAACATGCTCGCGCCTAATAGAGTGAATTCTTCCATTTTCACATGGGGCCTATTGAGAGATCCAGTTTAGACCAATAAGGGTGAAGGGAGAAAAAGATTCATTGATTTGTCTATGCAAATATGAACAGATTTTTAAAAGTTATATCAAAAAGACTGGTCCCTTTAAGATAGTGTAAGGAGGACTGCATGCGTATTAATGTCCCCAAGTCGCTGAATAACATGAGAAAGAAATCCCAGGCAATTATGATGGGCGACCAGGAACTGATTTCAAAAGCCACCAACCCAACCACTGAATTTATTGGACGTAAAAATTTGTGATCAGGCTAAAGAAAGAATTTTATTAACACGTAGTACAGAAAAATGGTGGAAAAAAAAATAATTTCTACACAGAGGCATTCCTTCCTTATCGGTTCTAATATATGCTGAGAGGAGAGAAGCCTCCAGAAAGGTCAAGAAAAAGGGGGGAAATCCCTTCCTCCGTGGTAGTTCACCAGCTAAGAGCAAGGGAGCCCCCAAGGAGCTTCGAAAAAAATGCTTCTCCTGAGAGAAGGAGATGGAAAGAGCCCTTCAATTGCATGAGAAAAAGGCCCAAGCTTCCTGAGCCAGCCATGTTCACCCCTTCATCCCAGGCGTCAGCCCCTGACGCTTCCTCATCATCTGCTAGAGACAGACCACACCACGAACGTGCTCGCCAGCTCACCCCCTACCCCAGGCCGTGCCTCGCCTCCTCAGGGTGGGAGTATCCGGGCTCACCATTTGTAAGCCCTTGGCTCCTAGGACATGATGCCAGGTTTCTTTGCTTCAAAATGAAGATGTAGCTGCGGAATTTCAATTCCTAATGTATTCGTTGTTTTAACATTTTGGTTTTTTTTTTTTTCCGATTCGAACACAAGGGAATTAGAATTTGTATCCAATTTG
This sequence comes from Rousettus aegyptiacus, assembly GCF_014176215.1. Lineage (NCBI taxonomy): Eukaryota > Metazoa > Chordata > Mammalia > Chiroptera > Pteropodidae > Rousettus > Rousettus aegyptiacus. The sequence goes on from NW_023416287.1 coordinate 83,832,891, forward strand.
TATTGCTAAAGATATATATATATATTTAATGCAAATAGGCTGATCCTGGAGAAATGACCTGAGGGAAGCATTGCAAATCCTTTCTAACCCATGTTGTGCAGTTCTACATTCTAGTTTCTCAAGGGCATACCAGAAATACTTTATTTAGTTTAAGTGAATGGAAAGACCCAGCACTTGGAAAGAATTATTACTAGTTTTGTTTGTTCCAATAAACAACTAAATTTCTTGTTGCTCAATAAAAATCAAAACTGACATTATAAAAAACCAGAAAACATAAAATCTTGGACTGTGTGTAGGGCTGATTGATATTTCCAGTCTCTCCTGATGTTCCTGAGGGAGAAGCCGATTTGGGTTTCTACAATGTCAGTGAAAAATACGTCTCTGGAAAACCTGCTAGAAATTGGCCCAAAGTTTTTCCAATTCCAATTCCAATTTACATGTATTGAAAGATTTTGGGCCCATGGAGCAGCATTAGATGGAAGTAAGCTTACATCATAATTTTAAGACCCATTCTGGCATAATCTTGTAATTAACAATGAGATCAGGTAAAATGACAAGAATTTGAAATTTAATCATGATTTCGATTCTCTTAAAACAGGGTCTGGGGCATATTTTAAAGATCCATTTGACTTAAATAAGCTTTAGCTGTTTCTATCCAGGCCAAGTAAAGAACAAAAATTAAGCTCAGCAATTGTCTGAACAAAGCAAGGAGAAATTACTTTTAGAAGAGAATTCTCTGCGAATCCTGGGCGAGGCACAGTGGGCAGTACAAAGAGTAAAATATGTGAATAATGAGCGCTTGTCGTAGATAGAATTCGAAAATGGACTTCCAAGATTTCTAGCTGCGATCACTGGAACTATGAATATGGTGAAATATCACGCTCACGCTTGATGTTATAAGGCAAAAGAGATTCTGCTCGTGTAATCAAAGTATTTACTTGGTTGACTTTAAGCTAATCGGGAGAGAGATTATCTGGATGTGCCCAATCTAATCATGTGACTTTTAAAAGCAGAGAGTTTTCTCTGGCTGATGGCGGATGGGTACGTCAGATTGGAGGCTCTAGAAGGGTTGGACGCACTGCTGCTGGCTGGATAGTGGAGGGATCTATGAGCGAGGGTAGGAGAACAGCCTACAGGGAGTGATGGTGACCCACATGGATCGTCAGCATGGAAACACAGACTTAGTTCTGAACCAGGACAGGTAGTGCTGGAACACCCCCACCCCTTCCGGGATATGGCTCTGGAAATCCTTTCTTCCGACCTCTCCCTGTTTTAGTCCTGGCAGGGGAGATAAGCCAAAATCTGTCTTTTCCAGCCTAGACACCATCTTTGGCTAAGGCATGACCCTTGGCCAATTATAATATCATTATTATCTCATCTGCACTGCAAATACTGCAGTTCCTATCAGGGACCTGATGCGTAACAGTTTCAGAAACACCATATGTGGTAGAAAAGGCAGGAAACCGTGCTCCCTATCTACTGGGAGGAGGCAAGGCTATGTCAGCCCTACCTTTACCCGGGCTCTGCCTCCAGGGGAAACAGGTTTATAACCAGCCACTTGCCCATCTCTCTCTTTTTCTCTTGAGTAAGCCACAGTCCCCCGGCTTTGGAGTGCGTGCTTTGCTTTAATAAATTTTGCACTCTCCTGCCTGCTGTTCGCCTTGCCTTTGAATTCTTTCTTGCAGAACGGAACAGGAATCTGGTCCCTGGACCCCCACACTCTCCAGTCATTCATCTGACCCTTGAATCCATTCTTGTGAAGTAAGACAAGAACCTTTTCAACAACATTTCTACCAGGGCGAGGAACTAAGTGCCAACAACTAGAATGAGCTTAGAGAGAGATTCCGCCTCTGAGCACCCAGACCGTAGCCCAGTCTGGCCAGCATCTTCATTTTGGCCTTGTTGGTACCTAAACAGAGAGCCCAGTGGAGCCCACTCAGGCTTTCGGCCTACGAAACTGTAGGAATAAATGGATGTGGTCTTTAGCTGCTAAGTTCTTGGTAATTAATTATGCGGTGATAGAAAACTAATACAGGACTTTCAGCAAAGTTTGGGTATAAGATCTAAAATTTTGTCGTGTGCTACTGTATATATCACCAAACAGGGGTCTTTGTTATTTAAGACTTTTTTATCATGGAAAATTTCAAACTACACATTTATCAGTATTACCCATTTGTGTGTGTATGTGTGTGAGAGAGAGAGAGAGAAAGGGAGAGGGAGAGAGAGAGAGAGAGAGAGAGAGAGAGAGAGAGAGAAAATCTTAAAGCAAATCGGAAAAGAGTTTCTTAAATTGTGGCAAGGACAAGATTTATGTCAGCATCACCAGGGGGAACCTTCTAGAACAGAAGATTTGAGTCCCACTACTAGACCTATTGAATCAAACTCTATGGAATCAATTAAAAGTCCCCAGGATGAACCTTGAGGGTGTTATGCTAAGTGAATAAGTCAGACAGAGAAAGACAAATACTTGTGTTCTCACTCATATGTAGAACCCAAGGAAGCTAAACTCATAGAGACAGAGCAGATTAGTGATTGCCAGGGGCTGAGGTGGGGGTGGGTGGGCAATGGGGGGAATAGGGAGACGTTAGTCAAAGGTGACAAACTTCCAGTTATAAGGTAAATACGGAAAACAGTATGGAGGTTTCTCAAAAAACTGAGAATTGATCTACCATATGATCCAGCAATCCCTCTACTGGGTATTTACCCAAAAGACTTGAAAACATTTATCCGAACACCGATGTTCATAGCAGCATTATTCACGGTGGCCAGGACATGGAAGCAACTAAAGTGTTCTACAATAGATGATTGGCTAAAGAAGCTGTGGTTCTATATACAATGGGATATTACTCGGCCATAAGAAGAGATGAAATATTGTCATCACAACAACATAGATAGATCTTGGGATAATCATGCTAAGCAAAATAAGCCAGACAGAAAAAGTTGAAAACCACATGAGATCACTTATATATGGGATCTAAACCTAAAAGCAACAGACAAACATGACAAACGGACAGAGACTCATGGACATGGACAGTGGACTAGTGGTCACCAGAGGCTTGTGGGGAGGTGGATGGAGTAAGGGGGTCAAATATGTGGTGACAGAAAGAAATCTAACTATGGTCAGTGAATACACGATGCGAGATATATATGAGACTTATTGTTGAATGAGACGCTTAAACTTATTGAGTGTTGTTCATCAGTGTCACCATACTAATAATAACAACAACAACAAAAAAGACGAAGACATCTTGGGAATCCAATGTACAGCATTATGAGTGTGGTTGACAATACTGTATTATATACCCGAAAGTTGCTAAAAGAGTAACTCTTAAATGTTCTTACCACACGCACAAAAATGATAACCATGTGAGGTGACGGATATTAACAAACCTTATTGTGATAATCATTTCACAATGTATACGTATAGCAAACCATCACATCATGTACCTTAAAATTACACAATCTTACATGTCAATCATAGCTCAATAAAGCTGGAAAGCTGGAATAAGTTATTTAAAAACGAAGTCCCAAGGATTCGCTAGCAAACCTAAGGGGACGTGAAACTATGATTCTCCAGAAGCCTTATCTCCCCCCCCCCACCCCACCCACAGCCTCATTCCTCAGCATGAAGGTGGGTAAATAAGGAGTCAGACCTCCACAGAGAGAGGAGAGCAGGTTGCAGCGCAGGTGAGTGTGCATGTGCGTGTGCGTGTGCGTGTGCGTGTGCGTGTGTGTGTGTGTGATACTCAGAATCAGAACTGGTGCTGGGGACGGCACTGGTGAGTTGTTGAGCGTGGACTCGGGGGTCCAAATAGCTACCCTCGCAGCCCAGCCCATGCAGCCGAGCGAGGTGGGTGACCTTGGGCAAGTTCCTGAAACTCTCTGTGCCTTAATACTTCCATCTGTAAAACGAGGATGATGAAATTACCTACCTTATAGAGTTGTCACAAGGATTAAATGAGTAAATACAACTAAAGTGCTTTCGAGAGCCTGACAGGTCGGAAGCCCTTGGTGGGTGTGAGGGAATATTGTGACTTGTTCTTTTGGTCAACTAGCCAGCCAGACACTATATAAAACGTTCTAGGTGCATGCCCAGGATCAGCTTTAAAGTTCCAATTAACTTATGTTACAATTAACTAGCCTACTGAATTGAATATCAAATTGATTTTTCTTTTTTGGCTGTTGTAACTAATCCTAATTGTGTGGGGTATCATTTATCATTAAAAAGAAAAAAAAAAAAATACCGTCCTTAACCTTTTGTCATAGCTCTTTCTATCCTGTGCCCGAACAACTTAGCTGGGGTTTTATATAACGGACAGAGATAGATATTCCTTGTTTTTCTGTAGAGAAACCTGAGCGCTCATTGTACTTTTACAAATAAATAATTAGATTTATTTTAACATGATAATGTTACCATACATAATCCTTCTGGATAATCCTCTTTCTAATTGTAATGCCCGCAAGGAGATATCAGGTTCTTTGTGGTTTGTTTATTTGCTTTTCCCATGACCCGAGGAGGAAATACTCCTGAGGAGGAAATTCTATCTAAATAAATGAGGCAATGGGTTTAAAGATACTTGGTTCTTTTGGCGATGACCTTGTCACAAGTGTGCTCACATGGGCTCCTTTGCTCGTTCCCTTCCTCTGTTCATTCACTCATTTGTTTATTCGAAATCGTGTACTACTGACTGTTTGCTATGTGCTGTGTAGGAAAACAATGACAGTCCCTCCCCTCGTGATCAAAGCTCGTGTTTCTTGCAAGTCTCCAAGTCCAGGCACTGTGTCAGGTACTTCACATGAGCTGTCTCTGTTAAACCTCAAAACCCCATAAGCAGTGCGGCTCCATTTTACAGATGAGGAAATCGAGACTCCGCTAAGCTCACGCAACTTGTTCGAGGTCACACAGGGCTGGGATTCCGATCTGCCTTCCAACCCATGTTCCTAACGGCAGTACTTGTCATCTCTTTCTTCCGGTTACTCCTCAATATCAAACCGCTCTTCTCGTTAGGTGGCTTGCTCTGTGCTCCACATACAACCCCTTCTCTGGTTTTGCCCTTGCCCGGCAGCCGGATCCCAGATGTGGCCCGAGCTTTATGGCTAACCCAAGCCCTTCTCTCAGTGCGTTCCTGGCTCCCTAACCTACCTCACTCCTTCGGCCTCTGACACTACATCTCACAGCCCCAGCCTACGCCCCTGGGCATCAGCTCACTCCCCAAAGACATGTATATTTTTATCTCTCATCTTAGCCGCAGAACTTAGGCAGGGAGTTAGGTGTTTAATAAATTATAGTTTCCTTTGCTACTGCTAAATTGATTCTATGGTGCTAAAAACATAACAGATTTTAAAAAGGGAAGGTAGGTGACCTCTATTAAGAAACAGCGACTAGCATGTGCTTGCTTGGCGGAGCCTCCTCTCCAGTGAACACTACCGCTGTCAGGACACTGCCTACGGCTGCCGACTTGGCATGACCGGTTTTGCAATGACCGCACAGTCCTGGTTTACGTAATGCAGACTGAGCTTGTATCTCCACCTTAAGCCTTTGGGACAAGGCCAAAGCTAGAGGTCACTGGAGCACCCACTTAGCCTGAAATCGAAGGACAGAAATTCAAGAGTCTGTCATTGGTTGTCTTCTACTCTGAAAACTCACAGACCTTTCTATTATCTCTTTGTTACTTCACACTCACAGCCTTGAGACGTCATCTGTAATAGCTATAAGCTCCTGAGCAGTGACATGCCGCTTGGAGCAAGTGCTCTCTGAGCTACCGCCGACCGGTCCTGGGTCGACCGAGGGGATTGCCGCTGGGGCGTCTAGCGTGGAAGCCGCTGCAGTGTCACGAGTAGCGATAACCACGAGCTCTTCCAAGTGGCTCGGCCAGGAAGTCGTTCTCACTCTTGAATGTTTGGGCGGAACTCTTGACTCCCGCGCTCCCCTTTTCCCACTGCTTCCCTTTTGGAGTATAGCAAATGCTGTGTGTTTGTAATCATGACCTTGTAGAATCGCCTCGCCATCTCTGTATCACTTGCCATGTCTTAACCTCAGCTTGGAGAACTTGCATTTCTTTTCCTTCTGGGGAAGAGGAGTAGGAGTGGGTGGGCTACAGGATGACCCGATGCCCAGGAGGAGAGCTGGACTGTTGGCCGATAGATGAAAGTCGTCCTCCCAGAGGGCCCTCTTTAGGTGACCTCTGGGAGCCGTTTTCCACTGGGAGACAAAATGGGAACTAAAAGCTTGTCATTTGCTGCTATTTCGCCTCCTTCTCACCCCTGCCGAGGCTGTCCCACGCCATGTGCAGACTGCTTTAGGGACGATGTAAAATCCACACCCCCTGCACCTTCCTTTACCCTCCATTCTCGATGCCGTTGGAAAGGGCTGCACAACAAATTTTGTGTTCTAATTTGACTCTCCATCCCTCAGATACTCTGTTAGATAATGTAGTATTTATGTCCCCTCTGAGGGGGGAGGAGTCCAAGTGATCACACAGCAGGGGAATTAGAATTCCCCCTTCATGAGTTACTTTATGTTGAATGAGTAGTCCCTATTTCCTCACTCCGGTTTTTCACAGATTTGGGTTTCTTGAAGAGTCTTGAAACACTTCCTAACCACATATTTCCTCATCTGGAAAATACTAATGAAGGCTGCTTGAACCCTGTGCTTTATTTATCAACTCTTTTCACTCATCTCTGGTTCACTCCTGAGGCTTTTTCTTGGATTTCTGCAGTTGATGGTCATTATTTCCTGAGCAGAGAAGATTTGTGATATGTCTCTGGGGTTCCTTCCTTCCTGTTCTCTCTCCTTTAAAAGTTGGTGCCTGTAAGGAGCGCTCAGAAATCTAGTTAACAGTTTGGCTTCATACTCTTAGTGGTCAGACAGGATGTTAGGTCGCTCCCTTAATCATCGTCAGAATCAAAACCTGTTGAAGATTTAATGGAGATCCCCACCAAGTCTTGTCCTTGCCAAGAAAGATTACTCTTCTAGGCAAACCAAGTAAGTGTGGTAATCCAGTGGACTTATTGAGGAGGGATAATTTGAAATTTTCAATTAGAAAAAAATTAGACTTACTATAAATGAGACGTCAGTTCCCTCAAGAATGCTTCCAGTTGAGTAATGCTGAGTGTACTCACCATTCGGTGGTAAATGTGAGCCGTTTGCAGGACAAGGTTGGTGAGACATAGGTTACTTAACAGTGAATAAATCTGTTTAAGAAAAATGCTTCCAGCTCTAACGTATTTGTTAATATTTTATACCATATGTATAAAACATTTACTTGAAAACGAACATGCACAAGGCTCAAGATAGGATAATCTAAGAATTCCCATATACCGAGCTCTTTGTAGGATGTTCTCTCGGTCTCCATTTCGTTGGCACTGAGCAGAAAACTCTGAGTTCCTCAGACATGGGTAATCTGCAGCCTTCCTCCCCAACACACAGATAATCTTCACAGTCACCCAGCTTGGAAGATTGTTCCTCCTCTCATCCCATCTTAACCTCCCATTTTCCCACCAACGAAGTCTAAAACACAGATGGATAAAGGGTCAAGAAAAATTTGGAGCAATTTCGTTCTTGTGATTAAAAGCTTTAACCCTATTTCTCTTATCAAACAGATGACACTTTTACTCACTCATTTACCTTTGGGGCTAAGCCAAAAAGGCTTCCTGGAAATATCAATCAACCTGTGACAATAGTCTTAAAGTTGGCTGCTCGGGCTATATCTATATCTATATCTATCTATATATCTATATCTATATCCATATCTAGCTATAATCTATCTATATCTATATCTACCTATATCTATATCTAATCTGGTGTTTGTATATATACATATACACACATCAGCTGTTAACAATGAGAAAAACTGGCTTTCATGCTCTACCCAAAGGAAAAGCATGGCATTCATACCATTAAAGTAGTATTTGGGGCCTAAATATTCTACAGATGGTAGATCACCCTTTGCTCTTCAATTAACCTATTATACCTACTCTTATCTTACAAGCATATCCTCTTCAGGCTATAATAGGATGCCAGTTCAATCCAGTAAGGTATTAATTTTTTTCTATCAGTTGTTTATTTATATCAAGGGTCAGCAAGCTTTTTCTGCAAAGGGCCAAATCGTAAATATTTTAGGCCTTGGGGACCTTTGGATCTTTGTTGCAACTACTCAACTTTACCAATAAAGTACAAAACAGCCATAGATAATTCATAAATAAATGGGCACAGCTGTCTGAGTTCTAATAAAACTTCGTTGATGGACACCGAAATTTGAATTTTATATAATTTTCATAGGTCATTAAATATTATTCCACTTTTGATTTTTTTCCAGTGTTTAAAAATGCAAAAACCCATATATTTTATTGATTCAATCTCTTCTTGATTCTTTTTCTCTGGAGAAACTTGCCTATTACTATTACTAATCCACCTTTTGTGATCTTTAAGGACTGTTTTTGGATGACGACATGATGGTTCTCTAAATACAAAAATTTTTACTTTAATAGTCAGTGATATTGCTCCTCGAGTCCTCTTTCTGAGGCCCAGAACAATTTCTTTTACAAGCTTAAAGCAATAATGCGGCTTTATTATACTCCTAAGAAAATTCAAAATGGCTTTGCAGCTGTACGAGCAAAGCATGGGCTCATTCTTTACCTCGTTACTGACCGCTGAGAGTAGTAGTGCCAGCTCTCTGTAGGCAGCATGCCCTAGTTGTCTACTGTATTTTGAAAAATCAATACATTCTTTAATTTACCAGATTTAAATGCTACAGCTGAAGTCTGGTAAGTTAAGCCCATGGAAGTTCAACAAATTAAATAATATGCCTTGGTTGCTTCTTTTGTTCTTAGTCTACTTTTGACTTTATTAAAGTGTGTTCTGTTGGCACCTAGCCTCTCGGCCTGTAAGCTGGCCCCTTAAAGAGGAATTTTACAGAAAAATCAGTTTCAAAAGCACTATATGCTATATCCCACTTATGGAGTTCCTTAATATATACAGCATATTAAATATTTAAGAAGTCCTATAGTAAAGAAATTTGTTTAAATTAGTTTAATCCAATGTTCCTCAAATGTATTTGACCACAGAAAATGTCTTTCTTTTTTCTTGTAACATCTATTGAAACACATTTTGGAAAACACCAGTCTCATGTAATTTATTGTCCTCTTTAGGAGTCATAAAAATTCTAGAAAGAATATTGCCTTAAGCAAAGAATAAAGAAAAGCACAAATTATTTTATGAAACCTACTAAACAATCAAAGTACTAAAGATCTCTGATAAAGAGAGCAGAGTCAGTTAAATAAACTATCCTTTATTATACACTCATTGTTTGTATTTGAATAGACTGTCTCATCTTTAAACCATTACCAGGGCTGGCTACAAGGATGGTCACTTCCTTTGTAAAGCTAAGTAGTCTTATATTTGATTCCAAGACTATAAAAAAGGGAATGCAACATTTTTCCCTGTTGCCTGTTAATATCCCTAATAATGATAAATATCGCTGGGTGACCTGAATGGGAAAGGAGTAGTCCAGATCTTCCATGAGAGGAGGGAATAAAGTCAGTTGCTTAGTTTGGACCTTCAACAGCTTCCCTTTTTTCCCCCTAGTTTTATTGAAATGTTATTGACGTATAACATTGTATAAGTTTAATATGATTGGATACACACATCCCTTGCAAAATGATTACTACGATAAGATTAGTTAACATATCCATCACCTCGTGTAATTACCATTTTTTGCGGTGGTGGTGGTGGCAAGAACATTTAAGATCTTCTCTCTTTAGCAACTTTCAAGCATACAATACAGTACTCTTAGTTATAACCAACGGGCTGCGCATCAGATCCCCAGAACATAGCCACCTTGTAGCTCGAAGACTGTACTCTCTCCAGCACCTCCTCATTTCCCCTGATCCATGCGGAAAGCAGCTGGTAAAGCACCAGAATGAGAAAACTCTACAAACAGGCACATTCATGCAATGTTGTACATTGAAATCGAGATTATACTACAAGACTTAGACTAGGCAAATTCGTCAAAACGGAGAATAGAGTAATGGTTACTGTAAGAAGTAACTGGGAGAAGCTGGGTGAAGGGAACTCAGGCCCGCTGTGTATTATCTTTGCCACTTCCCATGAATCTATAATGATATAAAATAAGAGTTAAAACAAAAACTGTACATTGAAAGAATAAGCCACCATGACCAAAAAGTATTTACCTGGAAATACCAAGAGGATCGGCAATTACCATCTCACACCTATAGCTGAAATAAGAGAAATCATATGATCGTTTCAGATGATTATGATGCTTATATTAATTCTTATGATCTTTCTTGTAGTTTTTTTCTTAATGTCACGCAAAAAGGATCTGTCTAGATAACGAAGAGGCTTCACACTCAAACATTATAGGTGTTTTTAATAAAATCAGAAATAACACAAGGATGCTCGATATCATTTTCACTTAACATCATCATTCTGGCCGTTTGGGTCACTGCATGGTCCATGGTTATAACTGTGAAAATATGAAGATGGAGGGAGGGCCTGCTTTCGACTGGCTAGGTCTTGGATACGTCTTTTAGCGTCTTGGTCTTGTTTTCTCTTTTATAACACTAGAGGACTAAGTGGACTAAACCATTACTTTTAATCCTTCCCTATTTTTTTTGTTTCTTAGCATTGAACACTTTTCTTCAAAAAATGTTTTTCTATGGAAGCCCAAAAGATAAAACAGGTAAAACTGGAGTTGCTCTGATGGAAAGAGGGGTGGACGCCCCAAAGCCTCATTCTTCCCTCTGCCTCCCCACCCACCCCCCGCTGTCTCTGCATAAAATAGTCCCCCAAGACACACTCGGGGAAGCAGGCAGACGCCATGGAAGCCTGAGCTGTTAACCAAATACCTGCCCAGACACCTGTACAGATGCAAAGGTCTTTCTTGAGAAATATTTCAGGCCTGCCAGAGGAATTCCCACCAGCAGCAGAGACCTGTATTCCTCTAATTCCTTCTATAGGGGACATGCCACGGCAATGATTCCCAACTCCTGTGATAGTCAGAGGCAAATCCTCTCCCATTTTAAGTGATTAACTACTTTCCCCTCAAAGGATGTTACCTACGCTACGTTTGAATGAAGTGAGTTTGTGTGTGTAACTTTGCCTAGTAACTAAGGCACTGCCTTGCTAGTGTGGTCAGGGCTTTTGGCTTCCCATCAGCATTTATTGGATCTTGAGCTAGGATGACCCATCTCTGTGGCGGGGAGATGGTTCCAGCCTGTCTGTGGGTGTCGAAGGAGGAAGGCAGTTGTTTTGTGAAGTGCTGTAAATCACTCACACCTTTTAGGTAATCCGCAGTTTTTGGAGCAACCCTCCATCTATCTTAGCTTTCTTGTCCCTGTGATGTCACTCTTCCGGTGTGGGCCGAGATTCAGAAAGCAGTGCTGGTGACCAGAGTAAGTTGCATAACTCCCTAAAAAGAAGAGAATTAAGCACAGAGGATATTTAGGGCAGTGAGACCACTCCGGATGATACTGCCGTGGTGGATGCGTGTCATTATGTATTGGTCAAAACCCAGAGAGCGGACCCCAAGAGTGGACCCTACTGTAAGCGATGGACTTTGGGTGATAAAGATGCGTCAGTGTAGTTCACTGATGGTAACAAACATACCATTCTGCTGTGGATAGTGACAGTGGGGGAGATCGTGCGTGCGTGGGGCGGAGGTATATCATGGGAACGCTGTACTCTGTTACATTTTAATCGCCCCCCCACACAATGTAAACAAAGTCTACTTGAAAATAAAAAAAAAAAAGAGTAGAATTTGAGACTTCGCTTTAATTTTTTTTTTAAATCTGAAATTGGAAGGTAGCCCAAACCAAACCAAACCCTAGGAAATAATCTAGCGTCCTTGACAAAACGCTCTGTTCTGTATGACCCTTCCTCTCATTCTGTCCTCCATCCTGTGGTCTCCTCACTGTCTCCCCGCTACTGATAATTTACAAAAGTCTTTAACCCACAACTGTCTCCTAAGCTCCAGGCTCTTTCCTCCAAATGTCTCTCAGAAATCTCTATTTGAGTGCCCTTGAAGAACTTCAACATCAGTTCGTCCCAAAAGGAAACCATTACCTCCTCATCCTAACACCCCATACTGTATTCCAACCTTATGTAAAAGAGCTATGACCTTCTAGATGGATGAGAACTCTACCGTCCTTGTAAATATTTATGCTAAAATAACAGCAGTCCTCACATCTGGCTAAATACAGTGGATTGAATATTTGTGGGTATTGGTGTTCCCACTAAAACCCGCAACAGAATTGCATTACAATAAAAGGATTTTAAAAGAAGAGTAAACCCACAAGGATAATGAGACTGGGAAGAAAGGACAGCTACACAATCTTAAAAGGTAGAAAGCACAGGGAAAAATAGTAACTGACCTGGTAAACCAAAGAAAATCAGAACGTAAGTTGGCAGAGGGGAAACCCCGGAAACAAGCTGATCAACACGAATGAACCTTGGAAGAGGTCAGCAAGAGGCTCCAGCAGTCAAATAGATAAAATTTCAGACATGCGAGGTCCCACGAACATAGCCTCTGCCTCGTGTTTACTTTCTCAGAAAGCATCTGGAGAATATGTTCCACCGAAATAAAAACGAGTAAGTCAAGAACCAAGATGACACGGAATTTAACACAAAAGGGAGGCATAGGGTGTCTGGGGTTGTAGATAAAGAACCATCCCAGGTCAACAGCTATCTATGATTGGGGTTTGTTAGTTCTTTTAATTCTTTGCATGTCGGCTTTAAAAAATAAAATAGTTTGTTCAAGATCACACAGCTAGTCTAGTGAGTTTAGAGCTAGAAATCAAACCTATGTATGTCTGCTACAAAGGCACAATAGAGCATTTCTATAATTATGAAATTCTGAGCAAAAGAATGCCTAAGGCAGATAGTAACAGTTCCGAGACATAAGCTTACAATGGGAATTAAATGAGATAATCACCCAAAGCATTTACCCAGGATCTGGCCCGTGGGAACCTAAATATTACTGTCTTGCTACTAGTTAAAAATATAATCTATTATTATCATTATTGCCTCTATCAAATGTTCCATAAAAGATTAGCATTTTAGCAGGACCTGGAAAGACAAGAAGGGTTTTGATGATTGGAGAAGAAAGAGACATTCCAAGTTGAAGAGACAATATTGACAAAGGAAAAAAAGACAGGGTGTATACATGGCAGGCATTTGTCAAAGGACCCCATTGCAAACTAACTGGAGTTCAGCGCTCACCAAAGTTCGCTTCAAATGCCTGGGATTTGAAGGAAGTATATTAATTCTCCATTTCTCTAGATTCTGTAAACCCAATCCCTAAAGTAAATTAGATTATCGGAAAGCCACAAACCTAAACTCTGTTATCTTCATACCCCACAGGGTCACTTTCATAGAATTAAGATTAATGTCATATCCTTGGACTTTAGAGAAGAGGAATAAAGCATTACTCTGAGGAATATTTTCATATCTTTTGAGAAATCACACACACCATAGACACTGCGTACTGTGTTACTCATCCTTAAAGAATCTGAAAAAGGCTTTTCCCTGGATAATTTTGCACACTCGCTATTTTCAATCGATGACAACTTAATAACCCGATGCCAGGAGCTAATTTGATGCTCAAAAGCAATCGTTTCATTTATACCAAATGCTCAGAACAGCTCTATTTTTTCCTATAAATTCATAAAAATAAGCGTGTTGATTTAAACATCTTGCATATGTCTAAAAATAGTTGTACTATCTTGGAACAATTGAGTTTTAAACAAATTAAACCAAATATGTCATTGAATCCAGGTATAAATATCAAGAAGAGAAACATGTTACTCGACAATGTGAATGAGGGACATATAAAAAAGTGAATCTCTGATGTTCCTACAAGGAGGTGATTTAAAACAGTAGATTATTTGCTTCACTACAGATATATGAGGACGAACTAACAGAAGCGCTCAGTAAAAGCAAGTTTACCTGTTAAGGGGCACTACCTTCTATCCATGAAGAAAATTTTTAAGATTTTAATATTTCATTTAACATTGTCACCTACATTAGTCAGCCTTAGCTAGGTTATCCTGCAATAACAAGCAAACCCAGCCTCCTAGAGATCTAAAATGACAAGGGTTTATTTCTCACTGATGCTACATACGCATCTCGGGTGAACGCAGCTTTCTACTCTGCATCGTCCTCACTTGATGACTAGGCTGCCAGAGCCTGCACCTTCTGAAACGTCACCAGTCACCATGGCAGGGGAAAGGGAAAATGGCAAATCAAGTACTGCATCCCCAAATCTTCTGCCTTTTGCCTAAAAGTGGTACACGTCATTCTCGATCATGTTTCACTGGCCAAAGCCAATCACACGGCCAGCTAAATAAATATCAAGGTGGCAAATGCTTTATTCCATTCATGGTTGGAAAGAGAAGACCCGGAAACACTGGTGAACAGTCCCAATGACTGCTAGAGCTGACCCTTTTTGCAACTGAGTAAGCAGTTCATTTTCCTTTCTGCATGTAAAATGCACTCGTCTCTTCCTCCAAAGAAGACTGCCGGCGAGTTTCATCCTGACACGGGTTTTAGTTCCAAAGCCAGGGAGACGCACAGCCATTTTTTACATTAGGTCTGGATAAGGCGTCTACTGATTCAGGGACCCACGAGTGAGAAACCCAAATCATCTTCCCTCCATCTTCCCTTCATCTTCCCTTCAACAGTGGAATTGGGACAAGATAAGGGCAGTAAGTACCCCCATTCGGAAATGGGGAGAGCGAACGGCATGCTGCAGACACTGGTCCGTAGCAGTTCTAAATCCCACTGGTTAGACAATTTGAGGGCTGCTGCCTGGGGACAGAGAAATTTTCTTGATTGTGTTTTGGTCCTGCTTCCTGGGAAAAGCTCTCTTATCGAAGCCTCTTCCTGAAGTCTGGCTCCTCTTCCGAAAGCATCTCCCTTTCTCATTATTCTCTGCGACCACGTTTGAAGTGGGCGGCGAGAATATGCCCTCGTTGGAATGAGCATCTTTCTCAGCCCACTTCCTACTCTAGAGGTAGGCATCTCCCAGACTTGTCAAGTCTTAAATAAGTGCCATCTCTTTTGTCCAGGCTGATTAATATTTCTTTGATCAATATCACTCTGTGAAAAACGTAGATTCTTGTGGGTTTTCTTTCAGTCAGCTCCATATGCCAACAGCCACAGTTCCTTTTGAGACACCATACTCATATGTACTTTATTCATTTGTTTACTTGCTCCCATACCTTTCTTTATCAAGATAAATTCAATTCTCTGGGTCCATCGGGCTTCAAATGACAGAGAAACACACATGTTTCATCTTTTTTTCCTGAGCCATTTTGTACACGTGAAAAGATATTTTTGGGACACCGCACCATTAATATGAATTTTATTCAGGGATGTTTTTACTTATAGGTTTTAATGAGTGTGATTGCCCATACCCTTAATTTGCTCCTTGAAACAAGTCGAATTTTAATTGGTCTCTACCACTTTAAATGTTCTTTTTATCATTTGCTATTTAGGATTGAATTTTCTTTCAGTCTTTTATGTCCTTGAGCTCTACTTTTTTTTTTTTTTTTTTTGCATGTCTGTGTGCAAAATGAGCCAATTTCTTTAAAAAAAAAAAAAAAGAAACAAGTTTACTATCTTTAATTAGAGCTGATCTCTTTTTGAGCTCACTACTTTCTTGTAAATCTTGCCAAAAACAGTCATTAGCAAATAGCATACACTACTAACGATCATCTTTTTTTCCTAATCTTTTCTCCTAGACCCACGGGTTCATCGGGAAGAAAATCCACATCCCAAATTACTGCAGGTACCGTGTCCTTGGCACCTACTACCTGGTCCTTACATCGATATCATTTATTTTTGGCGTAGCCCTCTTCTACGTGCCAATTTTTGTGTTATTCAGCATATGCAAGGTTATGCTGCAGGAGAAAGCAACCTCGATATTTCAGTGGCCCAGAATAAATTATTATTTCCCTCTCCTGCTACACGTCCATTTCAGGTCAGTGCGGGGGACATTTCCTTATACTATCCTCACTCCCGGATCCACACTGGCAGAATCTCTATCAACTGGAACATTACCCGTTGCCATGGGAGATGGAAAGGAATGCTGAAAATCATACATCTACCCCACAGTGACACATTTTATTTCTGCTCATATTTCGGTGGCTGAAGCAAGTGAGATGGCCAACCGTGACTTCAAGGGGACAGAGAAGTGACGTCTTTCCATATTCCCAGAAAGAGAAGCAAAAATGAGTGATTCTCTTCATATTCATTCAGTAAAAATATATGTGTATATACTCTCCACCCTCAACACATACATTATATGTGTTGGACTTAAAATCTCTAGGGACCTGTTTCTACAGTAAATTAAGGAGACCAAAATTTAATTCCCAGAGGTTCTAGTTTCAAGTGGATGTCATTGGCATGATTGACATGGAGAAAACAGCTGAAATAGAGAAACATTCATAAGTAGATGCTGGAATAAGGCAACTTAATGTGTGAATATTTTATTTGCCAAATGTCATAAGAATGTATTTCCTTTTGCATGTGCATCTTCTCCTTTTCTGACCAAGTAGTTCTTTTCTACGCTCCAAAGCAGAAGATGAACGTTACTGATTTCAATTGCCTGAGACTTTAAGGCAGATAATATGGAATACAATAGGGTCTAAATCTAATTTTTCCATTAGCTGTCTGGTTACTTAATAAATATTTAATTGATTGAATAATCCTGTGGCCCAGGCAAATATTGTGGCCACAGAAGGGAACAATAAGCCAGATGACAAAACAAGAAGTTTCCATTGTAAAACCCATTTGGCCACAGACACACGAACTCAGTCATAAAGCTGGAAGCTTCTCCAAGGTTGATGCTGGAACTGATGGCTGGGCACTGTTTATAAACTTTGGGAAGACTTTCCAGATAAAATGTTTTAAGCATGCATTTTGAAGGCGAATGTCTTTGTTCAGTGTGTTGACCAAGCTCTCTTTTATCTACTCATTTCACTTTTCTGTTGATTTTCTCCAAAGTCTCAAAAGAGAAGGTTCATTTTTTCATATGGAACTTTTTCAAAAAGTTCAATTTTTCAAATAATTTGTTTATGATCGAGAGATCTTGAGGACACATAAAATGGTATTTGCCTTACCCTCACCTAGTGTCCTCTAGAACAGAAACACTGTCCAAAACGGCTACCTCACGTAAGTGCATGAAACAAAGTTTTCCTAACTATAGCAGAGCCCAAATCAGGATTGTGAGGACGGAAGGGTGCTCTCAGAAGACTCAGCATCTTTTTTCAGTTTTGCCTTGATCTCCCATGTTGAGATCTGCAAAGTGAGGGCTCCAGTGATGGCTTTAGTTGTCTCAATATTTTTGTAAATTAATATTTAAAAAGAGAAGTGGGCAGATTGAGGGGAGAGCCAGAGGTCCGTGTGGACTCAGTTGAGTGGTGGGTCAGCAAGTGCAACTAGTAGGTCAGGAGCCAAACCAGAAAGGAATTAGTAGGAGGCAAGTGTGGGCTGGCAGGTGGCCTGGAGAGGACAGGTGAGGATTCCTTTGGGACAGACAGATAGCAAGAGCAGAAGTGGGCTCTATAAACCTTGCTCCAAACAAGCAAAGCTGAGTGGAAACTGTGTAAGGACCGGTTCGTGGTGAGAGACCCCTGCCAAGATTTCTTCCAGGAAGGCCAGTTACAGCAACACGGGCTTGTGGGCAGAGGCTACATTAACCAGAGCTCGTCTGAGGTCCCTGAAAGCCTGGATGGAGTAGGTCTCTTTCTCATCTTAAGGGGGCACAACTATTTTAGAGCTCTCATGTGAGAACGAAGGAGTTCTGGCTCAGTTGAGGAAATAGCATCATATTGTTTGGTCCAAGACTCCTCTAAGTAGATCCTAGGAAAAGCAGTTTACTGAGGCCTTGGATAGAGAGGGACCGATAGCTCCCAAGAGGCATGTTTCCCGACAGATGGGACATGTGTCCCTGGAGGCACATAGAATGACTTTAGGTGGTACAGAGGAGGACTGGCAGTTGTGACCGTCGGTGTTTTGGTGGCTGGGAAAGGGCAGAGGGAGGGAGGTCAGACGGAGCAAGGCTGGGTAAGTGGGCCCCATGATTGTTTTCCAGCCCCAGAACTGTGAGGAGGCTCCTCCCCCAGAACCCACCCACATCCATCCCTTTGATCCGTGACTTGAGGTCAGCCAGTGGCCAAGCCAAGGGCTTTCTAAAACAGAGTAATGGAGCAAATGCTGAGACTCCATGGCTCCTGTGTGAGAGAACTCAGCCATCTTTCCCTCACCCCTCACCCCACGTGGGGCGCCTGGCACCGGTTCTCTGGGAAGATTAAGGTGGGGATATGGCCACCAATTCCGGCTCAGCCCTCACTGAGGCTCTGGATCTCTGTGACTAAGAGAGTGACTGTAATTTGCAGAAAATGAATGTTCTGGAATAAAAAGGTAGGGGAAGACTGTGTTCTTCAAAAATGTCACTTTTTAAAAGACCATTAACTCCATAGAGATATGGACAAAGTGTAAGAAAACAATTCACAGAAAAGAAAATTAGATGAAAAGTTACTCAATCTCATGTATAAGAGATGTGAATAATAAAAAGTAGCACAAGTTATGTCTTGTTTTTTGTTTCTTTTACCTGTCAAATTAGCAGTAACAAAAAGACCGATACCATACTTTATTGTCAGAGTAAGGAAAAAACGTACTCTCTTACATTGCTCACTGTTAACACAATCATTTAAATTTATGATAATGATTAAAATATTCCTTTATATAAAGTTTAAATATGGTGGTATTTAGTATATCTACATTTTAAAGTATAATAAGTAGGGGAATTTGCTAATTTCTTCCTCAGCTGAGTGTGCTTAATGAATAAAGTCTTTCATTTTGAATCATTACCACCACTCGGTGACAGCATGCACTAATTTCACGTTCATACCTGTTGGGTGATAAATCAACCTCTTGAAAAACGGATTTATAGCCGTTTACTCTGCCTCGCACACCAAAGCCTCTCTTATTTGTCTCACAGTAGGCCTGTGCTCAGTATTCCTTTTCGAACACGCGTAATAGAAACCTAAATCTTTAGATATATTTAACCCATTAATAGCCACTTCAGACGTCAATGGGAATCCCACTGAATTCTCCAGATCTCACCAAGGACTCCGCCCAGGGATCAGCGTGGAGCTCTTTGTCATTCTTTGTTGTGTTGCCCTTCCTTGAACTCTTAGGGCGATCGAGAGCCTGGCTCGAAGACTGTCATCACTGGCCCACTAGATGTCACTCTCGCCTAAATTAATAGTGCTCTAAATTCAAACTCCCCCCGTTAAGAGTGGACACCACCTGAGGGGACAACAGTTTAGTTCCCAAAGAGCAAAGCATTCATCAGCATTACGCACACGTGTTCGCTCTGGGGGTAGGAGACAAGGTTCCAGAATCTTAGGAAGATCGCAAGCAGTGAAAGAACGCCGTGGACCGGATCTGAGATGATTGCTCAGTCTGTGGCTAAATGTACCTAAATTAAGTGATGGAGCAAGGAAAGAAAAATCTGGGGAAGTGGGCACAGCAAGTGCAAAGGGCCTGAGGCAGAGAGAGAGCGAGGAGCCAGCGGCGAGGAAGCAGGCCTTGCGGGGCTTGGCGGAGTGTGTAAATTCTGTTCTCACCAAGTTGGGAGGCCATCGGGAGAGGCCGTGAATTCTAACTTTCCATGGGAGAGCCCTTCAAACCCTGTTTGAATGTAATTACAAGGAAATGCCAGCCATACCCACATCAAGGACATTTCTATAAAATAAGTGGCCTATATTCTTAAAAATGTTATTGTCGTAAAGACAAAGAGACATTGGGAAACTGTTCCGGAGTAAAGGAGACTAAATGACAGACAGCTAAACACAAACCACTATCCTGGGCTGCATCCCGGACATTATTGGGACAATGAACACTACTGGAATATGAATTGCAGATTAGATAAAACTAGGAGATTAATATCAAATGTTCTGAAGTTGATACCTGTGTTGTGGTTATGTAAGATAACATCCTGTTTTTAGAGTAAACACAATAAACCACTAAGAAGTAAAGAGGCTTAGGGGTTTTACACCCTGTTAGAAAGTGGAGTACGCTCAGAAGTGAGTATGTAAGTATTCAGTGATTTGACTGCTGAACATACCCCAAAGCAGGTAAGGACCTCAATAAGGAGGCTGTAAATCTAAAATCGTGATCCTCACAGCCCTAATTGTTATATTTCTGTTAATTATTTTATCCCACCCCTAAGCAGTTTCTGGGTTTCTATATTTCTAGAGACTTTCAAAAGAATACACAACTACCCCCTTGGGAAGACTTAAGGCGTCCACTTCTCATCTGAATAGATGACAGTCACTTTTTGGTGATGCGGTAAAAATTTTGCTCAAGTAGTTAACGGTCTCAGATTTCTCTAGAACTGACATTCCTGAGAATGCTGGCTTTCATCCAAGAAAATCATCCCTAACATTTAATCCTTGCGCTTCAAAAGCCAACTCAAAATGTGACCAAGAAATTAAGCCTTAAGTCAACAGTGGGCATAAATTGCATTTGTTTAGAGTCCACATTATTCTGTTTGCTAAATATGAAAGTTGGAAGAAATGGGAACTATACCAAGAGGAAAGACGGTTCGGGCTGACATGGCCATTTTTCAGCATCGAGTGTTTTCAGGAACACCTTATAGTCAAGGTAGCATGCTAAGGGCTGTGAACAATGAACAGATAATCTAAACAGGAAATCTGTCCCCCGATTTTGTATCTTCATACTAGAAGACTTGGGTGAGGTTGGGGGAAACTCAACAGAGAGACTATGATTCAGTTACTGTATTTCAAAGTTTAACATTTTGGGAGGTCTGGCTGCTGACTGACGGTGCCTCCGGGAAGGAGCAGCTCTGCTGACCGGAGGGCGCTGAGCCGCGGGGGGCTCGACAGCAGCAAAACACAATGGCAACAACGAGGCGCAACCTTGCGTTTTAGAAATTATGTGAAAAAAAAAAAAAATGGAGCAAGTCTGGGGTTAAAAAAGGCTAGGATAGGGCGAAAGCAGTGCATACAGGGGCTTCTTATTCAGTCTAGAAGAATCGAGGTTGTATCTCCCAGAGAGGCTGATCCTGAATTACTGTCTTCACGTACAGAAATGAAAGCTTAATGAGAAGAGTTATAGCCGCTTGCTCTTCACCTTCACTGAGACAGAAACGAAAGAAAAATAGTTCAAATTTTAAAAGAAGACATTTTAATTCAACATTTGGATTTATTGAACTTGGAAAATCAAACCCCAAAATGAGGACCTTCAAAGGAATATCCAGCCGTCCACTTTGGGAGACTGAGACATCGGCTTCTCACAGGAGTAGATGACAGCCCCCCCCCCTTCAACAATGTGATAAAAATGACAATGGAAACTCCTTACTCACATCCCAATTAGCTTTCCCACTGCCCCCCCCATAAAGCCTGAGGTTCTCACAGCAACCACTTCTTTTTCTTGCCAATTAAGGCATTTAAGACCTCGATTAAAATGTAAATGAATCTGCTGGGAATGACACATTCTGCAATTATCAGCCATTAACACCTCATCTCATTAAAGTTAGCAAGTTAGCGAGTCACCTATCAGGAACCCTCAGTAAATAAGGGACAAAACAAGTTTTGATGATAAAGAAGGAGTTGGAAAAACTCTGGGACCTGGGAAAATATGGCTAGAACAAGTAGGTGTTGACAGTAGAGAAGGTACTGGGAAAACTAGAATTTTCTCAGGAGGAAAAGTCCTGGTGCGTTGTTGGCGCTGTTAACGGCCTCAGGGGTTCACGTGACAAATGAGCAGATGGGTCGGCTTCTCACACCTTCCACTTTACATTATCCTTCCCTCTCCTCCTTCCCCTTCCTTCTCTCCCTGTCCCTCCCCAGTTTTTTCCTTCCTGCCTTTTGCAATTAGCTCTGCAATTGCCTCCCAAACTGCACTAGACATTAGAGGCACGATTCTCAGTTGTCAACATGACTTGAACACATTTTAGTGCTTTGTAAATTCCCAAAGGAATGACACAGAATTAAACTGATGACTTGACCCCTCTTGTTCACTAGGACTCACCAGAACAAAGAGCACATCGCAGGCAAAGCCTCCATCCCTGAGACTTAGGCACAAGCAGCAGCCCAGCATCGACCTGTGACACCCCTCTGGGCCCTGTGCCTTAAAAACACAACGCATGTGACTTTCGCCATATAGACGCTTATACCCTTTAACTGTCAGACTATATGGAATTACTGTCTACTTTGTTTGACTCACCCTGTCATCGTTTATTAACATTTTTTTTTAAGTCTAGAGAGCCTATTATTTGTTCTGTCAGGTTGATGAGGGAATTTGAGAATCTTTCTATTGTTCTCTAAGTACTTGGTGTGAAATTAATTTGTGAGGCCACAGATTGGCTGCTTCAGCCTCCTATGTAGCCTTTTCATTAAAACGAAACAAACAAAACAAAACAAAATAAAACATAGTTCCCTATGGGTTTAACTCGAAGAATGACTCATTTAGCCATTTACCTTCATACTTTCTATTTCCGAAATAAAGTTTAATGCAATAGCATCGTGCTGAAAATATTACAATCGCTAGCATTAGAAACAATATTTTGAAAGATATATAGCAAAATATAAAAGGTCAGACACAAATATTTACCACTTGAAAATGTTCCTCTCTGATTCCTAATTATTCCAATTAGTTCATTCCACACATTTTTACGGCGTGCCTAGTCTAAGGGCTTTGTGCCAGGCGCGGAGCACACAGCGTAAACAAAATCACTGCCAAGATCTAGCAATTCTTCTCTCCCCTCGCACTTTTCTCTTGAGCTTGAATAAAACCAGACCCTGGAGAGAAATGGCTTGTATTCTGAAGGTCCGGTCTTAAAGTTGACCACTGGACGCTCACAACCTAATTTCTCCAAGGAAGAGTGATATCAGAGGCAGTTAGAGTCCAGTACTGCCTGCAAAAGCATTGTGTATATAATCTGCCCAGGGTTATAATCCCAAGGGATCTCCTCCCCTCCCCCTAACCACAATCAAAACACCAGTGTTAGGGAACATGGTGCAGCTCA
Organism: Rousettus aegyptiacus; assembly: GCF_014176215.1. Taxonomy (NCBI): domain Eukaryota; kingdom Metazoa; phylum Chordata; class Mammalia; order Chiroptera; family Pteropodidae; genus Rousettus; species Rousettus aegyptiacus. The sequence goes on from NW_023416287.1 coordinate 83,855,969, forward strand.
GGAGAGAAGGAGCACATCTGTCCCTGGGATCTTCTGAACCAGGGCAGGAAACCCCGAGCACGACAAACCGTTTGGGGGCCACCGCTGGCATACGAGAAGGCATCTCTCAAAGCAAACAGTCCTCATATGTTTCCACTTGTGGATCAAAAGACGGCTGAACCCATGGGAGGAGAGAAGTGTGTGAGATCATTCCCAAATGCGTGTTTACTGCTAGGCCTCTCGTGCAAGTACCTGGCACTTGGCTCCAGGCAGCCTCATCAAATGAAAGCTTTGATGGTCTGGGCCACGCTGGCTATGTGTACTCAGTGACTCAGCCTAGTGACAGCCCCTCACTGCCTTGGTGGCCTGGATCATTATCCAGGCAGTTTAGTGCTCTTATTTCAAGTGCACTTGTTAATCTGCATTGATTGAAGGATGGAGAAACCTCCATTAGTCTACAAAGGCCCTTTGCTAGATGCCACAGGAAGTTTAATCTTATCTAGAGCATCCAAGATGCCCGTCTCCCCCACTAGTCAAGCTGGAAGCAGGAACTAGTTGGGACACTTTTTCAGGTATATTTCCTGATTCCTCCTCTCCATCCTCTTTCCTGCCTCCTGATCCATCCACCTTGGGATGGAATTAACTCCCCTGTCCAGCGTGCCCACTTTTGTTGACACGTTATCACTACCATACTTGTTCATAGGTCCTTTCCCCATGAGATTGTACATTTGTCGAAAGCTGGAACTTTGTCTCTCTTACCTTCAACGTTCAAATCAAGTAGCAGGCAAACAATGTTTGATAAATGACTGAGCATATCTACCAGCACGGTTGACTTCAAAATCAAGGAGTGAGTCTCAGCACCTGGTTCAACTCCAGATTGTTCTCCTGCCAACATATCAAATATGGTGGCTATGTGTGTGATTTCACGTAAATTTATATTCTTTTTCCTACCTCCAAAATGATAAAGAATTTTAAAACGCTGTTCTCTGATATCTTCTCAAAAATTTTTGGAATTATCGTACTCGGTTTATAATAGAATTTAAAAAAATAGAATTAAAGAAAAGTCAGAAGGACTTCAGGAAGATACAAATTGATTTCTCACTTTAGAGCACCAATCTGAATAGTATTAGATAAATCTTAAAATTCATATTCCAAAGCAAATGTCAGTATATGTTCTGTACTTCATTTCTTTTACTTTCCTGGCTAATGGGAGTGTTATTATACTGTGTATTACTTTCTATTGCATTTCAGTACAACTTTAATTGCATTTAATACAAATGACAGTGTTCACTATCATTTATATGTGTATCAGTTATATAAGTCATATAATACTGTGCATTATTTTGGTACATTGTATGCATTACCTTAGAATATTTTTTTTTCCTGCAATAGGTTGTTCTCATTGTGCTAAAGAAATAGTGTTAGATCTAGAAATTCAAAATGAATAGTAGGCAAACTGTATTATATATGTACAACACATTGTATATTATATATACAACACATACTGGACTAAATTTTATATTAAAATGTATTGATGAAATAGCTTATATAATTATTGTTTTCCAAATGTCTCTAATTTATAGCCCTTTTTCATTTTGGCAATATCAAATTCAGATGAAGATTCCTCCAGGCTTTAGTAATCATCAGAAACATTTTCATACTTGTACTGAACAGAGTGAAGGATAAAAATCATATGATCATTCAACAGATGCAGAAAAAGCATTTGACAAAATGCAACATCCTTCCATGATAGAGACTCTCAACAAATTGGACATAGAAAGAATGAACCTTAACATAATAAAGGCCATATATGTAGCACGTGCAAATATCTGATTCTCCACGCCTTCTGCAAATCCTGGCTGTTTGAATATTTTAATAACATTTTGAGTATAATTTTATTATAATATAATAATTAGTATAATCATGTATAGTTATAGTTATTTTATTATAATCTATTTACTATAAATTTATTATAAAATTTTATTATATTTTTAATATTCCGCAATTTTATATAAAAATTTAACATAAAAAGGAACTTTCTAATCTCGTCATCACTTCACTTGAAAGTAAGGTCTAACATTTCTATGAGATTATTGCGCTTTTGTATTTATTCTTCTGCTTATTTCTCTACTGAGTTTTAAAAAAATAACTTGTAAAAAGTCACGAGCAGATAGTATCCCCATGTGGTCGTAGTAGTCACCATTCCTGGTGTCCCATTGGCCCGCGGTGACATTTTTTTTTCTTTAATAACAGCCCCACACTTACCCCTGGCTGTTCGTGTTCTTTGTGACCATGGGCCCCTGGCCACGGCCATCTGGATTAGGAGTTTACAACTGGAAAAACTGGGCCTCGAAGATTTCCTTTTATGGGGACAAGAGACCGCAATGAAAAGGCAGCTTTTGTATGTGGGTGGAAGCGAGGAAGGCGAGAAACAGTGGGGTGCATGGAGATGCAGGAAGACAGCCCGGGAGAGGAAGAAGGAAGTAATGATACGAACTGAGAGATGAGTGACGGGGGAGAGACTCTGGTTCCAGGACAAGTCTGAGAGCGCCACCTGATTCCTGCATTCCCGATGGCTTCTCGTACCCTGGTTCCCAATTTCTGCTGTGGTCCAGCTATGCTCCTGTCCTTGGAGTCTGTACATTGACTACAGGATGGAGAGAGATGCCTATATCCTTCTGTTCTGTTCTTTTTCTTTTTTAATGAGCTAGCTCGAGGGAATTACGTGCAGCCAAAAAGAAACTTGAGGAGAATATTATACATGTTCAAATTGGGTTGCCTTTGTTTCTGGTGCTTTTATCCTGAATCAATAAGTTTTTTTAAGTTGCATAAAGTTAAATCTAGCTCTCATTTCCTTTGCGGTTTTTGCTGTTGTTTTTATTCTTCGAATAGCCATTTGTACCTCGAGATTATATCTTTACCTGTATTTTTTGTTTTATTTTTGTTCTGTTTTTCTTTATTATTTTTCCTGTATTTTCCCACAATTCTTATGTGGTTTCATTTTTTTACATTAAAATCTCAAATTGGTCTGGGATTTACTTTAGTATAAGGTGTGTGGTATAAGAGAGGTATAAATCCTTACTTTTTTTTCAATGGTTAAAATAAAAAAGTTTGAGAAAAAGCTCTGGGAATGTTGTTTCATATCTAAACTAGTTCCAGTCCTTTTTAACTGACCTTTGATTTTTTAAAAACCTTGAATCTATCATACTTCTTCTGAAGTTGGTCCTTTGTTCTTGGCTTGTTCTGTCTTTATGAATTCCTAGACATGAAAAAAAGAATTAGTAATTGATTCTTTTCTCAGAATTTGTTTCATGAGTATTGGTACCCTGGGACCAAGGCCTGCAACGATCCATCTATCTAATCTATCCATCTATCTATATAAAAGTCTCCCAATCTTTCATGCCTGAAATAAATTTACTGTAATCAGCTTCCACCCCCGCCCCCCCCCCCGCCCGCTTTTGCTATATTCCTGGCATCTAGCGCAATAAAGTTTGCTTCTCTAGAGAATAACTAAACCAAGGACACTGTGTTCCGTGTTTATAATGAGACACGTTATTTTCCAACAATGGACAAATCCTCCATTTTAAAAGATTGAAGGGACGGTACTTATAAAACATTCCAGCTGGTTTAATGAAGGGGGGCACTGACAAAAGTCGGTCCAAACTATTGGTTGGCTTCGAACCCATAGCTTGCTCATTTGATTGTGTTGGACAAGCTTTTGCTTATTTGAAGTTTTTGTGTTATTCTTTTGTTCTAAAAGAGGAAAACGCGTTAGCAGCCATGTCGGCTCGCTTTCGATCTTCCGAATCGTGAGGTGTGCAGCTGTTTAAGGCGGGCCCATTCTCACTGACATGTTTCCACAAATAGGTGTGCAAAATAGTGAGCCGCGCCTGTGCCACTTTGCCTCTTAATGTGCTGGTGCGACTCCCATGGCGCCATCTTTCTGTGAACGTTTCGTGTTGGTTAGAATCTCACTTAGTTTTCGTTCCATCCCTTTGCACAGATTCCTTTCCTCTTGTCTTCTTCCTCTGTCTCCTGTAACTGTCCGCGGTATAGAATGAAAGTACAATTCACATTTTCCTAGGACATTTGCGATTACTCAATAGCGCTCCCTGTAACCGTCCAATGTGAAATGCAGATACCAAAAACGTTTTCAATTTCTTAACTAAAAGATAAATCAGACTGTTTAAATTGGCATGATTCAAACTGATAGTGGGGATAGTTGGTCTTATTATTTTAATATTATTTTATTTTTATTTTATTGTTATTATTTTTTAATCCCAAAGCTGTGGATTATGAATGGATCTTGGACAAAGAAAATACCTTTTTCCTATTCTATTCCTCCTGCTTCCCATGGAAGACTGGAGCGAGCCTCCTTTTCCCCTCCCCCTGCTCAATTCACAGCCCTCTGACCAGCTCTTCAGTTCCCACCTTGCCTCCTATTCACCCAGCTTTTATTTTCCTTACCTCACGTGCCAAAAATTTGTTAAAATTTTTGGAAAATGTCGAGAACAAGAAAGAGGACAAGAAACTATTTTAGACCAAAGGTGCTGCAGGAGAGAGAAGGTAGCAAGACAGGATTGGAACCTAGGCTGTGATTTTAATTCCTCAGTAGTTAAATGGCCTTCCACTTGTGGTTGTTTGTTTTCTTTCTTTCTTTCTTTTTTTAATTTTCTAGAAAATATTCATTTAAGGTTTGGTAATGAAAAAGTTCGTGTTGTTTCTGCAGGCTGAGAGTGTCCACAAATATCTACAAATTCAAATAATGACAAGGAACCGAAAAAAGAAAAAGGAGATCATGGGTGTAACCAGTCAAAGGAAAGGTCTCAAGAGGAGTTAAGAGAAACTTGTGACCGACCTGTCACGGAGGAGAGAAGCCACCTAAGAAAGCTGAAAAACAGGACCAGAGTGGCAGACAGTAAAGGCGGCTTAATTTTGCCATTAAACTATACATTTGTTTTCGATTTCTTAAGTAAAGTTTTATAAATTGTTGGGACCATGTAGTAGCCAATAGTTGACTAAAATTAGATACTCGGTAAATATTCATCGAATGAATGAAAATAAATATTCAGTAAATGATATTTTCTGCCAAACTTAAAACTCACTTATTTGGCCCAGTTACGAGGCTCGTTGGATTAGAGCTATATATGGAAAATAAAAGTCAGATTTGTAGATAGACTGTTCTATAGATAGTTATGAAAGAAAATTAAATAGTTTAGAATTACTAGGGTAGGCAATGGGACCTACAGGTGTGTAAATACACAGAACTGACTTCATAATCTTGACTAGACCCTCTAAGAATGGTGTCTCCAGAATACCAAGTTGAGTGCAAAATGGATATTCAATCTATATTGGTAAAATATATGTTAAAAACGATGATGAAGGGAGATGGATCTGACTGTGATGTTAAAGGTGTACTCAGAGGGGTGATTGCAAAGGCAGGCAGGCATTGTGGGAATGTGACATGATGATCCCAATGTGGGATAAGGAGTTGTCTTGACAATAGGAATGAAAAGATGGATTTAAGACAGAACGGGGGATTAATAGGACTTGGTAACTAACTCCATATGGGGTCAGAGAAAGAAAGTGATATATAGATGGCAATTTCTAGGTAGGGAGATGAGGCAGTGTGGAGCAGTAGTTAGGAGCTCAGTCTTTAATATCCCAACTAACCAAGGTTTGAATCCCACATTTACTACCTATTAGCTTTATGACCTTGGGAAAGATGCTCAATCTCTCCATGCCTAATCTCTTCTTCCATACAGCAACAATGATGAGAAATAAATAAATAATGCATGTAAAGTACTTACAGTGGTGCCGAGAAGAACACACACATTCAATGAAAGTTAGCCATCATCATTTTCCCTGAGTTTCACCGACCCAGCAAAGTTCTTCAGAAGGAAGATAGTGCTCCATTTTCCCCTAGCAAAATGACCATTGGTTCTCCAAACAGCCCAAGCCAAAAGAATGTAACAAACAGTGTGTTTCAGTGGTTTCCATGGTCACAGCTGCTGGTCATGAAACTTCTCTTGCAGATAAATCAGGCTGACCTAGTTGACATATAATAATCACTATTGACAAGAAAGAAACCAGGTTTGTGTCATAGCGTGATTTATTTGCCCTTAGTGGGAAACTACCTACACCAAATTGCTTTCTTTTTAGAAACCTTAAATTCATCTCCTCATATTTAGCAAAGAAACAAAATTAGTTCAATGATAAAACGATTGTTTGTGGTTAAAGTTGATCAACTTTGTTATCGTTACCAAGGATCCGGTAATAAGTATGCTGCATCATGTCAGACTTCCAAGAGTATAAGCTGATGCCTACACTGGCATTTCTTTAAAAGTTCTTTATTTCTCACCCCGCTCACTAATCAAAGTCCAAGCTTTTCTTTGTGTCTGAACACCAATACCACCTCTGATCTCTCTCTCCCTCTCTCCCAAGTTCGCTCGCTCTCTCTCTCTCTCTCTCTCTCTCTCTCTCTCTCTCTCACACACACACACACACACACACACACACACACACACACACACACGTCACTACTCTGGATGTGAAAAATACAGCTCCATTCTTTTCTGAAATTTTGCCTCCTGGTTTTGATTAACTGAAAAGGGTCAAGACAAAGTTTTGATAAATGGCAGGAGGCAGATTGTGCAGAAACGTGCTATTATGGCCAAGGAATGGCCTTAATTTGAGAACGTAAGATAAGAAACAGGAAATGAAAAAAGAAAATAAAAATCTCCCCCAATTGTAAAGTGTATTAACGGTCAATAACCTTCTAGAGATTGCTTCTCTTTAAACATCCAGAAATAGACTCTTGGTGACTTCTTGGCTAGTTGAGTATTACTTTTTATGAGATATGGGACCAGGATCCACACAAATTTAGAACAAAGTTAAATGAGCCACATTTTCCCAATGAGTATTAGTTCTCTTTCTTTCTTCCTTACTTTCTTTTGTTATTCTCTGTAAATTAATAAAGATTACCCATATCTCCACGGAAAAGAATTTTGTCAACTACATTTTCTTTTATTTGTTTATACATTATTCACTCAACAAACATTTATTTTTAAGATGTCTTATTATATTTCAAATGGCTGAAACACATTTTTATTTTTCTCTTTTTCTCTTCTCCTTATGAAATTACTGAAGAATATATAGGGAAAGGACCACAGAAGTGTGACTATCCATTAGTGATAGTTGAGAAAATAGAAGAAAGTCACAATCCGGGTAGCAGATACCCACTGGGAATGCCCGTAGATCACTTTAAGTGAAGCGCCTTTTCATCCCGGTTGTCCTTGATGGTTCCAATTTATGCTTATAGTCCCAGAGAAATTATTCTGAGTTCACCAATCAGCTAAAACAGGTGAAAATGCTTTCATCTAAAGACTGAAAAATCAATTTGGGAAGGGTTAGGGTCGGGGTATGTTGGTTCTCAATTTAAGCAACATAACTATTTAACTTGCAAAACTGCGTATATGCCTACATTTTTAAAAACTATAAATGAAAAGTTTCCTTTCCCAGATCATTTAAATTATAACTTGTTTCATGAGAAATTGGCCTTCATCCAATTTATCAAATACGAATTTCTTAAACGCTTCTAAAATTGATCAGAACTGCTTAGTAAGAAATGCAAGGAAAGGGCTAATTTCATGCATTCAGTTATGCAACTCAAATATTAGTGGAGAGTTTACTATTCTGGTCACCTGGCATACATAAGTGAACAAACTTGCAAAAGATCGTACCCTTGCAGAGCTCATAGTCTTGTGGGTGAAATAGACCTAAAACATAGATACATTATGTCGTATTTTATAAAGTAGAACTGAGTATAGGTGATCAGGAGTGCAGGTGGGATGGTGGAATGGCAATTTAAAATAGAAATGTCAGAACAATTCTCACTGGAGGTGATAACTGAGAAAAAAGGGAAGGAAGTTAGCTTAGAGGAGGTAACTATTTAGCAGAGGAAATAGACAGTACAAAGGCCAGGGGTAGAAGCATGCCATACATTCTGGAAACACCCAGGGAGTCCAGGCGATGAAAGGAGGTCAGAGAGAAATGAAGGAGGGAGAAAGAAAGGCAGGAGTGGGAAAGGTATTTGGATTCAGGGTGCAGCAAACCCTGAGAATAGATGGGAGGGGTCCTAAGGGGGGAGAAGGGAAACCAGGGAGGCAGCCGTGTAGAAATAAGACAGTCTACACTAGGTAGTAGACATGCAATTCCTGAGAAGTGTTTAGATTCTGAATACATCTGAAAGGTAGAGCAGACGCGATTTACCTTTGGATCTGATGCGAAGTCAGAGGGACGAGTCATGGAAGACTGCAGAGACTCCGCACTGGAGAATGAAGTTGTATCACCTGAGCTGGGAAAGAAACAGGTGGCGCGGACTGGGGAGAAGATCAGGCACTCAGGTTTGGATGTGCAGTTTACATATCGAAAGGTAGTCCGGAGAGTGTGAGGTGTTTGAAGCCAAGTGAACAAAGCACATTGGGAAAGACGGCACGATCGACCGTGTCAAAGGCTGCAGACAGATCGAGTGAGGGGCTTGGAACTCTTCGATTTAGCAGTGGGGAGGCCACTGGTGATCTTCCAAGAGCAGTTACAGTAGAGGAATGAAGGAGGAAGAGCCAGTTTAAAGTGAATTGAAGAGGGAAAGGGGAGAGAACATGCGGAGACGTATGTAGATCACTGTTTTGAGTTTTGCCTCAGAACAGTGGGGTGGGTGGTGGCCAGGAAAACAGCATCAAAGAAAGATTTCTCCTGAGTTGGGAGAAATAACGCAGTTGTTGGCTCATGGCGAGGTCTGAGTATAGAATTAAAATAATATATCTGATGATGCAGGAAAGCGGGGAGAGCATTCCTGGAGCAGTGCGCATGAGTGGCTGAGAAGGGATGGGGCCTGGCCGAGGCTCATGTTTTGGGGAGGAGCACCAAGAGCAGATTGTGGGGTGCAGATGCTGGTAGCGGGGAACCGGAAAGCTGGGCAGACATGGACGTCTCTTCTAATTGCTTTTTCCTGACTCGAGGAGTAGGAAGCGAGGTGGTTGGCTAAGAGTGAAGACAGCTGAGGTGGCGAAGGTTTGAACAGAGAGTAGAAGGTGTGAAGTGGTCGCGGGGAGAGGGAGAGGGGAAACAGCGTAGGGGAGATAGCACAATTGGTGGTCGGCATCTACGGCCCAATGAAGTTCATGGTCACTGTCCGTCCCCTCCATCAGTCACCACTCTGTGCATTCGTGATCTTCTTTAAGCATCAACAAGGAAACCCCAGTCCAACAGGAGGAAAAAATTTCAGTCTGAAGCAGTACGCAAACATCTATTTCATTATGGGAAACTCAACAAAATTAGGACACCTTCATGACCACTCGCTCCATGCCATTCGTCATAAAGGAAGCAAGGGCACAACTCAGTGAAGCTCTGTGAATTCTCTCAGTCAAGAGAACTAACTGTGAAGAGGGAGTAGGGGAGAGAGACAGAGACAGAGACAGAGAAGGGAGGAAGAACAAACACTACTCTTTCCAGAACAATACTAGCTAATAATCAGAAGGAATGATAAAATTAGAAAAATCGCCATTTTGCAGCCCTTATATTGATTCAAGTAAAGATCAACAGTGGACAATAAGAACACCAGGAGCGAGATGATCAGAGAACATGATATTCACATGGGCACAGAGTACCAGTCATATGTTGCTTGCTATGAGGGAGGAGATATCTTTACCTTGGAGAGATGTGGTGGACATCATCTTAGGAAAGTGATCAAACTTAGCATCAGCCTTGTGGGTCTCCTGATGTGATGTACGAAGAAATGTACGATACCACCAGTGTGGCGTTCTTGGCACAAATGTTTAACTCGAATCTAATCATAAGGAAACAATCAGACCATTTCAGAACACAGGACATGTTACGAGCCCCGTTGGCCTGGATCTTTCAAAAAAGTCAATATCACCAAAGAAAATAGAAAGTGAGAAGACTGTTCTTAATTAGCAAGAGACTCCAGAGACCAAAGAAAGACATCACTGCAATGTGAACCCAGATTGAGTCCTGGATCAGAAAATAGAATAGCCATGAAAAGACATCTTTAGGACAGTTGGGGGAATTTGAATACTGGTTGTATATTAAATGATGTTATGGAATGAATGTTAATATTCTTATATCCATATAATGTGATATTCATATAATGATTATGTAGGATATGGCCTTAGTCTCAAGAGACGTAGGCTGAAGGACTTGAAGTGTTATGATATCAGCAACTTGTTTTCAAGTGTCTCAGCCAAGAACCAGAATGTGGTGTGTGTTTACATGCGTATGTTAGTACAGGTGTAAACGAAGAGAGTGAACAATGAAGCAAATGAGAGAACCTTAACTGGCGAATCTGGATGGAGGGGATATGTACGTCCAACTTCGCTGTTGATTTGACATTTTACCAAATAAAAGTTAAGTGAAAAAAAGAGCACTAACAGTGGAAACTTCCTGAAAGTGCCTTGGACCAAGAAAGTCAAAAGGGCCAGGAGATCAGAGTCATTTGAAGACCAAATGCTCCGCTTCATTTTTTTTTTTTTTGAAAACAGTGATTGCTACATTGTTTTCCATTTCTAAAAATTTCCTAAATTCCAACACAACAAATAATTGCACGAGAATTCCAAAAATGCTTGACTGTTTCCATATTCTGGGCAAATTTTTTCTGGGTATCGAATACAAAAACAAAAACAAAAAAAATCCAACCTCCCAAAACAAACAAATAAAAAAAACAAACCCTCTCCCCTCAGAAGTAACCAAAATAAACTCCCCACGTGTCTCACATCGGAAAGTGTCAACCTTTAAGTAACTGGAGATCCTGGAAGCCAAGTAGAGGAAAACAACTTAATCTTCTAACGTTCTTGCCTGAGAACTCAAAACTCACCAGCAGATGGAGCCTCGTTTGAAACAATGCCATTGAAAAGGACGCAGACAACTTGGAGGAGGCTCTGAACCCTTAAAAATGACTTTGGGATTAAAGGACCAGAGGACAAGTTTTCTGAGGAAGTTCTGAGAGGATTCGCGGCTTTGCCTGGAGAATAGCAACTATGTGGCAATTTAACAATAATGGTTCTTCAGATGTGCTGAGAAAATGGCAACCAGATGCTCCCCACTGCCATGAGAACAGGAAAGGAGGAAATTGATTTGCCATAATAAAGGAATTTGATTCTTGGAAGCCTGTTAAAAAAAAGGGTTAGCAGAAGGAGAACTAGGTATCCTCCGAAGGTCACAAATATGTTTTAAAGGACTTTTTTTTTTAAGTAGTTTGAACTGTAGAATTCAGTTGACCCCAAAATTTCTAGCCTTATTCAGCTTAACCAATAGATGCTTTATTCTTCTATCTATTTTCATTTTTTTAAACCCACCTACTAGAGAAATGAGATGGCAAGATCTTCGGTAGGGGATAGAAACATTTCCTCATCATGAGAGTGTCTGACCGCAAGTGGCTTGGCGGAAAGTTTATTCCAAAGCTGTCAATCAACCCTGGTGACTCTAAATTCAGCGTGGGAGCCTGGGGTCAGCTGGTAAAGGGGGTGTTGCTCTGGGGGCCCAGGGGGCTGGGCCTGGCTGGACCACTGACTAATTACGCCTTGGGCAAGTCATCTCACTTCGCTGGTCCACAGTGTCTTCAACTGTAAAATGAAACAACTAGCTCAGTGGTCAGCAAACTTCAACCCTCAGCCTGTGTTTGTAAATAAAGTTTTATTGGAACATAGCCATGCCATCATTTACATATTTTCTATGACCACTTTCGTACTGTAACTGAGTGGTTGTGACAGAGACCATATGGTCTGAAAAGCCTCAAATATTTGCATTTTGGCCCTTTCCTGGCAGTTTACCAACTCTTGGACTAGATAATTTTTCATTTTTAATTTATGCCTACAGACCTGGTCCTCCTAGTTGGTCTCTCATCCAAGTACTAACAGGGCCGACCCTGTTTAGTTTCCGAGATCAGGTATTGGGCTTGTTCAGGGTGGCATGGCCGTAGACCATAAACCGTTCCTCCACTGGGGTATGAACCCAGGACCTTCTGCACATAAAGCAGACGTGCTAAACGCTACACTATGGGACCATGTCCTAGACAATTTCTTAAATACTAACTCCAAGGCTTCTTTATAAGAATCCACTGGATGGGGCAGGGCGGGGTGGACAGCCCTATTCCTGGAAATTCTGGGAATTCTGACTCATTAGATCTGGAGTTGGGTCCAGTCCTCTCTGTTTTAAAGTAGCACTCCGTCACCTTCAGGCAAAGGCGTGTTAAGGGCCCTTCGAGTTCTAAATTATATCAATACATTATTGAGTGTGTGTTTTACTTTGGCTTTATCTTTCAAATTATGTTTATTCTGATAAGCACACTAATTGGTCTGGATCAATTTCAAGTAAACTTTTTCCACGCACAACTCACCAAGTCTGGCATGTCCATGTAGCTAATCAAGAATTGGCACCACCTCAGGTCTGGGTTAGTCCCGTTCCTCCTTAATTAATGCGATCTCCATCACCCGTCTCAGAAAGCTATCTCTTTCTTTTTGCAAGGGAGCATGCTGGTCCTAACGCGGCAGGTTACACATGAGAAAGATAATGTGATGAAGAGAAACCGATGAAAAAGATAGAGGCTGCTTTTCAGAAGAGTTTTAAATGGAATGATCCGCCGTCAGAGTGATGTGACTTTCTATGAACAGCTGGACAGAGTGAGACCAAATGTGTTCGTCACACGAAAGCAGCAGATTAATGTCGTGCCAAGAGCTCAGCCATGATTTATGATGCCAGTTACCGTTGTTTGCTTTTTGCTTTGGTTCATCTATTTTTCTCTCATTCACCCACACTCTACATGGTCTCTTGTGCCAGGCTTTCTCTGCGACGCTCACAGCTTTCCAAAGAGCATTCACAGTTTACCTCCCCCACCCACCCAACCCCTGTAAGATTCCCTTTTCAACAAGACTAGAGACTCGCGTGGCTGGCTGAGTCTTCCCTTGCAGGTTTACGTCATGTGTGGCTGGGAGCTGAGCCCTTCCTGAGGCTTAGGAGAAAAAGATTCTTATATACATTGGCATGGGCATTTATTTGGGGTTTGAGGAAGCCACTAAGGCCTTGAGAAAGCAAATCTGAAAAGTCCCAGGCCTTGAATTTTGATGCAGCTGTGAGGTGACTTCTTCTGTTGGGCTCACAGCGCCATCTCTTGGCCGCCAGCTAACAGTGCCCACAAGGGGGCTTCATTATTACACCACCTGAATCTGCCTTGCTCCAGTTAAATGGCTGTCTTCCTACACATCTCAGAAAAACAAAGGTTCCAAAGTATCACTTAAAAATAGTCATTTTAGGCCACATGTAGAGCCAGAGAGAAGATGGAGTAATCAGGGGGATTGTTTCATAAATTATATAAATGTCTAACCAATATACCGTCTACTTGAAACTAATAAGAAAAAAAAAAGTCGTTTTAGTGCTGGTCCACATGGGTAATTTCAAGGCATCTCCTGGCCATTTTTGGGTTAACTATGAATAGCAATAAACCAAATACACGAAAAGTGGTTTCTAACAGAGAAGTGTAAATCTAGTCAAATTCTGTTGAAGGTACCTCCTCTGAGACTTCAGAGACCAACGGAAGGACTGGGGAGGATTAAGTGAGCAACAGGGAAATTGAAAAGCAATTTCCATTTTTTAAAAAAGAATATTTTTGTTCATTGTTTCCTTTGACATTTATTTGGACATAAATAATGTTCTGTAGAAAAGATAAAAATAAATACTAAGCAGCCAGGCCAGAAAGTAACAATTTAATTTTATAACAAGTAAAATAAAAATTTGAGTCATTTGGGGGTCCAGTGTCCTGGTTGTCCGAATCAACCAATGATACACGTTTATACCCGTCCCAATCAACCACTACTGCTACTACTACTACTACTACTACTACACACACACACACACACGCAAGCACTTTATTTAGAATTCAAAAGAAATTGGGAATTAATTAGATATAATGAGTATAGGAAGACAGTGGTCTTGTTTCTCCTGAAATTGTCTCTCTGTAATTAAAGAGCCTGGCCTTGGAGAAGAGGGGCCTGGCCAGGGGAGGGCCCCCATCTCTCATTCCATGACCTTCACTGTGAAGCGTTCCTGCCCAAAGCACAGCCTCTGGGGCAGATACTCTGTGACCTCGAACAGGTTAGCTGGGTTCTCTGTCTGGTTCCCGCATCTATATAATGGGCATGCTAACAACAGCACCCGCCTCAGAGGGCTAAAATTATAAAGTAAATTATAAAGTAAAACGCTCAGGACAGTGCCTGGCACGTAGGTGAGCACTACATAAAGTTGTGGCTCTTCCTACTAGTACCCCAAATCACAGTGGCCAATTTAATGTTGGCCAATTTAATGTTTTCCCATCCCGGTGTGTCCGTTGCCTGCTCTCAGGTACATGAAGTGATTCCTCACCATCCCAGGTAAGCTTTACCTTAACGACAGCTCACTGCTTCTCTGCTTCTCTCTGGAGACTCAGACAGAGTGCTAGAAGGGTATGGGGTGGGGGGCGGGGGGAGGATACGCTCCCAGGAGAGTCTTCCCATACAAGTGAGTGATTAACAAGAAACCTGAGGCTTCAGTGGACCCCTGTGAATCCCAAATGAGTAGAAGCCCTATATATCGTGAAAAGGATAGAAAGGTGAGGACCTGTCAATAGTTATTGTATTAGTTCCTGGAGGCTGCCGGAAGACTACCACACACCGGAGGCTTAAACAGCAGGCGTTTATTTTCTCATGGTTCTGGAGGCTGGAAGTCCAAGACCAAGTGTCGGCAGGTCGGTTTTCTTCTTAGGTCTCGTTCCTCGGCTCACGGATGACCACTTTCTAGCTGCGTCCTCACGTGGCCTTGCCTCTGGACGTGTATCTGTGCTCTGCCCTCTTCTAAGGACATCAGTCGTATCAGATTAGAGTCCACCCATTTTACCTTAATTATCTCTTGAAAGCCCCAATCACCAAACACAGTCGCATTCTGAGGTACTGGGGGTTAGGACTTCAACATACATAAGCCCATAACATTTATTATAAATGTTTTAATGAAAGAAAGCCACTGGTTCGCTGATTAAGAAAAAAAATTCTCAGTCCTTTACCCCACAGATTTATCTTCTCACGCCACAAGAGAGAACAACACGTATAGCAAATGAATATTCTGGGAAGGTAAATCCTTACCAGCTCTTTTAGTTAGGAGCTGAGCCCAAAGCAAGTCCTAGTACAAAGCAAATATGATCTTTCCCAATGATTTAAGAGAGAGATGTATTGTTTATTATTACCATCCGGCCACTCGATTACTTTTCTAATAATTCTATCGAGCGCTTCCTAAAGACACTATGTTTGTAACGCGGAGCTGAGAGACACGCGCTCCACTAACCAGGCACAGATGACGAAATGGGGACAAACAACTCCAATGGTGACAATGGCCGATGTCCTGGGTGGAGGTGAGGACGGGCGCGGGGCTCCAGGATGGCCAGGGAAGGCTTTCCGGATAATATGGCGCCCGATCCAAACTCGAAGGAAGCTTCTGACCCGAGGACGAGAGAGAGAGGAAGCAGAGGGACAGACGTGTGCCCGGGCGCCCGGGCGAGGGAACGAATGCGCCCCCTGCCCCCCGCCCCCACCCCCACCCCCGTGCACGTCCCTTCTCAGCGAGGAGCACAAGTGTCCCCAGGGGTCCTCTCAGGAAGAAACATAGGGCATCTTCGTGTGGATCCAGCAATTTTACTCATTAATAAACAATTTAAAACATACCTTTCCTAGCGTGAGGGGTCTCGGCCAGGTCAGAGCCGAGATTTATTACTGCCTGTCTCCCTGCAGAAGTCTAGCTTTGTCTCCATGATCAGCGTGACGCTTTCTGAATGGCCACTGAGTGTTTGCGGACATGCTAACAGGGATTTGGATTGCAACGGAACCGAGAAACCCCACGGGAAAGGATGCGAACGCTGTTCACAGTCGGAGTTTGTTACAAACATATCTGAAGGCCTGAGACCCCGACGACAGCCAGGCTGTGGAGAAGGACGATGGAGCCCCTGAGGTTTAACAGCAGCTATAACAAAAGCCCGGAGTGAGCAGCTCTGGCTGGCTGGCCAAACTCGGCAGGAGGGGCTGTGATTCCAGACTGGGGTCCCTCCCTGCACCCCACGGAGCCCAGGGCTCCTGCTTAAGGTGAGGGCTGGGATAATAACAAGGAGAGACATGGAAGTCATGCAGTCCTAGGATCCTGTTCTGTGACATGAGAGAAATGACAAGAGAAAGGCCTTTCCCCAAGGCCCGGAACAGAATGGTCAGCAGGGCAAGGAGGGGCCCCCAGACAGCGGAATGACCCGAAATGGCAGAACACAGGGTTTACAGAGCCGCCAGATACCGATGTAATCTAGGGGCGGACACTGTTCCTTACTGAGAAACACACGAGAAAGGCACGCTGTGAACACCTGGGGCCCACTGGTCGCATTATCCCTAACAACATATGACTGAGCTATACTGTGCAGTAGAAAATGCAAAATCGCACTCGTCTTTAAAACGAAACATAAGATTTCAAAATTTTCCAGAGGTAGCTTTGCGTTGCCTGTCCAAATCTGAGAGTTTGATCTCACTCTTTACAGGCTAAGGGGCGACGTCAGTGAACTAATTCCAGCAGGAAGCCACAGATTCTGTGGATGGGGTTTAGTACACTTGAGGGATGGGAAGGCAGGGGAGAGAAGAGACGAAGAAGTAGGTGGGCAGATGGGCCAAGGCCTTGGACCGTCCCCCTCCTCGGGGTTACCACTCCAGGGGGCTCTTCCTCCTTGTCTCTGGCGTACTACAGGAAACACCACTTCCTGTTGTCCTACAGCCACTGCCCCCCACTAATACCAAGTTTACCTCAAATTTCCTCTCCTTTCCCTTGTCAGAATTCACTTATCCTGTGTTCTTTACCAGGAGGCAAGTCCTTAACTCAAAGCCTGATTCTTGGCAGAGGCGTGCCAGGCACTTCCAGGCGTGAAAGCTGCGTGTCGTTCTCCTCTTGGGCACCGCCTGTTAGAAGTTTATGATACTGTCTTTGACTTAGGTACAAAAGTCAAGGCTTTACTTGCATCGTAGAGGGTACAAGTTTGGAACGTAGAGCCAGATGGTCCGAAGTTCAAGTCTCCACTGCAATCTCATGGCATGGTGCCCCGCCCTGTGAAGGAGGCCATTAAGGGCATCTGGCAGGGCTCTGGTGGAAGTGTCAGCGAACAAACGGGCGTCCCGTTATGACAGACACTCTTGTATACCTGCCCGACAGCCGTTCCCCTCCCTTCCTTCTGACGACATACACAGTCCACTTCCCACACAGATGGTGCAACTGGAAAGTTTCTTTCCCATCACAGAAAGGAGAAACCCGGGGTGGGGGCGCTTTTCTGTCCCTGGTCCCTTGGGCGTGTGGAACTGTGGCGGCCCCTTGAAATCCTGACAAAGGCAGAGTGAAAAGATGAAAGAGCCTGTGTCGCGGAGGACATCAGAACGCAGCCGAGCGAGCGAAGCCATCCTGGACCCCACTGCCCATGGGGCTCCTATCATGGGCCGTAATAAACCCCCGGTGTTGGCACTATGTTCGTTTGGGTGTCCCGATGCTTGCTATCCAACCACTCTGATACAAAAGTGTTTTGCAAAAGTCCCTGTAAGAACTTGGTCATGTAAACTGCCTTTCTTCATCCTGGTTTTCACCGATCACTCAGGATGAACCATTTGTAGGCAGCCTGCTAATTTAAATAGACGACCCAGGTGGTCCAGACAGGCAGCTCCTCCCCCTTCCCCAGCGTCTGTGCCCATGATCCTCTAGAGAGATAACAGAACGAGAAAAACCCAGAGAGTGTTTCTACTAGTTATGTCCGCACACCTCAAACCTTCGCACATCCCCCAACGGAAGCTCAAGCTAGCCTTTTTCACAAAAGTAAAAGAGACTTGTATTTAGTGTTACAAAGGGCCCTGGCAGCTAATGATTGTTGAAGGTATTCTAAAATGAACAATCTTTAAAGGAATGAAAATTCCAGGAGAATTCTAGTCTTCACCCACGTGACTATGGTGGCAGTGTTACTCTAAGGGACAGACAGTATTTGTAAAAGTGTGTTTGTATTCTCCCTCATTCTGTTTGATCTAACATGTCCTTCCTGGAGAGTTTGGGGGTGGGGGGAGGGGCTGGTGGTGACTAGAATTCTTGGAAGGGCAATGGGCACTGGCCTAGGACTGCTCGCCACTTGCCCTCTGTCACCCAGCACCCAGGCCCCCTGCCTGCCTCCTCAAACCAAGAATTAAGCAAACTCTAGCAGCCTGACTAGACTTAGGTACCCACCAAATTTTTTTTTTAATTGTTTCTTGGTCAATAATATTGTGCTGTTTTAGACTCTTGGTTAAACAAGATTTTTTTTTTTTTTTTTTTTTGCTCCCGCTGTAACTCAATCGAATTCTTATTTAAATCAAAAGTAAATTTGCAAGGCAAAAGAACGGTAGTGCCCTGCTAAAATCATTTAGCTCAGCGAGACACATGGGGGAAGAACCGTGGGATTACAGGCAGAGAAAAACAACAAAAACCAGCTAGCTGCTTTGCAAAAGGCGACTTCCCGGACTGGAAAACCAAGCTTTCCCACTGGGACACCTTGACTGGAATTTTGGTTCACCTCCAAAATGTTGCATCTTGGGACTTCGAAGGGGCATGAGGAAATATTTGACACCTTGATTCTGGTGATGACCATATTCATTTGTCCAAATTCCTGGAACTGTACACATAAAAAGAGCAAACTTTATTAAGTGTAAATTTTAAACTTGATTTAAAATAAAAAAGAAAATTTAGTACTCGTTATTTCACATGCCCAAATCCAGCCAATTAGAGTCATATCCTTCTGCTACCTTTCATAAGGGTGTTGAGTCAGTCTTTTAAAAATGCTTTATTTACCTCTTTTCTGTCTTGTCTCCCAAGTCTCTTCTAGGAAATATCACTTCAGATGTTACAAACTTGAAATCACTATGGAATCATTGTGAAATGAACATTTATTCTATATTTTAAAAATTGTTGTATCATGGGTCCAAAACCAGGGGTGAAGAGGAATCTTTTTTTTTTATTATTTTTTTTATTTTTTTTTATGCCTACAAGCACCAGATCTTCCTAGGCAGTCTCCCATCCAAGTACTAACTAGTCCCCAACCCTGCTTAGCTTTCGAGATCAGACATTGGGGTTGTTCAGGGTGGCAGGGCCATAGATCAAGAAAAATCTTAAAAATAACAGTTACAGAGATAACTATCTGAAACATGATCTTTTCTAAGGACAATTTATTTTATACAGCACACCTCTGAACAAATTCCTTAGAGTGGCCTAACTCTAAAATAATCTTATTTTTTTCTATTTTCAGGTTTTTCAGCTATACAATGAGAGCGGACTGGATTGGCCTTATTCGTGCCAACCCTAACTGCCAGCAGGCTACCTGAAGCATCGGACCGAGAGAAGACCAGTGATCTGCTACCCATGCCTTCCAACGACCCTGGCCTCAAGGGGCTGGTGAATTTAAGAGGTGACAACTGACACCCATTTGCGATTTTGAATCTCCTACGTGAGAGTCATGTCCATACGGACAGGGACCTGTTGGTTTACTTCCCTCTGTATTCTCAGTACTTAGCGCCAGGGAACTCAGATGGCATTCAGCGAAGAGTAAATATACCAATGATTTGTAAGGCTCTTTGCAGCCCGCAAGACCCGAAGGCTGAAACGGTGACAGGCGGGGGGCCCCAAGCCAGGCCCGCTATGCCCTGAGACAGAGGTCATCTCCGAAAGGTCTTCCGGAGACCTTACCACACACACTCTTCTCCCCACTGCCTTTCCTTGAGTTTTCTTTCAGGAGCCTCAGGTTTAGATTGTAATTCAGGTAGAAACACCCCCTGGCAGTATAAACCTGTTAAGCTGGTTATAAGAATGTTCAAATTTATATGAATGGAAGAAGCCCCAAAGGAACTCTTTCTCAAGGAAGGGCAAAGTGAGGTGTTGCTTGCCTATAGCCCTGGATGGCATGAGGGGCGGAGACTGATTTGGTTCCAGGGAGAGGGAAGTGCAAATCTTGCAGATTTCACACGTGTGTCCAAGGTCTGCCTCGCCCCTCAAAAGCACATCTTGAGTTAAGGGATTCCGAATGAATCACACTGTCTCCGTAAACCACAGTGACCCAACACGGAGGTGGGCAGCCTGGCTTTGGGACATTGTCACACGGATCCATCTCCAGTGTATGGTTTCATCACTTTAGAACTATATACACCTGTGTAGCCACTCCTTAGTCAAGGTAGAACACATTTCCATCACTCCAGAATAATTCCCACTTGCTTTTTTAAGCTTAAGCCTGAACCTGGGGCCCAGGGGGACCACTGATCCGCTTACTATGGATATAAATTTATCTCGCCTCTTTTATAAGGTCCCATAAATGGCTTATTTCACACAGCATGATAGTTTTGAGACTCAGGATGTTGTGCCATGAATCAGGAGTTCATTCCTTTTTATTGCTGGGTACTATTTCGGCCTGGCTTTTGTTAAAGGAAAAAACTGTGCTTTTGTTTATTTTATAGTTTAAGTAACCAATTTTATTTGGCTTGATTTTAAATGTAACATTATGTTTTTATAAAAAGGATACTTTTTCATTTATTTATTCAAAAGATACAGAAAAATACAAAGAAAATTATAAAAATCACCTGGAATTCAAACATCAAGAGGTGAAAGTTCTAGTATTTATCCTTTCAGACATCTTCCTGTGTGTATGTGTTTGTGTGTGATACCCAGACTCATTTTTTAATAAATGGAATTATAATATTTATTCTGTCCCACAATCTTTTCTTTCACTCAACAGTTTATTGATTGTCAACCGTAGATCTTCAGTATTCTATTGTATGGATGAACCACATTTATTTAATTGTTTTTTTTGTTTGTTTGTTTTTGTTTTTTTGCAGAGGGGGGACATTGTTTGCTTTCAGATTTTTACTTTTAAGCTATGCATACTCTCCTATGTCCGTCTTTCGGCTCTTATGTAAATATATCCTTCATAAACTCCCCAGTTTCAAAAAAATATTAACACATCTTATTTTCAAACCTATTACCAAAGAACCTTCCTGAAAGATTAAACCATTTATACTCTCAGCCACAGTGCTCGCATGTTCATTTTTCATACATTTCCTGAGTCTCGGCAATACATATTTTAAATGTTGCCAATAAGTGAAAATAAACAAAACGCCTCATGACTTGCGAGGTTTCCATGTTGCTTTGTACAGTTAAATGAATAATCTTTTCTACGAGATGATCAGGAGACTAGATGTCTCGTTTTGCGGCTGTAGCTTTACACTTTGTATTTCACGGAGGCCGACCTTTTCCCACTTTCCCCACTTCCTCTATTTTACCACTAGAGGACGGAGATGCGGCAGAAACATAATCTTGAACAGGGACACTTCTGCGGGACAGGAGCCACTGTTAATAGTTAGGCAGGGACAACCAGGACGGCCATCAGCATCCCCAGATCGTAATTAGCCCAGTACGGTTGTCTTGCTTTGAGATGTCGTTAAGAATAATAACCAGTAATAACTATGTCTAGATTTATGATACTTGGATTACGGCTAGCATCGTTCTAATAACCTTGAGAAGTTTCTCAAAACAGTATTTTACAATTTCATTTCATTTAAAGATTAGGTATATTGGACATAACATATTGTTCCTACATTAAGTCCAAATTAGCATTTTAGGTACCCCAGATATGCAACCTAAGAGACAGAAACAATATGAACAAGTATCTACTATGATAAGAAAATGTGGAGTTTTTCCTTTACTTTCTGTTGCCCTGGTGGTTTGGGGCCTGCCCTACCTGGAGATAGAATCAGGTTGGCCTTCCCCACGCGATAAGACAGAGGTCTCAGCAGAGCCCCTAGGAGACTGAGGGGAACTTGGGTCACTTCCGGTTTTTTTTTTTTTTGAAGTTTAGGTATATTTTAAAATGAGATTTTGAAAATATTTGTGTGCTCTAGGATAGAAAAAAAGAGTAAACATTCCAAAATTGCTGGAAACTAGGGCTCTTGCTGTGGGAGAAGGAATATAGAAATATGGAATAAAAGGAAAACAAGAAAAAATCCTATAGCGTTGGCTTTGGATTTGAATTGGAGGTATCACTAAAAACTCATTATGTAGCTGTGATGAGCTCTGCCCACTGAAAGGGCAGTGAAGCAATAAAAAAAAACCCAGCAGTAATTAGCAAACTAGACTCCCTGTTTTTGTTCTCTAAATACAGATTTCCTAGTAAAAAGGAATTGGGGATCCTTGAAGATCTAGTTGATTTTATATCTGAGACAAAGCATAGGTGAGTCTAGAATATCTCCTTGTACCAAAAGCAGTGAGGTGCTCAAAAAGTGATGGGGATGCGTGGAAAGACACAGCTTGGAAGAAATCCCACCGGCCAGATTGGGGGAAACTAGAGCATCGAAAAGAATAGTGGCCGAAATGGATACTGACACTTAGATTTTTTTTTTTTTAAGTCAATGAACGATTCAGTTAAGTAGATGGCTGGTGATGATGGGAGGCAGGTTTCTCACTGTCGGGACAGGAAGTTACCGATAAGCAAGGAAAGAGGCTGCAATGATCCACGTGGCAATGGATTTGTGTTGCAGACGGCATTAACTTACATCTAGTTTAAAGTAGACACAGACGCTTACATATAGAGATGTTTGTAACTCTTCAGGAGAATCTCAATTTTTCAAAATAAAAAGTTGAGAAAAGTAAATTCCAAAATCACAAACTATTTTGAACGTACACAGTTAATAAAAGAATGTTTTTAAAAGGACGATACAATACAATTATGCTAAAATCGGATTTCAGAATCAAACAGTAATTACAAAATCCATAAAAACAATTGGTGCATGGCGCCCAAAAGGCCGTGTGGTCCGCTAACAGACACAGATTTCAAGCTGTAAGAAGACCATCTTTATTACCATTGTCGACGAAGAAATGTCCAAACCTGTAGAGAATTGTTTTGAGTTTATCTGAGCCAAATTCACGACATATGCAGGGAGCAAGACCTCCAAAGCTCCCCAAAAGAACAGTTTTTCTGCTTCTTTTATGCATTTGGAATTAAGGAGGGAACATAAGGAAACTAATATGCAAGTGAGAGAAAGCAAGGTGGGGGGGTGGATCACAAGGTAAAGATTATGCGCCATCTTGAGGGTGGTTAGTTTATTTCAAAGGTGTGTTAACCTAGATGTGCGGAAAAGATACAAGGGATGAGCCCTGCCTAGGGCAAAGATAAGCCTCTTTCCTAAAAAATTATTTGCCTGGGGCGCGCCTACCAGCCATGACCCAGTTAGGAATTTATGGTCAGATCACCCCATGAAACTACTTTTCATAAAACCCCACCTTCCCCTCCTCCCCACCCATTCACACCATAAAATTATTCTGGGGAGGGTACTTTGGAAAAAACATCAAGGATCCGAATTTGAGGCTTTTGATGACTGTGACGCTGGAGCCACATTCTCTCAGCGTTCCTAGATCCCGGAGGCACTGTTTACAAAAATCCACCCCCCACCCGGAGCTATTCTCCCCTGGGGGCTGGGAAAGTCCCTCCCAAGGCATTGAACTACTGTTCAAATGCACAAACATCCCTTTTACGGCGTCTCCTTAATCCTTTCCCTCCGCTCACTGCCTCGTTTACAAAATTATCACTTTGAAAGACACAGCTGGAAAGAGTATGGGCTGGGAATGCGCGTCCAGAGGACGCAGGAAACCAAAATCCGGATCTCCAGATTCCTGGAGGCGGAGCCTCACAGGCGTGGACGGATCGAGCTCCTGGGGCGCTCCGGCGGGGTCCCCTGAGGGGCCATCTGGACTGCCAGGTGGGGCAGTGACACTAGAGTAACAGGGGGAAGCCTGGGGCAAGGAAATAAGATTGGAAATTGAGAAGGGGCTCCCCGAGTTCACCTACCTGACTCCGCTCCAGGTGCCTTTGAGGGAAGGAATGAAACTGGAAAGGGGGCAGAGACCCTAATTTAGTGTTTGAGGAGGTAGAATTTCCCTCCTCCCTTCACTCTCTTACCTGATCGACTCAGGTCAGCTAGCTGACCTCATGGTGCACTGGTTGGTTAACTGCTCTGCTCAGACCCCAAGCGTCCGCTCACTGCCCACCGGCTTGCAGCCTCAGTCAGTTCAAGGAGGCAGGCGAGGAGCGGTGAAGGTGTCACACCTTGAGATCCACCACCAAGGCCCAGGCAAGGTGTCTTCCAGTAGAAAGTACACCTCAAATGTGTCCGCCTCCCCTGGATGGAACCTTACGGATACCCATTGTGCTAATACATATATTTGTGGTCTGCCTGAAACCTTTCATAACAAACTGTTTTGACCTCACCCATTCCTTAGTGCAAACTTTGGAAGGCACAGTGCTGTGCTGACTTTAGTCCAACTCCAGAAGCATATGGCCACGGAAGTCTCCTGGCTTAGGAGTTAGTTAGACCCAGAATGCGAAATCCTTAACAGCTGCCAGCTAGTCCAGCAATTTTGTGCAAAGCACTTTTCAATGCCCCATCTTTAATAGGGAGGAGCTATCTATTCTCAGGAGGTTCATGAAGGAAAGTCCTGTAAACCACACAAAGCAACATATAAACACAAGGCATTATAAGAGGAATTCCTGAACTTTTCATGATGTTAAACTCATAATTACTGGGTTTAGGGGATTATTAGCATGGATGCTTTTGTAGGTGTAAACAATGGAGAGGAAAGAAAATCTGGTTCTAGAAGCATAAGATGGGTTAGCAGGCTTTCTACTCACCACAGAGCTGTGTTTTTCTCCTGTTCTCGACTCTGACTCTCATCTCACTGTTCTGTGTGTGGTGGGGTGGGAATGGCAATCAAATTATTTTCCCCCTAAGCGTGTAGTTTAAAAGTAAAACATGTTAAACTTTTCTTTATCCTTCCCTGAAACATTTTCACCTTCAGAAGTGTCTATTTCTTGAAACTAAAATAATATTGTATGTCAACTACAACTGAAAAATAAATAAATAGAGTACGCATGTGTTTGAGCCATGACCGTGAATTCACACTAATTTACTTTAAAACGCGTTGTGATTTCTAACCAGATCAATGTCACTTTAAAACAGCTACTTTGGGAACCAACCCTTCTTGCCTACGGCCTTTGCTTTGCTTCGAACATGCACGAAACTCTTCTTGTGTCACTGTCATAACTGATTTACAAACCACACAGAAAGTCGTCCCATGAGTCCACATGGGGTTTTGGACCCAAATGCTATTACCCAGATGGATCACTGTACTACTGAAAGATTAATCTTTTACGTTGTCTCTGGAACGCAAAACTTCAATCAAACAAACAAACCAACATTGATTTGACAACCTAGAAGATATTCGAAGAATCGACCTTGGGTTCTAAAAAGTTTCCAGAACTTTCTTGGCAATGACACTACTGAAGGACCTGTGATGACCACCTGAAGGCTTTTAAACTTTGTAATTATTAAAATACTTTTTGGAAGTATAATCTCATGAGAGCATCAGTGTTTATAGAGTGTTTATAGAGCTTGTAGGTCGAACCAGTGATAAGATGGTACTGGAATGTGCTTTTGTGGAGAAAAACTCTCAGATTAATTCTCCTAATGGGCGACAACAAGGGAAATGGAAACCTGTGATGATTTTCGGACTCTGCTCTCCTCCTGAAAACGTTTTTTGTTTGTTTGTTTTGTTTTGGTTTTTGTCAGAATTGCATCTCATCATTTTCTACCAATCACGTTAGATTCCTTTGGACAGTGTTGAAATTATGGAAATACCACAAAATAAGTTGAAAATCTTTTTTCTGCTAACTAAATTTTAACTGGAAAAATGATTGTCACTAAAATAATCCTCAATTATTGTTCTATTTACTCTTAAAAATAACATTAAATATTTGAGTCTTATTATAACCAAATTATTAATTATTTTCTGGAGTTTAGCAGTAGACATTCTACACAATTATTTACATTTACATTTTAAACAATTTGGATGTTTTTAAACCCTATTTCTGTGGAAAAGTCAGTACATTGAAGAGAACTAGAACAGCAATAACTGAAAATTTAAAAAGGAGCTATTTCAAAGAAACAAGACAATATTATTTCCAAATTACCTCCCCTAAAGCAGAATTAAGACAATAAAAGACCAAGCAACCAGAAAATCCTTATAATTATCTCTCTTATAAAAAGCTCAAGTATGTTTGTGTACATAAACATACACTAAGCAAGGATATTTCACCCTATTGAGTGAGAAGTACATTCAGATCCAACAGTCTAACCTGAGCCCACCATCTGTTGACATCAAGGCAGGGTTGCAGGGTCTAGTCTGACCTTGATTGCTGCCGTGGGGAAGTTTCAACCAGGACAAAGCCTGACTCTCAAGGTCGGCTTGTTAAAGTACAACATAAAACTTTACTGTCCTTTCTGGAAACATGGCTAAGTCAACCAGATAATAAAAGACAGATTTATAAGCCTGGTGCCTGTTGGCACCTCAGTAATTTAGGGTTCAGGAGCTTGGATTGGCTCCGGGATGCTTTATTGGTCTGAGGTATTCTTAGTGGACCAATCAAAAATAATGAAGGAGCAGGCAGGAAGGCTGCCATCCTGTGCCCCTTGATCACCTGGGCTGTGTCAGTTGTCAGATCTGGTTACAGGGCTTCCATTTCACCAGACTGCATTTCTAAGTCCTCCTGTTCCCTAGGCCCTCCAAAAATTACCCTTGCAGGATCCATAGAATTTTCTAGATTTAGTGAAAATACCAATCGATGCATAAATGACACTGCTACCTGCTTCCTTTCCAATTAAAGCCACACCGAAATATTTGGTTTGGTGCTTACAAACTGGAAGAAACTCAGGAAACTATGCCCTTTAAAAATCCTCACTCCCATCCTCCCTTCCTCCCTCCCTCCCTCCCTTCCTTCCTTCTTTCCTTCCTCACTGGGGCACCAGGCCTGCCTCTAAAACCTTATTCATGCCCCAGGTCCAGAGTCGAGTTTCTGTCTATCTCCATGATGTGGTTACTTTTTTCTCTCCAGCCTGGTTCTCCTCTATCTTTCTCTCTGTCTTGGGCAGCTGACCAGCAATCAGCCTCCACAACTCCTTTGCTTTGCTCTTGCCAGTCCCCATTCCCAGAATGGAAGTCCTGTTCCCGACACCTGAGTGGTGGCCCCACCACCTGCACACACTCCAGGTACTGCCCACCTGCTCCCCTGGCCTCCCACGCACTGACCATTCCTCTTCAGCTGTCGCTGCACTCTGCCGAGCTCCACGGGTGCCCCAGCTCTGGACTGGAGGTGTGCGGATCACCTTCTGCTATCTCTTGCACTGACATTTGGCCTGAGTGGTCGTTACAAGCAACGAGAGAATGCCATGATATAGACGGTGAGATTTGCTCAACGTTCTATGCCCAAGGCGTAAGCGTTAGCCTGGCCCCAAACAGATACACTAAGTCTTGGTTCAAGGACATGTGAACTCTATAATTATTGTGTCCTCCTCGGGGCCCACTGCGAGGTCTTTCATGCGGGAGCTCCCGCCGGGGCCACTTCTAGGTACCAACGATTATAGCACTCGGTTGACAGGAATCAACACGCAGTGAGCTGATGGGCGATCGTTCATTTTTACAAATATTTACTGAGTGTTTTACTGTGCATCAGTTGTGCTCAGTGCAAACTACGTAAAAGTGAACTTTCATGGCTTCTGATGGAGGAATTGACCGTGCTCTTCAAATCTTAATGTTTGAATCACTCAGGGATCTTGTTAAAATCAGATTCTGTTCTGTGGGTCTGGGGTGGGGCCCAAAATTCTGCGTTCCTATCCGCCCCTCCCCCCATACACACAAATACACACAGACACTGAAGCTACTGGAGTAGGAGGGGTCGCAGTGGTCCTCAAAGTGTGAGCTCAAAGTGGTGGCCTTTGGGATTATCTGGGAGCATGTTAGAAATGCAAATTCTCAGGCCCAATCTTAAAACTACCGAGCTGAAACTTTGGATGCAGAGCCCAGTGAGCAAGCCTGCCAGTAGAGTCTGATGCATGTAGAATTTGGGGACCCCTGACCTGGAGCAGGGGTTCTCCACCCTGGCTGCACATTAGCATTACCTGGGGGAGCTTTTAAAAACATAGGGCCCCAACCTAAACCAATGGAATCTGAATCTCTGTGGGTGGGGCCAAGGTATCAGGAATTGCTTCTTTTCATACTCCTCAGATAAGATTAAAGAACAGCCCCGTTGAGACTATGAGCTAGGAAAGCTGCCACATCTGCAGACGAATGGAACCAGCTGTCAAAAGCGCTGCTATTACCATCCGGAAATGGTCTGCCGGGGGCAGTCAGGGGGGCTTCTCAGAGGAGGGGACACATGTGAGCCACCTCTTGAATTTAGCCGAAGCATTTGCCAGGGAAACAAACAGGGGCAAAACACTCAGGCGGAGGCCTATCCAGAAGCAGAGGTGGGAGGCAGCAGGAGAGGCCAAGGCTTTTCTAGACGCTGGTTGGTAGGACCAGAGAACAGGAGAAAGAGTTGGATGCAAGGGAAGATGGGGGGTGGGGGGCTGGCGCCGGAGAGGTGGGCAGGGGCCGGACTGTTCTCCTCTGTGACTGCAGGCACTGGGCACGTTTAACCGGGAGCACGAATGACCAAGTGGAGAGATGATAACTACCTTCAACATCTGAACACTGACCCGCATCGACTGTGGCCTAGATGATAGCAATGAGCCTTCTCACTGGTCCCTCCTGCGGTCTTCCGAAACATCTTCCGCGATGCCGCCGGTGACGCGCTGTGGCCCAGTTCCTCCCAGATTTCAAGCTTTCACGCTCCCCGGAGCGAGTCAAGGTCCTTCCAAGTTGGAGTCCTGTGTTCCTCCTCCGCCTCCCTTTGCATCCTTCAGCCCAGCGGGTCCGCCTGATCGGTGACTTGCAGTCCCCCAGGCGTTCACGTTCCCTCTTGCAGCCACAGCTGGCTCACGCCTCCCCAGTCGTGGCTGGCTAGTGAGATGGGTTTAACTGTGTCCCTTAGAAAAGGACTCATTCAAGCCCCTAGTACCTTAGAATGTGACCTTATTAAAAAATGGAGGTCTTTACAGAGGCGACCACGTTAAAACGAGGTCGTTAGGGCTCTAACCCAATATGACTTATAAAAAGGGCACATTTGGACACAGAGACAGCCACGCACAGAGAGAAAACACCATGTGAAGACGAAGGAGGAGGTCGGAGTGACGCTTCTACCGGACAAGGGACACCGAAGGCTGCAGGCGAACCAGCTGGAGCTCAGGGAGAGGCGAGGAACGGACTCTCCTCAGTGTCCCGGGAAGGGACACACATTGCGGACGTCTCGACCTTGGACTCCCAGCCTCCAGAACTGTGCCACGGGAAGTTTCTTACTGTCACTCAGTTCTGCTGCTTCGTCGCCTCAGCCCTCGCGAACTGGCACAGCAACCCTGTACTTTGTCCTCGAAGCACTCTGTCATTAATTATATCTATGTCACTGGGTCTGTTCTTCACCACTTCCCAGCCCCTCCTTGAGAAAGGGCTCTATCTTTCGTTGTTACATCCCCAGTGTCTAACTTACGACCGACCGTCGATTGGCTGCTAAAAATTACGGGAGGGAGGAGCTGCTATTCCGAAGAAAAGCAGTAGGATGATTCCGTGCTCCTTCCAAAAGTGCCATCAGAACAGGAGCTGATTGCTGCAGTGCAGCGGGTGAAATTCCGGGGAGGAAAACACCACTAACCTCTCTCTTACGTCAAATGGTTGAAATTTGTCAACGATTATCTCGTAACAAGCATTTTTCCTACAAAAAAGGAGAGCGAGTTTGTTGTCTTGCTGCTTAACTGTCGAGAATTCTTACTTTTATAATTAGAAAAAAAAAAAAGTAACAGAATAAATTAAGAAACTTTTGCCAGCCTGTGGCAAGTTCCCTTCCGTTATCAGATGTCACCACCATTATCCCATCCGCAGCCTGAGAGAGCTGTGAAAAGTAAAAATAAATATTGATTAAGAATGTCATTTGAGGTACTGAGATAATGAATGGGAAAGTATTTTAATAAGTATGAAATCACGGAGCACGAGATATTAGGATATCTTTTATCCTCAACTGGGCCATAGCAAAGAATTGCTTGGAAAGAAGTAGATGAGTTAAGAGTCAGGGTCAAGTTCTAGCCTATTCTTTATGGGGCAAAGAATTTCACAGCTCTCTCTGTAACAATAATACTCGGGAGTTACTGAGTGCATCCTGTGTACTAAGTGCTTTAAGTCATTATTTCATTTAGTACGTACAGCTACCCGAGGAGGTAGGTGCTACCATTTTTCCAACTTTTGAGACAAAGGAAGTCAGGATTAAGTGACCTGTCCCAGGTTGCAGGGCTATGCCCTGGTTGAGCCATAATTTGAACTCTGGCCTCTGAGGCCAACCTATTAACCACTGTGGCACCCCACTGACTGCGAGTGGAGCAAAGGTCCCTGTCACCCGTCTCCCTGCATTCTTCAGTTGCTGTATGTCCAACAGTCTTTTTTTTTTTTTTTTTTTTTTTTTTAAAGCGAGGCAACCCTTGGTTGGCCTCACAGATTGCGAGGACCTTGTCAGCTTATGATCCCTTAGTTTTTTTTATTTTTTACTCCTAGAGCACCTGGTCTTCCTAGGTAGTCTCCCATCCAAGTACTAACCAGGCCCGACCCTGCTTAGCTTCCGAGATCAGACATCGGGCTCATTCAGGATGGCATGGCCATAGACATGGCTAACAGTCTTGCATCTCCAGCAGCTGAGCAGCTACAGGTTAGAAGAAACAGGTAACAGTACCTAATAGATTAAAACAGAGTTTTTAAAGGAATCCGTACACGTTAGTATCAGTTCCAATAACTCGCCCAGTCTCTGTGACTTCACGGAGGGAGGTGAGTAAACCCTTCTTCTTAGGAGAGGCTTTTCCAGGTTAAATGCCTTAAAATCTATACTTTGGTACGAGAATGAGAGACAGATCATTCCAGGGACAGATCCCTACACCGAGGGAGGAGCAAGGCCAGCGCGGGGGCGGACCGGCCCTCCCATCTGCCGTAGACTTCAGGAGGAAGCGGAGCCTGAGACAGAGTTCGAGGAGGAAATGGCCGTCTGAAACCATTTCCATATGCATTTTTCCTGTCTCAGAAGGCCTGACTCGGAGTCTCAATGAGGAAATATGCGTTGGGTTGTTTTTATTTTCCTCATGGAACATCAATACTTGATTGTGCTGACTGCTTTTTTTTACAACTCTTAGGCAAGAGGCGGGCAGGTGTCTCTCACCCCTTCAACATGGTGCCAAGGCTCTGACGTGATACCGGTGCAGCTGCCCGTGCTACGGGAAGACAGCCAGTCACGGCCTTCGCTCTCGCCCCGCAGGGCTGTGCAGCGACTTTAAAGACGAGGAGCCCCCACTACGATCACATCTCAATTTATATACTCAGCAACCATTGACGACTTCTCAGTCCCAGGCACGTTGCTAGGCCCTGGGTCTCTAAAGACGTGGACATGGGTCCCTCCTGCTGACAGTTTAAGGCGCTCGCAGGGGCTTACATAGCTCCTACTTACAGGGCTATAAATCGAGGTAGAAAGAGATGAGACTCTGTTCTACATAGATAAAGCCGGTTGGTAAACAACACTTAGAGGCCTGGCTCACACAGAGCCAAGATCCTAAAGAGCCAGTAATTAGTGACAGGGAGACAGGGGGACTGGGCCTGGTTATCTCTGGGGTCCTGACAGGCGTCTGGCATAAGTGGCAAAGAAGACCTGGGAGTCCCCCCTGGATCCTGGGCCACGCTCGCCCCAGATGGGCCTGTGTACCATGCAATTAGCGTTAGGACCAGGCCCCTCCGGCTCTAACCGCAGTGGTTGTGGAGATCGTGTTCATGTCTCCCCAGCTGGTGGACCATCATCGCTGCTCCCTCCAGGAACACCAGCGAGAGCCTCCTCTTGTCACAAAAGGAAGCACAAGCCAGTTAAGCATCCCATTCCCAGCACCAAAAGGGAAGGGGTCAACATTTGGCACTGTCCTTTAAAACGTTTCAGACCTCCTTGAGGAGAGGGGGAGACAGCCCAGGCAGTCTGCTTCTTCTGTCCACAATTCTTGCACAGATGCTCATTGTGGAGTGCTGCCCAGCTGGAGTTCCCCCCCACACCCCCCCCACCCCACCCCACCCCCCGCACATTCCAAAGACAGCCCACCTGTGAAGATCCTTAACGCGAGCTATCACCATAACAATGAACCAAGCGCCCTATTCACCGTCATTTGTATGGGAAGGGTTTTTTCTATGGGGCTGATGCTCTGGTAAACAAAGTTTGCATCACCGCTAGGATTACTCTCTCTTTGCTTTTCAAAACCAGCTCGGGAAAGATGTGTGTGTCCTGCCACGACTTATGACACATTTGATGAAAGGACCCAGGCCGGCCTTAAAAATACGTATGTCAGAAATTCCAGACCGAATGCTTGATTTCTAAGAAGTGATTTCTAGGGAAAACGCTCAACATAAATATCATGCAAATGAGATAAGGCAGATAAAAACCTTGGTCATGTGTTATTTATAAAGTGATTATGCAGCTACATGGTTGCTGATGAATAAGAGGAACTTGAGAAACTATTAGTAAACACTGTTGTGACCTATGACGCTGTTAGAAAAGGAAATGTAAGTCTGGAGCAGATGTTCAGGCTGAAAAACAAAAACACATCACTCGGATTCTCAGATTATAGAAAATGGCCTGCAATGGTTAAATGACACAAAACTTCACTGATTGAAAGCTGAAAGGGATGGATAGTGGGTCCCAACCCGGGGGAGAGAGTCCAAGGTTAACAGGCATCATCGACTCTCTCAATTGTACTGCGAGTTTTGACCCTCAGCAACGCAGACTTCTGGGCTCCCTGCCACTTCTGCAATCCCAATTTCTTATCCTAGCAGCCCTACGCCGCCGTCTCCCCCGAAACTGAGGGATCCAGAGTCGGGCAAGCGTCAGTAAGCGAGGCTGCTGTTTTCCCGGCGCACACGGTCTCAGCTCTCCCTGAGTTTACGTTCCTATCCTCTGAGTGGTTTATGACTCAAGCTATACAATAATGTTTTTCTATCATAGCCAAAGCGTAAGAAAAAACTAAGCTGCCTCTCACCTATGTTGCTGTAGTAAATAAAGGTAGAGCTTTTCAGGGTTTCTGGAAGCTGATACCATGTTGACGCCGTCCAGCAAGACTGTGTGCTTTCCAGCCGGACCGCCCCCACCTGCTTCTTCTCATTCCCTCCCACCTCTTAGCGCTTATCTTCCCCCGCTCCCCGACTGAACCTCATCTTGAGATAAGATTGTTCACGATGCAGTGCCACAGAAAAAAAAATGACGGGTGAAATAGGGACCGCAAGGGAAAGACAAAGATATGTGCTCCCCCCATAAGTGCACGGAGACTGGACCTCACCTTCCTGGTGAGGACATGATTTCATGAGGCCGGTCACCCTTTCCTTCAAAGGCAGTGACCGCGAGTCTTCTCAGGAAGATAGCAAGCGGCGGAGAGTGTTTTGTTTACCTAATTCTGTTGGGCATTTATTACATATTAGCAGTTCCGAGGTGTAGGAATGAGGTCTAGTCCTCAGCAATGACCATTGCACTCTAGGTCACTTGCTGGTGCTGGTGCTGGGTGTCGTGGGGGCTGGCTTTGATTGAAAGCAGAGATGCACCCAAACTCATGACGGTGAGTGGACGTTGAGTTAATTTCCAGGCAGAGTTTTCCACTCATTCTCCTGTGATGATCAGGAAACGCGAAATAAAAATATTAGCGGGTTCACGACAAACAAAAGTGCCGCAAACAATGACAAAGGTCGAACGGAGAGACTTTATCTGGTAGGAATGCATTGAGACTATGTACTTGCGGAAGTGTAAAAAGGAGCTATTTCCTGGTATGGCTGCCTAACAGAGATAGCATGCAGATATCGATGGAAATTCATATGTGGGATGTAAAACATCAAATTCTTATTACTTAAGTGCTACATCTTAATGAAACATAGAAATATGTACGGATGACAATGTCACACGTAGCTCATTGTAGCTGTGCAAGGGCCTGGATCCCAAATTTAGAACTTTGAAAGAGGGAGATGCAAAGTCCCAGGTTTTTACTTTGAGCATTATAGTCAAGTTTTATCATCCAATAATTTGTTTTCTGTGCTGGTTGCTATGGTGAGTGAAACACACTGGTTTATGATTGCCCGGGATAGGGGAAGAGGTTTGTAATTTGGAGCCCAGACCTCCATGACTCTCTGGAGCTCTGGCTTAAGGGAAAAGGCACATTTCTGTTATATCACATAGTATTTTATGTATTTCATTCTCTGTGCTCACTCGTGCACCACACGTATAAATCAAAGCAGAGACGAATGCATGATTTGTCCGTGTGTTCTCTAAGAAACATTTTATAGAGTATTACAGGCACAGTGAGTCCCTAAAACTTCTGAATGCCCTCTCTTCTAGCCACTCCTCTTTTCCCTCAGTTTCCTTTATGGCTCTCTGCGGCAGGTGTGAGCCCAGACTCACACACCTGAGGCCACCATCAGTAGATGAGTAGCAGCATGAGAACCGGTCACGCTCTACAGCAGCTCCCTGTGGGGGAGGGGCGTGTTTTGTCTCAGTTTTTACCATGAACTGCAGAGTTTTCTCTACCCCACCCCCATTCCCATCTCAGTGTTTACCACGATCTGAGGCTTCATCACTAACACACACAGTTTGAAATACAACTCACAATACTTGAAATGTATATATTGGAAAAAAGGTCATATCCTTCGCATTCTTCTTCTGGAAATATAAAGAACTCTTGTAAATCGATTTTAAAAAATGAAGCTTGGTGGGAAAATATAGCACGTAACTTACGTTTTAAGAGAAACAAATGTAAATGAAAATATCTTAAAAGATGGGTTTATGAAAAATAAAGTGTGAAGTAATATAAAAGGGAAACACTTTTTTTTTTTCAATTTGACAAATACTAGAAATGAAAGACAATATGCAGTGTGACTGTGAGAACCTAGGTTTTATTCACCACTGGTGGGAATGTAAATAGGTGTAAACTTCTTAAGGGCAGTTTGGGCCAAATTGTTTTTCTCTGGGGCAAAGAAGAAAAAAGTCAGTGCAAGGATGACCTCAATGAGGAAAAAGGTGGGAGAAAACAGTGGAAAATATTTTTTGTAAGCTTGGTGGGGTGGTACCTGCCTAGAATAGAACCAGTTTTAAAACCTGTAAAGGGCAAGATAGACAAATCTACCTAAAAAGGTTACAATGCAAACTATTATCACAAAAATAAGCACAAACATCAAATTGAAGAAAATAATTTCTGCGAACGTGTATGAGACACAAGTGCATGGTGAGAGGTTGTAGATCGTACAAGAAACATGTGTGTACCGACTTTCAGCAGGATAGAATATCAAAAATTAAAATGTGTTTGAGTCGACAATCCACCTTAAAATTTACCCGTTCAGAGACATGTATACAAGAATATTAAGATACCTATGTTCGAGGATGTTCTTTGTAGCATGTGTATAATAACAAAATACTGAAAAGCGACAAAATGTTTGTCACAAGTTGATTAATTAGCAATGATGGCGTGTTCTATCATTTATGCCACTTACTTAATGAGATAGATATATAGAAACGATGTTAAGATATACCCTTAAGTGTGAAAAGAAGATTACCAAACAGGAAATGCACTAATCTGTTCTAAATATATATGTGTACGTAGGCTTGAATATTCATGTAAACAAGTCTAGACATTTTTATACTAAAAACAAAGTCATCTCGGGTTGAATGAAAACACAAGATTTGCTTCTCAATTTTTTTTTTTTACAATGAACAGACGAATTACGAGAAAATTATATTTATATTTTAATTAAAAAAATGAGAAGATATTCTTATATGTCCTTTTCTCATTCTTCCTATGATTTAAACTTTTTAGTGCATCCAACATTTAGTACAGCCACACTATGGACACAGTAAGTGGTTTTACCTAAATTTCATCTAAAAAAGAAACATACAGTAATTTAAAGATTACAAATGAAAGGAGAAAATTCATGTCACCATCACCTATTAGATTTGTATGCATGTGACAGTTTTTGAGTTCTATCTTACTCATCTTTCATTATATATTTTCGTTTTGTAAAAAGCCAACATCGCTATTGAAGAAGGGACGTGTGTTCGCAAGTAAAGAGAGCATGTTGAAATAAAAAGGAATTCCACCACTAAAGAAATGAGTGAAGCATCCTAATTTCACTGAGCTGTTTTGTGACGAGGGGGTGGGATGAGGTCATGAGTATGCAAACCAAGAGAAGGACCATGTGGGCAGATGCCCTGTAGCAAATATTGATTAAGACTTCTGCTGTATTGAAAATCGCCTTTCTTATAACCTGAAGACGGAGAGGTCCTTTCTCAAAACTTTCTTGACTATGCAGATGAGAAATTTGATATTTAAAGAGAGTAAATAAAGTCGAGGTCCTAGCCTGATAAGTACTCAACACAGTATTACTTCCCCTGAAGTCCAGAAACCTGAGGTCACCTGCCCAAGGTCACATACTGAGTTAGAAAGAAACAGTCGACCGCAGAGACTCCCAGTCCTGAACTTGCTTCCCTTCACTACTTTATG
This sequence comes from Rousettus aegyptiacus, assembly GCF_014176215.1. Classification (NCBI taxonomy): domain Eukaryota; kingdom Metazoa; phylum Chordata; class Mammalia; order Chiroptera; family Pteropodidae; genus Rousettus; species Rousettus aegyptiacus. The sequence goes on from NW_023416287.1 coordinate 83,892,577, forward strand.
AAATGACTTTAATCCTGAATTCTATTCCTCTTTGAAACTTAGTGTTTTTAAGTATGGCCTCTCACTATTTCTCTGTTTCTTTTAAAATAGTAAGGAGTTCCATCCATTTTAGCAACTATTGCAGAAATTTATAAAGGATACAAAGATTTGTTTTTCTGGAAATGTTTTTGAGGGCTTCTTTTTAATGTTACGCCATTTAAAAAAATCTAGAGTTATTAGTAATTTACCTTTGAACATTAATTATCCTGTTTCTTGCTATTTCTTTTAAGGCTGCTGTTAGAGTAAAAATACAGCTCAAGACACCCACTTGAATAAGTAAAGTCCAGCTGAAAGGGCTATCTATGGAGTCTTATGACATTGAGTCCTCATAACAAAAACTTCGGTTTTCACCCTTAATTTTTAAAGACAGAGAGAGAGAGAGAGAGAGAGAGAGCGAGCAGCACAAATTTCCAGGTTTCTTTTTTGCATCTGGGTAGAGCAGGAAAAGATTGTATCTGATGTTGATCTATTAACAACCAGGCCTTCTCTTCTGCTTATGCAAATATGTAGAAATGAATATCTCTGGGGCATGGAAGTTTCAGTCTGTTAGGATAAAAGTCCAGATTTTGCTCCAGGATTGTATTCATCTTTTACTTAGAATCCGGAAAACAATGAGAAAAACACCTGGAAAATGTCCAAACTAAACAAAGCAGAGGAGAATGCCTCCTACTTTAGAAGCTATTCAAATGACTCCACTGTTCTGGGAGAGAAATCCTTTTAGGACAAAACTCGAAACTAATATGATTGCATTATAAAGAATGACAGCCTGTTTATTACAAAGTCTACACAGAATGACACTTTTCAGAATAGCGCCAATTGAAGACTGAATAAGCAAGCGTCTAATAGCCTAACGATAGCCGCAATAAATCCTCCTGCTTTTATAAAGTCGTTTTAGGGTTTATAACTTAGACATAAGAAACGTCTAAACCTGTAGAGAATGTTTATAAGTTTATTTGAGACAAACTGTTGACACATGCAGGGGGGCAAGATCTCAAATGCTCCTGAAAATAACAGTTTCGCTGCTGCTTTTGCGTCCTTGTAATTAAGGAGGGAACTTACATGGAGGTGGGAGAAAGCGAGGCAGAGATTGCGTTACAGGATAGTTAAGGTTATGTCCTCTCTTGAGGGTTAGTATCCTCTTCGAGGGCGATTATATTTGGTATTTCAACGGTGTGTTAACTAAGGTGCATAGAAGCAATGGACAGGGCTTGCTTAAGGCCAGGATAAATCTTTTACTGAAAAGTAAGATGCCTGGGTGTGACTACCCACCATGACCAGCCCAGTTAGGAATTTATGATGAGATCACCCTGTGAGGTTACTCTCCGCAGAACCCCTTTTTCCATCCACAACAAAATGACTTACCATATGTTTGGTATTATTTGGTCTTTCGAGCAGTCAAAGGGGAAATTGTATTATGTTGATACTTTTTCAAATTCCCTGGACTTAACTTTCCTTTGTGGAATTCAAGATGCTGATGTCATCCACTATCAGGGGTTTTAACCTTTCTCATTCACCCTGGACATATCTACCATGTCTCAGACTATGCTGTTGATGTTCAAGTTCAGATGTAGATTTCTCTTTAACAGCTGCCCAAGAGAAATCCGTGAAAACAGGCTTGAAAGGCAAAGCACTTCAGTGTTAGGAAATCGCCTGAATTCCAAAATTTAAAACTCTTATGTTTGAATCCCAACTCTGCCCCCATTTTACTAGCTATAGAGCCAAGGGCAGTGTTCATATCTTGTAAAATTGAAACAATACTTATTTTACATGGTGACAGTGGCAAGTAGATAAGATACTATATGAGATTTGCATTATCTAACTCAGCCCAGTTATCTATGTGCCTAGAGGGACAAGAAGCAAAAACAGGAGCCATATTTGCTGAATAACAATATAGAACCGAAAACCTGTGACTTCAAAACAAAAACAACCCCTCAGCTAAAAATAGTATCTCAGAGAGATTTCCCCTTCCACGGGAAAGTGACATCAGAAACCACGGGCACAAAAAAATTTTCTCAAGATGTGGGAACTGATGGAGGTCATGGGTCATTCTAGAAATCTCAAGGAGTACCTTTTATTCAAGCCATCATGAAATGTTTTAGTCCCAGCTGGTGGGAATTTTGTACTCCAGTCCCCAAATTCTTTTCAGATAGTAGTGTCCTTCAGCTCCATCAGACATATTTACATATATACGTATATATATGTAATAATACATATATACGTATATAAAATTAAATATGTATGTTATGACACTGTAGTTAAAAAAAATGTCTGTAATCAGAGACAGCATATTTAATTTTACTAACCTGTTCTAAGATAAAATTATGCTTTTTGCTGAGGGAGAGGGATCTTTTTTTCTCTTCCTCTTTTACATAGATGGATATCCAAGCAACTAACAATAGATGACTTCCCCTTTTCACATAAAATATCTCACCCAAGTAAAAAACCGTTCGACTACACAAACATTCTTAGTCGTTTTTCTATTTATATTATTTCAATATATTATTCTATATTTTATTTGATTAGAAGTACATTGATTTGTTTAAAATTATTTCTTGGCTCTTGAGAAAGCATAGCAATGCGTGTATTTCCTCTTTTCAGTTACAAGTTATGCCATAACTCAGAAATTAGAAACTATTTCTTTTCATAACTATAGTTTTTTGCCCTGGCTGTTTGTGCCTCTGTGTGAGTGTGAGTGTGTATGTGTGTGTGTATAGTGTCTCTGTAGAATAATTTTGGGCACTATGACCAAACTGTCATGCAAAGCCATGGGTTCTGCCCAGAATCTAGAGATCTCTGTTGTTGTTGTTTTTTTTTTAAGAGTTATGTGATTCTTTCAGTTATGAGATGAATATGTTTTGAGAATCTAATATTCGGTGTGGTGATTACAATCAGCCATTCTGTTATATGCTTGAAAATTGTGAAGAGAATAGATCTGAAATGTTCTCACATATGTGATGTGACAGAGGTGTTAATGAACTTTATTGTGGTAATCATTTTGCAATATAGGTGTATTAATCAACACATTGTATACCTTAAACTTATACTATGTCGTATGTCGAGTATATCTCAATAAAGCTGGGGTGGGGGGGGGGAAGGGTTGTGTCGTCCTGAGATTGGAAGCTTATGAAAAGAATCCAGGTGAAATGGAAACACATTGATTTATCTTAAGATCCAAAGAAATACAAAATCAATAAGATACCAACAGGACAGGTATTGCAGAAGCCCAAGGTAAGGTCATAGTAGGCTCTATCAGTGACAAAGTCCTTAGAGATTAGGCTCTGGATAGTCCCTGGGGATGTCTGATGAGAACCCAGTGAGCGTTCCAAATTTGTGTAGTTCGAAAAGATAACTTCTTTTTTAAGTAACGTCTTTCAACCTGGAAAAGAAGTGGACTTAGGAACAGAAATGGTTAAGAGAATCCAATCTTTAGGGTTAACATTTGTGGAGGAGCTTGCATGTTTACTACTCTATGTACTCAAACGTTTAAGAAAACATGATGTGTAAACATTTTTAACCTATATGTTTATTCTATGCCGTGAGCGTTTTAGCAAATTAGGCCTAAATTTAAACGGGAGTGACTAGGTCAACTCCTCCCCGCCCGACTCCCGCTCCGCGGACTCTTCAAAGCTTCGTTTGCCTATCTCCGCCCACCTCCTCTAGGACAGAAGTCACCCGAACGGTTAGCCGTTGACTTGTTCGAGATCTAGTCCATGGGATGCCAGTCAAGCCCCCAGCATATGATGACACAATGGCTATCATTTTGGAGGTGTGTCCGTTGATGACCCACAGTCAACAAGGAGCCAGCTCGGGGCATGCCTCTCACCCCTCCCCCACCCTAATACCCGACTAACTGGCACTGCTCTTTTACCGAGGGCTCTAATGTCAAATATTCTGTTTATTTGCTTACTTGTTGTGTAAAAGCTCTTGAAAGACATTTGATTTCAGGCTGGGAACAAATATGCTTTCACAGAAAATGACGGAACTAAAGCAAAACCAAAATCTTTTTTTTATTAGACTGGGCAAGCCAAAGGAGAATAGGTTGGGAAAATACAACTCCTATACATCCCAGCAGGTGTCAGAGTTTACGTGGTCCTCGTCGTTGTTGTTGTTGCTTTTTAACTGCTAAACGCGTGGAAATCATAACGCATTTTCTTGTCTCCAGTTGGAAATGCCCTGACTTCCTCACGTTATGGCCATGGAGACACCACATCAATTCTCTTCGATTGCCTGGTGCTGGTTTCTAAAAAGTTAACAGTAAGGCTAGACAGGACTTCTCAACGTTTAGGATGCATACAAGTCGCCTGGCAATGTTAAAATGCAGACCATGACTCAGGAGGTGTGGAGAGGGGCTGGAGAGCCTGCATTTCTAACTCCCAGGAGGTGCAGATGTCCTTGGTCCTCTGCTGTCATACTGAGTAGCCAGGATGCGAGCAGAGAGTTCCATCAGTCTGGAGCGAGAGAGTTTAGTTGTGCTCCGGAGGCAAACATTTATAAGGCAATCTCTGCTGAGTAAGATAAGTTTGTTCTTCACGTGGCATTTTCCCTTATAAAAAAACATTGGGGGATGGGCGCATTTTCTCATAAGTCATACAAACTCTGATGGGTCTCTCTCTTTATTCTTGGGTCTCTGTCAGTGTATTAATGGTGATTCCACTGGAAGTAGCCTAGTTCTCTTGAAATTTGGGGCCTGTAAAAAAAAAAAAAGCGATTCTATTACTGACATGGGAGCCGGCAAATTTTGGCTTAGTGGCTATTTATTTAAATAAGCTCTGGTAATAGACCTTTAGAGCAGAGAGGCTGAGTTTTGAGGCTAAGATGAAAGAAAGCACTGGCCGAAGAAACAATGGCCAAAGCCATTCAGTTGTCACTTCAGTGCTGGTGACTGGATGCAGGTGCCCAGCAAGGCCTGATGATAACGTCCCTGGGGGTGAGCTATTGACCCAGGCATCAAAGAAGCCCACCTCGAAGCCCAGCTGGCAGGAGAAAAATGATAGCCAAAGAGAAAAACAAGGGTGGGGCCCCTGTGAAGAGACGAAATGTACCCTCCTTTTCATCAGGAGCTAGGATCAGCTGGGCAGATCAGCTGGGCTGGAACGCTGGAGGATTCAGATTAGAGAGACAGAGACAGAGAGTAAGGCTCGTGGTGGAAAAGGGACCCAATCACACGCTGCTTCAGACATGATAACAGCTGGGTCAAAATAACTAAGGACTGTGGACAGAGCCACCCTGAGCGAGCCCTACATCGGGATGCTGGAACCAATATCGTTAATACTACCAAGTGCTCCCTCTCTTTTTCCTTCCGACACTAATTTTCCTGGTAGGACATTTTGAGTTTTAGAAAGATTATAAGATGAATAATGAAGGCTTGGCAAGAGATGCAAAACCACAGTGCCTGCCCCAGACAGAAGCCCACACTTGGAGACAGAAAGCAGTGGTCCTGAGGTCTAGAAGCAGGACCTCGCTCGGCGGCAGCATAGGACTTCAGAGGGGCCAGCCACGTCCTTCCTGGAAGGGGGGAGGGCAGGAACGATTTAAACAGTCCTAGCGCTTTTGAAGTCCTAGTCGAAATGAAAAGGGAAGAAAATGCAGCTGGAACAGGCAGGAAGTGTCAGGACAGCTGACTCACAGGGGCGGACTCACAGGCTCAGCTGCCCGAGGAGCGAAATTATCTCTCCCCGATCAGTCCCACTGTTTTCATTCATCGGGCTGCCTGGCGGCCTAAAAATAAAGATGAACATGAAATAGTATCTTCTTAAACGCAGCCCTCTCTGGGAATGCTCATAAGCCATCAAGCATTCACATGTTGTTAATTATTTTAGAGAGTGGGAATTAGAATGGAGGAAATTTAGAAAGCCAGTACTCAGCCCAAGCCTTTATTTTGCGCATGAGGAAACCACAGGCCTGAGAGGAGGCTTTTTGCTCAAGAACACAGGAGGCCGACGGCAGAGTTAGGCTATGGCTGCCACTCTTGGTCTTTTATGTGATCAGACATTTCACGTTCCCCTGGCACAGGTTAAGATCGATTTATGTAAAATAGTCATCTGTTGAGCATCTCCTGTTTCCAGGTGAAATTGCCAGAGACTCAGTGGACATGACCTTCACCTCACTGAGCTTATGGCCTAGTCCAGGAGACTGATAAATGAACACAAAGTCAAGTACCACCTCCCAATAAGTTAAGCAACTACAATTTCTGTTACGTTATAAAGAAGAAGAAAAGGAAAACAACAACAAAACAGTGATAAAGATCAAGAGAGAGAACTATTTCAGATTAGGTGGCAGAGAAGGCCTCAGCGGCATTTCGGCGGGGGACCTGGAGGGCAAGCGATCAACCTTGACAGTCTAAGGCAAGTATAAATAAATGCAAAAGCTTTGGGGGAAAGAAAGAGCTGTGTGTGAGCTAGACGCTGACAGAGGCCGACGCGCTTGGATGTCGGACTTCAAAGGTCTGGGCTCAAACCGTGACTCCACTGGCTACCAGCCCGGTGCCCTGCACACTTGACCCCCAGGATTTTGAGGTCATAAGATACAGTGGTTAGGCATATTGTCTTCGTCTTGTTGGCCACTCAGATTAGAAGTCACCAACTTCACATTGTACTCTGTTTCCGCTTTGGATACGTAGTATTTCCTTTCCTACACTATACAGCGACATCTCCCATTTCCGAAGAAGTCCTTGTTCTCTTACGTGGACTCTCTTCATTCTAATATTTTAATATCGCCACCTCTGAGACTTTGCTTCGAAATGGACAGGGTCAATCCTATATCATACCTTTGTTTTATTGTTCTGTTACTTGGTTGGGCTGGAAAAGATACCAATTCACAGGACTCCGATTTTAATTTCCCATTTTGCTGTGTATTTTAATTTCTACTGCCGCTAACAAATGGTGGCATCTGTGAATTTCTGAGGCTTTCACTTGGAAATTAAATAAATGGATACCATTTAGTGAATACTGAAAAAGCTTGGATGGACATTTCTTTAATTGTTCTATCATTTATTTGTCAGCCTCATTAGGATGGCTTATGTACGTACGTATGTATGTGTGTGTGTGTATGTATGTATCTATCTATCTGTCATCTCTCTATATACTTACCTATCTACCTAGTCATACCTTGAATTGATATACAACATACAGACAGAAAAGAGCGTGATACATTTTCACAAATTGAACACACCCACACGAACAGCACCTGGGTCAGAAAGCAGAATATCATCCGCGCATCAGAAACCCTTCCATGACCCGTTTAGTTCCTGATTCCTGTAAGGGCAACCGCTCTCATGACTCCCGACGGCACGGGTTAGTTCTGCCTGCTTCGGAGATTTTCGGAGTTGAGGCCACACGCTGCGCACTCTTCCCTCTCCGGCTTCTTTTGCTCCGCGCTGTCCGTCACAGCCATCCGTGTCGTTGCCTGTGCTTGAACATCGGCTATCGTCCTTGCTCTGCAGTATTCCACGTGGGAGCAGAGCGCGGCCTCCTTATCCGTTCAACAGCTGTTGGGCATTCGCACAGTTTCCAAGTTTGAAGCCACCACAAATGTGCTGCTGTGAACATTCTTACACGTGTCTTTTGATGAACATATATGTACATTTTTATTTGATGTATACCTAGGAGGGAAATTGCTCAGTTTACATATGTTTGAACTTCATTTGCCTATCCTTTGAGTAATTAATATGAGCACATTTTCTAAAATATGCAGCAGTAACCAAAGAGAATATAGCAGAAAATAACTACCCCTCATTCCCCTGTCCACCAACCTCTCATTCTCCCTCTAAGAAGCACATTGTTACTGGTTTCTCATGAGATCATTTTTTTTCCTGTTGGAAACACCGTATTTTATCAAAGTTATAATCATAAGTTATAACACATCCTAACTGATCGAACTGCTGTCCTAATAATATTAATAAATCACATTACAATCTGTGCCATATTTTTAAATCTACTATTGCACTCATTTAATCTTCCTCAAAACCGAGGAGGTAGGTACAGGGTTATAACGCCCATTTAGCAGATGGGCTGTCGGGGCCCGAGGGAAGTCATTGCTTTGCCTGAGAAGACATTGGTTTGAGGCGGCAGTGCTGGGAGTCGATCCAGGATTTCTGACTCTAAAGCTCGGTATTGTTTCTGCATTGAGGAATCGAAGTTAACTTCTAACAGCAGCCATGTGAAAGCCGACAGACTCTCCATCCTCCCAACAGAAGCTTGTACCCTCCCGACAGAGGCTTGTACCCTCTTGGGGACCCAGCCAGCAGGCTCTGCCCCTGAGCCGAGGTCACCTTGACCACAGCGCTCTACTGTCAAGGGCTGCTGGGGCCCCCGAAGAGCTTCCATGCTTTCCAACAATGCCTTCCGAGCCCACTCGTTTTTCTTGCCAGAATTTATTTGTATGGTAAATACAAATGATATTTCCCAAGAGACGGCTCTAAAGAAGAAAAAAAGTCTGCTGCCAATCATTGGCTACTCCGCGCCCCACCCCACCTTACCCACTCCCCTGCCCGCTGTGTGTGCCCAGGTCTAAGGCTCAGAAAGTGATTCATTTCCTCTTTTTCTTGTAGTTTCCTTTCTCAGCCTGTCACCTCTTTCCTTTCTCTGAGGAACTAAGCAAAGTGGTGCTGTTTATAACCACTCATGTCTGGTTGGAATTCGGGCAGCTCTGAGTTCTCCCAGGCGAGGCTTCTGGGTTGGATGAGGAAGGTCCCCCAGTGATGCACTGTGTTTCTGGGGACTTTCAGGGTGGAATGGTGGCACTTTATTGCTGTGCTCGTCCCTTTCTGGAAATAGAGGTGAGGGGAGGAGGCAGGTGGAGAAGTTTCTCATCATCGTGAGCCCTCCCGATGTGACTTCCTGAATTATTCCTTTTCATGCTCAAAAAAGCCCTGTATGGGGATGTAGCATTATTATTTTACTTTTCCGAAACAGAAAACCTGGGCTCAGAGAAGTGAAGCAACTAGCTTTAGTCCACATACTAATTAAATAGTAGAGCCGGAATACAAATACCATTAAAAAAAAAAAAGTAAAAAAAGAACTTTATACTAAATTCCCCCATCAATCTGAGTTGTGTCTATATATTGCAATTCTTTAAGACAGGCATCATTACTTCAGGTAACCAATGGTCAGAAATAAATAAATAAATAAGTAAATAAATAAATAAATAAATAAATAATAAAGCCGATTATTTTAGCATTTTAACTACCACTCTAAGTTTGGTAGATTTAAAAGATCTCCTGGGGGTTTTGATGAAGATGTGGATGAAGGAAGATTGGCTCTGGGTAATAAAAATAACTAAAATGGGAGCAATGAGGGAGAAAAGGGGAGCCTCCCCTCAAGGAGTGTGTAATTTTATATTAAGAGATTCTTAAAACCATCTGTGACACGGTATACCAATCAGTCAGAGGATGTGGAGTATAGACCTGTTTCTACATCCTTTAGCAAGGGAATGAATTGGTGTTTTTTAGGCAGACGAAGGTTGAGGCGGCTCCATTGACAGAGAAAGGCAGGCATCCAGCTAGAAGACTTTGCAACAATGTCAGAGTGAAATAACAAGCTCTATAGGCAGAGGAATCTGAGAAGGAAGGTTAAACCCAAAGGTCACTTAAAGAAAGAGATACTAGGATTGATGAATTAAACACAGGGGGTGAAGAACTGGCGAGAAGCTGATGATCAGAGGCGACCACTGGTGCCGGTTGTTGGTTTTAAGAGCTCTAGTCTGGGAGGCTGGAATAATTCTGTCTCAGGTTGCTGCAAAGGTGGACTAGGAAGGGCCAACACCTGGCTGCCAGGGGCTCTATAAAACCCTCAGGCTTTTCTCTAGGCCTTTCTGCAGGCCTCCTTGCATCATAGGCGCGCGTGCGAGAGAGAGGACACTCTGCCACATCTGTCCCGGCACACACTGACAAAAGAGGAATCTGATGAAGAGTGTGTGCTGTGGCTATGCAAGGCCTCCCACCCCCGCCCTGCAGCTGTCTGGGGAGACCGCGCCACAGCTCCGGGCTGGCAGAGGGCGGGATCTCACGCCGAACCCAGCCTTTGCTTTTCAGGAGTTCTGTTGTCTTTTGACTTGGTTCCTAGTGTTGTTTTACTGACCCAAACGTTTACACTTCTAGGAAGGTCAAATGAGTCCTTGGGGTTTGGTTTTCACAGCAGGTTTTCAAAAGCAAATCCAGTTCTAAGATTATCAAATCATTCACCCATGAGTTCTTCAAGTACTTTTTCATATGTGTTCAATAGTTATATTTAAACCTGGGAATCCTTTGGAGTTTATTTTGACGCAGATAACGAGACAGATATCAGACATTAATTTTTTTTCTACATCTATAGTGAATCATAAAACTATTTATGGAAACTCTACCTTGTGTGGCTTGAACTGAAATGCCACCTCAATCCTGTACTTCCTTCTCATGTGGCTCAAGGCCTGTATCTGTCTTTTCTGTTCAATTATTTCTCTTCATGATTTTGTCTTTACATCTCTTTTTTTTTTTAAAGTGGTGAAACAAATTTTATTCAGTAACTTTTACATTCTCTTAATTTTAATCAATTTTTTCATAAATGGAAGGGGCTAGTTCTCAATTTATTGCATTCCTAAAGAAGTCTCCATGGGAGTCTCACTGGAATTGCATTTCATGGGAAGAGTAATTAAGCAGAATCTTCTCATCCAGGAATAATTCTTCCATTATGTCCTTCAGGACATAGTCGGGACTCCATTCAGATTTTCCAGATGCCTTGTGAAGCTTTTGAATAATTTTTTTACTGTTATAAATGGGTGGTATTAAAAAAAATCATACTTTCTAAGTGGTTAATGTTAAGCTTTAAGAAGGCTATTTCAAAACACACATGTGGAATCTAACCTGAAATCACTTATTTCTAACGGTTCTTCCTCGCTCTTTGTTTCTCCTGCTGAAGAATGCCAGACACTCTCCCCTTCCCTGTCCTGTCTGGGAATAAAAGCAAACAAAACTGACTCTCTTTCTTTTTTTTCCCTTTGGCTGTGGCAGGTGGCTTTTGCATATTTGATTTAACTGTGGGGCACCTGGAGAGCCCCAAAAACCATTAAATGGAAAAGAAATTCTATCTTTTAAAAATAAAAATCTGATCACTAGAAGCTGTGTGGACAGCGAATAGAAAGTCTTTAAAAAGGGGCACGGGAAAATTAGCATTAAAGAGAGTCATGTTGGTGGTAGTGCCGAGAGTAGACAAAAGAGAGGTAGGTGTGGAGGGGGAAGGCCAGGGAGGGAGGCCTAGGCAGTGGTCCAGGTGAGGGGTCCAGGTGGGAGGAGGTAATGGCTAGAACATGGAGAGAAATGAAGAGAGTCAAGGGGTATTCGGAAGGACTTCATACTGATTGGCTGTGAAGGTACCCAGAGGTGGGCTGGAGGAGAGGCTGAGTGTGTCCCGGGTCTCCAGTTTGAGCATCTGGAGGCGGTTGGGTCTCCAGCTTGAGCATCTGGAGGCGGTTGGCGGGATGGTGCTGTATAGGGAGACTTCAAATCTGCAGGACGTGTGGAGGCCCCAAGGGGTCTTGAGTTCTTCTTGAACCATACACATTTGAAGTTTGAGAATGGGCAGGTGGATATGGGGAAATTCCATGCTGAAGTCTGGAATGCAGGTGGTATTGGACAAGATCGCCGACAGCGGGCTGTGAGAATGTATGAGAGTGTGTCCGGGGAGAGTGGAGAGTCAGTGACCAGAGACGGCCCGATCCAGGAGGAGGGCCGACAGACAGAAGGAGAAGGAACACCGGCGTTAATTCATTCTTACGAGTGCTGAGGACGGCCTCTCCCTGAGCTTCTAATCGTTTAAATCTAGAGGTTTGTCGTTAAAGAAAAGTACTTTTACAGTCAAAAAAAGAAAAAAGAAAAAAAAAAGCATATTTTAAATGCCCAGTGTCTGTGATCTCTTCTGATTATTGTCATCCATTTTTATCAACTGTAACTGGTGTCAGATTTATCGAGGTGATCCCTTCATAAGTCCCTTATGTAAGTGTCTAAGTGTTACGTAAGTGTCTAATCACTGTGCTGTACACCTGAAATGAATGTGTTGTATGTCAACTGTAACTGAAAACTATAAAATTATTAAAAGAACAGTAACTGTCACGAAGCAGGCGTAGAGTAAGACATTTGGATCACAGCGGCTACTCATTTATTTATTAGCTCTGTGAATTTAGGCAAATGATTTAACCTCTTTCATCTTTGGTTTTATCATCCGTGTATGGAGAAGTGAAAACCTTGTCCACCAAATCATTTTAAAGTAGAATATCCTTCTCGACATGCCCCACAAAGACCTTCATTTACTCAACACATACAGCGTTTGTTGAGTGTTTGCCATGACCCTAGCTAGCACTATGGGTCTGGGCACTGGAAATAGTGGAGAACGAGCCAAGTAAGGTCTGAGCTCACATGGATTTTGACTTCAAAAGGGGAAGTAGACAATAAACAAGTCAGCCAACTAACTGAAATGGATTTCATGGTAGGTAGTCCTTTGGACGGTAAGGAGGGGCGATTCTAGACCAGATAGTCAGAGAGGGTCTGTCTGAGAAAATAACATTTGTTCTGAGACCTGAATGGCCAAATGTATCTAGACATGGAAAGCTTAGGAGAAAGAGCATAGGCAGAGTCAAGGGCAAGGACAAAGGCTCAGAAGGAGGAAGAAACTCAGTGAGTTTGAGGAAGAAGGCCAGGAGAGGTTGGTGTCATGTGCATTGATGTCTTACCATATTTCCAAGGTTGGCAGTCCCTCTGTATCAGTGACGCTTGACCCACAGGGTGGGTGCCTTAGTGGATTAAATCAGGTATGAGTGATGGTTATCTAGAGCTCGGCCTTCATCAGTTTCCAAGTCTCTATGCAGGTGTGAAACTGTTTCTCCCACTGAAGGCAGCAACTGTCAATTATCCACACAGCTGGAGAACAATTCTGTTTGCTGGTAATAACACTCAAAGCTGCCAGACGCTCAAAAGGTTTTCAGTTCCCTATTCCCCTCTTCTCACCGATCAGCCACCACACACTGCAGTTTTGCCCCTTTCCCTTTCCACAGGGCAAATGTCCTGGGCCAATTGTGTGTTTCAATCCTTTTTCCCTAATCCTGTTTTTTTTCCTGGAAATGAGTCTTCTTTTACTTCTGAAGATAATTAACAAGGTCTTGTTTTTCTCCCCCTACGTGGATTGTTTAAATGGTGAAATATAACACTCAACCAGAAAAGTATCTAGGATACAGATCATTGTCACTTAACAGTCTTGTAAAAATAGTTCCATGTGTCACAGTTTCACATTAAATTATAATCCATTTTCGATTATTTGCTGTTAATTCATATGTTTTATTTCCTTAACTAGACTAAAAATACTTGAGGTTAGATATCATTTTATAAGTGATTTTTCATCGCCTCCATTAGTGAACCAACAACATCTTAGAATAATAATTCCAGGCTCGGGCCCCATAGCCCATAGATTGTGATTTATTAGTCTGAGGTCAGGCATGTGTTTTAAATAAGTTCATCAATTGATTCTGAGCTTGTATTTACACAGATTACACTTGGATAATCGTTACTTTCTACTCTTACAAGACTGAATTACCTTCCTAGCCGTCATTCAATAGCTACCTAAAATTATTTTATCATAATAAATAATGTTCTAATAAACATCATATTTAGTAATAGTTTCTTCCATCAACTCCTCTAAAATAGTTGGATTTATTTACTTATTGAAACCTCATAATTTGTCTATTTTAAATATTCAGGCAATCCTGATTTATTTTCACAGTTCGGCTGGTATTGTTGAACCATATAACTATTTCTCTTATTTCTCTTTTGGGATCTTTGTGGTTAAGGAGCACAAACATGCTCAATGATAATATTATTTGTGATAATTCAGAAAAAAAATCCCCAGAAAATAATTAGTAAACAAGGGAGAATAAAATGAATAGAAATTTTGAGAGATTAAAAAAATTTTCCCTCCTTTTTCCACATTCTATAATATGCTTATATGTTGCACTAATAGAAATTAAATCAACTTTCACGCTCCATCAAAGCATCGATTGAAAACTTGTTTGACCTTGTGAGTGGTAAGCCTAGGTGGGGAGAGGGATGAGGGTCACACCATAACCTCCAGGTAAGAATGTACAGAGTACATGTGTTTTTCCTGGTGGACAGGTGATCTAAACCTGTTCCCTCCGAAGTCATCTTATTTCTTATCTTACCAAAATATTCCCATATGCTTATACTTTTTATAAGCTCTCATTAATTGATACATCACTTTTTGGGAGAAGCGTACAGTGGAGAGAGGGTTTTCACACTCACCTTCAAATTCCCTTAATAGAATGTGAGCTCTGAAAAAGTGTGCGAACCATCTCAAATCTAACATCTTAAAAAGTCTTCCAAAAATGGCTGGTTTTAGCCCATCTTTGAAACCCACCTACCCCCACTTGCTTGTCCTTTTTCTTGCCAACAAGATCTATTTGCAATTCTCTAAAAGGCACCGCTAGCCTAAGGTTTGCATGGGTCACGTGATCAACAACCTTTTATGATGATAATGTTAGAGGACAGGGTTGATACACCCTTTGTAGGTAAACAATGACATAATGTTTTTCTTTTGTTGAATGTATTCCTTGCCTTTCAGCGTGCATAATTTGATCAAAAGTTTACTAATTAATCCAATCAGGAAGTTAATGATGTTCATTAAATATTCAATCAAAACGGGCCTTGAGAAAGAGAATCCCAGTGTTTTTAGGATACGAGGTTCCCGGCAACAGATTTCGAGGCTGTACCTCTGCAGTGCTTCCTGTCACGTGGTGAAAAACTCCCGAATTCTCTTAACCGCAATGTGTTTAACCACACACAAAACTAAGTGGTTTAAACTCAAGTACAGTTTTGTCCCATGCTTCTAGCGTTGTCCTATACATCTGCAGGACCAAGCCAAAATAAATAGTTGCAGATTTGTGTTGATTGAATGATTTAAGATAAATAAACAAGCTCAACTGCCTACTGCGGACAGAGAAAACAAACAGCAGGGAGTGTGGCCCTTGGGAGCCCCCGCTCCCGCTCAAGCTCTCTGGGGGAAGAGGCATTGGCCTATTCTAGTCTGCTCTGCGACGTTTGGGAAACGGGATAGCGTGTTGTGAGAGCTTCTGATTTTCCAAAGGATGCCATAAATCCAGGCTTTTAATGCAGTCGCTCAATTTTAAACGTCCGTAACCAGTTCATATATTCATAAGACATTTTGCAGACCAAGCCTGGGTGCCAAACCAACACTTAGAGCCTCGCAGCTCTAAGCAACGAATTCGGAACCTCCGCATGGGCGCGGATAATACAAGAACACATTTTTTTTTTTTTTTTTCAGAAACGGTGAGCACTGGGGAAGGCTGCGGTGGGCAACAGCTCTTGCTCCTGGGTTCCGATTGTGAGCTTGGGCAGTTCACCTCGTCCCTTTGAACTTCAATTTGGCACCTGTAAATTGGGAAACACCACTATGGGAAGAATGTCAGCTTCGCAGAATTGTTTCCAGGGCAGGGAAAAATGACTGCTTAAGCCCTTGGCATGAAGCGGCCTTCAATACCAGTTAACGAGTCCTAATTCCTCCTTTCTATAATAATGGAATTATTTTAGGGCCAGCCAAATATCTTGCAAATAACTTCATGTTCCGAGATAGCTCATTCCTCGCTACACAAAAGCATTTGAAAATTTTCTGTATGATGATTTTTTTTTTAAATGTTAATAACTGAGCATCCAATATGGACCTAAACCAGAGGGAATATGCTCTACTTTTTCAATCAGCCTTGTCTCCGGGGCCGAGAACTAGCGCCTGCATCTCCCAACAGTTTCATTCTGGTACTTTTATCGACTCACATGGCCTCTGACATCGTCCCTACTGTTATTAAAGTTCTCTTCATTTCACTTTCCTGAAATTGCCCACGTTCTCCGAGTTTGAAAACCTGCCTTTTCCGAATTCTTTCCGGGGTTTGTTTATAGACGTCTCTAATTGCCCATTTATGCTAAGGTCGGAGCTCCCGGCCTCCCCACCCCCAACTTCCCTGCTAGGAAAGCCTTCCTCCCCTCCGGCTCCTGGGCGACTGCCGCGGACGTACGGCTGTGCTTGCAGGTTCTCAGCTGTTTGTTACGGAAGTAATTTGGGGGCTGGGCAGGCCCTGCGCCCCCTGCCGCGAGTTGGCGCCGCCGCGGGTCGGGAACGTGTCCAGGCAGGTCGCGCGGAATGGCGCGGGGTTCCCGCATCCGCCGGGGCCCCGGAGCCCGCTCCCCCCGCGGCGACGGCCCGCAGGGGCGGGGAGAGGGGCGGGCCGGCGTCTAGTTTCGCTACGTCACGGAAAGTCCCCTTAAATTTAGAGCGCGGGCTCTATCCTTTCCCCAGAACCCAAAGGTTCTTGGGCGCGCTCTGAGTAGGGTGTCCATCCCAGTCCCTCCGGCCCGGCCCCGCGCGCAGCTCGCATCCTGCAGACCCCAAGGTTTGCAACCCAAAGTTGGGGACTGAGCTCCCCGGAGGTCTGCAGCAGAGTTCCCGCGGAGATGCCTGGGAGGAAAGCGCGTAAGAACGCGCAGCCGAGCCCTCCGCGGGCCCCGGCAGGTAGGGACCAGATGGGATCCGCGGGGATCCTGGCCCGGGCGGGGGCCGGGGCCGGGGCCGGGGCCGGGGCTGGGGCTGGGGTCGACGTCTCGGTGGGGACGGGGTCAGTCTGTCTTCTCGGGGACTCAGGGGCCGGCCACGTCTGCGCCCATTCACGTGTTTCAGGGCGCGCCGCCTGGAAGTTCTTCAAGGCTTTTACGATGGAGACGGCGAGGGAGGGAGCCGGGTTAGGGACTGCGATGCAGCTGCATTTTAGCGGATGTCCAAAGCCTCTTCTTCCTACGCTCGCCTTCCATGCCCACTTGCCCTGCCCCGGGGCCGTGGGGAGAGAAAAAAAGCGCAAGTTCGGGCGGCAGCCACGAGGAAGAAAGTCGTCGCCACGGCACGTAGGGACGCGAGAAGCTCGGCGGCGGGCTGGCCTCGCCGCGCTCCCCAAGCCAGGCCTCTTCTCGGGGCTGGACCTCCGAGGGCCCTGCCCCGGGCGTTATCACTCTTCCACCCCGACTGGAACAAAAGCAGTGCTAACGCTTGATACGTTCACAGCTTTTCCACTACGGACCGACGGAGGGTGACGGAGACCCCGCAGGGACCACCGCGTTCGGGAACCCGGGGAGTCTTGCTTCTTCCTTAAGAGTATATGTACCATTTTAACAATCGGTATTAGCTGCGAAGAGGAGATAGGGGACGGGAGGTGGGCCTCAATTTTTAAAATCCATCCATTCCTCTCTTTCCCGAAGCCTCATGTACTAACTCTTAAGATCAGCCCCCCCCCCCCCACACCTATAAATTTAATCAAACAAGGCAGCCGTCTGCTAAGGGGCAGTAGCAGAGAAGGCAGAAAGGCTGTGGGTTCGAAAATCCCTGTGGGACATAAGGCTATTACATCAGCCAGATACAGGCCCCCTTTTTCACCTACTTTCATTTTATTGAGCCCACGGCGCATGTAAAGGAAATGTGTCGGCATGTGACTGTGGCTACATTGGTGCTAGACTGCTCTCACTGGCTCTTGTTTGGGAGGGATAAAAATGTTGTCGGCTTTTGTTATGTCCAATAATTCTGACCAAGTTTTGCAAAGGTCTGAACCTGTGTGTAACCTTCACCCATACAACTTAGTTCCCAATAACGAGGGGTAACGGAAAGGTCCCTCTTAAACTTGATTAGCTAGCAATACTTCTTAGAAGTTCAGCTATATGTGGCATTGTATTAGTTTCAGGGGGACTATATAATGCTATATGAATATATTGTGAATTACCACAGTAAGTTTAGTTAACACGACCACAAATGGTTACAATTTTTTTAAATCAATACATTTATATATGTGTAACTAAGAAAGATTAAGGAAACACCTAGGAGCTATTTTCTCCCCCCTCTATTTTTTTTCTTTTTTGCAAAATGGGTCATTTTTTCTCTTATAATTCAGGACTTCCAAAGTTGTATGCAGAATAATTTTTCTTTTAGGATAGTATGTTAATATACCCCATTCACTGAAAAGAACACACCTTTGTAAATACCTCTCAAAAATGTACCTATAAAGAATAGGTACATTGTATTTATTAGGTATCTTGTTAGGGAGGGATTATGAAACGTAGATTTGAAAATACTCTTTATTGTATATTTTCAGTTTTTATTTATTTTGAGCCTAAATAGGGTCTTTCTAGGGTATGTTTACAAAATAAACCAGATTTCAATTTGTAATTATAAGTTTTTAATGTCCATAATCATGATCTTGAAGTGAGCCAAAGGACCAAGTTGCTCTTTGAAATAAATATCCAGAAAAATTGAAATTATGGTCAGTATAGATTTGGTGTTAATTTTACTTAAAAAATTTACTTGAAAATTAGATAAGCGTTATTTTTATTAAATTAATATTTAGTTCATTACAATATTGTAAAAAGGAGTAAATGTGAATTAAATACTATTTTCTGCTTCACTCATTTCCATCATGGCAGTGGATTCGTAGAGGTTGGGTTTGTAGGAGAATTTGGCCTAGCGAAAAATTTAAACTTGTAAATTGTTTTCAACAATGTGGAGTTAATTTTGGAATGTGATTTTATGAATCTTTTATGGGAAAATTTCAGAGTTTTTAAATGAGAAAAAGTAAATTTAGATTTGCCTATTAATGAAGGCATAATCTGGGCTAAAAATTATTGCCATTAGGAAAATAAGTCTTATTTGAAAACCGCAAGAGTTTAGAATTTGACTTCTTTTCCCTCAACCAACTTTAAGTGAGAAAAAAGGATGACATCACCCAACGCTGGCAAAGTCTCACTAACTCTGGTATTTCACATATTAAATGTCGATATTTGAAAGTAAGGTAATATTTACCTCATCCAGAATACTTTAAAAAAATTTTCCAAAGTAAATGTCTTTATTCTTTCTTTATTTTTTTTATGAGTCACAATGTGTTCGTATGTGTCACACGTGTGTGTGTGTGTGTTCCATTTCACATTAGGAAAACAGGTATATGTCAAGCGAACATTGAGAGAAATGCTTCACGGGATAAAAACTCAACTTATCACTCCTGCTGGTTACGTTGTTGAACGTTGTCGATGGAATTTTGATGTCTTGCTTTACTTTTCAGAGCTTGAAGTTGAGTGTGCCATTCAATTCAGGAGAATTGGAGACAAGCTGAATTTCCGGCAGAAACTTCTGAATCTGATATCCAAACTCTTCCGCTCGGGAACCTGACTGTTTCAGAAGCCTTCTAATGAGGAGATTCCTTTAATAAAATGGGATTCTCCAGTAGATGCATATTTCATCAGTTGGAGGAGAGACTGTCTTATGATGTAGAAAAATGTGAAAGAGTTCTCACTTGCTTTTGGATGCCCTTGGAAATGAAGATGGAATGCATCGCAATGAATTTCTGTTAGAGGTTTTCCAGAAGTCATTCTCTGAGATGCGAGAACATTATGAAACTACTTTCTTTATTTTAAAGCAAGAATCAAAGAACTTTGAAAATGTAGAATGAATTATTTATACATTTTGTTTCTGCTTAGAGAATTATTCTAGTATTTTTGTTGAAGGTTGTTGCCCAGTGTAGAGGAATTAACAAATGATTAGAATGTGGGAGGGGGCTGGGAAACAGAATATGGTCAGTGTTTATTTCTACATTGGGATGACAATTCCAGAACGATGTATATATAATGTTTGGTTTATATTATTATCTTGTTAAAAGTAAAAACCATTCTGATAACACTGAATGTTATAGTGAATGTATATTTTATAGGTCACTACAAAATATAAAATAATTTGATAATTTGTTTCTTTTGACTTTAAAATCTGTTACTTCTGTTTAGATAGCCTTTTTCACTAAGTGTGTCTCTGAGGCATGCTTAACTGGGAAGTAAATTTGATGGACATATTAGTGTCACTTGGTGCCAGTAAAATTCTTGTAGGTTGAGCATTAAGAGGTAAAGAGAGAGGGGATTTTTCATAACCAGAAATAATAAAAATGAATTTAACTTTTTACTGCTGTAATTAAAACTTAGTAAAACAAATATTCTAAAGCAACCTTAAGAAAATGAATGTTTCTAAAGAAGTTTCTAAAATCTAAATGCCTTTTCTCATGCTAGTCCATGTATATCTTATAAAAGTGATATTTTAAGAGAAATTAAGCATGTTGTCATAATTGGAATAACTTTAAAAAAAAGAGGAACAGATTGCTCATCCAGAATGAAAATCCCATTTATATACAAAAATATAAAATTTGCATTAGAGTAATATGTAGATTCTGAGAAGGGTTTTGTGCATTTTTTTTTTAAAAGGCTAGGCTATCAAAAAGTCCCTCAAAATATATTTAAAAAGTTGTGATTAAATTCCAATGAGAATAATCTTATTTATTTTACCTATTTATAATTAAAATATTTTTTGTTTGGTTAAAAAATGTATATTAGTTACAGTTACAGTTGGATTATGAGACAGGATTTTGTAACTACTTGAACTCTTACTGTAAGAATGTTTTAATATAGACTTTAGCCACTTTAGATAAAAAATTACCTCAGCATCTTTTTTTCTTCAGTATTACTTAATGCCGTTAGCTTATTTAGTTGCAAAGATTTTGTTCGTGTGTATGCCTAAAGGCAGATGCTTTGCCATATGGATATTTATGGTCTGTAACTGAATTTATTCATGTATATATACATATAAAATGATACCGTAGTTGTAAACTATTAAAAGTTATCACTGTTTTTTCTGTGTCTGTTTTTTCATCTTGTAAGCTACTGAGTGTTCATTATGAATCGTCCCTAAGCCTACTTGTGTTACTCCACGATCTATATCTCATAGGAACTTTTATTATAAAATATATAAAATATTATATTTTAACTGATTTTCCTTGGCAGGTACCTTCTGACTGACTAAACCATCACCTCTCCAGTTCTGTGGAAGGAGTAGAGAATACAGGGGCCCAAGACATGATTTCTGCTGTCCAGGGACTTACACTTTAGTTAGGAGAGGAAATGGTGAAAATAGGAAGTTAATGCCAGTCGTAGGTCTTGAGTGTGTTCAGTGCCTTATGTTAATGCCTGGAGGGTGATTTATTTAAGGGAGGGCCACCGAGACTCATGAAATAATTAGAGGTATGGTGAGCCTTGGATGAAGGGGAGAGGAACATCTGTACAGCTTACTTTTAGGCGATCTCAAGCCTTTCCTTTCCTCTGCCCCCACCCCGAGTGCCAAGTATTGCTTCACCAGAAGCTAGTCATGTGCAGAAGTAGGTGTAACTCCGGCCTTCCTGTTTGAGTGTGAGAACTGAAAAGATACCCCCAGTTTGTAGCTTTGATCTAGAAACCACATCTTCCAGCCCTGCCCTCAGAAAGTCTGCTGAAATTATGAAAAGTAAATTGCCTCCCTTAGGTGGGGTGGGAGCGAGAAAGAGCTACAGGAAGAAGGTGACAAGGAGAGATCACAGCTAGAGAACGGGGTGGGGGTGTGTGGGGGGGGGGGTTGGTGAAGGGTGATGGAGAACACAGTGCCAATCAGAGGAAGGACTTTGTATTGTAGGCGTAGGAGGGGGCATAAAGGTGGGATCGAGCAGCATGATTTGATTGGAAGGTCATTGGAAGAGTAACTCCTGCCCCTCAGCCTCTTTGCAGCCAGAGTTGGTGTTAATTAGTTTTGCTAAATGTTTCTATGAGATATAGATCGTGGAGTAACACAAGTAGGCTTAGGGACGATTCACAGGTTTTAGGTATGAGATAACCATATCCCAATGTCGAATAATTCCTCAGACGTCCACGCCATTGTATCTGATGGCTGCCAAAAAGCCTGTAGGAATTAAAAAATACTTGTGACGTCCATTTGTATTTAAAAGAAAACCTGGACAATTTGTATTTGGAAATTGTTTATCTATCTATCTATCTATCTATCTATCTATCTATCTATCTATCTATCTATCTATCATCTATCTATCACCTGTCTGTCTATGAATAAGCTGTTCTTCAATCTAAAGACCCTGTACTCTGCTTTTTGGGCTTAACCCCTTGCATAAACTGCGCATGCGCGCGCGCGCACACCCACACCACTGAGCAGAAACCTGAAAATCCTGTCGAACTCCTTAAACCTTTGTCAGAGGGAATGATCCACCAGGAAAATAACTGACACCTTGAAGAGAGATGAGGTGCAAAGAGCAGCCCACTTTGGGGGCCCGAAGCTGGACTGCCAGGGCGAAACCGTGAGCGGGCTGTGTGAACAAGGCAGCCAGTCGGAACCAGCCCTTTCCCCGAACTCAAGAGAACCAGATCATCTTTCAAGTCGCTCGTGACTTGAAAGAGAAAATAAATGGCGAAGAGGTCCGAAGGAGCTGCCCCGCCACACTCTCTGTCCTCCCGGCCCTGCCCCTGGCCTCCTCTCGGAGGGGGTGAGACAGAACCGGAGGGTTTGCAGCAGGTAGGGGACTGGACGTAAAAAGTACCACTCCCCCCTGCCCCCCCCCCCCCCTCAAACAGTCTATTTTCCAAGTTCTCCCAAACATCAGTTCTAAGTCCTGAGCAGACTGAGTGGGAACTTCTTGGACTTCTAAGTATTTTCTTGGAAATGAGAATTCCCCAGGCGTCGTGGCTTCTCCACGGTGTGGCATTCCGCCACGGCCGGTCCCTTACCGCCGGTAGCTGAGAATGGAAATGGGGTCGCCGGACAGAACACACTTATTTTATAGTAACACTGATTTTACACCGTCTTGAGACTCAGATGAAGTGAGAACGTGCACGGTGTCTGACTCACCGTTACGCTCAGTAAATAAATATCCATTAAGGTTCCCTTGAAGGCCGCGGGTTGGATATGAACTCCCTTGCAGGACCACGGAAGGCCTTGCCCAATTAAGATTATTAGCCGAAAATGAAACCTTTTGAAAGAAAGTAGCGGGGTAGCGAGGGAGCCGGGGAGGAAGTGGGAGTTTTTCCCTCGATGAGGCCGTCTGTTCTTGATTTGTAACCTCTTAGTTACGGCAAAACATGTGTTTTCACCCCACACGCCACAGATTTCATAAATACTATGGAATTGCCTGGAGCCCCTTGCGCATATTCATATACGAATTTAGGTCTTGTTTGACGTAATATCACCTGAGGCAATAGGAGTCAGATCCTGACTGGCTGGTTCGGACTTGACGGGTTGGCTAAGGCTGTTTCGGCAGGGAGTCCTGAAAGGCTGCGGAGGGGGGACGCCCCCCGCCCCCCCCCCCCCACTGCCCCCGATGAAATCGCGAAAATTTGTTAATTCGGACAACTGAAGTCAGATCCTGACGGCTTTGTTTTTGGCTTTAGGGAACTCGAGTTGCATCACCCATAAGGTTTCTGTTGGACCACGCCGAGCAAATCAAACTTCCACAAGATGAATACAAATTCGTTGATCCCCCACGATGCGCCAGGACCTTTAGAAACATAACGTTATCATTTCCTCTAGTGGTCACGATACTCCCATTTGGAAAATCTAACTATCTCTCTCACTCGACCGTAGAGGAAACCGCCTCAGGTCATCAGCAATTTCACCCAAGTCCATCGGCCAGCGAGTGGAAGACACAGGATTTGAACTTGCGCGGTCCTGGCTCGCCACCACGAGTCAGGTGCCCTCCCACATGGGGTTGGGGAAGGGCTCCCCATTCCACAGCAAAGCTGGTCGTTTTCCAGCCCAGAGTCCATAAAATACAGCCAAGTTTTATACCGCTAGGTTTTCTGAGACTGGAAGGTTGATTATTAAACCACCTGATCTGGGGATAATACTAAGTACAGCTCCAGCTCGAGTTCCTCTTGAATTCCTACAGCGATGAAAGTGCAGCCTCCGGAAAGTGTCTCACGTCATTCCCGGAGCAAGCCTGAGGGTAAGGTGATGGAGGTACATCTCATCCCCGGAAGGGATTTCGTGATGGACGAGAACAGAATGAATTCTGAAAGATGCACTCCCCACCGGCTAGCTTTTTACGAGCTAACGCCCAAACAGCACCTACTGAGAAAGACCCGCAGGAGCCATTTGTAATGGGAAAGAAAAGGATTCAAAGGAGACTGTCAAAACAGCAATTTGTGTGTTTTGTCGGCTGCCCTGTATCCGCCCTATTTCAGCAAAGCCAAGCAGAGGTTAGGAAGGAAGAAGAAATTGTTGCCACCAGTTTTTTTTTTTTTTTAAGCCAAACAATAGAAAACACCTAAATTAACAGTCTGCATTCTTGATGATTCATTTGCACAAATGTTGGAGGAGGGGCAGACGGTGAGTAGCCGTGTTGATTCTGAAAGGCTCTGGTTTTACTGAGGTTATTTTTAGTAAGAGATTCCCAGATCCTCCGTCTTCAGGAAACATACACATTTATTAGTCCATCAGAAAGCGGAAGGAAAAAAAATTTCCCTGTTGGTCATTGTAAATACCCTCCCCGCCGCCCCGCCACGAATATGCAGTATCTGCAACTCGAGTGAGAGAAACACTTCTTTCCTCCTCTTGTATTTTTTCCTGGTGAAACATTAAAAAAAAAAAAAAAATTCTGAGAATCAACAAATCAAGTCCAAAACGTTTAGTTAATTTTTAAAACGTGGTGAACATAAATAAGTCAGGCTAATGCTGCACAGCTGACTCCTTAGGATTCTGGGAAAGTCCCAGCCTGGGTGATGATAAATCTAGACGTCTCTTCCAGACTCCAACATAAAGCAAGAAGGGCAGCGCTATAGACGAGGTGTGGCTTACATGCGAGCCACACACACTCTTTCAAGAAAAAGCCGGCGAAATTAAAAAGTGTCTGTTTCTACGTGCTTAGAAACACTGCTGCTACTTTGCAACCCCAATCATCTTGCAGTTAGACTGGAGTTCTTGTCGTCATAAATATTGCTGGCGGGACGTAGGTTATCGGCTCCTTTCTTTATTGTGACATTTTGCTGTTTCATCCCTCAAGACCGGTCCTGGGTTGCCTGGGACTATCTTGGTTTTAAAACTGAAAGTCTCATGTCCCGGAAATGCCTTCGGTGCTGGGGAAACCAGGATAATTGGTCACGCTTGTATGTCTGCAACATGCTGGCACGTGTACTGTTAGCAGATTCAGCTCCGAGGGACCTCATCTGAATAGACTACATCCTGTTTCTTTTTTCCACTTTTGGCTCATTTGTGAGACAGGGATAAGCAAAGCCCTGTGGAATCACAGGGTTCGTAAAGGGATTAAATGCTCTTAGCCCAGGGGCCTGGCGGAGAGTAAACCCCTAATAAACACTTGCTGAAAAACATAGTTTGGGGGGAGGGGTTACAAAGAGTTTACAAAAGCCAATGGTATTACGATTTTATTGGAATTATTAAGTATATCCTGAGTAGAAAGCTGAAAAACAAACATCCTTTCTGATTTATTTGTATGTGAATTTTACAGTTTCGTTGAGGAGGCTGACAGCGGATGAAAAAGCTGGAAATGGGCCAGAACTAACGGGTGTACACCGTGAAGGTGTGGTGTTCGCTGGAGAAGAGGAGAAAAACAGGTAGGGGCAGGTATTTCTTTCTTCTTTCAAAGAAAGAAAGATGTTGTTGATCACATAAGTCATTTCACTATCAAACTCTCCAGAGACTCAGAAGTCTTAACAAACAGGTCTACCAAGTTATCACTGGACACGTCTCCAAAGGCCAGTCTTCCTCAAGTTACTGCATCTTTCCCATTTTGTAACCTGTCTTCCACTTCCATTTTTTTTTTTTTTTTTTCCATAGATACTGTCTTCTTAAAGCTTACTAGTGGCTCGATTGCCACATCCCCGGGCCTCTTTTTGCATTGCATCATGCTCGACCTCTGGGCATCACCTTCTCTTATTAGCATACCACACCAGGCGCCCGAGTCCTCTTGGCAAGTTCCTCTTTCCTCTTGTTCATTAAATGTCAGTTTCCCAAGGTTCTGCTTTCGATCGGTTCTCTAAGAGTAGTGAGCCCTTGAGAGCCCCCTTTAAGTTAACGGACGCCCAACTTCTGTCTCCAATGGCATCTCTTCCTGGGCAGAGGCCCGACTCTGTCTCCCTGCTAGATTTCTTCACTTTCTGGGATTTGTCTATACTTTTCATTAACTTTGGATTCCTTTCCTTCTCATCTTTGCAGCCCAAAGCGCTTTTATCCTTCAAGGTCAACATCAAAAGCTACTTCCTTTGAGAAGTAGTGTCAGATTGCCCAGACCAGAAAAGACATTCTATTTTTTATGTTCTCATAGCACATTTTTCTGATCATGAGTCGACACTTATTTCGTTCACATTTATATTAACCGACTTTGCGTTTGCTTCTCCAACTTGATTATAAGCTCCTACAGACCTATTTTAGTTTTTTAATCTCCAGTACCACTTAGCAAGCAAAATGGCATTCATTCATGTATAAAATAACATTGACCATATGTACCAAGAGCTACATTGGACACTAATGATACAAAGATAAAATAACTGAGAATACACGTCACAGTCTTGAATGTCTCAAAGCCAAGACAAAAACAGGTAATTACAATTAATCTTTCAAATACATTGCTAAAAAGTGAGCACAAAGTTCTGTGGTAGGCCTGAGGCTCCCAGAGTTGTGTGTGTGCGGCAGGAGCTATTGAAGTCTTCATGGAATAGATAGTGTCTGAAAAGAGTGTATCAGTTATGTATTGCTGTGTAACAAATTGCCCTCAGATTTAACAGCTAAAAAAAAAAAAATACACGTTTATTATATGCTAGTTTCTGTGGGTCAGGAGTCCAGGCATGGATTAATTGAATCTTCTGCTTCAGGGTTTCTCCCGAGGCTGCTTTTGTGGTATTAAGGCTGTGGTGTCACTCGGAAGGCTCCAGCAGGGAAGGACTTAGTCCCACGTTGTCTCATGCAGTTGTTGGAAGGACTCAGTTCTTTGGCAGTTGTTGGATTGAGGGCCTCAACTCCAAACTCGCTGCTGGCTGGAGACCACCCTCTCTTCCTTGACATACGGGCTTCTCCAACTTGATTTATCACAGGAAGTACTCGAGAAAGATGATGAGCGGGGGGGAAGAGAGAACAAGATGGAAGTCACAGTCTTTTATAACCTAATCGTGGAAGTGACTTTTGCTTTTGATCACTTTTGCTCTATTCTATTTGTTAGAAGCAAGCCCTTAGGTCTCACCCATACTCATGGGGAGGGGATCACGCAGGACGCCAGCACCGGGAATTGGGGATTATCGAAATCCATTTTAAAAGGCCGCGCACCACCCCAATGAGTCCTAAAGAATGAGATGTTAGCTGGTTCATTTCTCTCAGAGGAACCGGGATGAACAAATGCATGATGAGGACAATACAGCATATGAGACACTTTGGTGCTGCTGAATCTTAAAGTTTAAGGCTGGAGAGATAAGCAGGGCCTAGTATACCCAGGGAGTAACTGGAAAGATATTGTCTTGGTTACCGTACCTATACGTATAAAGGGTGGATTTGAAGGAAATAAATCTAAAATCTAGGAAACCACAGAGGATGTTGTTTGTGGAAAGATGTTAGGTTTAGGGCAGGAGAAGAAGAAACAGATCTGAGATGTAAAAAAGAGCTAAAGTTGCTTGACATTTTTTGGGGGGTGGGGTGGGGCTGTATTTGTGGGATATTCTGGTGGAAACGTCTACATTCAAGTAGAATCTTCTCAAAAAGCAGAGCAGAGGACGGCGCCAGGGCCCCACTGAAAACGTCCTCACTGTGCCAGGCAGGGAGGCTGGTGCATAGGCCCCCAGCAGCTCCCCACTCTGGCCTCTGCCTCCCAGCAAATTCCTGGGACAACGAGAAGGTGTAGTAGTGTTCCAGGTCTGCCTTACAAAGCCCCGCAGCTTGGATGGCTTAAAGCAACAGAAATTAATTTTCTCACCGTTCTGGAGGCCAGACACGTGAATCAAGGTGTCAGCAGAGCTGCACGCCCTCTGAAACCTGTAGGGGAGGCTGCCTCTTTGTGGTTTCCGGTGGTTGCCGGCCATCCTGGTTTCCCCTGGCTTCTGGCTGCTTCGTCACTCCAGTATCTGTAGTGAGACGGCGTCCTCCCTGTGTACAGAGATTTCACATGTTTTAATCCCTCTTCCTATAAGGACACCCACCATATTGCCTTAAGGCCCACCCTAATGAGCTTGTCTTAACTCAATTACATCTGCAAAGACCCCATGTCTAAAGAAGGTTATGGTCACAGGTCCCGGGAGTTAGGACGTCAACGTATCTTTTTAGAGGACACAAGTCAACCTATAGCTACTCTTTTTAAGAACTGCTTTTAAGAAGAAAGGTCTAATTTAAGATAATACACTTCACTAAAGCCAGTTTCAACAGACTGATGAATTTTACATGATTTGCCCGAGGTCTGCTCAATGAAGGTAAATGGCACTCATTGCCTTTCTCTCTAATTGTGGTGCCTTTGCTAGGTTTGGGCAAAGAAAATAGTTTCCCCCGAGCGCTCACCTCCGAGAGAGGAGGAGGAATATTGAGCTGGTGTTTTGTTGCCTCACATCCTTATTACTGGGCTGAGGCTCCAGCCTCACCCCTCACTTGCCTAAAGGAGAGTCTAGCCTGACGGAAATCTCAGGGTGTCAGTGTCTCCCCCAAAATTGTGTGTGAAGAGGTTGTTTTTGTTCGTGCAGAGGGGGTCCATTGTATTTGTCAAAGGAGCCTCTGACTCAGTAACATTTACCAGCCACTGGACTGGATTAATCGCAGTTCCCACCTTTAGCTACACGTGTGACTCCCCTGTGGAAATTTAAAATGCGAGTCCTAACCCGAGATTCTAATTCCGTGGGCTCTAGGTGGGATCTGAGCGGCAGTATGTTTCAAGCTCTGCAGGTGATTTCAGGGAGCAGCGGGCTGAACCCCCGCACCAGCTGATAGCTTTCCCCTGAGCTTCCGGCACCAATATTCAGATCCTGAGCCTCCGCCCTTTAAATAGGCAACGGGGTGTGCCTAGCATCGTGCTTTTAGGAAGAATGAGAACAACGGAAGGGGACGCTGCTTAGTTTTCAGGGGGAAGCCCGGGGGGTGGGCGGGGTGGCCAAGCAAACTCCCTGACTAGGTGGGGCGATGCCTGTGGGAAAGGAGGCAGATGGTGGTGATGAAGACGAGGACTCTCATGTAAAAAGCGAGCCGGTTTGCAGACCTTTTGATCCTGAAACCAGGCCACACTTGTCTTTGTCGGGTGACTTCTTTTTCTCTTTGTTCTTTCTTTCTTTCTTTCTTTCTTTCTTTCTTTGTTTCGTTAGTGGCGGGAGGGGTTCGGGAGGGATGATTGAGTGGGGAGGGGTGATGTCGATGTCTTGCTTTTTTATCTATCTTCTTTCTCGATAGCCTTTCTGTATTTGTTCTTTTGGATTCTTTCTTCTTTCTATTTTCTCTCATCTTTCTCTCTCTCTTTCTCTCCCTCTCTCTTTCTCTCTCTCTCTTTTTTACAAGCTAGCTTTCTTTCTTTTTTTTTATAAGCTTCCTTTCTTTTTTACAAGCTTCCTTCCTTCCTTCCTTCCTTCCTTCCTTCCTTCCTTCCTTCCTTCCTTCCTTTCTTTTTTCTTCTTTTTTTCTTTTTTTTTTTACAAGCTAGTGAAGGGGAATAAGCCAATAGGTAAGCTAGTATGACTGAAAAAGATTTTGGCTTCTCAAGTCAGTTGCAGAGTTTTAATTATTTAACTAGCTACCCACGAAACTAATCTAATGGCCCACATTTTTCCTCTACCTTTCCCTGACCACTGGTATTGCATAAACCAGGGGTCTCTCTGCCATCCACATACGATCCAAGGCTGGATAGAGACTCAGACAAGACGCCCGTCCACAGGTGATTTGCCCACATACCCAGAAACGCTCAACTTCCCCCTGTCATTTATGTCTCTGCAGACAGGAAAGCTGGGTGTGGGGCGTTGTGGATCTAGTCAGGGACATGGCCCCTTGGGACTTCAAATGGCAGCTGGGATGACTCAGACCGTGTCCTCCGGCCAACACAGTGGGCTTGGCGGGGTGGGGTGAGCCCAGTTGAGCACAAGAAACCTCCCCAGTTGTTCTATTTTAAGCCACAGGGTCTTGTAACAGGTTTGGTAGGAACTACTGTGTCGGCTGGAGAGGGAGGAGGGATTTAAGGCTGTGTCTAGGTCTCCGGTTTAATAATAACCCTTTCCAAGTGCCTGTTGTGCGCCAGCTGCTTCGTGAAGTGCTCTGTAAGTATAATTTCATTTAATCCTTTCCAACAACTCCCAGGGCTAAGTGTGATTATCCCCACTTTTATTTTTTATCATTAACAAAGGGCAGGGGTGGGGAAATGGAAGGTTAGGAGATTTGGATGCCCGCCCAAAGTCAGATGGCTAAGTGCAGATGGAGAGATAGGACTTGGGTCTGATTGCCAGGCCTGCGTCCTTGGTCTTCACGGTGGAGCTGGCTGCGGCCTCTCCCTGCGGGGAAGCGATTCAATGAGCATCGTTGAGAGGCTGCCATGTGCCAGGTGCTTTGCTGGGCACTGTGGAGAAGGTCAATGCCGAGGCACGTGGCCCTTGTTATCTAGTTGTCACTAGCCTTTAGAAGAACTGCCCAGGTAAACTGGAAAACGTTCTTTTTAGTTTCAGTTCTGTTCCTCATTAGCAGTGTGATCCTGACTCATTTATTTGGTCTAGGTTTCTTTTTTGTTCAGCTGTAAAATGATGATAACAAGATTATTGTGAATTTAGACAAGAGAAGGGCTGGGGATAGTGTATTGAAAAGTAACAGGTGCTTAGAAAAGTGAAACTTCACTCATCTTTCACAAGATACCTGGGTTTCAGCCGGGCTGGTTCTGAAGCAAAGTACCCTCATGCTCAACTCAGGTGTCTCGATGCGTCCAAGACATCTCTCTTCTTGTTAAATCTCACATTCTGTTTGCTCCATCGGCAAGTCCTATATACAGAATAGGACTTTTCCCTGTTCTACTCCGGTCAAAGCCACCACCATCCCTCACCTGGATCACTGTAACGGCCTCCTAAGCAGCCCTCTGCTTCTGCCCACAGTCCCTGCTCAAATACCGCCTCATCGGAGGAGACCTCTGAGAATCCTTAAAAACACTGCACCACCATTCACAGTATCCCGACCCGCGTTACACGTCTTCTCCACCTGGTACAGACTTGCTGGTACAGATTCGTCAACAGTGTGATGCCTGCCGTAGAATGTAGGGCCACAGAAGGCAGGGGTCTTGGCTTTTCTGTGAATGTCTGTGTCGCCAACACCTAGCACCTGGCACGCACTAAGTACCACCATCCCTAACCACTTCCAGTTCCTTCTCAACCCAGCATGCCCTTCTTCAATTACATTTTTAACATTAAAAAATTCAGAAAAAAGGGGGTAGCAAAAAGGGGGAGAAATTGATCTACAATGGCAGTCCCAGAATAATCACTGTTCGTACATTTAAAACGACTTTAATGTTTTTAATTAATTGTTAGGGTATTGTAATGACAAAGATTAACCAACCCTCTTTTCATCATCTGTGTTCTGAATTTTGACATTTTACTTAAAGCATTCGAACACCGGAGTGACCCGAATTGGAGGTCTGTGCTTAGCATCATTAATAAAGTTAGCATGATCAGCTGACCCTTAGTCAAATATTTCGAGTGTTCGACCTAAGAAGCCCATAGTACATTGCGGCTGCTCGCCATGTAGTGCCCTGACACCACGCCATACTTTTTTCACATATTCACGTGTTGCTCCATTGATAAATCACTTATGCATCACCGACTGTGTGCATTGCGTACGGCTTCCTGTCTCGGTTAGAAACCTGCGCCGACTGGGTGGGCGTAGAGTTTTCACTGTGTTGTTATGGTGACGCCATCATGTGGCAGCCGTGGTTATGGTGGTGGTGGAGGAAGATGGCTTGGCTCACGGCCGGGAGGTTTTTTGTGTGATAATGGCCATGAGCAGCGAGGAGGCAATATTTTAAAGTGTCTTAGACTCAGAGACAGGAGAACCAGAATCTTTTCTTTTTGGTAGGGGAGTGGCTTGAACAACAGAAATTTATTTTCTCACAGTTTTGGAGGCTTGGAAGTCCAAGATTAAGGTTCTTTTTTGGGGGGTGGGGGAGGGGAGGATGAGAATCAGGATCTTATTCAAGTTTTGCAACTACCTTGTTGAGAAAACTTGGAAAATTATTCTCCTGATGCCAGAGAGGTGGGGTGGGAGTGGGAATGGGGTAGGGAGGAGGGAGGGAAGGAGAAAGAGAGAGAGAGAGAGAGAGAGAAAGAGGTAATTCCATAGGTTCCATTAAAGATTTGTGACCTCAGCTGATTTTCTTGCGATTTGCCTATGTATCACAAAGCTGAGTGCAAGAATAAACTGACCCAAACCACACTCTTACCCAACCGGCCAAAGACCCCAACACGTGTCTGCGACCTTTACCTTCGCCAGCTTAGGCCTCAGGAATAGGCCACACAGCAGGACCCCGCTCTGGTTCTGCTTTTGAGTATGTTTGTGCCAATCTCTGGCTGTTCCTGAATCTGAGGAAGATTCTCTGTCCTTATCGGAGCCTCCCGTCTCCAGAGAAGGGTAAAAACATTTTCAGAATTCAACCCACCTTGGATAATAGTCTGACCTGGGACCAAAATACTGATTGCTACCTGTGGCTTCCTGTCACCCTCAAATACGCAATGTCTTAGATGAGAAGAGCCTTGAAGAATACGCTGGTCTTGAAGGCTGACCTGTTACTGCCACTTGTATATTATTTTAAGTTTTTAAAATAATTATTTAATCAGATTTTGATAATTAATAGTGCAATTAGTTGTTTCCTTTCGAGTTTTTAATGCTTTAAACACACCACAAGGTTGCCTTTCACCTTGTTCAACCTGCCATGAAACAGAAAGTAATGAGGCATCCTGGACTGGCTGAGTTGTTTTAATCCTATGCCAAATGTAGTATTTCTAAGCCTTGTCCAATCTTGCCTTGTAATCCAAGCAGGAAACAGGAGGCTCCCTCGCTATGGCTGTAGCTCTGACTGCAGCACCCCAGATGACATGTGTCTTTGGAATGCCACCAGACAGGGCCACGCTTGATCTGCAAGAGGATGCCAGGGCCTGGTAACCCATAAACCTTGCGTCGTCTCTGAGGCAAGTGTTGCATTTCACCTGGCAGCAGGGGACTTCTGCCTCGAGTACCATGTGACCACATTGTCCTGTTAGATTCCTAGCCAGGAGTTAGGAGGACAGACTGCAGCTTTTTTGGATATTTCTCCCCCAACCAAACAGAAAATGAGGGTGACATTCTTCCACCTCTATTCTAATAGTGTGGCAGGAAGATGCTTTTTGATATACTAACTGAGTTTTTAGTGGGTTACTCCACGACCCTTTTGCTGTTGGCTGACGAAAACCAAGCTCTGTTGCCTTACGGGAGAATTGTCATAGCAAAACAGGGAAACAAGAACCAAACTCTTGGTTTCAGTTTCCAAAGATTCGTAGGAATAAATAGATGGGCAAGCAGAGCCAATTCTCCCACACTGAAGATTAGGCAAAGATGCCCAAGACAGAAGACATGAAGAAGGAGAGAGTTCAGTGAGGCGGGGACAAGGGACCAGATATGGACAGTGGCAAGGTCAGCTAAAGCAAGGACTGTCTGTCTCCAGCACCAGCAAGCTGTGAGGGAGCCTCTGTGGGATGTGCAGACACCGAGCTCTATTGATGAGCATCCTTCATCTTGCACGTGCCCGAGGTGCCCTACCCTTCAGGGAGACCGCCCATAGCAACACGCGCCTGTATCCCAAACCTTTGCTCTGCCTCCTTTTCCTGCTCCCTGGGGGAGAGCTGTTTTCACCACCTAGGACGACAGTAAGCTGTCAGGGGGCACCGTTCTAGTTCCTGTTGTTCTTCCCTTAAAATCCTAATGTACTGCCTCTGAACAGAAAC
This sequence comes from Rousettus aegyptiacus, assembly GCF_014176215.1. Classification (NCBI taxonomy): domain Eukaryota; kingdom Metazoa; phylum Chordata; class Mammalia; order Chiroptera; family Pteropodidae; genus Rousettus; species Rousettus aegyptiacus. Next base: position 83,926,451 of record NW_023416287.1, read on the forward strand.
TTAACGGGCCTTGGCACGCCCTCTGCTCCCAGTCACACTTCAAGATGTAAAGCTATCAGAACATGGGGCTTGATCAATTTACCAAACAACTGCAAATTAACTAATTCAGATGTGTTAAGTCTGTCATCTTTTCAGGTACACGGAAGAATCAGAACTATTCATTGCGCCTAAAAAAATTTAGTTCGAATTAGTCACACAATTTAGCATTCATGCACCAATTCATTTTAGAACCTAATGTACACGGTTGATTTCACCAAGTCAGTTTGGGAGGATACAATTCTAGAATGATTTTCTTTATTTATACCCTTTTCTCTTCACCTGAAACTAGTATATTAAAATCTGATTTAATTAGACACTCTCAGTAAGGGATGGTTGAGTTTTCTTTTACTTGAGTATTGTTTAACATAAGCTAACTGCCATAGACAATCCCGAAATATCAAAGTGAGTTAGCAGAATGAAGATTTTATTTGTTGATCTTGTGTTAGTCCTGGTCAAGAGGTGTTTTAGGCTTCTCTCTTCCAAGGGGGTAATTTGAACCCAGGATCTTGAGGCTCCACTCTCTTTGGCTTTAAGGTCACTGTTATGAGCAGAATTGTGTCTCCCCAAAATTCATATGCTGAAATCTTAACCTCCAGTACCTCGAAATGTGACTGTATTGCGGAGATGGGGCCTTTAAAGAGGTGAACAAGTTAAAATGAGGCTGTTAGGGTGAGTCTTAATCCAAACCGATTAGAGTCCGTAGACACGATGGATATACACACACAGAGAAAAGGTCTCGAGGACACATCGAGAAGCCAAGCAAGCCAAGGAGAGGGGCCTAAGGAGAAACCAAACTTCCTGACGCCTTGATCTTAGACTTCTAACCTCTAGCATTGTGAGAAAATAAACTTCTGTCGTTTAAGCCCCCCCAGTCTGTGGTGTTTGTTCTGGCAGCCTGAGCAGACTAATACGGTCACGCTGCCATCATCCTGACAACAGATGAGGGGACAGATTAGAGATCCCGTCTGGGACCTCTCTGCGGCTGAAGCCTGCCAGTGGGATAAACAGTGGGCAGCTTTTCTGTACATACTTCCTGGCCCAGAATTCAGTCACAAATAGTGGTTTTACAAGTATTCACTTGCGATTATTCTTTAAACTGTTCGTGTGTGTTTGCAACGCTCTTCGATACACGTGTGGCACAGTAAAAAATCAAAAAGCGAAACAATAAAAATCATACTCTAGCGCCTCAAAAGTCATACTTGTTTAATAGAAGGATTAGCTTTCTCCTTTTCTTTGGGTGTTCGGGATTCTAGATCAGACACAAAAGAAGGAAAAAAAATGTTTCCACATTCTTTTAGATAAATCTTTCATGATTGAATTTGTGTAGGGTTTTTATTTTTGTTGTTGTTTGCATTTGTAATTAAACAATGGTTAAGAGAACTATTTTCATAAAAAATAAACAAGGCACAGGTTATTTTCTGTTACTAAAGGACATTAGATCTTCTTTTTGAATAAGAGGCTTAGGGTGCTTTCGTTTCGTAAGGCGGTTCTGAAAATAGCCAACGACATTTCTTTAACAGCGTTACGTTGTTTTTTTTTTTTTTCCCAGTCATTTCTCAAAATTAGTCTTTTGCTGCATGTATGCACTCTCGTTTCCTCCATTCCTTTCTTCGCATACGCACAAAAGGCAACAGATGTTCAGAAAGGGGCAGTTGACCAAAGCCTTTCTCATGTTTTTTTTTTTGTGTTGTGCTTAGGGCCTGCCATATCTGTTGGAGGAGGGAAGGCTCCGGGCATCCGGATGATGGTTTCTGTTGAAGTCTGAGACTGTTACTCGTATTCGGAAATGCACCGTGTGAGAAGCAGAATTGTGCGGTAGTGAAGGACATAGAGTCTGGTTTTGAACTCATCACTGAATGAATAGCTGTGAGATGCTGGGCAAGTTCCTTAACCTCTGGATGACTCATCTGTAAACTAGGGATAATAATAGAACAGACTTCATATGGTTGCTGTGGGATGAAATGAGTTAATACATGGAAAGAACTTAAAACAATGTCTGGCATACAGTAAGTGCTACGTAAGTGTTCACTGTTATTGTTATGAACACCTACGAGGGTATTAGCGTCTAGGGACATAAAGCTGCCAGTGGTTTTCTGCTTTAGCATCGTGTTTTCTGGCAAGAGTAGATACTATCAATGTGAAGCGAACACGTTAATATAAAAAAGGAGGAAAATTGCACAAGGGGCCCAAATGAGAAAGCGAGCACCTGTCTTGGAGATTCGCAAGTCGAGGCACGCTTCCTGATTGATGCCTTAGAATTCCGCTGCTTTAGGAAAGACCTGCATTTGAAACCTGTCGTCACAATCACAGCCATAGACCTTCTTGCTCAGTTCTCCAGAACTGCCCGGAGGGACAGACGGGCATGGTGTCGCAATTTCATTCTGAGCAAGAGAGTTGTTATTTTCTAATTTTTTTTATTTTTTTATTTTTTATTTAAGTGTAGTTGGTATATGATCTTATATTGGTTATATTACTTTCAGGTGTACAATATAGTGACTCGACATTGTTATATCTTTCGTTGTGATCACCCCGCTGTTGTTATTTTAATCAGAGAAAGGAACCGGGTGATTGATGAGCAATATCAAGCTTAATTTCTAAGCAGTTGGAGAAGTCTGGAGGTGTGACAGAACGGCTAGGCCAAGACTTGTCAAGTATGTGTGGGAGTGTCCATGACTCAAATTCTGGGGCTGTGTCAGAATATAAGGTACTTCTGAAAGTAGGTGAATTAGATGGGGAGGGGGAGACGAAAGACCCAACTATTTACCATGTGACCCTCTCTTCTTTGAATTCTCGTGGGGTCTGACAGGACACGTTCAGAAGATTGAAGGTTTAAGGATGATGCCCTGCCCTTGCCGACCTTCTAGCTTTCCTCTTATACGCAGAGGAAGTTTCCCTCCCCTCTCCTCTACCCTCATATCCCTTCACGGGGTGAACCACCTCAGCTTCCTCAAGAGAATACTGAGTCAGAGGTACTTTCCAAATGTCATTTTAGGATTAAGGATGTACGTGGGGGTGAGAATCGAAGGTCTTATCCATGGGGTGATGGAGTGGTGGTTCTCGGATGCAGAAATCCATTCTTAAAGCAAGTTATCTCGAAGTTAACTGAGCGGGGAGTGTAGACATCTGTTAGGCTCTGCTTCCACGTCGTTACGCGAACTTCGGCGAATTAGATTTAAATGTTAAAGTCTCTTCTTGGGAGAAATGTCTGTCCTTGTCCTCTGCCCATTTTTTAAATTGGATTGTTTATTGTTGTTGTTGAGTTGTATGAGTTTTTTTTTTAATATGTTTTGGATCTTGGAGGTATTGAATACAAATATATTCTCCCGTTCAGTTGTTTGCCTCTTTTGTTCATGGTTTCTTTTGCTGTGCAGAAGTTTTTTAGTTTAATACAGTCCCATTCATTTGTTTTTGCTTTGACTTCTTGAAGTCAAATTCATAAATCCTCTCTAAATCCATAAGTTTAGTACCTATGTGTTCTCCTGTGCATTTTATTATTTCAGGTCTTATATTTAGGTCTTCGATCCATTTTGAGTTAATTTTTGTGTATGGTGACAAATAGCAGAGTCTAGTTTCATCCTTTTGCATGTAGCTTTCCAATTTTCCCAGCACCATTTATTGAAGAGGCCAAGACATGGAAACAAACAAAGTGTCCTTTGATAGATGATTGGATAATGAAGATGTGGTACATATATACAGTGGAATATTACTCAGCCATAAGAAAAGATGAAATACTGCCATTTGCTACATTGGATGGATCTTGAGATATCATGCTAAGTGAAGTAAGACAGAAAAAGTTGAGAACTGTGTACAATTTCACTTATATGTGAGATATAAAACTAAAAGCAACAAACAAACAAGACAAAGAAAAACTCATTGACACAGACAACAGTTTATTGGTTACCAGAGGGAAAGGGGGCGGAGGGAGGTAGATAGGGGTAAAGGAGTCAAATATATGGTGACAGAGGAAGTTTGACTTTGAGTGGCGAACATGCAATGCAATGTACAGATGATGTATTATAGAATTGTACTCTTGAAACCTACACAATTTTATTAACCAATTTCACCCCAATAAATTTAATAAAAAATAAATTTAAAAAATTGAGTCTCAGCATTCTCATTGGACAAAAATAGATATTGAAAAATCTACTGAACTAGTTGGATTCGAGGCAAATTTTCTAGCCCCAGACCTGGAAGTAGAAGCAAATTCTTTTTATTCCAAGTGATTAGACTTTTACACAGACGAGCCAGCTGCAAGGGGCATGAATCAAGCGAAAAACAAAGTCACATGTTGTCTCCGGTCTTTCCGAGGACAGCAGGGAAGAGAGACAAAGGAGAAAGCCTCACACAGGGTGTCGCGCGAGCCACCCACGGAGGGAGAAAGGGCACTGTTTCGACACCTTACTGGTATTTGAGATAACCGGCTTCCGACACCAAGCAATTCTCCAAGTTTCTCAGATTCCATTCAATCCTGACACCACCTCCCAGAGTTAATTAGTGTAGACACCGTGAGTCAAGGGCTGACGCTGGTACTTCTGAACTCACCGCTGGACACCGGGGCTTCCCTTCACTCCCTCGTCAGAGCCCAGAAAAACGCTCTACTTACATTTACCAGTTTATTATAAAGAATACAGCAGAACAGTCAAACAGAAGAGAGGCAGAGGGCAAAGACTGGGGGATGGGCTCCCTCAAGACCATCACTCTCCCAGCACCCCAATGTCCTCACCAAACCGCAAGCTGCAGAACCCAGTTGCTTGGGGGCTTTTATGGAGGGTCCATTAGCATTGGCCATTGGTGACCGGATTCCATGCCAGCCCCTCTCCTCTCCCTCAGGGCTTGCTGAATGTTCCATCCCACTAATCAGACCTGGGCCTTTCTGGGGTCAAGTGCCGCTTCCCCAGCTGTCATTAGCACAGAAAAGACGCTCAGCACTCTGGAGATCTCAAGTGTTTTAGAAGCTCTGAGTCAGAAGCCAGGACTAAAAATGATATAAATTTCTTATTGAATCGCACTGGCCGCTCATCCCATCAGAAGGCGGATAGCAGTTCTGTAGAGGAATTTCAGTGGAGACAATGGTGACGGGAAATGTGTAGGCTGTGTGTCCCGCCACACCAGGGGTGCCTGAGAGGTGGGCATTGGGTCCTCCTTAGGGGCCAGTGGTGTCCTGGCTCATTGCAGTGGCCAGGCATCAACGTTCGGGATTTCTACCACTGGAATAAAAAGATTAAATCCACTCATGCTTCTCCAATGTCTCTAAAAACAGCAATTGAAATTAAATCAAAACAACCCCCTAAATCATTCTCAGGGTGCACTTGCCTGTCTATGTTTAAGGCCTATGGTTTCAACTCATTTAGGAGCATGCTGATGGCGAAGAAGAAAGCCCTCCATAAGGCGATCTCTCCAAGAGACCTACCTTGCTGTGAGGATGAGTTATGCGAAATACTTATCAAGGTTCTAAACGTGGCTTCGGCTACAGGAAGTGCTGGAAGATGAATAAGACAGTCCCTGTCCTCATGGGCCTATGGTTTAGTGAGAAAATAGAAAAATAAATACGTAGTTTCATTTGCATTCTAATTGACCAGGGATGTAATACAGAGTTTGTGGGTGTCAACAGATTTACTAATCTTTTCCTTTAAAATTTAGGATTTTGTATCTCTGCTTAAAAACACCTTCCCCACCCAAGACTGTATACAAAGTCCCTTACGATTTCTTCTAGTTGTTTTATGGCTTTTATGTTTAAACTTTTGACTCCTCTGGAATCTCTTTTGGCTTAAAGAATAAAGTTGGGATCCAGATATATTCACCTTCAAAAATAGTTGTTCCAATATTGTTTATTAAACAGTGCTTTTCCCCCGCATTGCTTTGAAATGCCAACCTGACTATAAATTACATTCTGGAGTGCAGTTCGGTCTGTTTCTAGAAGGTATACTACCGTTTACTTCTTTTTTCGTTCCCGGGTATTTTAATGATTGTATCTGCACTTTATGTTTTAATACCTGGAAAAAGAAGTAATTTCAAATGGCGAAGAGAAGGTGCAAGAAGAGAGGTCAGTGATGCTATGGGAGAAAGGTGGTATTTAGATGGAGTATCCCTGAGCCAGCTTGAGGAATCAGTCTTGAGTGGAAGGAACGGCACTTCTGACGCTGTGAGTAGGGAAGGATGGCAGCCGCAGGCTCACAGCCCTTCTAGGGGACATAATGGTCACCTCGCGCCTGCCGCTGTCTCAGGCAGCCACAGTTTGTGCCTGGATTTTCGTGCCCATCACATTCGTCCTTAATTGAATTAGGAAGACTGGAGCGAGGTGCCGTTTCACATGCGAACTTGTGAGGTGGCGTGTTACGGAAACGTACGTCGAACGTGGGCGAGCGGCCTCAGTGAGAACCTCTAGCGTGTTGATTTGCTTAAGTCACTTTGTTTCTGCAGATTCTCAGATTCTCTTTACGCAGAAAACCTGGACTCCTAGTGTGAATAACAAAGCCAGTTCTGATGCTGCCTCTCGTACACTCTAGACCCAGAAGGGGTGAAGGAGAATGGGGTCCCTGTCGGAAGGTGAGTCCAGGACTGGAATTTCTTACCATTGTGCCCAGGGTCCACTGTCACCACAGAGGAGGCTTCTTGACGCTAGAGGACACAAGTCTGCCAGGCTGACTCAGCAGGGCCAACGGCCTCCAAGGGTGGCGAGTGGATGTCCTGTTACTCTGGACCTCCCCAGGACAGCCGGCCACGGGGCCCTTCTTGTATGGGGCTAGACGGCGAGCCCCACATCAGTTACACACCTGTCTTCTAAAAACAACCAGCCCCGAGTCAATCAAACATATGTCCCCCTGAAATTCTGACTGGTGCTCTGTATTCACATAGCCTCGGTCTGGTTTACACTTAAAGGTGTTAATAAATTTAAGAGAACAGTCTCTACTATTAAGGAAAAAGACGTTTCCCTTTACAAAATGTTTGCTTTTGGGCGTCCCTACCCCCAAAAGAGATTCCTCTGGGGGCCATACTAATTCATTAGGTTAATGGTCTTCAATCTGTGGTCTCCATGCATTTGAGGGTACGCACAGGCTTTCCGAGGGGTACACAATCCTGGATAGTGTCCAGGAATGGATTTCCTGATTTTTGACTTTCATGTTTATATTTTTCTAAAATGTTTTTGCCTGAGAGTTTGCCTTCAGATCTTCTTTTACGATCACGATCACGCCTTATCCATTCATTGTGCATCTTACTGGGGTGTACAGCCCCTGGGGTGAGCACCCCTGCATGTGAAAGTGAAGGACAGCTGGAGGTTTGTGAGGTGGCGAGAAAGTGGAAGACTAATGACGGGCCGGTAGGCTCTTTTGAAAATCAGGGAGTTTTCAAATGGAGGAGGTCATGTTCTTAGCTTTTAATCTGACGGCTGTCCCGGGGATTGGTTTTTAATGATAGACAACTAATAAATTAACTTGTTTTTAGTGGTATACCTTCAAAATCATTTTATATTATCAGTAAAACCAAGAAGTTCAGATAGCTGAGTAACATTTTTATACCCAGATTCCTTCCATTTCTGATGTGAACAAAATTTTCATAATTGTTAAAAAAAAGAAAAAAAAACAACAAATGAAAATAGTAAGAAAATTGATGCTAAACTACTTTCAGTCTATCATCCACAGACATTAAATAATTGGGGGAAAAACCCCAAACTGTAAAATAGTCCCATTACTCTCTTAAAATCTTCTTTTATTTTATTTTACTTTATATTTTGCTTTCTATTTAAAATTTTTGTTGTATTTAATGACTTGAAATATGTAATATTTAAGTGCTCTGATTGATTGTTTACTTACAACAACTGTAAAGATAGTTCGATTCAGAAAAAATTGTTTTAACATAAAGCTTTATGATAAAAACATAAGGGAGATCAATAAAAGACTTTTAGGCATATATAACATTAGGGTGTAATTCTGTGGGGGGCACGTAGAGGCAGAGCATAGAGCCAGGGTCTGTGAACTCTCCTGCTCTTTGATGGTCCCCTTCATGCTGGGTTTTAGAGGCTGGGGGGCATATGATAAATTCTGTGAGGTCTTCTCCCATGTCAATAGGTATGATTAAACCCAAGCTATTACTCGGGCTACCATAAGTTGGTCTCCATCACATAGAGGGAGAGAAAATATATTTTCATTTTTCTTCTTCACGTGAACAGTAGGCAAGGCCCCATGCTGAGTATCAGGAGGGAGAAAGATGTACTTCTTAGGTCAGTCTAGCAGCTGTGGCTGATCTCTTCCTTCCTCCTGCCTCAGGGATTTAACCTACATCTCATTCAGGTAAACGCCATTTGGCACAGTGGAGAGGGCAGGTGTGTGTGTGTGTGTGTATGTGCGCGCGCGCACGCACGTGTGTGTGCACGATTTGCTTCACAAAGTCATTCAGGGCCCTGGATAGAGGCTCTGATTCTTTAACTGATGACATCCAAGTCTGCCCCAGGCCTTAGCATCCACTCTGCAGATGGGAGAAGAGAGAGAACAGCTCTGTGGGAGGTTTGGATAGGCCGGGCCTGGGAGAAGGGGAACGTCATTCTGCCCCCGTTTTATTGCTAGACCTCAGTAGCATGGCCACACCGTGTGAGTGTGTGTGTTTGTGTGTGTGTGTGGGGGGGGGGGCTGTGAACTATAGTTTTCCTGGGCATCCTGGACGAGGACACTGGTTGGCTCCTCAGCTGCCATCCTGGGGAAGAAGGTTCAAAGAAGATTGAAAATAGCTGTGGAAGGATGAGAGGAACAGCTGACCCGGAAAACACCAGCCTCCTGGGCAGCATCAACGTCAAATTCCACCTGTGGGGTCGAGAGGCTTCCCCCAGCAGCTCTCAACAACAAGGCGGGCAGGTGGTTGGATCTAGCCTGGGGCTCTAGGGGCTGGGCATGACTGGAGGTCAAGGCAACGAAGGGGTCGAGGCCGGTGAGGAACTACCGCACTTTTTGTGGGTAAGGAAGAGAGTGGGGGCAGGGCTGCAAAGGAAGGGCTCACACCCCCAGAGGTCTTGATGAGACCAAAAAGAGTTGTGCTAGATGGAAAGGAGTGAGAGCTGGGAGGTAGAGGCTGCCATTCAAGGAGGGCGAGTGTGTCTCCCCCAAATTCGCATTCGAAACCCTATCCCCCAACGTGATGGCATTAGGAGTTATGGCCTTTGGAAAGTGATTGGGTTTGAAGGTAGAGGCCCCATGAGTGGGATCAGCGCCCTTATAAGAGTTCTGAGGGAGTCTGCTCCCCTCTCTGCTGCGTGAGGACACCATGAGAGAACCCCTGAAGAGGACTTCCACCAGAACGCGACCATTCTGGCACCTGACCTCCGACTTTCAGGCTCCGGAACTGTGAGACAGAAAGTTCTGTTGCTTGTGGCAATGGCATTCTGTAATAGAGGCCAGAATGGAATAAGACAGTGTGCTTGAATGGACAGTTTGGGGGTTGGGAAACCCTGAGATGCCATGCACGGACAAGAGAATCAGCAGGGGTGGGTGTGTGTGTGCGCGCACTTGTGCATGTGTGTGCACCTGCGCACGCGCGTGTGTGCATGTGTGTTGTGAAAGGACTCTTCCCTCTTCTTCGTTTCCCCAGATAGCACCCATTCCGGGTGCTGTGTCTCACACCCAACTGCTATCTATCATGCAGCAAGTGTGGTTTCAATCTAGCAAAATGTAAAATTAAACTGCCTCGGGGGTTGATGGAAATGAAACAAGCCTATCTCAGCCTCCTGCAGTTACATTGTCCTGTTATAACCCACATAATTTAAAGCGAATGATTGGCAAATGGAAAATACGGACAGCTTGGATGCATGATACCTTCTCTTACATTATTAGATAATATTATTAGTGTCTTGAAACAGAAATCAGGGGTTTAAGGGGCCTAATTAGAAACATCAATAATGATTCAAACTCTAAAACTTAAGAAATGCTTTTATATTTTAGCCAAAGGTTGTCAAATTTCCCTTTCCCTACAAAGCCTTCCCAGGTGTCGGTTAAGGAGCCTTCCCAGGTGGGATCCTGTTCAAGTAGGATTCCTTCCGGTAGAAATAACTGATATAATTATCTTGGCTTCTGCAGGCAAGAAAGCTACTTATTAGGTAACGTCTATATAGTTCATGTATGAGGGTTGGGGAATCTCAGAAATATTGCTCAAGAAGCCTCTAGGTGCACACACTGGGCTGTGATCTTGCTCACTGTATCCAAACACGGCTTTGAAATCAAACGCAAAAAATTATTTTTCTCTGTTGATTTCGGACAATTCGTCATCATTTAGGCCACAAGGTTTGACTAGGGAAAGTCAGTGCCAACACTGTGGGGTAGGTTGCTTTGCTTTACTTCCTTTTCTGCATGAATTGCCTGTCCTTGGTGAGAAATTAGAGCGGATTTCCTGTTCACATCTGCAATTCCTGTCTCCTCTTGCATGATGTGAGTGAGATGAGGATCAGAGGTTTGGGTCTGACTTAGAATATTCCCTTCTAGTTAGGAACTAAATGTGTGTGTGTGTGTGTGTGTGTGTGTGTGTGTGTGTGTGTATGTTTTAAGGAGCATATTTGGGCCCAAGAGCATTGAAGCTTAAAAGGTCCATAAAAATCAATGTTAAAAATTTAAAAATTCACAAATTCCTTTTTCTTGGGAGATAAAAAAAATCATTTTTTCCCCCTTCAAGTCTAAGTCTAAAACACAAGGCATTTAAAAAATTTCTCAAATATACAAGTATCTCTTTTCCTCATATAAACACCATTGTAAATTCACTCTCTAAATAATGTCTGAGATTGCCATGTTCCCTGCATACGAACAGTGAGTACAAACTTCCTCAAATCTGTAATTTCAACACATGGCTTTGCTCTTTATCTTCAAATAATGACGACTATCATCTGTTTTTGACAGCCTATTTGTTTGTTCACTGGAAGCCGGCAAGAATTGTGAGTTTATGGAAGACGGGGTGATAGAGGGAGGACATGGGGAAAAACGAAATCAGTTTTGTAGCTGCAAAGGGGACGTAAACGAGACCACGTCCCTGAAGAAAGTCATGTGCCGAAAGTGTGGATGGATGGGATACGTTTCCCCAACAGCCTGAAGCTTTTTAAGTTTTAAACAAGGAAGTATCTTTGGTTAAAAAAAGAAAAAAAGGATTTTAAAAAAATGAAGGAAAGAATAGCAACAGCAACACACATCACTGTACCTGGAGCAGGAGTCGTTGTCAACGCTTTGGTATAATTTCAGTCATTTGAAGATCAAGGGAAAAACCCCGTCTTGAAAGGGGATGATTTGGAGTACTTGTATTTGGCGCCCAAACACAGTGCACAAGTGTAAAAACTGTGGACTCCCAGAGCATAGTTGATGGCTAAAAAATATTTTTATCATTGGCGAGTGTTGTGGGTTAAATAATATCCCCTGCTAATTCATGTCCACCTGGAAACTCAGAGTGTGACTTGATTTGGGAAGAAAGCCTTTGTAAATATAATTAGGTTAACATGGGGTTATGGATCAGTTTGGGCCCTAAATATAATAATCGGTGTCATTATAAATAGTCCCTAAATATAATAATTGGTGTCATTATAAATAGACACATAGGAAGTAAAATTTAGTTTACTTTCAGCTAACAATTATAAATGCTATATTTCACTGTCCTATGAGTATAACGCAAACTATTCTATTGCTTATTTACCAAACTTTATAAGGCTATGAACCTCTTACTGTGATTTTTATGAGACTTAGACAATATTTTAACATGCCGATAGCTATAGTCAAAGCATAGAGATTCCTTAGACTAACAAGTGGCAATTCATTACAACAGAAATGTAAACAGAAATCTCATTCATCATTTTGCTAATGGGTCTTCCTTTGTACATTCATCAGCCTCCCTTCCGTACTGTATTATTTTGTGAACTTTCTTCTGAGTGTTAGTACAACAAGGGAATTATTATGGCCCCCTTTGGAGAGATCTAACGGAATGAAGGGCTTACTCAACATCCCATTTTTCCTATCAGTATGTAGTTCTGCTAGTTGAATTAGTGCCACCCCTCAATCCAAAACTCTTCCTCTGGCACTCTCGATTTTATTTAATATTAGGAATAAATTCCATGTTCTTAAGTATGTGCCCTGGAGTAGCCAACCAATATTCTCTTTGACATGAGTCTCTGTGACGTCAACATAGAGAAATAAGGCAGATTGGCAAGGGCAGACTCTTTACCTACACTGATTTGCAGCCAGGATGGCAACGAATGACCATTGACTAAGTCTGGCCATTCCTCCATAATCATAAATGCATAGATATTTGTCCTTTGGTGATATTTCCCTGGAAGCGCAGTGAAGTTTAGTCTAACATCAGATTTAACATTTTAATTTTTCTATTCTATGCTAGTCTAGCCTATTCTGTCACGTTCTTAGAAATACAGATAGTTTTCATGGAGATAAATTAAACATGAAATTTAAACATTATCAGTCAGCTAACACAGGAAATGTGTTAGATTTACATAGGGTTTTAGAATTCGAGATATTTGGATCTCACGTACATACTTTCTTTAATGGCAGCTCCAACAGGTAGTTGTTAAATATTATCAATCCAGATAAAATGAGAGGAAAGAGAGCCAAGTCTTGGGAGTGACAACTATGGAATGGTGATTGTCTTGATTGGCAGATGGCCTCTCAGGACGCCGATTCTGTGGATTCTATGAAAGAATAGAAGTGAGTGTTCAAAATAAGGGCATCAGGAAAAAGTAAAACAAATAGCAGGGACTACAGACATCTGGGTTACAGAACACCACCCGGCGTTTTATTGGACCGGCCATCACCTTTTCTACAAAGCATCAAGTTCTATCTGTTAGATCATTTTTCTTCCTTAACTTCTATAGAAAACTAATTACTTTCTTGTAACTGGGGGATGATGTTTGTATTTTTAAGGTGGTTTTTAGACTTTTTATTCCTCTTTATATCAGATTAGACCTTAGTTTGCAATCGTGACTTAAAAAAAAAAAAAGGCCCTGCAAAACGTTACAAGTAGAACCCAGCAATGCACGTCTTGTCCCCAACCTGTCAGCAGCGCGCAGCTCCGCACACGAACGAAACGCCCCATTGCCTGCTAATGTCCGACTTCATCGGTGCTCAACTCACGCCTCATCTGACTCAAAGCAGTTCTTAACCTCAGCGTTTTCTTCTGTCATTTTAGGATCTCACTGTACCACAACATGTCGTTGTGGTACAAAATTAAGAAGGGAATTGAAACAAGGGAAATTTTTTCTGTTAAGAGATATTTAGTGCTCGTTTTACCCCCGTGATTTCTCTGCTTTCTAATTATACAAATGCTACACACGGTTTGTATGGGAATAATGGCAAGAATTTGATCTTTCATCTTGACTTCCTTTGGCCCAGATTTTTGGGCAGCTGATTATCACTACATATTAAGTGTTTAATAAGGGGACGAATGTGCAGATATTGGCTCCCAGTATCCAGTGTTCACTGTGGACATGTTGGAAGACTCATTCTGCACTACAGAGCATGGTATGTTTCTATTTTTGTAGACCGAACTATGTAGCTAAAGATGCTACGTAACTTATTTATGCTATAAAAGTTTGGTAGTTTGTTATTAAAGTCTATAACAGTTAACATCAAAATAGAAATAATTGAAATTCAAGCATAAAAAATTTAATGAGTAAAATCATGGCCCAGAGGAGAAGTAATAATAAAAAGCTACCCATAAGGCAAGTTTTGGTACAGTTTGCATCCGCATAGGATTTGTGCATATGTTTGAGGAGGGGTAGATTGGTTCGTTATGGCTACCTTAACAAAGTACCACAGGCTGGTGGCTTAAACAACAGAAGTCAATTTTCTCACAGTTTTGGAGGCTAGAAGCCTAATATCAAGTAGGCGGATTTCTCCTGAGGCTTCTCTCCTTGCTTTGCAGAGGGCCGTCTTCTCCCTGGGTCTTCACAAGCTCCTCCTTCTGAGTGCGTCTATGTTCAAACCTTCTCTTCTTAGAGACACCAGTCCCATTGGGTTAGGGTTCACCCTAATGACTTCATTTTAACTTAATTACCTCTCGAAAGACCCTAGCTCCAAATGCTATCACATGCTGAAATCCTGGGGGTTAATATTCTGATATGAATTTTTTTTTTTTTTTTTTTTGCAGGGAGCAGAGGGCACAATTTAGTCTATAGCAATGGATCTGTAACTTTAACAGCTTTATTGAGGTATAATTTACGTGGTATACATTTTACACCTTTTCAGTTCAATGAGTCTTATTGAAATCACATTGCCCCGTGACTTTTACCGCAATCCAATTTTAGAACCTCATGGTATTGTTTTAAGTCTTAAAGAACACAACGATGTAATGGGAGTATTAGATGATAAGCCTAACTGTCACATTCTCTAATTATTTACAACAATTTATACTGCAATAATGGGCTAAAACTATTGCTTTATATACATGTGTGGTGTCAGGGCGTATATGGGAATTCTCTGCATCCTCCCCTAAGTTTCGCTGCCCTCAAAAAATAAACCTGTTCTAAAAAAAAATAAAGTCTTAATAAGAGCAAAATAAATCAACAATTGCCTATTGGCCTGAAATTTTCCATAATCAATTATATTTATAGGTGTTTTTTTTTTTTTTTGCTATAGTTCTTTATGTGAGAATGAAGGCATCGGCTCCAAACACTTGCCATCTTGGGAGGGTATTATCTAACTGCTGAGAATCGATCTGAAGGAATGGAAAGAGCATCAGACCATGAGTTGGGAGGCCAAGTTTGGTCCAAACGCTATGCTTTCCTCTCTGAGCCCCCATTTCCTCAACAGTATAAGATCCTGCTTACCACGTGGGGTTATTATAAGCACCGAATGAGATTACATAGGTCAAGAATCCTTAAAGATTGTAAATTGCGATGTAAATGTAAGGTGGCATTCCTTTTTAAAGAGAAATACAATGTGGCCTCTGATTATATAGAATTAAAACAGACTCTTCTGAACTGTTAAGAGTTTACCCAGTTATTTCAAAGCATAATAATCTTGCTGGAGCCTCAAACTTGGATCATGATCTAACTATTGTTGTACCAAACCACCTAAAGACAATGGTTCAAATGCACAGAGATTAGGGTATATGTTAACTATTACAAAACCAAGTCTTTTCAAGTTCATGAACAGAAGTCATATTTCACAACTCTTTTAAGTATGTCTCTTATTAGAATGCATTTAAATACATCAGGAAAGTTGTTTTCAGTTTGAAGCATCCTTTGCTTTTGCTCATAAGAGTCTTGCCCAAAAGATATCTACATCTACATCTATATCTATATATCTATATCTATATCTATATCTATATCTATCTATATCATCTATCTGTATCTATATCATCTATACCTATATCTATATCATCATCATCTATATCTATCTATCTATCTATCTATCTATCTATCTATCTATCTATCTAGAATAAGTAGTGAGTTACCTAGCATAGTGTTGGTATGTAGAGTTATGCATTATTTGTAACTATGTTATGAAAAAGGGAAGTCACTTCTACCCCTCAACTCTACCATATATCTGAATTCAGATCGTCTGACGTTAGCCAGAACACTTGGTGCTAACATCACACTTGGGTGTTAATTGAAATATATGCAGTGAGGCAGGTTTACAGCAAATGAATTTATCATTACATAAAGCTTCCTCAAAGTTCATCATTTTAATTGAGATCTTTAGTTCTTGGAGCAATCGACCAGAAGAGAAGGTAGATGCCTTCTTTGTAAAATGGAAGAAGGGTCATTGTGTCAGGAGATGTGAATGTGAAGAACGTCTGTGAATACATGGATGGTTCTTGAGTAGATATTTTTTGAAAATGATGTTATTCCCACCAAACTATTAGTGCATATTTACTCCTTAACTCTTGTAAAAGAGTTCACTGCGGTGTGCGTATGGGAACCCCCATTTGTGGACCAGTGGTCCACAAATATCGTTATCTTCAAGTAAAATAAAGTTTTGGTTAATTATATTTAGAGCTCATGACTGGCAACTCTCAGATTGAATCACTGACTTCTAAAGAATTGGTGTATTTACAAGAACATTAAGTCTCCTGTATGTCAAAAAACTTCTCTTTCTAAATGAATTTGCTTTTTCAAATAGAAATCATTAGCAGTGCATTAAACCATATGTGGAAAGAAATCAGATGATCAAAAATTCTGTTAGTGTTCCCAGGACACTAACAAGGCCATGACTAAGTTATGTCTTCCTAAAAGATAAAGGGAGGATCCAGCTGCAGGTTCTACATTAGACGGATATCTCAAGGGAAGAGCAAAATGTCTCTCCTACTGGATTCCCCAAAGTGCATTTTGCTCTTTAGGTAAAGGTGGGTAACAGGGAACTCTAGAATTGTTTGAGATACAATCTGTAGAATTGTAGGGGAGATAATAGTCACTAAAAATAAACTTGGGTGGAACCTCAGAAACAGAAGTGGCCTTTTGAACATTTAAGGTAACTATGAAATCTGCCTCTGAATCTCCTAGCTAGCTGTGACTTTGGTGAACTTGATCCGGGTTCAGACATATGTTTTAATCAGAAATTCTATTTTGTTTTCGTTCTTTTAAAAAAAGGAGTGCAGAAAAACCTGATGTTTTTCTAAGCCTAAACTTCCTGCATCATTGATTCTTTTCATCAAATTGTTTCTAGAACAGTCATCTCTAGATTATTCCCTGATTAGCGAGTCGTGGTGAACCACGAAGGCACTGACTTCTAAGGGGATTTGGAAAAGTGTGAAGCAGTCAGTGTTAATCCCAACTAGTGCAACATGGTTTCTCTGCGTCACAATTATTATGAGCAATGGCAATGGACATTAGAATTTACATTCGTTTTCTCTGACTTCAGGGGCTGCATGTTCTTGCACAGTAGGAAGCTGCTCATGTTTCTCCAGTTTTCAGGGACTCAGTCATCACCCTGGTAGGGGGAGGGTAGTTCCTGTTAAAAGAAGACTGGGAGCATCTCCCCCTCGATCACTGATGATCTTCGTGCGATTGCTGCAGGTCGAAGACATTCAGCAATAAGCCTGTGTAGACAGGAAGACATCTCCCCCCAACATGGCCCCTGTGGAAAAAGGTAAGAAAACCCAAATCCACTGATGATCTTTAGTAAAAGTAATGAGATGAACTACTGATTAATCTTAAAGGAAATACATTAAGGGTCAAGTTTTCCAAATCAGATCGGCGCTTATTTGTGCAGGTCAGAAACTTGTGTGTTAAAAAGGGGGACCGATTTCTACATGTGACTTGCCGATGTCAATGTGTGCTTGCATTTTTACTCAGCAAATATTCACGTTTGTCAAATACATCCCCTGGACCCTGTTAATTACTAGAAATACAAAAAAAAATGAATAAGACATCTCTGCCAAGTTGGGACGTAAATTAGTACAGGTCTTAACAATTTCGAAAGGGTGTTTGAGTGATATTTTAAAAAGCATTCTTTTTGGAAATGTCATTATAGATCAAAATCAAGGTATATATATGAATTAGGTCTATGGCTTTTAGTGCACTCATAATGAAACATTAAGACAAATCAGATGTATGTCTCCAATACAACAGTTAATAATTATTTATTAGTCTATATATTCTGATATCGACTGTCTATTAATATAAGCTCATCTTTATCAATGAAAATATGATATATTTTTCCTTTTTAATAGTAGCTCACAAATAACTAACCTTTAAAAAGCTTATTATGCTTCATCGACTTGAGCTGGGTTTCTAAAAATGAGCACTTGATTAAATTTTCAAGTAGTTTGAAAATAAATTTGCTGAAAGACTTCATATCCTTTACGATAATTGACTTTCACTCTGTATCGCTACTTCGTGCTATAATGAACACCTCACTTAGAGCTCTTTCGTAAATATTTACTTGTTCTAACAAAAGAGAAATAGACAAAAAGTTGCTCATTCTTGTGCTAAGAACAAGGAAGTTGATGAACACAAATCATTTGGTGGCCCCGACAGTGACGGACTTCAGCTTTTGACACGACATTCCCGAATGTGCATGTCGGACTGAGCTGCCACAGACCTTCCAGAGGGCCCTGAATCCATTACCTGTCAAACTTCGGGTGGCGTTTGTGTGGTGAGTTTAAGATTCAATTCTTTACTTGTAGGAACTGAGCTACAGAGATGTGAAAGCATCATTAGTGCTTTAGACTGAGGGCAAGCCCAGAGAAAGGATTAGAGTTCTTGAGTCTTAACAAGCTGTTCTGCTCCTTGGGTCTGGTTTTCCCCTAAATTAGGCCATGGAACATAATTTTGTCTAGAAGAAAATTTCTATGCTTTAAGTGTAAAGCTTAACACTCATCTCCAAAATGCACGTGAGGCTGCCCTTATATCAAAGTACCAATTGCCAAGATCTTTATGCTTTGCATGATGACAGGAAGTACAGAAGCTGAGCAAAGAATAACTACTTTTGTACCATAAGCCTACATTTCATTTAGTGGTTTCAACATACGTCATTCACACTGAAGGTATTTAGTATTATAACTAGTCATAGGGAATTTACCTTGTTCATTTCTGCTGTCAAAAAAAAGTACATTCGGCTTTTCGCCTACTGTATTCTGATGACTCTGATTTCACCAGCATTAAAACGACTTTCATATTCCTTGAGGTTGAAATGTGATCTCCTGCATAGGTTCATTGGTGTACAAAGGTCCAGAGATGCAGTGCCACCAAAAGGGAGACCTATTTCTAAAAGAAGAGTGAAAACATGTGAATGACAAAGTACTTTGTGTGTGTCTTCTGGGAGGTGTGGCTTGGATGTTGAAATATTGGCACTTTTGGGACATTTAAGTGGTTTATGGGTTAACTGGAAAGAATTCTCTTTCTAAATATTTCGTGCATTAAACTTATTTTGTATTCAAACATTCAATTTTTTAAATAGTGGAATATCTCACATCTGTAGAGGAGTACATCCATTCATTTAATAACTATCTATTAAGAGTTTACTGCATGCCAGCAAGTGATCTCCAGGTCAAGATACAACAGAGGACTATCTAGACATAATACCCGCCTTTATGTAGAATACATTCTAGCAGAAGAGACAGGCAATAAAGAATCAATGCAGAGAAAGCATTGATTAATAAATTGAATAAACAACAGGCAATGGGACCTAGTGATGAACAAGGAATTGGCCTTAGACAGCACCTCTGTAACAGTGGGCAGGAAAGCAGAATGTGTGGGTCTAGACAGTGGTGGGTGGGCGGCTGTGGTCAGGGGGGCTCAGGAGGTTCTGACTGAGCCAGTCTTCTCTGGGGAGTAGGAAGCAAAGTCGTGAGCAGAGAGTGAGGATGGGGAAGAAGTGCTGACGATTTGAGGAAAGAAGCTGACAAGATGAAACATTTATCTATTCAGTACAGAAAATGACAATGCATATGTAAACTAAATGTAACGGTTTCCCCTCCCCTATCACTCTTATTACTTTGTTTTCTTCAACCATGGTACAATAACATAATATTTATCATTTTAACCACTTTAGGTGTACAATTCAGTGACATGATATCTATGCATAGCGCTATATAACCATCGTCACCATGTACTTCCAAAATTTTTCATCACCCCCAACATAAGCTCTGTATCATTTAGACAATAACTCCCCTTCCTCCTTCCCCTCAACCCATGGTAACCCCTACTCTACTTTCTTTCTCTATGAATTTGTCTATTCTAAGTACCTCATATAAATGAAATCACACGGTATTTGTCCTTCTGCGACTACCGTAATGTTTTCAAGTTCCAATGTTTTCGTAACGTTGTGATGGTTTACATCCATGTTGTAGCATGTATCAAAACGTTTACAGCTGAATAGTCTTTGTAGCAGGCTTTTAGTATCACGAAGGCTTACTGCAACAGCCATACTGTAGGTACAAGGGTGCCAAGGATGAGAGATGCAGTGATGTCTTCTGTCTTCCTCTTCAGTATCTCCCATGATCCCTAGCACAAAATCGTTCTCCGTAAACACACCTTGAGCTGTTTCAGTAGCATCACTTATAAACCACACTGAAACTGTAGGGTAAGGCAGGGTCTTGTTCCTAGCAATGTGTCGACAACCTGGAAGGCTGCCAGGCCTGACCGATGCTTGCGGCGAATGGTCTCTGCCAGGCTGAGAAAGGTACAGAGAAAGATGCCGCTGGGTACCAAAACAGCTGCTGCTTACTGACCCACTGGAAATGGGGCCATCATAGGCAGGTCGAGATGAAACATTTTAATAAATGGTATCCATAATTTCCCTCCTTGGAAGGAAATTATGCCCAAACTCCCAAAAGAGAGAACATGAATTACAGTAATTGTAGGTAACCTTTTATAATTTTGCATTCTGTGTCTTAATGTATGATGTTTAAAGTTTGAAAAACTTGGATTCGCTAATACTAAAATTTAGAGTCACTTGCTCATTTTTTCTCAGAAATCATTGTTTTATAAAAAAAAAAATACTGTCTTACTTTCTAGATAACTTTCCTCAGAAGAACTAACGCTTAAAAAATATTTTCCAAAAGGTTTACGATGAGCAATGCTGATTTTTGTAATGAGAAAAAAAATGTTAGCGAAAACATTCACTTGAGTCTCATTGTTAAATTCACAGCGATTCGTGCTTTTTGTATTCGATCCTGTCTATTTTTTTTTTAGTAGGCTCTCACGAACACCGGTAAGAGTAAGGAATTTTTTTTTTTTTTTGAAGGCGTGACATGTGCCCGTGCCTGAGTACCATTTTATACACATCCTTACTTCACGTTTGTCACTATTCTGTGACGTAGATGATAGATTCGTTCGGATTACACTCATCTCGCAAATGAGGAAACTGGGGCTCAGCACAAAGTCAACAGCGAATCGTCCTTCAAGGCCAGCATCACCAAATAAATGCCAGCGACCTCGTTCGGAGTCACCGCACTGGATCAGGTTGTTGGAGGAAGTTTGACGTAAACAGGTGGGGAAGAGGTGTCGAAGATTTGAGGGAAGAGCCAGGAGACTGCGGCCAGGAGCCGTGCCGGTTCCCTTCTGTAGCGCTGAGCCCGTCAGTCGCACAGTAGGACCTGGAACCTGAGTCCCCAAGGCCAGAGGCCCATGCGCTTTCACACCAAGTTACTCATAAACTGCTTCACATGCCCGGCTTTAAAAATAAAACTCTCGTAAATACTAAGACATAGCCAATAAGTTGAAGAAGGGTGAGCTGGGAGGTCAGGTAGCCCAGCTTTTCTAGAGAGTGATAAATAGTTTGCTATTTTGAGGTGTTTGCGAGCTTGCCGACCGCATTCAGTGGGAAGGACGTTTTTCTTCATTCCACCCTATTTGTCTTCTCTTCTCGCTTCCTCCCACTTCTCTTCTACTTCCTCAGGCTGTCCCCATGATAGGTGAACATTGTACCCTCAAGACCTGGCCCGCGTTTAGACGATGGTGACATCTGATTAAAAGAAAGCTTCTTGAAACTGCTAGAGAGCAATAAAAATAGAATCTCAAAGAAAGAAAGAAAAAACAAACCTCCCGTGGGTAATAATGCTTAGTTTTCTGCCAGGATGTAAGAAATCCCAGCAGTTATTTGTGTTTGAGCACGAAGATGAGTCCCCAGGTGTGCTTTGTTATTTTTTCCGTATTTGGTATTACTGTCCAATGTGTTTTAATTTTTATTTTTAGGTACCAGTTGGCTTCATTGTCTTCTGCGGCCGCTGTCAGTTTGGCTGCTGCTGTATTTTAGAGCAATGGGCATGAGAGCGATGAGAAAGGATGTTTCGCTAGACGTCTTCTTAGATCCTACTGGAGTTCAAGTTCACACTCTGGCAGTGAAGGAACGCGTATTGATTCACCCGCATATCCAGCTTTGCTAAGAAGACACACGGGGGCCCAGTGTCAAGCGCGAGGTCGCTGGCTGCCGCTGCTGGAAACTAACTCCAGGAGGAGAGTGGCCGCACCCAGGTGAGATCTCGCAGTGGTCTCGTCAGCAGAGCTTTTCCTGACCTGCTGCTCCAGGCCCCGCTCACTGCAAAGCACACACACCTGGACACTCACGGCAGAGGCGGTTTCATCTGCAAAACAGGAAAGCCTGATATAGCAAAACCTCAGTTGACAGGAAGGCAGTGAATCCAGACCTGTCATTAACCGGCGATGCTCATGAGCAACGGATCGGCTTCTCTAATAATTGTACTTCATGTTCCTGCTGTTAAACATAATTAAAAAAAGAAAACGCCTCAGAGCTCAATTTGTACCAGCTTTCAGAAAATGCAAGAGATCTTCACAAAAATTCTTAAAAGTTTTCGGTTACAGTTGACATTCAATATACATTGGTTTCAGGTGGACAGCATAGTGGTTAGACACTTATATGACTTAAGAGGTGACACCCCCATAAGTCTAGCACCTACCTGACACGATACAGTTATTACAATATTATAGACTGTATTCCTTATGCTGTACTCCACCTCCCCGTGACTATTTTGTAACTACTAATTCGTACTTAATGCCTTCACCTTTTCCACCCAGCCTTCTCGAAGCGCAAGAGATCTTTTGATATACAGTGTCATGCAGAACATTCCCCCCAGTTCCAGTTGACCATTTTTTATTGTTAACATCTCTTTTGCCTTAATCACATTCTCTATTTTGATCCTATGGCGTTTGAATGTTATGCATTTTTATAAATGGCGTCAAATATCTTTTGAAGTAAAACTAAAACGAGGTAAAAATTAAAAATACGTATTTCTGCTAAATATGCGCTTCATAAAGGGTCTGCAAAAATTTCTTTGTTTTTGACTACCGATCACGCCCGTCTCCACATGTCGCAGTGACTTACTTCGTAGACCCTTGTGTGAGATTCTGCTGCCTGGCCCGCCACATCTGGAGCCCAGCCCTGCGCCTGCAAGAGTCTTCCCCCTTTGTTCTCCATCTCCGCCCCTTCCGGCCATTGCCTCTGGGCGGAAGGCTTGAGAGAGGGTCTATTTTCTTTCATTAGAAGATACGACAGTAAATGCGTCTTCCGAATGTTCTGGAACCCATACTTCTTCCTTTGTTCCTCTGGGTCTAGTTCTGCTCCCCTCTTTATTTCTCTACCAGACAATAGCAACAGATTCTTTTTTTTTTTTTTTAATTTTAAAGTCGTACAATCCAGTGGTTTTTCGTGCATTTTCAGAGTCGTGCACCATCACCACTATCCACTTCCAGGACATTTTCATTCCCTCCGAAGAAACCTGACACCGGCCGCAGTCACTCTCTCCTGTCTTCCTCCAGCCCCTGGCAACCAATAATCTACTCTCCGTCTCTATAGATTTGCCTCTTCCGAGCATTCTAGGTAAATGTAATCGCGTAACGTACAGTCTTTTCGTTAGACTTCTTCCACTTTGCGTACCGTTTTCGAGATTCATCCCGCTGTGTTTATTGGTATGTAGCATTATCAGTCCTCCATCCCTTTTCATGGCCCAGTAATACTCCATCGTATGGATGAACCGCACTCGTCACTTGCTAATAATCCCTTCACCAGTCGAGGGACACTTGGGAATAGCTTCTGTATTGATACCTTCCCCTGCCTCCTTGATTTTTTCGTACCAGCGCATCATCTATATCACGTCTGGGGTTGTCTTCTTAAACAATACTCATCATGGCTCCCCGTATTCAAAACCCCGTGAGGGTCCCCCCGCCGCTCGCCTGCAGAGCGAAGTCCTCACTTCATCCTTCTGTTTGAGTCTCATCGTAGTCATCCCATCCCTTATTTCTTTATTTCCACAGATATCCTGTGTGGATGGACTCTCCTTAGGGTCTCTACTCTCCACACGGTTTGCCCCCATTAACCCTCTCTTTGAAGTCTTCTTCAAGGGACAGTGTATGGTGCCTCAGCACTTTCTACATTGTCCTTCATTAAAATACCTACGATTCTGTATGGTAATTATATACCTCTTTATTGTCACTCCTACATGCAATGTGAGCCCTCCGGGGAAGGTGCATGTTTCTTATTTTACTTCTCAGTGACTTTTTCTGTGACTAACTGATTATTTCATTTACTTGTGTACCTTTATTTAACCTTTCAAACTTTGGAACTTTTATGGAGTAACTTAATGTGCCCGGCACTCAATTTTTCCACTGGGAAAATCAACTCAGCTACTTTGTGGCTAGTCCTCGAGGGAGTTATTTTCTACTGTGACTACCCGCCACCCCCCAGATGAGAACATGCTTTTACAAACATCTTCTTTTGATCTCGCCTAGTCCCTGTATCTGGCCACTATCATGTCCTCATTTGAAAAAAATTTAAAAGCAAGACAAAGGAAGCTTCAGTGACTTGCCTGTCAGAGGAGGTCAGAGTTTGTGCGGCAAGAATCTTGCTGCCGTTTGCTAAGGAAGAGAGAGATCACAGAGGGAAGAACTTCCTGAGGGAAAATGGGACTGAAGGAAACAGAGTTTTGTATAGAAGGGAGAAACTCTTTTTTCCTTCTCTCTATAAATGGAGATTGATCCATGCATCCCCTCTACAAGTCTGAGGCAGGGGAAAGGGAGCAGAGCAAGCCTCTGCACCTCAGCAGCAGCCTGCTGGCTGAGGCGGTGGGAGACAGCACACTGAGCCTGAGTGAGCGTTCGGTTCGTCTCCTGTCCTCCAGACCTGTGAGCAGAGGGAACCCCCCAAGACCAGCTCAGGGTCTCTGGGTGCAGTAGAACCAAGAACTAATAAGGATGCTCAGGCAGTTAGAATCAGCACGGGTGATGTCGTTTGCAGGGCCCACTGTAAAATGAAAATGGGGGTGTCCCTTGTTCAGAAAGTATTAAGAATTTCAAGACAGTGACAGCTGACCGTTAAACTCAACGTGAGGCCCTTCTGAGAACGGCGTGGGAGGTCCTGCGTGGGTTGAGTTGCCGAGGTAGCCCTGGGCAGAGAAACACACCCAGAGAGAGACACATTCTCAGAACCATGCAGAAAATGACATATATTCCATGAAGAAATATGAACCAAAAAAAAAAAAAAATGTTGCCTTAAGATGGTTTTGACTACAATGTAGCTTACATAATAATTGTACTTTCTATGTATCAGACACAGTTTCAAATGCTTTGCACATACTGACTCATGCTTTTCTTCTTGAAAACTCTAGGAGGTTGGTACTATTATTAGCTGTTTCATAGATGAGGAAGTAGAGGCATGAGAATTCAAGTAAATTGCCCCAAATTCTGCAGAACTTAGTCAGACTAGCTGAGTCTGTGCTTCTAACTACTGTATACACTGCCTGTCTAAAATACAAAGCAAGACCTATTTACTACATGACTCTGTACCACATATTTGAGAAAAAGATAGTTTTGGAGGGTATCTTACTTTTTTGACCCTGAAAGAGAGAGGATTTAGTTATTTGCAGGTATTGGTAGAGAATTCTACAGATTCTTCACATCCTGCAACCTGACCTGTCTATGTATGTCCCTATCCTATGCTATGCATCTTCTTCAGGTCTCTTAGTCACTGACTACTAAAAAACACAAACAGGTATACAAAAATGCATCCCTTACACGAACGACCAGTCGGTAGGTATTACCACTCTTGCCTCTGTTCAGATAAGATCCCAAGCAAGCAAGAAAACTGCATTTAGTGCAGCCTGAAAATGCTTCTCTACTCATCACTCAGGAAAACAACTAGCATTTTAGAATGCTAAGAAAAGAAATGGTTAAAGTGGATTTTGTACTATAAAAAAAAGAGTATAGTATAAAATGAATTTTATAAAACGTTTTATTCAAAGTGTTCCAAACAAATATGAAGTTATGGTATATTTGTAAGAAATTTTAAATATATGGACGCTTCATCTATTCATCCCTGTTTATCTTTCATAGGATGTTGGATAAATGTAATGTTTCCATATTTTGTTTACCTCTGTGTGTGCTTTAGCTTCCTGAATGGAAATTAGGATTGCGGATTGGATTTGTGCCTCGCTGATGAGACAACAAATTTTCATGGAGACTGAACTGATCCAAACTGAATGAGGTAAACATATTGAAGAATATTAGGAAGAAAACTCACTATATAAAGATACGTTTAATTTTTCTTCACCTGAAAAGTAGCTATTTCAAAGCTATTGAAAGTCTCTTGAAAAATACTGGAAGCAGAGAAAAAGCTCCAAATTTTTCATAGAGAAACTCCATCTCTTTTGGGTTTGGGGCCATTATCTATAAAATGCTCTCATCAGAACTGCGTTTAACAAAACACTCTTTTCTAATAACAAGTATAAAAAGAAAGAAACCCACCTATCCACTGGCTCCCTAAAACATCTAATCAGAATAATCCATCCCAGGTTCTTACGCCTTCATGAAAGTTTCAGACTAATAGGCCAAAGGCTGTTTCATCTTGAACATATTCTATTTCTTTCTTTGATTGACAGAGTTGTTGCAGGAAAGTCAAACGAACCTTGGGAACAACACAGCTATTTTTTTTTTTTCCTTCTTTTAATTGGAAAAATTAAAAAGAAAGGAAACAATGAAATGTAATATAACAAACATCAGCACACACAAGGAAATGATCAAACTTTTGTCATTTCTTTTGTGAAATAAGCAATCCTGATTAAGTTCAAGTCCCCTCGAGTCCCTGCCTGGTCCTATTGCCCGTAATTTCTCCCCAGAGGCCACTGCCATGACGATTTGGGCATCGTATCCCATCAGCTCACGCTCTTATTATAGCCACACACATATATCCTTTATAAAAATATCGCTTGGATGCGTGCACACATTTACACACATAGTATTGTGTCTTGCCAAGATCAGATGGAACTACCCTGATCTCTGGGGATAAGGAAGGATGCAGTTTTCTTAAATTATGACCTCTGTTTAGAAACTGTTCCCTGGAGCATGTTTTAATTTCTGAAAAAAGTCAGAGCAGTTAAATCTCTATTACAGTCAAGAAGCCTCGAGGTGAACTCTTTTTGCTGTTGGTGACTGTACGAGGTTCTGCTAGAAAATGAAACTGTGTTGAGATTGTCTCTTATCGATGATCTGTAAACTCAAGGAAAGCTTGCTCTTGGGACATTTCTGAGTTTTTTTCCTGGCAAAATGATTTTTTCTGCAGTGATCAAAATCCTTAGGTGGTCACTGTGGGGAATGCATAAGAATTTGCTATATTTTAAATCCCTGGATACTAGAAGTTATTGTAGTCACAGTTTTTCTGTGCAAACATAGGTTTTTTTATGTTAGTGTAACAAAAGCTTTAAAAATAAAGTTTAAAATGCAAATTGGTCATAGTAGTTATAAATTCATCTTTTTTTCTACATGGAAAAGTTTAATGATTTCAAAAAAATACACAGGAATTAAAACTTCTTCAAAGATATATAGTTCTATACTTTAATCTTAAAGAAGACTAACAGTACTATGAACAACAACTGGCTGCTTTAATGCTTTAGAATGTAGTTTTCTCACATTGAATTGACCTAAAGTTGGCATGTTAATAAATCTGGTAGTCTAGTGCCACCTTGTGACTGAAATGTTCAACTGCATCACATTAGATTAAAGAGAGTAAGAACTTAATTTTTTAAAAAGGTTCATTCATTCATTCAGTTTCCAGTGTGCATTGGTAATTGGATTGACAGTGTCTTCTAATCGAGCAATCAACTATCCTAGTTTTTCCGGCATGGAGGGGCATCCTCGAGTCTCGAGGTTTAGAACCAGGACAGTCCTGGGCAAACAAGGACTGGTTGGTCACCCTACCTACTAGATACAAAGCACTGTGCAGGCACTCGGGATGCAGCAATGAATAAGACAGGTAAGATCACTGTTACTTATTGTGGGGAGACCCACATAACATTATAACCATGTAAAAAATCAAATAGCTGCAAGTTAGGCAGAGAACTGAAATAGGTTGATGAAGGAGAAAGTGATGTAATAAAAACCTCTTGTAGGTTGAGGGCTGGGTAAGCAGAGGAGGTGACATTTAAGCTGAGAGCTGAGTGATGAGCAGCAGCTGTCAAGAAGATAGAAAGACAGGAAGAAGAACATTCTGGGCGAAGATAAAATTTAGAACAGAGCCCGTAGACCAGGAGTAAGCTTGGCGTGTTTACGAAACCCAAACGAGTCAGTGTGACTTGAACATGTTGGGTGTCTCAGTTTCCCAGGGCTTCTGTAACAAATTACTGCAAGCTGGGGAGCCTGAAACAACAAGAATTTATTGCCTCACCGTTCTGGAGGCCGGGGGTCCAAAACCGAGCGGTCAGCAGGGCCGCGCTCCCTCTGATGGCTCTGGGGAAGGGTCCTTCCTTGCCTCTTTCTAGCTTCTGGTGGTCACCAGAAATCCATGGTGCTCCTCGGCCAGTGGATTTAGAACTGTGGTCTCTGCCTTCGTGTTCACGTGGTTCTCCCTGTCTTCATGTGGCTTCCTTATTTTTATAAGTACATCAGTCCTTGGCCTACTGTCACGATATCATCTTAACTTGGTAACATCTGCAAATATCCTATTTTAAAATAAATTCACACTTACAGGTGTAAGAGGGACAGATCAAGATTCAACATATTTTTGGGGGGAAGGTAGGGGGGTGGTGGACAAAATTCAACCCAGTACGGTGGACAAGGCTGGAAGCGGTCTAGGATTTGGACAGAGGGTTAGTCAGGGCCCAGGTCATGCAAGGATTTGCAAAGTCAGGCAAGGAATAAAACTCTTAATAAGTTTTAAGGAGCAGAGAAAAGTGATATCACATTCATTTAAAAGGTAAATTACTACTGTGGGGAGATGGACCATCGAGAGTGAGTGTGGAGGGAAGGAAGTTAGGACTGAATTGAAGTGGCTTGGTTTATAATTATGATGGTACAGTTGGAGAGAACAGCACAGAGTTGGGATATGTTTTTGAGATAGAATTGGTAGGTTTTTCTGATGTACCGAATGCTGGAATGATTGAAGAAGGATATCGAGGTTAAGTGCTAGAGTTTTGACTTGAAAAATCTGGTTGATATTTCTGTTATTTCCAGGGCTGAGGAAACCTGGGGGAGAAATGGGTGTGGAGAGGAAAATTGAGAGTCTTATCTCTGCAATGGGAAGATAGAAAGACTGTACCCCATTTCCAGACCCTAAGTGACATGGGTATCTGAGAAAAGGTAGCTGACAATCCAGAGGGCAGTGGGGAAAGAGAAGAGATGTTTTAATGAAACAATAAGATTTCAGATAGGGCATGGGAGAAAAGAGAAGGCTTATGGAAGGGTTGGAGAATAACGGCACTTTTTGCTGATACACTGTGAGTAACACAGAACACACCTTAAGACGGTGGAAGGGAGGAGTGGAAGGCAAATTGGGTCGCATCAGTGCATGTGCCTAGTTTGAGTGATGAGAGCTGACTGCGAGGCTCGGGTTTCTGCTGGTGACAGAGGTGGAGTGTTTATAAAGCCCAAAGGGATTCCCTTGATTATCTTTTAGAAGAAGGTGTCCGGTTTCATATATCTAGACAGTTCTATCTTGCAGCGTCCAAGGAGCATGGTAGAGCTGGTCAGAGCCAAGACAAGCAAGAGCCTTCCAGATACCTTCTTTGGGAGGAGAGAGTTCTAGGCTCCTTGACAGCTGGCAGAGGGCCAGCCTATCTGGGGTGGGAGGCTCAGAAGCATGAAGCTCTTTTTTACAAAAGCCTCTTCAATTGCAGGCAGCGTCTTCTACTCATGCATCGAATAGCAATGGTGTCAGGATTCTGAGTTGCTCTGGTCAGGTCTACAATTTTGAATTCATATGTCCCATAGGAAACATCCCTTCTGTGGGCTTAATAACTGAACACCCTCAGTGTCTTTAAACTACACCAAGTAGTTAGAAAACTTATAAATTTATTTTTCTTCTTCTTCTTTGACGAAATGCAGTGTAAGACAAAGATATAAAATGAGAATTATTTCATATGGAAAATGTAGATCTAAGCATATACACATGCCTAAATAGATTTATTTTTTTCTAGGCAGATAAGCAGTCTTATGTTTAGATTTCCAGGTCGGGCTAAGATCCTGGTAACTCATTCTTAACTCACTTTTATGGTTAAACGAGGAGAAACAAGAGAAAGGCTGAATGTACCTTTCTTTTATCTTTCAGTTTAGGCAGGTTAGACCATTTAGAAGCGAGAGGACTGCAAGGTTCGTGCTGGCGTACCCCACCCCCGCTCAAGTCCCCATTTGGTCCTTTGCCCGTGGAGCGGAGGAGATGCTGGCCTCTCCTCTCCAGCCCCCCATTTGTGGTCTCAGGGTTGCGGGTAAGTGTGATAATCAGCACCCCCTTTAGGAGTGAACCTGGAGAGATCTAAATGGGCCTTTTCTTTCTCGGCACCTTCCAGACCACCCACGGAGCATCGAGAAGTTTCCATGCCTCAGTTCTCATTGCTTCCGGAACCAGTGTATAGAATGAGACAAACTGGATGGTCTCTTTGGACAAAATTAGCTTCGTGTGATTTTTAAAGTGGTTTTTTTTTTGACTAGTAGTTTATTTTATAATTTACCAACAATGAATTTTATAAAAGAACAATCTCCCCCCACCCCCTCCCCCAAATTCTATCATGTTGTCCCTTCGTATATTTACTCTTTTAAAGTAAGTTATATTTTTATTTATTCTTAGACACCGGATCTATATCAGTTGGGTGAATCTTTGAAAAAAATTTACATTTTAGGAAGACTAGCCAGTCGTTCTCTGTAACATCAGTATAGGACATCCGTATTCCTCTGGGCCCGCCACGACTCAAACAGGCCCCTGTCATGTGACCACAGGATTAAGACTGCTCTTCATGTCACGCCTCACTTACTGCCACAGGACCTCAACTCACTTTGTGTTTCTTCCACTCGTCCTCATTAAAGGTTATTGGTCTTGTCACCTTTTTTACTGTGTGTGTGTGTTTTTTGTTTTGTTTTTTTTTTAGGCAAGGCAACCCTTGGTTGACCTCACAGATTGCACAGACCTTGTCAGTTTACAATCCCTTAGTTTTTTTGTATTTTATGCCTACAGCACCTGGTCTTCCTAGGTGCTCTCCCATCCAAGTACAAACCAGGCCCAACCCTGCTTAGCTTCCGAGATCAGACGGGATCTGGCTTGTTCAGGGTGGCATGGCTGTAGACTCCTTTTGACTCTTCTTTAAATGTGTTCAAGCAACTCGTAAAACATGGTGTCCAGAATTAGATGTAAGACCCCAGACGCTGTGTACCGGGGGCCTAGATATTATACATCACTTCCTCCTCCTAGATTCTGTCTAAAACTGCAAGAGCATTTGAATTTTTTCAGCCACAGTTCACTGTTGGCTGACAATGAGTATCTGGCCAATGAAACAAATTTTAAAAATTTAACACAAGGTTGTTAATTCATTTAGTCCTTATCTTGTACATGTAGTGCTGGAATTTTTGCGTCCAAGTACAGACTTCCGTATATACTTTTATTTATGTTTTCAGTGTAAAATTTGGCCGAAGTTCCAGCCCGTAAAGACAGACCTAGACTGCCTTCCGGGGACGTCGGCGTGTGCTCTCCGTGCTGGATTCTCCTCATGGAGGGTGGAGCGTAGCCAGGCATTTCTCGCTCACCGGCTCGTCAGCCTCACCTCTCTCTTTAATCCCAACGTCCCTCTTTGTGAATTTTCTCATTTGCTCATATCTTTTCGCAGATGAAAGGTACCACAGAGTAAGTCACCCAAAAACTGTAATGAGAAAGGAGCAAACCCACCGATTTCCTGTTTAAGGGGTTTTTACGACACTGATAACTGGGTCTTATCTAAAAAAATAAATCGAGGGGCTAATAAAAAAAAATTGGCTCATAATTGGGACTATTACCTTATTATGATATCTTAGGCGAGTCATAGAAGGGTCATGGTTTGGTCTAAAGAATAAAAGGAATGACCTATCTATAATATTTCATCAGTATATAACTCATGAGTTCTGTAAAAAGGGAGACGAATAGACTGAGTTAAATTATAAGGATTCTGCATGCCACTCTCACATATGTGTTTGAGTAAAAATGTAGAAAACTATATAGAAAACTATATTTTCTTTTAATGGGATCTGTAACTTTTGCTGCTTTCTTATTATCTAGTAAGAATACTTAATATAAAATCTATGCTCTTGATAAAATTTTAAATAGACAATACAGTATCATTAACTACAGCCACAAAGTTGTGTAGCAAATTTCTAGAACATACGCATCTGAAACTGAAAGTACAGGCTGCCATTCCTTCAATTTGAACATTTTTGATAATGAAGGCGTGGCTAGAATCTATGCTTTCATATCAAAAGTTTTATTTATTCAGAACCGTGCATTTTATTAAACACCAAAGGCATTTTATTTCTCATGAAATCATTCCAAATGCACAAAACCTGACAACGAGATAATGAACACTCATGCGCTGCTACCCAGGTCTTACGAATAACATTTTGTTGTGTTTGTTTCAGATCGTGGACGCACAAAATAAAACATTTTACAGATGGTGAGGAAGCTTTGTTTGTGTCCTTTGCTTCAGATTCATTTCTCCTCCACCACTTCCCAGAAGTAATTATTGCTGTGATGATTCTTGTAGCTTTGTTTACTTGTCTTGACTGCTGGAAAGCATTTTATTTAAGAATATCCCATAATTTAAACGTTTTCTTATTTACGATTATTTAGATGGTTTTGAAAAATTTCGATAGTAAAATAATGGTGCTGTGAGCATGTTCTATATTTCTTTTAGGTCACATGTATTTAGGTTTAGGTTTCTATAGCATATGTACCTGGAAGCGAACTTTCTGGGTGACGGGGTAAACATCAGCAAACAAACACCTTCAGGTTTCTTGGATAAACTCTCGTCAGTTTATTCCGACAGTGTACGCCCCATCTTCGCACACTCTTACTATTGCCCATCTTTAAAATTTTTGCCAGTGTTATTGGGTCATTGTTTTGAGTCCTTTTACTTTTTTAATATCAGCTTTATTGAAGTATAATTCACACATAATGCAACTAACCCTTAAAAGGTGTAGAGTTTTGTGGTTTTAGTTATTTTCACTTTTTTTTTTTTTTTTAAGATAAAACTTACTGGAGTTTTTATCCACAGCCAGCAATGGCGATCTTGCTGGTCTTTCCATTTCAGGACCCAGGGCACCCCATGGTCTCCAGAATAGTCCCGCCCCCTTTCACTTTGGGGAGTCCCGCCCACCCAACCACCTGCTCTTGGCAATGCGGATGAAAAACTGGGAACCGGTTGCGTTGGGTCCATCACTTGCCACGGGCAAGATGCCGACCCATAAGCTTCAGGACGAAATTCTCATCATCAAATTCCTCCCCCCATAGATGGACTTGCCATCCAGACCATTATGGCGTATGAAGTCACCGCCTTGGCACATAAATCCCGGAATAATTCTGTGAAAGCAGGAACCCTTATAACCAAATCCTATCTCCTTATTGCTCAGAGCACAAACATTGTCTGCCGTCTTTGGAACTTTGTCTGCAGACAGCTCGAGGGAGACATGGGCGGAGGTCTTGTGGTCCATGGCGGTGTTCCAGAATGCAGTCGGGGTGACCATGGCTGGGCGCCAGTGACTCGGGGCAGCAGCATCTGCAAGGCTGTAGTTAAACTTTCCCCCTTTATAGTTTATGATTTTTGTATCTTATGTAAAATTTACCTCCTTATCACAAAACAAAAATGTTATTCTCCTACATTTTTTATGAAATTTAAAAAGTTTTGTTTTTCACATTAAGTTTTGAATTTTCTTAAAGTAGACTTTTATGTGTGGTGTGAATTTAGGGATCTAAATTATTTTTATTTGGGTAACTAAGTGACCCAAAAACATTTATTAAATTGTTTATTCTTTCACAGCAACTCGTAATGGTATTTTGGGTTTCCATAGTTCTCTTCTAACATGTTTTAACTATCTTTTGTCTTTACTGTGTCAACATCACAGTGTCTTAATCATTAGACTTTATAATGACATTTCTTAGAGAAAGTACATCCTTTATCTTTTTCATAAAAAAAAAAAAAAGTTTGATTTCCTGGTCCTTCACTCTTCCAGATGAAACATTGGCTTTTCACGTTCCATGCAAAGCTCTAATGAAATTTGAAGTTATTTTATTGAATTTATCGATTAATTTGGAAAGAACAGATATCTTTATTTAGTGAATATTTTCAACCATGAATGTGGTCTAACTGGCAACTTCCCTAATTTTTGCCCCTAGTTCCAATTTGAGGTGAATTTACAAATAAGGCCATTTGTCCCCTAGATATTTCTGTGTTTATTTCTGAACCATTCGCTCATTCAGAAATATTTATCGAATGTCTCCTGTGTGCCATTCTCATCAGCCACCCCGAACCCCGCTGTGTTAAAGTTCGTCAGACCTGTCTGGCCATTTCAATTGACCTTGTCTTCTCTTCTCAAATGAAACATTTTAAGCTAAACTTATATTGACCTAAATATTGACCTAAAATGTAAACGACTAATAGGATTAACCTTCCTAAGGTGTATTTGCAATTATTAAATGAAGTTGTCAACATAAATCAATCTCTGATTGGCGGTTTGTTCCTGGGAAATATTTTGAGCAAAAGAGATGTTGTCTATGTCTCTTATCTCTAGTGCACCTGCTAGAGTATAAAAGTGTTAGAGAAGTCATTCTATGTCCCTTTACTCATTTCCCATTGATGCAGGAACTCCACACAGAATGGACTCCATCCGGGGGTAGCCTGGGGAGAGAATCTCCATTGGCACAACTCGTACCGAATGTCACAACCAAGAAGCGGGGACTTTCAGAGGGCTTGCATGGTGTGCGACGCAGTGGAGGTGAGGCCTAGAAGGGGACTCTGACTTGAAGAGAGGACGAAAGAGACAACAATCTGAACAGGGCCCCAAAGCATGGTGTAAAAGTGCTATGAGAAAACCGTAAAGTGTTAATTCTTCAGCGAGAAAGCAAAAGAGGTTGGAAAGTCAGTATTCTTGAGACAATAGTTTCCTCCCTCCCTCCTCTCTTTCTTTTTATTTTTTCTTCCTTCCTTCCTTCCTTCCTTCCTTCCTTCCTTCCTTCCTCCTTCCTTCCTTCCTTCCTTCCTTCCTTCCTTCCTTCCTTTTGAGATTAATGGCATTTTTTTTCTAAGAGAAAAAAGCCAGTTCTTATATTGTATTTAATAAATGTTGATTTAATCAATCATCAACATTCATAAAGATTCCCCCTTGCATTAAATAACAAACCAGTTACAATGGTCATTGCACTCAGATTTTGCTCATGTTTTACCATTCCTGAAAGAATGTTGGCAATAAGGAGGTGAAATTGTTCTTGTTTTAAATTACACCTCAATAAAAGTGTCCTATGACTTTTTAATATTTTGAAAGCACAGTCTCTTCCTTCCCACTATAATGTGCAAAAGGCATTTTCGTTCTCTGCTAGCAAAAATAAAACTCATGAAAACAATTCCTCATCTTTATGAGGCCTAACTTCAGCTTTCAGAACTGTTTTGAATTTCTTAACTTAAAAAGTCACAAAATACTTGGACTCTCTGTCTTGTAACCATTTGAGATTACATTTGTAGCTTTCTCACAGATACCAGCATAGGCATATAAAGATATTTGTAATCATACTTTATAAATACATGTGTTCTATTGAAATGACTTTAAATACATTTATAAAAAAGGGATAAAAAGACTCTTCTTTCTTTTTTCCCAGAATGAAGTCACACTTATACAGAGTTTGATACAGCAGATGGTTCTGACACATTTTAAAATAACTATTTTTCAATCAGACGTAGAAAAGTAACATTTAAAAAAATTATTTTCTGCGTTTTCACTTTGCTTTTTTTTATGACGACATGTTTTGGCCTCTATTCTGGGGAAATCTTACTGAACTTCTGAGCAAAGAAAGGAAAACTGCATGCCTGTTAGGGTCCAACACTAAAGAAGCTTTTGATAGGAGATGTTCCTGTGTGAAATACAAATGCAGTAGCTTTTCTTTTTGCCTCTGACAAATTTAACGGCCCAAACAGGAAGAAAGTCTGCACTTTTCCGTGCATGTTGATCATTCCTCTCTTGCCTTCTGTTTTTCTCACTGTCAACTTTCTCTATCCTTTGGTGAAAAATTTTGCTGCAATGTCATAAAAAATGGAAAGATTCAAGAGGTAGCTATGACCTTACATATGCTGGCTAAGGGCTGTCATGATATAATGCAAATCAGCAGGTCGATGGTGGACAAATGTCAGTATTAAGACTTTAAAATACTTGGTTTTTCTACTTGGCCATCATGAGTGATTATTAGCCCAAAGCCTTTTTGTACATAATTATTCTGAGTCACCCACAGTGCCGAATAATCACTCCAGTTCTTGGTACAGTTTGCACATTTTCTAGGGCTATTTGACCCACAGAGTTTTCTAGTTTGCAGAAAACAATTCCTCTGTATTCAGAATTCAGAATTCCTCAAATTTAGCCTGAAAAGAGATTAAGTGAAAAAAAAAAAAATCCCACAGCTAGTAGTAGAAGAACTGGACTCACTCAAGCCCATTAAAAAAAAAAAAAAATCAACTTCACTGTGATATAGTTTAGGTACCATCAAATGTGCCCGTTAAAAAAGCACAGTTCAATAATTTTTGAAAGATTTATAGAACCCGGTAATTACCACTGAGATCAAAACGCAGAACATTTCCATTGTGTCAATAAGTCTCACGCTCCATCTCAGCACCCCCCCCCCACTTCTAGCCCCAGGCAATAACGGACCTGCTTTCTGTCATGCGGATTAGATTTGGTTTTTTTTTTTTCCTAGGGTTTCATAACAATAGGGTCATGCAGTAGGTACTCAATTTGTTTGCCTTCTTTTCCGCAGTATGATATTTTTGAGGTTCATCTATGTCACACATACTGGTGGCCATTCCAGCTTAGGTAAACTGACTCGATGCAAATGACAAATTCACGACAATTGGTTTGTTTATTTTATACTTAAGATTACAGTTTTATTATGAAGGATATACACAGGGTGAGGTCCGGGAAGGTCCCAAACACAGAGCTTCTCTACTATCTCCCCATGGCGTCAGGGTGACAACATACGTCACCTTCCTCAAACAGCTGAAAGTGGTCACCAACCAGGAAGCACTACTGACCTTCAGAATCCATACTTTTTATTGGGCATGGAAGCACGATATTGATTAAATCATTGGCCAAGTGATCAAACTCACTCTCCAGCCCCTGTCT
Organism: Rousettus aegyptiacus; assembly: GCF_014176215.1. Taxonomy (NCBI): domain Eukaryota; kingdom Metazoa; phylum Chordata; class Mammalia; order Chiroptera; family Pteropodidae; genus Rousettus; species Rousettus aegyptiacus. Next base: position 83,963,514 of record NW_023416287.1, read on the forward strand.
CTTCCCTGGAAGTGTGGCATCTGAGAGTCCCAACCTCCTAATTATGTGCTTGGTCTTTCTCTTGATCACCTCCCATCCAAAAACTGTTTAGAAGTCACTTCATTAGCATAATAAAGACATTCTTTTTCGCTTAGGAAGTTGCAAGTTTTTGAAACTCTGTGTCTTGAACCAAAGACAAAACTCAGATATACATTCTTTATTGTACCACACCTCACATTCACGGTCCCCTGTCTTTGTCTGGCTTATTTTACTTAGCACGATGCCCGTCCATGTTGTTGCAAATGGCAGGATTTCCTTTTTATGGCTAAACAATGTACGTACAGGATATCATGTCTTCTTTATCCATTCATTTGTTGATGGGCACTTAGGTTGTTTCCATATCTTGACTATTGTGAATACTGCTGCAGTTCTGAAGGGAGTGCAGAGATATGGTGGTTCTATTTTTAATTTTTTTTTTGACAAACCTCCATACTGTTTTCCACAGTGGCTGCACGATTTTGCATTCCCACACACAGCATAGAAGGGTTCCAATTGCTCCATTTTCTCACTGGCACTTGTCTTTTGTTGTTGCTGATTTTTTTGATAATAGCCATTCTATTGGGCCCGAGGTAACATTTCACCGTGGTTTTGATTTGCTTCTTCCTTGCGATTAGTGACGTTGAACATTGTTTGATGTACTTGTTGGCTATTCGTACGTCCTCTTTGGAGAAATGTCTATCCATCTCTTTAGACCATTTTAAAGTCATGTTATTTGGCTTTTTTTGCTATTGCAGGAGTTTCTTTTATATTTTGGAAATTAACTCCTTATCCAATATGTGGTTTGTGACTATTTTCTCCCATTTCTTAGGCTGCCTTTTTACTCTGTTTTATTTGGTTTTAACTGCAGGTGAACCCATTGTCTATTCCAAGGGAACACTAGGCATCTCATACGGGCAAGTATGATCCACTGAAGACTCTGTCTGGGATGGAATCTGCTCGCTCAGGCAGATGGTCGTCACCCTTTCTTGACCTGGAATCAAACTTTACGAAGTCAAATACATTCAAATACTGAAATTATATTTACAGTTAAAGCTGATGACGTCTGCCGTTAGAAGTTTACTTATATTAATTTCAGTGTAAAGTTACAAGAATGAAGATGTAATAATTTTGAAATAATCTTAATATCTAACCTGTCATGATGTTTTAAATGTGCCAGAATCATTAAATGCTCTACCTGGCTTAAGGACATTGGATTATTAGGGTGAATTCATCATTTCAGACCTATTCACCTACAGTGGGATAGTCCAGAAGGCATTCTTTTCACCAATAGGGTGAGAAATAAATTTGTGAGAAGAGTCCCAGCATTCTTGAAGAGCTCTGTGATTGTGTTTCTTTGTAAGCCAGACCCTACGGTGGGAACTGTGGTCATTGAATGAGAAACTTAAATGAAATGAGAATAATTGGACCCAGAGTGGCAGGGGCCAATTCCACTATGAAAAGAAAGGACATCGTTACAGGTCCACCTACATTAAAAAGATAAAACAGAATGTTATAAACAATATTAAGCCAGTAAATTCAACTAGTTAGATGAGATGGATACCTTCCTACGAAGCTCAGTCAAGAAGAAGTAAACCACATTGGGCCATGTATCTGTGAAGAAAAATGGACTTTGCTGTTGAAAACCTTCCAAAAAGAAAACTACTTCACTGGTAGGTGAATTCTATTAAATATTTCCAGAATTCCTTTCCCGCAGAGTTCCCTGAGAGTTAGTCATCTCGGAGAGCATTTACATGCCAGACCTGCATGGTGAAGCTGTAGCAATTGTTCTCAGGCTGAGAAGGCGGGTGGGAGCAGGGGACCTGGAGCCCTTCCGCTCAGCCATGGCGCTGCCCTCTGCTGGCTCGCCTGCTGATGCGCACAGGAGCCTGGCCCACAGCTCCTCCAGCTCCGGTGCCAGGGCTGTGTTCAGCTCTGAGCCAAGAGAGACAGCTTCACCTGCAGGCCACTCTCATCTCTAGAGTTGGGGGCAGCGGGAGATGTGGGGTGTAGCCTGTCGTATAGGTCCCACTCATCCTGGCAGGTTCCGGTTTCTCCTTGCTCTTTCCCACTCACCTCCTCCTTTCCTCCCTGAGTTGCAGCCCGACTCACAAAAACCTTCCACAGACCACGAGCAGGTGCCGCAATTCCATTAGGTCATGTCACTATAATAAATCCCTCATTACATGTGCATCTATCTACGGTTCTTCTCTGCCTGAACCTTGACTGACACACGAGGCGGGTAGTGTTTTAGCCTTCAGCTACTTGTAAGGAGACGTTTTGAAAAAAACATTGTGTTTATTTATCAAATATCAGCTAGAATGAGAAAAATATATATGTTCGTAGTCTAAACAAATATTGCTTCAGTGTGCAAATTAATACTTAGAGAAATTTCTGGTCCTTGTATGTGGGTCAATGAAGAGACTTCTTGATTTTTTTTCTTTTCCTTCATTATTCTATTTCTGTTTTTGCACCCTTTGCCCCAGGTCTATATTTTAATCAATTAATTAACATGTTCATTGAGTACCTACTGAATGAGTACCATATATATCTGATACCAACATATCAGGCCCTGGGCTGGCAACTACGCACAGAGAACAAAACAGAGGTGATGTAATGTTAGTCTTCTTGGAGACAGGTGTAAAGCAAACACAGCTTCCATAAGATCTATGGAGGCAAAGATATCTACCAACATCTAAGGGATGTTATTGATGCTGACTATTCAATGCGTGGGAAAGGACCATTCATAATAATGGCTACTGAGAAAGACACCTGCACATCACATCTTCCAGGACCTAGCTTCACACACCACTGTGGTTTCCATAGCCCAAGCAAAACCCTGGAACCTCATGCTCCCCAGGAAGTTCTAGTCAAGTTAACCATATGCATCATATATTTATTTTCCTTTGATAAATCAAAGACTGCCTTCAAAGCTTTTCCCCCCATTACCACCAGGTGGTAGATCTATTGTAATAAATTTGCCATAATGCTAATTCATAGAAAATCTTGATTTATATTATGCTAGGTAAGCAGCATTAATTGTAAACAGTGGAAGAAAAAGATAGTCTTTAATTTTGCTGGGCCAGATGACTTTTGGTCACCAGTGCTGGATTCACAACAATTCACAATATCACCTCCTTGTGGTGAGTGACTTTAAGAGATTCATTCCCATCCCTGGTGTTATTTATTTTCCTATTTTGCTCAAATCTTTCAAGTTTCTATATTTCTGTGTTTTGTCAATAAATAATTTTATTTAAAAAATATATATGGCAATTCAAATTGAAAAAAGTACCACTCTCAACACAGTAATTACTTTTACATTTGCAAATTACTTTCCAGTCATTTTCACATAAGTGCCTATTATGAAAATTAAATGATTCACACACTATTTAGCTGAAGAAAACATAGGGACACGTTCTGTGGCTGTTCAGTAGATGGCGCCAGACACCCGGTTAACCATCAGCCCATTTTCAGCCTGGATCAGGTGCGTTCAGGCGGGACCCAGCCCATTTTTAAATTTGGTGTTTATTTTTTAATCTAGCTAAATGAATTTCAAAAGTGTGGTAACATCTTACTCATTTCTTTGAGGAATAGTAAATTGGCTTAGTTTATACATTTTTATATAGTCCAGAGCTTTACATTTTAAAATACCACAGTGAAAAATGTTATTTATTTTCGAGGGCAATTTTTAAGGTTCTTGATCGTACTTGTGGAAATTCTGTAAGTAAAAATAGTCTTAGAGGTACTTATTTCATGTGCCAAAGGCAAATGAATGCATTTATAGACTTTTAAATAGTTTTCTAAGTATAACAGTAAAAAAATTTGCCTGTGATCTGCGTTGATGAGGCTGATTTTATTAGCTTTAAAAAATCTTTTTCATCTTTTAATACTCCTCTCCTGAACTCTGAGTTCAGTGATCATTATGTATAATATTCCGTGTGTCTTATGCAGATGGAGTAATGAAACAAGAACTGACTTTGCAGATGATAGTTTCTTTTTGTAGCAATAACTCAAAATGGGGAGTTCCTAAGAAACTGCTAGGCTTTGGCAATTGAACAGAACCCATCTAGTAACTACTTCAAGTAACCGTTTTAGTGGATGTGGATAATGCTATATTATCAACATTTTATGGTTTGTTACCTAATGAACAGTTTTTGGGTTACCTGTGAATTTTTTAGGAAGTGATGATATTTATGAGCATCTTTAAAAATGTTGACTTTATATGTGAGCAAAATTCTTAGCTACGCACACCAAGGATATATTAACATTTAGGGGAAAGTTAAAATAACCAACATAAATTGTTCTGTCATTATATGTGGCCATTTGACTGACATTTGACTCTGTTAGAATATCTGCTTTACAAGTAGCTGTTCTTTACTTATTTTTAGATAAATATTTATGTTATTGTACCATTTATTTAGTCCTAAAGAAGATAGAGCCAGGTGAGCTATCATCAGGGGGATTTATAGTTACTTTTTTCTTTCTTAGTACATACTCTCATTTGTACCATATGGAAATTCACTTTGGTATATACCTGAATTTTCCAGCAAACGGAAGCTTATTTTTTAGCTAAATACATAAGCTTTTAAAAAATCTGTATCACTCAAGAAACCCTTAGGTATCTTCCTGATTGACGTAAACTAAATATTAAACGACGTATTTCTTCAATGAAGTCTTCTACTTTAAATGTTAGTCATCATCATTGCTTGCTGCTGGTCTCTAAACTAAATATTCCCATAGAGCTGCTGTGATTCATAGTTTTCTGCCTTTTATCATCTAGATGATCTTAAGATGAAAAATATTTAACAATGAGTGCAGCATGAATATAGATATCAGAATGCATGCTGGATGAGAACACCTAGCCAACCATACCAGAGTCTACTGGCTGAACCGCGGCACCTTGGTTTAATTCCTCTAGTCTGATTCTTTGCTAAACATTGGCATTCTGATGACTCGTTTCGGTCCCAGGTATTCTGATTCCTGGAAGAATGTGCTCTGGAGATGGAATATATTTTCTGGTCACCACTGCAATGAAATACCCTCCTTTGACTGTAAAGGAATGAGTTGGCATTCATGCCACTAGGTAGAGGCCTGATATCTTTGAGCTGTTGAAACACAGCCAGCAATTGTCTATTCCATGACATAAGTATGAGAGGAAAAAAAAAATCACATGTTCAAACTATTACTCCATGAGGATTTTGTTTTGTTTTGTTTTGTTTTGTTTTCTTCTGGTTACTTGCAGCTTCACATAACCCCTACCTGATACGTTGTCTCAATAGAAGAACTAGGAAAAAAGGAAATTTTCATCAATGATTTAGAGTGGAAATTACCAATGAGACAAAGAGAGGGAAAGGTTCAAGAGGAACGAATGACACATGGAGAGCAAGTTAAGGAACAAATTGTCAACAGTTTCCTCTCTGAGATAATGCCCCGCCTGCTTCTACTCGCTAGTCCAATAGACAGTAATTTTCATACAAATTTGATTTCTTATAGAGGCTCAAAGAAGACAACCGCCGGATGCTGTTAGAAATTATTTGTACCACTTGCAGTGTTTCTCAGTGGGGTGGCTCATGACATTTTGGACAAGACGTTCCTTCATTTGGAGAAATGATCACACACACTGTGGGACGTTCATCACCACAAGACTCTGCTCATGAAGTGCGCACAGTGCCCATCTGTCATTTTGACACAGAAAAATGTGTCCTAACATTTCGAATTCCACCTGAGAGTGTGGTCACGTGTCTTGCTGCAAAATAACGTCTAAGAGCATCTAACACTATGTCCTACACAGGGTTAGTATTCAGGGACATGCTCATAAGCCAGCTCTCAAAAAAAAAAAACAAAACAAAACAAAAAAACAAGGCCTGATTTGTATTTTTTTACCAATCTCTGTGCTGTAAATATTCCAAATTGAACAATTATGTGTCATTCATAGTTTAGCTGCTGGCTCATGAAACTTCTAAATATTTAACAATTGGCCTTTGAGAGGTGACAGGGCCAACTCTAGGACACCCCTATGCACTTCGACTTTCAGAGTTGAGAGAACTTAGGGGTCACCTAGTACCCCTTATTTTAAGAAAGGAATAGCACTGCAGAAGGGTCATAGTCAAATGTGTACGTTTTGCCGGCCAGCCAGTCTTCGACTAAACAATGTCCCTATCCATTTCCCAGGGGACCCAGTGTTGACCGCTTGGCCACTGAGCGGCGGTGGGCGATGGAAGTGGCCCAGGTCACGGATTTGGTTAGAAATTCGTTTCAGGCACTTTGCCTTCGTGTCTGTGAAGGGACACGTAACACGTAAGCACAGAAGTGGCTTGTGTTTATTTGACGCTTCCCATGACGCGGAGACTCGGAGGGAAGAGAGGAACTGTTCTCTTGAGAGGGCCTACCTTCCCGCAGCCCCTGCTCTTCAGGAATTCACCCAATTCTCTGGCTGGAAGGGGGAGGACAGACTCCCCTTGGCAGCCTGCATCCGCCTGAGAGGCCAGGGCACCTTGTTTCGTTCAGAAGAGAAGCAGCCCTTCATCTACAGGGTCCAAACGGTGGCAGCAGTGACGGCCCTTAGGAGCTCGCTCTTTCTACATGAAGCTCCCCCAAAAGAAGGGGGGACCTCCATTTTTATGAGACTGTTTGCTTCCGTGTTTGCCATTAGTGTTAAGTAGAAGTGCCCAGCTGTTTTACCCTCCCAGCAATCCTCGCCTTTCACACTCACGAAGCCAACACTTCCCTGGTCAGATCAAACATGATCAGTTTTAGACCCTGGGTCTACATGGATTTAGACAGTAGTCTAGGCACTATCGGTAGGGACCTTCATCGCCGACAGGACTTTCACGGGATGATGTGTAGCTATAGAGCCAGAGCTGGGATTGGACCCAGACCTCCAGGTTCCAGGGGTTTATTAACCTGATAAAGGTCATACAGCTAGTGAACAGCTGGTAAACAGCAGAGCCAAGATTCAGACCTAGGTCTGCTTATCTACTATACTACACTGACACCCGACCCCCCGACCCCTCAGAAAAGGAGGTAGCTCCTGCCAGCTTGCTGTATCTTTTGGATATTTCTGAGAATCTTGAGAAGACACACTAGGCTGGAATTGGTTACTAGATGAAACACTTAATATAATGTTTCCAAATCTGAGGTTCAAGTGAAAGAGTTTCTAACATTTCTAGAACGGTAAATTCTCATGTTAGACTCTCTAAGATTCAGAGAGTCTATTCAATATTCTGAACCTTTGGATCTCGTCTAAGCCAACTCCTGCTCAGGAAGCGAAGGCAGAAGTGGAGAATTATTTTTCTTGGTGTCTTTGGTTGGTGATAGAGAAAGGAAAGACCTAGGGGGCACCTTCTAAGTCATATGGAAAAGGAAGAGAAATTTCCAAAAAGAAATGTCAGTTTAATAAAATCCAAACCAGCCAAGGATATAAATAAACTTGAAAGTAAACAAATTCTGTTGATGAAGTGATACCTAAATTTTTTTTCATATTGCAATGATGGAAGTATTATTCTGTGTTATAAAATGTCCACTTCCAGAATTACTGTTTTGTAATTTAATTCAGTCCATTTGTGATATTTGAGAGAATTTTAATTTTGAGAAGTTGTTTACATAAAATATAAAACTGAAAAGAAAAGAAAAGGAAAGGAAAAAGCAATACCAAAGGATAAAAGAAAGAGCAGTGAACAGGAAATCCAAAGCCCAGGGAGAAAGTCATGAAATTCAAGACTTCAAAGGATATCTGAAGTGTGTTTATAAGTATATATGACTTTAGTTGGGGTAAGGATAAAGGGAGAATTTTCTTCTTTGTTGGTTTTTAAACTGTTTTCCAGAAAATCGTTTTTTGAGCAATTTTTTTAGGGTTCAGAATTTTCATTTTATTTTATATAAGAACATGCTCAAAGTTTATAAGGTAAACACACAAAGTTCACCTCTGCTCATGTAGGCTAACCACGAGGGTACATTGCTTTATTCTTTATTGAATGAGAGCAATGGCTTCAGAGAGGCTGACATAATTTTAAATCTTTAAGACAATTTGTTTTAGAAATATCTTCTTTATTTAGTACATTGAGGAATACAGAAAAAATGTATGTTAAAAATAAAGTATGTACTCATGTACGTACATAAGATAGTTTCGGTCCTCAAGGCGCTTAGTTGTGGAACTACAAAGACATTCAAATAGAAAACAATACAGAAAAAGATAGTGAGTTACAGCACAAAGAAGACAGCCTTGAGATTCAGCATCTCTCGATTGCTCAGCTTCTCCCTTTAGTAGCCGCCACTTCAGGAAAGTAACTTTACCTCTGAGCTTCCATTTCTCTCATTTAAAAAAATGGAAGATTTCGGCTGTATCAAATGGACATAATGAAGATTAATAGGTGACGCACAAATCATTCATTCAAATGAGAGTTGATATTATAATTAGTAGCCAGAATATGGGATACCGACAAGTAATGTTCTAGGATGGCAAGGGATGGTTACTTAGGCTGCAGTGGCCTGAGGGCTTTCAGTTAGTAGCAGAATTTTTAAAGGTGTTGGGGGTAAGGAGGGGCTATTTCAGTGGAGAAACAGTATGAGAAAAATATTAGAGCATTATTTGTCTTATGAGCATAAAAAAACATAATCTTGTGCTATGAAAGACGGGAGTATTTGCCACAAGTGACCATATGGCTCACAAAGCTTAAATATTTATAATTCAGCCCTTTACCGAAAAAGTGTGTCAACTCCCTCTTTTAGAGAATGCGTTTAGAATGTAGGCCCTGTACTTCTTAAGGACGTATACTTATGGTTTTGATTATTTGCAAAATGTATTTTTATGTTTTTTGCTTTGTTTTGTTTTGTTTTGTTTTTACTTCACTGTCACCCCAGCACACGCGTGTGAGCGATTTGTGTGCATAAAACCATGTACCATGTAAATACATACGTTGGAGAGACAATGCTTCCTGAAGAATATTTTGCCTTGCTATTGCCTTGGTTTTGAAGAGATTTAAGTGCATCTTACTTAAGTTATGAGATATAATTTGAAAACCTCAAATTATATAAATTGAAAGTAGAAAGTTGTAGAAAGGGAAGTATAAGGGAAATAAAATTGTGTTAACTTGTTATTTTATACGATGAATGTCAATATGCATTTTTTCTTTATATGAATAATTTGAGAAAATAAACTAAAAGTATTTAAAAATTGAAAATATAAATACTAATAAAAAGGAAATAAAATGACTATTTTCTAAAGCTCTCTTCCTCTACGTATCACTCATATATATATAGATATATAAATATAGACATATATCTATTTATATTGATTTTATCTATCTCTATCTATCTCTATCTCTATCTCTATCTCTATCTCTATCTCTATCTCTATCTCTATCTTTCTATATCTATCTATCACCCATGAATTGAGAAAAGATTAAAGTGGAGACATCGATTAGTAATTTCTAGGATTGCAATTATGAATAATTTTTTTCCTTTCAGATTTGTTACATTTTACTCATACTTGACACTAAATTTATATTACTTCAATAATTACAAAAAAAATATGAATGCATACATATTTTTAAGAATTGAGGTCAATAAATTTTGGCTATACATATAAAGTCTTAAAATTTTCACACCCTTTAAGCCAATAATTTCATTTAAAAAAAAATCTATTCTAGTGATTCCATCTTAAGCACAGACAAATCATAAAAGAAAATTAATTTCATCTTTTAAAGTGAAGATATAAATTATATGAAATGTTTAAAAATTGCCTGGTTACATTTCACTATTTTATTGGTTAATTATGTAGTGGAAATTTGAGAGAAGTGTCCTTGTGGATCAAATTTTTAAAAATGTTTCTCTTCCCATTTTAATGACAGTAACCCATGTCTACTGAGGAAAATAAAAACAAACCAAAAAAAAAATGTGAAAGCAGAAAGAGGTGTCAATGCAAGTATAGCCAAGGACACTACACGTGTGGTGAGGTGCTATGTGTGTGCCGCGAAGCATTTTTCAAACGAGTGAGTCGATGCGTGAGATGGTGAGTCTGGCTGACCTCTGCTTTCAGTGAGCTCCTCATAGATTGAATTTATGCTTTTTCAGTGCAAATTAACATTTAACATTTCTTCTAATAGCTATCCTTTTATGAGCAGTTTCCATTTAAACATTGTGGCATAAATACGCCTCCCCATAAAGCATATAAATAGTTCATGAATGAGGAAATGAATATTTTATATCTCAGAGAATTTTGTATACAATAATTTTGTGATAGAGTGAAGTTAAAATGGATAGTGCGAGAACTCGTACCCCTTTGTCTTATCCCTACATTTTTCGGAACTGTTCTACAGCCGCTAAACAGCTCTTAACGTGTCTCGAGACATTTGTCATTTAGCGAACTTAGCAGCATGGCACGAGCAATAATCAGGAAACCTGAGAGTGTCAGCGCCGGCTCCTGGCAGGGACGCGCTTCCTGGTACCAGATGGAAGCCCAGGAAACAGAAGTTGCAGGAAGGGGATGGAACCTGGAACAATCAAAGACGTTGGCAGGAGTTTTCAGGGGGAGAATTAACCATTGGGGGTCAAGTTCAAGGGCATGGCAATTCTTATCACTCCCCAGCAGGCATTAACTATCTAAAGGGAAATCTGTTGATATTACTTAAGAAGGATAGAGTGGGGACAGGATTGTCCATCAAAGCACTAAATTCCTTTTAGGAATTCAGTCAGAAATTTAGACCAGGGAGAAGATTACCCACTGAAGGAAGATACTAGATGGACTGTGTTAGTAATGAAAAGATGTAACACATGAACTTTCTCGGTTTCTGGAGGTGTCTGTGGGGACACTTAGTAAGAGTCTTCAGGTGTCAGTGTAATCAGTATCAATGAGGAAGGAAATGCCAAGACGTGTGACAAGCTACAGGATGGATTAAAGAATGGGGATTTGGCCATGAGAACAGGCCAACCGAGGCAAGAGAAAAACAGAGCAGTTATCCTTACTTCTAACAGCAAAATAAACGTAAATGACCCGGAAGTTCTGTTAACATACAGAGTGTTTGGCTTGCCCCAAGTTTCTGATTCTAGGACAGAATGGGGACCGAGAATTTGCCTTTCTAACAAAATTGTTTCTAACAAAACAATACTGATGCTGCCAGTCTGGGAATGGCACTTTGAGACCCACTATGTAGATGATGCCATGTTTTATGCAGAAGGCTGGCAGGAAAAAGCAAAGATATCGGTCATGAGTAGAAAGGAACAGGGTAAAGTGCAAACACACTGGAGCCACTCCGGAGACACTGAATTCTCACTAGTATCTCTTGTACAAATTGTGCAGCGTAAATGCTCCGATTAATGGAGATGGGACATTCTGCCCTGCGCTGTTAATGTGGCCTCTGCGTAGCGATTGCCTTCTAGGTGGTACAGTCTGGAAAGAAGGTGTCTTAATCCGTTCAGGCTGCTCTCACAGAATACCGTAGAGTGGGTGGCTTATAAACAACAGAAACTAACTTGTCACAGTTCTGGAGGCCGGAAGTCCAGGATCAGTGATGGCGGATTCAGTGTCTGGTTCCGAGACAGCCACCTTTTCTCTGAAGCGACCAAGGATTTCCCTGGGGTCTCTTTTATAAGGGTGCCAATCTCATTCATGAGGGCTCCGCCCTTATAACCTAATCACCTCCCTAAAGCCCCACCTCCTATACCATCACCTTGCGGGGTAGGTTTTCAATATAAAAATTCGGGAAAGACACAAACATTTAATCTATAGAAGAAGGTGGAAAAATTACTTTACTGTGGAGAAACCTAACGAATAACTACTTCAGCCAAGTGGTTAACATCTTCAGTGACAAGTCATGATGACAGTGTGTTAAGAGGCACAGCTCTCACCCGGCAGGTTGGTCCGAAATAGATTCTGAGCACGTGGAAGGTGAGGCTGTGGGGAGGGCAGTGAGACTCTTTTAGTGTGTTCAGTACATTACCTTTTTTTAAAACTTTATTTTTATTTTTTTTACGGTAAGGCATATACATATTTACGCCGTGTGCTCACCTCCCATAGTTAGATTTCTTTCTGTCACCACATCTTTGACCCCTTTTACTCCATCTACCTCCTCCCTCCTCCCCCAACCCCTACCCTCTTGTTACCACTAGTCCATTGTCCATGTCCATGAATCTCTGTTTGTTTGTCCTGTTCATTTGTTGCTTTTAGGCTTATATCCCACATGTTAGCGATATCATGTGATCTTCAACTTTTTCTGGCTTATTTAGCTTAGCATAATTATCTCGAGGTCCATCCATGTTGTCGCAAATGGCAGTATTTCATCTCTTCTTATGGCTGAGTAGTATTCCATTGTATATATGCACCACAGCTTCTTTAGCCAGTCATCTCTTGTAGGACACTTTGGTTGCTTCCATGTCCTGGCCACTGTGAATAACGCTGTTATGAACATCGGTGTGCAAATATCTTTTTAGATACCGATTTTCAAGTCTTTGGGATAAATACCCAGTAGAGGGATTGCTGGATCATGTGGTAGATCCATTCCTAGCTTTTTGAGGAAACTCCATATCATTTTCCCTAGTGGCTGACATTACCTTTTATGGTGTGCTGTTGATGATGTTTCTTGGAGAACTTCCTCTAATCGCCTTATGAGAAATAGTTGTGTCTTCTGAGCCAGACTTTTTGTTTTAGAATTTATGGATAATGTGAATCAAGCAACAGATATGTGATCTACCTTAAGCAGATAAGCAGGACATATCAGCACACACACCATACACCAAAAATAACCCTTGTTCATGGTACCCTTTTTTTTGCATTTTCTTTGAAATTATGTAAGCTACGTAATCTGTAAATCAGTAACTAAGTAAATAATTAATTTGCCTCTCTATCCTTCTATTTTTCAAATTTTCCACTTAATAAATATAACTGTTAAATACTTCTCTGATTTATTTCTAAGTATATTCAAATGAAACAACTCTCGTATGAGCAGTTTCTTCTATTTTTTTTTTTAATGGATAGCACCTCCCTCAACACTACTTGTTCCTGAAATTACTATCCCATTTCTGCCTTTCTACCTCGCTAAAAACTTTCAGAGGGTTATTTTATTAATCACACAACTATTTTATTACTTTCTTTTCATTCATAAAAAAACATGAGTTTCCTATTCTGGGGAGGAAAGACAACTATTATTTATGGACCAGATGGTTGAGCTGGGCCCAGTTCCATGTTCTTCACTTAGTAGCTGGATTTTTTTTTTTTAAAGGAAAAGACAAGAAAATAGAACTCAGAGTGATTTGCCTACGGGCACATGCCAAGCTAATGGCCAGGCTGGGACAAGAACCCAGATGCTTGGATTTGGCCCAGCAACCTGTGGCCAAAAAAAAAAAAAAAAAGAAAAAAAAAGGACTTATTGTGAGATGTTTGAACTATTTCAACAACAACCAAAAAAACCCTTTACTCACCACCTTTGGAGGATGGTAGGCAACAACTCATTGTATTGAAAACCAGTAAGTAAAGGGTAAGAATTATCTACTTTTCTTTCCTGTACCTAAGGGTAACCAGATAATTGACAAGTTGCAAACATTTAAATTATAATAATAAGCAATTAAACATAATATTGACTAGAAAAAGGATGATCTGGAGTAGATAACAAGAGCCAGTTCTTCTATGGATTCCAAGAGTTAATGCTTTGAGAACATGAATCGAGGTTCTTTTCTTCCGTCTCTGTCTCTCTGTTTCTCTGTCTCCCTCACCCTGGCTCCCTAGTTTCTCATTCTCTCCTTTCTCTCTTTCTTTCTTCTCTCCCTACACGAGTGTATACGCTATTCTGTTTTCCCAGAAGACTCTTATTTTTCAGGACCAAACTATTTATCCTTTAAGAACGAGATCGGACTAAAGCTATTGTCCCCCTGTGAAGACTCCCCAGCCTTATCTGCCCACTCCTACTCTTTGACCACATTCAGGGTGTACTCCTCTGTAAATACCTGTCACGCCTCGTTACCATCTGCTTCAGTCGGAGAATCTTTCTCATTTATTTCTGAAACCTCAGTATGTATCATGGCTCAGTGTACATTGGTTAAGTAAATGAATAGTTAGGGGAGAAATTGCTAATGGTTGATTATCCAAACTTGAATATTGTAAATAACTATGGCAAATTTTGATTTCCAAGATTGCTTTTCTCTGATTTTAGGTATCGACTTCTGTGTTGTCAGGGAATGCAGAGTAATTTTGAATATAGAAATTTAATCTGCTTTAGTAGAAACATATTAAAAGTAAAATTAAAAGAAAGAATGATGCTCTCTCTTCTAAATTACAGACCCATCGGTCTTTGGCTCTGCCTCTCACATCTGCACTGTGGATTTATTCTCAATAAACGGCAGGTCTGGGACTCCCAATCTAATATCCTAGATGAGAAACAAGCTCATTTTGGGCACAGATACTTTGACATTAGAGTTTTTACTTGCTTTGTTTCACTTAATTGGGAAAAGTCCAGTTTAGAATTTATTGACTGTTGATTCCTTAGGCATTTATTATCTAAGTAAATTTAGAATTTATATTTAATTCTTTATGATTTACTGCTCTTTAATTGCTTAGAAAAAACTCTTCTATGTACCAACCTTGATGACCCTGTTTTATAAACAGGATTGTATCTTAGATCATATTTTTAAATTTGTTTTCATAATTCAGGGCAGTTTTTAGAAGAACTGAATGTATGGCCTCTTGCCATATTACAGCAAACATTTATTGCCATAAAGCACATCTTTTGAATATTGGAAAAGGTTTGAGCAGCATGTTTAGAACTAATTTACATGTTCTCCAGAAGTCCATCTTAATTCACGGATGAAATGGACTTTTATTGTGTAAGACATCAAATTCTTTGGTTTTATAGCTGCATACGAACTTTGGCACTTAGATATCTGGTAGCTTACTTAATGTATGTGGATTTCTTCCTAATTAATAGCACCAAAAGATAAAAGGCCAACCTTTAGCCCTCATTTGTGTTACCTTTTAATGCAAATAAACATTCCTAGTGGCTTAGTGGCTTAAAACTACAACCATTTAATTATTTCTCAAGACTGCACGTTGGCTCCACCCCGCCCAGCAGTTATTTTTCTTCACAGGATGTCGGCTGGCGCTGGAGTCCTCTCAGGGCGGGCCTCCCACGGTGGGTCACTCACGTGACTGCTAGTGAGTGCTCGTTGTTGGCGGGAGCACCTCGCTTCTCCCCGCTGTGGCTTCACGTTGTGCCATGGTTTTGTCATAACGTGGCACTTACATCCCAAGAGGATGTAAGTGGAAAGGTGTAAGCTGATGGATAAGACTCACCGTTGTCCTATGATGGGAATTCGGGAATGAGAATCTGAAGATACTGCAAATGTGAGCAAAATTTGGTACAATTGTGATTTTCATTTGTCTGAGAGAGAAGAAAAGCAGTAGTACTTACCCGTTAATTGCTCAGGCTCACAAGTCTCATTGTCGTTTTTTATATCAGGGCTCTGCAGCTAACTAGTTACGCCATTTTGGATGGCTTATTTAATCTTGATGAGCTCAGTTTTTATTTATGAAATGAGCATAACACGTGTTTCATAGGTTGTTGTGAGATGTAGATGAGGTGATAACATGTAAAGCTTTCAGCGCAGGGCATGGTATAGTAAGGGCTCAGTCAATATTTGATTGTTGTTATCAGTATTATTCTAAACAGGTCAGTGAACACTGAAAGGAATAAAACCATGGCCTTAAATTCTCTGAGTTCAAACTTGATAATAAATGAGATCATCAGAAATCTACATCCTTGGACTCAGGGGCTGACATCTCTGATTGAAGGGCTTTCTTACACTATGATAACACAAGATGCTTTCAGGTTGAATCAGATGTTTACATAAGAACAGGGCAGGAAGAAAGTTTCTGCATATTTCAACCTGACTTTTGGAAGCGATATGGGTCATGAAACAAATGACTTACTAGAAGAATAAGACCTTACCGGAAAAAGCTCAGGAAATAAGTGTCCAAGGAGGGAGTTAGAGGATCAAAGGTAAGTCCCCTAAACTAGCACTGAGAGGACAAGGCGGAGCTTGCGAAGGACACCGGGGAGCCAGGCTGGCCCAGCTGCCGCGATGGGACTGCGAAGGAGAACTGGCGAGGTGCACAGCAGGCTGTTGCTTCTGTACCCGGCGGGGGTTCTTGGGTGGCTGTTGATAAGCAGGCTGGCAGTTGGGGAGAAGAGCTGAACTTGGAGCGGAAGAGAATGGGGACAAGCTGACATTCACTGGTACCTCTGCTTTGCCTCGGCACATCTAACCACGCTGACCTTCGGGGTGTCATGGCTACCTCTTCACTTCTGGCATCCAAATCTCATCATTTTTTTTTTTGGGGGGGGGGGTGCAAATATCACTTGGAATCCTATAGGGGAGGGGTTCTGAGAAACCTGGATCCAGTTTTCCAAAGTAATAAGTACCACAGTACTTGAATTTCTTTTTTTTCTAATCATTTAAATGTACCCAGAACTTCAGGTCGAAGACACTCTTGTCCCCAAAGCTTTGCCTTGTGGCTCCTATGCTCAGCTAGGCTCTTCATAGTAAGGAAATTGGGCAATATGCTTCTGGTTACAAATAACAATAATTATGTAACTCATCTCGTTTTCCTTGATCCTTTAACTTCCAGGGAATTCAAATTGAATTTTGACCCATCTAACAGTAACCGTCTTAAGAACCACCCCAAACTTTTTTAGTACTTTCATCTTCATTATTTCTCTTTATAATATGGTTGTTACATTTTAAATACTATTTTGAATATTTATATTTTAATCATGTATTTAAATATATAAACTAAAAATGTTTATATTTAAAAATGCTTTACTTTTTAGAATACGTAATAATCACATAATTCAAACATTTGAAGTATAAAGTGAATATACAATGAGAAGTTTCCCTCAACCCCTGCCTCTAAGTATTGAGTTCCTACTCTCATTTCTTGTTGCTCCTGCCAGAAATTTTTAAATGCATATAGAAGAATACATATTTATTTTAAATTTGTGTGTAGTTTTAAAATTTGTGTGTATTTTTAAAATTCAGGACAGGGGCTGGATTCCTGTCCTGAATCCCTCCCATTTTTGTCCCTGGTTAGCTCTGCCAAGCATCTTCCTTAAGGATAGGCTGTTTCTCCTAACTCTCACTATCTTTCTGGTTGTATACTAGAATCTGGTTCAAAATAGATGCTCCTGGAATTGAATTGTTTATGATTTTTTCCCTTATGTTTTATCACTATGTAGAAACTCTTGCAGATATGTCTCAGATAGTCGATTAGACTCCCAGCATCCCGGTAAATTCCTCTGTGGATATTCTAGTTTGTACTAATGGTGACTCACATGGGGGAGATTATCCCCGAAACTCAATCAGGGTCCCTGCTCTCCATTCTCCTGATCCAGTGTCTTCACGTTTCCTTCTAGTTTACTACTCCAATCCCAGCACACCATGAAGCCAGGCGGGTCTTATTTATGACTTATTCAGCTTTTACTGCGTGTTATAGTCACTATATCTATGGATCAGGCAGCAGAAGTAATATTATTGAATAAAATATTTGACTTACTTTGGAGTTGATGAAATTTAAAAAATACATAATTTTACTAAAGTTGGAACCTCCAGAAAGTATTTCAAAGAAAAGCGAGATAGCATACGGGTGCTTTTCAGATCATAGGCCGGTGAGTAGCAAGTGTGGCTTTAACAATACGTTATTAGGAGTATAAAATTTCGAATGTTACTGCTGGTTCATGCCTGACTGCAGTTTTAGGGTACTTCAGTCTAGTCCATCTCAATAATAGGTGAACCATTTGAGAAAAGAATTACCTGGAAACTAAGGTGTCTCTTAATTTCTTTTCTAACTCTATCAAACACCTGACAGTTAAAGAAGTGCCCATTCACTTCATCTGGCAACACTATACCAATAGAAACATTGTTTACAGTATACATTATTAATTGCAGTTAAATACTATGTCTCATGGGCTTCTTTAAGCCTGTCTTATACTTATTGCATAAGAACAATCCTAATTGACAAAAGATGTGGTAATATTCATAGATACTGGTTAATAGGGACCTATTCCGCATATTTTTGAACAACAGCCCCTAAAATCCGTAATAGTAAGAGCTAAGGATTTTAGTTAAAATAGGATAAAAACACATGACTTCATGCTCATTTTCCAGATTATGCTCTATTAATTATATAAGAACATGAAAGGATGATGTCTGTGTGTTTTATAGGCAAATTGGTGCTATTTATGATTTCCTAGCCAATGTTTACTTAATTGTAGTGAATAGGGTTTTTTAGATCATAAATGCCATCTATGATAGAGTAAATTGTTTCCTCTATTTAAAATACAATTTCTCTCTTTATGCCTATTCAACGGAAAGATGAAAGTGCTGTTTCTTAAAAGAAGGGATAGAATGTGCAAAAACATACCTTAGCGCTCTGAAACAACTTCTCCATTCATGGCATAAAATTGAAATTTAATGAGGAAAATTTGATACAATGATTCCAAAGTAGAAGTACATGGATTCTCCAAATCTTCAGTTTTTCGTTAGCACATTTATAATTGCAGTTAGTAAAGCAATTTAGCTTGTAGAAGAAGGGCTGTGAGCTAATGTCCTTGTTAGCTGAAAGGCATGGGCCTGGAGTCAGATGGTGGCTGTAAATTAGTTTAGGCAGGGCTCGGCTAGCAGTCCAGGCTGTATTCAAGACTCGGTGCATCTGAGCTGGCCTCGTCATTCACAGGGAAGTCAGACTTCAAAGAGCGGCCTGTCGGCATGCTAGGAAGATATATCTGAAGTGTACAGGGCTTTCTCCCCTAGGCGCTGATTGAGTGCAAAATCGCAGGCTGTGCTTGGATCACAAGATGCCAGTTCTCAAAGCAACCCATTGCATTTTCTGGGTCCAGCCTCTCCATAAAGCCGTGACATTTGTGATAAAAATCCCACCTGAGGAAGAGAAATGTAAGACAAAGGTTACGTGCAGAGAGCAAATTCGAGGAGTGAGCAGTGGGCTAAGGATGGGTACATGCGACAGGCAACTTGGATTTACTTTAAACTCAAGTGTGAGGACCCCGCAAGTCGGGTTCCAGGTCACCTGCTCTGCCGTGTAAGCTGTGGCTTTTGTCACTCTCTTCTCCTCAGGTCAAATGAAGGACTATTTCCTTCAGTAAATATTTTATGTGAAATGGATTTTTCTTAAATGCCCAGCACAGTGATGAGTGCTGTCGTGGGAGAGGAAAGAAATATTAGATGCAGCACCTAATCTCAAGCATCTTGCAGGCTTATTAAAGAGATAAAACAACTAAAAAATATGACAAGATGGGTTGTAATAAAATATGTAAATGATGTAGAATGGAGGGAATATGCCACAGAAATTTCA
The DNA here is from genome assembly GCF_014176215.1 of Rousettus aegyptiacus. Taxonomy (NCBI): domain Eukaryota; kingdom Metazoa; phylum Chordata; class Mammalia; order Chiroptera; family Pteropodidae; genus Rousettus; species Rousettus aegyptiacus. The sequence goes on from NW_023416287.1 coordinate 83,982,880, forward strand.
AGAAAGACATCAGTGGTAGATGACTTAAGGGACAAGGTTATAAGACTAAACTTTACAGGAGGGATGGGATTTGTGTGTGCAGAGAAGGTGGGCAAATAGGGCAATTGGGTCAGCCCCGGCCTCGGTTCCCCTGTCCCTACCTCCTGCAGATTCAGCCATGGTCCAGTCTCTGAGCCATCCTGAGCAGGGCATTTCTCAGCTTCCCTCTGCTGGAAGGCTCTCTGGTCTCCTTTGCTGCCAAACAGGTCCAGACTATTATGTCCTCGTGATAATGAGAGAGCTCACTTACTTCATCGATCACACATTTTGCGGTTTAAATGATGTCTCCCCTTATCCCTCCAAATATATTGAAGCCCTAACCCCTGGTACCTATGAATGTGACTTTATTTGAAAATATGGTCATTGCAGGTGTAATCGAGTTAAGATGCGGTCATTCTGAGTTAGGGTGGACCCTAAATCCGATGCCTGGGGCTCTTATTAGAAGCAAATTTTGACACAGAAACACACACAGAGGAAAATGCCATTTAAAGAGACAGGGTGCACAGGGAGGATGCCACGTGCAGACAGGCAGAAATTAGAGTGAGGAAGCTGCAAGTCGAGGATTGCTGGCAATCATCGGAAGTGAGGAGAAAGGCAAGGGTCCCCGGCGGGAGCCGTCAGAGGGAGCATGGTCTTGCCAACACCTCGATCTCAGACTTCCAGTCCCCAGAGCTGTGAAAGAAAACATTTCTGTTGTTTGAAACCACCTAGTTTGTGGTAATTTATTGTGATCAACTTAGAAAAACTAATGCAATGAATTTTGAACACATTCAAGACTTCTTTTTTGCAATTTTTCTTCCAGCACCTACTTACTTTTGTCATCGAGACTTCTTTTTTGGTGGCTGTTTCTGATGATCACTTTATATAGTGTTGATGAGGTCTGGAGCAAGCACATCAATCGAAACAGTAGACTGGTTAAAGAAGTGATGGTCGAGCTCTACCGTATCTGCTATGCCATCATTAAAATGATGTAAAGAGATATATTTCTTGTTAGGGAATTATATATCTTTGAGTGGGGAAGGTAAATTACTAAACAGTATGTATTACAATATTTATTTTAAAATATACATATACACAAAGGTACGTAAAAAATAAACATGGAGAGGAATGTGTCAAAAGACCAATAGTGGTTCCTCTTAGTAACCGCTAAGATTACGGGTATTTTCTTTATTCTTATTTTCTCACATCAATTTTCCAACTTATCTAAAGAACAATAACTTATCATATGATTCAAACTCATTTTTAAAATTGTCAGCAAAGAAACTCAGTTTATACTCAGTTCCTTCTTTGATATGCTAAGCTTTTCTCTGCCTATGTTCGAAGCACAGTACCATGCCTCAATTATATCATGTTTTACTTCCTCCAGCTAAAAATTCAGAATATCTTCTCTATGTGTAAAAGAGAATTGTTTTAATGACCAAATAAGAAGTATCTAATGGAAATACAAATGTATATATCATTTGCTATTGCTGTTTAAACTCTGAATATTGTGAAACATTTGAACAAAACGAGCTCGGAGCCTTCCTATAATATTAAATTATGCATGCGACAATCTGCTCCCCTCTAACGTTTCTTAGAAATCACTACAAAATTCATTCTTCCTGGGCACCGTCCTCATGAAATGGACGTCTTCAAAAACCTGACCTGAGGATCATTTCTAAAAGTTCTTGATCTAGAATTTGGGATTTTCTAAGACTTGGGCTCAGTCCACCTTTACTCACATCTCTGCAGGAGGCCACCCTCCACTGAGGCAGGACTTGTGAGCCCCACCGTTCACGACACATCATCTGTACGTCCACATTTGTGTGTCTTTTATCTTGCCACAGCCAAAAATCCCCCTTTCGTGCCTCCTTTCCTCGCTCAGCGGTTTTTAACCTCTTTTGAGTCATAGACGTAGTTGAAAAATCTGCCGAAGACCATGGGCTCCTCCCTACCATGGTGCTCGGATGCGTAAACATGTCACGTGCGGTTTCCGGGCCTTTTCGTGCTTCTCGAAGCTTGCTTATGTCCCCGTGGGTGCTGGGGTAAGGCCCTCTCACTTTGACTCCCATCTATTGCAGTACTCAAGTCCCACAGAAGCCCCTCTTCTGCCTGAAGTCAGTCTGTCTTGGTCAGTTTAGACCGTATGAATCCTCCCTCCACGTTACATTTTTGCCACTTATGTTTTGTAGGATTTATTGCTCGTGTCACCTTATCCCATTCATTATAAATCTTGTATCTTCCTTGGTTCTCTCCTCGAAGGTGGGGAGTCACTACTATAACTCTCGGCATTTTCTATAGCTCCTAGAGAAAAAATCCTTATCCCCGAGTATTTGCAGATGGACCAGGGTTAAATCCAGCTTTGCCACTTCTAGCTTTATGAGTTGAAAATCTTCTTAATTTCCCTCAATTTTTCTTTGTGTAGAGATAATAACGCATACATACATTACAGGGTGAAGAGTACATTATCGTTTCAAGCGACTAGCACAGGACCTCACATAAAGGAGGCTCTGTAAAACAAGAACTATTGTAATACCTTATAAAACACTTTCATTTTGTATTTGCAGTTCTTCTCTCCGACCAGTAGGGGGGGAAGAAGCTCATTTATTTTTGTATTTCCAGGTTCAAGTAGAAGGATGGTTTATTTTCAAAAGTTAAATGCATTTTCCTAGGAAGTCTTTGTCATTTTAGTTATTAAAACCTTCAGACAATTTCTTCGATTCATATTCCTTTGTTGAAAAGAAATTATTTTCTTCCCATCACCTGACAAGAAGTGAAAGTCATATTGACTTCTTTAATAAGAGAAACAGTACAACACAAGAAAATAAGAAACTAAAAGCTGACAAAAATGTATGCTTTATTGGCTTACCTCTAACTATTTCTGTCATGCACTTTTTATTTTAGTTTCACAAGTTATTTGTAAAAGAGGAAGATTTGCTATGAACTGAATATTGTACGAGAAAGCTAAAATACCAATAAAACTCATGGGGCTTTGACTTCTACGCTTCAATGTAGTTTCCATAACCGAATTCACTTTTTGAGGGTAACAATTTAATCCCATTACATAAACTAAACTTTGGAAGAACACACATAGAAATAGTTTTTGTTTTGTTTTGTTTCGGCATTGAGCCACAAATGCTGCTTATCATGCGAGCCTTTCACTTTCCACTAAGGGAATTCATTGACAAAGATGCCAGCATGGGCGGGTGACAGTGTAGATCTGAAGAATTTGCTCCTCAGGGCACTGGTTCCACACAGTAGCCCAAATCCGAGGACACTCTGTGATGCTCCAAGAAGGAACAGTGACTTCCCCCATCGGTCTACTGCTGTTTTTCATGGTCGCTGACAAATCTAATCTTTGAAACTCCTATTACTTTTTAATGTTAACATTAGGAAGGGAATTGTACATAAATTAACAAACTGCAATGCCACTGACTTGCTTTTGTTCTCTTTTTTCTATTACAAGAAATATCAGGTATTTTAATAAAATAAATAGGGCCCAATTTTGATTCTCCAGGTAGGGTCTGTGGATCACAGTGTCAGCTTTTAAGTTCCTGTGATGGTTAATTCTATCAACTTGACTGGGCCATGGGGTGCTCCCACGGTTAGTCAAATATTATTCCGGTGTATCTATGAGGGTGTTTCTGGAAGACATTAGCATTTCAATGGGTATTGACTACTGTTGGCCAAAATTAATTTAGACTTTAATAAAGAATAAAAAGCCCTTATTTGAGCAAAAGTTGCTGCAGGTTAGAATACTTAGATTCTGCTAGCGACTTAAATTGTGCTCCAACTGAACAAAGAAAGCTGGAACTTATAAAGGCAAAACCCGCAGCTGGAACAAAGGAAACTTTTCCTATTGGCTGCTTAAGGTGGAGCGATGGCGAACTCAGGAAGGATTGCTTAAATCTGGATGCTCAATCGCAGAGGTAGGCGTCGGCATGGAAACAAGGGGAGCAAGTTCCACCATATACTTCTAGGGCAAGCACGACAGAAGACAAAAGGTCCAAACCTCACCTGGGAGCAAATGTGCTAAATCTGCCTTTCCTTATTAGCAGCTCGGTTTCGGATACTTCGGTTCACGCCACCCTAATGTGGGTGGGCCTCGTCCGACCTATCAAATTAACTGAAAACCGGAATAGAACGGAAGCTTTGAACAAGAGGGAACTCTGCTTGCCTGATGCCCGGAGCTGGGGCGTTAGATTCTCCTGCCTTTGGATACAAACGGAAACATTGGCTCTTCTTGGGCTGGGAGCCTGCTGGCTTTCAAACCAAAGCTTACGCCATGTGCTTGTTGGAGGAGGTCATTGAGAGGACATGACTGCCAGCTGACGGGAGAGTTGAGCCTGGGTAACCAGAGGCTCTTTGCCCCCCACCCCTCGAATGTGGAATGTACTGTTCTGTCCACTGCGTCCACAGTGGGGACCATTTTCAAGGATGCAGCCTTGAGAGAGTCAGGTGTTGTCGAGATCGAATGGATTGAATATGTGACCGAACTCTGTTAAGGCCGCTCTATAAATTTAAGATTCTGACGGGCAGGCGCAGAGACCTAGTCATCTTCCAGTGGCCCAAGACAAGCCTCGGCGTCAGCTCCCCGCTGGTTAAACCTGCCCCCTGCTCACGGGGAGTGGTTTGCCTCTTTCTTCAGTTTCTCCCTGCCCTCCGCCTGCGGGGCCAGTCTGCAAACCAATACTGTTCTGCTTCTCAGATCAGCCTGGGTCCACACCATCAGCTTTCCTGGGTCTCCAGGTGTGCCGACTACGGATCGGGGGACTTTTCAGCCTCCATAATCGTGTGAGTCAATTCTTTATTATAAATCTAGTTCTCATTTTGTACCGCCTAGTGGTTCTGTTTCCCTGCAGAACTCTGACTAATCCAGCCCCTAATGAACAGTGTGCCATCCTAAATCCTCTTTCCTGGAACAACGGAATGGAGTAAATTATTAAGACATCCTATTAGAAAAGTTCTTCGTCAATGTAAAGATTAATTTAACCAAAGTTTCATTTCTTCTGGGTTACTAATCAGCCCTTTTTTTCTCCATCTGGTACTCCCGCTTTTTATGATGAGTTACTTTTAATTTCCCTGAATCTTTAAGTTTCTCATGTGCATAGAGAAGTTTGAGTTAAATTGTTTAAGACAAAACATTTTAATCAAATTGGGAAAATAGGCACTACTGGCAATAAAAAGTACTTTTTACAACATTTAGTATAATTACCATGTAACTATCCAATTTAGTATGATTACCATAAATTGAGCTTGCCTGGCTGAAAAGACTTTGTCCATAGACCAGATTTCAAGTTCAAATTCTATCAGGTTTAGGTGTCCATAGGCCACATTTCAAGTTCAAGTTCTATCACTGATAAGGTTTGTAACCTTGGGTAATTTGTATAATCATCTCTGGTCATTTTTTTCACTTGAAAAACTGTGATGATGATCGTGATAACAGCAATAATTCTTGTTCCACAAACCACATGATGTTTTTATGGAAATCTCATGAAATAGTGAGTGTGAGATTGAATCGACCAGTCATACCATCCTTGAAAGTTTAGCACTCATGCTGTTTGTCATGCTAACACGTCCTCTGATCTCCTGTTTCTCTTTCCTCTCTCCCATGGGGTATAGGTTCTCATTTTTCTAAGTATGTTCTTAATTTTTTTCCTTTACTTTTCTCATGGCAACTTTATTCTTTCATGTTAGAATACCCAGATTAGATGTTTCTGAAGGTAGAATTCATATCTAAGTCTTTTATTTGCAGCCTAAGATATTTACAAATTTTTTTTTTTTTTTTTATGTGGGGTCAGTGTTCACAAATACCAGTGGGGGATGAAGCAAACCTGGTTCCCAATGCACTTAACAAATGATCGATGCATTGATTTTTCAAAATATTTGTTTCTTAATAATAATCTATAAAATCTATGTATTTTTTTTTTTTGACGGGATGATTTCTAAATCTTTTTTAAAAATTATGTGGACTTGGATAATTTGCATTTGGGGTTATCTGGTGTCACCAATAAAAGGAGGAAGGAAATCCTCCCAGACTATTTTGCTCTTTGCAGGAATTCTTAGAACTTTGCATCGTGCTGGGGATGAGGAAACCCTCCCACCTGGGAACCCTCCCACCCCCGCCCCGCCCCAAGACGAAATGGAGTGCCTTCCTACCCAGTTTGGATAGAACTGGGGAGAACTGAAATTTTTTAAAGAATCTAAAGTAATGAGATATTTCTTGTTCTCATAAATTTCTTGGACCCTGAAGTTGCAAGTTTGTACCTGCTACTTACGGGGTACAAAGCTGTCAACGGAGGGGCACAAACGTATCCATACAGTCGGCTCAGTGGCTGCTTCGCAAGCCCAGCTGAAGAAGTTCAGCTCAGCAGCCCAGCTTTGGCACCTTTTTCCTCTAAATGAAACCTGTACTTAGGTCATTTTTGCCTGGGGCTCTCAGATTTGGGGAAACGTTTCATTGAGGGGTAATATGTTAAATGCTGTTTCTTAGACTCTTGCTGGTAAATGGTTTTCTCAATCCATTCATGCTGCATGCCACACTGGGCAACGATCATGCCTTCTCTATTTTCTGGACTCAGTTGTTACCCCTCATGAGTCTGCCAGTGTGTGCTAGGAATTAGGTGTGATTCGAAATTAGAGACTAGGAGCTGGAAGAGAGTAACCGACATTCTCCCCACCATGCCGTCTCGGTCTGCTTGTCTATCATTTTTATTCACTGTTTTGAGTTCTACTTCTTTGCATTTAACAGAATTAGATTTGTTCCAATTTTTCCAAAAGTTAGACTTTCAATTTTTTAAGGAATCAATTCTATCTATCTATCTATCTATCTATCTATCTATCTATCTATCTATCTATCTAGTCTTTTCCAAGCTAAGCATGTTCAGTTTCTGCAGTGGTTTCTCATATAACAAAATGTCCAGATTCTTCTTCATTCTGGTTGTTATCAGATTTACCAATGTCCTTCTTAAAATGTGCTGTAAAATTTGAGTACAAACCTTGAGATATAATCTGAAGAGTTCAGGGCACAGGGGGTGGGGGGATAGTCTTTCCTTTGTTCGATCCCCATGAGTATATTAATAAGACACACACATCTGTGGAGTGATGAAACTGCTCACTTGACCTTATGAGTTTATGACTGTATTGTTTAAAATTCATCGTGTTGGTCAAAGTGTCTTTACCTAAATATAAGTAAGCATGCTTTTGTATTTTATAAGTTGTCAATATAAATATAATTTCATATTAAATATCCTGAATAATATGGGTTTTTTTTTGACATGGAAAAACATTTTATAATTATTGAGTAAGAATTGTTAGATAATATAAGTTCAAACAATGTTAAATTTGCTAGCTCAAAAGCTCAGAAGCCCATAAATGTTTTTTTGGTATTTTCCCTTTAGTCAAACAAATAAGGAATTTCAAAAGTTACAGTCTGTTCTATCATGTGGCCAATTAATTCAGAAGTAGGATGTAAAACACCTTTGATTTACAGGGTTCTTGTACAAAGGACCTTGCAAAGATACAAGCATCTCTGATAATTCCTACTGGAGGATATTTTTCCCTAAACACTATAATCTTTAAGGTTTGGTTTACTGTAGGTAAAATGATTCAGAGGCGGTAAAGCTCTCAGACATGTTTTAAAAATTTATCTGTAAACACTGAAACATAGGATGTTCAAATAACTTGCCTAAAATTAAAAATGAAATAATTTCTTACTTATGTTAATTTTAAAGGAAAATTTCCAAAATTTGATAAGAATATTGCTCTAATGGTAAATGACTTTAAACATTCACCACTACAACGAGCAACGTAGGCTCTCAGAAGTTGCTTGCTCTCTCCTATGTTACATTCATATTCATTCTTTTAGGATATTTACCATTAGATGAATAGTCAAATCTCATGCACCTGGTGAAGGGAGGCTTTAAAAAAAAATCAGAAATTTTGATCTCACATAGAACAATGGTTTTCAAACTGTAATGAGCATATGAATCACCTGGGCATCTTGTTGAAATATTTGGATGGTGAGTCTGGGATGAAGTGCGAGATGCTTTTCTAACAAGGTTCCAGGTAATACCAATTCTGTTGGTTCCTGGACTATGATTCAGAATCTAAGTACCCAGGTTTGCCATATAGTCTCTCGGTCATCATTTAGTGTTGAAGACCTTACCACACACTTGTTATCATAGCTAACATCTTTATATTGTTAACTATTCTATGTAAACATCCCCGTTAGACTATAGACCTCTTCAGGCCTAGGATTTGATTTTTTTCATCTGTCAAAGAGCAGAGCCTACCTCAGTGATTAGCATATAAAAACTCAATAAATGTTTTCCACTGTGTTAATAAACAAGTGGTCCACATTCACTATTATAATATTTTTATCATATAGTTTATATTATGTGTTAATACAAACCAACCTTTCAAAACATTCTTTAGTCTCACCAGTTTTAGGTATGCTGTTACCTATATAAATTAAATTAAATTATTATGAAATTTTTTTTATTTCGAAGGAAATATATTATTCAGGATATTTAATCAAATTTATAAGATTTCAAAATATTGTTTGGTCTCACCAGTTTTAGACATGCTATTATCTATATGAATTTGAGTATTTAATAAACTTGTTTGAATTTTTAAATAGATTGGCCTTCAAATTTAGTCTTCAAATTATTTACACAACTTTCAAAAATAAAATAGAGATGTGTATAAAATAAAAAGTGAAATTTTCATTTTTCTGTTCTCATCCTTTAGAGAAAACCACTGCTAAAGACTGGTTTTCATTCTTCAAGACTTTCCTTCTAGGTGTACAGTGATTTCCTTGGCCATAGACATAGAGTGGCAGGCTCTACTTTTGATTTCTTCCTACAATTCAGATCATTGTGCAATACTCTTCTGTGACTTGTCTTTTTTTATGGCTACGTTTATAGCTCAGAACCTAGTGATATACAGACTCTAAAAAACAACAACAGCTGAACTCATAGAAACAAAGAGTACGTTGGTGGTTGCTAGGGTGGGGTTAGGGTGAAGGAAATGGGTGCAGGTGGTCAGAGGGTACGAACTTCTAGTTCCAGGATGGAGAGTGCTGGGGATATAATGGAGAGCATGCTGACTGTCCATACCCACACTGGGTGGTACACTTGAAAGTTGCTAAGAGAGTAGGTCTTAAAAGTTTTCACCACACACACACATAACTATGGTAACAGATTGATGGATTAACTAACTTTATTGTGGTAATCATTTTGCCATATATACATGTATCAAATCATCACATCATACATCTTAAACTTACCCAATGTCATATCTAAATTATATCTCGATAAAGCTGGAAAAAAATGAAAAAAAAACATGGTTTGGAAAATATATTTATTTTATTTTGTAGTGTCAAAGAGGAGCTCTAAGCCTGTTTAAAAATAAAAAAACAAAAAAAATACATTTGAAGAACTGGGTATTTCAAGGTATTTGACTTAAAATTCAAAATAAAATTGCTGGATTAGGTACTAAAAGGTTGATGTTCTAAAGGCAATAGAAACAGTGTTTGGGGTTCTGTCTTCTACTGGACAGAAATCATTTGCATCTAATGAAAAAAATTATAAATAAGCATGTAAGTTCATAGAGTCTGGGCCTTTGCTCAATAGCAGATAATGAATAAACAATGGCATAGTTTCATAGATGATTAAATCATCTTGGGATATATCTTTAAACAATGTTCCAGTATGATATTATAAGGACATGCTGTCCTCCATTTGCTTTATTTAAAAATGTTGGATCTATTTTCTTAACAGAATAAATGAGCAATCTGGAAACAGTTCATTCTCTTAAGTATGGCCCCTGATAGTACTTTCTTCATTCAAAGTCACTAAAGTGATGCCACATTCGCTTAACGTCCCCTTATATACAGTGGAATTTCATACCTTCCTGTACAAAAGTTAAGGTTCCTAACTAATGGCTAAGACATGACAGAAAACTTGGTATGTTAATGCGTCAGAATTTTTGTATACCTCTTGATAGCCTATAAATCCTAAGGTAAGATTATAATTGTCAGTAAAAAAATTAAAAAAAAAAAAGTCTTCTCTATGTATAGAACTTTGAAATAAAACGTAAAATTTATACCCATTTGTTGCGGCATTGGCCAAGGCTGAAGAAACGGCAAAAACCTGCTGTTGGTCGTGACTAGATTGGGTCCATTTGGACAAAGCGAGAAACGAAGTGCCTGGGGGGAAGATACAGTTTGGAAGTAAGAAGCCAGTTTAGCTACCCATAAGTGTGAATTTAGATTAGGCTTGAAATTTGAAAGAGATGAAATGAGTTCTAGTGGTGAATATATTTAACTAAATAAGTTGATGCTTTTAAATATACATTTGTGAAAAGAAGCCTTTGAAATGTAAACTAATTGTGTGGCAACATGTTGTGGATTATGACTTTTGCATAAAGTAAAAAATTAAGTTGGGGATATGGTTGGCTCTATGAACAAAGCCAACATATATGTATATATTATGTATATAGAATATTAATGCTAATATATTTATTTTGGATCTTAAGAAGCTATACTAATTTCTTATGGAACTTACCTTTGCCACAATTAACACATTGAAAGGGCAGGACTCACTGGGGGAAGTAAAAAAGGAATTTCACATTATTGCTGCTGTGGCCAGCTCTGTGGGGTTTTTCTCTTGACCCTGGCTAAGATTCTGCAAAGATTCTATGAATCTTTAACTGATCAGATTTGGGTAATAAAAAATTATCTTTGGGCAATTTGTTTCTCTCAAAATAGTCTGAGTTTTGTAATTACTATATTCAATTAAACTTCTCGCCACCCCACCTGGAGCTCAAGGCTTCTGTGAGATGGAGGTCTCCAGCGGAGAGGGGTGTGGCTGGCCCTGGGTGTTTAAGGACAACCTTTCCCATGCAGGTTGCCAAGGCCTCCGAGGGCTCTAGGTTAAGGGGGAGGAGGCGGGGACTAAAAAATTTTTTTTTTAGACTGGAGTTGTTTCTTTTTGGAAGTGTCAGATGGTGAAAACTGACTCTTCTGGGGGCATTTGTGGGTTTCTCAGAGACCATTCATTCATCACTGGGGTCTCTCAGCACACAGCTCGGCCCCTCAGAATAACCGCTGGGGTTGTGAAAGACACTCTCTGTTGGGGTCTCATCGCCTCTCTAAGCGGCTCTCAGAAGCAAAATCATTTTTAGATCGTTACAGGCTAGCTCTGTTCTGTCCTTCTCTGTTGCCACTTCTGACTCTGTTGTCATGAGTGCAATTCTAAATGAATTTAGGAGTTATTTTTACTGTTGGGAAAATATGAATTGAGGGGAAGAAAACATGACTCAATCTACTCTCAAAGTCCTTGGGGTCCTATTGTATCCCCAACAGTGTAGGGTACCACTTGAGTAGTAAGACTGCATTTCTACTAGAGGACCAAGCAGGCCCCATTGCCGGGGTGAACTACATGGCCCACAGCTGGCATCTTCAGCACGGAAGTCGTAAGGACCAAGTTTGCACCCAGATCATGCCCTATTGAAAGGTTGGCCCTGAGATAACAGGATGCCTGTTAAGAGAGAGCGACGCGCTCGATGTTAACCATTGCTCACACTGGGGCGAGATCATAGAGAATGGTTCTAGATTTCACCATTGCTCAATCTCGCAGTCTAAAATTCCCAATGGCGATCCCTTCATTATCACGAGTTCTTTTTGCCCTTATTATTTGTCCAGACCATGAGACAGACCGAAAATTTCCTGTGATAAAGGATGAGATATCCACTAGGGGCGGGGGAGGGACGCAAAACTAATACCTATGAAATAATTATGATTTTGCTATATTAGTATAATAATTATCATTATAAGACAGTGCTAAATTGTATGATGTGGCTTGTAAATTGTGCATGAGTTCAGGGAAATTGAGGAAGACTCAGAAGCCTCCGACAGATGGAGAAAGCGTCCATCGGCACTTCCCCGAAGCTGTCTCACCAGAGCCTCTCGTTGTCTTCTGGTTGCCATGTGCTCTAGGCTCTCTTCCTCGTTGCCCTAACTTGTGCTCCTGGAAGCATGTGAAACACTCAGTTTCCCTTGGTTGTTTCTTTTTTAATATTATTATTGCTCTCCTAGCTCTCTCTTTCCTCTGAAGCTTTTTATTCCTCTTTATGGGCTCTTCTTTTATTGATTGTTGTGTTCATAATTCTGCCACTACCTTCTTCCCTTCTTACCCTACATGTTTTCTGAGGCAATATCATTCACTGACATCTCTGCTGGTCACTTCAGACTTAAATCACCTCCCCAGACTTCTCTCCTGAAATTCTAAGCTCCACTTCCAGATCTTCTTGCCTAGTTTCCTACCAGACGTTTCCATTTGGAAGTCTCATGGAAATTTTTAAAAAAATTTCATTTTAAATGAAACTTGTCACATTCCTCTCTGATCCTGTTTCTAACCTCCTGTGAAAGTGAGCTAAATGCTCATTTTCTAGTGCAGCTTTAGTGAGGGGAAAAAGTCTACTTTCTTCCAGACATTTATCTTATTTCCAGGCTTATCTAACTCTTAAAATTCTCAACCTCAATCGTTTTCATTTTAACCATTTCAACTAGAGACTCTGTCTTAAAATATGTTGACGTATGGTCATAAAATTAGACCCAGCAGCACCCGTTTACAAAAGTAAAACAGATGAAGCTGACTAATCGGCAACCCTAATTATAACTATGATTTACTGAGTAGTTACTATGCTCCGTGCTCTTGGCTAAGTGTTTTTCATTTCACTTATTCCTCATAATAACTGAGGAATTATTACCATATTAAACGAATGAGGAAGCTGAAGCATATCAATTTAAGTAGCTTGACCAACCCTCACCGGCCATACTAAATGGTGGAAAAATCACTAAAATTCGGGTCATTTGACTAAAACCCACGCCCATAGCTATTTGCTATACTGACTGTACTAACCTGGTGTAGAAAAAAAAATCTGGATAGAAAGGAAGGCCAGGCAGGTAGGTTTTTCGAGACCAGAAGGATATGGAATATTTAATTTAGGACATAGGGTGCTGGTTGAGACCTGGTCAGAGCTATGCAAAGCCAGGATTCGGCAGGAACAAACCTAAGTCTCGTGAATAGTCAGAACTCTAGAAAACAGGGATTGTGATGTTTAGATAGTCTCTTTGAGGCATAACCAAATAATTTCCGAGTTAGTGAAACTTTAGAGACATTAATATTCTAAATCTGTAAAGCCTGATGTAATATTAACTGTTCATTTTCTATTGTGAAGAAGGAAGCCTGTGTTTGACAATATTTTAATTTTGTATAGATGACATGATTAATTGTACTAATATACGCTAGGTAATTACAGTGTTAAGCCTAATGTTGGCATAAGAGGGTAGTGAATTTTAATGCATTGGAGATGAAGAAAACTTGAAAAAACATTACATAGGAAATTAATTATAATCAATTTTATATAGGATATGTAACTGCATTAATTGAGCCCGGTTTACTAGTCAAGTTTCATCTAATCATGTCTGAAGGATGCAGTGAGAGGAAGCACTGTGCTTTAGCCTTCTCAGACCGTCATGACAGAAGATCACAGGCTGGTTGGCCTAAACAATAGAAATTTATTTTCTCACTGTCTGGAGGCTAGAAGTCTAAGGTCAAAATGCCATCAGGATTGGTTCCTGGTGAGACCCCTCTTCTTGGCTTGGAGACTGATGCCTTCTCACTGTTTCTTCCCGTGGCCTCTCCCCTGCTCATGAAAAGAGAGATGTTTGATGTCTTTTCCTCTTCTAATTAGGTCACCGATTCATTGGATTAGGGCCTCATCCTTAAGACCTTGTTTAACCTTTATTGCCTCCCTAAAGGCCCCTCTTCAGATACAGTCATATTAAGGGTTAGGGTTTCAACATAGAATTTTGCAGGGAGACACAATTCAGTCCATAACACACTGAATCCCACATGGAGGTCAAGACTGGGCTGTGTATTGGAGTAGTTAGAAGCCAGGGCTGTGGGGTTAGAGTAATTCGAGGTTAGTCCTACAGGGGAGAGAACTGGCCTCTTCCTTCTTAAAACACTCTTTAAATGGGGAGCATTAATAACAGTATATATCTCATAGGATTTCTGTGAAGGTGAAATGAATTAAAACATGTGAAGCATGTAGCATAGTGCCTGGCACTTAGGCTCAGAAAATGTTGTTATTGTTGTTGGATAGGTTTTAGCTTTTGGCTATATCAGGCAATGGGTTATATACTAGAATTAGAAAAAATCATGTAAAGAATGTTATCAGAAGGTTGAATTGACATCAAAGATCTTAGAAGGAGCTTATGAGACGCAGAATGTGCTTTAAAGTATAAAGGTCAACTTGTTTACCATTTTGTTCCTAAGAAGTAAGAATCAATTTTTAAAATAATATGAGAAAAAAATTGATTTTGCTCATAGCTGCTTGTTTGAAAAATGTCAGCCTTACAAAGAATTCGCAAGGATGCAATGACAATACATTAATTATATCATGAAATATGCAAATAGAGGTCAATATTTAAAAGTATGAAATTCTGAATGAAATGAGCCTTTCTCACGAAACTAGCAAATTGTTAGTTATAATTTTTTTATGAAGGCTGCAAAAAATACTTCAGAAACACTAAAGGCATGGCATTATAAAACGACTTCTGCTTTTGTTTAAATCACAGTAGGCTTCTGCAGCAAGTTAGTAGCTCAGAAGGCTATTCCTGGGGATGAGTTAAATGAGTTGTTGAAAGAAATTGTATCAATTAATCACCAGAGGTGTAGGATCCAGACTAGGAGGAATTTATTATTTATACATGGGTATTAGTGATATGTCGCTGCTTAACAGATTACCCTTAAAATTTAGCAGCTTTAAACAATACTAAACACACCGTTATGTCTGCTGCTTTCTTTATGACGATCAGTCGATATGATATTGATTTAGGAAGTGGAGGTAGAGGAGAAGGAAGCGAACAGAATCAGAATTCCTAGAGCTCGACAGGGCAGGTTTGTGAGTGTGTGTGTGTGGCGGGGGGTGAGGGTCGGGGGTGGGGAGGGCAGGGAGGCAGGGTGGGGTGGTGGCCGGACGTTAGCTGGGGAGGGCATGAGGTTAAAACATCAACCACCAAGTCATCACGCCCCCACTAACTTTCTAATCACCTTACTCCTCATCACTGAACCAGCTGACTATTAAATCCTGTGAGTTTAAGGG
Organism: Rousettus aegyptiacus; assembly: GCF_014176215.1. Taxonomy (NCBI): domain Eukaryota; kingdom Metazoa; phylum Chordata; class Mammalia; order Chiroptera; family Pteropodidae; genus Rousettus; species Rousettus aegyptiacus. Next base: position 83,998,075 of record NW_023416287.1, read on the forward strand.
TCGTCCCTTTTTTTTTTTTTTAGCTTTATATTGGCCACACAGTACATAATACTTTCATTCCATAGAGGTCCTGACAGTGCTAAAATATACTCCGAGCGAAAACCCGTAAGAAGGTATTTACTATTAGGTCAGAGAAGAAGACCGGCGAAAGGAGTTCAGTTTAGTAACTAGAAAGGTAAACGTGTGTTTTGAGTGCAGGTTGATACTTATGAAGCATCTGGCTTACTGAGACAGTGTGACTTTTCGAGAAGGTAAGTTAGCACTCTCAAACATAGTCACATGCATAGTTACTGTGTCATAAAGGCTTGCGTAGGGGACAAGAGGGCTTGGATTTTCATGGGCAGTTACGAGTTCAAACAGTCTCTCTTTCTGTCAGGAGCTCAGGTGTGCTGGAGGGGGCCTAGCTGCCAGGTGTTGGAGGAGCAGATTAAAGCAACAAGCCCAAACGATAGAAAGGTCAGGCCTTTACTCGCGTACTGCAGTAGTGGAAGCAGGAGCTAACCCAGAGGGGGTGTCAGTGGCCCCGTTCCATTTCCCCCACAAACCAGTGCTGGTGGACGGCCAGGTGGACTGGCTCAGACTTGGGGTCACCTCACGGCCAAGGCAGGTGGTGAGGAGGGCACCTCCCGGGCGAGGCATATCATGTAAAGCCTCTGTGAGTGCCTGTGGTCAGGACTGAAATATCAAACAGGATTTTAGCCGGGAGCTGGATTCTTCCTCTGTTCTCTTAGTTGCAAACCTATCAGAGTGTATTTGTCCACTTTCGATTTGGGAGAAACCCTCACTGGGCCTCTGGGTTTCTAACTGTGTGTCTTTGATTACGTCTCTGCACATTTTTAGCCTATACTGACTTTATAATCAAGAATTGTTGAAGGCTTTCTGCTGAGGCACATACGATAAAAAAAAAAAAAAATCAAAGGGCTTTATTAACAAATGTAAAAAAAGAAATATTTATTGTAAAATGTATAGAACTTACACGAATGTTTGCTGCTCCGGAACAGACATTTCCTTGTAACGCATGCCCTGGGCAACGCTGGCAAACACTTTGATCGCATTTTTTGTTTTCTTACATTGCTGCACCTCCTCTGACTTTCCAGAAGTGCAGTGACCTCACACTGCCCTCTCTTTTCAAGCCTCACATTGCATTTTTCCACATTAAATTGCTTTTTACTTAAGTACTATATGTTTCCAAATCGTCCTTTTTTAGTCTGTCACCTGGGGGATCACCACCTTCTAGGTTGGTCTTAGGAGAAAAACAGCTTGATTAAATCAATTCACATGAGACTATGTATGATTAATAGCCTGCCAAATCTCATAAGCCTCTTTGCGTTTTATTTGATTATTTATTCGTTTTTGTGTATTTGTATTTCAAATAACTTTGGCAAAAAACAAGTTGACCCAGATTAATCTCTAGGTGATAGATTGAAGACTTTCAGGGAAAGTAATAAAAAAGAGTAATGGAATTGGAGGCATATAGAAGAAATGGTTGGTGCGAAAATGGCTGAATAGAAAGTTTTTATATTCTTAAATTCTATAGTTCAGATTAATTCCTATTCTGTTGGACAGGTTGACCTATTCTTCTGCTCAAAGACAGACTGGAAAACTAAAATGAGAAAAACAAAGTAAATGGTCCCATCATTCACCTAAACTCTGAGCATCCCCTCCTCGCTCCATCTCACATCCCGCACCGAATTCATCACCAGACTCTGTAGACGTCTTTCTCACGAGGTTCCCAGATCAGCTCTCTGTTTACCCCCTCCCATCTGCACTTGGTCCAAGGCACCGTCCTGTGTCACTGCAGCTTAGCCCCAACCTTCGTGGTTCCCAGTGGCCCTCTCCCAACAGCAGCCACCATGCTCCTCTGCACATGAGGTCAGATTATGTCAACTGCGTCATTCTCCTCCTTTCAGTGGTCCGATGACTCCCCATCATGCTAAGAGGAAAGGCCCCGCACTCCCTCTCGGGTCTCATTTCCTGCCGATTTCTTGCTCACTATGCTCCAACCGCGTCAGCCTTCCGGCTGTGGCTCCACCTGCCAAGCAGTTTTCTGTGTCAAGGCATTTTGTCTTGCTGTTCTTGCCTTTTCTTCCTGGGGGAAAAGTCTCCCATATATCAATATGGTTCTCACCTCAGTTTTATCAGATCTTTTCTTCCAAAGTTACCGTCTCAGACACTCCACTCCGAAGCACCCTATCTAACAAAGCTTTGCCCTTTCTATCTTCTTAGCCTGATTTATTTAATACATGTGTGTGTGTGTGTGTGTGTGTGTGTGTGTATGTATATATATAGAGTTCTCTAGAAACAGAAACAATATGTAATATATTAATAAATTATGTATATTTATAAAACACACTTATAAATGTATACAACATATATGTATATTTACACATAATGTATATATATTTGCGCACATATAAAACACATTTAAAAAACACATCCCAGGATCTGCCAGCTGCAAGCTGGAGCCCCAGGAGAGCCAGCGGTGTAATTCGGTCCAAGCCGAGGGCCTGAGAACTCGAGGCGCTCAGGGCAGGAGGAGATGGCGATGTTCCAGCTGAATCAACCAGGCAGGAAGGACTCGATTCTTCTTTGTTCTATCCTTTTATTCTATCCAGGCCCTCAACAGATTGGGTGATGTCCATCCGTCCTGAGGAGGGCAAACCACTTTACTGAGCCCACCAATCTGGAAGACACCCCCCACAAATAATGTTTAACCCAGTATCTGGGCTTCCTGTGATCTAGTCTAGTTGACATATAAAATTAAGCATTTATACACATACACAGTTGTTTACCGTTTATCTTGCCAGAGTATATACTCCATATAGCCAAGGACTGTGTGTTTCATTCATTACTACATCTCCTACTATGTAGGACCTATAACACTGTTTGATATGTAATAGCCATTTAATAAATATTTGTTGAATAAATGTAGTAATTATCTTTAAACTTATGCATAGTTTATAATTACATATTTTTTGATAAAGAATAATAAAATAAACCTGCTGTTAGGTTAGACTGTTAGATTCGTTTTTTGAGGTGAAAATCAAGACCCCATAACCTAGGGATTATATAAAAGTGAGACAGGACAGATGCCTGTCATTAGGGGTCTCACAAACAGGAGGACATAGGGAGAATATTGTTGATTCTAATAGTGGGAAGTACCACCGCTTATGTTTTAGCATTGAAATATAGTAGGATTCTCACAGAATAGGTTTAACTAGTTATTGAAAAAAAAATAAGGCAAATGAAACTAATGAAAATTAAGTAATGATTAGATATGATACTTCAATTTTCTGAATTTATTGATTTTTTAAAAGCTCACATAATTTTCTGTTTGGATAGAAAACGCAGTGACAAATTTATTGAAATATATAATTTTACTAATTTTTTCTTAGTATAGTACTCATTTTTTTTAGAAAACAGTGATATTTTTTCCTCTCTGGGCTACGCTATCTCTCGGAGTAGTGTTTCGCTTCTTGCGGACCATGAAAATATTGAATGTTTCAGGTTGTAAGCTCATTAAAACTGTCCTCAAAACATTGATCACTGTAAAGCAAATGAGAGAAATGGTTAATTTTCTAGAACTCTAAGGAGAGGGTGTAGTCGGAGAGGAAATATTCTTCCGAGTGACGTCAGACACTCTAGGTGGTCCCATTTTCCCGAGCTATGGCGTGAGTGATTTTATAAGAGAACGAGGCAGCCCTGTAACATGAGAAGCATTATTCCACCTGTGCTGATGGCTACAAGCTAGAAATTCTTTTTTTACAACCATAGCTGTTGAAAGCCCCAGGAAGAATCAGTTCAAGTCTCAGTGAAGCTCTTAGAAAATCCTGAAGCAGTTTTTAAAAGGATTCCTTTTTCTATAAAATTTCCCATTTTGGTAGCAAAATTGTTTGATTAAAATATATATTTCATTTACTCTCTCTCGGTTGACACATGTGACAAAATCATATTATCACATCACTAAAGACAGTTTTGTCTCCTGTTTTAATGATTTCAAAGTCATGAAAGAAAGCACTAGGTGTTTTGTACATATTTATTCAAATTTTCTTGCCACTTCTTTGTTACTTCAGCGAAGACCAGATGGATCATGAAAGCCAGTCTTAAAAAAAAATAGCATATTCTTTTGTTCCTTTATCGATCTCGATATTTTTCTGTTTGATTTTTTTTTTTGCGTTGCTGTTTTATCATCATTAAAAGCAAATGTAGAATTTTATATTTTGTTGCTCTTCTGTTGAGTATTTGAATGCTGACTCTTTGTTTAGGATTTCCGTAGTTACGGAGGGAGTCTACATTTCATCTCCCCAGGGATCCTATGGTAATATGCTCACAAGAAAGGATCAGAGGAGAACATCAGAAAGCAAGTGGTGGTAAGATAAAATAAGATTAAATTACTATGATTACTAGAATTCTTCGCATAAGATGAGATATGTATGAGATAAATATAGATTGACATAGTTCAGAATCATTTCATTGAGATTTTGGAGTATTTTGGTAATACTCCCATTACCAAACGTCATGTATTAGTAGCACGACCATGATGATGTCGTGCAACTGTGTGTTACAGTCCATACCAGCTTAACTGCATTGTCGTGAGAACAGCAGGGCACCATCAATGGGTCTTTTACAGCCAAGTAAACGACGTCCTTGAGGACAGAATGGCCCAGTTTGTCCACTAGATGGCCTAGGTGCACAAAGAGGGACCCTGAGCTCTAGTCTTGAAGGACTTACTATTTAGAGCAAAGAAAACAGAATATTCAAACACTGACTTGGTTATAGAAAGTGGGATGTAGTGAAATAAATCTAATGAGTAGACAAATGAGAAACTCGGGGATTTTGCGTTTTAGAATAAGACTGCCCTAAAGGAAAAATAGAACAGATTTTTCAGCTTGTCAAGTTTTTGAGTTGCATAAAAGCAAAGCCAACATAATTGCACAATCTCAAATAAGCATACATCTAGTAGAGGGATGAATTATTTTCCACTAGAATGCTTCCAAAGTGAGAGTAATTTAATTTTTTTAAAGCTTAATTTAAGCTCAGGATTTTATCCATATATTTTGCTTGTTAGTGGCAGTTTTAATAGCAAGATATTATTTAAGATAAAATCGATAATTTGTTAAATGGCATTTGGGATTAAATATTTTATGTTATTTTCTCCCAGTAACAGTGTGAAGTATGATATCATCATTATTCCCATTATAAAAAAAGAGTAAATAGAGACTAGACTGTTCTAAGTTGTTGTTGCAGGTATTTCTGTGGATCTAGGCTCCTTGGTCTGATCTTGGTTTTTGATGGCTGGCCCAGGTGGGAGAAGCTGTCTGAAGACAAGAAAGAGATGAGATTAATAAAAAAAATTCAACAAGAGGCCTCAGAAGTCGGCCAGATTAAGATTGGGTTCTAGCGAGTAAACCAAATGCACAGCTGGTCGGGGACAAGAGCCTTTGACAGCTGATCGCCAGGTCTGTGGTCTTGAGCCAAAGCTCTCTTTCAGAGGCAGAGCAAGGCGTCTGCTTTCAATTTGTGTCAAAAGCCATTTTACCTTAAAAAAATAAAAATTAGCATCGTCTCTTCCAGCACGTTACTCATTCCTTTGATTTACCCCACTGAGCGTTAATGTCAAACTAACATTTCAAGAGTGAGAGATGAGAAACTTTACATTGTCATCAGCTTCAACGCCTTGGCTTGAATTTACATTCAGCCTCAGGCCAAATTAGTTTATCTCGTGATAGAATCAGTTGTTTTTCAGAGTCAGAATTGGACATAAGAAAGGTATGTTTGGGAAAGGAAGAGGAAGGAAGGCAAAAGCCAGAAAAGAAAGGGACATTGCAGACTGGGAGTATTTTAGGTGGCCGTCAGTTAGCTAAGCAAAATTACCTGAAATCTGATTTAAAAAATTAGCCATGAAATTCCACGCTTCTGCTCAGACTGTCTCTCATCTCATTTGTGCTTTTCTCAAAAGCTATTATTTTCTTCCACCTTCTGGCAAGATGAGAAGAAGATAGGATTTTTTGTTAGTCAAGTCTAGGCTTCATTTGATAATTTCCAGATGTTTGGTAGTGGTGTTACAGTTGTAGGATTTAAATTACTCGTTTAATTACATTTGCATATAATTAAATGATAAGCAAATATTTAAGAGTACAAATACTTAAGAGGCACTAAGTATTAAATACTTTAATATTTAATAATTATATGCTTATTGAAGTATTTGACCAAACTTTCAAAATAAAATCACAGAAAGGCAAACATATACTACCATACAGTGTTACACATTTCTTAAAATATCCACCAGAAAATGAAACTATTTAAAATTAGTGCATGAACCATGGAAAAGACACTTTAATTTTTTAAAAATAGAATTAAAGTGTTTATATAAGTGACATTAGAGTGCCTTACAATGTTTGAGGAATAATTATGTGAGTCCAGAAATATTTCAGTTATGGAGGAGACGTGTTCTCCTTACATCAATAAACAGAAATGGAGTTTATAGGTTCCAGAATTTCTTTGTTTAATCTTCTATTTTTTTTTTTGGAAAATTGAAAAAACCTGAATAAACATTAGTCATATTATTCCATAAGACTTTACTTATAGATTTATGAGATTTTTTTGTTCTACTGCACAAACTGGATAATATCTCATGTACATACAATATAATTGGCAAAGAGGATCTAGAGATCATGTAATTCAGCTATCTTTATAGGGGAACACGTCTCCTAACCTCTTAATGTTTCCTATTATGTCAAGGGAACCAGTTAACATAAGCGATCCTCTTTATTCATCCCAGGATCATTTATCTGATTAGTACATTTGAAAGAATAATTAGAATTGTGTATCATGTATTTACTGTAATATTTGAGAATGTTCAATTCTGCTTTATGGAAAACAAGAAAAACGAATGGGAGAGATGAAACTCAGGCTGTGTTAAGTACAAAGAGTGAAGTCACTAATCTCTATGACATGTTTAAGCCAGAAAAAATAAATGGAATATATGTGGATCGAACATAGATAAAGAAGAATGGGGTAGGACTAACGGGATCGCTACGCAGGAAATGTATGGAAGGACTGAGTAAACATTCAGTGTTAATAAAGCAGAGATCATGGTACCTCCAGCTGAGCAACAATATCATCCCTAAATCAGCTGTTCATTGGTGGCACCAACCCTGGCCCCAAATACAAGGTGATTCAGAAAATCAGAAATAAGTCATAGCTACTCAGCAGGCCATTGATAGCGGTAGCCGTGGGCAGGCGTACTTGCCTCTGCATTTCTCCAGTAGAGCAAGTGTGTGTTGGCTCCAGTTACCGTCCATCTGTTGTGCACCTTCGTTCAATCTCAACTCAAGTCTTCGTAATCACACCATCAGTAGGGAAGGCTGATGCAGCACAGAGAAACAGGACGTATCTATAACGCACAATATAGGATTCAGTAGTGTGGTCCTTCCATCTGCACCATATCCTACCCCCTCTCTCTTCTCTGCTTCTTGTTGTATGTTTGAAATTGATTCAACAAATTATGTGATTGGAGCATCCTAATGTGGCCTTGTAAGACTTTTGATTCTGTTACTTCTGGGATAGCTCTCTTGGCATGGTGTGTGGAGGCTACCATTGCAGCAAAGTAAAAATTCCTTCATGCAGGTAGCTCACTCGGCCATACCCTCTCCCTATGGGACCTAGCTACTCAGAGAGCATCAATTCATTCTTTAGCTTCCCTAGGAGTAAGCTTTTCTCCTGCATCAGGTGAGGCCCCCTGGACTTGCCCACTGATGTTGCCTGTGATTGGATAATTAATTAAGTCTGTGTAATCTATGCTCATTTGGCTCTCATACCAGGCTATGTCCCCTGATTTAAACTTTATAGATAATAAAGAAAACAAATTTAATCTTCTACCTGTCACTACTTAATTCATTGGACCTTCTCAGATTCCCAAATCCTCCTCACCTCACAGTTGGGGTAACTGAGGCCCAGGAGTCCACAGACCATGCCGACTGGCTTGTTCTGCTACCAGGGAGGATGTTGTAGACTTCTCATTTCTTTAAGACCGGGCATTGAGGTATGGGCTCCTTGGTGGAAGGTACCCTCTAGTCCTCAGTTGTGTTTCACGTGGACTCAATCAAATTGGGGCTTTGATAATCTATCCTGTTACTTTGTCCTTTGGATGTGGACAAAGAACATTTTGTCCAAGATATCTAAAAGAGTCATCCTACTGGTGTCAGGTCAGCCTGCTCTGGACTTAATTACATCCTTCATTCCGACTGTGAGTCTTCTGGCCAGGCACTGTCTGAAATCCACGTACCTCTGTGTAGACTTACGCAAGCATTTTTTCATTAGCTCTTAGGAATAATGTGACCTCTGTGAATCCTGGCTCCGAGTTAATACTTAGGCTGAGTCAAAGCAGTGCCTCTGGTTCCTCCGTAGCAGGTGAAATCCTTTGATACTGCACCATAGTTATATAATTGCTTGGCATCTCTCTCGGGTCAGATTCATGCTAAGACCATGACATTCCACTTGTTGGTTTTAAGCAGGTGGACTTCATTAGACTGTACTTTCAAAATCCTGGTTTCCTCAGTTAGAGATCCCACCGTTTCTGTCCTTTCTTCATTCTACTTCTTTCTACTTAGGGAGGTGCTAGAATTTTATTTCTGAATTTTATAGGAGAAAACATTTTCCCAGATACAATGATTAAAACTGTTCATCCACTAGAAAGAAGAAAATGAGTACCTTCTGGGACATTTAAGTTCAAGGCTGTTACCCACCTTCGGTATTACTCAGTTTCTTTGTCCTTTATGGAGATTCGTTTTGCTTCAAGATCTGTTACTATCATTGAGAATAATGGTTGCATGTTATGTATTGATGATTTCCGGGGCCTAGCACAATCACTGGGAAATAAAGAGGAAATGTATCACAGTGATTAAGAGCTGTTGGAGACAAATCTGCTTTGTTTTGTCACTCAATATCTATTTTCCTTTTTTTAAAAACGGCACCTCAGTATTTCTTCATGGGAATCACTGTTGCCCAAATTGGATATAATTGGACAGGACTTTCATCCGTGGTGCTCAGTACATGGGTTTATGACCCAAGCTATGCCAATCACATACTTTTTCCCTGCATTTCAGAGATTAAAACAAACAAACATTGAAATGTGTTGGCGGTGATTGGTCATAGAGATGGCATCCTACAGAGAGAGTTATCTACCAGTTATTTTACTTTTTTTTAAGTTTATTGAGGTAAAATTCACATAATAGGCAATAACCATTTAAAAGTGTACCGTTTAGTGACAGTGCACACACAGCGTTGTGTAACTACCACCTCTCTCTAATTTAAAAGTTTTTTCATCACCCCAGAAGATCACCATGTATCCCGTGGGCACTCACTCCCCATTACTCCACTAGTTCTTGCCACCTGGACACCTGTTGTGATTTTTAGTCCTTCAGTGTTCTCTCCATTTCTGTGAGCTACTCTATTCCTTATGATAATTTCTTCCTTACTTAAGTTATTGTTGCCTGCAACAAATAATTCTAAGTAATACAAGAATAAGTTTCAGAATCAGATTAAGTTTCCTGTAAATAGTATTGTAATTATAGTGATTTGTAACGTGCAAATGGTAATAGTATGATATTGCGATTTATAAGAAAAATATATATTTGGTTATTCGGGTGACCAAAATATATTTCTCATATGTATTTGGTCTTTGCCCATAGTTCCTGGCTCACAGCTTCCAAAGCCCTTGGAATTTCCTAAGTGTTGAGAGTGATAAAGATGTCCTTTGTTATGTTAATGAGGTAACTTTTGGAAAGCTAAGAATGAAGGCGAGTTGCCAGTGTAACCGATCATGTGATTAGAGGACTGGAACTTTTAGTCTCTCCTCCGCCCACCCACCCCTGTCCCCATCTCTGGAGAAGAGAGGGGCTGGAGGTTGAATAATTGCCACTGGACAATGATTTAATCAATCATGCTAGCGTAATGAAGCCTCCATAAAATCCTCAAAGGATGGGGCTTGGAGGCCCTCCAGGTTGGTGAACAGGTGGAGATTTGGGTGAGAAGTGCCCCTGGATAAGACATGGAAGCTTCGTGCCCTTTCCCCATACCTTGTCCTATGTATCTCTTCCATCTGGCTGTTCCTCACTTATATCATTTTATAATAAATCTTTGATCTAGTAGGTAAAATGTTTTTCTGAGTTCTGTGAGACACTCTAGCATGGGCGACAATCTAGGCTTGCAGCCGATGTCTGAAGTAGGGTTGAGGGGCAGTCATGTGAAACTGAGCCCTTACTCTGTGGAATCTGATGCTGTCTCTTAGTAGATAGTGTCAGAATCAAGTTGAAAGGTAGGACATCCAGCTTGTGTCCTGAGAATTGCTTGTTGGCGTAGGGAGTCCCCATCCCCCACACCAAAAGAAATAGTAAACACTAAATAATAATTGTCAAGATTAAATGAGATAAGTCATGTACAGCAATTGGCATAGTCTCAGACAGAGTATATACTAAATAAATGATAAATATTATTATCATGATCATTAGCTTTACTAGGTGGTAGGTGAACACTTAATGAGTGAATTACTATTCAATAAAGTGTCTGAGCTCCTCATGGTGTGTTTGCAGTAAATGAACTTGGTCAAGCCTAGTTTTGGGTAGATAAGATGACTAGGTACGAAGACACAATATGGACATATGTGCACTTGTCAGGGGAAATGAGGAAAATGATCAGTAACTAAAAACTCAGAAAAATATCAGGGAATGTGGAACATTTTTTTCTCCATTTCTGATGTTTCTTTCCAAGTGAAGGGATATAAATTACTGTACCCATCCTGGCCTTAATTCCCTCATTATTTGATTGATGAGTGTGGGAGAAGAGATTGGGCATGCAACCCCCTGCCTCTTCCTCCTTCTTTTTCTTGGGAATGAGTGTCCTTCAGAAAGTAAAGCGCAAGTCCTGCTCCCATTCTGGGGCTGAGTTTTGGGCATGTGGAAAGAACCTCTGTGACTCAGAGCTGCTGTGACTGGTGGGTGATTTCCTTATTTACTTCTGGATTCCTTTGGGTTTCTTACGACAACGTTACTTTTTGCATTGTTGTCACTTGTGGGGGAAAAAATCTGTGTTTTAGTCAGTAATTAAAGAAAGAAAATACTACTAAAATAGGGTAGAGATTGCAAAATTGTGAGTTGAGAACAGGCGTGGAGAGGGCAAGGAAGCTACTTCTCACCCAGTCGCTGGTACTTGGGTGTCTATTTGCTGGAGAGTGGATGTGGTGTGAAAACCATGCCCAGCTGAACCAGGGAAGAACATAACTTTCTGTAAATTAGGAGAGAGAGTTGAAGGAACTCTTTCCACCTCCTTTGCTTGAAAATACTCGAATTAATTTGTGAAGCTATTGCTAATAGATTTTGAGGCTTAACTCTCTTTTGATAGTTTGATTTAGGGCCTGTGGTTTAATTCTTCTGCTTGGCAAATTAAATAAAGCCAGCATAGCTCCAAGCTGTGATTTCTCAAGCTACTCTATTTTCTTAGCTAAGACAATCATTTGTTAAGCTAATGGGAAATAATTGCCAAAATGCATTAGAAGAGACATAATTTGTTCTAGAGGCAATACTTTGCCTGGGATTAGGTTTTCTTTGGTACGCTCAACTATCTTCTTGATAGTTAGAACTAGGTAGAGAAATGGTCGAAAGAGGAAGGTACTAAGAGAAAGTGAATTTTGCAGAATAGAGTCAGTATAATGATGATGATCATACTGCGAGTCAATATAATATTTAACATCTTCACACAGCTTTCTTGAAAAAATTCTTTGGTATGGGTTATACTTTAAGTAGGAAGCATCACTCTTTTTGGAAAGAAAATCTCCTGTTTGACACAACAAATATGCAATAAAAGTAGGCAAGAGATGGAGAAAGATCGGGATTTATTTTGCGAGGACATATGGTATGAAAATTGATATGCTACACACAACATATCTATATGCTCTTATGTTGGGATCAATATGTACTTAGAATATGTTGAACATATATTGAATAAAATGTTGGATATAATTGGAATTAAGCTCTCAATATGGTTTTATTTTCGTATAACTAATTTTAAGGGGCCCTTTTCACAATTTCTACATGTATATAAATTATGTCGTGGTTGCACAAGAAGAAAATTTGTTCTTTATGGTCATTTTAAGAACAATGTTAATTTGAAGGTGTTCATGAATTTATAGAAGAAAAGGAAATGAATGATGTAATTCAGGATGAGTGGCGAAGGGCCACACAGATGGGGAATCAGATACTCAGGTTCATTTTCCAAATGTTTTCTTGTCAGCTGGAAGCCCAAGATCAGTCTTTAACACTTCTTAGTCTCAGGAACGCCCTTGCTGCCGTGCACACATACACAGAGAGACACAGACACACAGACATTCACACACACACACACACACACACTGTGCTCACCTGTCCTGCACTTTTGGTTTATGATGTTCACTATGCCTAGAAGATTCTGAGCACACAGTTTATTAAAGTCCTGCTCATCTTTCAGGAAAAAGATGAAAGGTGACCTCTTCCAGGGAGTCCTTCCTGAGCACTTGGCAAGAAAAATTTTTCTTCCTCTGAGTGACTACACTAGTTGTTTACACTATTAGGTCACTTACTGTATTTCTTCATACTTTGGATGTATTTGGTTTTCTACATTGGCTCTTTTGAGTCTGGGTGTTTTCCAGGTTGAGAGCATAGTTTATTCATCTTTATATACACTCAAAATTCTTCATATTGTAACTTAAATTTAATAGTCACTCAATAGATGTTTATTGAATGAGTTTCTGGTCTGAGTGATTAGTCTCATATGTGAGGGAATGAGAACTTATTTTTGTAAATTAAAAAAAAAATCGATATAACTTGTGCTGGGAGAGATATGGGGAACCAGATACTTTCCCAGGACATTGGTAATATCTAAAACACTGCATCCTTTTTAGAAGGCAATTTTTTGTTAGTCATCGAAATTTGTAGCACATATTTACTTTGATCCAGGAACTTAACTTTTTATAAATAAGAAGTATGAGACCTTCCAGGGTATGCATACACACAAGTGTGTTTCTGCCTATAGCGTTTAGACTATAGAAACCCAACTAATCTACAAACAAACAACTCAAAGCACCAAAATACATTAGGGGACATGACTAGGACTTTAACGTCCTATAGATACACCTGTGCAAGTTAAGTTTTTACAATGAACGTGTATTACTTTTATATAGAAAAAAGAAAATCTCAGTTGATTTTTTTCTCACCCAAAGAACTCCCAGTCTTCTTCAGGAAGGATTATTCTAGCACAGGGGCTCATTGCCAGCCATCTTATCCTCCTATGTTATTTAGTCATGGAGGGCAAGAATAATCTCCAATCTGGCTTGCAACGTTTTTCTTCTTCTTAAGTACTGGATTATCCATCTATATATTTTTCAACAGTCAACCCCCAAGCTTAAAGGGGTTCATGGCTTCTTATTTCCCACAGGATAAAATCTGTTGTGTGCCTCTGTCTCTTTTCTAGAGCTTATCTACTTCCTGAAACTCGTCATCTCTTTCAGGCTTCGGTGCCTTTGACTTCCTCTTCCTTCTAGAATGCCTGCCCAGTAGACACCTACTTTCCCTCTGCCTCTACTCACATGTCATCTTTTCTGTGATGATCTCTCTGACTATTCAGGTCTCAGGAAATTCTCTATTCATGGAGCTCTTGTCCCCTCATCTCATTCTAAGAGTATCACATGTTCGCAGGTGTGTCTTCCCTACCTGAATAATGCCTACTAAGGACAGAGCCTTATTCATCTTTGTAGATATTTGCATGAATTTTACGGATGGAAACATATATCAGAGTAAATTATGTTTCGCTACAAAATTACTATAATTTGATGACCATGGGTTATGGTCTCATTAAAGAATATCTTTCGTTCCGCCATGATTTTAACCATGTGGCACCAGGGCAAATGCCCCTTTCTCGCCTTTAGTCACAAAGCCGGTTCATTGTATCTGGATGACGTTATGCTCTTCCCTTTTGAGCCCATCTTTTTCTCAGCCAGTGATTTGAAGACGTGCTGTGAACCCGTTTGTTCTAGCTCGGTTCCATGAGGATCCCTGGCTGCTCTCTCAGCCATCTCTTCTTTCACGCTTTCCTGGACCCCTTCATTACCACTTGTTTCTCTCCCCGGCCGGTCTTTCTCGAGGTCCCAGCCTGCAGCTGGCCCCATAGTCTACAGGCCTGGATTAAAATCTTTACAGAGGCTGAAAAGATTGTGGTGCTTCTATCATAATGTCAACCCCCAAATTACTAAATGCTAAATCACAGACTTATGTATATGCAAAAATTAAAACAACTTCTTCAAAATTCTCTGATCATAAAAGTTCATGAAAGCTCAAATATATTTCTCTTCCCTGCTTTTGCTTTGCTGAGTCCTAACCTAAATTTTAGTCTCCCAGTCATGGTACCTTATTGCAACATAGGAGCAATTTGGTGGGATTTGCTTTAACATTAAACATCTAAATATTTCTTTTCATAGCTCTAGAAGATAAGAGTATCAATATTCAATAGTTGTCATATATTTATGCCACTTTAGTTTTAAAGGAGATTTTAATGATCATTATTTTAGCCCATGAGTCACTCAGGCTAAGAGCCGTTTAAGCTATACACAGGGTATAGAACAGCTGGAGCGAGAATATCTTTAGGATCAGGCTAATTTTGTTTCTACCACCTCCATGCTGTCTGCATTTTTTTGCTTCTGTGTTCTGGGCAGGGCTGCCAGATTTAGCAAACAAAAACGATGCAACATTTGGGATGTACTTATATTAGAAAATTATTTGTTGTTTATCTGAAGTTCAAATTTAACTGTCTTATATTTTATCTGGCAACCCTATCTGTGGATAGAGAAAAATCCTTATTGTTTGATGAGAACTGAGCTAGCTGCGTTTACTTATTTCACTGACTCTTAATGGCAACCCTGAATTTTTTTTTAAAAAAAACCTCAGATAATATTTTTATATAAATATTGCTGTGTTTTTATATTCTTATGGATGAGGAAACTGAAGTTTGAAGAGATTACACTCTCAGTAACCGGGATAGGGCACAGAAATTAAACTGCGGAGCAGGGAAGAGGTGAGAAAAAATGTTTGTGATTTTCTTTTTAATACTCCTGAATTCCTTTGGGTTCCTTTTGTTTGTGTTATTCATTTCATTTCCTCATCTTCAGGAGAGAGGAAAAAAAAACTCCTTTCTTTTGTGTGTGCTTCTGTGTCTTAAAGAAAACTCTGGGTTTTAATCAAGAATTCTTGGTGGAAGGTAAAACTCCTGTAACAAAGACAGGGTAGAGTTTGCAAAAATGGTAGCATGAAGTGAGGGCGGTGGTCAGACAGGAGGTGACAGCTATGCTGGGCAGATGGTGAGGATGCTGAGTCTAACCAAGTGGCCCCTTCTTTTATTTTCCCCTTGTCACTGGAGGGTCATTCCCAATTTTAGTGAGTATTCCCCAACCCCCACCAGCCTGAGCAAATAAAGGTCAAGCCATCTTGGCCAGAACGGTAAAAAGAAATTGTTCTCACATCTTTCCTTCAAGGATTATGGAGCAAGACATTTTTGGGGAGTAAATATTATCTCTTCTTGGTTTTCTTCAGGGATGACTGAGTCTTTTACCTTCCATTGCAGGTGGTGAAGATTCCTTCGTCTCACCATACATATCATACTTGCTTCTTGGGATTACCCACTGCTCAGGGGATTTCTAAGGACTTTGATTCATTCCTCTCTAACGAGTTTGTGAAATGTGTGTGTGTGTGTGGTGGGGGTAGGGGGAAAGCCTGGTGTGTGATTCCTGCCTTTCGGAGATACTGAGACTACGCTTAATCTCCAAACTTCTCCAGGTCTCTCCTTGTCTCTCACTTTCTCTCTTTCTCTCTCTCTCCTTTGGGGACTTATACTAAGAAAGAAAGGACTTCCTCCCAAAGAAACCAGCTTGTAACCAAGCTTCTGGCCCTACAGTATGAGTTTACAGCCCCCACCGCAGCACTGCAGAGTTTAGGAAGCGGTCAGAGTATTATCGACTCTGTCCAGTGTGGTTTGGTTTCTGGAGACAGTTTTTTTTTTTTTTCTAAAAGTCTCTATTTGGAGCTTGGGCGAAAACTCTTAACTCTCCTTCTTCCCCAATTCCGTGGAGAACAGTACCTTCTGGTTTTGCTCCATCTACACTCAAAATAAAACTCTTAAACACCTACGACTGCAGAGGGCAATGCGCTGCCTTTTTAAGTAAGTGTTCTCCTAGTAGTCACGGCGAGGGTCCCCGTGGCCCGGTCCTCGGTCTTCACGCGTCTGGAGGACTACCTTATCTTTGCTCTGCAGGCCAGCTCTCTGCTTTTCTCTTCTCCAACGAAGCAGTATTCTCACTCCTAGGTTTTAAAGTCATTCCTTATAGGCCCTGCAGCCTAAGAGTGCAGGGTTTGGAAGACAACCGTTTTTTACTTAGAGGCTATTAAAGGGTAAAGCATGAGAACTGAGTGTTATGCAAATGACTGCAAGTGTGAATTCAATTAATTAATTTTTTTCTCTCCCCTGGAGAATTTTCCGGTTCTCTTGTATGAATGGGGTTTTTCAGCAAAACCATCATTCCGTGGGCAGGCAGTTATGGTTACTTTCTTTTTTCTTTTAATGAAATTCTTTCAATTTTAGAATGTATTTTGCTACTTCCTGACATTGTATATATTTGTTTCATTGATATATTTGGAGTAGGAGAACAGATCATTCACCAACATCTACTGGGTACCCTAAATATCAAGTTTATGATTTTTCTTTTTTCTTTCTTTCTTCGAATAATATCCATTATTTGTCTTTTATGTACTAGTTATTGAAAGAATAAAAATACAAATGTGGATGAGAAGTATTAAGTATCCTGTGGAAAAATATCTTGGGTCTCATTAAAGATGATTTAGAAACAGTCATGAAGATCATTTTAAAATCTGTCATTTTCTAGACATTTTATTCTGTGCATTGTTAAAAAATCAAAGCTTTACAATTGGAACTCATACGAAATTATAGCACGCTGTCTTCTCTCCTTCAAAAGCAACGCTTAAAGCTTTATATGTACTGTGAATGTCACTGCCAGCCCTTTATCATTATGCCAGTGTGAAAAAATTTGCTGTCGCGGATATCTTTGGTATGTGTAGATACTCTAGACAGCTCTTCTGGTCAAGAATATAGGTCATTTGTAAACTAGGGAAAGTTGTTAGATGGCATCATGGCAGTGGAACACATTTCACACACACACACACACACACACACACACATGCACACACATGCACAACCTGCTGATGGGCAAAGAAATTTCCCATTACGTGGAGAAAAGCTGGTAGGAAGAGCTGGAAAGAAACAGATGGCGCGAGTCTGCAAATGGCATCCAAATGTTGGCATTTCATTTTCACGGCAGTTGTTCCAATATAGATTTGTCGGAAATAAAATAATGTTTTATCTTACTATTCAAAATACATTTTAAATCTGGTTCATCATAAAATGATTCTTTTCAGCATTAATCTCAGGCATAGCTTTGGACACTGTTCATTTAGCATCCTTCAGAGAGTACTGTGTTGATAGTACATTTTGTATCTGTGTCCTAGTTGTAACAGGAAGAGAAGTCTATTAAGTGTTTTATTCTCGAGATCTTTTCTCTCAGTGAGATGGCACCATTATCCACCCCGCTGCCTAAATCTGAAAATAAAGATCATAATAAGTTCCCCACTCTTCCTTACCCCCTTTATCCAGTCATCGCTAAGGTAGATCAGTTACTCCCCTCCCGAATTTCCTCCAATTTTCACCTCCACCCTCCTCGTCATAGTGATATATAGATCGTCTGTCTGTCTATCTATCTATCTATCTATCTATCTATCTATCTATCTATCTATCTATCTATCTATCATCATCATCATCTATCATCTATCTATCATCTATCTGTCTGTCTGTCTGTCTGTCTCTCTCTCTCATCTAGACAGCCTCTTTACTGACTTCCTAGATATCAATAAAATCTTTGAATTACCAGCAAGTATGCCTTCACTGTGCAAATCTGATTCAGATAACTTTTGTACTCAAACTTCCTCAATTGCTTTCTGTCTGATAAAATGTAAACTTCCTCGAATTGCAAGGACATCATGAGCTCTTCGCAACAGCTTTTTTCTGTGCTCTGCTCTGTCACAAGCCAAACAGAACAACTCAGGTTTCAACCAAGAGGACTTCTTACCCACTTCTCCACCTAGGAAATATGTGTTTTTCAAGTCTTAGCTTTAATACCTCTCTCTTGTTCAAGACTCTTTCCATTCTAGTTCATTCCTCTCAATTGCTACCGAGATGATCATTTTGTTTTCTCTCTTTGAAAACTTTGATGGATTCCGATTGCCTACGAGTATGGCAAGCTGAATTTAGAGGCTACACTCCCTCTTTACCATATACCCCAGTACATCTCTAGCTTTATCACTTTCTACCAAACCAATTTAATATATACCCTATATAAGAATTGTACCAAACATTCCAACTTTACCAAAACATGCTATGCTCACAGATATCTTTAAATCTTTGCATGTACTCATCTCTTCTTGGGATGGTGAATTTCTTTCTGTACTTTAAGACTGTTTTCCAGGTTAGGAGAAAGGCGAATGTATCTGACTTTCCAATATTTTACTCTCTACCCTAAGATTTCATTCATTCATTCACTTGTCCTTCAAACTTTATTTGTACTTCAGTTTTGCGTTGGCCTTATTTTAGGCACTAGAGAATGAAAACATTAAAAGTAAAAGTTGAA
This sequence comes from Rousettus aegyptiacus, assembly GCF_014176215.1. Taxonomy (NCBI): domain Eukaryota; kingdom Metazoa; phylum Chordata; class Mammalia; order Chiroptera; family Pteropodidae; genus Rousettus; species Rousettus aegyptiacus. Next base: position 84,016,850 of record NW_023416287.1, read on the forward strand.
TCCTGTTAGAACACATAGTCTTGTGGTGTAATAAGTAGATAGCATAATAAAATTTTTTAAAAGTACTAACAGACTTATGAGAGTAGAATGTTCTTTTTTAAAAATTTTATAGTAGTTTTGGGTATATAGTACAATAGTTGGACATTTATATATTTTATGAAGTGATTCCTCCATTACTCTAGCAATCCATCTGAGTCTATGCATAGCCATTATAATACTATTGACTACATTCCCTATGCTGTACTCTATGCCCCTGTGACTGTTTTTGTAACTACTCATTTGTACTTCTTCATCCCTGCACATTTTTCACCCAGTCTCCCAATCCCCCTCCCCTCTGGCAAGCACCAGTTTGTTCTCCGTATCTGTGAGTTTGTTTTTGTTTAGTATGTTCCTTAGATTCCACATATAAGTGAAATCATATGGTATTTATCTTCCTCTGTCGCACTCATTTCACTCAGCATAATAGCCTCTAGGTCCATCTATGTTGTTGCAAATGGTAAGATTTCTTTTTCTTTTTTTAATGGTTGCATAATATTCCATTGTATCTATGTACCATAGCTTCTTTATCCATTCATCTATCGATGGGCACTTAGGTTGCTTCTTGGCTATTATGAATACTGCAGTGAATTTAGGGGTGCATAGATCTTTATGAATTATAGTTTTGGTTTTCTTTGGATAATACTCAGCAGTGAAATTGCTGGGTCAAAGGTAGTTCTATTTGAAATTTTTTTTTGAGGAACCTCCAAACCATTTTCCATAATGGCTGCACCAAATTTGCAATCCCCCTAACCAGTGTACAGTACAGCGTTCTTCATGGTGTACAACTCGTGTGCTTTTTCTCTCACAAAGCTCTTAATTATCTACTTTACAGACTATAAATTATTGTATTCAAAAATGTGAAGAGTTATCCTCTTTTGACTCTGTGCCTTCATTTACTTCTCATCTCTGAGACGCAGCTCAATTCTCTTTAGTTTCTAGGTCACAATTCTCAGTCTTCATTAAGATTGAGAAGTCTTTGAAATTTCTACAAATCTTGCATATTACTTCGGCCCTGGAGGGCACACTGGAAGTTCCCTTTTCTGAGAAGTTTCTGGCTCTCCAGCATGCTACTGAATCCTATCTCTCATGAGTTATGCTTTAATTACAGCTTGTCATACCCTGTTTTATAACTATTTAATTGTACACCTCCCCTACCATTTAGGGATTCCTCGTGGGAAAGAGCTTATCTTACTCATTTTTTGTAACCCCAGCTCTGTACAAGATTTGCAAAATAATAAAACATTTTTCAAAAAATAAATGAATGAACGAATGACTATCACTATTTCACTCTTGACTTAGGAGGTAGACTCCGAATGGTTGATGATAGACTGTAGTCTTGGTTGCTGACACAGTCCTTCTTATTTGATTCATAAATAATTTAGAAATAGTCCAAAGATGCTCTTGGGGATGTGAATATATTTTTATTCTTTGCTATTAACGGCGGGTGCTCTCTCAAGCAAACACCTGTTAATCTAAGCTTCTTTAGGTTAATTGATGCTTTCCATTGCCTATCGAGAATGTGTCCTGCTGCCCGCTGCCTGTGAGTACCTCTTTAATACGCCTGCTTTCCTTGGTTGAGTTGCATGCTTGCCAGGAGTCAGGGCCATTTGTTCTAAAACCCGTTTAAGCCAAATATAACTACAATATAAATGTAGGGTAATTATATAACTATAGGGGTGATAGAAATTATGTCACTTAATTAAGATCATGTAAATTTACCTAATCTGTGTCAGGAACAAGAGGATTATTGTTTCTGGGAAAATTAAGTTGACTCCTTCAGAAAGATATATTAGAGAGTTGCTACCAAATTGCTTTCCAGTTAGCTTTGGGCATGACCTACGTAAAAGCCTGGGAAGACCGTGCACTCATGTAGCTTCAGACATGCTTTTAAGTCTTAGCTCTGTTTTTAAAGAGACTGAAACAAATGTAAGTGTAACGAGGAAACAGAACTCCAACTGACTGACCCTTACCTAGGAAAGACTTAGTCTTAAGTTGAAAGATCAGCAACATTTAAATGTACATTCAAATGCTCTGTGCTTAAATAAAATGTTCAGGGTGAATATATATCATTTTTGTGGTTACCCACTGGAACTTATTTTTTTGGTTATTTTCCCAGCTACTGGTCCCGGTGGCCTTGGATAACATGAGATAACATGACTTCTTGTGTGTTTCCAGTCTTCCTTCTAAGATGCTGTATTTTCCTCCTAGTAAAACAGAAGCAAAAATCAATCATCATGCTTCAATTGCTTTTTCTTACTTTCTCCTGGGAAGTTTGAGAAAATTTTAGCTTCCCAACAACTACTTCATAGTCCCCAAGGGGAGAGTTCTTCTTCTCTATAGCATGGAGATCAGAGTACTTTTCTTTCCCCGCATGTCATGTCTTTAGAAGGCCCTTGACTTTCATGGAAGCCATTTATCATCCCATGACAAGCATGGTCCGAGTCAAACAAGTATAGAAAAGTGTGTCAGCCTGCACGACCGCACGAACTAAGAAGATTGACTGTGGGCAGATGTACAGGGCCTTAAATTAATGCTTAAAAGCATAACTAAAATGTTATTCTCATGTCGTCTCACTCCAACCATTAATATAACACTTCTGAGACTCAGATGACACACAAAAAGTTCTTATTAATCACTGGATTGCCCACTGTGGAACGGCATATTTAAATCTTTGACCAGAAGCCTGAAGTTCAAGGATAACGTAATCCCCCAACGTGATGACCAGGGTTGGATTTCAAGCCCTGTGATGCTGAGTGTTAGCTGCTTGAGGAAAGTGAGCTGAGTCTCTGATATACTGAGGCACGGTCATTGGAGGAATAGAGGTACAATCAGGGAGGTTGTGTGTCCCTTTACTATTCTCTCAAATTCTTGAAGGTTCAGTCATCTGAATAGGCATGAAGCAAGTTTGCAAAATTAACGGTGCAAATCCAGAGGGGCGGGGGGAGACATTCAAAGTGTTGCATCCAAATTATTTTCACAAATAATTTTTTATTTAAAAAAATTTAAATTCAAAAAGTTTATTTTAATGTCTGACTATTTTCTACACCTGAGCTCATAGCTGAATAAATGAGCAAAGGAACTAGTGATGTCTATTCATTTAGAGAATGTTGTAAATTAAAATGCTGGGTCTGGAGACTGTTGTTAAACTCAATTTGCGAAGTAGAGCCCAGAATACGTTAAGGGAAAAATTAAGATAGATAGGATAGCAGAACCAGAGGACAGTTTCAAAAAATTCTGAAGGCAAATCGTGCCTGGAAGAGAGAGGTAGCAGAGAGAGGAGGAGTCTGAGTCTTGAAGAGATGAAGTTCTCTGCTGCAGGGTGAGAATCTGCATTCTTTCCCATGGCTTATCGATCTGCCGGGCTCTCCTCTCCAACCTCTTGCCTGCTAATCGGAGGTTCCTGACAAGGCACCCATGGACTTCAAAACAGGGAGCGAGAATGAGAGACGACGCCTCTGAAACTGTGTGTTAAGGTTTTGGCCTTTGCACATTTGTGAATTTTTAAAAGGTAGGGCTGAATTGCCTTCATTATATTTTTAAGATATCACAAATACAAAAAGGTAAGAATCACTGATTTGGCAGATTTTTTTTTTTTTTTTTTAAGTATTAAAGAATCTTCTTAGAGAAACAAGAAAATATCTTGGACACCAACCAATTTGGCCTATTCCTTTCTGAGGTCACTTTTTAAGCTGTTACAATATTAAATACTATGTACCAAATACATATATAATTTTTATTTATCAATGATACCTCAACAAAGCTGGGGAAAAAAGAGAAAACACTGTGCTTAGTTTGAACTTGGGAAGATAGGAGTAAGTTTCTTGGAGTTAACTGGATGGAAATTGCATTTATTTTGGGAGGAAATTCTAGATTTGGAAGATGAGCAGAAAGATTAAGGGTAGAATCTTGTCTAGACTGTGATCGACAGGTGGAATTCTGGAAGCCGAGTGCCAGGGTTAAGCCCGCGTCTCTGTCACTTCCTGACCTCATGTCTGTTCTAGACTCGCTCCCTCTTCTTCCTGGGAACACACGTGCACTGCATAAACATGCGCACCTAACCGAGTTCCGGCCAAAAGACAAGGAGCGGAAGTGATGCGCACCACTTTCAGAACAGGTCACAGAAACCCGTCTGACTTTCCATGTGCCAGTTTACGAAGATAAGCATTGTGTAGGCAGGATAATGGCCCTGCTAAAAATGTTCGCGTCCTCTAGCAGAGATGAACACACAGTGTAAATATACATATGCCTTACTGTGAAAGTGTACAGCTGAAATTTATTGGATTTCATTAACCAATGTCACCATGAAAAAAATAAATTAAAAAAAAAGTTAAAATATTTTAAAAGGTTAAAAATGAAAAAGTCCATGTCCTTATTGCCAGAATCTGTGAGTAATATGTTAGGTCACATGGCAAAGGGTTGCAGATGGAATTAGGTTGCTAATCAACTGACCTTCAATAGAGAGATTATCCTGGATTATCTGGGTGGCTCTGATGTAATTACTGGGTCCTTAAAAGCAGAGGAGGGAGCCAGAAGAGAGAGCAGAGAGGAGGCATCATGTGAAAAACTCAGCTGGATGTTATTAGCTCTGAAGATGTGAGAGCCATGAGCCAAGGAAAGTAGGTGGTTTCTAAAAACTGCAAAGGGCAAAGAGACAGATTCTCTCTTAGAGCCTAGACAGCAATGCAGACCTGGACCACAGCCCAGGGAGACCCAGGTCTGATATCTGATCTACAGATCTGTAAGAGAATATATGTATGTTGTTTTAAGCCACTAAATACATACTAACTTGTTATAGCAGTAATAAGAAATTAACACACCCTGCAATCTTGAAAGCCATGTGTTGAAGAAGTCAGAGGCACTAGAGATAAAAAGTCTGGGTGCTTACAGCAGCTCTTGGAAGAGAGTTCCAACCTATTAAAACACTTACTTGGGACTTTATATGAATAAGAAATAAACTTCTATTGTTTGAGCTTTTATACTTTGTGGAATTAGTGTTTTGTAGTGGCCAGTGTTCTTTTGATTAAAACACTTTGGCAAGTCACACAGCCCCTCGTTGCCTTAGAGTCCTCGTCTGTGAAATGTGTTACAATATTACTTGGGAGGCTGGTCTTGCTCACTTCAAATTTACCTTCACCTTAGAGATCCAGCCTGGTAGGCAGGCATTTCATTTTACAGAATTCTTCCTGATTATTACATGGATTAAGAGAGTTAATATATGTAAATCATTTAGAATGAATATTAACATATATTGAGTCCTATTAAAGTGTTAACTATTGTTATTTTCATATAGAGAAGTGAGGAAAAAAACTAAGGTGGAATTTTTGAAAGCCAATGAATTAGCATAGGGATTGCAATGAATATAGCATATTCAAAATCCTACAAAAACACTTAAAGACCTGTGGGGGAAATTATACATCTTTACTGTCTATAGTTGAGTCTAATCTTGCTTTTCCTTCAGGATGGTATAGAGTACTGATGCTTTTGATTTCATAAAGTATGAGTTTTTCTTAGATTGGGCTCTAAATAGAACTGCTTGTTCTAGAGTACCACTGTTTCTTATCCCCCCAAACCCCCCTGCCTTTCTTTTTCTTCTCTATGGCAACGACTTCCTTCTTCCTTTTTTGGAACTTCTGAATACACTAAGTTTTTCAGCTCATGTGAGCAGTTTTCCGTCTTATAGACGAAGTGTTCGTAGAACTATAAAGAAGCAAGGAGCATACAATCTCAACACTAAGGGATTTCCTGAGGTAAATTTGGGTACAAATTAGTACAGATAGGAAGTCTAAGAAATGCTTTGCAAAGAAGCACTGTAGATTTTATAACTCACTTCATCTTCCTTTGTTACTATAGCAACAGTCAGGGAAAAATAAAGACTCACCAAGCGTGGTCATCAGAACTCAGCTGCCTGTCCTCCCAAAGGCATTGAATGAATCTGTTGTCCCCAAAGCACAGCTTCATTACTGCCGGTGGGCAAGTGATTACTCTGCAAAATAAAATGAAAAAATAGACAAAGAATGAAAATGAATCAATATGCCTTATTTTTCTAGGCTTCAGCATTTTCCATAGAAAACGTTTTTTAAATTTTATAATGGTGTTCCCATGCCTTCCAAATTTTTGGTGGTGAGCCATTTAGGGGAATTATTTATATACAATAGTTACTTGAATTTGAATATAAGAATCAATTTTTCTGAACATGAACTTGGGAGGCCGCAGATTAGATGGGCTGATAAACTATCTGGTTGTTGGCATATTATTTTCCTCTACTTTCTCTTCGGTGTTAAAATTGAGTAAAGTTAACATTCGGATGTTGACCACCAGGATGTTCCAAGTCACCGTGTCTTTTTAATTCGAATAAAATGACTCCACTCTTACCCTACAAAAAGCAGAAACCCAGCGTCTCTTCCAAAGGTCCTGGGCGTTTTGAAAGTGTTGCTTTTCCTCTCTTGCCTCTGGTCACGCTTCCCCCTGGGCTGAGGCCTTGCCCGTTGCAGGCTATTCCTCCTCGGAACCCTCCGGCCTCGACCGTCACCCAGTCTTTTGTCATCCAAAAGATCACACACACATGCTAGACTCTGTCGTGGTTTTCAATAAAATTTAAGGCTAACGTGGGTGATGTGTGACACAGAGCATTACGCAGCAAATAGGTTAGAATCGTATATTAATAGATGGCCACCTAGTGGTCACCCGGCCGTTCCCTCTGACTGGCTCGCTGCGTGGAGCCCCAGTTTCTGCCCATTTGCCGGACTCATCCTGTTTTCTCCTCCTGCCCTCCGATCCCCCCCCATGTCTCTCTTTCAAATTGTTGGGAGAGGCTTCAAATTCTCCTTATCGTGTGTCACACGATTTTTATTTATTTTATTTTGTTGCTCATTTTTGCCTTTCGTCTTCAAACCCAAAACAGCTCTTTGCGTTAAAGTCGTCATTTATCGTCGAGATGAGTAACGTCACTTAGAATTCTTCTAGTCAGTCGTGGCTTTGAGAGCCAGTTTAGTTCTCTCCCACAGAGATTTTAGGGTAGAAATTTATATTTGTACAGCATAATTTTACACGAATCAGTCTGCCAGATATGTTTCTTCTCTTACTTTTTCCTTCTCAGCATGGCATCTGGGTGCAGGGAGATGAAAGGTGTCCTCACGGCATGCGTGGGAATGAGCACCCCATTCCAGTGACACTGTCTGGTCGTGCTTGTCTCTGCACGCAGGCCTCTGACCTCATCGTTGAGGTGGCTGTGTCTTGTGTCCTCATCTCAGAGCATGAGCGGTTCAGGCCGATCGCTCTGGGGGTTCCAAGCAGGCCCCACATCAGCGCTGAGCAACTCTCTAGATCCATGTAGGTCTGGCTGTGACTCCAGGTTGGTTGACCTTGACCGTGTTGCCCAGCTAGTGGTTCACTGCAACCTGTTAGGGGCCAGTTCTCCATGGGTCTCTGGCATTTCTGCATGTCTTACGGACAAGGTGCTAAGAGCCCTTTGTTCTGGGCTATTGTTTAAGTGTATTTGTACGCTGAATGGCCTCAGAAGGTAGAGCAAAGAGCAGGCATGTTGGCTCCCCACGACAAAACAAGTGGCTTCCTTAAGATGTGTGCTGCTGAGACTAGGTATTCTTTGTGTTGCCCTTTGGGGCCAGGGCTTGGAGAATCAGCATAAAAAGTACTGAAAATCACGTCACTACTATTACCATGACTTATCAATGGCCCTTTAGCTCTGTCCAAGGAGTCTGGTGTTTTCTTCCAGTGTCTACGGAACAGTGGGAGTCGAATTTCTTAGCTTCAAAGTAAGGCAAACTCTCAGACCCTTCTCAGTTCTTACCCCACCCCTTATGGAGGTGTGTTAACATAGCCCTCAGCAGGCACAAGCCCAGAACCCTCAACTTTCTCCTGAGTTTAGCGTGAGGAGAGACACTAGGGAAGTTCATGATCCTTTCTATACCATTCGCAAGCTGTGAGGAGCTAGAGAGTGCTATCTCAAGTTCCCTCCGTGCCTAACGATGCCACACCCTCATTTCCTTTCTACCAGGGGCACCCCGGGGGACAGTCTCACTCGAAGTTCCAATGGGAGGAGGAGCTTCTGGCTCACTCATTAAGCTTAACTTTTGATTCATAAAAGGACGTTTTTGTCATTTAGAAACCCGTTTTTCCTTTCAGCAAACTCTGTTTTTCAAGACTGTGGTGAGACTTTGTGCCGCAAGATACTATGTTATAGTCAAAAAGCTGTAGCTGCCTTGTTTTATGTGCATTCTTGCTCAAAAGATCCCAGTTCTCTGCCAGGCCATGTGTGACCCTGGATGGATCGAGGAAAAGAGTCACACTGATGTGTTTCGAAAATATTATTCCTGTATGTGTATACACACACACACACACACACACACAAATACATGTACATATAGGTAACAATAGGTAACAAGTAAACACATACGGGCTTTCTTAACGTGTCTTGGTGTGCAAGAGGGGATAACAATAAATCAATTCAAAATACACTATTACAAGTTTTTCAAGCTATAATGACTAGTCAATGATATCTCTTAGTTATATCTTAGTTAATGAACTCAGAAAATCTATTAATTCACCAGTATTTAAAATAAATATTGCTAATCCTTTTCTTTAAAAACAAAAACAGAAACAAGAACCACGAAATAAGACAATCCTGGGATTAAGATTGCCATTATTTCCTTAGAGAAGAAAAGTCTCGGGGTCATGAGCTTTTATATGAGTGATGTAAAGGTTAGCTTTAGAGAAAACAGGTTGAAGCTGTCATGTGACCACAGCGCACACTCTGTGGGCTCTGTGGGTTAGTCGCAAAGCAGATGGAAGCCAAAGATCATCCCTTGGGGTGATCTCAGCCACTCCAGTGCTTAGTGCAAAGAGGGACTGAACAACTGTACTAAAGGAAAGCCTTTCAGTGGTTTGGACACTGAAATCTCACATGAGCCCGCAGAATTTTTTACTTAGAAATATCTATATATTTGTGTTTATGTCTGTGTTTATATTATGCACTAGATTGATACTTTAATAATTTAAAAAATTTTACCTCAAAGTTGGAGAATAATTTTGGTTTGAGTAAAGAGAAATTGATAGGTTAGAAATTGGTCATTTTAAAACAATTAAGTTTACTCTTCTGAATGCATTAAAATATTATCTTAATAATTATCTAAAGTAAATAATGATCTTAACAGTTATCTTAAAGTATTATTTTCAGTAATGTTAAAGTCAAACAAGTATATAATTGTATAAAAGGAGAGGATTGAGCACTAATCTCATAGTTTGCCTCCAGATGACAAGCTATTAGTCCACAGTAGTGCAAAATATAGACAATATTTCATATCCTCCCTGTTGGGTGAAATTAGTTGTAAGTGTCATTCATTGGTAAATAACTTTTATTTAAGATTTGGTACCCGTACTTCTAGAACTTTACACAAATGTTTGAACTAAAAACAAAGTACCTGCGGAATTTTTTTTATTATGTATATTCTATGAAATTTATTTCGAAATAGTATATCGATCTGAAATACAGATGGTTCCTAATATCTATGACTTACTTATAGTGTACCTTTCAACCCAAGATTAGGACTTTTGATTGCTTTATCAGTCGTACATGGTAAGTTAGCTCTTAAGCCTAGATGCAACCCTGGGAAATTGTGCCTTTTTCTTGATCATTCGCCTCCCTTCTTGGCCTTTCCCTCTTTCCGTTTCTTTTTCTCTGAAACTAGGGATTTGCTGGCATTTTCTGGGTTCTTGGGATTTCCCATTTTATTAGTCTACCTGGGCTGCCGTAATAAGATGTCACAGACTGGATTAAAGAATAGACATTTGTTTTCTCACAGTTCTGGAGGCTGGAGACCCAAGATCAAGGCGATGCAGAGTTGGTTTCTGGTGAGACCTGTTCCTCACTTACAAATGACCCCCTCCTCCCTGTGTTCTCACCTGGCCTTTCCTCACGCCCCCCTTGAGAGAGAGAGAGAGAGAGAGAGAGAGAGAGAGAGAGAGAGAGAGAGCGTGCGCACAGGCATGTGCTATGGCATCTCTTCTTGTAAGGACACTATTTCTATCAGATCAGGGCCCTACTCTTAAGACCTCATTTACCCTTAATGACCCTCCGAAGGCCCTGTCTCCAAATACAGGCACATTTAGGGTTAGCACTTCAACATATGAACTTGGGGAAACTCATTTCCGTCCACAGCACCCATTCTCTTGCTTTGCTCATGCTCTAAAATTTCTTACCTTCTGCCTTCACCTCTCCTCAAAGTATACCTGTCCTCACTCTCAGGAACCTTCTCTTTGCTCATCAAATGAGTGAGTTTTTAGTGACTTTTAATGGGTCAAGACATTAAGTAGGACCTAAGATAGTGTGTGTTTTAAAAAGAATCTCTGCAAACACTGTCTTACTCCAAGTTAAGTGAAGTTTTGCTGCAGGGGGCGATTTTAGCCACATCTAAGTGGAAAACATAAAGGTTTTTAGTACCACAAAATGTACGTTATTCCGTTAGAATCTTGCCTTGCCTGTGCATAGCAACAGCTCTAGACAGCTGGCATGTCAGGGTGGCCTTGTTGAAAAGGAAAATTACAAGCAGGATGTCTCCAATTAATCGGGTCTTACTGAAAGTGGACAGCACCTTGATTATTTGAATGCACGACTGAGAAATAATTGGTCAAAAATGTTTTCAAGATAGGTCAATCAAAAGATGAAACATATACTTTAATCCATGTGAGAGAAGACTTTTCTCGAACTAGTGACCTGGATCAATGGAGTTTGAAGTTGTTACCATTAAAAAAAAAGGATTATTTTTTACTAAAGTTGAGAACCTTGAGGATTATTTGGGCATTGAAGGATGCTTTGAGATTTTATTCTTTTAGTTACTGGTGTGGAGAGAATGTGTTTGAAACGGTGATGTTTTGATTTCCTTGATGCAATGCTAACCCTACTAATTCTGTTAATTCTGATACGTCTTCTTAAAAATCAATAACTAGCTTTCAGCTCTGCCTGCGAATTTATTCAAAATGTAGTTTTGCCTTTGGAAGAGCATATATTAAGCTTATAATCTTAATGCCCCAAATTTCTCAAAAGGGTTCTTTTTTACCTCAGAACCCAGAAACACATTCACAGTTGGGAATCTTTCTTTTTGTTCAATTCACAGTTTGCCTAGAGAATAACAATACCTGTGATTCCAGACAAACACAACACATTTCTCCCTGACGAAACCAACCAGCAACATCTTATTTGAAAGAAAAACACAGAGGCTGTTATTTGCTGGCTTCCGGCAAGATCTATTTGCACACCCCCTTGTTTCCGTTCTTTCTAAGCACATTGTGGTCTCCTGCCACCCTAATCATTGTTCTGGAAGCCCTACGGTTATTGATGTATTTTGTGAATCTCATGAAAAAAACAAAAACAGACAAATCTTGAACGAATGGCAAATTTCAGTGTAATTGATGTGTTCTCAGACATTCAGGAAGAGCCCTGATGCCTTGGCTAAAGTCGCCGCGCAAACGTCGGCACACAATACCCGCCCTGGGAGAGCTGGATTATGGTGGAGCTACAATCCAGGAAAGGCTTTCTGCGACTTAGAACACACGCAGGGAGTTCTGTTTTTCACCGCATCCTTAGGGGACCACCCTAGTTGCTTTAGAAAAGTTACTTCATCACAAAAATACATTTGCTGTAAGTCTGTGTCTTTCATATCAAAAAAGATCAGGCTAATATCTTCCATGAGAACTCCCTTGTTTGCCGGCTCTGAGATGATAGGTTAGTACCGGTAATATTTGCCAATTCTTTCTGTTCCAATAGCTCACTCCTTGCTAATTTTGGAGGTCATCAGAATAAAGAGGAGCTTTAGGAATGAAAAGCAACATTCCCAGGTTCCCTTGGAAGCTGCAGACTCCTGCCATTGCTCTGAAAGAATCTCACAAAGTGGTGAGATGAAAGAACCTGCCCATTTTATGCAGTGTTTATCTGGCCGGTACCTGACTGAGAGAGGCTTTGGCGCTCATCTACCTGGTTTCTTTTTGTGTTTCTTTAAGGGGTGCTCCAATGGTTTCATTTGCTGCTATCTATACAGGGCTTATTATGGACGTATATACTGGTAATCAATGCAATGCACTGTGTCTGGAAACTTTAAAAACACAAGGAAACAAATAAAAACCTGACCTCAAACTTCAAGTTGAGGTCTAGGGAGAAGTTTGCTTGCCATCCTAATCTAGTCTCCTGACACACTGTTTTATTCTTCTGTGGCAACTCAACAACAGATATGTGCAGAGCTTATTAATTTGTTGCATTTCAATTTAAAATTTTCCCCATGTTTCCCAGAACCGTTAATCTTAAGCTTCTCACAAATGCTGTAGATACTTCAGGTTGTATGCTTCAACTACTGCCTTTGTCAAAATATGCATTTTTCATTATAATAGGAAAACAAATTATCATTTTCGTTAGATACTTTGCACGGTTTGATTTTTTTTTTTCAGAAGTAGAATTATATCATTCCTATTCAGATCATGTGGGGTTATTCCATTTATGTCTAAATAACATGATTATCTAGGCCCCTGACTATATAGGGTACCTCAGTTAGGATTCTCTTGGCTTTAAGTAACAGAGTATCTGACTAAAATCGACTTAAACTATGTAGGTCGATTTTTTGCTCACATAATAAGAAGTCCGGACTTGAGTGTTTTTTAGTGTGTTTTAGGCAGTTAATAATGTTATCCGGAAACCAATTTCCTTCCATCTGTAAGCTCTGCCATCCTCTGTATGTCAGTGAGAGCTACACTGATGGACGCGAGATGGCCGCAGCAGCTTCCGGCACCATGTCCTCATCACTCGTTTCAAAGTCAGGAAAAAAGGACAAGACTGACAGGGGTCAAGGTGAGGAGTTGCATCAAAGAGGGCTCATACGCGTCTCATTTCTTCACGGTGGGAAATCTTTCGCAAAGGACCCATCTCATTACTTTCCTTTATGTTTAGCTGAGAAAAAGCTAGGGAAGTGTTAACCTATCTCTGGAATCTGGCCCTTCGTATAAGGAAAAGATTGAGACGTTGGGAGAAAGATGGAGAGGACAGCTGCAGGAGGGCGAGGCGACATCGCGCGGCTGTCAGGCGAGGCCGTGCCCCTCTGCGGTTCTCCTCTTTCTCATCGCGACGTCCTCCCTGGTGGAACTCGGGCTGCAATCTGTGCCCATCAGCTGGATTCCAGGAAGAAGGGTGTTTCTCGAAAAGCGTTTTGAGTCGCTTTATACAGGTAAAGCAAGGCCATCCGTATAAAAACTCGCATCCTTGGTTGCGTTCCATCATCTTAGAGAAGACATTTAGTCCTTTGGCTCTCTCAGAATGCTGTAAAGTTTGTCATTGTTGATTAATTGCCACTTTCCTCTTGGAAGCCACATAGGGAGAGCTTCTGGAAACACGTTTTTTTGGTTTCCTTCTCATTTCTTCTTTTGCTGTTTCTTCGTAAAAAAATTCTAAGCCTTTTGTTTTCTGTCTGTCCTTACATATTAGTGTTCTCTGGGGTTCACCGAGTTCTTCATACACTTCTTCTCACGCTACTTATCTTCCCTGAGCAACCTCATATGCTCCATTAGTAGTGGTCGGACCCTGACTGAATTGATGACTTCTAAATCTCAATCTCTTAATTTGCATTTCTTTGTTCAGCTCCAGGGCCATAGATCCAACTATTAAATCATGCGAGCATTTTCACTGACTGTTTAATCAATGCTTCAAACTCATTCAGTGTTCCAAACCGAATGAGTCTTTTCTCCTCTGGCACTTACCCACCACCCCCGGGTTGCTCACCCCCTTTATTCTTATATCGTCAGATCTCCCCCCATTGTCTTCCCTTTCATCTTTCGCATCTAATCCACCCCCAAGTCCTGATTATACCTCGTAGATATTTCTGTAATCAGCCTCCTTGGTCCATTTCTATAACACTGCCCGAGTTTAGCCATTTCTCACGTTTCGTCCTGATTACTCATGGCAGACCCTCTTAACATGACTTCAAGCCGCCAGCCTCCTTTCCTGTAGCCCACATTCTTTCCTAGTGGAACCTGAAGTCCAACTAATTGTACTGAAATTCATATCTGATTAAGAGGTTATCTTTCTTTCCAGAACCTTAGATGGTATCACATAACCTTCAGGATAAAAATTCAAACTGAGCACGTTAATGTGATTTCTTCAATGGCCTTTAAACCTTTTGGTTCACAGACCTCTGTAAGTTTCTGAGGAGCGCTGTGAAACCTCTCTGCCTGCTTGCATCAAAGTGCCTCTGGTGAGACGTGCTGATTTTTCTGTTCGCAAGCCTGTCTTCGTATTTTTTTTTCTGTAAGAACTTTGATAACATGGTCTCATCTTTTGTAGCTTCAGTAATATAATGTGTCTGATATAGAATAGCCATTTAAAAAGTCTTCGCTGGACTCAAAAATATAATGGACAATTTGCTGACGGAAAGAGGGGAGGACGGTTGGGGGACTGGGGGAATGGAGTGAAGAGTTAAAGAAGTACAAATTAGCAGTTGATAGTTGGTCAAGGGGATGTGGATCATGGCAGAAGGAATGCAGTTAGCATTCATATGATGGCTAGGTGGAGGGCCCGCGGAGGGAGGGAGCAATTGGGTGGATCATTTTCTGAACCATATAGATGTCTAACCAATGCACAGTATACTTGAAACTAATTTAAATAAATTTAAAAAAAGTTTTAAAGTCTTTGCTGAAATAATGTCTTTCCTCTTTCAATATCTGTGTTTATGGTCAATATAGCATACAATTTTAATATATAGGTTCCTTTAGAGACTATGTCTGTGTCTGTATTTCAATGGTACCCCGTTGCCATTTCATAATGGAGATTCTCATTATCTTATTTTTCCCCTTCAGTGAAAGTATATAAGTATCTGACAGGATTGCAGCCTGAGCCTAGTACTAAAAAGTTCCATTATGATCTGTTCAAAATGGAGTCATAATTCCTGGTTTTGGCACAGTACTCGGAAGTTCCCAGACAAGGACCACTAATATTCTCAGGTCTCAATAATGCCCTATAAAAGGGAATAAGTTTATCTCCATCCCAATTTTATTTCTTTAAGATTTTGAAGTATGGAAGGACAGTAGGTTATATAGTTTCCCTCTTTTTTCCTTTTTAAGCATTTTCTGTTTAAACATGTCTCCAGAAGTCCTTTTCCTCTCTTGAAAATGGATTCATGGATTGTACATTTCACCCTGTGAAGGCTACTCCATGGTTTTAAATCATTTTAAGCTATCAGGAAAATTACTGTAACAAATTTTCCTAACATTCAGTACCAACCTGCAGTAGATATTTAAATGAAAATAACCTGAATTATATTTAAAAAACCTAGGTAAACAATCAAGCAGCAAATATAGATTTAAAGATGATCATTAAGTCTATTGCATTTAAATAATTATATGGAAATGTGTATATTGAACACGACAAAATTAAAAAACCAGTGGATGGATATTTACAGCAGAAAAAGCAGATGCAGAGGCCTCTTCTAAACAGAAAATTGAGCCATTTCTTTTAACTCTCTTGTATAGGTAATAGCTATAATTTCTCTAGAATCTTAACCATGCATATTGATTTAAGCTAACAGAGCAGGTACATTTCTTTTGTATATGGGAGAGTGATCTGGTTTTAAAAAATGCTGCGTGAATGGATAGCATGAAATTGTAAGGAGTGTGCACTCGGGAGCTTCACTGCCTGGACCCAAATTTCAATTTTGCAGTTTACCAGCTGTGTGAGTCTGGGCGAGTCGCTCAATCCTTCTGTGTTCCTGTTTCCTCTTATGTAAATTGGGGATAATAATAGTACTTTCCTGAGAGACATAACACGAAGATTCAAGGAGTCAAATCTGTAAAGCGCTTATAGAACTTTACCTGGCACAAGGTAAGTGGTTAGACACGAGAAGTGGGGGCGCGGTCATCATTATTGAGGGCACCTAATGCTCCTTGAACATGGGGAAACTGAGGCTCCATGGTTAAATGACTTGTCCCAGCTTAGAAAATGGCCGCATGGGAATCTGTTCCACTGTCTTACTGTAATAGAAGTCTGAGGAATTTGCATAAGAAGGTATTCC
The DNA here is from genome assembly GCF_014176215.1 of Rousettus aegyptiacus. Classification (NCBI taxonomy): domain Eukaryota; kingdom Metazoa; phylum Chordata; class Mammalia; order Chiroptera; family Pteropodidae; genus Rousettus; species Rousettus aegyptiacus. The sequence goes on from NW_023416287.1 coordinate 84,032,947, forward strand.
ATTTCGGCATCAGAAATTTAAAGTATCTTCTTTTGAAAAATAAATACAGGTTACCATAAACATGACTTCTAGTTAAAGACACTTTTAGAAATCACGGTGAGATGGTACGAGGAGATATTTATTTGTACTCACGCACATTTCTTCTGTTGTTACCTACCCCGATTAATTAAACCCTGAATATGACAAACACGCACATGTGAAAATTTAATTACAAAGTGGCCTTTCACTTTGCAACCAGCACAGACGCAGTTTTTCTGAGTCCAACACAAAGGAATAAGATGGCCTATTCCAACGCGATAACCACTGGGGTGACCTTTCGTAGACGCTACTGTACAATAAAAGGATGAGTAGTAATTATTCCTGAATTTAAGACAACAGAGAAACAGTGGAAGGATAAACATAAAGTTAGGACTCTTAGATAAGTATTGTACTAAATATATCTTTAACATTTGTTTTGTATATTAATATGTTAATGAATAAATGTGTCTCTAATTGGAACTAAGCACTGTTGACGGGTTAGTCCCGCCCTTGTACTTTGTAAGTTATGTGCATAAGATCAGTGATTTATGCTTTGCTCATATGCGTATACATCCCACCACATGTGAGGGCCTACTGTGTGCGGGACCCTGTGCTGTATGGGCTGAGGGAGCATGGCAAATGGGACAGGCCATTATGGTTCTTGCTAATACGGAACTTACAGTGTCATGAGGAAGAGCACATTAAATGAATAAAATAATACCTGTTAGGTATAACTCACGAGCTTTTCAGTTCGTAATGACGTCACAACTTGCCCCTAGAAGGTGTGGCTCCTTAACTGTGTGCACCTAAGGAATCTACTTGAGTTATTTTTTCAGGATTCAGGACTATGTATCTCAAAGGCAAACTTCACTCTTTCTCTGAAAAATCAAACAAATCATCTATGTGACGCCATCAAGACATCGTTTTTCCTAGGTTCCTCCTAGCTCTGCGGTTTCGTAAGGGTGGCCTGCTTCGCAATGACGCTGACTTATTTTGATTTCTACTACCCCGTCTTCGGTAAACACTGTGTGCTTTTGCAATTCCTCAGCGGTAGTCCATTTCAAGAACTTGATTTTTTTTTAACTTTTTTTTACATTTGTATTCAGACCGCATCACCCTTCTCATCAGTTTTATCCTCCCTTAAGTCACTATTAGGCTTAGCTGTTTTCCACCTAAGCCACCTGGCGGCTCAAGAGAATGGCAGCTCTAGAACTTTTAGGGCCGCCTCACTCTCTTCTGCTGTGATTGCACCCAAAGCATCTCCACAGCACGCCTTCTTCTTAACGAGGAGGGAGACGGGCACTAGTTCGCTATGCGGTGACAGCAGGTGGAAAAGGAGAATGGAAGCTGAGAGCAGTGCAGACTCCTCGGGAGGGTGGAATCGAGTGTTCGCCAGCTCTCTCTGCGCCCCGCCGGTCGCAACAGCAGTGGCCGTGAAGCTGTGAGGGTAACCGAGTCCCATTTCCTGCATGTGAAACACGCAACAGAAATGTCACAGAGCTATTTCTCGCTTTACATTACTTATCAGAGTACTCGTGGTGCCTGTGTGTGCAGATTGTAACACACTCCCTTTATTTCTCTCTTTCTAAGCTAGAGTACCATCGTGGGTGACATTTCCCCAAGATATTTGACCAGGAGCACTTTGGAAATTATAAGGAATCAAGGGAACCTCAGCAGAAGCTGCCGAGCTGTAAGGTGCCCTGACAGAAAGGTTAAATGCCAAGAAATAGAACATGATATTACAATTAACTATTGTCATGTGAAAAAAAAAGCGCACGACATTTACCAAACGTAATCATATAAATGCCTCGCATGATGAAGGCTTCTTGGTAAGGGTTGAGGAGTCAATATTCAGATCAAACATCCTGAGTTTATGTCATTTTCAGACATTCAGCACATGGGCATAAGACAAAAAGAACCACTGAATAAAGACGTCTAGCGATCGCCAAACACGTACATTTAAGGTCTAGTCTATTTTCATATGTACATTCACATGTACGCACATTCATATGTACATATAAAAATAAATATATATTTAAAGAATATTTGTAGAGATTACCAGCGTTAATTTTTTTCAAGAAATCCCTATTAGCCTTTTAAAGATAACCAGTTTTTCATAAAACACACCTTGAACTACGCTAATATAAAGAAATGGGTAATTAGGTTTATGCTGTTTTCTTTTGTCATTAAGATATTTGCTTACCTTATGGTTGAATGAAAATTACATTTTTGGATGTAATTTTGGAAAATGGCTTGGTTTAAGGTGGCCTGAGTTCTAGGCATGGCTCTGCCAGAGGTCAGGTGGCATTCTACGGGCCATGTCAATGAATCTACCTGCTTTCCCCACTTTCTTTCCTGGTACAAATTTTCCTAACAGTGTTTTCTGCTCGGAAAAGCAGTCGTAGGCTGTTCCTTACCCAGGGCACGTTGCTGAGTGGACCTGACATAGCCTTATGACTGTCATGGACTGGTCAACCCCTGTGCGTGGGCTCTCCCAGAAAAGATGAGCAGTTCAGCAACCCCATCAGCTCCCAATTGTGATATAGCGAATTGGAATTATAGAAACATTTTCCATTGCTGGTAGATAAGAAAGCGGCCAACATGCAAAATGCAGCCAAATGGTATGGGGTTTACTTGGAATGAATTTTTACTGGTTTTCTTTCAGAAATATCATCTTCAAATTCTATTTTTTTTAACATAAGTTAAATGATTTCTATTTTTCTACTGTCCTTTGACTCCTTTTCATACCTTTTCTCAACACCCACATGCTTATCTATCTTGTAGCTGAGATTATTTTAAGGAAGGCAACTTGCACATTGGGTCTAAATTTATAAAAAGATAGCCATGAAACTAAAAATTCTTTCGATTGTCCCCCTGCTCTGTTAGAAAGTGAAAACCGTACCCTGTAAATGTTCTCTGTGGTTTTTCTTTTGTAGTTTCCTAATGTCTTAGCTCAGGCTGCCATAACAGAGTACCGCAGACCGGGTGGTTTAAACAATAAAACTTTACATTCTTGCGGTTCCGAAGGCTAGAAGTCCCAGGCGGAGGTCCAGCGGGGTCAGTTTCGGGCTTGCAGATGTTCACCTTCCCACTTTGTCCTCATATGATGGAGAAAGGAAGAGAAGGTGGGGTGGTGGAGAGAGACACACACAGAAAGAGGGATCTTCCTCTTCTGATAAGGCTACAGTCTTATCAGACTAGGGCCCCACACTTATGACCTTATTTAGGCTTGATTACCTCCTGAAGACCCCATCTCCATATATAGTCACATTGTGGGGCTTAGGGCTTCGACATACGACCATCGGAGAGGAGGACATAGTTCAGTCCATGGCACCTACTAACTTTTCTTCTTGATTCAAAAACATTTCAAGAAGTTATTTTTCAGACCTATTTTTTTTTTTGGAGTCATTGTTATTTAAAAGAAATTGAGACTATTCATCAATCGCCCACTTCCCATTGCCCCTTAAAAAGGTTGTTCTGCCATTGTGTAATTCCCTCGAGGGAGAAAAGGGAGAGGAGAAAAATATAATCAAAAAAATCAAGCATGAATTTGAAAGATAAGCTTTCTATTCGTTTTTTCTTCCTTTTTTTTTCTTTTTAAATGGAAGAACAATTGATTCATAGTTATCTTGCCTAATGCTACTTTATTGAGTTTCCAACTGCCAAGTCAGGTCTGAGCTGCCCATCTAAGTTTCAAACTTTTAGAGAAAGAACCGTTCCATTTTGAGCTATTTAGTAAAGAATAAAGTATCTGCCTTAAAAAAAAAAAACTTGAGGGAGAGGGTGTCTGAGTTTGTGTGTCCAAACCCCTTCGCTTAACGTCCTACTGTGTTGTCCATTAAAATACCTACATGGGGAAGAAGAATCTCACGACAGCACAGAAAAGTTGAGTAGATGTGGGATTCAGATAGGAGTTTTTATGGACAACAATATAGAAAACAGGATTAAGAAACAGCATCAGCCTGTTTCCTGAAGCTTCAGTCCAGAATGGAGGTGGCACAGCTTTAAAAGGAGGTGGGACTCTAAGAGTCTGCGAAAGCCTTCATATTTGACGGCAGTGGTTATTAAAGCTTTGTGTGCATCTGATCCACCTGGAGGGCATATTATGACACAGATTTCCGGGGTCTGTTCCCAGAGTTTCTGATGCACTGGGGCAAAGCCTGAGAATCAGCACCTAACAAGTTCCCAAAGAATGCTGATGCTACTGGTTTGGGAGCTAAGTTTTAAGAACTACTGTATTTCTGCATGGCAGCTGAGCTGAAATTAAGGAAAATTAGGGAGCAACCCAAGGTCAGTGGTTCTCAAATGTAGTTGTTGGTTAGTATCACCTTGGGGAGCATTTAAAAATACTGTCAGAATCTCTGAGATGTAACTGGGGCATCCGGTGTTTCCAGTGGGTAAACAGGTTTGAGACCCTTTGTCATTTCCCAATTAGATGTCGAGGATAGACACCCACCCCAAGAAAACAGAGTTCATAGGGCATGGACAAACTTCTGGAAGGCCAAAGAGGAGACTTGGTTGACAAACTCTCTCAAAGCAACTCGTAACTCAGGGCTTTGAGTAGGCATAACTGATAAATCACGGGTCTCTGACACACATCTTTGTTCTCCAAATTGGAAAGCAATGAAAGATGTTTTCCCCACATGAGACTTTGGTGGAAATAATTTCCTATTTAGAGTGTAAGGATGGGACCACACACCTAACAGGAAACTGCATTGTTCTAAGGTCTATTTTGCAGGGGATGTGCTCGGCATTTTAAGTTACTGTATACTTTCTATCATCTCAAATAGGAGGCGAGCTTATCTGCAAGCAGGGAAACTTGTGAACTATTGCTATATCCTAACACTAAGCCTGGATAAACTGCATTCTGCTCAAGGGTGAATCAACCGAGTAAACCAGCTCTAAGCTCATAAAAAAAAAAACCATTTTGCAGCCAAATAGAGCATTTCTCTGTGTGCCCAATAAGACATCCTTCCCACCAAATAGGATTAGTACATGACAAGGAAAAAAATACATTTAAAATGGCTACCTGATTGCCTCATTTGTTTTAGGAGAATATTATTTATATTAATAAGGAGGCCGAGATCAGTAGAGACTAGTTTATGATTAAAAAAAAAAAAGTAAAAAGAGTCAGATGGTCTCAGAAGCAATAAAAAGAAAGACTTTATATCACAAGAAATTGAATCATTAACACTATATAGTTATCTGTATTTTTAAAAATGGCACAATAAATACAATGAAAAGTTAATGTTTTTTTTTTTAAATAATGAGAGGGATATATTTCTTTATAAATAAAAATAGCAAGCATCGTCATGATACAAGAGTTTGATGCCTGGCAGATGGCCAGGAAAGGATTCATATGAACCATAATTTATAAATATTGTTCTTGTTGTATCCTCCACCATCACATGCTAGAGTACCATGCTTGGGTGTTAGGACCTCATGGAAATGTGGTCAGTGCATATTTTCTTCTTAAACAGAGTGTATGTCTCAGCCCCTCCCTACATATCTGCCCTGTTGGCAGGATGAGAGGGAAATATTTGTTTCCCTTGGCATCACTCCTGAGAAAGCTAGACCTAGAGCCAGCCTCGAGTTGCCAGCTGCCTGCTTTGAGCCCTAACCCCTGACCTGGCTCCTCTTAGCTGTTGTGAGATTATAGAAGCACCAAAAGAAATAAGGGAATCCAAAATGACTCAGTCAAGAAAACTGTAGAGATACATGGAAAAAAACAAAAACAAAAACAAACCAAAAAGCAAAACAAACCAAAACCAAAACCAAAACAAAAAAACAAACAAAAAAATAAAACTGGAATGCCTTCTTACACCGTATACAAGAATAAACTCAAAATGGATTAAAGACTTAAATGTAAGACCCAAAACTCCTAGAAGAAAACATATGCAGTAAACTCCCTGACATGCTCTTAGTAATATTTTTTTTCTGATATATCTTCTTGGGCAAGAGAACCAAAAGTAAAAATAAACAACAGGACTATGTCAAACTAAAAATTTTTTGCACAGCAAAGGAAATCATCAGCAAAGCAAAAAGGCAACCTAATGAATGGGAGAAAATATTTGCCTGTGATACATCTAATAAGGGGTAATATCCAAAATTTATAAAGAACTCATGCAACTTCACAACAAGAAAACAAACAATCCAATTAAAAAATGCCCAGAGGATCTGAATAGGCATTTCTCCAAAGAGGACATACACATGGCCAATCGACATATGAAAAGATTCTCAATGTCACAAATCATCAGAGAAATGCAAATTAAAACCACAGTGAGGTATCACCTCACGCCTGTCAGAATGGCTATTATCAATAAATAAAAAACAAGTGTCAGCGAGGATGTGTAGGGAAGGGAACCCTCATGTACTGTTGGTGAGACTGTAAATTGGTGCAGCCACTATGGAAAACGGTTTGGAGGTTCCTCAAAAAATTAAAAATAGAACTACCTTATAACCCAGCATTTGCACTTCTGGGTATTTATCCAAAGAATACCGAAGCACTAATTCAAAAAGATACATGCATGCCTAGGATCACTGCAATGCTATTTACAATAGCTAAGATATGGAAGCAACCAAAGTGCTCATTAATAGACGATTGGATAAAGAAGTTATGGTACATATTTGCAATATTACTCAGCCACAAAAGTGAAATCTTACCACTTTCAAAGACCTAGATAGACCTAGTGGGTATTATGCTGAGTGTAATAAGTCAGACAGAGAAACCCAAATACCATATGATTTCACTTATGTATGTGGAATCTAAAGAACAAAATAAACAAACAAAAGGAAAACAGACTCATAGATACAGAGAACAAACTGGTAATTGCCAGGTGGAGGGAAATGTGAGGGGCTGGGTGAAGAAGGTAAAGGGATTAAGAGATACAAATCGATAGTTACAGAACAGCCAGGGGCTGTAAAGTACAGCATAGGGAATATAGTCCATAATGTTGTATAGTGCCAGGTAGGGACTAGACTAATCGGGGGGATCACTTTGTCAATTATACGTGTCTAACCACTATGCTGTACACCCAGAACTAATATAAAATAATATTGAATGTCAACTCTAATTGAAAAATAAAAATTAAGCACCGCCCCCCCCCAATGACTAAGTCAAATAAATAACTATCCAATGGAGAGAGAAATGTTTACCTGGGTATGGCAACACCCTTCCTCTCTGTCCCATTAAAGGGAGGGCACCCTTGCTACCCTGGTGGGAGAAGAGGAGTCATCAAAGAAAAGAGCCCGAGGGTTTTAGTGTTGGTGAATCGCACATATGCGGCTCTGTAGCCTCTTCTACTAGTGATCAGCCCCAGCAGCCCTTCTTTGACTGAATGTGCTGCTAGGTGACCAAGAAGTGGGCACTAATCTTCCCAAGAACCATCCTGGCATCACCCCCAGCTGAGCCCATGATGAATTTGGACAATAATTGAAGCATTTGAAGGGTCAGTTAGTGTGAACATGTGCCACACAAGGTAGAGGTTTTTCCACATGCTCTGTGCGGATGTACCTTTACTCCACAACATTTAGCACCTCAGCTTTCTCCTCCTACTCTGCCTTAGAAGTACCAGTTCATTCTTGTTCTTTGGAATACTCGTCCTCACTAGAGAGGAGTCACGCCATCTTTCTTTCTCTTGCCTTGCAAACTCTGTCGTCTTCGGCTAGGAAAGGATGCTATGGCAGGCAGTCTTTTCAACAGGACTCTAGTGGCTCTATAAACAGTGGGTTCCTGTGCTATGAGGGGAAAGAAGATCCCAAAGACACCAGTTCCATGTAGATTCCTTTCCAAGTGATGACGTCAGAGATATTTCTTCTTGATGAAGGCAAACACAACTTGCCGACTTGATCCTATTAGATGTCATTGGTTTTAAGCAACTGATACCAATCAGTCTTGGAACCAGGCTCTCCAAGCCATCTCTTGACATAAACTGCTCAATTATCTCACCCAGGTACTTCCACTTAATAAATAAAGTCTCACCATTTTTCTTGCCTTTATGTTACCTCTCTAGGAATTCACATCTAAGGGGAGAAAGAGTGTTTAACTGGTTGACCTTGGATCATGTGGTTGCCCTTGGCCCTGGGAGGCAAGAAGAAGGATGTGGTAGAAAGGATCTCTGAGACTCCTGTGGTCTTGCAATGATAACTCAGGGCCCTTTGGCTACACAGTCTTACTGAGCCCATGGTCAAAAGACTTCGTTCTCCATATGAAAAATAAAAGGGCTTCAGGAAGGAGTAATAGATGTGAGTGACCCTAAAATGACGGTCATTTTCTACAAGAAAATTTGTTTTCTCCCAAAGACAACACAGCTTATGCTCGTCTAAGAAAAGCATATTCCTCTTATACATTGACTGTATTTCTTGGAAAATAATAACACTTTTATCGTGCTAAGGAAGCTTTTGCCTTCTTCATTCCTCTTTCATCAGAGAAGAATTCTTTTATTACCATTTCAAATCTTCTACAGAATTTCTCAGCTCCTAATCCCTTGGCATTCCCTACCAATTTCAACTAGTTTATATTGAAAAATTCTTCACAGAGCAGATGAACAAGGTTTCTGTGACTTCTTTTATGCAGAAACATTGTACTGCTAAAATCTGTTGTTTCCAATAAATTAAATACCAATGAATTCTCTTTTAAGTTACATATTATGTACATTTTCAGTGTGACTGTTTCAGATGATTTTTCAATGTGGCAAATGGAAGTAATAGTCACATAATTGCTTATAAATTTTTCATTTCATTTACTAGTATTAATGATGAAAATTATGGAAGCCCAATGTAGAATTAATTTATATATCACATTCCCTAATTATGTTAATTTATCTCACTACTACTAGAAGATATTTTAACACATCAAATATAGTATTCATAAAAATGTAGTTCAAGTTGATATGTGCTACACTTATTAGTTAAAATGTCAAGTGGCTGGATATCTACATGCAAAATAATGAAATATCTCACACTATATACAAAAATAAATTTAAAATTGATTAAAGACTTTAATGTTGGAGCTAAAACTATAAAACTTTTAGAAGAAAATATAGAGGAGTAAATTTTCATAACTTTGAATTTGGCAATAGTTTCTTAACTATAACACCAAAAGCATAAGCAAGAAAAAAAAATAGATAAACCAGACTTCATCAAAATTAAAAACCATTTGTGCATCAAAAGCTATTATCACTCAAGTGAAAAAACCCACAGAATGGGAGAAAATATTTTCAAATAATATATCTGACAAAGCCCTGATATCCACAATATATAAAGAATTATAACTCAACAACAGAAAGATAACCTCATGCAATAAATGGGCCAAGCACTTAAATAGACATCTCTCCAAAGAACACATACAAATGACCAACAAGTGCACGAAAAGACACATCATTAGTCATTAGGGAAATGCAACTGAAAACCACAATAAGATACCACTTCGTACCACTATGATGGCTATGACCAAAGAGGCAAAACAAGTGTCAGTGAGGATGTGGAGAAATGGGGACCCTTGTGCAGTAATGGTGGGACTGCAAAATGGTGCAGCCACTGTGGAAACCAGTTTCCTCAAAATGCTAAACATAGAATTACCGTAAGACTCAGCAAGTCCACTTCTAGGTGTTCAAACAAAAGCTTGTACATGAATGATGGTAGCAGCATTGATTCACAATAGCTAAAAGGAGGAAATAACCCAACGTGCATTAAGCAGTAAATGGATAAACAAAATATGGGTTATAACTACAATGCAATACTTTTCAGCCATAAAGGGAATGAAATATTGATACACGTCACAACCTGGATGAACCTTGAAAACATGATGCTGAGGGAAGGAATCCGGACGCAAAGACCACATACTGGATAAGTCTGTTCATATGAAATGTCTGTGAAAGGTAAATCTATAGATAGAGAACGCAGATTAGTAAAGGGTTGGGAGGAATGGGTACAGGTGGTGACTGCTAATGGGTGTAAGGTTTCTTTTTGAGGTGATGAAAATGTTCTGGAATTAGATATTGGTGATGGAACACAACACCGTGAATGCGCTGAGTTGTACACTTTCAAGTGATATGTGAAATATTGAGCGTATGCAAATACATAGAGATGGAAAGCAGCTTGGTGGTTGTCTGGAGCTGACGGGAGAGAATGGAGAGCAAATGCTTCACGAGTTTCCTTTTAGAGGGGTGAGAATGTTCTGGAACTAGACAGTGGGGATAGTGTCACAAGACTGTGAGTGTACTGGCCACACAATTGAACCCTTTAAAATGGTTAAAATGGTCGCTTTCATGTTTTGGGAATAAAAATAAATAAAATAAAATGAGAACAGAAAAACAGAAATGGAACAACTTTCTTAACAATAAAGTCTATTGAAAAAATTTTAAATGACCAAGTTAAAATCTGAAATTTGAGTTGCAGATTAAAAAAAAATCTCTGATCTTATGTATGTGCAAAATTTGTGCATAAATGTCATTTATTTAATTTAGGCTTTTAAAATTTATTGGTTAGTCTAGATTTTAAGCAAATAAAAAAGGACATGAGATCCATTCACCTGTATGTGAAGAAGTTATTAAATCTTCCTTAATCGAACCCAGGAGATTCAGATATGATATTCTGCTTTGTGATAATCCCCACTTGTTGAATTATAGTAAGGATCGCCACTGCGTTTTTTTTGTGTTTTGTTTTGTTTTTGAATTTCATGAGAAAAAATTTCAGAAGCTATGCAGTGGGAGGAAAATGATTGTTTTAGAAGAATTTTCCTAGGTCTACATAAGGACCTTGAAACTTTGCAACACCATTCTCAGATTTGTGTCTGGGAAGAAGGAGGCTATTTCCTATGTTTGAGTTATCAAGATGACCATGTTGCCTTGAAAATAATTCTACAATAAGTTTACTTCATTGAGCTCATGGTTGATAGGGCACACTGTAAATATACAAAAGTTTAGGAAGGTACCCTGTGGAAGGTATTCTGCCACCTCACACTGGCTTTCAATCATCCAGTTCTTTTCCTCAGATTTTTAAGTAGACTTTTAGAGATTTCAGTGCACATTTGAGCAAATAAGTGTCTTACACAATTGGCATCTATTATATAATACTTCTGCATTTTAAAAAGCTTTAATACATATTTTTGCAGATTGTTACATGTCTGATTTTATAGGTTTTCCTCACTGAACAAAGGGGGCATAGCCGCATTGTGCCTGAATATTGTTTAAATATCGACACATTTGAATTGATTTCAAAGGTAACTTTTGCCTCTGTATTTTCAAGGATGAATACCATTGCATTATGCCTGTAATGCTATCTGACATTCTGAGTACCTTTTGTTCTTGGATAAAATGATTGAGGTTTGAATAATTTAGTGTAAAATTATGACAGCTGTTTCTTCCAACTCATATTGTGATATTCTTTACATAATGATTATGTGACTGTGGTTTGAGATTCAGGCTTTGCCAATAAGAAGTCAAAATAAGCATTCAGTTAAAAAACTCTTTGGTGCTGGCAAACCGATTCTGACTTTTATTTTAAATGATAGGCTTTTTGCGTTGTCTAGTCCTACTCATATATTTGGAGAAAGCAAAACAAGATGAGAGAGGGGGAGAGGGAGAAAAAGGAAGGGAAAAAGAAAAAGAGAAAAAAATTTTTATAGTCAGCTGCTAAAAACAATGTTGGAAAAACCTTTCTAAAAATGAATATGATTCAAATATATTTTCCAGGGCTTTCATTTTTCTAAGTAAACACTATTCTGTCCTAAACTAATATTCATTTTTGAAAATATAAAATGATAAGTGGTAAGATTGCATAGAGTACTAGTACTTTTACTTTGATCAGAAGGCTTCATTTTAATGTTTAAAATGTTGGCTAATAGCCAAAAACCTGTGAAATGGAAAAATGGCAGAATATTCGAAGCCATTTTCTTTTTGAAAAATAGTGATCTAAGTCAAGGATAACTTCAGTTCCTCATAAAGCTCTTACACGCTGCAGTTTTATTTGCCAGTATAGAGGGGGAAAAAAGGGATCAGAATTGTATTTTGTAAAAAAAATAAATAAAATAAAATAATGCCTGAGATAAATACGATAAAGTGATGTAAATTAGTAAATGAGATTCTGAGAGTTATCTTGAGGCTTTTCTGTTGATTTGCATATTAATCATTTTGTAACTGAATGCAATTCAGTTTATCATACTCTCATTTAAAAATATATGCAAGAAAATGGCATATTTTATAACTAAATGATCATTTAAACAAATGTTTTATCATAATTTATATCATAATTCCATGACAGTTCCTTAAATGTAGGAAATCAGTTAGTCTTGATAAATGTGCCAACTTCCTAATTATAGTTTAATCTTTCCCATTCATTATAGTTCTTGGTACTGTGCAGAATCATGCAATTAAAACATAAATGAAAGATTTATAATTTAATATAATCACAGCAGTTAACTTTTAGTAAACACTTGCTATGTGCAAGATGCTGTTCTAAGTGCTTTATGGGTAGTGACTCTCTTAATCTCTGTATTCCTTTCCTCGGGCTGCCTTTGCAAAATGCCGCTCGCTAACTGGGTGACTTGAACAATAGAAATTCATTGTCTCACAGTTCTGGAAGCTGGAAGTCCACGATCTAGGTGTGGCAGGGTTGGTTTCTTCTGAGGACTGTAGGGAGAATCTGCTTCATGCCTCTCTCCTAGCTTCTGGTGGTTTGCTGGCGATCTTCAGTGGTCCTTGGTTTGTGGAAGCATCATCCCGATCTCTGCCTTCATCTTCCCGTGATGTCCTCTCTGTGTGTCTGCTCTCAAAATTCTTTAATAAGAACACCAGTCATATTGGATCAGGGCCACCCTATTCCCGTGTGACCTCATCTGAACTAATTACACCTGCAACAACCCTATTTCGAAATAAGATACATTCTCAAGTTCTGGGGGTTAGGACTTCGACATTCAGATTTTTGCAGAAACACAATTTGACACGTAGCAATTTTCAAACCAACCTTATAAGACAGGTGCTATTGTTATCTCTGATGATTAGATGAGAAACAAAAGCAGAGAGAGGTTCAGTTACTTGCCCGATCTGACACAGAGCAAGTGACAGCTGGGATTTAAATGTGGGCAGTTGAGTTCCGGAGTCTACATAATTTTTCTTTCTAGTTTACTTTTTCTTTAATGAGCTTCAGGAAATATTTTATCAATATTTCATATCTTTGTATCAATATTGGAGTATAAGTTTTGTCTATCTAAAGACAATTCTCCCACTTGAGCACAGGATTTTCCCATCGCAATGGCTTTCAGAATCTACCCTTTATCACCAACTACCATAATTTCTCTCAATGCTATCAGCAATTCATGGCCAGCTGACTTTACTTACAATCTGATTAACAATTCTGCACCTCCATTTTAGATGCCTGATCTAACTTGTCTAAAATATCTATAATCAAGTTAATACAAATCTATTCAATGTATGAAGCTGTATCATAGTCATAGGCTGTATCGCATTCATATCTTGTGTTGCTCATTATTTCTTTTCAAAATTGTTCTGTTTTGTGTATTTCAACCTAAAAACTGTCAGGAGAAGTACAGAAGGGAAGTAACTGATGTAGCTGCTGTTTCAAGTACCAGGAATGATGAGTGATTTTTGCAGGAAAACACGCTCGTCCTGCGTCCTGGGGTATTGCCTTTGACTGGTGGTCCAGGTTGGTTCATTGCAACTTCCACGTGCCATCCACGGGAAAGGGGATGATGGGAAGGGGTGCTTGCATCTCAGCAGTTGCAGAGATCACTTTTACTTCTATCTCATTAGCAAAGTCTTGGTCATGTGGCCAGCTGCAAGGCGAGCTAAGAGAAGTCTAAGCTGAAAGTCGTGTTACTAAGAAGGAAGAGAAAAATGGATGCTGGGGAATGAACAGCAGTCTTTGTCACAAACGGGTAAAATAAACTTGGCGGCGATACAATTGGACAGTAAAGGAGTACTATTTTCACTGACTAGTAGGAAATTGAAACAGATTCAATTTGTTATTCATAATAAAGAACGAAACATAGTAAAAGTTTCAAGTACATAAGAAAATAGAGAAAATGGTGCTATAAATCTGTGTGCTCATTATCTATCTATCTTCAACAACTAGTAATTCTGACAAAAGCTCATCTTTATCCCCATTCAAGTATCGCTATCTCTGTCCTCATCAACTGTTTTGGACAAATCTAAGGCATCATATAATTTTATTTATAAATGTAAATATGTGTTTTCAAAATATAGGGACTAACTGTTCTCCGATTAATAAAATTTAGATTCATGGCTGTTCCAGATTTGTCATCTTTAAATATCTTTTTTTTGGGGGGGGCAGAAGAAAGAAAAGGGGCTATTTAATATAACAATATTTACCTAGAAAAATATATTTATTCTTTTCACTACTATTGATCTTGAGAAAAAATTTCAAGTTAATAACGAAAAGAAATTTTGATTTAACCTCTGTGTCTCAAACAAACTTTTAACTTTAAGATTTAAAGATCCCAAAGTATGAAAAGCATTCTATAGAACATTTAGAAATGTAATTTTAAAGAAATAAAAAGTAATTTTTGCTACCGAATTTATAAGTTTATTAGTTTTCCTTCCCAGTGAAGAAATGCCTTTAGAGATTTGTTGGTTGCTTACAAAGCAAAAATCGCCATATGTTTTTAACTCCATTATTCGACACAAGGGAACCTGATTACCAAAGCCCTTCTTGGAGAAACGAGGAGCAGCAATGAGACAGCAGGCTCCGATGGAAGTTGGGGCTCTCCGGTTTGTGGAGTAAAGATTCTGCCATGAGTGATTACACTTTGGATGCTACACAGAAAAACGAATAAATAGAAAAGACCGTAATGAACCTCAACTCATTCTACTAAGAATAACAATTTTTTTTTCAAACCTCTTCTGCTTGGAACGTTAAGGAAGAATAAGACAACAAAAATATTTTATTCATTGTTCTGAGGGGGCTGTTTGTAATTAATAAAACATACGAGGAGAAAAACAGGAAACATTTTGGCATAAAGCAATAGGTTGCCCATGACTCATAAGAAAACAAAAAAACTGAAACTAAAAAAGATATCTTTTTTCACCTTGACTTTCAAAAAATTTTGACTTGGGAAGATATTCGTTAAATGTCATCTTAAAACAACACAGGTAGGGCACTGACACTTTAGTGAAAAACTAAAAAAAGTGTGTGTGTGTGTGTGTGTGTGTGCGCGCGCACGTGTGTGGACTTGAACCTTGAGCTTGATAGAAAAGAAGTTCAGAGACATTGCTATACACAGCACCGGGTATCCTAGAGGAGCAGGACTGCAGTGGATGGGAAATAGTCACTTCTATGTACTTCTCCATATGGTAAAAAAGATTAATGAAGGTTTTAAAAAACTTCACTGAGCACAATCGAAGTCTTATTGTGGCAGTTCCATTTCTTTTGAAATCCTGCCTTTTAAAGAAATTTCTCAGCTACTGCTGACATTCTACTTTAGTTTCATAAATTATTGGAGGTTTAAAAATTGCCTCTTGGGATTGGAAAATAATAAAAATCTACAGCTACTTCTGTTTTTGCTTTGAGTCCACAAAACCTGACTTGCGTGAGGACAAAAACTTCTCCCTCTGTCTCTCTCTGTCTCTCTTTGCCCCATGTAGTCATGGGTGGTCAAGCATTCGATCATCAAGCACCTAACGTCACTGATGAGCAGAGCCAGCTCTAGAGAATGTCCTGGATGAAGTGTGTAGCCCAAAAGTCCAGGCTTATGTTTTTCTTGCTAATTTGTGTTTTCTTCTTTTTTCTGCTGAATACAAATAGCACTGGCAGTAGAGGAAGGACCTGCTGCTGGGGAGGTTTCACTGTAGAGATGCTTAGCCTGTGACGTTGGCCAGGGTCTTGACAATGAGAGCTGATTGATAGAAGGTTTGAAGTTCTCTTTAATGAGTGCTGTATATTAGCCCCCGAGACCATCACTTCATTGGCTTACCAGATGAGGCTAAATAGATGCCAACAAGTATTTAGTTGAAGATGGAGATTGTTTTTGGCGTAGTACCTGCTGGGTACAAAAACTGGCCACGAGATGAAGTAGGACCTAAAACTCCCAAATGACTTCAAGTTCTTTGGGAAAACCAGTGAACAGATGGGAACGTGAGGACAAGAATCTTTGATACCAACATATATTTTTAAAGAACAAGGTCTGGTAATTTTTAAAAATATTATTTTAATAACAGAATATTTTCTCCTATTTATTACAAGTTATAGAATACTAAAAACTTCACTTTAATAATTGAAGGAAAAAATTTCAAAGTAATGATTGCTAGAAGCAATATTAATTTATTTCTATTTCAGAAAAGTAAAGTGTGGCTCGGGTTAATTATAGATAACAAATGATTATTTTATCCATTCTCTAAGTTTCATCATTTTATGATGAACTTTTGTCTTTATGAGGATTGTTGATGAAACACACTAAGTTAATTTCTGTATTTAAGTGAAATTTCTGTTTTTAAGCTATTTTGTGATTTTTCTACAAGTTCGGTTTCAAATGAATTGTTTAGCCAGAAAAAAAACTTTAGATGATGTATAAACATCATTAAACATTTATTTTTGTAATAAAATAATCAAGTTAGGTTCAATTTACCAATTTTATTTTATTTACCAAAAGTTCTTTGTTAATTTGTCAATATGATGCTTGAATCATAATCTCAAAACCATGGGAATATTGGATGAGTTTTATTATATTCACGTTTTCTTTTAAAGCTCATTTTTTGTGGGTATACTTTGGAGGCTCTTACAAATTTCTCCTTTAGTAAGCATTTCTTATGTTTATTAAGATTTACTTTAAAATGGCTTTTCCTTGATTGCTTTTATGCATGCTGGGACAGTAACACAATCATCTCTGCCAAGTTTGTCTCAGCATGGATCGGTTCAGTGGTGACTTCAACTATTTTTAAATGAAGATCATGGAGTTTCATAGTTACAGGACATTAGTTAGAAAGACTCAAGAAATTTAGGAAAATACTTTATGCTGAGTTTTAACTCACCTTAATTGTGTTTCATTGTAATAATAGATAGCTGTCATAGCTATAATAAATAACGTCTTTGCTACATATTTATCCAATCACTAATTTTTACCCATATGATGTGTTTACCGTAATATGAAATGATCAAACATATATAAGATAATCCTACTACTTTCAAAGTGCTTACAGGCTTGTTGAGTACAAGACAAGAAATGTCCACCAATAAGTTTAAGTATAAAATAGAAAATGGTGAGTTCCAGTAGAGAGCTTCGCAGGGTTTATATATCTGTGAGGAAATGCTAGATGGTGCTAAGATAGCAAACGGCCTCCATATTTTAAATGCTTGTAATGACACATGTTTATTTTTCATGCACATGGCTCCACTGGACTCTGCTCCAAGTCTCCTCCCTCTTGGACCCAGCCTGAGGGAGGTCCTACCATCTGGAATGTTACTGGTGTGTGGCAAGATAAATGATAAGAGTGGGAAAACGTGAAAATCATGCACTGGCTTTTGTAGTCTTCCGCCTATATTCCAGTGGGTCAAAATGTGTTACATGACCAGCCTGAGTTCCAGGGGATGAGCAAGTTGTACCATCTGCCTGTAGGCAGGAGAACAACAATATTTGTGATTGTCTCTAATTACTACAACAAAGAAAGGAGAATTGTATCTTAATAGGAAGAGCAGGGAGGGCTTCATGGAGGAGGTGGCATTTGCGTTAGCTCATTATTGAGCAGAATTTTAGCTTCTGAGATTGAGGTAGCTTTGTGAAAATCACATATCTTGGAAAACTAACCAAAATTTGAAAACAATGTTATGTGAACAGTTAACTCTTTATGTGACTTATTTCAACATGGCATTACAATTAGAAGAATCATTAATCTTACCTCATAAAAATACTGAAGGCTTTGTATGGCATAAGAATGAGAGATTCCTTCTAAAATACAAATGGAAAAACTTAATATTCTTTCTTATTCTCCCTCGTTCTTTCTCAGCAGCTCAAAGAGCACAGAAACTGCTTACAGAATACCACCTGTCTCCCCATTGCCAAACTCACTCCAACATTCTTTCCCCTAGACTGATTTCACCCTGGCTAGATCATTCCACTCTTTTACTTTCAGAATTCACGTTCTTTTCCTTGCTTCAAGTATACCTGTTCATCATTCCCAGATATCATCAGCCCAGATATTTGGGCTGATATATATGGGTTCAGTCCTGGGGCTTCCAGTGCCTGCAGCAAGCTCCATACAGTGTCCTCAAAAATCAACATATCCCAGGCCAAGCAGATCGAGGAGGTTCTGGAGAACTTGACTGATAACTCCGGTGACAGTATCCTTTTGGGAGTTGACATTTTCAATCAAATGCCACTTTATAATGAGATGGACAATCTTTGGTCTTTAGACTTTTCCCTAAATAGTGGAAGATTAAATGCCTACATATAAAACTGATATAGCAACGTGATTGTAATGCAATGGTTTGAGAGTCTGTCAAGGCTTCATTTGAAAATTAAAAGTAGCCATATTATCATTTTAAAAGACTTTTGGGTTGCTTTTGCCTGAGCCACTTACATGCCGATATATATATTAACAGCACTTGCTGTATAAGAATTTTATTTTGATTAACATTTACTTTTTATTACTATAATTTATATTACCAAGGAGCTAGATACTAAAGTGAGGGCAGTAATTAATTGTTACATTATTTTATCACAGTAGCAAAATTTTTAAAAAAGAAAAGCAATAAAGTTAACCACATCTACAAAATACCTTTACAGCAATACCTAGATTAGTGTTTGACTGAATCAATGAGTATTATAGCCTAGCCAATCTGACACATAAAACTGACCACCAGAGACACAGAAATAAATTTTCCCCAGGAACCAACTCTACTTTTTCATTTTTCTATTTCAAATATTTGAGAATCCTTGATTTAAGACTGTGTTAAATCAAGAGACACATAACTTATTGAATTCTCTTTTCTTCCCCGCAAATGTCTCTGGATGTAGTCACTGTACCAGACATATATTAAGTGACTGTGGTGTCCCAGGCCCTGGCAAGGTGTAAGGGGGCACATGTGAGTGTGATACAGGGGTGGGGGTGGAGGGACTCTGCCATCATCCCAGTGGGGGGCCTCAGCCCCTAATGTTGGAATCATTGCAATAAAACCATCCAATTCGATGTTACCCCTCCCCGCTCCCTCCCTTTGCTGTTTGAGGACTATGTACGGATTTAATAGGCTGTCAAGGGTCAGCATCAGTTTGGACATGATTGTTTGAACCGTTGTTCTCTTAATCTGCAAAAGATGTTCCTGCATGAGGGAGTAAACCTCCCATGCAGAGGTAGATATACGCACATTTACCTGCCTTTTTAAATATATGTCCATACTCAAAGCATTTATTCATACTGGATTTGTATTTGTATTCGTATAGTTGAGAGTGTTATTGAAACAAAAGTAAATCCGCTTGAACCAATATAACGGCAAATAAAATATCCATTTGCATGTGGCTCCCCTACCTAGCTTTCTTTCAGCTCTCAGATTTACCACTGTTTCAGAACCCCGTAACCCCAACATGCAGAATAATTAATTTTTAAATGAATGAATGATTATGACACATCCTTTTCGATTTATCCCTAAGAGTCTGAGAAGTCTTCCACACCATTTCTAAATCCAAATGTCAGTGTCTACCTAAGGGGCTAATTTGCAAGGGGAAGAATGAAGAACAGCAGGGCTATTGTGAGCTGCAAAGGCAATGTACTTATTTAACTATTGTTAGGAGCAGGAGGAAGAGCCAAGCCAAAGCGGTCTGTGCTTTTGCATAGCAACGTGGACATTGGAATATGGGCCTGGCACCCCGATTTAAAATCTGAGGAAGAACTAAAACACGGCAGAGGGGAAAAGCTGAAACTGAGTCACATCTTCAAGGCAGTTGTCAGGGTAGAATACCTATTGACTCAGGAAGATGCTGTTCCATTCACTGCATTGATGTAAAACTCTTTTCGTGTTATACGATTAGTCAGCATTTCTTATTTCCATGTCCTCCAGAATGACCCAACATTAACTTCTTCTCTGAGTAGTTACCTTTTATTATAATGAATAATTCTGGGTAATAAATGCTTTTTCTAGGCACTGACCATGTAGCAGCTATAGATTATATCTTTATCTTAGTTCATGGTGACCTTAACTGGCTATGAAACATCTCACAGTTTATGTCTTGTACCACGTGGCAGTGTTTAAATTTCTTAACCCTTTATAATTTCAAATAATTCAATTGCTCATCAAAGCCTTTATTAAAATAAAAATTAAAGATCCAATGGGGTAGGAATCATACACCCCCCATGTTAATTGCTTTCTTCAATGTATCGCTGATGTATCTTACATATCATTTTTTTGTGTGTGTGTACGTTACACAGTACAATTTTTTTTTGTTTGCAAATCTGTCTTTTCTAACAGACTTTGTCTATGAAGGTGAGGAGTATGTCCTTCTCAGCATGGTGCCGGGCAGACAGCAGACATTGAACTAAACTTCAGTACCTGTTCTTGGTTGAACTAAACCCCAAACAGAGAACCTTGGGCA
This sequence comes from Rousettus aegyptiacus, assembly GCF_014176215.1. Classification (NCBI taxonomy): domain Eukaryota; kingdom Metazoa; phylum Chordata; class Mammalia; order Chiroptera; family Pteropodidae; genus Rousettus; species Rousettus aegyptiacus. Next base: position 84,053,519 of record NW_023416287.1, read on the forward strand.
CCAAACAAGACTCTCATCTCCACTGTGACGTCAAGACGTGACCTGACCTAGCAATCAGGCCTGTGAGGTGTGAGTCGACAATTTTCCCACTCTCGCCAACATACACTGGTGGAGGACAGGCAGAGACAAGCTCTCCCAGAATCCCTTGGCTGCTGGGTCCTAGAGCTGCCAGAAAATCAAATGCTTACTCTTCTTCTCTTATTTGCTGCTAATGCCCTAAAATGATCTCCAGCACGTCATAGAAACTGACAGCGCTATCTTTAGCTGCAGCCGTTTTCAAAAGTTATTATTTTCGTGGAGATTCTAACTTGATCTGTCTTGTAGATATGTCTACGCTTTACTGTGGAGGATTCTATTGGCCATTTTTGGACAGAGTATCGCTCTCTGGGTTTCACATGGAGGCCTCGTGTCCTAAGTCTATCCCTTACATAAAAGGGGCTGGGAAGGACCCGGTTAACGTAGAAGGAGTGGATACTCTTATCCAAAACCTTTATAATATGGCTGGAAGGTAATTAGGGAATCTGAAGATGAGCTTGCCCGGAGCATGTGCTTGGTTCACGTACGTGATATGTGATGTCATGATTCCGTCAACTGTCAGCTTGGCGTTTTTAACGTGTTGAGCTGGTTGCTGATCAGCAGGGGGCTGTCTCGTGTTCTATTTCCTAAAGCATGGTTCTTCGAAAATATTTAGGAAATCCGTTAGTGTTGCTAAAATTCCAAGGTCTTCGAGTTAGAAGATTTACTGAAAGGGAGAAAGACTAGTTGGTGGTAACACTGGATGCAATACCTTGGGAAAAATGAGTAATAACAACTATATTTTAATAAACGAGTTGAACAAAAACAATGAGGTTTGTTAATTATATATTAGCCAGAGGGAATGATGAGAAGAAAAACATTTTTATTAGAAAATTTGTAATATTTTCAGATGTCAGAAGTCATCTTCAGTAGATTTGCTACTATCTGGTCAACAAATAGGATTTATTGAACATAAATTATTGATTGGATACCCTGAAGGAACAATAAATATCTGGATATTCAGGGCAACGGGTGAGTCGCACTGACTGATCACTAATTATAAACATGTGTGAAAGAGGATTTTCCAGAACACAGGCTCATGAAAGTGGGGACTTTGTCTCTGCTGTTCACCTTTGACTCTCCGAAGCATAGCATGGGGCTTGGGAGAGAGAATTTTCAATAATGTTTTGCTAGACAGATGACCAGATGTTGTACCAATGGGCGGAAGGTAACTAAAAGGGTCCCCATTTATCTTTCCATGATTTTCACAATTTGTTGTGAAAATAAATAAATCCTATTTGTTGACCAGATAGTAGCAAATCTTCTTTTTGTTGACAGCCGGCCAGATGTTTCTCCAGCAAAATGGGTTTATTCGGGAACAACAAAGAATTGTAATTCAAGACACGAGGTTTAATGGTGAATCGTGCACAAGTCCCAAGAAGCAAAGGAGAGGAAACTCCTTTAGTTTAGAGGAGAGGAGGGAGTCGGGAGAGCTGTTATGTAGAGTTCTTCCTCTTGGGCTCCGTGTAATAGATGTAGTGCATGAGAGCGCCCCCTTCTGGCCTCCGGACATTATTTTTTTTAAAGCTGTATTTTTTTTTTTTTTACTAAAATATAGTTAATATACGATATTATATTAGTCAGAGGTGTACAGCATAATTATTCAGCATTTATTAACCTAACAAAATGGTCACCACATTAAATCTGATCACTGAAACAGTACAAGGTTATTACAATATTATTTACTATATTCCCTATGCTGTACGTTACTTCCCTATGACTTATTTTTTTGTAACTGGAAATTTGTACTTATTATTTGCCTTCACCTTTTTTGTCCTCCCCCCAAAACCCCCCTCTCCTCTCTGGCAACCATCTGTTTGTTATCTATGTTTATGAGTACGTTTCTGTTTTGTTAGTTTGTTTTTTAGATTCCATATATAAGTTCAATCAGAATTTATCATTCTCTGTGACTTAGTTCACCTAATGTAATATCCTTTGGCTCTATCCAAGTTGTTGCAAATGGCAGGATTTTATTCCTTTTTATGGCTGAGTAATATTCCAGTGTGTGTGTGTGTGTGTGTGTGAGAGAGAGAGAGAGAGAGAGAGAGAGAGAGATTTTTAATCCACTTATCTATTGATGGACATTTAGGTTGCTTCCATACCTTGGCTATTGTGAATAATACTGCAATGAACATAGTGGTGCATATATTTTTTAGAATTAGTGTTTTCATTTTCTTTGGATAGATAGCCCTACTTCATTTTAAATGAAGTTTTTATTTATTAATTTTTACATTTTCTTTAGTTTAAATATTCTCCCCAAGTCTCAGCTTGTATTTTTTTCCTCGATGTCTTCCCTGACTATTTTAATACTCATCAATTTCCTTCTTTGAACTAAAATATTGGCGGTCAAGGTCATAGTATTTAGATTTATCATATAATTATATTGTTGCATTTTGCTGGTTTTGGTTCACATTTGTCTTGCACCCAGAACTAAATTATCACTGTCCTGATGCTAATAATGATATCTCCATTCCCCAGTAATGCGAGACCAGGCATTGGGTGATGCCTTGGATATTGCTTACCAAATGTGTGTTCATTAGATGCATTAGGAACCTGAGAGTATTTCACACACACACACAAAAGGTAGACATGAGAAACACCTATTAATTCATAACCACTATGAAGAGAAAGACTTTTCATTCCCAGGCTTGCCACAGAAACTTGTGGGTCCTGGGTATGGAGGGAGGATAAAAGAGAGTGAGACAATGAGAAGGAAAATGATGGCCGATCCTACCCAGAAATCTCAAGTAGTTTCAAGGTGGCCCTGATAGGTCTGAAACAACAGGTGACCCTTGTCACATTATCCCTGGAGTGACTTCACCACAATAAAGTAATTTAAATAACCCTTCTTCTTCTAATGTCACCCCGAAGGGGCTTGATGTCGACCATATTTAGAGTGTCAGATCTCTTACCCTAAGACAATTGGGTATCTTGGGGTGTTGCTCATTTCACAGTTATCCAAGGGGTGGGGGCGGTGGAGCCTCCTCAGAAGCTCCTTAGGTAGCACTGTGGGTGTTTGTGACAGATGGAAAAATCTCCAAGGCTACACGCTAAATAAGAAAGACACACTCATGGCCTACTTCACCTTTCTTAAGCCTGTTTCAATCACTCCTCTCCCCGAGGCCAGCTGTACCCCCAAAGTAACCAGGGACCACTTTTCCAGAGAAAATATACTATAGTAATTTAACATGCTTTCCTTCTACAAAAAGTTCTATAACAGTCTTTTTTATAACTGCCACTCGATTAGTTCAAGAATATTTGAAATCATAAAAAGTAGCTTCCAGTGACATGTTAAGTGATAATAAATCAGGGATATAAAGTAGCATGCTCAATATGCTTCCAAGCTACACCTCCCTCTGCACACATATCCATTTATTTTTTCTTGTGTATTTTTCCTTAGACAGATACCGAAAGGACATGCATTGAGAGTTAGCAGTGGTTATCTTTAATGCTTTTAATGTTCATCATAAAAATTTCTCTGCATTCTGTATGTTTTATTGTATTTTATTTTTTTTAATGTTTTTATAATTAGGAAAACAACACTTTTCAAAAGTGGCTTCAGTCAGCAAGAAAATAGGGCTGAGGGAATAAATCAAAACTGCAATTCCTCTTGCTTTTCGGGTGTGGAACCTGGAGACGGAGTTGTAATGATTATCAGAACACCACAGCACACAGGGCGTGGCTAGTTGCGGGGTACTGCAGAGCGCTCCTGCAACCAGCCCGAGCCAATTCTTCAGGTTTAAGAAAGCGGCAACTGAGGGACACGTGACTTGAGCAATGTCTAGGAAATAAGTTTGATTTGGTTTGGGTCTGGGGACGATGGGGAGATAGAACATCCTGGCTTCGAGAGGTGCGAGTTTCCTTATGATTGAGGGGACCTCGACCCTTGACGGGAGGTGAGGGAAGCTCAAATGCCCTACAGACCTGCTCAGACCTGCCATTCAGCTCGACGGATTCCAGGGAGTGAGAAAAACTGAACCGGGAGTCCCAGCTCTTGGGACGGGAAGTGTGAGGAGCTGGGACAGCACCGGGGCCCAGAAGTTGCTTGTGCAAGCCAGTGCGCCCTCGTAGATGAGGGAGGAGCACAAACAGTGGGAAGGGCCGCCCAGGCCGTGACGAGGGGAGCTGGTGTCTCTGCTTTTGTTTCAGTTCTAACCCCTTTTCAGTGCGGGAATCCTTTGCGTGCAACTTCTCACAAGAAGGCCTTCTCCTTTCATTGGACTCTCTAAGATCGTTGTTTACGAGTGTTTGACCTAGCCTAGTCTTTCGTTAGCTAGGCCTGAGCTGGACACTATTGCTCTTGTGAAAATCCTGCTCATTAATTTTGATCCTACAGTAGGTTCTCTTTTGAATGACCAGCCTTTGTGTACTAGTAGATGACTTCGTGGCCCATGCAACCCTCGCTCTCCTCCTCCTCCTCCTCCTCCCTGGCTTGTATCTGCTGCCAAGGCTGGTAACGGCTCACTGCTTGCTTTTCCAGTCTTCCTTGCAGTTAGGAGTGTCCGTTAGCACAGCTCTTTCCATGGAAGTTTATGATCCTCTCTCCCTTTCTTCCGGAAACCACAGGCAAGGGCCAAGGCACGAAGATACTGACCATGAAAACCTTAACTATGAAGCAATGCAGATAACTGCCTACTCCCAGACGTCTCGATATACAAAAAATAACGTTTCGTTTGCTTAAACCACTATACTGAGATTTTCTATTACTTGTAGGCAAACAATGGTAACCGTTGGAGTCTCACATTTCATACCCCAACGCTTCTCTTTTTAAAAAATTAATCAACCAATTAGTTTTTTATGGCGACATTGGTTAACGAAATCCCATAAGTTTCAGCTGTACACTGTAACAGTGAGGCATATGTATGTTTGCACTGTGTGTTCACCTCCCATAGTTAGATTTCTTTCTGTCACCACATATTTGACCCCCTTTACCTCATCTACCTCCCTCCTACTCCTTCCTTCCCCTCTGGTAACCGACCACTAATCCATTGTCCATGACCATGAATCTCTGTTTGTTTGTCCTGTTCATTTGTTGCTTTTAGACTTATAACCCACATATAAGTGATATCACATGATCTTCAACTTTTTCTGTCTGGCTTACTTTGCTTAGCATGATTATCTCGAGGTTTATCCATGTTGTTGCAAATGGCAGTAATTCATCTCTTCTTATGGCTGAGTAATATTCCATTGTATGTATGCACCATGGCTTCTTTAGCCAGTCATCTATCATAGGACACTTTGGTTGCTTCCATGTCCTGGCCGCTGTGAATAATGCTGCTATGAACATCGGTGTGCAAATATCTTTTCGGATATGAGTTTTCAAGTCGTTGGCGTAAATACCCAGTAGAAGGATTGCTGAATCCTATGGTAGATCAATTCTTAGTTTTTTGAGGAACCTCCATACTGTTTTCCATAGTGGCTGTACCAATTTGCAGTCCCACCAGCGGTATATGAGAGTTCCTTTTTCTCTGCATCCTCTTCGGCATTTGTTATTACTTGTCCTGTTGATTATAGCCATTCTAACAGGTGCGAGATGGTATCTCATCGTTTTCACAAAATTTTAAGTCAGTGATTCTGTATTGCTGACCGTAGGTGGTGCCATACAGCGGATCTCTAGGACTCATTCATCTCGTTTCACTGATACTTTATGCCTGTTGGTTAGCAACCCCCCATTTCCCTCGCACCCCCAGCCCCTGCCAACTACTACCCTACTCTGATTCTATGAATCTATTTTGGATACCACATGTAAGTGGAATCAGGCGCTATGCGTTCTTCTGTGACTGACTTATTTCACTGTGTGTGGTTAACTTCTGAAACTACACTTTATAGGAAATTGAAATTTTTGTATTTCAAATAGAATGAAGAGCCTCTCGCTACAATAGTGTTTGCTTTTTTGTGTGTGAGAAGGTTCTTTTCTTTTCTCTCTCTCTTTCCCTCCCCCTCCCTTCCTTCCATCCTATCCATGCCCTTTATGATAAATTATGAAAAGACTAGACCCTCTCATTTATGAAGTACCTATGGTGTGACAATCACTGTGTCAGATTCTTTACAAGCGCTAGCTCATTGAATTCCCACAGTGACAACATGAGTATGTATTGTTATCCCCAATTACGCATGAAAAAACTGAAATGAAAGAGTCAGAATCTGAAAACATATTTCTTTCTCTCTCCTTTTAAAATCTATGATCCCCTCCCCCCCACTTGCCCCCACCCCAGGAGGAAAATGGTATAAGTACTAATTTGGTTACTAGTAAGAAATATGGCACATATTTTCTTTCAAATGTGAGTTTTCAAAATCTCTTTTTTTTCTTTACATTTTACTCTGAACAGCAGTTTAGTGAATATCTAAATTTAGACTAACTACTCAATTGTACAAAGGATTTTATATCTTTAAAAGCTTTAATTAATTTGATTCTTTTCATTTGGGAGCTAGTTAGACAATTTCAAGGGCAAGTCTTCAATATCAAGAGAATTTAATGAAACAGAGTGCTCTTTAATTCAAGCTATTTCTACTGAGTCATTATAATTAAAATTGAGACAAAAGAAAGTATACTTAAGGAGAAGCAGGGAAAGATGGGACAATAATCAAACCGATAACGATATGCAGGGAGCTGCTGCTTCTGAGTTTGGATAAGTGTTTACTAAAGTTCGATTGTTAAGGCTGAGCTGATTAGAAAACCAGCTAATACATTTCATAGTGGGATTTCCTGTTCAGCTTAAAGGTAGAAAGCTCCCCGATATACTACTGCTGTTTCTCTGTGGCTCTTAAATGCTTCATTTTAACATTCTTAACCTAAACTTAACAAAATTTTTAAGAAATGTTCTTTAAAAAAGAAAAGCCTCACCAAAGAAGATATATGGATAGCAAAGAAACATATGAAATTATACTCTACATCACGTGTCGTCAGGGACACGCAAATTAAAACAATACGGCACCACTACACTTCTATCAGCATGGCCCAAGTCTGGACCACTGACATCACCAAATGCTGGTGAGAATGTGGAGCAACAGGAACCCTCATTCAGTGCTGGCAGGAATGCAAAATGGTACAGCCATTTTGGAAAACAGTTTGGCAGTTTCTCGCAACACTAAGCATACTTTACCATATGATCCTTGGTATTTACCCAAAGGAGCTGAGCAGTTATGTCCACACAAAAACTTGCAAATGAATGTTTACAGCAGCTTCATTCATAATTGCCAAAATTTAGAAGCAACTAAGGATGATAGATAAACTGTGGTAAATTCAGACAATGGGATTTTCACCACTAAAAAGAAATGTACTATCAGGCCATGAAAATACATGGAGGAAAGAAACTTATATGCATATTACTAAGTGAAAGAAATCAGTCTGAAAAGCCTACATTTTGTATGATGCCAACTAAACGACATTCTGGAAAAGGCAAAATTATAAAGACAATATAAAGATCGGCAGATGCCATAGGGTTAGAGAGGAGGGAGGGATGAGTAGGCGAAACACAGAGTGTTCAGGGCAGTGAAACTCCTCTGTTTGAATCAATAATGGTGGATACGTATCATACATTTATCCCAACCTAATAAACAATCCAAAGACTGGGCAGACTTGGCTGGTGATGATTTGTCAATGTGAGTTCATCAGTAACTTCTATAACTGCTCAATTTTTGTTGTGAACCCAAAACTGCTTCAAAATATACAGTCTGTTAAAAGAAGTGACTACTCTAGGTACAGAATGTGATATACGAAAGAATCAAATAAAATACAATATTTGAAACAAAAGGTCAACTAATATAGAACTTTAATTTCTTATCTATTTTGAAATGCTTTAAATTAAGCTGTGCAAGAATTAACAAAAGTAAAAGTGACTGATTTGTACCTGTCTGAACATAAAATATGTGTCAATAATGATACATAAAAATACAGTTGTATTGTCTATCAGGTGCTGGTTTAATTTTTTTTTTTAATTCTCTAATTAGATGTATAAACACAACCTATTTGAGTCATTTGGGAAGTGTTACATATAAATATCGCAAGGTGGCTTCATGGTTTATGTATCTTTAATATCTGTGATTTAGGACAATAATGAATATAGACAGGATCGTTGCTTTGGCCTAGATATATTTCTGTGGTAGAAATCACCATTGGAACTGTATCAGCATAAAATTAGAGTCTCAGATTTGAGAGACTCGACTGATGGAAACATAATCATTGAGAGGTTAGAATACAAATTGTCTGGTTTACTTTTCAAATATTTGTAAATATAAACTATTGTAGGAAAAGACTATTTAAAAAGTTTGTGAAAAAAAAATGCTTTCTTTTTTTTTTTTTTTTTTTTTTTTTTTTTTACCATTTTATAAAATCCAGGCAGTTTTGTCATGGGAATTTGAGGAAATGAAAAACTGAAAAAATAGTTAATACTACATGGGGTTACCTGACTGTACATAAATAAATAAGAAAAAATCTAAATGCCCAAGGGCTAACCAATATTTCAGAGTCCTGTAAGGACTGAGCATTTATAGGTAAACCACAAATTTCTAAATAAAGTAGTTATTACACAAACATGCACATACACGCAAATACATATTTTATGTGTATGTATATGATATAATTATTTCTTGTCAGATGGCATTTTGAACCCTTAGCATAACTGTTCTTCTGTATTTCTATCTTTAGTATGTGTGTACTATATATTATATTATGCATAATATGTATACTTTAATATATCTACATTTTTAATACATATAAATATAGATGTTTAAGAAGTATAAGATAAAATAAAAAACCTAATATTTAACTCATTTTTTATTCATTTATAGCACATTGTTTTTCTCCTTCTAAAATCTTATTAATTGTTGCTGGTAGCTTTCTTTTTAAATGTCTTGCTCAGAGTGATAATGTCATATTATGGCTATCATTTGAAGGCAGAATATACACTTAGTATGAGGCTTATCATTAGTTCTAGGAGATGTGAACTCATACCTTAAATAGTTTTTTTAATCATTTTATTTTGGGTTGTCTTATTTCATTATGTCATCACTATTTTTACCTCAAATGGAGGTAACAAAGAGTTTTTTTAGAGTAGAAAAAGGGTCAGTTCTGACGTTTTCTTGTTGTTCTCATGTGCTTTCATTAAAAATATTAGAAGTAACCTGTGGTTTCTGTGTAGGCATACTTTAAACCTATGTTTCCATATCGTGTGGGTTGTTCGAGTTAAAGTAGTTGAAACTATGTATTCTATAAGCCCGTTTAACCAGAAGCCTGCCTTAGCAGCACTCCGGTGACAAGTAGGGAGATAAGGCCTCACCTTCAGCTCCCCCTTCTGGTAGAACTCCCACTCTGTCCTTGGATTTCGGTCTGAAGCTTGACTCTGACATATGTCAATCCATATAGTAAATGTTGTAAAGCTTTCTTAATTTTAGATACGTGTGCTAATAAAGCACTAGTTTTCTCAGTACCCCGGTGGATCATCCTGGCAAATCTTGCTGGGAACATATGCATGTCACTTTGCAGGCTGCTGATATATACGTGAAGGCAAGTGAATTAGCTCTCCAGAAAAAGAGAGCTATTTGGGCTGCCTTTGTGCAAATGGTATGTTTAACTTGATCATTTACGTTTATAAACTTTATTTCTGAGTAAAGGCACGCTTCAACGTTTTTGACCCAGAGAGTCTCATCTAGGTAGGCGTGGTGCATTGCAGGTGTAGCTCAGTTGCACCGTGCTCAGTTGCACAGCTGCATAATAAGACAGAGCAGGGCAAGAACAGAGAGTAACAATTGCTGGGCTGGATTTATTCTTGGATACTCTGTGCTTCCCATCCTGTAGCCTTCTACTGCTCTCTTTAGCTCAACTCTCTCTTCTATTTGAATTTCCCAAATACTTATCTCCAGATCTATTGCTAAATTCCAAAAGCACATGAAATCTTGAAGTTTACAGGCTCCTAGAATATATCTTATCTAACTCCTATTGAAAGCATAAATCACTTCCACAAATGCCTTAGAGATAGAAGTTCAGTTTCTAGGTTACAGCATGGGCTGCTTTTTTTCCTCAATAAGTCAGGTCTTTAGGCTCTCAATATGACTCCCATAATGACTCCCAATATGACTCCCATAATGACTCCTAATCAGTTGTAACAATCATGGCAAAGAATAGTCAATATACTGCTTGATTCCTTTCAGCGTCCTGTGGTTGACTTTGTCATTTTTTTCCCCTAAAATATGAAATATATGTAAAATCAACATGAAATAAAAACCAAAGTACCCTGAATGTTTTGGTGTAATGTAAAGCAATTTTGTTACGTCCTTTGACTTGGCCCCTGTACCCACTATCAATGTAGACTAGAAGTACAATCGCTTTTTACAGCAGATAGAATTTGATGATTATTTATAATGCTTTAGTCTACCAATTATGTCTTCTGCCCCTATTTTAAGAATTTTTGCAAGCATTTCTGCCAAGAGGCATCCTTCATCATTGATTTGAGCATCTGACTTTTGAAAAGAATGGAATCCTAAAGGTTTTTCTTTCTTTTTTTTTTTTTGCTTGTGTTTCTAATCATCAACTCTATCAATGTGTTTTTGAATTTTCATTATGGTCATCTGATGAATTAGCTCTAGGTCTTATGTTTATTTACAGCCTTCCCTCCCCCAATTTTGACTCTAAGTTTTCTTGCAGATAGAGAGCCTAAATTATATATTATTTTATTTGCCAAGATGTGTAATGTAAATTTTGTAGTATTAAATGGTTAATCTGTTTTGATTTGGCTGCCAATGGAATACAAAATTAAGTTCCAGCTGGAACATTCTTTTATAATTTGAAATGAAGTAAGGCTAGGCATGTGTTACTAATGAAAGAAGGAGGAAGTGTTAAAAGGTTGGGGACATAAAAGGAAATGTCATAGTGACAGCACAAAAAGGTGACGAATTAGATCCCAGGCTGTAGGGAAAAGTCCATCAATCATGAGCAGCTACCTTTAATGGCCTGGCATGTTCTGACATCTCGATTGGGAAGGATTTGGTCCTTAGAGGCTACTTGAATATTAAGATTAATACGAACACATTGAACCCTAAGATTACCCTCTGCAGGTCTCACTTATAATTTGTTATATATTATAGGTTATTTATGATATATAATGTCTTATATAATAATATTATATACTTATAATATACGTAATATTTTATGTAATAAAATATTCTATTATTTATATAATATATAAACACATATATGTTTATAATCACCATAAGAAAGTCCAGTCCCCTACTCCCCAGCCCCTGCACATACATACAGTGCTTCCTTCCTTGATATATGTCAAGCCTATGACATTCCAGTGACCTGAAGATAAAATGGGCTTTATTAGCTGTTTGTATGTTAGAGTGAATGAAGTTATTTGATCCTTTCCTGAAGCACGTTTTAATCTGGACATCTCTAATTGTCCACAGGAGTGGTATAGAGAAGGCCTGTGTTGGGGGAATTTGTGGCTTCTATAAGGCAGACCTGGTGGTATCAATCGTTCTGTCTGGGGCCAACCTGCCCATGTGAAACTTCTAGACTGGTCGGGAGCCTTGTGTGATTTCTTCCTGTTACTGTTTTAGAAAGAAGCTCGATGCTTTAAAACAACATAAATTGGCAAACTTCATCAGAAATGGGATGTAAACCTTTCGCAAATGCTTCAAATAAACCAAGAAATGTGATAACAAAAAGTGACATTGCTTTACTGGAAGAAATGGCTTTCAGAAAGACAGACGCAGCTGGGCATCTGCATGCCCGCCTTGCCAGGGCACACTGGGTGGCCGCAGAATTGTAGAGGCCGAGGGCCAAATAAGCTGCATTTACATGTGGTGTAGAAAGATCAGAATCAAAAAGTACAAAGAGGGAGAATTCAGGGATTCAATCTATCAGATAGCAACAGAGGGCAATCAGGACTTTCTTAATAATCCATCTTTTTGGTCATTGCCAGATATGCACTCTCTAGTGCATCGGGCTGGTGCTGCTGGGAAATCTGCCTCCTGACCTAAAGTCTCTCAAATTTGCTCATCTCCTGTTTTGAGGCAATTAATTCCCTTGCCATGAATTCTACATGTGTTAAATGCTTCCTCTGCACAAAGCACATTGGTTACAGTTTTAATAGAAGCTGAAGTCACATTGTAGGACCTAACTTCTCCTTCTGGTCTTAGCTTAAGTACCCATCCCATCTGAAGATTATGGTTCCACCGTCTGAATTCTATTACAGTCCTTCCTGTTTACACCGCCATTCTCAAAAGGTGTTGCATTATTGAGCTCTTACCATACGCCAGGAGTTGTTCCACTCCTGATATAGATTATTTCATTTAATTCCTCAAAGAACCCCGTGAGGTTAGGTATCGGTATTGGCGTTATTACCATTCGTCACCATTTTTATCACTATCAGAAGCTATTTGGGCCCAGAGATATTATTACCTCACTGCCCAAACTCATGTGGCAGAGCCAAGAAAGAGCTGAATCTTTACAGGGCCCAAGCTCTGTGCCATTATGTCTCTACAAAGTATTCATAGGGGTTAGCTAGAAATAAAAATCATGACTATAGATACGTTTTCTTCTAAAATATATTTTAAAATTTAATTTGTCTTGAATGTTGTTGTAGTGCCATGATTATCCATCCACCTTTAAGAAATGGCATGACTTCCCCCCACTCCACCCCCAAATCCTGGTAAGTGGTTTGGGAGACCAATATGTCAAGTATGAATAAATGATGTTAGGTTTGAAGTTGAGGCTGTGTTGCCTGTATAACTTTTGAGATGATATATTCCTGTCTTTGATAATATTTATCAATGTTAGTTATAATGTTTTATACATTAGTTTTTTTTTTTTTTTAACCTTTTCTCCCTGTCTATTCTTGTGAACTCCTTTTGGATCAGCATCCTGAGATTTTTTTTTTTTTTATCATGTACAGAAATTAAGTTACTTTAGGGACCTTTGCTCTATAATATCTGTTCTCACACATGATTATTCATCAATCAACCTTCACTTATTGAGAAGCTAATATGCATTTGTAATGATTCAACTATGCGAGATGCTCAGGAGGGTAAAAGGTTTTCTCTTTTGGTGGGAGCCGTAAAAATTATTCTTCACTTGTCATTTACTCATATGGTTTTCTTCACCCTTTGAGTGAAAGAATAATATCTTCCACTGATTTATGTTCCCTAGCAATGGAAGGCCCAGTATGAGGAATAAGGTGAACATACAATAACAACAATAACATATTAATTCTAACAAAGAGCCAAAATAAACAGAAATCAAACTATTAGCTTTTTAAAATTTCCAGCCATTTGTTCAGAGTTACTATGAAAATAACTTTTCAGCCACATTGAAGTATTTTAATTAGGGCCATATCCTCACTCCAGCCAGGTTGATACTTCCGCCTAAATTGACTGATTCCAGTTAATAACGGGTAGCCACAGTTGGTGGCATTTTAATTTAGAATTATTTTTTAGAATTTGAATGATGTCTCACTGAGACTTCTATCCTATATACTTATTGCTTTTGACTGCTATCATGTCTCCTTCCCTAACAGATAATGGGGAACTTAAAAATAAACTACCTGCAGTTTGCTTTTTGCATTGCTTATGTCTTGTAAGTCATTTGTAGTCCTAATGAATTTCATAGAATGCTTTTTCGCTCTTTCTTGCCAAATGATATATTACAGCTTAATGATCCCTCCTTGAAGTCTCAGCGTGCCACACTGTAATGATAAAAGGGAATAATAGTAAGAGTGAACATTTGAACAGATCTGATTTCTAAAATGTTTCACACTAGTCATTGAAATAGGCTTCTGCTTCTTTAACTGAAAATCCTAATGCGAAGCCCAGCAAAACAGGGCTTTTACAACAAAAGGACTAATTTAAATAACTAAAAAGAACTAATTTAGTTTGATTAGTTTTAAGTGCGTCTGCTGGCTCTAAAGAATGAAGAGAGGTCATCACAAAAGCAAACTAAATTTGATATATTGCTTCTCTGTGTTGCCTAGGTGTTAGTCAAGATCATTTTCATTCTAGGCAACAAAAATACTGACTTTGGCTGAAGAAGAAAAAAAGCATAAACAAACAGAAAGTTTTCCCAGAAGGCTGCTGGTTAGTGTGTCCATTCAAAAGGAGAAATGGTCAAGCCTCGAAAGGGGCAAGGCCAGCCAGGACCAGTGTCTCTAGCCTCTTCATGATTTGCCATCTCTCCTTTCTTCTCATTGCCTTTATCAAAAATGCCCTACAAAAGGTCTTTCATATTTTAACTTGATGTTTTTTAAGGAATATATATATTTTTGAAACTGACGCAGGTTCAAGCAATATCGTTATAAATGGATCACCTGTACAAACTGGTAAGGTTCAGTGATACTGGGTTTTCATCTTAACCATAGGTATGAAGGGCAAGAAGAATACTTCAAAGGTTAAAATTTTTAGCAATGTCATTAAAATTGAGTGTATCCATAAAAATTGTAGACTTAGTGATCCGTGGATTTATGTAGTTCCTAAAGGTAGAATTTTAAAGCTTTGTTTTATTTAGTCCATTATCAAGCTTTAGGAAGAGCTTATGGGGAGAAATAAAATATAATATTATTGACAATAAGATGTAATATAAAATTTGTTACTATGTTGTATTATAATAGTAGTATTAAAAGTATTTCTTCCATTCAAAAAGTAGTTACTGAGGGTCCACTCTTTGATGGTCACAGTACTGGGTGATGATAATCAAAGCCAGGCTTAATCGCTGCCTTCATGGAGTTGGTGGCCTCGTGAGAGAAGCAGCATTAAGCTTAACACGGTAGTTGTGACAACCCGTTCCCAAGACGAGGTTCATGTTGATATGGATGCCTATGCTGTGCATACTGGACGTAGACAGATGGTCCCAGCAAGGTTTCCCTGAGACAATGATGCTGGAGCTGAGAGCGGCAGGATGAGAAGGAATTAATTAAGGAAAGGGAAAAGCAAACAGCTTTCAAAGGCATCGGGAACAGCACGGAGCAAACAGCATGGAAAGCAGGTCAGGAGGCTGAGATAAGAAAGGGAATCATAGTGTTATCTGAGGCTGGATAATTCCTTTCAAAAAACATATGGGAGTGTTAGAGTTTGGGAGTGAGAAGTTTCTATATGAACCGAGGCAATTTACAGCACATTGTGCAGGTTACGACTGGAACACCGAGTGCATAAAGGTGTGATATATTAGATGTGTTTGTTTTCAAACGGGCTCTCTCTCTCTGCTGAACAATTACATTAAGTGTTTGCACGATGTCTGCGAGATCTATGTGATTCATTGAGACTTTTTGTACAGAAGTGAAGGGATCGCTTTTTTTTCCATGCAGTGATATACGAGATTCACTGAAAGCCATAGAATGTTAGCAATAGAGTGGGTTATAGCAGCGGTCCCCGACCTTTCTGGCACCAGGGACTGGTGCTCCTGTGAGAATCTAGTGCCCGATGGGTCTGAGATAGAGCTGAGGTGGTGGTGCTAGCGCTGGGGAGCGGCTGCAAATACAGATGAAGCTTCACTGGCTCACCTGCCGCTCACCTCCTACTGTGTGGCCCGGTTCCTAACAGGCCGTGGACCAGTACCTGTCCGTGGCCTGGGGGTTAAGAACCTCTGGGTTATAGGATCCCCCAGATCAATCTTCTCTTATCTTTCCATGGATCATAGTAACTTATTTAGAGGTGATATTTAAAATATAAATTTCTTAATTTCTATTCTGTCGCTTTTATTCATCACATACAAATTGCAATTATAATGTTACCAATTTTAGATTACTCACATAGGTAATATTTTTCCTTTTTTTTTCTACTGCACAGCCTCCAAAAGAACACCACATACATGAAAACGGTTTCACACATTTTGGTCCTGTTAATGATATTGATGACCAGCTGTCATATTAACAATACTGCATATTATTATGGCAGAGCTCCAAGTGAATAAAAGAGATTTGGTGTCTAGCTTGCTGAAACATAGAATAAATACTTTATACAAGTAGAAATCCTTTAAAACTAGCCTTAAAAGCAGCATGCATTGCTTTTTTGCTGCCAATTACTGTGGATAGGCAAGTGATGGAAAGGTGCAGAAAATGAATCATCTCTGAAAATATAACTTAAAGACACTTCAACTTGGATTCTTCTTAAATATCACATACTTGTCTTGCACTCACACCAACGTGCAAAAATTTTTTCATCATGCTTCTTTCAAATTGGTGACATGATGCAGCTTTTTGGAAGATGAACTTAAGCTAAAAACTACTCAATGAACCATATATCACAAATCTACTTTGTTGTTTAAAGAGAAGATACTCAGTGCTGTGCTTAGTTAGATGGTTTCAGGTGTTTTGTTGTTTACTTTTAGAAAGGCCAGAGATTCCTTCGATAATCTCAGTTCTGTCTTCTTTGAGGGGGACAGGGAATGTCTTCAAAGAGTGCAACTAGACATGATGGAAGAAGCCACTGCAAGATTTGTCTGGCATAAGAGTCATTTCTGTGAATGAAGCACTGGTGTGTTTTTCTGTTTTATTTAATTACGAAGGGTGTTTTTTAAAACTCTTCATTGCAAATGTGGTATTTTGGTGACATCATCTGCCTAAGGCGCTGCTGCTCTGAACTGGGTTTGAGAGGCTCCACTGTGTGCATTTCTCTCTTGTTTTCAGTCTGTCACAGTGCTGCAATGGGGTGCTGAGCTGACCCATTGAACTATCAGAAAGATGACCAGTTTAAAGCCGTATTCTGTGCCATTTCATGCCCAGTGCACATCGAGAAGCTTCCTTCCTTTCTTCTCTGAAGTCCTCCTTATAATGTTTACATATAGTTGTCTTTTCTACTGTATATATGATAAGAACATATCATGTCTCCCTTGAGGACAGAAACTGTGCCCCATCTATTTCCATCCCTATAGAACCAACTTATTGGGTTAACTTCAAAAAAATGTATCATCCAAACTCTAAAAGTTGACCTAGAAACAAAGAACAAACTTTTTTAAGTTGAGGACCTCTTAACATATGTGTACACACACACACACACACACACACACACACACACTCATGCATAGCATGAAAATATGGCCAATATGCTTTCTATGTAAATACATAAATACAAGTGTGTATATGTGTCTGTATCTGATTTTCACAAATAAAAACGTATTTTCATAAACTATCTATATTCCTATATTCATGTTGGTGAAGATATGAAGCAAAACATTGAGTTAGTGCTTAATTGGTTCTACTTGAATTAGAATATTATTTTGATTTTTCACGTTACAACTCATATTGTTAATTTCTTGGGGCTCCTTTAGGAAATACATTCATTCTATTATCTGGAGCATCATGGAGGAGGTAAACTTTAAAGAAGTAATAAGAGGATATTTAGCTCAAAGTAAGAGGAAGCCAAATACAAGTAGCCACCTTTTCTAATGATAACTTAAACTGCTGTTGCTCAGAGGCGGACTTATTAACCCATAGGTTCGAAGAGATACAGCTTTGATTTGGAGGTTGGGAGAAGGTGCTGGTAGGAGTTCTAATTTTTACCAGAACCTGATATTAGTAAACAAGTTCTAAGTGGTTCCCTAGTCCTGGGACCTGCTGTATAGTAGATTTATATCTATTAAATTAAAGAGAATTAGAAAATTCTTAAAGGAATGTGGAGATGTCAGTTATTCTTGTATCCAGCATTTACTAAGCACAGCTTTATTCTAGACACTGTCTCACACTCTGAGAACACAAGAATGAATCAACTAGAGTTCCTCCTGTCAGCAAACTCTCAGCTGAAGAAACCATTCCTACAGTCGAACTGTAGCTGATTTTTCTGTGCGTGTGTGCATGCCCATTTGCGTGTTTTGGTCCATCTTATTTGATTATGAATATTTTTGTAGCATTTTTTCTTCAATGCAAACATATCCTAGGGAAAAGGATTTCTGAGAATTTAGAGCCCCCCAGCAACTACATCGAGTCATCATAAGGAAGCATCTTGGAGAATGGAAAGACCTTGGATTTTGAAGCCATCGAGATCTTTGTTGAAACCTCCAGTTTAGCAGCCACAACCTACTGTGATCTTTAAGTCTCAACCTCTGGGCTTTGCCAATGACCTAGCGATGATTAAAAAAAAAAAAAAAAGAAGGCCTCCTTGTGATGTGCCAACGATTTGAGATAGGTAAAGTGTCTAGTAGGTGGTCAGCACTTAATAGTGGCCTAGATTTTTTTGAACACAGTTGTAAATTAATACTACCAACATTTTGGTGTTGGAAAGGCAGCCAACCATTATGGTCAAGGGCCTTGTTTTAGAGCAGCCTGCCTGGGCCCTAATTCTGGGTCCTAATCCTGGGGAATCTCTGGGCCACTGTTTTCCTATCAGTATTATAAATGAAGAATAAATGAATTAGTGGTAAGAATAGAATATTAAGAATAGTTCTTATACATACTCAGTACTATATAAATATTTGTTAAAAATCAAATATATTTGCTTTATTTGAGCTAATAGAATGTACTTTCTACTAGTTAAATTAGATGTAAACTTTTGAGATTTTTGAAGCATTTTTACTAATTTTAATAATGCGATGACAGAAATAACATCAAAACAAACTGCTGATTATGTGTAGTCATGTGTTTGATGTATCTTAGTAATAAAAATTACTAAGTTTATTAAGAAGGTTTTATGGAAATGATTTTACTTTCATTCTTATTTTGAGTACTGTTCTTTATTTTATTTACTATTTTTGTTGCTAAATGACTTCAAGCTTATATTTTAAAAAGATTCAGAGAAATACAGGTTTTCAGATTTCAGAGGCGACTTATTTCAACCACTACATTTCATTGTTAGGGTAATAAAGTTCCAGGTGATTAATTGACTTTTTGACTACTTGAAATACCTGAAGGTAAGAAATGCTAAAATTAATGGTAAAAATACGACTTTAAAAATTATCATGGTGGATGTCAGGATTTCTGTAACCTCTACTGCTCATTCATATTGATGCTGTAGGGCTGTACATAGTTGCACAAACACATTCACCAATATGGCTCACATGAAGTTAGCAATGACGTTTTCTAGTTAAGAAGTCACAGCAGTCATCACGATGTTGTAGAACCAGATGTTGTAATTGTGAAGTTGCTGAAGTTATCAAGAGTGTAACAGTAGTGTTGTTTGGGAATGTTATTCAGGTCGAGGAGATTCTTATCCATAAGTGTCAGTAAAGTAAATGTCAAAAACCTAATTTATCTCTATGTTTTTTCCTACGATGACTTTAGAGAGATTTTAGAAAGCATCGATGGTCATATATTCTGGTATAAGAAGCATTTGGAACAGAGAATATTTATTATATGTGTTCTCTATTCTTTTATAATTCTTTTTAGTTGTTTAACTTCTAATAGTAACTGCTTTGTTTGTCTCTCTTTCCACTACTTTTTGGATGATACTGATTGCTAATAAAGGTTGCCAGAAAAAAAATACAGATATCTATTCAATTTTATTTCAGATTAATAATAATAATCATACTCTAAACTTATTCCTTTTTTATCCAAAATTAAAATTGAACTGTGAATTCAGTTTTTTTATTTGCTAAATCGGGCAATCCTCTATGTAATGCTACAAATCCAAGAAGAAACCTTTAAAATATGTGTTTTTAATGTTTAACACCCATTTCAAGACAAAGATCAATGGTTACTTTTGTGAAATACTCTTGACGCCTCTGGGAAGATTAAGGCTTTTTATTTTTTATTTTTTAGCTTTGACATGCCTTTAATGTGCCCATATGATGGCACATATCACAGTACATTATCATTTGGCTTGACAAATTCTCTCGTATGCAAACCTATGAAGGCAGTGACTATGTTTTATTCATCTTGGGGTCGCAAGAATTTAACTTTGGGGCTGACAGGTAAAGTAGATATTAGTTAATGAATACTGGAGGCTCTTCGGTGCCCAGCCTCCAGCTTCCTACTGAGGTCTAGAGAAATGAACTCCAAGGAACCTCAGTTTGTCTATAGATACATCCAATGCAGCATATCTACAACTTAATTTGTCTTCTTTCCATAAATCTGATTTTGTTGTTCCACTCCCCATCCTGGTTCATGGCAGCAACATTCATACAGTCAGAGAAGCTGCAACCCTGGGAAACCATGCTGGGTATACCATTTCTGCTTCCTTCATCAGTACATAAGATCCTAAAGGTTTTAATTAAAGATTTGATATCTCTCATAGCCAGCCCTCATTTCCAACCTCATTGCAAAGTAATAGCGAAGCATTGCAGTACCAAAGACAAAGTAGACTGAAATTCAGACAAAATAGATGACTTAAGAATACAAGCATTTTTGAATTCAGCATCTATATGTATTCCTAAAATAAACCAACCAACTAACCCCCAAAATATCTGATGCCCAAGCTTCAAAAGGAAGTAGTCTATTATATCTACAATAGTAGACTTTTTGGTAAATTCTAAAATACTATATAAAGGAACATCATTTTATTTATATATACTAATTGCACCTACAAAATATTTCAATATAAATGATCTAATTTTTTTCATGTTTTCATAAATATTCTGAATAGTTGTTGTCCTCTTCCTCCTTGTCTTCGCCCTCCCACACCCACCAAGGAACTTGGAGACTCAGACAGAATTATGTGACATCTTCTCAGCCACCCAAGTGGTAGCAGAGTCCATATGGATGGGTGTTCTGTAACCCGAGCTCATGATTTTCCAAATGTGCTCTTGAAAGTTACCCACTTAAAAAAGTCCTGAGTATATTTATTGGTCTGCCAATAACCTTTAAGAAGGATATTATCATCTCTATTTTTTTTAAAAAAATCAGTTTTATAATTGTATAGTCTTAAGGACACACACACACACACACACACACACAATCTTCTCTAATATTTAGTCTGGAAAATGCCATAACTGTGGGGGGAAAAAAAACATATTATTTGCATCATTTTTCTCCTTATTAGCTAGCTGTTTCCCAGGCAGGATGGTATGGGATTTAGAATGATGAATGAAATTTATACCCCAGTTGGTCAATGATATCTGGTTAGGTTGAACTCAAATACCTAGTTTAAATAATGTAGACACTGAAATATTGACCTGTGAAAAATGTACGACATTTTGATATAGTATAAATTTAAAATGGTGGTGTAGTGAATCAATTGTATGTGTCATTACCACATTAAATTACATTTGTAAATGTTCTGAAAAAGTACAAATCCATGCTGTATGCTCATCGCAGTCTACAAGCCCACTGTATTTGAATAATTACCTTCATGAACAGAACTAATTATTCTTTTTTCATTTATGCTGAATTAATTTTTGCAATTTAGGATTCTGTGTGTCAAAAGCTTTATGAAGTGTAAACATTGATTTACTTCATCAGGCTGGGAAAAAAAATATCTCAAAGGAGAGCTTCCACATAAATATAGTTTCTAGGAAATTCAACCTCTGTTAACACTTGCATTTCTGTAATTATGAGGGAGGTAAACATCTTTTATAACAAGTTCAATACATACAAAAAAGGCTCAAACTGTGTTCTTAAGTAATACATGCAACCTAGATTTGCACATTTTAAAACTTTTTATAAATAATATTTCACTTACTCTTATGTGACTTTTTTTCTTGCTCAATATTAGTGAGATTCATCTATGTTGATACATGTATCTCTATTTTACTTATTTTCACTATTATTACAAGTTTGCCATTATTCAGTTGATGGACAGATTGTTTTCAGATTTTTTTAATTATAAAAATCACTGCTATAAACACATATTCCTTATATCTTTGTACACATGTATGAATTTGGTTAGTCTATAGATACAGGAGTGAAATTTCTGGGGTATGAAATATTTACATGTGTCCCTATATGTTATATGTGTATACCTATCTATGTAGATATATACATCTGCAACTCCTTGAGACATTGCAAAACTGCTCACCAATATGATTTTATCAGTCTACACTGGCCAGCAGTGTATAAGAATTCCCTTTGCTCCATATCCTTTCCAGTTCATGATTTTATGACTTTTATGTGTGCAGTAGAATCGATTAGTAGTTTGATTTGTGTTTTTCAGATTGCTAACCACTTTAAGACATTTTTACTTGTTTTCATCAGTCATTTGCAATTTCTCTTCTTTGAATGGCCTGTTTTCAAAGTATTCTTTGTCATAACTACTTTCATACGTCAGCTTGACCAGGCTAAGGAATGCCCAGAAAGCTGGTAAACATTTCTTCTGGTCATGTCTGTGAATGTGTTTGTGGAAGAGATTAAAATCGAATTGGTGAAGGGGTTAGTTTAGAGCAGAAGGGTGTCCCCAGTGTGGGTGGACACCATCCAATCTTCCGAGGGCCCTAATAGAACAGTAAGGCAGAGGGAGGGCAAATGCACCCTCTCTGCTTGAGTTGAGACATCCTTCTTCTCCTGTTCTTGGGCATTGGTGGTCCTGGTTCTTGAGATTTGGGACTCAGATCGGGACTTACACCATCATGCCCAATTCTCAAATTTTTGGACCCAGACTGAATTACATCATTGACTTTCCTGGGTCTCCAGCTTGCAGATGACATACAGACTTCTTGGCTTTATGCTCACATAAGCCAATTCCCATAATAAATCTCCTCCTATATGAACCTATATATATCCAATTGGTTCTGTTTCTCTGGAGAACCCTAATACATCCTTCTACTGTTTTTCCGCCCTTCTTCTTGACTTGTAAGAGTTCTTTATATATTCTAGATTTCTATCTCTTTTTTAAAAAATATGCATCTCTAATCGTTAATTATACAGTTTATTCTCTTTTGCTCATAAGGTTAAATTTATCAATGTTTTCTTTTTATGAATTGTGTCTTTTGTATCTTATTTATGAAAAATTTTGTCATTTGATATTCTTCTATATTCTATGTTTTCTTTTAAGAATAAAAAATATCTTTTGTATTTAGATCTCGAATCCAATGGAAATGGATTTTTGCATATAGTGTGTATGCATATACAGCTTTACATTTTTTCCGTATGACTGTTCTGTCATCTTCGTATTACGTATTAAATAACCTACCTTTTCTTCACTAATCTTTGATGCTGTCTCTATCACACATCAAATCTCCATGGAGATATGGGCCTCTTGCTCTCTTCTGTATTATCATTGGTCTATTTGTTTATGTATAATACAGCATTATCTTTAAGGTTGTATTATATACAAGCTCCTATCATTCTTTTTCATGGTAGGTGCAAGTCTCTGGCCATATTTATTCATTTTCTTCAAAATACCTTGGAGCTAGCATAAAACTAAGTTTTATGTCACTAGTCTTAATTTTATACACAATTAAAAAAAAAGGATGTATCTAATGATATAAATACTTGTTACAACCCATGGTTAGCCAAGAGATCTCTTTTTTAGGAATTTGAAAGCTTTCTTAGAGTTTCACTGAAAGAACATGCAGCTGGAGGTGACGTGTTTGATAGGGAAGCTTGAGAGAAAAGGTTCATCATGTTCTCTTTCTGAGAACCCTGAGCATCTCTGATTTCCGTCCTTGCCAAGGGTTAGTTTGTCAGCTACCCTGAGTGCTCCATTAGTATCTTTCCACTATTGAGAGCTTTTTGCTCACTGGTAAGCCAGAATCAGTTTCTTCCAACTTAATCGAAGAAAGATGCTGAATATGCCCACACAAAATTCATTTAAGATAATCTAAAAGGGAAAATGTTTTGTTAAATAAACCTTCTTGAGCTGAAATTAAATTAGAGTTTTCAAGCAGCAGTGACTAATAACAAGTATGTCATCAAAATCCTTCCCGTTTGTAAACGAGGAACGATTTCTGGCTATGTGAATTTTCCTATGAATGTTCTTTAGCAGGACTTTGTGAGTCAGTAGAGTAGGCAGTGCATGGGGTGATGGCCCCTCGTGATTTAATAGTTACTTACTTTTTCGGAGAGTGTAGAGAAATGTTAGCCCACGGGAAGGATGGCGTGTTTTATTATTATCTGTGGTCTCCGTCAGCCCTTCACTTTTCCTTCCTCCCTTCTCTCTCTCTTTTCCTCTTTAGAATGCTGGTGAATGCTTGAACCAGGCCTATGAACTATGAGCTTGCAGGCCACTACAGTGAGCCTGACATCCGAGTGAGGAGTTGGACGAAGGACTGCAATATTTTTACCGTCTTGAAATGGAACCCCTTTCTTTTTGGCCTATATATTTGTTGTAACTTTCATGTATTCAACTATAACTGAGTTTCAGAAATGCATCGGATATAAAAACCTGTGCTTTCTCTTAAAAAAACCATAATTCTTTTGGTTAATCTACGTGGACCTTTAGATAAATATTTCTAAAGTCTGAGTCATTTTTACTTATCGTGCCAGACATCATTTATATAAAACTTTTGAAAAAAACTAAATATTACTTCCTTTTGGTTGCTTTTACATTTTCTTCCTTTACAAGATCTATAGTTACCTATCAAATTGCTTTGAAAAGTGACCTATATAAATAATATTTTAGAATTAGATTTTTTTCAATAAGGCTCATAAAACACCAAAGTTTTATTTTTTAAATAAATACGTACACCTTGGCTAAGATGTATTTTTTTTAAATTGTCCATTGGTGTCAGCTGACAAAGATGGCCTCGATGCTACCTCTATTTGACTAAATTTTAGACGAGTTTCTTCTTGACTATAGGTCCCGGCCCTCTTTTTACTTAGAGCATTTATTTAAGAAACTTGTAGTAATAAATTTTTCTCTGTCCCTTTTAAATGAATAAATACTAAAAAAACTTTCTCAGGCACCTGGGAACCTTGAAGCATAATCTTGCTATTGCTCCTTGTTGTAAAATCATGAAGATAAGAGAAAGTTTATTTTTCTTTCGTTGCTTGGATCTCTCACCTTTTCAAGATATAGCTGCTCAAAGAACTCCCAGTACACATAGGCTGCAAAAAATCTCCTTTGTTGTGAATGAACAAAATAAGAAATTGAAGACGGTATTCCTTTCCCTAGACTTTTAACTCACAAAGGCAAAATAATTTAATTTCAGACTTTATACCTTCAGGATTTACATGTCTTTGTACTTTAATCTGCAAACAGATTTTATCTTCAGATTTTATTTTTCTGTGGGAATTTGATGGAATGGGATAAAATCTTTTTGTTAAATAACCCTTCTTTGGGTGGAATTAAATTAGAAAATTTTCATGTTCAAATTTTGGGGCACCCTTGGTTCATTGTCCTGTACTTTATGAGGTATCTTTATATTAACATTTCATCTCATTGCAGAAATTCTGATGAGTATTGCACACTGTGGCTGGAAATATATTTGAGATAATAAATAGAGCAGACAGTCTAGACTTGGGAAAGAATCTGCTGAATTGATTTAATTGATAGACACTTCAGAGCATCATGGGAGTAAAATCTACTGTGCTGACCAGCGGTCTCTCAGGTGGGTCCACAATGGAGCAGGGGTTGGTATCGGTAGAGGGGCCTCCTGAGGGTGGGAACAAGGCCACGCTGCTAGGCTGCTCACCTTCTTGCCCAACACCACAACTCATACTCTTGCTCAATCATAGGCTAATGGTTCAACCCAACACATTCAGTGAACCCAAAGCAAGGCAAGGTGGAGAGGGATATATCTTTTCCTTCTCCTGATTCCATGTGGAGGGATCTGTACTACAGCACCTTCCTGGCCTTTCTCTACCCCTCACTCATCCTCACCAGAGGAAAAGGAGTAAATTATATCACTTGGACCAGGAATCTGGCTCAGCCCTTTCCTGCCTTCCTCTTACAATGTGTCTGCAGGAGGAGAGCGCGTTGTTTTGTTCCATCCTTGCCTACGTGGTAAGCTTAGCTTAGACTCTGTGGTTGACCAGTGCCCCCACTATGGGTAACTATGAGATTCAGTTTCAGGAACACCACTGTTATCCTCACTGTCCCAAACTGAGTTTTGACCAACACCACCACCAATGTTTTGATCTCTATGCTCCTGAGTCCCTGGTCTCACAATCGATTAGTCACCCTTTGCCTGGATTTTTTCTGCTTCTCTTTCACTATGTATTCTTAACACAGTAGCATGAGCGATTTTTTAACATAGAAGTCTGATTGAGGAGCTTCTCCGTTCCCACGGCTGCAGATGGCTTAGAGGAAAAGCCAAAGTTCACACAATGGCCATCCGGACCAAACGTGGCTAAGCCATAACCTCCGTGACCTCATCTCCTAGCCTGTTCCCATGACCACACTCCTTCTCATCCTGTCTGTCCAACCTTACTACCTCCTGCTGTTTCTTAAACGCACACCAGATGGGCTTACGCTTCTGGGCCTCTGAACTCCGATCCATCTTCCTGGGACGCCCTTCCGCCAGCTGTTGGCATGGTCGACCGCCTCACGTCTTTGGGGTTTGAACTCGATACCGGTGATGCCTTCGCGGCCTGCTTTACGTAGACCTGTGCTCCCTTCCCCCACACCACCGTTTCCTGCCCCTGCCCCCAACCACTTCTCTTTATTTCCTTCATGGCCTTTATTGTTCTCTGGCAAATTTTGATGATTTATTTATTTACCGTTTATTTTTTATTAAGTAGAAAGTAAACTCGGTGAAGGCAGGAGCATTTTCTGTGTTTTTCATTGCCGTACCTCTGGTGCATAAGATGGGCTCAACAAAAATATATCCATTAAGTGAAGAAACCACTCCAGTTGTTTCTTCTTATGTGAGAAAATGACCTCAAGAGAGTCAACCTACCAAGGAGGGGGGAGAGTGAGTAAACTCAGATATCGCATATAAATCGCAACTTGTTCAGAAATGATACTCCAGCCAACAATTTATCCAAATATAAGTCGACTTATAGATTACCTGTAACTTATAGATAATAATCTAGACCAAGAACTTGTTAAATTGTAGGTAGCCCAAACATTAAAAAGTTTTCAACACTGTACAATAATGCTGTCTCTAAAATCAGCCCTGAGTCACTGAGTGACTCTAAGGATTTTTATGAATATTTCAAGTGATAAAAGAAAATGATCCGTAATACTTTGGGGCTAAACACAGTTTCATTTATTCTAATACCTTTAAAATTGGCAATCGACATAGAGTTTGTAAAATAAATCTTAGTGAGTCAGGCAATTCAGTTAGCCAGAATACTTTATTCATACATTAGAAATTATTTACCAAGTGCCTATTAAATACCAAACTCATAGGTCAGGCTCGGGTGACACAGGTGGGCCCCTGCCTGTGAAGGGTGAGCAGTCTGTGAATAAGAAAGCCTACCATGTTCTACTTCTTATCTTGTCTTCTGTGTCGGAGATTGGTACTCTCGTGTGCCTGTCAGACCCTTGGATTTAAAAAAAAGCATGTGTTAAAGTGAACTCTCTTTCTCAAGATTACCACTTCCTCAGTGAGAATATTCTCTATTAAAAAATGACTATTTCTAAATATACATCTTCTGCATATTTATGTGTCATCTGAAACTGGTTTTTCATTTTTTATATCCATTGACTCCCTATATTCGACATAATTTCCTCATTAAAAAAAAAATAGCAGTATTTCCTTGCGGAGAACAGTGGCCCCAATTAGTATAGGTCATGTTACCTCAAGCATAAAACCGTACCGCTGAGAGAATTTATCTGACAATTTTCTTCCCAATTTTGGGTTGATCATAGCATCATAATTACAGCCATTTCCTTTGCTAAATCAATTTAAGTCTATACTTTTCCTTCTTTATTATCAGCCTCTGGAGATATTGATTTTACCTGTGATACAATATAACTAAAAAAAATTGTGCCTGACTTAACTGTTTTGGCTAAGGGCAAAGTTTTAAAATATGTGATTTCTTCTTCTATGTGTAACTGACAATGCATGTCAAACATTACTGAATTTGGAATATAAATATTTGTTAGATATTAACAGATTAATTCTTCAATATTATGAATGTGTCTGTCTCTGATTTTTGCTTGTCTCCCAGGATTATTACATTGCTTGAATTGATAGAACATTATCAAAGACAGGTTTGATTTTTTAGAAAGTATAGTTAATTCAAATTTATAATTCAAGTGGTCTTATTATTTATCAGGGACTTTTTAATGTAGGGGACACAGGATTATTTTAGACTGCAAAAAAAAAAAGCATTTTGAGATATTAGCAAGACCTCTGGATTTGGAGTTGGGAGTAAAACCAGTAAGTCATTTTGGAGTTATGAACCAATTTAAAAAAATTATTTTATTATTAGTTTCACGTATACAGTACATTGGCTAGATATTATACATGTTATGAGGTGCTCCCGCCCGTTACTCTGTCTTCCCTCTGGCTCTACACCTAGCCGTTACATTACTGCTGACTATATACCCTATGCCATGCTCCCCATCCCCATGACCATCTATCGACTACTAATTTGTACTTCTTTATCCCTTTACCCCTTTTACCCAGCCCCCCGACACCCCGTCACTCTGGCTATGACCAGATTGTCCTATGTATTGGTGCATCTATTTTCAATTAGTTTGTTCTTTTTGTTCCTTACATTTCTCATATAAATGAAATCGTATGGTATTTATCTTTTCTGACTTATGTCACTCAGCATAATAACCTCTAAGTCCATCCATATCATTGCAAATGATAAAATTTCATTTTTTATAGCTGAGAAATATTCCATTGTATATATGAATCATAACTTCTTTATCCAATCATCTGTTGATGGGCATTTAGGTTGCTTCCATATCTTGGTTATTATAAATTGTGCTACCATGAACACAGGGGTGCGTAGAACTTTACGAATTATAGGATTGGTTTTCTTTAGATAAATAACCAAAAGTGCAATTGCTGGGTCAAAAGATATCCATTTCTGATTTTTTGAGAAATCTCCAGACTGTTTTCCATAGTGGCTGCACCAGTTTGCAATCCCGCCAACAGTATATGAGGGTTCCCTTTTCTCTATATCCTCACCAACACTTGTTCTTTGGTTTTTTGATGATAGCTATCCTGAGAGGTGTCAGGTGATATCTCATTGTGGTTTTACTTTGCATTTCTCTGATGATTAGTGACCTTGAGCATTTTTTCATATGTCTACTGGCCATCTGTCTTTCCTTTTTGGAGAAATATCTATTCAGATCTTCTGCCCATGTTTTAATTGGATTGCTTTTTGTTGTTGTTGTTGAGTTGTATGAATTCTTTAAATATTTTGGATATTAACCCCTTATCAGATGTATCAAGCAAATATCTTTTCCCATTCAATAAGTCGTCTTTTTGTTTTGTTGATGGTTTCCTTTGCTGTGCAAACACTTTTCAGTTTATGTACTCTCATTTATTTATTTTATCTTTTGTTTCCCTTGCCCAAGGAGATACGTCTGGAAAGAAATTACTAGTAGCAATATCAGAGAGATTACTGCCTATGTTTTCTTCTAGAAGTTTTATGGTTTTGGATCTTATGTTTAAGTCTTTAATCCATTTTGAGTCTATTCTTGTATATGGTGTAAGAAGGTGGTCCAGTTTCATTTTTTTGCATGTATCTGTCCAATTTTCCCAATACCATTTATTGAAGAGTCTGTCTTTACCTCCTTGTATATTCTTGCCCCCTTTGTCATGTATTTAACGAGCATGATGGCATGGATTTATTTTTGGATGAGTCCATTTTTCAACCTTTGTGCCTTAATTTCCTCTTTTGAAAAATGGAGCTATCTTTTGCCCAACCTATTTTATAAAGATTTTGAGAGAATATAATGAGAAAGACCTTTGAACATGATGAGAACAGTACCTATGCAAATGTTTTAAAATTTGTTAAAAGCCATCTTTTTATAAATACAAGATATTTGTTATTATCATACTTATGTTTTCATTGCTTTTAGGCAAATGTTTGCATTAGAAGAGTCTGAGTATTTGCAGATTAATGAAAAGGCAAGATTTGCTGCAATCATATGAGTTGGTTAAACAAGATATTTGTAGTTAAACATTTTAAAATATACTTCTAGATTAAGACTATAAATGGAACTTGATAATGATGGATATTTATGGAATAAATATGCTATCTCATTTCTGATTGCAAATTAGGAACCAAAAATAATTGTTTGTTCATGTTTTCCTTTCTGGGTTAGAAATATCTCTTTCTGGCTATGCATTTGTGAAGACTTAGTACATTTTGTTTTCCTAATTTATTCGGTAAGTCCCCTGCTTATAAATGGATTTAGTTCCTAAAGTTCGTTTTAAGTAAGTTTTTTGGAACAGAGAAAATCCTTTTCTTCTCCCAATTAAATTTAAAAAACAAACAAAAAATCCACTGCATGCTTTGGGATTTTCCACTTCATTGTCTTTGTTCCTACTTTCCCACCTGCCTAGAATGAGTTCGAATTTTACTCATTCATCGAAGCCCAAGACAAAATGTTGAGAGCAGAGACCACATTATATTCATTTGTGAGAATTACAGTGTCCCCATGTTTTCTAGCCCATTGGGACCACCCTTTCCTTTCATATGCAATAGGCAGAACACCCCAGCCGGACTAAGGAATCCAGCGTTGGGTTCTCGGGTTCTCGGGTTCTCGGGTTCTCGGGGGACTTTGGTCCTGGTTGTGGCTGGCCCTTCTCTGGTCTGCTACTCCACGTTGCTCCATGGCTTTCCCCTGAACTAGCCCAGTGCCAGCTATTCCCCAAAAGAGTCTGTGGAGAATGAGCAAATGTTAATGCCCGTGACACCCACTCTTCTTTTCAAATCCCCCTAAATCTGGCCTTTGTTTCTACACCCCATCTTCCTTCTGATCCACTGATAAATCAATAAACAGACAAGAAAAAAATCAGTTGATATAATTTCTTAGAAATCTGCTGCCATCTCTATCCCCGTTAATTTACACAATGAAGAGACACATCGTTATTCAGAATTATTAGAATATCTACCTGAAGTTTTGGATTATTTTACAAATGTTTAGGGCTGCCTCAAAATTGCAGAGGAAGGGGATGTATAGCTAGCTGCAAAACGGAAAGTGCTTGCTAAAATGATCCCCTGAGAATGAATGGGAAATTGACTTTTCTGGACTTAGAAACCAAAGAAAAAAAAATTGCTGTCTGGCCATTTAAAAATAGTAATTTTGGCTTATTTTTAATAATCAAGAGTTTAGAATAACTTGCTATATTTACCCAGTTGATACTTTGCACTGGATTCATGTTTGTTGATAAATAACTGAATGAATAAGTATACACGGTGTTCATCAAGTCTTTCCTAATAGTCCCTGTTGGGAGCAGCTTCGCTTGCCTGCGTGCAATAAGATTTTATAATCAAGGGCACATATGGTCAGCTATTCTTCATTTACTGGATATGCAAAGAATAAAAAAGTAAAGAAAGATGCCTCTACAAATACTCTATATTTAACATGTATAAATTAGTTCACTTTTTCCAACTTCTTTTCCTTCATTGGCCCTTCCTGCTCGCTTTAGTGTAGATAGTGTCTTCGCTATCTCTACGTTTATCGTTTACATAATACCTATCCGTATATCTTGTTGTCATCCTTGATTTATCTTTTTTCCTCATCTCTTTCGACCAATCTGTCAAGAAGTGTTTGTGCTACTTAGAAGGCTCTTAGATATGCATCTCCTCCAATCCCCCATGCCGCTCGCCCTAGTACAGGCTCTAACTACCTGGACCATCGCCATAGCTTGCTTACAAACATCTTCATGATTTCGGCCTATTCTCTATCTCATATCTTTTATCTAGACCAGATGGTAAATAATTTAGGCGTTGAGGCCACATTGTCCCCGTCATAACTACTCAACTCTGCTGCTGTAATATGAAAGCAGATCTGGACACTGTATACACAAATGGGTGTGTCTATATTCCAATAAACCTTTAATTATGTACACTAAAATCTGAATCGCATATAATTTTTCCGTGACACGAAATATTATTCTTTTCATTTTAAAAACCTTTTAAAAAGCATATAGACTATTCTTAGCTCACAGGTTGCGGAGAAACAGGTGGTGGGCCAGTCTCGACCTGCAGACTGTTTTCTCTCTCTTGCTTTACATCTGTCATGACTGACCTTTCCAACAACTGCAGAAAGGAACAAGTTTGAATTGCTCATCAAAGCAACTAGCACCTTCGCAACATACGTGTCTGCAACCTGTATTTTTATTCTCATCTCCAACCTTATTCTCTGACTCTGATGCTCCCTGTGTTTTTGCCACACTGGATTGTCATTTGTGGTTCTAAAAATACTTCAAGGACTTTAACACCTTTAGGCTCTTCCCTGCGTCATTCTGTCAGAAAAACTCTTCTATAATTTGTCTAATTATCAGGCTTCCATATGACACACGTCATGCTATATCTTTATTATTGTTTCACTAAATGTACAACTCAGCAGAATTTATTTCTTTTTATTTGTGTTCTCATGGAACCATATATATATATATATTTTTTTTTTCTTCTGAAAGAGTATCACACTGTTAAAGTTTTTATTTAAAAAGTTACTTAGTTTTATTCTTCTTCATGAGCTTCTTAGCATGTAGGAAAGTGTTCGAGAACTCTTTGCTGAACAAATGGATGACTTATTTAATTATTTATTGTTGTTAGAGTGACATTACTGTTATCATTTTATCTCTCACATTATGGAGAAAACAAAGGTTTACATGATCGGAAGATATGTCAATAACCACATCACAGCAAACTTAAAAATTATCCTGTGTCTTCTTTCATACTTCAGCGAACTTGATCATAGTTTCCCACACCCCCGCACCTCCCTCCCCTGAGGACTTACCATTATTCTTGCCTCATCTTTCTTGGAAAACATTCCTCTAGCTTAATTTTTCTGTTATGCATTACATTAACCTTATACAGAAAAATCAAGAACTCTCTCACATTGTGATTTGAGGACTCCTTAAGATATCTCAAAATTTATCTGTTACTTATTGGTTAGTGTCTTAAATTTCATATTGACATATTCAGCATTTTAACTAGAGGCTATTTTTTTTAAAATTGGTCCTAGTGAAAGGAAAATATATCTAAGAGGGAAGTAACACAGGCAACTTTTGTTAGTCATGCACACTTTAGTGTGAATTGGGGGATGAGCTATTCCATATGGAGAGTTTTGAATACATGAAAATTCTAAACTCTTCCAGAGTTGAATAAAGACTATTTTCTTTAAGATAATTATAATATTATATCATGTCAAGAGCATCTCTATAGATTAATAAATTATAGTGGTATTCTAAAAGTCTTAATGTAAATTCACCTATTTTTTATGTAACAGAATGTTGCAACTGTTATGGAAGATGAACCCTATGATTACTAATAATACTTTTTATAGAAAGAGTTTCTCTATCAATATTCCTAGTCACGTTGGAAATGATCATTAATTATTTTAGGAGCTGTTACATTCAGCGTTAGGCTCTTTGTTATCATCTTTATTCCTGGCATGTTTGAATGGAAGTGATGGATAGAAACGTATCTGCTCTTATAAGTAAGTATTTGAGGGCTAAAAGTAGGAAAGCCTTTGTTTACCTCCCTGACACTTAATAGTTTTATAGCTGATATTTCTAAGCTGCTTAATGTATTTCTCAGTTACTTGGGTGTGAACATACGGTAACTTAATATTTTAGTTATTCCTTAAAACTGATATATTTTTTGAAAACTTTTTTTGAGTTTTTACTAGTGAAAAAAGTTCTTGAAAATGCTCTTTGGTGTTCTATTCCTTGATTTTTTTTTCAAGACACACTATATCTTATTATTGGTTGTACTTGCAGCCTCTGGGCACAGACTGCCCGGGGGACTAGCTCAGGCACTTACTAGCTTTGCGACCGTGGGCAGGTTTCCTAATCTTCCTCTGCCTAACTTTGTTCATTTATCAAATAGGTTAATACTAGTATGTCATAGGGTTGTTGCAAGCATTAAATGAACTGATGCAGGTAAAGTACTTTAAACACTACCTGGTTATAAGAAAAGCTCAATAAATGATTATGATTATTATTGGTATGTTCTTATTATTTTTTTCTTAATAAATGATTCTAGCGAATTACTATATATAACATCCAATCAGTTGATCAAAGGAGTGAAAAATACATAAGGACATTTATTTGACATTTTAGAAGTAATCTCATATTTGTTTTATTGCAATCTTAAATTTTCAACTTGTTTGTTCTTAAACATCAGGTTACACTATTTCTAGGCCATTACTTCTGCCTAGCTTTCCTGTTCGTTTTAGCTACTTTTCTTGTGCTTTCGAATCCATTTAAATTTCTGTTAATATATTATCGTCTACCAATAGATTTATATTTCCTTACTTGAATGTATTGCATAAATACATCTCACCTCGAATCAATGAGTTTTAGACATGAGAAAGAGCACTGTGAAAATGTTTTGGTTGAGACACCTGAGGGTAACTTCAAAAGCAAGAAAGAAAATTGGGACAGTCTAGTCAAATCAGGTACTTGGCATATAAAGGAAAAGGAGAGAGTTTACAAAATTCTAACTGAGGAAGTTTTCAGACATTATTTCTTTGAATATTTTTTTTCAGTACCATTTTCTTTTTCCCCTCTTTCTGCATCTCCGATGGCATGAATATTAGATATTTTTCTGTAGTCCCACAGGTCGCTGAAGCTTTGTTTATTATCTTTTTTCTCAATGAATTTTTTCTTTATTGTTTAGATTGGACAAATTCTCTTGTCCTTCATGTTTACTAAGTCTTTCTTCTGTTCTCTCTGTTTTACTCTTGAGATCATAAAATGAATTTTTAAAATTTCAGCTATTATATTTTTGAGTTCTCAAATTTTCCATTTAATTCTTTATATTCTCTATTTCTTTGTCGAGGCTCTTTTTTTCACTTATTTCAAGTGTGTTTGTAAATGGTCTTCGAAGCATTTTTCTAATAGTTGCCTTGCACTTTTTGTCAGATAATTCCAATTCTTTCATCTTGGTGTCAGCATTTTCCATGCCTCTTGTTCATTCAAGTTGTGATTTTCCTGGGTTTTAGTATGTTAAATGAGACTCGAAGTGAAATGCAGACATTTGGGGTATTATGTTATGGAACTCTGGATCTTATTTAAATCTTCGGTTTCATGTAGCTTCCTTTCTCACCACTTCAGCAGGGGATGGGTTGGGGGAGGGTCACAGCCTCATCGCTGCCAGGTGTGGGGAGAGGTCCAGATTCCTCACCTGGCCTCCGCTGGCATGAGGGTTTGGGGTGGGGTGGGAGTCTGAACTCTTCATTACTACTGGATGGGTCTGGGAGTTCTGGCTCTTCACTGGACCTCAGTTCATATCACTGTGGCTGGGTGTGAAGGGGGACTGGAGAGAGACCAGCCTCATTAGTGCTGGGTGGTAGCAAAAGTCTCGTCTCTCCACTGGGCTTCCTCAACACCACCCCAGTAGTGGGGGTGGGGATAGGGGGAGAACGAGTCCTCATTACTCATTATTGCTGGGTACTGTTTGGACGTAGGAGTGATTGTCTTAAAGTTTTCTTTCTTGCCTGGCTGCTCCTTTCTTGGTATGTTGGCCTGAGAGAACAGACTTTTGGATTTTTAAAAAATGTTCTGTGTTTTCGGCTTCTCCAGCTCCAAATCTGGGATATATGAGTCAAAAACAAAACAAAACAAAAACCAAAGAGCTCAAAACTGTGTCGCTTTTTGGGACCCAAGGTCTCTA
Organism: Rousettus aegyptiacus; assembly: GCF_014176215.1. Lineage (NCBI taxonomy): Eukaryota > Metazoa > Chordata > Mammalia > Chiroptera > Pteropodidae > Rousettus > Rousettus aegyptiacus. Next base: position 84,089,092 of record NW_023416287.1, read on the forward strand.
GTTGGTCTGACTTCTCTCTACCTTTCAGAATCTTCTTATGTTTAAATATATATATATATACACATATATTTATATATATATAAAATGTTTAAATATATATTTATTTTTAAACAAATATTTATATTTAGACATTAAATATTTATGTTTAAATATATGTATATTAAATATATATATAATATATTCCAGAATTTGTAGCTGTACTTAGTAGGAGAAATAAGGAAAGGTACTTCTACACTCTTTTTTCAGGCAACACAGATTTATAATGTGAAAATACTTCTGAATATTTGAAGTTTGTGAGCATTTCCAGAAAAAGTAAACCAGATTTCTCAAATAAACCTAGTAAAAATTCTTTTTTTTCCAACTCATGGTATAGATCTATTATATTACAGAGGTAGAAAAGAAAACATCTTCCAAATTTTTCACATAGCAATTTCTCATATAGCCTATTCTTATTATCTTAATAAGAATAATTTTTATTATTTTATATCACATCTTATAAAATACTTTTCGTGTTTTATATCCCAACTGGATAAAAAATATATCTTTGAGATAGTCTACATATCAATGGGGATGACTCAGTTATATTGCAAGTGAATTTGAATTTAGGTGCCTACATTTTTTTACCTAAAGAGAAAACAGCAATGTGTGATGAAAATAACAAGATAAACTCTTTGCTCTTCAACCAGTAGCCTAAGAATAAACCAAGACAAAATTTTTTATAAGAAAGAATCAGCAGATCTAATACAATATATAAATTACAATGATGGGACATGACAAGTTTTCAGCATATTTCATGTCATAGTATTTTTGATCTTAAGATCAAATATATGCACAAATGCTTACTAAATATTTATCAAGCAACCACAACTCTGTTGTATGTCATACAATACTAGCTAAGCATTTGTCATATCTATGCCAGCTGGCCTTTAGGTCATCTTTTCAATGTGTCTGTGGCGCACAAAGGCTGGAAAGCTGTCTGCGGCTATGGAAAAGGTTTTCATGTTACAGTGCCAAACGATCTGTGTGGAAGCCAGTCTTCCATTTGGCTGAAGCGTAAATGCATCACTGGATAAAACAAAGGCAGATTGTCTTTTATATCAGGGCTCGAGGAGTCCTGCTGGTGTACTTTGGGAGGTTTTGATTATTATATGAGTAGTTACATCAATTTCTTCTAGCCACAGCTGTCTTGGGTATTCCAGTAAGAGTGTTAGAAATTAATCTTGTGGCTAAAATTCAGTGGATCAATCTGAATTGCTGTTTATGGGTCTCAGAACGTAAAAGGAAAAAAAAAATAAGAAAGAAAAAAAAAATACCTTCCTGGGTAAATTCCCTTACAGCCTGGTCAACAAGTTATAATTTTTTTTTTTTTTTTGAAATTAGTCCCTTCTTGGCTCTATGGGCATGGCCCACGAGTTTGGGTGGACATGTTTTCATGTTTTCTTTCAAAAGCAAAATAAAGTTACTCCCTTCTGGCTGCTGTTAACTTTTACTGAGAGGCTCTTAAAGCGCTACCAACGACACACACGTCTTTAATGTGCACTGACTGAGATCCCAAAGAACAGCAAGCACTCATTTTACGAGACTTTCATTGATGCCGTGTGTCCCCCAAACGCATCGTTTATGTTATGAGAACCTTTGCCTGATGTCGATTCACTGTAAATCTATACCACAGAAAAAAAGATGCCATGGGAAATGCATGGAGGAAGTCAGCTGAGAATAATATACTCATGTTTGTTGTTTCTTTACTCTGTTGTTTCATTATTCAATATATGAAGCAAATTGTTCATGTGAGGAAGAGCAGATTATCAAAGGGAATAGATTAAAAGACATTCATATGTCTCATTTTAGCATTCGTAGGTTATTTCTGTTTAAAACTGTATGATTTCATGAAACTTATTGCTTTTTTAATCTTTTAATTTCAATTTTTAAACTTGAGATAAAACTGACATATAACCTTGTATTTAGCCATACAACACAATAGTTTGTTGTGTTTTAGATGTACAACATACTAATTTATTATTTGGATATTTTACAAAGTGATAACCACAATAACTTTTGTTAACATCCGTCACACACAATAGTTACAATTTTTTTCCTTGTTATGAAAACTTTTAAGATTTACATTACAGAAATATTGGGCTTTCTTGTTTCTAGTCACTTTTGTCATAAATATGCTTTAAAATGAACATCTTTCGTTGTAGTAAATCTTCAGGTTTTGAAGGCAGGTGTCTAAGTCACTTGATCTCAACACTGCCTTCCTCAGGAACACATTCTTTCAAAGATTTTTCCCCCCATCTCTAGTACTCAAACACTCTAATCCCAGTCTTTATGGAAAATGTTCTAGAGTTTATCTTTGAGAATATGTCTTGAGTCATCACTTTATTTATTTTACTTATTTATTTTTATTTATTTTTGTTTTTATTTTTTTGAGTCATCATTTTAAAGGGATAATTGTGTACTTGAAAAGATCAAATCTCTGACCTTTTCAAGTTTTCTCTCTGTTTTGAGTGAGATTATCATCATGTATCTTATAATTTTCCTCTTTTTTTTTTTTTTTTTTTTGCCAAGATCTCTGGTCTCTGACATTATTTTATTTTTTGTAATCTTCTTTCTGTTATTCTAAATACAATGCTTGTATATTTTACAAGTTTTTCCCTATAAATAATAGTGGATTTTATATCACTGTACAACAAAGAACTTGATAATATTATGTTTCAAATATAGCAATTATTTTCATTTCTTTTCATTCAAAAAAAATAATTTGATGAACATTTCTCAAATGCCAGAGTAGAAATGAGAATTTTGAAGAGATAAACTAGAGCTAATATCTCTGAACTCATGACATGCTGGACAGGAGAAGTCACACGAATAAATAATATGATTTAGAGAAAGCAGCAAAAAACCCCAAAAAACAAAAAGATAAAAAAACTAAACAGAAGGGAACAGGAGGTCAAAAAGGGAAATGATTCACTCTGCCTCAGGATTTGAGAAAAGTTTTGCAGAGAGTCCATTTCAACTGACTTTCCTGACAGCAGTGAGCGAGTGGGGAGGAAGGAATAACAGGTGCAAAATTAGAGAAAGTTGAAAGTAGTTTTTCTGGACAATGGAAAATTGCCCACAATGGGAGTAAACCATGGTGCGTGCGTGTGCGTGTGTGTGTGTGTGTGTGTGTGTGTGTGTGTGTGTGTGTGTGGTGGTGGTGGTGGTGGTATTGGCAGACAACTCATGGCTGAGAATTTCAGGATGACAGGAAATGCAGAGAACAGATGCTGGTGATCTTTATTTCCTATGGTACGTGTTGCATTATATCAAATTAAATGGAATCACATGCATAGAGTTTAAATCATAACAGAATGAACATTGTTACAGCCTAGAAATCCCTAGGCTGCTCCTCCTGATTGCACATCCCATCCTCTCTCCCACAGTCAATCAGAATGCTGAGTATTAATGTTACCCCTAAACTTCTGTGTTGTTTTTGCCTGTTTTCAAAGTCCTATACATAGAATTATTCTATACGTGAAATTATGTGTAATCTTTTGTGACTTGTTTTAATTGAAAGATATAATGTTTTTGAATTTTCTTGATAGCGCATACTAGAAGGAGAAGTATTCTCGTGTAAGGATGTATTATAATTTTCATAGTTTCATTAGCTTCATAATTTTTCAGTTGCTGAGTAATTGGGTTATTTTTTTTATTTTTATTTTTTAACGAACAGTGCTTCTGAGTGTTCTCTTATGTGTGTGTAAGAGTCTAGAATATATTATGGAGTGGTTGGATCAAGGTAGGCTGTGCACATGTTTAGTTCTGCTAGGAATCTTGTTTCCTAAATGGTTAGGTCAATTTACACTTCCAACAGTGTTGAGTATTTTTCTTGTTTCTTATGCAAATGATACTTGGCACTAATTAGCCTAAAATTTTCATTAATATGGTAAGTGTGAAATGGAATCTTTGTGGTTTTAATTTGAGTTTCCCTGATTACCAATAAGACTGAATACCTTTTCATATGGTTATTGATCATTGGTGGTCTTCTGTAACATTTTTAGCCAATTCTTTTTATCATTTCCTGTGAGGCTAATTTTTTTCCTGTGGATATGCAGTTCTACATGTTTTGATTAATCTTCTGCTTGTTTTATGTATTACGAATTTTTTTTCACAGATCGTAGTAATTTTTTCGCCTTTTATTTTTTAGCTTGCTCGACTGTTTTGCTTTGAAATAATGATGTATGTTGGTTTTATATTTTACGGTCCCTCTTAAAATTTAGACTTTATTCTGTTGGTAATTGGAGCCATCAGGAGGAGTTGCATAGAGCATAGTGGTTTGTGCATAACTTGACTATTAATCTAAAAATTATCGATTCACAGGAAGTAACTAAAGCTGTGGGACATCACTTGGGAGGTGTTTAGTATTCAAAGATCTAATTTCCACAAGAATAAAGACAATGTCGGTCTTATTCCTTTTCGTCATCAGTATCCAGCAGCAGACATGATGCATTGTAGGTGCTCAATAACTACTGTGAACTAACAGATACCTCAAGCCATTATTTAAGAGCATGAAAAAGGGGAAATAGGTAACAAAGGAGCAAATTAAGAACTTAGGAGAACCAGCAGAAAATGGCGCGGGGATGCGAATGAAGAAAATCTTCAACAACATCAAGAGACAAGTGAAAGGGTAGCTTCAGTCGACCAGGTGGAGCAGATGTTGGATTTCAGTATGTGGAGGAGTGATAGGAATGAGGAAGTAGACGTAACAAGGACCATTCTCATGACGTGGTGGTATGAGAGAAAATATTTTGTTATCAGCTTCCCCCAGTGAGGGCATATTGGTGCATTAGTTCAGTTCTGCCTGGGTCAGTACCCATAAAAAAGGAGTAAGTGCGAAGTATAGACATTGTCTGAAAGAATGGATGAGAGAGTGAACAGACAGTATTAATAGACCGGAAGGGGGCTGGGCACTAAAAGAGTAGGAAATCAACAATGATACTCCAAGGAGCAAACTGTGATTTGGCCCGGGGAAGGCCTTTGTATAACAGAAGCTGAAGACAGCTATTTAAATGTGTAATGAGGAAAGTGGCAGAGAACAGTTCTTTAAAAGATGCATGTTGTTGTAAGGGGCCACAGCAAAACTTCCAAGGGCAAGCGTACAATATTTTTATGAGCCCTAGCCTCTGTTTGCTTCAGGTGGATATTGGTGCAGGAAAAGGTTATTTCTAAGTTAGAACACATTCAATCATGATGACTGTCCAAGGTAAATGAGGTGATAAGGATTAAGATGCGCCATTTAGATCTGGCTTAAAATTTTTCAGAGAAAAAGAATAACTTCTTCTTCCTCTAGCATCCTCTGAGTGTAATTCAGTTGAGAAGGATGGGTTAGCAGGTCTCAGGGAGAGTCCTGAGTTTCAGAAAATTTAAATAAGTTTCTTTAGGACTCTGACAACGGGAAGGTCACCCACAGGTCAGCAGAAATTTGCTCTGCTACTTACTTACATGAAATGTAGCAGGTAATTATGCCTCAGAATTGACTTTTATTATTAGTCTTAACAGTTAAACTAGAATAACCTTTTATAATTTACTTTGTAAAGAATTTTTTTTAATAAGGGGACTGCAGAAAATTTTCTACAGTCGTTTCTCGAGCAAGTTCTTTTCTGTTTTCTTTATGATAACTGCTGCCTTATTCTCTTCCCAATCTTTGCTGTTTAACTTTTTGTGATCCTTTTCCAACCTAGATTTAGAGAAACAAGACCCACAATTGTTTAAATAATGCAAAGAAAGTGTCTCTCGGGTCTTGTCAATATCTGGCATGGATATCTATTTGTTCTTTTTAGATGCTGTACTGGGTTCCTGTTTTTCCTGGAACCTCAGAATGTGATCTTATTTGACAATAATAGGGTTGTTGCAAATGTAACTAGTTAGTATGAGATCATACTGAAGTAAAGAGCCTTATTACAAGCTGACTGGTGTCTTTATAAGAAGAAGAGAAGAGACACAGAGAAAGACATATTGCCATGTGACAATAGAGGCAGAAATTGGAGTGATATGTCTACAAGTGAAGGAATGCCAAGGCTTGACAGTAACACTGGGAACTAGGAGAGAGGCATAGAATAGATTCTTCCCTAGAGCCTTCAGAGAGAGCATAGGTGCCAGCACCTGGATTTTAGGCTTCCAGCCGTGAAAACTAAGAGGGAATAAATTAGTCTTGTTCTAAGCCACCTAGTTCGTGGTACATTGTTACAACAGCCCTAGAAACCTAAAACAGTTGCCATCGGCTTCTTCTAACAAAAAAGGTGGAGGTAAACATCTGAGGAACATAATCACAGTCTGCTCAAATTAATTTGGTAATTTTAGATTGTTACCAGACAATAGGAAAGTTAAATAAATCAGTGTCTTCACCCAATTCTTCGAGATTTGTTAACTGTGGGTGGTAGACTCCAAAAGCTTGCTTGGCAGAATGTAGACATTTGTAACTTGCTGTAGAATTATTTAGATTTGGGGGCTCTGCCTATGGAAATTGTCAAGGTTGAGCAATTAATATGAACTGAGATAGAGCTTGGCTGACCAATTCAATCTGGTGCAAGAAGCTGGCAATTTCCTGAATGGGGTACTGCATTAGCTAAAAACAAAATACCACAGCCTGAGTGTCTCGAACAACAGGGATATATTTTTTCACGAAGAGGAGAAAGTGATCAAAGAGGCTGGCAGTTGAGATCGAGGTGTCAGCAGAGCTGGTCTTCTCCAAGAGTTCACTCCTGGCCTTGCAGATGGCCAAATTTCCTCTGCTTATTAGAACACCAGTCAGATTGGATTAAGGTCGATTCTAATGGCCTCATCTTAACTTAATCACCTCTTCAAAGGTCTTCTCTCCAAATATGGTTATATCTTGAGGTACTGGGGATTAGGGCTTCAACATATGAAATTGAGAGAGGCGGGCACAATTCGGCTCATAACAGATATCTAGGAAGGGCGGAAGTCAAGAAATAGTTCTTTGTCTTATAATTGAGATATAATAAAAATTTGAAGAGGAATCATATCCCAGAAGAATGAAACATATTGACACGTACTGAGGACCTTGCAGGACATTTGGTCCTATCCAAAACATCCATGGACACATTTGGTCCATGATTCATTATAGAATACAGACATTGAGCTTTGTTCCAATTTTACGGGCGTTATGAGGATTCTTGAGTTTCACATAGACTCATGTTCTTCCTTGTCATGAGGTTTGGAGGGTTCCTCTCAAGTCCAGGAGCAATTGCTCTCTGGTAAAGCTGACCCTCAAACAACGTGGGCTTGAATACACAGGTCCACTTTTATGTGGATTTTCCCCCGTAAGTACATAGTCTGCCCTCCGCATCCCTAGGTTTCACATTCACATCTGGGAATCACAGATGCGTTGTTCCACACCATTTTCCATAAGGGATTGGAGCATCCATGGATTTCGGTAACTGCATGGGACCCTAGGACCAACCTCCTGTGGATACTGAGGGATGACTGTGGTTATCTTTTTGATGAGTCAAAAGTTACATGTAGATTTTCGACTACGAGGAGGTCGGTGATTCTGACCCCCACGTTATTCAAGGATCAGCTATATATATCAGCCTGATTATCGGCTTGATATTCATTCTATCTGTGAAAAGTTTTAGTGCTACAGACTTGATTCTGTACGTATAGCTCTGAGGTTAGTGGCCATATTTGAGTGTAACCGCCGAGAACCTGGGCGGTGACTTGTTCATGGCTCTGCTGTTTGTCTTTTTACACTTCAGGGGCCTTTCTGTGCAGACCAAATGTCTCTGTGGGTATTTTGGACAGCACCAAACATTTGCTAATCATGGAGGTTGCCAGCTGAACACATTCCATGGTTCAAAACGTGTTCCTGAGTCGATATTCAGAATAGAAAAATCCACCGATGGATCATCCAAGGGTAGCTGGTTTTGTCATCTATTTTATCATAAACAAAATGGCAGAACAGTAATTGAAGACTTGACATGAGATCAGGGTCACTGACATTGACTTCGGAAAGATTTAGTTTCTTTATGACGTTTCCAGGCTTTACTTTTTTTTTTTCAGATTTCTGATCAGAATTGTTCTGTTCATCTGTACACATGCTCATCTCCATCTGGGAATATAATAGCAGTGTAGAGTGTCTGCCCATAAAGAAAAAACACTAATAAAGCTTCTGAGGAGGAGAATAACTTAGATAAAGTGCCGGCCCGAGGGTTGTGAAATGTGCATTCAGCTGTTTTCTTACAGTAAATGCGTGTTGTGAAACTTATCCCTGACATTCTTTTTCCCCCACTGATGAGAAACTGAAACAATCTTCTAAATAAGATTTTAGCATGATAGGAAATATATTCCCTTACTGAGTGTCCTACCAAGATTAGGACATAATAGAATAAATGTCACCTGGGGGCATCAGCAACAATGAGGCAGAGATGGTAGGGGTTGGGGAGCAGCATCAGAACTTCAGCCAGGTATGAGCTGTCTGAAAGATATCACAAGTCTAGAAAATAGGAGACTTTTTCAAGCTCATGTTCACAGAGTGTACCAGACATTGTTTTAAGTGCTTTACAAACCTAACCCTTATAAGGAAGATTCCTCTTATTTCTACAGATAAAAGAGGAAAACAGAATCACAGAAGAGTTAAGTTGGCCAGATTACACACCTAGTACCTGATGCAGCTGGAATTTGAACTCTCAACCACCATGCTATATCCTGCCTCTCATAAAAGAAGGCTAAAAATTCATGTTTACCATTTAAAATAGATCAGGGGAGCATCAAGTCCAAAGACAAAAAAGAAGAACCAAGAGGTCTCAAGTTTAGAGTCATACACTGAGTTTGATATCTGGGTGGTCTGCAATAGTATATTATTAACTTCTTCAAAAAAAAAATCTAGTTAATAGGTGCAAGGAAACTCTCCATAGAAAAGGGACTTGTTGAAAAATGAGTCAGAGTTCTCCTTTTGACAGAATAGAGTTTTAGTTTGTGGAAGGGATGGCAAATGGCGGGTATCTGGATTGTGCTGGAGTGTGAAGTGATATCAGAAGAGAAGATT